>NW_024543262.1:0-2400000 GCF_018167655.1 Microtus oregoni
AACGGAGCACCCAGGACCGCGAGCACTGAATACTGAGCACCCAGCACACTGAGTACTGAGCACCGAGCTCCCCGAGCACTGAGCACCCTGAGTACTGAGCACCCAGCACCCCGATCACTGAGCACCCAGCACCCTGAGCACTGAGCACCCAGCACCCTGAGCACTGAGCACCCAGCACCCTGAGTACTGAGCACCCAGCATGCTGAGTACTGAGCACCCAGCACCCCGAGCACTGAGCAACCAGCACCCTGAGTACTGAGCACTGAGCACCCAGCACCCCGAGCACTGAGCACCCAGCACCCTGTGTACTGAGCACTGAGCACCCTGAGTACTAAGCACCCAGCACCCTGAGTACTGAGCACCCAGGACCCTGAGCACTGAGCACCGAGCACCCCGAGCACTGAGCACCCAGCACCCTGAGAACTCAGCACCCAGCACCCCGAGCACTGAGCACCCAGCACCCTGAGCACTGAGCACCCAGCACCCTGAGCACGGAGCACCCCGAGGACTGAGCACCCAGCACCCTGAGCACTGAGCACCCAGCACCTTGAGTACTGAGCACCGAGCACCCCGAGCACTAAGCACCCAGCACCCTGAGTACTGAGCACCCAGCACCCTGAGCACTGAGCACATAGCACCCTGAGCACTGAGCAGCCAGCACCCCGAGCACGGAGCACCCAGCACCCTGAGTAGTGAGCACAGATCACCCTGATCACTGAGCACCCAGCACCCCGAGCACTGAGCACCCAGCACCCTGAGTACTGAGCACCCAGCACCCTGAGCACTGAGCACCGAGCACCCTGAGTACTGAACACCCAGCACCCTGAGCACTGAGCACTGAGCACCCAGCACCCTGAGCACTGAGCACTGAGCACCCAGCACCCCGAGCACTGAGCACCCAGCACCCTGAGCACCCAGCACCCTGAGCACTGAGCACCCTGAGCACTGAGCACCCTGAGCACTGAGCACTGAGCACCCAGCACCCTGAGTACTGAGCACCCAACACTCTGAGCACTGAGCACCCAGCACGCTGAGTACTGACCACCGATCACCCTGAGCACTGAGCACCTAGGACCCCGAGCACTGAGCACCCAGCACCCTGAGTACAGAGCACCCAGCACCCCGTGTACTGAGCACCCAGGACCCCGAGCACTGAGCACCCAGCACCCTGAGTACTGAGCACCGATCACCATGAGCACTGAGCACCCAGCACCCTGAGTACTGAGCACCCAGCAGCCTGAGCACTGAGCACCCAGCACCCTGAGCACTGAGCACCCAGCACCCTGAGTACTGAGCACCCAGCACCCTGAGTACTGAGCACCGCGCACCCTGAGTACTGAGCACGGAGCACCCTTAGTACTGAGCACCCAGCACCCTGAGCACTGAGCACCCAGCACCCTGAGTACTGAGCACCCAGCACCACCCTCAGCACTGAGCACCCAGCACCCCGAGCACTGAACACCCAGCACCCTGAGGACTGAGCACCCAGCACCCTGAGTACTGAGCACCCAGCACCCCGAGTACTGAGCACCGAGCACCCCGAGCACTGAGCACCCAGCACCCTGAGTACTGAGCACCCAGCACCCTGAGTACTGAGCACTGAGCACCCCGAGTACTGAGCACCCAGAACCCCGAGCACTGAGCACCCAGCACCCTGAGTACTGAGAACCGAGCACCCTGAGTACTGAGCACCCAGCACCCTGAGTACTGAGCCCCTAGCACCCTGAGAATGAGCACCCAGCACCATGAGTACTGAGCACCCAGCACCCTGAGTACTGAGCACTAAGCACCCAGAGCACTGAGCACCCAGCACCCTGAGCACGGAGCACCCAGGACCCCGAGCACTGAGAACTGAGCACCCAGCACCCTGAGTAATGAGCACCGAGCTCCCTGAGCACTGAGCACCCTGAGTACTAAGCACCCAGCACCCCAATCACTGAGCAACCAGCACCCTGAGCAGTGTGACACCAGCACCCTGAGCACTGAGCACCCAGCACCCTGAGTATTGAGCACCCAGCACGCTGAGTACTGAGCACCCAGCACCCCGAGCACTGAGCACCCAGCACCCTGAGTACTGAGCACTGAGCACCCAGCACCCCGAGCACTGAGCACCCAGCACCCTGTGTACTGATCACTGAGCACCCTGAGTACTAAGCACCCAGCACCATGAGTACTGAGCACCCAGGACCCTGAGCACTGAGCACCGAGCACCCCGAGCACTGAGCACCCAGCACCCTGAGCACTCAGCACCCAGCACCCCGAGCACTGAGCACCCAGCACCCTGAGCACTGAGCACCCAGCACCCTGAGCACCCCGAGGACTGAGCACCCAGCACCCTGAGCACTGAGCACCCAGCACCTTGAGTACTGAGCACCGAGCACCCCGAGCACTAAGCACCCAGCACCCTGAGTACAGAGCACCCAGCACCCTAAGCACTGAGCACCCAGCACCCTGAGCACTGAGCACCCAGCACCCCGAGCACGGAGCACCCAGCACCCTGAGTACTGAGCACCCAACACCCAGAGTACTGAGCACCCAGCACCCTGAGCACTGAGCACCCAGCACCCTGAGTACTGAGCACCCAGCACACTGAGTACTGAGCACCCAGCACCCTGAGCACTGAGCACCCGGGGGACTGAGCACCCAGCACCCTGAGCACAGAGCACCGATCACCCTGAGCACTGAGCACCCAGCACCCCGAGCACTGAGCACCCAGCACACTGAGTACTGAGCACCCAGCACCCCGAGTACTGAGCACCCAGCATCCTGAGTACTGAGCACCCAGCACCCCGAGCACTGAGCACTCAGCACCCTGAGTACTGAGCACCCTGAGTACTGAGCACTGAGCACCGAGCACCCTGAGTACTGAGCACCCTGAGGACTGAGCACCCAGCACCCTGAGCACTGAGCACCCAGCACCCTGAGTACTGAGCACTGATCACCCTGAGCACTGAGCACCCAGCACCCCGAGCACTGAGCACCCAGCACCCTGAGTACTGAGCACCCAACACCCTGAGCACTGAGCACCGAGCACCCTGAGTACTGAACAACCAGCACCCTGAGCACTGAGCACTGAGCACCCAGCACCCTGAGCACTGAGCAATGAGCACCCAGCACCCCGAGCACTGAGCACCCAGCACCCTGAGCACCCAGCACCCTGAGCACTGAGCACCCTGAGCACTGAGCACTCTGAGCACTGAGCACTGAGCAACCAGCACCCTGAGTACTGAGCACCCAACACTCTGAGCACTGAGAACCCAGCACGCTGAGTACTGAGCACTGTGCACACAGCACCCTGAGTACTGAGCACCTAGCACCCCGAGCACTGAGCACCCAGCACCCCGAGCACTGCGCACTGAGCACACTGAGCACTGAGCACCCAGCACCCCGAGTACTGAGCACTGAGCACCCTGAGTACTGAGCAACCAGCACCCCTAGTACTGAGCACTTAGCACCCTGAGTACTGAGCACCCAGCACCCTGAGCACTGAGAACCCTGAGTACTGAGCACCGAGCACCCTGAGTACTGAGCACCCAGCACCCTGAGCACTGAGCACGGAGCACCCCGAGGACTGAGCACCCAGCACCCTGAGTACAGAGCACCCAGCACCCCGTGTACTGAGCACCCAGCACCCGGAGCACTGAGCACCCAGCACCCTGAGTACTGAGCACTGATCACCATGAGCACTGAGCACCCAGCACCCTGAGTACTGAGCACCCAGCAGCCTGAGCACTGAGCACCCAGCTCCCTGAGCACTGAGCACCCAGCACCCTGAGTACTGAGCACCCAGCACCCTGAGTACTGAGTACCCAGCACCCTGAGCACTGAGCACCCAGCACCCTGAGTACTGAGCACCGAGCACCCTGAGTACTGAGCACCCAGCACCCTTAGTACTGAGCACCCAGCACCCTGAGCACTGAGCACCCAGCACCCTGAGTACTGAGCACCCAGCACCACCCTCAGCACTGAGCACCCAGTACCCCGAGCACTGAGCACCCAGCACCCTGAGCACTGAGCACCCAGCACCCTGAGTACTGAGCACCCAGCACCCCGAGTACTGAGCACCGAGCACCTCGAGCACTGAGCACCCAGCACCCTGAGTACTGAGCACCCAGCACCCTGAGTACTGAGCACCCAGCACCACCCTCAGCACTGAGCACCCAGTACCCCGAGCACTGAGCACCCAGCACCCTGAGCACTGAGCACCCAGCACCCTGAGTACTGAGCACCCAGCACCCCGAGTACTGAGCACCCAGCACCCCGAGCACTGAGCACCCAGCAACCTGAGTACTGAGAACAGATCACGCTGAGTACTGAGCACCCAGCACCCTGAGTACTGAGCCCCCAGCACCCTGAGTACTGAGCACCCAGCACCCCGAGCACTGAGCACCCAGCACCCCGAGAATGAGCACCCAGCACCCTGAGTACTGAGAACCGAGCAGCCTGAGTACTGAGCACCCAGCACCCTGAGTACTGAGCCCCTAGAACCCTGAGAATGAGCACGCAGCACCATGAGTACTGAGCACCCAGCACCCGGAGTATTGAGCACTAAGCACCCAGAGCACTGAGAACCCAGCACCCCGAGCACGGAGCACCCAGGACCGCGAGCACTGAATACTGAGCACCCAGCTCACTGAGTACTGAGCACCGAGCTCCCCGAGCACTGAGCAACCTGAGTACTGAGCACCCAGCACCCCGATCACTGAGCACCCAGCACCCTGAGCACTGAGCACCCAGCACCCTGAGCACAGAGCACCCAGCACCCTGAGTACTGAGCACCCAGCATGCTGAGTACTGAGCACCCAGCACCCCGAGCACTGAGCAACCAGCACCCTGAGTACTGAGCACTGAGCACCCAGCACCCCGAGCACTGAGCACCCAGCACCCTGTGTACTGAGCACTGAGCACCCTGAGTACTAAGCACCCAGCACCCTGAGTACTGAGCACCCAGGACCCTGAGCACTGAGCACCGAGCACCCCGAGCACTGAGCACCCAGCACCCTGAGAACTCAGCACCCAGCACCCCGAGCACTGAGCACCCAGCACCCTGAGCACTGAGCACCCAGCACCCTGAGCACGGAGCACCCCGAGGACTGAGCACCCAGCACCCTGAGCACTGAGCACCCAGCACCTTGAGTACTGAGCACCGAGCACCCCGAGCACTAAGCACCCAGCACCCTGAGTACTGAGCACCCAGCACCCTGAGCACTGAGCACATAGCACCCTGAGCACTGAGCAGCCAGCACCCCGAGCACGGAGCACCCAGCACCCTGAGTACTGAGCACCCAACACCCAGAGTACTGAGCACCCAGCACCCTGAGCACTGAGCACCCAGCACCCCGAGTACTGAGCACCCAGCACCCTGAGTACTGAGCACCCAGCACCCTGAGCACTGAGCACCCGGAGGACTGAGCACCCAGCACCCTGAGCACTGAGCACCCGGAGGACTGAGCACCCAGCACCCTGAGCACTGAGCACCGATCACCCTGAGCACTGAGCACCCAGCACCCCGAGTACTGAGCACCCAGCACCCTGAGTACTGAGCACCCAGCACCCTGAGCACTGAGCACCCGGAGGACTGAGCACCCAGCACCCTGAGTACTGAGCACCCAGCACCCCGAGTACTGAGCACCCAGCACCCTGAGTACTGAGCACCCAGCACCCCGAGCACTGAGCACCCAGCACCCTGAGTACTGAGCACCCTGAGTACTGAGCACTGAGCACCGAGCACCCTGAGGACTGAGCACCCAGGACCCGGAGCACTGAGCACCCAGCACCCTGAGTAGTGAGCACAGATCACCCTGATCACTGAGCACCCAGCACCCCGAGCACTGAGCACCCAGCACCCTGAGTACTGAGCACCCAGCACCCTGAGCACTGAGCACCGAGCACCCTGAGTACTGAACACCCAGCACCCTGAGCACTGAGCACTGAGCACCCAGCACCCTGAGCACTGAGCACTGAGCACCCAGCACCCCGAGCACTGAGCACCCAGCACCCTGAGCACCCAGCACCCTGAGCACTGAGCACCCTGAGCACTGAGCACCCTGAGCACTGAGCACTGAGCACCCAGCACCCTGAGTACTGAGCACCCAACACTCTGAGCACTGAGCACCCAGCACGCTGAGTACTGAGCACCGATCACCCTGAGCACTGAGCACCTAGGACCCCGAGCACTGAGCACCCAGCACCCTGAGTACAGAGCACCCAGCACCCCGTGTACTGAGCACCCAGCACCCCGAGCACTGAGCACCCAGCACCCTGAGTACTGAGCACCGATCACCATGAGCACTGAGCACCCAGCACCCTGAGTACTGAGCACCCAGCAGCCTGAGCACTGAGCACCCAGCACCCTGAGCACTGAGCACCCAGCACCCTGAGTACTGAGCACCCAGCACCCTGAGTACTGAGCACCGCGCACCCTGAGTACTGAGCACCCAGCACCCTTAGTACTGAGCACCCAGCACCCTGAGCACTGAGCACCCAGCACCCTGAGTACTGAGCACCCAGCACCACCCTCAGCACTGAGCACCCAGCACCCCGAGCACTGAACACCCAGCACCCTGAGGACTGAGCACCCAGTACCCTGAGTACTGAGCACCCAGCACCCCGAGTACTGAGCACCGAGCACCCCGAGCACTGAGCACCCAGCACCCTGAGTACTGAGCACCCAGCACCCTGAGTACTGAGCACTGAGCACCCCGAGTACTGAGCACCCAGAACCCCGAGCACTGAGCACCCAGCACCCTGAGTACTGAGAACCGAGCACCCTGAGTACTGAGCACCCAGCACCCTGAGTACTGAGCCCCTAGCACCCTGAGAATGAGCACCCAGCACCATGAGTACTGAGCACCCAGCACCCTGAGTACTGAGCACTAAGCACCCAGAGCACTGAGCACCCAGCACCCTGAGCACGGAGCACCCAGGACCCCGAGCACTGAGAACTGAGCACCCAGCACCCTGAGTAATGAGCACCGAGCTCCCTGAGCACTGAGCACCCTGAGTACTAAGCACCCAGCACCCCAATCACTGAGCAACCAGCACCCTGAGCAGTGTGACACCAGCACCCTGAGCACTGAGCACCCAGCACCCTGAGTATTGAGCACCCAGCACGCTGAGTACTGAGCACCCAGCACCCCGAGCACTGAGCACCCAGCACCCTGAGTACTGAGCACTGAGCACCCAGCACCCCGAGCACTGAGCACCCAGCACCCTGTGTACTGATCACTGAGCACCCTGAGTACTAAGCACCCAGCACCATGAGTACTGAGCACCCAGGACCCTGAGCACTGATCACCGAGCACCCCGAGCACTGAGCACCCAGCACCCTGAGCACTAAGCACCCAGCACCCCGAGCACTGAGCACCCAGCACCCCGAGCACGGAGCACCCAGCACCCCGAGCACGGAGCACCCAGCACCCTGAGTACTGAGCACCCAGCACCCTGAGCACTGAGCACCCAGCACCCTGAGCACTGAGCACCCAGCACCCCGAGCACGGAGCACCCAGCACCCTGAGTACTGAGCACCCAACACCCAGAGTACTGAGCACCCAGCACCCTGAGCACTGAGCACCCAGCACCCTGAGTACTGAGCACCAAGCACACTGAGTACTGAGCACCCAGCACCCTGAGCACTGAGCACCCGGGGGACTGAGCACCCAGCACCCTGAGCACTGAGCACCCGGGGGACTGAGCACCCAGCACCCTGAGCACGGAGCACCCCGAGGACTGAGCACCCAGCACCCTGAGCACTGAGCACCCAGCACCTTGAGTACTGAGCACCGAGCACAACGAGCACTGAGCACCCAGCACACTGAGTACTGAGCACCCAGCACCCTGAGCACTGAGCACCCAGCTCCCTGAGCACTGAGCACGCAGCACCCCGAGCACTGAGCACCCAGCACCCTGAGTACTGAGCACAGAGCACCCTGAGCACTGAGCACCCAGCACCCTGAGCACTGAGCACCCAGCACCACAGCCCTGAGCACCCAGCACCCCGAGCACTGAGCACCCAGCACCCTGAGCACTGAGCACCCAGCACCCTGAGTACTGAGCAACCAGCAACCTGAGTACTGAGCACCCAGCACCCTAAGTACTGAGCACTCAGCACCCTGAGTACTGAGCACCGAGCACACCGAGCAATGAGCACCCAGCACCCTGAGTACTGAGCACCCGGAGGACTGAGCACCCAGCACCCTGAGCACTGAGCACCGATCACCCTGAGCAGTGAGCACCCAGCACCCCGAGCACTGAGCACCCAGCACCCTGAGTACTGAGCACCCAGCACCCCGAGTACTGAGCACCCAGCACCCTGAGTACTGAGCACCCAGCACCCCGAGCACTGAGCACCCAGCACCCTGAGTACTGAGCACCCTGATTACTGAGCACTGAGCACCGAGCATCCTGAGTACTGAGCACCCAGCACGCCGAGCACTGAGCACCCAGCACCCTGAGCACTGAGCACCCAGCACCCTGAGCACTGAGCACCCAGCACCCTGAGTACTGAGCACCCAGCACCCTGAGTACTGAGTACCCAGCACCCTGAGCTCTGAGCACCCAGCACCCTGAGTACTGAGCACCGAGCACCCTGAGTACTGAGCACCCACCCCCCTTAGTACTGAGCACCCAGCACCCTGAGCACTGAGCACCCAGCACCCTGAGTACTGAGCACCCAGCACCACCCTCAGCACTGAGCACCCAGCACACCGAGCACTGAGCACCCAGCACCCTGAGCACTGAGCACCCTGATTACTGAGCACTGAGCACCGAGCATCCTGAGTACTGAGCACCCAGCACCCCGAGCACTGAGCACCCAGCACCCTGAGCACTGAGCACCCAGCACCCTGAGCACTGAGCACCCAGCACCCTGAGTACTGAGCACTCAGCACCCTGAGTACTGAGTACCCAGCACCCTGAGCTCTGAGCACCCAGCACCCTGAGTACTGAGCACCCAGCACCCCGAGTACTGAGCACCCAGCACCCTGAGTACTGAGCACCCAGCACCCCGAGCACTGAGCACCCAGCACCATGAGTACTGAGCACCCAGCACCTGGAGTACTGAGCACTAAGCACCCAGAGCACTGAGAACCCAGCACCCCGAGCACGGAGCACCCAGGACCGCGAGCACTGAATACTGAGCACCCAGCACCCTGAGTACTGAGCACCGAGCTCCCCGAGCACTGAGCACCCTGAGTACTGAGCACCCAGCACCCCGATCACTGAGCACCCAGCACCCTGAGCACTGAGCACCCAGCACCCTGAGCACTGAGCACCCAGCACCCTGAGTACTGAGCACCCAGCATGCTGAGTACTGAGCACCCAGCACCCCGAGCACTGAGCAACCAGCACCCTGAGTACTGAGCACTGAGCACCCAGCACCCCGAGCACTGAGCACCCAGCACCCTGTGTACTGAGCACTGAGCACCCTGAGTACTAAGCACCCAGCACCCTGAGTACTGAGCACCCAGGACCCTGAGCACTGAGCACCGAGCACCCCGAGCACTGAGCACCCAGCACCCTGAGAACTCAGCACCCAGCACCCCGAGCACTGAGCACCCAGCACCCTGAGCACTGAGCACCCAGCACCCTGAGCACGGAGCACCCCGAGGACTGAGCACCCAGCACCCTGAGCACTGAGCACCCAGCACCATGTGTACTGAGCACCGAGCACCCCGAGCACTAAGCACCCAGCACCCTGAGTACTGAGCACCCAGCACCCTGAGCACTGAGCACATAGCACCCTGAGCACTGAGCAGCCAGCACCCCGAGCACGGAGCACCCAGCACCCTGAGTACTGAGCACCCAACACCCAGAGTACTGAGCACCCAGCACCCTGAGCACTGAGCACCCAGCACCCCGAGTACTGAGCACCCAGCACCCTGAGTACTGAGCACCCAGCACCCTGAGCACTGAGCACCCGGAGGACTGAGCACCCAGCACCCTGAGCACTGAGCACCGATCACCCTGAGCACTGAGCACCCAGCACCCCGAGCACTGAGCACCCAGCACCCTGAGCACTGAGCACCCAGCACCCCGAGTACTGAGCACCCAGCACCCTGAGTACTGAGCACCCAGCACCCTGAGCACTGTGCACCCGGAGGACTGAGCACCCAGCACCCTGAGCACTGAGCACTGATCACCCTGAGCACTGAGCACCCAGCACCCCGAGTACTGAGCACCCAGCACCCTGAGTACTGAGCACCCAGCACCCTGAGCACTGAGCACCCGGAGGACTGAGCACCCAGCACCCTGAGTACTGAGCACCCAGCACCCCGAGTACTGAGCACCCAGCACCCTGAGTACTGAGCACCCAGCACCCCGAGCACTGAGCACCCAGCACCCTGAGTACTGAGCACCCTGAGTACTGAGCACTGAGCACCGAGCACCCTGAGGACTGAGCACCCAGGACCCGGAGCACTGAGCACCCAGCACCCTGAGTAGTTAGCACAGATCACCCTGATCACTGAGCACCCAGCACCCCGAGCACAGAGCACCCAGCACCCTGAGTACTGAGCACCCAGCACCCTGAGCACTGAGCACCGAGCACCCTGAGTACTGAACACCCAGCACCCTGAGCACTGAGCACTGAGCACCCAGCACCCTGAGCACTGAGCACTGAGCACCCAGCACCCCGAGCACTGAGCACCCAGCACCCTGAGCACCCAGCACCCTGAGCACTGAGCACCCTGAGCACTGAGCACCCTGAGCACTGAGCACTGAGCACCCAGCACCCTGAGTACTGAGCACCCAACACTCTGAGCACTGAGCACCCAGCACCCTGAGTACTGAGCACCGCGCACCCTGAGTACTGAGCACCCAGCACCCTTAGTACTGAGCACCCAGCACCCTGAGCACTGAGCACCCAGCACCCTGAGTACTGAGCACCCAGCACCACCCTCAGCACTGAGCACCAAGCACCCCGAGCACTGAGCACCCAGCACCCTGAGGACTGAGCACCCAGCACCCTGAGTACTGAGCACCCAGCACCCCGAGTACTGAGCACCGAGCACCCCGAGCACTGAGCACCCAGCACCCTGAGTACTGAGCACCCAGCACCCTGAGTACTGAGCACTGAGCACCCCGAGTACTGAGCACCCAGAACCCCGAGCACTGAGCACCCAGCACCCTGAGTACTGAGAATCGAGCACCCTGAGTACTGAGCACCCAGCACCCTGAGTACTGAGCCCCTAGCACCCTGAGAATGAGCACCCAGCACCCTGAGTACTGAGCACTAAGCACCCAGAGCACTGAGCACCCAGCACCCTGAGCACGGAGCACCCAGGACCCCAGCACTGAGAACTGAGCACCCAGCACCCTGAGTAATGAGCACCGAGCTCCCTGAGCACTGAGCACCCTGAGTACTAAGCACCCAGCACCCCAATCACTGAGCAACCAGCACCCTGAGCAGTGTGACACCAGCACCCTGAGCACTGAGCACCCAGCACCCTGAGTATTGAGCACCCAGCACGCTGAGTACTGAGCACCCAGCACCCCGAGCACTGAGCACCCAGCACCCTGAGTACTGAGCACTGAGCACCCAGCACCCCGAGCACTGAGCAACCAGCACCCTGTGTACTGATCACTGAGCACCCTGAGTACTAAGCACCCAGCACCATGAGTACTGAGCACCCAGGACCCTGAGCACTGAGCACCGAGCACCGCGAGCACTGAGCACCCAGCACCCTGAGCACTCAGCACCCAGCACCCCGAGCAGTGAGCACCCAGCACCCTGAGCACTGAGCACCCAGCACCCTGAGCACCCCGAGGACTGAGCACCCAGCACCCTGAGCACTGAGCACCCAGCACCTTGAGTACTGAGCACCGAGCACCCCGAGCACTAAGCACCCAGCACCCTGAGTACAGAGCACCCAGCACCCTGAGCACTGAGCACCCAGCACCCTGAGCACTGAGCACCCAGCACCCCGAGCACGGAGCACCCAGCACCCTGAGTACTGAGCACCCAACACCCAGAGTACTGAGCACCCAGCACCCTGAGCACTGAGCACTCAGCACCCTGAGTACTGAGCACCCAGCACACTGAGTACTGAGCACCCAGCACCCTGAGCACAGAGCACCGATCACCCTGAGCACTGAGCACCCAGCACCCCGAGCACTGAGCACCCAGCACACTGAGTACTGAGCACCCAGCACCCCGAGTACTGAGCACCCAGCATCCTGAGTACTGAGCACCCAGCACCCCGAGCACTGAGCACTCAGCACCCTGAGTACTGAGCACCCTGAGTACTGAGCACTGAGCACCGAGCACCCTGAGTACTGAGCACCCTGAGGACTGAGCACCCAGCACCCTGAGCACTGAGCACCCAGCACCCTGAGTACTGAGCACTGATCACCCTGAGCACTGAGCACCCAGCACCCCGAGCACTGAGCACCCAGCACCCTGAGTACTGAGCACCCAGCACCCTGAGCACTGAGCACCGAGCACCCTGAGTACTGAACACCCAGCACCCTGAGCACTGAGCACTGAGCACCCAGCACCCTGAGCACTGAGCAATGAGCACCCAGCACCCGAGCACTGAGCACCCAACACCCTGAGCACCCAGCACCCTGAGCACTGAGCACCCTGAGCACTGAGCACTCTGAGCACTGAGCAACCAGCACCCTGAGTACTGAGCACCCAACACTCTGAGCACTGAGAACCCAGCACGCTGAGTACTGAGCACTGTGCACACAGCACACCGAGCACTGCGCACTGAGCACACTGAGCACTGAGCACCCAGCACCCCGAGTACTGAGCACTGAGCACCCTGAGTACTGAGCAACCAGCACCCCTAGTACTGAGCACTGAGCACCCTGAGTACTGAGCACCCAGCACCCTGAGCACTGAGAACCCTGAGTACTGAGCACCGAGCACCCTGAGTACTGAGCACCCAGCACCCTGAGTACTGAGCACGGAGCACCCCGAGGACTGAGCACCCAGCACCCTGAGCTCTGAGCACCCAGCACCTTGAGTACTGAGCACCGAGCACCCCGAGCACTGAGCACCCAGCACCCTGAATACTGAGCACCCAGCACCCTGAGCACTGAGCACCCAGCACCCCGAGCACTGAGCACACAGCACCCTGAGCACTGAGCACCCAGCACCCTGAGTACTGAGCACCCAACACCGAGAGTACTGAGCACACAGCACCCTGAGCACTGAGCACCCAGCACCCTGAGTACTGAGCAACCAGCACCCTGAGTACTGACCACCCAGCACCCTGAACACTGAGCACTGAGCACCCAACACCCTGAGCACTGAGCACTGAGCACCCAGCACCCCGAGCACTGAGCACCGAGCACCCCGAGCACTGAGCACCCAGCACCCTGAGCACTGAGCACCCTGAGGACTGAGCACCCAGCACCCTGAGCAGTGAGCACCCAGCACGCTGAGTACTGAGCACCGATCACCCTGAGCACTGAGCACCCAGGACCCCGAGCACTGAGCACCCAGCACCCTGAGTACAGAGCACACAGCACCCCGAGTACTGAGCACCCAGCACCACGAGCACTGAGCACCCAGCACCCTGAGTACTGAGCACCCTGAGTACTGAGCACCCATCACCCTGAGCACTGAGCACCCAGCACCCTGAGTACTGAGCACCCAGCACCCTGAGCACTGAGCACCCAGCACCCTGAGCACTGAGCACCCAGCACCCTGAGTACTGAGCACCCAGCACCCTGAGTACTGAGTACCCAGCACCCTGACCACTGAGCACCCAGCACCCTGAGTACTGAGCACCGAGCACCCTGAGTACTGAGCACCCTGCACCCTTAGTACTGAGCACCCAGCACCCTGAGCACTGAGCACCCAGCACCCTGAGTACTGAGCACCCAGCACTCTGAGTACTGAGCACCCAGCACCCAGAGCACTGAGCACCCAGCACCCTGAGCACGGAGCACCCAGGACCCCGAGCACTGAGTACTGAGCACCCAGCACCCTGAGTACTGATCACCGAGCTCCCCGAGCACTGAGCACCCTGAGTACTGAGCACCCAGCACCCCGATCACTGAGCACCCAGCACCCTGAGCACTGAGCACCCAGCACCCTGAGCACTGAGCACCCTGCACACTGAGTACTGAGCACCCAGCACGCTGAGTACTGAGAACCCAGCACCCCGAGCACTGAGCACACAGCACCCTGAGTACTGAGCACTGAGCACCCAGCACCCCGAGCACTGAGCACCCAGCACCCTGTGTACTGAGCACTGAGCACCCTGAGTACTAAGCACCCAGCACCCTGAGTACTGAGCACCCAGGACCCTGAGCCCTGAGCACCGAGCACCCCGAGCACTGAGCACCCAGCACCCTGAGCACTCAGCACCCAGCACCCCGAGCACTGAGCACCCAGCACCCTGAGCACTGAGCACCCAGCACCATGAGCACGGAGCACCCCGAGGACTGAGCACCCAGCACCCTGAGCACTGAGCACCCAGCACCTTCAGTACTGAGCACCGAGCACCTCGAGCACTAAGCACCCAGCACCCTGAGTACTGAGCACCCAGCACCCTGAGCACTGAGCACCCAGAAACCTGAGCACTGAGCACCCAGCACCCTGAGCACGGAGCACCCAGCACCCTGAGTACTGAGCACCCAACACCCAGAGTACTGAGCAGCCAGCACCCTGAGCACTGAGTACTGAGCACTGAGCAACCTGAGCACTGAGCACCCAGCACCCCGAGTACTGAGCACCCAGCACCCCGAGCACTGAGCACCCAGCGCCCCGAGCACTGAGCACCCAGCACCCCGAGCACTGAGCACTGAGCACCCTGAGCACTGAGCACCCATCACCACGAGTACTGAGCACCGAGCACCCTTAGTACTGAGCACCAAGCACCCCGAGTACTGAGCACTGAGCACCCTGAATACTGAGCACCCAGCACCCTGAGCACTGAGCACCCAGCACCCTGAGTACTGAGCACTGAGACCCCTGAGTAATGAGCACCGAGCACCCTGAGTACTGAGCACCCAGCACCCTGATCACTGAGCACGGAGCACCCCGAGGACTGAGCACCCAGCACCCCGAGCACTGAGCACCCAGCACCTTGAGTACTGAGCACCGAGCACAACGAGCACTGAGCACCCAGCACCCTGAGTACTGAGCACCCAGCACCCTGAGCACTGAGCACCCAGCTCCCTGAGCACTGAGCACAGAGCACCCTGAGCACTGAGCACTGAGCACCCAGCACCCTGAGCACTGAGCACTGAGCACCCAGCACCACAGCCCTGAGCACCCAGCACCCCGAGCACTGAGCACCCAGCACCCTGAGCACTGAGCACCCAGCACCCTGAGTACTGAGCAACCAGCAACCTGAGTACTGAGCACCCAGCACCCTGAGTACTGAGCACTCAGCACCCTGAGTACTGAGCACCGAGCACACCGAGCAATGAGCACCCAGCACCCTGAGCACTGAGCACCCGGAGGACTGTGCACCCAGCACCCTGAGCACTGAGCACCGATCACCCTGAGCAGTGAGCACCCAGCACCCCGAGCACTGAGCACCCAGCACCCTGAGTACTGAGCACCCAGCACCCCGAGTACTGAGCACCCAGCACCCAGAGTACTGAGCACCCAGCACCCCGAGCACTGAGCACCCAGCACCCTGAGTACTGAGCACCCTGATTACTGAGCACTGAGCACCGAGCACCCTGAGTACTGAGCACCCTGAGGACTGAGCACCCAGCACCCTGAGCACTGAGCACCCAGCACCCTGAGTACTGAGCACTGATCACCCTGAGCACTGAGCACCCAGCACCCCGAGCACTGAGCACCCAGCACCCTGAGTACTGAGCACCCAACACCCTGAGCACTGAGCACCGAGCACCCTGAGTACTGAACAACCAGCACCCTGAGCACTGAGCACTGAGCACCCAGCACCCTGAGCACTGAGCAATGAGCACCCAGCACCCCGAGCACTGAGCACCCAGCACCCTGAGCACCCAGCACCCTGAGCACTGAGCACCCTGAGCACTGAGCACTCTGAGCACTGAGCACTGAGCAACCAGCACCCTGAGTACTGAGCACCCAACACTCTGAGCACTGAGAACCCAGCACGCTGAGTACTGAGCACTGTGCACACAGCACCCTGAGTACTGAGCACCTAGCACCCCGAGCACTGAGCACCCAGCACCCCGAGCACTGCGCACTGAGCACACTGAGCACTGAGCAGCCAGCACCCCGAGTACTGAGCACTGAGCACCCTGAGTACTGAGCACCCAGCACCCTGATCACTGAGCACGGAGCACCCCGAGGACTGAGCACCCAGCACCCCGAGCACTGAGCACCCAGCACCTTGAGTACTGAGCACCGAGCACAACGAGCACTGAGCACCCAGCACCCTGAGTACTGAGCACCCAGCACCCTGAGCACTGAGCACCCAGCTCCCTGAGCACTGAGCACAGAGCACCCTGAGCACTGAGCACTGAGCACCCAGCACCCTGAGCACTGAGCACTGAGCACCCAGCACCACAGCCCTGAGCACCCAGCACCCCGAGCACTGAGCACCCAGCACCCTGAGCACTGAGCACCCAGCACCCTGAGTACTGAGCAACCAGCAACCTGAGTACTGAGCACCCAGCACCCTGAGTACTGAGCACTCAGCACCCTGAGTACTGAGCACCGAGCACACCGAGCAATGAGCACCCAGCACCCTGAGCACTGAGCACCCGGAGGACTGTGCACCCAGCACCCTGAGCACTGAGCACCGATCACCCTGAGCAGTGAGCACCCAGCACCCCGAGCACTGAGCACCCAGCACCCTGAGTACTGAGCACCCAGCACCCCGAGTACTGAGCACCCAGCACCCAGAGTACTGAGCACCCAGCACCCCGAGCACTGAGCACCCAGCACCCTGAGTACTGAGCACCCTGATTACTGAGCACTGAGCACCGAGCACCCTGAGTACTGAGCACCCTGAGGACTGAGCACCCAGCACCCTGAGCACTGAGCACCCAGCACCCTGAGTACTGAGCACTGATCACCCTGAGCACTGAGCACCCAGCACCCCGAGCACTGAGCACCCAGCACCCTGAGTACTGAGCACCCAACACCCTGAGCACTGAGCACCGAGCACCCTGAGTACTGAACAACCAGCACCCTGAGCACTGAGCACTGAGCACCCAGCACCCTGAGCACTGAGCAATGAGCACCCAGCACCCCGAGCACTGAGCACCCAGCACCCTGAGCACCCAGCACCCTGAGCACTGAGCACCCTGAGCACTGAGCACTCTGAGCACTGAGCACTGAGCAACCAGCACCCTGAGTACTGAGCACCCAACACTCTGAGCACTGAGAACCCAGCACGCTGAGTACTGAGCACTGTGCACACAGCACCCTGAGTACTGAGCACCTAGCACCCCGAGCACTGAGCACCCAGCACCCCGAGCACTGCGCACTGAGCACACTGAGCACTGAGCAGCCAGCACCCCGAGTACTGAGCACTGAGCACCCTGAGTACTGAGCAACCAGCACCCCTAGTACTGAGCACTTAGCACCCTGAGTACTGAGCACCCAGCACCCTGAGCACTGAGAACCCTGAGTACTGAGCACCGAGCACCCTGAGTACTGAGCACCCAGCACCCTGAGCACTGAGCACGGAGCACCCCGAGGACTGAGCACCCAGCACCCTGAGTACAGAGCACCCAGCACCCCGTGTACTGAGCACCCAGCACCCGGAGCACTGAGCACCCAGCACCCTGAGTACTGAGCACTGATCACCATGAGCACTGAGCACCCAGCACCCTGAGTACTGAGCACCCAGCAGCCTGAGCACTGAGCACCCAGCTCCCTGAGCACTGAGCACCCAGCACCCTGAGTACTGAGCACCCAGCACCCTGAGTACTGAGTACCCAGCACCCTGAGCACTGAGCACCCAGCACCCTGAGTACTGAGCACCGAGCACCCTGAGTACTGAGCACCCAGCACCCTTAGTACTGAGCACCCAGCACCCTGAGCACTGAGCACCCAGCACCCTGAGTACTGAGCACCCAGCACCACCCTCAGCACTGAGCACCCAGTACCCCGAGCACTGAGCACCCAGCACCCTGAGCACTGAGCACCCAGCACCCTGAGTACTGAGCACCCAGCACCCCGAGTACTGAGCACCGAGCACCTCGAGCACTGAGCACCCAGCACCCTGAGTACTGAGCACCCAGCACCCTGAGTACTGAGCACCCAGCACCACCCTCAGCACTGAGCACCCAGTACCCCGAGCACTGAGCACCCAGCACCCTGAGCACTGAGCACCCAGCACCCTGAGTACTGAGCACCCAGCACCCCGAGTACTGAGCACCCAGCACCCCGAGCACTGAGCACCCAGCAACCTGAGTACTGAGAACAGATCACCCTGAGTACTGAGCACCCAGCACCCTGAGTACTGAGCCCCCAGCACCCTGAGTACTGAGCACCCAGCACCCCGAGCACTGAGCACCCAGCACCCCGAGAATGAGCACCCAGCACCCTGAGTACTGAGAACCGAGCAGCCTGAGTACTGAGCACCCAGCACCCTGAGTACTGAGCCCCTAGAACCCTGAGAATGAGCACGCAGCACCATGAGTACTGAGCACCCAGCACCCGGAGTATTGAGCACTAAGCACCCAGAGCACTGAGAACCCAGCACCCCGAGCACGGAGCACCCAGGACCGCGAGCACTGAATACTGAGCACCCAGCACACTGAGTACTGAGCACCGAGCTCCCCGAGCACTGAGCAACCTGAGTACTGAGCACCCAGCACCCCGATCACTGAGCACCCAGCACCCTGAGCACTGAGCACCCAGCACCCTGAGCACAGAGCACCCAGCACCCTGAGTACTGAGCACCCAGCATGCTGAGTACTGAGCACCCAGCACCCCGAGCACTGAGCAACCAGCACCCTGAGTACTGAGCACTGAGCACCCAGCACCCCGAGCACTGAGCACCCAGCACCCTGTGTACTGAGCACTGAGCACCCTGAGTACTAAGCACCCAGCACCCTGAGTACTGAGCACCCAGGACCCTGAGCACTGAGCACCGAGCACCCCGAGCACTGAGCACCCAGCACCCTGAGAACTCAGCACCCAGCACCCCGAGCACTGAGCACCCAGCACCCTGAGCACTGAGCACCCAGCACCCTGAGCACGGAGCACCCCGAGGACTGAGCACCCAGCACCCTGAGCACTGAGCACCCAGCACCTTGAGTACTGAGCACCGAGCACCCCGAGCACTAAGCACCCAGCACCCTGAGTACTGAGCACCCAGCACCCTGAGCACTGAGCACATAGCACCCTGAGCACTGAGCAGCCAGCACCCCGAGCACGGAGCACCCAGCACCCTGAGTACTGAGCACCCAACACCCAGAGTACTGAGCACCCAGCACCCTGAGCACTGAGCACCCAGCACCCCGAGTACTGAGCACCCAGCACCCTGAGTACTGAGCACCCAGCACCCTGAGCACTGAGCACCCGGAGGACTGAGCACCCAGCACCCTGAGCACTGAGCACCCGGAGGACTGAGCACCCAGCACCCTGAGCACTGAGCACCGATCACCCTGAGCACTGAGCCCCCAGCACCCCGAGTACTGAGCACCCAGCACCCTGAGTACTGAGCACCCAGCACCCTGAGCACTGAGCACCCGGAGGACTGAGCACCCAGCACCCTGAGTACTGAGCACCCAGCACCCCGAGTACTGAGCACCCAGCACCCTGAGTACTGAGCACCCAGCACCCCGAGCACTGAGCACCCAGCACCCTGAGTACTGAGCACCCTGAGTACTGAGCACTGAGCACCGAGCACCCTGAGGACTGAGCACCCAGGACCCGGAGCACTGAGCACCCAGCACCCTGAGTAGTGAGCACAGATCACCCTGATCACTGAGCACCCAGCACCCCGAGCACTGAGCACCCAGCACCCTGAGTACTGAGCACCCAGCACCCTGAGCACTGAGCACCGAGCACCCTGAGTACTGAACACCCAGCACCCTGAGCACTGAGCACTGAGCACCCAGCACCCTGAGCACTGAGCACTGAGCACCCAGCACCCCGAGCACTGAGCACCCAGCACCCTGAGCACCCAGCACCCTGAGCACTGAGCACCCTGAGCACTGAGCACCCTGAGCACTGAGCACTGAGCACCCAGCACCCTGAGTACTGAGCACCCAACACTCTGAGCACTGAGCACCCAGCACGCTGAGTACTGAGCACCGATCACCCTGAGCACTGAGCACCTAGGACCCCGAGCACTGAGCACCCAGCACCCTGAGTACAGAGCACCCAGCACCCCGTGTACTGAGCACCCAGCACCCCGAGCACTGAGCACCCAGCACCCTGAGTACTGAGCACCGATCACCATGAGCACTGAGCACCCAGCACCCTGAGTACTGAGCACCCAGCAGCCTGAGCACTGAGCACCCAGCACCCTGAGCACTGAGCACCCAGCACCCTGAGTACTGAGCACCCAGCACCCTGAGTACTGAGCACCGCGCACCCTGAGTACTGAGCACCGAGCACCCTTAGTACTGAGCACCCAGCACCCTGAGCACTGAGCACCCAGCACCCTGAGTACTGAGCACCCAGCACCACCCTCAGCACTGAGCACCCAGCACCCCGAGCACTGAACACCCAGCACCCTGAGGACTGAGCACCCAGCACCCTGAGTACTGAGCACCCAGCACCCCGAGTACTGAGCACCGAGCACCCCGAGCACTGAGCACCCAGCACCCTGAGTACTGAGCACCCAGCACCCTGAGTACTGAGCACTGAGCACCCCGAGTACTGAGCACCCAGAACCCCGAGCACTGAGCACCCAGCACCCTGAGTACTGAGAACCGAGCACCCTGAGTACTGAGCACCCAGCACCCTGAGTACTGAGCCCCTAGCACCCTGAGAATGAGCACCCAGCACCATGAGTACTGAGCACCCAGCACCCTGAGTACTGAGCACTAAGCACCCAGAGCACTGAGCACCCAGCACCCTGAGCACGGAGCACCCAGGACCCCGAGCACTGAGAACTGAGCACCCAGCACCCTGAGTAATGAGCA
The DNA here is from genome assembly GCF_018167655.1 of Microtus oregoni. Lineage (NCBI taxonomy): Eukaryota > Metazoa > Chordata > Mammalia > Rodentia > Cricetidae > Microtus > Microtus oregoni. The sequence goes on from NW_024543262.1 coordinate 21,010, forward strand.
CCGAGCTCCCTGAGCACTGAGCACCCTGAGTACTAAGCACCCAGCACCCCAATCACTGAGCAACCAGCACCCTGAGCAGTGTGACACCAGCACCCTGAGCACTGAGCACCCAGCACCCTGAGTATTGAGCACCCAGCACGCTGAGTACTGAGCACCCAGCACCCCGAGCACTGAGCACCCAGCACCCTGAGTACTGAGCACTGAGCACCCAGCACCCCGAGCACTGAGCACCCAGCACCCTGTGTACTGATCACTGAGCACCCTGAGTACTAAGCACCCAGCACCATGAGTACTGAGCACCCAGGACCCTGAGCACTGATCACCGAGCACCCCGAGCACTGAGCACCCAGCACCCTGAGCACTCAGCACCCAGCGCCCCGAGCACTGAGCACCCAGCACCCCGAGCACGGAGCACCCAGCACCCCGAGCACGGAGCACCCAGCACCCTGAGTACTGAGCACCCAGCACCCTGAGCACTGAGCACCCAGCACCCTGAGCACTGAGCACCCAGCACCCCGAGCACGGAGCACCCAGCACCCTGAGTACTGAGCACCCAACACCCAGAGTACTGAGCACCCAGCACCCTGAGCACTGAGCACCCAGCACCCTGAGTACTGAGCACCAAGCACACTGAGTACTGAGCACCCAGCACCCTGAGCACTGAGCACCCGGGGGACTGAGCACCCAGCACCCTGAGCACTGAGCACCCGGGGGACTGAGCACCCAGCACCCTGAGCACGGAGCACCCCGAGGACTGAGCACCCAGCACCCTGAGCACTGAGCACCCAGCACCTTGAGTACTGAGCACCGAGCACAACGAGCACTGAGCACCCAGCACACTGAGTACTGAGCACCCAGCACCCTGAGCACTGAGCACCCAGCTCCCTGAGCACTGAGCACGCAGCACCCCGAGCACTGAGCACCCAGCACCCTGAGTACTGAGCACAGAGCACCCTGAGCACTGAGCACTGAGCACCCAGCACCCTGAGCACTGAGCACCCAGCACCACAGCCCTGAGCACCCAGCACCCCGAGCACTGAGCACCCAGCACCCTGAGCACTGAGCACCCAGCACCCTGAGTACTGAGCAACCAGCAACCTGAGTACTGAGCACCCAGCACCCTAAGTACTGAGCACTCAGCACCCTGAGTACTGAGCACCGAGCACACCGAGCAATGAGCACCCAGCACCCTGAGTACTGAGCACCCGGAGGACTGAGCACCCAGCACCCTGAGCACTGAGCACCGATCACCCTGAGCAGTGAGCACCCAGCACCCCGAGCACTGAGCACCCAGCACCCTGAGTACTGAGCACCCAGCACCCCGAGTACTGAGCACCCAGCACCCTGAGTACTGAGCACCCAGCACCCCGAGCACTGAGCACCCAGCACCCTGAGTACTGAGCACCCTGATTACTGAGCACTGAGCACCGAGCATCCTGAGTACTGAGCACCCAGCACGCCGAGCACTGAGCACCCAGCACCCTGAGCACTGAGCACCCAGCACCCTGAGCACTGAGCACCCAGCACCCTGAGTACTGAGCACCCAGCACCCTGAGTACTGAGTACCCAGCACCCTGAGCTCTGAGCACCCAGCACCCTGAGTACTGAGCACCGAGCACCCTGAGTACTGAGCACCCACCCCCCTTAGTACTGAGCACCCAGCACCCTGAGCACTGAGCACCCAGCACCCTGAGTACTGAGCACCCAGCACCACCCTCAGCACTGAGCACCCAGCACACCGAGCACTGAGCACCCAGCACCCTGAGCACTGAGCACCCTGATTACTGAGCACTGAGCACCGAGCATCCTGAGTACTGAGCACCCAGCACCCCGAGCACTGAGCACCCAGCACCCTGTGTACTGATCACTGAGCACCCTGAGTACTAAGCACCCAGCACCATGAGTACTGAGCACCCAGGACCCTGAGCACTGATCACCGAGCACCCCGAGCACTGAGCACCCAGCACCCTGAGCACTCAGCACCCAGCACCCCGAGCACTGAGCACCCAGCACCCCGAGCACGGAGCACCCAGCACCCCGAGCACGGAGCACCCAGCACCCTGAGTACTGAGCACCCAGCACCCTGAGCACTGAGCACCCAGCACCCTGAGCACTGAGCACCCAGCACCCCGAGCACGGAGCACCCAGCACCCTGAGTACTGAGCACCCAACACCCAGAGTACTGAGCACCCAGCACCCTGAGCACTGAGCACCCAGCACCCTGAGTACTGAGCACCAAGCACACTGAGTACTGAGCACCCAGCACCCTGAGCACTGAGCACCCGGGGGACTGAGCACCCAGCACCCTGAGCACTGAGCACCCGGGGGACTGAGCACCCAGCACCCTGAGCACGGAGCACCCCGAGGACTGAGCACCCAGCACCCTGAGCACTGAGCACCCAGCACCTTGAGTACTGAGCACCGAGCACAACGAGCACTGAGCACCCAGCACACTGAGTACTGAGCACCCAGCACCCTGAGCACTGAGCACCCAGCTCCCTGAGCACTGAGCACGCAGCACCCCGAGCACTGAGCACCCAGCACCCTGAGTACTGAGCACAGAGCACCCTGAGCACTGAGCACTGAGCACCCAGCACCCTGAGCACTGAGCACCCAGCACCACAGCCCTGAGCACCCAGCACCCCGAGCACTGAGCACCCAGCACCCTGAGCACTGAGCACCCAGCACCCTGAGTACTGAGCAACCAGCAACCTGAGTACTGAGCACCCAGCACCCTAAGTACTGAGCACTCAGCACCCTGAGTACTGAGCACCGAGCACACCGAGCAATGAGCACCCAGCACCCTGAGTACTGAGCACCCGGAGGACTGAGCACCCAGCACCCTGAGCACTGAGCACCGATCACCCTGAGCAGTGAGCACCCAGCACCCCGAGCACTGAGCACCCAGCACCCTGAGTACTGAGCACCCAGCACCCCGAGTACTGAGCACCCAGCACCCTGAGTACTGAGCACCCAGCACCCCGAGCACTGAGCACCCAGCACCCTGAGTACTGAGCACCCTGATTACTGAGCACTGAGCACCGAGCATCCTGAGTACTGAGCACCCAGCACGCCGAGCACTGAGCACCCAGCACCCTGAGCACTGAGCACCCAGCACCCTGAGCACTGAGCACCCAGCACCCTGAGTACTGAGCACCCAGCACCCTGAGTACTGAGTACCCAGCACCCTGAGCTCTGAGCACCCAGCACCCTGAGTACTGAGCACCGAGCACCCTGAGTACTGAGCACCCACCCCCCTTAGTACTGAGCACCCAGCACCCTGAGCACTGAGCACCCAGCACCCTGAGTACTGAGCACCCAGCACCACCCTCAGCACTGAGCACCCAGCACACCGAGCACTGAGCACCCAGCACCCTGAGCACTGAGCACCCTGATTACTGAGCACTGAGCACCGAGCATCCTGAGTACTGAGCACCCAGCACCCCGAGCACTGAGCACCCAGCACCCTGAGCACTGAGCACCCAGCACCCTGAGCACTGAGCACCCAGCACCCTGAGTACTGAGCACTCAGCACCCTGAGTACTGAGTACCCAGCACCCTGAGCTCTGAGCACCCAGCACCCTGAGTACTGAGCACCCAGCACCCTGAGTACTGAGCACCCAGCACCCTGAGTACTGAGCCCCTAGAACCCTGAGAATGAGCACGCAGCACCATGAGTACTGAGCACCCAGCACCTGGAGTACTGAGCACTAAGCACCCAGAGCACTGAGAACCCAGCACCCCGAGCACGGAGCACCCAGGACCGCGAGCACTGAATACTGAGCACCCAGCACCCTGAGTACTGAGCACCGAGCTCCCCGAGCACTGAGCACCCTGAGTACTGAGCACCCAGCACCCCGATCACTGAGCACCCAGCACCCTGAGCACTGAGCACCCAGCACCCTGAGCACTGAGCACCCAGCACCCTGAGTACTGAGCACCCAGCATGCTGAGTACTGAGCACCCAGCACCCCGAGCACTGAGCAACCAGCACCCTGAGTACTGAGCACTGAGCACCCAGCACCCCGAGCACTGAGCACCCAGCACCCTGTGTACTGAGCACTGAGCACCCTGAGTACTAAGCACCCAGCACCCTGAGTACTGAGCACCCAGGACCCTGAGCACTGAGCACCGAGCACCCCGAGCACTGAGCACCCAGCACCCTGAGAACTCAGCACCCAGCACCCCGAGCACTGAGCACCCAGCACCCTGAGCACTGAGCACCCAGCACCCTGAGCACGGAGCACCCCGAGGACTGAGCACCCAGCACCCTGAGCACTGAGCACCCAGCACCATGTGTACTGAGCACCGAGCACCCTGAGTACTGAGCACCCAGCACCCTGAGCACTGAGCACCCGGAGGACTGAGCACCCAGCACCCTGAGCACTGAGCACCGATCACCCTGAGCACTGAGCACCCAGCACCCCGAGCACTGAGCACCCAGCACCCTGAGTACTGAGCACCCAGCACCCTGAGCACTGTGCACCCGGAGGACTGAGCACCCAGCACCCTGAGCACTGAGCACTGATCACCCTGAGCACTGAGCACCCAGCACCCCGAGTACTGAGCACCCAGCACCCTGAGTACTGAGCACCCAGCACCCTGAGCACTGAGCACACGGAGGACTGAGCACCCAGCACCCTGAGTACTGAGCACCCAGCACCCCGAGTACTGAGCACCCAGCACCCTGAGTACTGAGCACCCAGCACCCCGAGCACTGAGCACCCAGCACCCTGAGTACTGAGCACCCTGAGTACTGAGCACTGAGCACCGAGCACCCTGAGGACTGAGCACCCAGGACCCGGAGCACTGAGCACCCAGCACCCTGAGTAGTTAGCACAGATCACCCTGATCACTGAGCACCCAGCACCCCGAGCACAGAGCACCCAGCACCCTGAGTACTGAGCACCCAGCACCCTGAGCACTGAGCACCGAGCACCCTGAGTACTGAACACCCAGCACCCTGAGCACTGAGCACTGAGCACCCAGCACCCTGAGCACTGAGCACTGAGCACCCAGCACCCCGAGCACTGAGCACCCAGCACCCTGAGCACCCAGCACCCTGAGCACTGAGCACCCTGAGCACTGAGCACCCTGAGCACTGAGCACTGAGCACCCAGCACCCTGAGTACTGAGCACCCAACACTCTGAGCACTGAGCACCCAGCACCCTGAGTACTGAGCACCGCGCACCCTGAGTACTGAGCACCCAGCACCCTTAGTACTGAGCACCCAGCACCCTGAGCACTGAGCACCCAGCACCCTGAGTACTGAGCACCCAGCACCACCCTCAGCACTGAGCACCAAGCACCCCGAGCACTGAGCACCCAGCACCCTGAGGACTGAGCACCCAGCACCCTGAGTACTGAGCACCCAGCACCCCGAGTACTGAGCACCGAGCACCCCGAGCACTGAGCACCCAGCACCCTGAGTACTGAGCACCCAGCACCCTGAGTACTGAGCACTGAGCACCCCGAGTACTGAGCACCCAGAACCCCGAGCACTGAGCACCCAGCACCCTGAGTACTGAGAATCGAGCACCCTGAGTACTGAGCACCCAGCACCCTGAGTACTGAGCCCCTAGCACCCTGAGAATGAGCACCCAGCACCCTGAGTACTGAGCACTAAGCACCCAGAGCACTGAGCACCCAGCACCCTGAGCACGGAGCACCCAGGACCCCAGCACTGAGAACTGAGCACCCAGCACCCTGAGTAATGAGCACCGAGCTCCCTGAGCACTGAGCACCCTGAGTACTAAGCACCCAGCACCCCAATCACTGAGCAACCAGCACCCTGAGCAGTGTGACACCAGCACCCTGAGCACTGAGCACCCAGCACCCTGAGTATTGAGCACCCAGCACGCTGAGTACTGAGCACCCAGCACCCCGAGCACTGAGCACCCAGCACCCTGAGTACTGAGCACTGAGCACCCAGCACCCCGAGCACTGAGCAACCAGCACCCTGTGTACTGATCACTGAGCACCCTGAGTACTAAGCACCCAGCACCATGAGTACTGAGCACCCAGGACCCTGAGCACTGAGCACCGAGCACCGCGAGCACTGAGCACCCAGCACCCTGAGCACTCAGCACCCAGCACCCCGAGCAGTGAGCACCCAGCACCCTGAGCACTGAGCACCCAGCACCCTGAGCACCCCGAGGACTGAGCACCCAGCACCCTGAGCACTGAGCACCCAGCACCTTGAGTACTGAGCACCGAGCACCCCGAGCACTAAGCACCCAGCACCCTGAGTACAGAGCACCCAGCACCCTGAGCACTGAGCACCCAGCACCCTGAGCACTGAGCACCCAGCACCCCGAGCACGGAGCACCCAGCACCCTGAGTACTGAGCACCCAACACCCAGAGTACTGAGCACCCAGCACCCTGAGCACTGAGCACTCAGCACCCTGAGTACTGAGCACCCAGCACACTGAGTACTGAGCACCCAGCACCCTGAGCACAGAGCACCGATCACCCTGAGCACTGAGCACCCAGCACCCCGAGCACTGAGCACCCAGCACACTGAGTACTGAGCACCCAGCACCCCGAGTACTGAGCACCCAGCATCCTGAGTACTGAGCACCCAGCACCCCGAGCACTGAGCACTCAGCACCCTGAGTACTGAGCACCCTGAGTACTGAGCACTGAGCACCGAGCACCCTGAGTACTGAGCACCCTGAGGACTGAGCACCCAGCACCCTGAGCACTGAGCACCCAGCACCCTGAGTACTGAGCACTGATCACCCTGAGCACTGAGCACCCAGCACCCCGAGCACTGAGCACCCAGCACCCTGAGTACTGAGCACCCAGCACCCTGAGCACTGAGCACAGAGCACCCTGAGTACTGAACACCCAGCACCCTGAGCACTGAGCACTGAGCACCCAGCACCCTGAGCACTGAGCAATGAGCACCCAGCACCCGAGCACTGAGCACCCAACACCCTGAGCACCCAGCACCCTGAGCACTGAGCACCCTGAGCACTGAGCACTCTGAGCACTGAGCAACCAGCACCCTGAGTACTGAGCACCCAACACTCTGAGCACTGAGAACCCAGCACGCTGAGTACTGAGCACTGTGCACACAGCACCCTGAGTACTGAGCACCTAGCACCCCGAGCACTGAGCACCCAGCACCCCGAGCACTGCGCACTGAGCACACTGAGCACTGAGCACCCAGCACCCCGAGTACTGAGCACTGAGCACCCTGAGTACTGAGCAACCAGCACCCCTAGTACTGAGCACTGAGCACCCTGAGTACTGAGCACCCAGCACCCTGAGCACTGAGAACCCTGAGTACTGAGCACCGAGCACCCTGAGTACTGAGCACCCAGCACCCTGAGTACTGAGCACGGAGCACCCCGAGGACTGAGCACCCAGCACCCTGAGCTCTGAGCACCCAGCACCTTGAGTACTGAGCACCGAGCACCCCGAGCACTGAGCACCCAGCACCCTGAATACTGAGCACCCAGCACCCTGAGCACTGAGCACCCAGCACCCCGAGCACTGAGCACACAGCACCCTGAGCACTGAGCACCCAGCACCCTGAGTACTGAGCACCCAACACCGAGAGTACTGAGCACACAGCACCCTGAGCACTGAGCACCCAGCACCCTGAGTACTGAGCAACCAGCACCCTGAGTACTGACCACCCAGCACCCTGAACACTGAGCACTGAGCACCCAACACCCTGAGCACTGAGCACTGAGCACCCAGCACCCCGAGCACTGAGCACCGAGCACCCCGAGCACTGAGCACCCAGCACCCTGAGCACTGAGCACCCTGAGGACTGAGCACCCAGCACCCTGAGCAGTGAGCACCCAGCACGCTGAGTACTGAGCACCGATCACCCTGAGCACTGAGCACCCAGGACCCCGAGCACTGAGCACCCAGCACCCTGAGTACAGAGCACACAGCACCCCGAGTACTGAGCACCCAGCACCACGAGCACTGAGCACCCAGCACCCTGAGTACTGAGCACCCTGAGTACTGAGCACCCATCACCCTGAGCACTGAGCACCCAGCACCCTGAGTACTGAGCACCCAGCACCCTGAGCACTGAGCACCCAGCACCCTGAGCACTGAGCACCCAGCACCCTGAGTACTGAGCACCCAGCACCCTGAGTACTGAGTACCCAGCACCCTGACCACTGAGCACCCAGCACCCTGAGTACTGAGCACCGAGCACCCTGAGTACTGAGCACCCTGCACCCTTAGTACTGAGCACCCAGCACCCTGAGCACTGAGCACCCAGCACCCTGAGTACTGAGCACCCAGCACTCTGAGTACTGAGCACCCAGCACCCAGAGCACTGAGCACCCAGCACCCTGAGCACGGAGCACCCAGGACCCCGAGCACTGAGTACTGAGCACCCAGCACCCTGAGTACTGATCACCGAGCTCCCCGAGCACTGAGCACCCTGAGTACTGAGCACCCAGCACCCCGATCACTGAGCACCCAGCACCCTGAGCACTGAGCACCCAGCACCCTGAGCACTGAGCACCCTGCACACTGAGTACTGAGCACCCAGCACGCTGAGTACTGAGAACCCAGCACCCCGAGCACTGAGCACACAGCACCCTGAGTACTGAGCACTGAGCACCCAGCACCCCGAGCACTGAGCACCCAGCACCCTGTGTACTGAGCACTGAGCACCCTGAGTACTAAGCACCCAGCACCCTGAGTACTGAGCACCCAGGACCCTGAGCCCTGAGCACCGAGCACCCCGAGCACTGAGCACCCAGCACCCTGAGCACTCAGCACCCAGCACCCCGAGCACTGAGCACCCAGCACCCTGAGCACTGAGCACCCAGCACCATGAGCACGGAGCACCCCGAGGACTGAGCACCCAGCACCCTGAGCACTGAGCACCCAGCACCTTCAGTACTGAGCACCGAGCACCTCGAGCACTAAGCACCCAGCACCCTGAGTACTGAGCACCCAGCACCCTGAGCACTGAGCACCCAGAAACCTGAGCACTGAGCACCCAGCACCCTGAGCACGGAGCACCCAGCACCCTGAGTACTGAGCACCCAACACCCAGAGTACTGAGCAGCCAGCACCCTGAGCACTGAGTACTGAGCACTGAGCAACCTGAGCACTGAGCACCCAGCACCCCGAGTACTGAGCACCCAGCACCCCGAGCACTGAGCACCCAGCGCCCCGAGCACTGAGCACCCAGCACCCCGAGCACTGAGCACTGAGCACCCTGAGCACTGAGCACCCATCACCACGAGTACTGAGCACCGAGCACCCTTAGTACTGAGCACCAAGCACCCCGAGTACTGAGCACTGAGCACCCTGAATACTGAGCACCCAGCACCCTGAGCACTGAGCACCCAGCACCCTGAGTACTGAGCACTGAGACCCCTGAGTAATGAGCACCGAGCACCCTGAGTACTGAGCACCCAGCACCCTGATCACTGAGCACGGAGCACCCCGAGGACTGAGCACCCAGCACCCCGAGCACTGAGCACCCAGCACCTTGAGTACTGAGCACCGAGCACAACGAGCACTGAGCACCCAGCACCCTGAGTACTGAGCACCCAGCACCCTGAGCACTGATCACCCAGCTCCCTGAGCACTGAGCACAGAGCACCCTGAGCACTGAGCACTGAGCACCCAGCACCCTGAGCACTGAGCACTGAGCACCCAGCACCACAGCCCTGAGCACCCAGCACCCCGAGCACTGAGCACCCAGCACCCTGAGCACTGAGCACCCAGCACCCTGAGTACTGAGCAACCAGCAACCTGAGTACTGAGCACCCAGCACCCTGAGTACTGAGCACTCAGCACCCTGAGTACTGAGCACCGAGCACACCGAGCAATGAGCACCCAGCACCCTGAGCACTGAGCACCCGGAGGACTGTGCACCCAGCACCCTGAGCACTGAGCACCGATCACCCTGAGCAGTGAGCACCCAGCACCCCGAGCACTGAGCACCCAGCACCCTGAGTACTGAGCACCCAGCACCCCGAGTACTGAGCACCCAGCACCCAGAGTACTGAGCACCCAGCACCCCGAGCACTGAGCACCCAGCACCCTGAGTACTGAGCACCCTGATTACTGAGCACTGAGCACCGAGCACCCTGAGTACTGAGCACCCTGAGGACTGAGCACCCAGCACCCTGAGCACTGAGCACCCAGCACCCTGAGTACTGAGCACTGATCACCCTGAGCACTGAGCACCCAGCACCCTGAGTACTGAGCACCCTGATTACTGAGCACTGAGCACCGAGCATCCTGAGTACTGAGCACCCAGCACGCCGAGCACTGAGCACCCAGCACCCTGAGCACTGAGCACCCAGCACCCTGAGGACTGAGCACCCAGCACCCTGAGTACTGAGCACCCAGCACCCTGAGTACTGAGTACCCAGCACCCTGAGCTCTGAGCACCCAGCACCCTGAGTACTGAGCACCGAGCACCCTGAGTACTGAGCACCCAGCACCCTTAGTACTGAGCACCCAGCACCCTGAGCACTGAGCACCCAGCACCCCGAGTACTGAGCACCCAGCACCACCCTCAGCACTGAGCACCCAGCACCCCGAGCACTGAGCACCCAGCACCCCGAGCACTGAGCACCCAGCACCCCGAGTACTGAGCACCCTGCACCCCGAGTACTGAGCAACGAGCACCCCGAGCACTGAGCACCCAGCACCCCGAGTACTGAGCACCCAGCACCCTGAGTACTGAGCACCGAGCACCCCGAGTACTGAGCACCCAGCACCCTGAGTACTGAGCACCCAGCACACCGAGCACTGAGCAGCCAGCAACCTGAGTACTGAGAACAGATCACCCTGAGTACTGAGCACCCTGCACCCCGAGTACTGAGCCCCCAGCACCCTGAGTACTGAGCACCCAGCACCCCGAGCACTGAGCACCCAGCACCCCGAGAATGAGCACCCAGCACCCTGAGTACTGAGCCCCCAGCACCCTGAGTACTGAGCACCCAGCAACCCGAGCACTGAGCACCCAGCACCCTGAGAATGAGCACCCAGCACCATGAGTACTGAGCACCCAGCACCCTGAGTACTGAGCACTAAGCACCCAGAGCACTGAGCACCCAGCATCCCGAGCACGGAGCACCCAGGACCCCGAGCACTGAGAACTGAGCACCCAGCACCCTGAGTACTGAGCACCCAGCAACCCGAGCACTGAGCACCCAGAACCCTGAGCACTGAGCACCCAGCACCCTGAGCACGGAGCACCCAGCACCCTGAGTACTGAGCACCCAACACCCAGAGTACTGAGCACCCAGCACCCTGAGCACTGAGCACCCAGCACCCTGAGTACTGAGCACCCAGCACCCTGAGTACTGAACACCCAGCACCCTGACCACTGAGCACTGAGCACCCTGAGCACTGAGTACTGAGCACTGAGCACCCTGAGCACTGAGCACACAGCACCCCGAGTACTGAGCACCCAGCACCCCGAGCACTGAGCACCCAGCACCCCGAGCACTGAGCACTGAGCACCCTGAGCACTGAGCACCCAGCACCCCGAGTACTGAGCACTGAGCACCCTGAGTACTGAGCACCAAGCACCCTGAGTACTGAGCACCCAGCACCCTGAGTACTGAGCACCCAGCACCCTGAGCACTGAGCACCCAGCACCCCGAGCACTGAGCACCCAGCACCCTGAGTACTGAGCACAGAGCACTCTGAGCACTGAGCACCCAGCACCCTGAGTACTGAGCACCCAGCACCCTGAGTCCTGAGCAACCAGCAGCCTGAGCACTGAGAACCCAGCACCCTGAGCACTGAGCACTGAGCACCCAGCACCACAGCCCTGAGCACCCAGCACCCCGAGCACTGAGCAACCAGCAACCTGAGTACTGAGCAACCAGCAACCTGAGTACTGAGCACCCAGCAACCTGAGTACTGAGCACTCAGCACCCTGAGTACTGAGCACCGAGCACACCGAGCAATGAGCACCCAGCACCCTGAGCACTGAGCACCCGGAGGACTGAGCACCCAGCACCCTGAGCACTGAGCACCGATCACCCTGAGCAGTGAGCACCCAGCACCCCGAGCACTGAGCACTCAGCACCCTGAGTACTGAGCACCCAGCACCCCGAGTACTGAGCACCCAGCACCCTGAGTACTGAGCACCCAGCACCCCGAGCACTGAGCACCCAGCACCCTGAGTACAGAGCACCCTGATTACTGAGCACTGAGCACCGAGCATCCTGAGTACTGAGCAGCCAGCACCCCGAGCACTGAGCACCCAGCACCCTGAGCACTGAGCACCCAGCACCCTGAGCACTGAGCACCCAGCACCCTGAGTACTGAGTACCCAGCACCCTGAGCTCTGAGCACCCAGCACCCTGAGTACTGAGCACCGAGCACCCTGAGTACTGAGCACCCAGCACCCTTAGTACTGAGCACCCAGCACCCTGAGTACTGAGCACCCAGCACCCTGAGTACTGAGCACCCAGCACCACCCTCAGCACTGAGCACCCAGCACCCCGAGCACTGAGCACCCAGCTCCCTGAACACTGAGCACCCAGCACCCCGAGCACTTAGCACCCAGCACCCTGAGTACTGAGCACCCAGCACCCTGAGTACTGAGCACTGAGCACCCCGAGTACTGAGCACCCAGCACCCTGAGCACTGAGCACCCAGCAACCTGAGTACTGAGAACAGATCACCCTGAGTACTGAGCACCCAGCACCCTGAGTACTGAGCCCCCAGCACCCTGAGTACTGAGCACCCAGCACCCCGAGCACTGAGCACCCAGCACCCCGAGAATGAGCACCCAGCACCCTGAGTACTGAGAACCGAGCACCCTGAGTACTGAGCACCCAGCACCCTGAGTACTGAGCCCCCAGCACCCTGAGTACTGAGCACCCAGCAACCCGAGCACTGAGCACCCAGCACCATGAGAATGAGCACCCAGCACCATGAGTACTGAGCACCCAGCACCCTGAGTACTGAGCACTAAGCACCCAGAGCACTGAGCACCCAGCACCCCGAGCACGGAGCACTGAGCACCCTGAGCACTGAGCACCCAGCACTACGAGTACTGAGCACCGAGCACCCTGAGTACTGAGCACCAAGCACCCCGAGTACTGAGCACTGAGCACCCTGAGTACTGAGCACCCAGCACCCTGAGCACTGAGCACCCAGCACCCTGAGTACTGAGCACTGAGACCCCTGAGTACTGAGCACCGAGCACCCTGAGTACTGAGCACCCAGCACCCTGATCACTGAGCACGGAGCACCCCGAGGACTGAGCACCCAGCACCCTGAGCACTGAGCACCCAGCACCTTGAGTACTGAGCACCGAGCACAACGAGCACTGAGCACCCAGCACACTGAGTACTGAGCACCCAGCACCCTGAGCACTGAGCACCCAGCTCCCTGAGCACTGAGCACGCAGCACCCCGAGCACTGAGCACCCAGCACCCTGAGTACTGAGCACAGAGCACCCTGAGCACTGAGCACTGAGCACCCAGCACCCTGAGCACTGAGCACCCAGCACCACAGCCCTGAGCACCCAGCACCCCGAGCACTGAGCACCCAGCACCCTGAGCACTGAGCACCCAGCACCCTGAGTTCTGAGCAACCAGCAACCTGAGTACTGAGCACCCAGCACCCTAAGTACTGAGCACTCAGCACCCTGAGTACTGAGCACCGAGCACACCGAGCAATGAGCACCCAGCACCCTGAGTACTGAGCACCCGGAGGACTGAGCACCCAGCACCCTGAGCACAGAGCACCGATCACCCTGAGCAGTGAGCACCCAGCACCCCGAGCACTGAGCACCCAGCACCCTGAGTACTGAGCACCCAGCACCCCGAGTACTGAGCACCCAGCACCCTGAGTACTGAGCACCCAGCACCCTGAGCACTGAGCACCCAGCACCCTGAGTACTGAGCACCCTGATTACTGAGCACTGAGCACCGAGCATCCTGAGTACTGAGCACCCAACACGCCGAGCACTGAGCACCCAGCACCCTGAGCACTGAGCACCCAGCACCCTGAGCACTGAGCACCCAGCACCCTGAGTACTGAGCACCCAGCACCCTGATTACTGATTACCCAGCACCCTGAGCTCTGAGCACCCAGCACCCTGAGTACTGAGCACCGAGCACCCTGAGTACTGAGCACCCAGCACCCTTAGTACTGAGCACCCAGCACCCTGAGCACTGAGCACCCAGCACCCTGAGTACTGAGCACCCAGCACCACCCTCAGCACTGAGCACCCAGCACCCCGAGCACTGAGCACCCAGCACCCTGAGCACTGAGCACCCTGATTACTGAGCACTGAGCACCGAGCATCCTGAGTACTGAGCACCCAGCACCCCGAGCACTGAGCACCCAGCACCCTGAGCACTGAGCACCCAGCACCCTGAGCACTGAGCACCCAGCACCCTGAGTACTGAGCACTCAGCACCCTGAGTACTGAGCACCCAGCACCCTGAGTACTGAGCACCCAGCACCCTGAGCACTGAGCACCCAGCACCCCGAGCACTGAGCACCCAGCACCCTGAGTACTGAGCACAGAGCACTCTGAGCACTGAGCACCCAGCACCCTGAGTACTGAGCACCCAGCACCCTGAGTCCTGAGCAACCAGCAGCCTGAGCACTGAGAACCCAGCACCCTGAGCACTGAGCACTGAGCACCCAGCACCACAGCCCTGAGCACCCAGCACCCCGAGCACTGAGCAACCAGCAACCTGAGTACTGAGCAACCAGCAACCTGAGTACTGAGCACCCAGCAACCTGAGTACTGAGCACTCAGCACCCTGAGTACTGAGCACCGAGCACACCGAGCAATGAGCACCCAGCACCCTGAGCACTGAGCACCCGGAGGACTGAGCACCCAGCACCCTGAGCACTGAGCACCGATCACCCTGAGCAGTGAGCACCCAGCACCCCGAGCACTGAGCACTCAGCACCCTGAGTACTGAGCACCCAGCACCCCGAGTACTGAGCACCCAGCACCCTGAGTACTGAGCACCCAGCACCCCGAGCACTGAGCACCCAGCACCCTGAGTACAGAGCACCCTGATTACTGAGCACTGAGCACCGAGCATCCTGAGTACTGAGCAGCCAGCACCCCGAGCACTGAGCACCCAGCACCCTGAGCACTGAGCACCCAGCACCCTGAGCACTGAGCACCAAGCACCCTGAGTACTGAGTACCCAGCACCCTGAGCTCTGAGCACCCAGCACCCTGAGTACTGAGCACCGAGCACCCTGAGTACTGAGCACCCAGCACCCTTAGTACTGAGCACCCAGCACCCTGAGTACTGAGCACCCAGCACCCTGAGTACTGAGCACCCAGCACCACCCTCAGCACTGAGCACCCAGCACCCCGAGCACTGAGCACCCAGCTCCCTGAACACTGAGCACCCAGCACCCCGAGCACTTAGCACCCAGCACCCTGAGTACTGAGCACCCAGCACCCTGAGTACTGAGCACTGAGCACCCCGAGTACTGAGCACCCAGCACCCTGAGCACTGAGCACCCAGCAACCTGAGTACTGAGAACAGATCACCCTGAGTACTGAGCACCCAGCACCCTGAGTACTGAGCCCCCAGCACCCTGAGTACTGAGCACCCAGCACCCCGAGCACTGAGCACCCAGCACCCCGAGAATGAGCACCCAGCACCCTGAGTACTGAGAACCGAGCACCCTGAGTACTGAGCACCCAGCACCCTGAGTACTGAGCCCCCAGCACCCTGAGTACTGAGCACCCAGCAACCCGAGCACTGAGCACCCAGCACCATGAGAATGAGCACCCAGCACCATGAGTACTGAGCACCCAGCACCCTGAGTACTGAGCACTAA
The DNA here is from genome assembly GCF_018167655.1 of Microtus oregoni. NCBI lineage: Eukaryota > Metazoa > Chordata > Mammalia > Rodentia > Cricetidae > Microtus > Microtus oregoni. The sequence goes on from NW_024543262.1 coordinate 36,803, forward strand.
GCACCCAGAGCACTGAGCACCCAGCACCCCGAGCACGGAGCACTGAGCACCCTGAGCACTGAGCACCCAGCACTACGAGTACTGAGCACCGAGCACCCTGAGTACTGAGCACCAAGCACCCCGAGTACTGAGCACTGAGCACCCTGAGTACTGAGCACCCAGCACCCTGAGCACTGAGCACCCAGCACCCTGAGTACTGAGCACTGAGACCCCTGAGTACTGAGCACCGAGCACCCTGAGTACTGAGCACCCAGCACCCTGATCACTGAGCACGGAGCACCCCGAGGACTGAGCACCCAGCACCCTGAGCACTGAGCACCCAGCACCTTGAGTACTGAGCACCGAGCACAACGAGCACTGAGCACCCAGCACACTGAGTACTGAGCACCCAGCACCCTGAGCACTGAGCACCCAGCTCCCTGAGCACTGAGCACGCAGCACCCCGAGCACTGAGCACCCAGCACCCTGAGTACTGAGCACAGAGCACCCTGAGCACTGAGCACTGAGCACCCAGCACCCTGAGCACTGAGCACCCAGCACCACAGCCCTGAGCACCCAGCACCCCGAGCACTGAGCACCCAGCACCCTGAGCACTGAGCACCCAGCACCCTGAGTACTGAGCAACCAGCAACCTGAGTACTGAGCACCCAGCACCCTAAGTACTGAGCACTCAGCACCCTGAGTACTGAGCACCGAGCACACCGAGCAATGAGCACCCAGCACCCTGAGTACTGAGCACCCGGAGGACTGAGCACCCAGCACCCTGAGCACAGAGCACCGATCACCCTGAGCAGTGAGCACCCAGCACCCCGAGCACTGAGCACCCAGCACCCTGAGTACTGAGCACCCAGCACCCCGAGTACTGAGCACCCAGCACCCTGAGTACTGAGCACCCAGCACCCTGAGCACTGAGCACCCAGCACCCTGAGTACTGAGCACCCTGATTACTGAGCACTGAGCACCGAGCATCCTGAGTACTGAGCACCCAACACGCCGAGCACTGAGCACCCAGCACCCTGAGCACTGAGCACCCAGCACCCTGAGCACTGAGCACCCAGCACCCTGAGTACTGAGCACCCAGCACCCTGATTACTGATTACCCAGCACCCTGAGCTCTGAGCACCCAGCACCCTGAGTACTGAGCACCGAGCACCCTGAGTACTGAGCACCCAGCACCCTTAGTACTGAGCACCCAGCACCCTGAGCACTGAGCACCCAGCACCCTGAGTACTGAGCACCCAGCACCACCCTCAGCACTGAGCACCCAGCACCCCGAGCACTGAGCACCCAGCACCCTGAGCACTGAGCACCCTGATTACTGAGCACTGAGCACCGAGCATCCTGAGTACTGAGCACCCAGCACCCCGAGCACTGAGCACCCAGCACCCTGAGCACTGAGCACCCAGCACCCTGAGCACTGAGCACCCAGCACCCTGAGTACTGAGCACTCAGCACCCTGAGTACTGAGTACCCAGCACCCTGAGCTCTGAGCACCCAGCACCCTGAGTACTGAGCACCGAGCACCCTGAGTACTGAGCACCCAGCACCCTTAGTACTGAGCACCCAGCACCCTGAGCACTGAGCAACCAGCACCCTGAGTACTGACCACCCAGCACCCTGAACACTGAGCACTGAGCACCCAACACCCTGAGCACTGAGCACTGAGCACCCAGCACCCCGAGCACTGAGCACCGAGCACCACGAGCACTGAGCACCCAGCACCCTGAGCACTGAGCACCCTGAGGACTGAGTACCCAGCACCCTGAGCAGTGAGCACCCAGCACGCTGAGTACTGAGCACCGATCACCCTGAGCACTGAGCACCCAGGACCCCGAGCACTGAGCACCCAGCACCCTGAGTACAGAGCACACAGCACCCCGAGTACTGAGCACCCAGCACCACGAGCACTGAGCACCCAGCACCCTGAGTACTGAGCACCCTGAGTACTGAGCACCCATCACCCTGAGCACTGAGCACCCAGCACCCTGAGTACTGAGCACCCAGCACCCTGAACACTGAGCAACCAGCACCCTGAGCACTGAGCACCCAGCACCCTGAGTACTGAGCACCCAGCACCCTGAGTACTGAGTACCCAGCACCCTGAGCACTGAGCACCCAGCACCCTGAGTACTGAGCACCGAGCACCCTGAGTACTGAGCACCCTGCACCCTGAGTACTGAGCACCCAGCACCCTGAGCACTGAGCACCCAGCACCCTGAGTACTGAGCACCCAGCACTCTGAGTACTGAGCACCCAGCACCCAGAGCACTGAGCACCCAGCACCCTGAGCACGGAGCACCCAGGACCCCGAGCACTGAGTACTGAGCACCCAGCACCCTGAGTACTGATCACCGAGCTCCCCGAGCACTGAGCACCCTGAGTACTGAGCACCCAGCACCCCGATCACTGAGCACCCAGCACCCTGAGCACTGAGCACCCAGCACCCTGAGCACTGAGCACCCTGCACACTGAGTACTGAGCACCCAGCACCCTGAGCACTGAGCACCCAGCACCCTGAGTACTGAGCACTGAGACCCCTGAGTACTGAGCACCGAGCACCCTGAGTACTGAGCACCCAGCACCCTGATCACTGAGCACGGAGCACCCCGAGGACTGAGCACCCAGCACCCTGAGCACTGAGCACCCAGCACCTTGAGTACTGAGCACCGAGCACAACGAGCACTGAGCACCCAGCACACTGAGTACTGAGCACCCAGCACCCTGAGCACTGAGCACCCAGCTCCCTGAGCACTGAGCACGCAGCACCCCGAGCACTGAGCACCCAGCACCCTGAGTACTGAGCACAGAGCACCCTGAGCACTGAGCACTGAGCACCCAGCACCCTGAGCACTGAGCACCCAGCACCACAGCCCTGAGCACCCAGCACCCCGAGCACTGAGCACCCAGCACCCTGAGCACTGAGCACCCAGCACCCTGAGTACTGAGCAACCAGCAACCTGAGTACTGAGCACCCAGCACCCTAAGTACTGAGCACTCAGCACCCTGAGTACTGAGCACCGAGCACACCGAGCAATGAGCACCCAGCACCCTGAGTACTGAGCACCCGGAGGACTGAGCACCCAGCACCCTGAGCACAGAGCACCGATCACCCTGAGCAGTGAGCACCCAGCACCCCGAGCACTGAGCACCCAGCACCCTGAGTACTGAGCACCCAGCACCCCGAGTACTGAGCACCCAGCACCCTGAGTACTGAGCACCCAGCACCCTGAGCACTGAGCACCCAGCACCCTGAGTACTGAGCACCCTGATTACTGAGCACTGAGCACCGAGCATCCTGAGTACTGAGCACCCAGCACGCCGAGCACTGAGCACCCAGCACCCTGAGCACTGAGCACCCAGCACCCTGAGCACTGAGCACCCAGCACCCTGAGTACTGAGCACCCAGCACCCTGATTACTGATTACCCAGCACCCTGAGCTCTGAGCACCCAGCACCCTGAGTACTGAGCACCGAGCACCCTGAGTACTGAGCACCCAGCACCCTTAGTACTGAGCACCCAGCACCCTGAGCACTGAGCACCCAGCACCCTGAGTACTGAGCACCCAGCACCACCCTCAGCACTGAGCACCCAGCACCCCGAGCACTGAGCACCCAGCACCCTGAGCACTGAGCACCCTGATTACTGAGCACTGAGCACCGAGCATCCTGAGTACTGAGCACCCAGCACCCCGAGCACTGAGCACCCAGCACCCTGAGCACTGAGCACCCAGCACCCTGAGCACTGAGCACCCAGCACCCTGAGTACTGAGCACTCAGCACCCTGAGTACTGAGTACCCAGCACCCTGAGCTCTGAGCACCCAGCACCCTGAGTACTGAGCACCGAGCACCCTGAGTACTGAGCACCCAGCACCGTTAGTACTGAGCACCCAGCACCCTGAGCACTGAGCAACCAGCACCCTGAGTACTGACCACCCAGCACCCTGAACACTGAGCACTGAGCACCCAACACCCTGAGCACTGAGCACTGAGCACCCAGCACCCCGAGCACTGAGCACCGAGCACCACGAGCACTGAGCACCCAGCACCCTGAGCACTGAGCACCCTGAGGACTGAGCACCCAGCACCCTGAGCAGTGAGCACCCAGCACGCTGAGTACTGAGCACCGATCACCCTGAGCACTGAGCACCCAGGACCCCGAGCACTGAGCACCCAGCACCCTGAGTACAGAGCACACAGCACCCCGAGTACTGAGCACCCAGCACCACGAGCACTGAGCACCCAGCACCCTGAGTACTGAGCACCCTGAGTACTGAGCACCCATCACCCTGAGCACTGAGCACCCAGCACCCTGAGTACTGAGCACCCAGCACCCTGAGCACTGAGCACCCAGCACCCTGAGCACTGAGCACCCAGCACCCTGAGTACTGAGCACCCAGCACCCTGAGTACTGAGTACCCAGCACCCTGAGCACTGAGCACCCAGCACCCTGAGTACTGAGCACCGAGCACCCTGAGTACTGAGCACCCTGCACCCTGAGTACTGAGCACCCAGCACCCTGAGCACTGAGCACCCAGCACCCTGAGTACTGAGCACCCAGCACTCTGAGTACTGAGCACCCAGCACCCAGAGCACTGAGCACCCAGCACCCTGAGCACGGAGCACCCAGGACCCCGAGCACTGAGTACTGAGCACCCAGCACCCTGAGTACTGATCACCGAGCTCCCCGAGCACTGAGCACCCTGAGTACTGAGCACCCAGCACCCCGATCACTGAGCACCCAGCACCCTGAGCACTGAGCACCCAGCACCCTGAGCACTGAGCACCCTGCACACTGAGTACTGAGCACCCAGCACGCTGAGTACTGAGAACCCAGCACCCCGAGCACTGAGCACACAGCACCCTGAGTACTGAGCACTGAGCACCCAGCACCCCGAGCACTGAGCACCCAGCACCCTGTGTACTGAGCACTGAGCACCCTGAGTACTAAGCACCCAGCACCCTGAGTACTGAGCACCCAGGACCCTGAGCCCTGAGCACCGAGCACCCCGAGCACTGAGCACCCAGCACCCTGAGCACTCAGCACCCAGCACCCCGAGCACTGAGCACCCAGCACCCTGAGCACTGAGCACCCAGCACCATGAGCACGGAGCACCCCGAGGACTGAGCACCCAGCACCCTGAGCACTGAGCACCCAGCACCTTCAGTACTGAGCACCGAGCACCTCGAGCACTAAGCACCCAGCACCCTGAGTACTGAGCACCCAGCACCCTGAGCACTGAGCACCCAGAAACCTGAGCACTGAGCACCCAGCACCCTGAGCACGGAGCACCCAGCACCCTGAGTACTGAGCACCCAACACCCAGAGTACTGAGCACCCAGCACCCTGAGCACTGAGTACTGAGCACTGAGCAACCTGAGCACTGAGCACCCAGCACCCCGAGTACTGAGCACCCAGCACCCCGAGCACTGAGCACCCAGCGCCCCGAGCACTGAGCACCCAGCACCCCGAGCACTGAGCACTGAGCACCCTGAGCACTGAGCACCCATCACCACGAGTACTGAGCACCGAGCACCCTTAGTACTGAGCACCAAGCACCCCGAGTACTGAGCACTGAGCACCCTGAATACTGAGCACCCAGCACCCTGAGCACTGAGCACCCAGCACCCTGAGTACTGAGCACTGAGACCCCTGAGTAATGAGCACCGAGCACCCTGAGTACTGAGCACCCAGCACCCTGATCACTGAGCACGGAGCACCCCGAGGACTGAGCACCCAGCACCCCGAGCACTGAGCACCCAGCACCTTGAGTACTGAGCACCGAGCACAACGAGCACTGAGCACCCAGCACCCTGAGTACTGAGCACCCAGCACCCTGAGCACTGAGCACCCAGCTCCCTGAGCACTGAGCACAGAGCACCCTGAGCACTGAGCACTGAGCACCCAGCACCCTGAGCACTGAGCACTGAGCACCCAGCACCACAGCCCTGAGCACCCAGCACCCCGAGCACTGAGCACCCAGCACCCTGAGCACTGAGCACCCAGCACCCTGAGTACTGAGCAACCAGCAACCTGAGTACTGAGCACCCAGCACCCTGAGTACTGAGAACTCAGCACCCTGAGTACTGAGCACCGAGCACACCGAGCAATGAGCACCCAGCACCCTGAGCACTGAGCACCCGGAGGACTGTGCACCCAGCACCCTGAGCACTGAGCACCGATCACCCTGAGCAGTGAGCACCCAGCACCCCGAGCACTGAGCACCCAGCACCCTGAGTACTGAGCACCCAGCACCCCGAGTACTGAGCACCCAGCACCCAGAGTACTGAGCACCCAGCACCCCGAGCACTGAGCACCCAGCACCCTGAGTACTGAGCACCCTGATTACTGAGCACTGAGCACCGAGCATCCTGAGTACTGAGCACCCAGCACGCCGAGCACTGAGCACCCAGCACCCTGAGCACTGAGCACCCAGCACCCTGAGGACTGAGCACCCAGCACCCTGAGTACTGAGCACCCAGCACCCTGAGTACTGAGTACCCAGCACCCTGAGCTCTGAGCACCCAGCACCCTGAGTACTGAGCACCGAGCACCCTGAGTACTGAGCACCCAGCACCCTTAGTACTGAGCACCCAGCACCCTGAGCACTGAGCACCCAGCACCCCGAGTACTGAGCACCCAGCACCACCCTCAGCACTGAGCACCCAGCACCCCGAGCACTGAGCACCCAGCACCCCGAGCACTGAGCACCCAGCACCCCGAGTACTGAGCACCCTGCACCCCGAGTACTGAGCAACGAGCACCCCGAGCACTGAGCACCCAGCACCCCGAGTACTGAGCACCCAGCACCCTGAGTACTGAGCACCGAGCACCCCGAGTACTGAGCACCCAGCACCCTGAGTACTGAGCACCCAGCACACCGAGCACTGAGCAGCCAGCAACCTGAGTACTGAGAACAGATCACCCTGAGTACTGAGCACCCTGCACCCCGAGTACTGAGCCCCCAGCACCCTGAGTACTGAGCACCCAGCACCCCGAGCACTGAGCACCCAGCACCCCGAGAATGAGCACCCAGCACCCTGAGTACTGAGCCCCCAGCACCCTGAGTACTGAGCACCCAGCAACCCGAGCACTGAGCACCCAGCACCCTGAGAATGAGCACCCAGCACCATGAGTACTGAGCACCCAGCACCCTGAGTACTGAGCACTAAGCACCCAGAGCACTGAGCACCCAGCATCCCGAGCACGGAGCACCCAGGACCCCGAGCACTGAGAACTGAGCACCCAGCACCCTGAGTACTGAGCACCGAGATCCCCGAGCACTGAGCACACTGAGTACTGAGCACCCAGCACCCCGAGCACTGAGCACCCAGCACCCTGAGCACTGAGCACCCAGCACCATGAGCACGGAGCACCCCGAGGACTGAGCACCCAGCACCCTGAGCACTGAGCACCCAGCACCTTGAGTACTGAGCACCGAGCACCTCGAGCACTAAGCACCCAGCACCCTGAGTACTGAGCACCCAGCACCCTGAGCACTGAGCACCCAGAACCCTGAGCACTGAGCACCCAGCACCCTGAGCACGGAGCACCCAGCACCCTGAGTACTGAGCAGCCAACACCCAGAGTACTGAGCACCCAGCACCCTGAGCACTGAGCACCCAGCACCCTGAGTACTGAGCACCCAGCACCCTGAGTACTGAACACCCAGCACCCTGAGTACTGAGCACTGAGCACCCTGAGCACTGAGTACTGAGCACTGAGCACCCTGAGCACTGAGCACACAGCACCCCGAGTACTGAGCACCCAGCACCCCGAGCACTGAGCACCCAGCACCCCGAGCACTGAGCACTGAGCACCCTGAGCACTGAGCACCCAGCACCCCGAGTACTGAGCACTGAGCACCCTGAGTACTGAGCACCAAGCACCCTGAGTACTGAGCACCCAGCACCCTGAGTACTGAGCACCCAGCACCCTGAGCACTGAGCACCCAGCACCCCGAGCACTGAGCACCCAGCACCCTGAGTACTGAGCACAGAGCACTCTGAGCACTGAGCACCCAGCACCCTGAGTACTGAGCACCCAGCACCCTGAGTCCTGAGCAACCAGCAGCCTGAGCACTGAGAACCCAGCACCCTGAGCACTGAGCACTGAGCACCCAGCACCACAGCCCTGAGCACCCAGCACCCCGAGCACTGAGCAACCAGCAACCTGAGTACTGAGCAACCAGCAACCTGAGTACTGAGCACCCAGCAACCTGAGTACTGAGCACTCAGCACCCTGAGTACTGAGCACCGAGCACACCGAGCAATGAGCACCCAGCACCCTGAGCACTGAGCACCCGGAGGACTGAGCACCCAGCACCCTGAGCACTGAGCACCGATCACCCTGAGCAGTGAGCACCCAGCACCCTGAGCACTGAGCACCCCGAGTACTGAGCACCCAGAACCCCGAGCACTGAGCACCCAGCACCCTGAGTACTGAGAATCGAGCACCCTGAGTACTGAGCACCCAGCACCCTGAGTACTGAGCCCCTAGCACCCTGAGAATGAGCACCCAGCACCCTGAGCACCCAGCACCCTGAGCACTGAGCACCCTGAGCACTGAGCACCCTGAGCACTGAGCACTGAGCACCCAGCACCCTGAGTACTGAGCACCCAACACTCTGAGCACTGAGCACCCAGCACCCTGAGTACTGAGCACCGCGCACCCTGAGTACTGAGCACCCAGCACCCTTAGTACTGAGCACCCAGCACCCTGAGCACTGAGCACCCAGCACCCTGAGTACTGAGCACCCAGCACCACCCTCAGCACTGAGCACCAAGCACCCCGAGCACTGAGCACCCAGCACCCTGAGGACTGAGCACCCAGCACCCTGAGTACTGAGCACCCAGCACCCCGAGTACTGAGCACCGAGCACCCCGAGCACTGAGCACCCAGCACCCTGAGTACTGAGCACCCAGCACCCTGAGTACTGAGCACTGAGCACCCCGAGTACTGAGCACCCAGAACCCCGAGCACTGAGCACCCAGCACCCTGAGTACTGAGAATCGAGCACCCTGAGTACTGAGCACCCAGCACCCTGAGTACTGAGCCCCTAGCACCCTGAGAATGAGCACCCAGCACCCTGAGTACTGAGCACTAAGCACCCAGAGCACTGAGCACCCAGCACCCTGAGCACGGAGCACCCAGGACCCCAGCACTGAGAACTGAGCACCCAGCACCCTGAGTAATGAGCACCGAGCTCCCTGAGCACTGAGCACCCTGAGTACTAAGCACCCAGCACCCCAATCACTGAGCAACCAGCACCCTGAGCAGTGTGACACCAGCACCCTGAGCACTGAGCACCCAGCACCCTGAGTATTGAGCACCCAGCACGCTGAGTACTGAGCACCCAGCACCCCGAGCACTGAGCACCCAGCACCCTGAGTACTGAGCACTGAGCACCCAGCACCCCGAGCACTGAGCAACCAGCACCCTGTGTACTGATCACTGAGCACCCTGAGTACTAAGCACCCAGCACCATGAGTACTGAGCACCCAGGACCCTGAGCACTGAGCACCGAGCACCGCGAGCACTGAGCACCCAGCACCCTGAGCACTCAGCACCCAGCACCCCGAGCAGTGAGCACCCAGCACCCTGAGCACTGAGCACCCAGCACCCTGAGCACCCCGAGGACTGAGCACCCAGCACCCTGAGCACTGAGCACCCAGCACCTTGAGTACTGAGCACCGAGCACCCCGAGCACTAAGCACCCAGCACCCTGAGTACAGAGCACCCAGCACCCTGAGCACTGAGCACCCAGCACCCTGAGCACTGAGCACCCAGCACCCCGAGCACGGAGCACCCAGCACCCTGAGTACTGAGCACCCAACACCCAGAGTACTGAGCACCCAGCACCCTGAGCACTGAGCACTCAGCACCCTGAGTACTGAGCACCCAGCACACTGAGTACTGAGCACCCAGCACCCTGAGCACAGAGCACCGATCACCCTGAGCACTGAGCACCCAGCACCCCGAGCACTGAGCACCCAGCACACTGAGTACTGAGCACCCAGCACCCCGAGTACTGAGCACCCAGCATCCTGAGTACTGAGCACCCAGCACCCCGAGCACTGAGCACTCAGCACCCTGAGTACTGAGCACCCTGAGTACTGAGCACTGAGCACCGAGCACCCTGAGTACTGAGCACCCTGAGGACTGAGCACCCAGCACCCTGAGCACTGAGCACCCAGCACCCTGAGTACTGAGCACTGATCACCCTGAGCACTGAGCACCCAGCACCCCGAGCACTGAGCACCCAGCACCCTGAGTACTGAGCACCCAGCACCCTGAGCACTGAGCACCGAGCACCCTGAGTACTGAACACCCAGCACCCTGAGCACTGAGCACTGAGCACCCAGCACCCTGAGCACTGAGCAATGAGCACCCAGCACCCGAGCACTGAGCACCCAACACCCTGAGCACCCAGCACCCTGAGCACTGAGCACCCTGAGCACTGAGCACTCTGAGCACTGAGCAACCAGCACCCTGAGTACTGAGCACCCAACACTCTGAGCACTGAGAACCCAGCACGCTGAGTACTGAGCACTGTGCACACAGCACCCTGAGTACTGAGCACCTAGCACCCCGAGCACTGAGCACCCAGCACCCCGAGCACTGCGCACTGAGCACACTGAGCACTGAGCACCCAGCACCCCGAGTACTGAGCACTGAGCACCCTGAGTACTGAGCAACCAGCACCCCTAGTACTGAGCACTGAGCACCCTGAGTACTGAGCACCCAGCACCCTGAGCACTGAGAACCCTGAGTACTGAGCACCGAGCACCCTGAGTACTGAGCACCCAGCACCCTGAGTACTGAGCACGGAGCACCCCGAGGACTGAGCACCCAGCACCCTGAGCTCTGAGCACCCAGCACCTTGAGTACTGAGCACCGAGCACCCCGAGCACTGAGCACCCAGCACCCTGAATACTGAGCACCCAGCACCCTGAGCACTGAGCACCCAGCACCCCGAGCACTGAGCACACAGCACCCTGAGCACTGAGCACCCAGCACCCTGAGTACTGAGCACCCAACACCGAGAGTACTGAGCACACAGCACCCTGAGCACTGAGCACCCAGCACCCTGAGTACTGAGCAACCAGCACCCTGAGTACTGACCACCCAGCACCCTGAACACTGAGCACTGAGCACCCAACACCCTGAGCACTGAGCACTGAGCACCCAGCACCCCGAGCACTGAGCACCGAGCACCCCGAGCACTGAGCACCCAGCACCCTGAGCACTGAGCACCCTGAGGACTGAGCACCCAGCACCCTGAGCAGTGAGCACCCAGCACGCTGAGTACTGAGCACCGATCACCCTGAGCACTGAGCACCCAGGACCCCGAGCACTGAGCACCCAGCACCCTGAGTACAGAGCACACAGCACCCCGAGTACTGAGCACCCAGCACCACGAGCACTGAGCACCCAGCACCCTGAGTACTGAGCACCCTGAGTACTGAGCACCCATCACCCTGAGCACTGAGCACCCAGCACCCTGAGTACTGAGCACCCAGCACCCTGAGCACTGAGCACCCAGCACCCTGAGCACTGAGCACCCAGCACCCTGAGTACTGAGCACCCAGCACCCTGAGTACTGAGTACCCAGCACCCTGACCACTGAGCACCCAGCACCCTGAGTACTGAGCACCGAGCACCCTGAGTACTGAGCACCCTGCACCCTTAGTACTGAGCACCCAGCACCCTGAGCACTGAGCACCCAGCACCCTGAGTACTGAGCACCCAGCACTCTGAGTACTGAGCACCCAGCACCCAGAGCACTGAGCACCCAGCACCCTGAGCACGGAGCACCCAGGACCCCGAGCACTGAGTACTGAGCACCCAGCACCCTGAGTACTGATCACCGAGCTCCCCGAGCACTGAGCACCCTGAGTACTGAGCACCCAGCACCCCGATCACTGAGCACCCAGCACCCTGAGCACTGAGCACCCAGCACCCTGAGCACTGAGCACCCTGCACACTGAGTACTGAGCACCCAGCACGCTGAGTACTGAGAACCCAGCACCCCGAGCACTGAGCACACAGCACCCTGAGTACTGAGCACTGAGCACCCAGCACCCCGAGCACTGAGCACCCAGCACCCTGTGTACTGAGCACTGAGCACCCTGAGTACTAAGCACCCAGCACCCTGAGTACTGAGCACCCAGGACCCTGAGCCCTGAGCACCGAGCACCCCGAGCACTGAGCACCCAGCACCCTGAGCACTCAGCACCCAGCACCCCGAGCACTGAGCACCCAGCACCCTGAGCACTGAGCACCCAGCACCATGAGCACGGAGCACCCCGAGGACTGAGCACCCAGCACCCTGAGCACTGAGCACCCAGCACCTTCAGTACTGAGCACCGAGCACCTCGAGCACTAAGCACCCAGCACCCTGAGTACTGAGCACCCAGCACCCTGAGCACTGAGCACCCAGAAACCTGAGCACTGAGCACCCAGCACCCTGAGCACGGAGCACCCAGCACCCTGAGTACTGAGCACCCAACACCCAGAGTACTGAGCAGCCAGCACCCTGAGCACTGAGTACTGAGCACTGAGCAACCTGAGCACTGAGCACCCAGCACCCCGAGTACTGAGCACCCAGCACCCCGAGCACTGAGCACCCAGCGCCCCGAGCACTGAGCACCCAGCACCCCGAGCACTGAGCACTGAGCACCCTGAGCACTGAGCACCCATCACCACGAGTACTGAGCACCGAGCACCCTTAGTACTGAGCACCAAGCACCCCGAGTACTGAGCACTGAGCACCCTGAATACTGAGCACCCAGCACCCTGAGCACTGAGCACCCAGCACCCTGAGTACTGAGCACTGAGACCCCTGAGTAATGAGCACCGAGCACCCTGAGTACTGAGCACCCAGCACCCTGATCACTGAGCACGGAGCACCCCGAGGACTGAGCACCCAGCACCCCGAGCACTGAGCACCCAGCACCTTGAGTACTGAGCACCGAGCACAACGAGCACTGAGCACCCAGCACCCTGAGTACTGAGCACCCAGCACCCTGAGCACTGAGCACCCAGCTCCCTGAGCACTGAGCACAGAGCACCCTGAGCACTGAGCACTGAGCACCCAGCACCCTGAGCACTGAGCACTGAGCACCCAGCACCACAGCCCTGAGCACCCAGCACCCCGAGCACTGAGCACCCAGCACCCTGAGCACTGAGCACCCAGCACCCTGAGTACTGAGCAACCAGCAACCTGAGTACTGAGCACCCAGCACCCTGAGTACTGAGCACTCAGCACCCTGAGTACTGAGCACCGAGCACACCGAGCAATGAGCACCCAGCACCCTGAGCACTGAGCACCCGGAGGACTGTGCACCCAGCACCCTGAGCACTGAGCACCGATCACCCTGAGCAGTGAGCACCCAGCACCCCGAGCACTGAGCACCCAGCACCCTGAGTACTGAGCACCCAGCACCCCGAGTACTGAGCACCCAGCACCCAGAGTACTGAGCACCCAGCACCCCGAGCACTGAGCACCCAGCACCCTGAGTACTGAGCACCCTGATTACTGAGCACTGAGCACCGAGCACCCTGAGTACTGAGCACCCTGAGGACTGAGCACCCAGCACCCTGAGCACTGAGCACCCAGCACCCTGAGTACTGAGCACTGATCACCCTGAGCACTGAGCACCCAGCACCCTGAGTACTGAGCACCCTGATTACTGAGCACTGAGCACCGAGCATCCTGAGTACTGAGCACCCAGCACGCCGAGCACTGAGCACCCAGCACCCTGAGCACTGAGCACCCAGCACCCTGAGGACTGAGCACCCAGCACCCTGAGTACTGAGCACCCAGCACCCTGAGTACTGAGTACCCAGCACCCTGAGCTCTGAGCACCCAGCACCCTGAGTACTGAGCACCGAGCACCCTGAGTACTGAGCACCCAGCACCCTTAGTACTGAGCACCCAGCACCCTGAGCACTGAGCACCCAGCACCCCGAGTACTGAGCACCCAGCACCACCCTCAGCACTGAGCACCCAGCACCCCGAGCACTGAGCACCCAGCACCCCGAGCACTGAGCACCCAGCACCCCGAGTACTGAGCACCCTGCACCCCGAGTACTGAGCAACGAGCACCCCGAGCACTGAGCACCCAGCACCCCGAGTACTGAGCACCCAGCACCCTGAGTACTGAGCACCGAGCACCCCGAGTACTGAGCACCCAGCACCCTGAGTACTGAGCACCCAGCACACCGAGCACTGAGCAGCCAGCAACCTGAGTACTGAGAACAGATCACCCTGAGTACTGAGCACCCTGCACCCCGAGTACTGAGCCCCCAGCACCCTGAGTACTGAGCACCCAGCACCCCGAGCACTGAGCACCCAGCACCCCGAGAATGAGCACCCAGCACCCTGAGTACTGAGCCCCCAGCACCCTGAGTACTGAGCACCCAGCAACCCGAGCACTGAGCACCCAGCACCCTGAGAATGAGCACCCAGCACCATGAGTACTGAGCACCCAGCACCCTGAGTACTGAGCACTAAGCACCCAGAGCACTGAGCACCCAGCATCCCGAGCACGGAGCACCCAGGACCCCGAGCACTGAGAACTGAGCACCCAGCACCCTGAGTACTGAGCACCCAGCAACCCGAGCACTGAGCACCCAGAACCCTGAGCACTGAGCACCCAGCACCCTGAGCACGGAGCACCCAGCACCCTGAGTACTGAGCACCCAACACCCAGAGTACTGAGCACCCAGCACCCTGAGCACTGAGCACCCAGCACCCTGAGTACTGAGCACCCAGCACCCTGAGTACTGAACACCCAGCACCCTGAGCACTGAGCACTGAGCACCCTGAGCACTGAGTACTGAGCACTGAGCACCCTGAGCACTGAGCACACAGCACCCCGAGTACTGAGCACCCAGCACCCCGAGCACTGAGCACCCAGCACCCCGAGCACTGAGCACTGAGCACCCTGAGCACTGAGCACCCAGCACCCCGAGTACTGAGCACTGAGCACCCTGAGTACTGAGCACCAAGCACCCTGAGTACTGAGCACCCAGCACCCTGAGTACTGAGCACCCAGCACCCTGAGCACTGAGCACCCAGCACCCCGAGCACTGAGCACCCAGCACCCTGAGTACTGAGCACAGAGCACTCTGAGCACTGAGCACCCAGCACCCTGAGTACTGAGCACCCAGCACCCTGAGTCCTGAGCAACCAGCAGCCTGAGCACTGAGAACCCAGCACCCTGAGCACTGAGCACTGAGCACCCAGCACCACAGCCCTGAGCACCCAGCACCCCGAGCACTGAGCAACCAGCAACCTGAGTACTGAGCAACCAGCAACCTGAGTACTGAGCACCCAGCAACCTGAGTACTGAGCACTCAGCACCCTGAGTACTGAGCACCGAGCACACCGAGCAATGAGCACCCAGCACCCTGAGCACTGAGCACCCGGAGGACTGAGCACCCAGCACCCTGAGCACTGAGCACCGATCACCCTGAGCAGTGAGCACCCAGCACCCCGAGCACTGAGCACTCAGCACCCTGAGTACTGAGCACCCAGCACCCCGAGTACTGAGCACCCAGCACCCTGAGTACTGAGCACCCAGCACCCCGAGCACTGAGCACCCAGCACCCTGAGTACAGAGCACCCTGATTACTGAGCACTGAGCACCGAGCATCCTGAGTACTGAGCAGCCAGCACCCCGAGCACTGAGCACCCAGCACCCTGAGCACTGAGCACCCAGCACCCTGAGCACTGAGCACCCAGCACCCTGAGTACTGAGTACCCAGCACCCTGAGCTCTGAGCACCCAGCACCCTGAGTACTGAGCACCGAGCACCCTGAGTACTGAGCACCCAGCACCCTTAGTACTGAGCACCCAGCACCCTGAGTACTGAGCACCCAGCACCCTGAGTACTGAGCACCCAGCACCACCCTCAGCACTGAGCACCCAGCACCCCGAGCACTGAGCACCCAGCTCCCTGAACACTGAGCACCCAGCACCCCGAGCACTTAGCACCCAGCACCCTGAGTACTGAGCACCCAGCACCCTGAGTACTGAGCACTGAGCACCCCGAGTACTGAGCACCCAGCACCCTGAGCACTGAGCACCCAGCAACCTGAGTACTGAGAACAGATCACCCTGAGTACTGAGCACCCAGCACCCTGAGTACTGAGCCCCCAGCACCCTGAGTACTGAGCACCCAGCACCCCGAGCACTGAGCACCCAGCACCCCGAGAATGAGCACCCAGCACCCTGAGTACTGAGAACCGAGCACCCTGAGTACTGAGCACCCAGCACCCTGAGTACTGAGCCCCCAGCACCCTGAGTACTGAGCACCCAGCAACCCGAGCACTGAGCACCCAGCACCATGAGAATGAGCACCCAGCACCATGAGTACTGAGCACCCAGCACCCTGAGTACTGAGCACTAAGCACCCAGAGCACTGAGCACCCAGCACCCCGAGCACGGAGCACTGAGCACCCTGAGCACTGAGCACCCAGCACTACGAGTACTGAGCACCGAGCACCCTGAGTACTGAGCACCAAGCACCCCGAGTACTGAGCACTGAGCACCCTGAGTACTGAGCACCCAGCACCCTGAGCACTGAGCACCCAGCACCCTGAGTACTGAGCACTGAGACCCCTGAGTACTGAGCACCGAGCACCCTGAGTACTGAGCACCCAGCACCCTGATCACTGAGCACGGAGCACCCCGAGGACTGAGCACCCAGCACCCTGAGCACTGAGCACCCAGCACCTTGAGTACTGAGCACCGAGCACAACGAGCACTGAGCACCCAGCACACTGAGTACTGAGCACCCAGCACCCTGAGCACTGAGCACCCAGCTCCCTGAGCACTGAGCACGCAGCACCCCGAGCACTGAGCACCCAGCACCCTGAGTACTGAGCACAGAGCACCCTGAGCACTGAGCACTGAGCACCCAGCACCCTGAGCACTGAGCACCCAGCACCACAGCCCTGAGCACCCAGCACCCCGAGCACTGAGCACCCAGCACCCTGAGCACTGAGCACCCAGCACCCTGAGTACTGAGCAACCAGCAACCTGAGTACTGAGCACCCAGCACCCTAAGTACTGAGCACTCAGCACCCTGAGTACTGAGCACCGAGCACACCGAGCAATGAGCACCCAGCACCCTGAGTACTGAGCACCCGGAGGACTGAGCACCCAGCACCCTGAGCACAGAGCACCGATCACCCTGAGCAGTGAGCACCCAGCACCCCGAGCACTGAGCACCCAGCACCCTGAGTACTGAGCACCCAGCACCCCGAGTACTGAGCACCCAGCACCCTGAGTACTGAGCACCCAGCACCCTGAGCACTGAGCACCCAGCACCCTGAGTACTGAGCACCCTGATTACTGAGCACTGAGCACCGAGCATCCTGAGTACTGAGCACCCAACACGCCGAGCACTGAGCACCCAGCACCCTGAGCACTGAGCACCCAGCACCCTGAGCACTGAGCACCCAGCACCCTGAGTACTGAGCACCCAGCACCCTGATTACTGATTACCCAGCACCCTGAGCTCTGAGCACCCAGCACCCTGAGTACTGAGCACTGAGCACCCTGAGTACTGAGCACCCAGCACCCTTAGTACTGAGCACCCAGCACCCTGAGCACTGAGCACCCAGCACCCTGAGTACTGAGCACCCAGCACCACCCTCAGCACTGAGCACCCAGCACCCCGAGCACTGAGCACCCAGCACCCTGAGCACTGAGCACCCTGATTACTGAGCACTGAGCACCGAGCATCCTGAGTACTGAGCACCCAGCACCCCGAGCACTGAGCACCCAGCACCCTGAGCACTGAGCACCCAGCACCCTGAGCACTGAGCACCCAGCACCCTGAGTACTGAGCACTCAGCACCCTGAGTACTGAGCACCCAGCACCCTGAGTACTGAGCACCCAGCACCCTGAGCACTGAGCACCCAGCACCCCGAGCACTGAGCACCCAGCACCCTGAGTACTGAGCACAGAGCACTCTGAGCACTGAGCACCCAGCACCCTGAGTACTGAGCACCCAGCACCCTGAGTCCTGAGCAACCAGCAGCCTGAGCACTGAGAACCCAGCACCCTGAGCACTGAGCACTGAGCACCCAGCACCACAGCCCTGAGCACCCAGCACCCCGAGCACTGAGCAACCAGCAACCTGAGTACTGAGCAACCAGCAACCTGAGTACTGAGCACCCAGCAACCTGAGTACTGAGCACTCAGCACCCTGAGTACTGAGCACCGAGCACACCGAGCAATGAGCACCCAGCACCCTGAGCACTGAGCACCCGGAGGACTGAGCACCCAGCACCCTGAGCACTGAGCACCGATCACCCTGAGCAGTGAGCACCCAGCACCCCGAGCACTGAGCACTCAGCACCCTGAGTACTGAGCACCCAGCACCCCGAGTACTGAGCACCCAGCACCCTGAGTACTGAGCACCCAGCACCCCGAGCACTGAGCACCCAGCACCCTGAGTACAGAGCACCCTGATTACTGAGCACTGAGCACCGAGCATCCTGAGTACTGAGCAGCCAGCACCCCGAGCACTGAGCACCCAGCACCCTGAGCACTGAGCACCCAGCACCCTGAGCACTGAGCACCCAGCACCCTGAGTACTGAGTACCCAGCACCCTGAGCTCTGAGCACCCAGCACCCTGAGTACTGAGCACCGAGCACCCTGAGTACTGAGCACCCAGCACCCTTAGTACTGAGCACCCAGCACCCTGAGTACTGAGCACCCAGCACCCTGAGTACTGAGCACCCAGCACCACCCTCAGCACTGAGCACCCAGCACCCCGAGCACTGAGCACCCAGCTCCCTGAACACTGAGCACCCAGCACCCCGAGCACTTAGCACCCAGCACCCTGAGTACTGAGCACCCAGCACCCTGAGTACTGAGCACTGAGCACCCCGAGTACTGAGCACCCAGCACCCTGAGCACTGAGCACCCAGCAACCTGAGTACTGAGAACAGATCACCCTGAGTACTGAGCACCCAGCACCCTGAGTACTGAGCCCCCAGCACCCTGAGTACTGAGCACCCAGCACCCCGAGCACTGAGCACCCAGCACCCCGAGAATGAGCACCCAGCACCCTGAGTACTGAGAACCGAGCACCCTGAGTACTGAGCACCCAGCACCCTGAGTACTGAGCCCCCAGCACCCTGAGTAC
This sequence comes from Microtus oregoni, assembly GCF_018167655.1. Classification (NCBI taxonomy): domain Eukaryota; kingdom Metazoa; phylum Chordata; class Mammalia; order Rodentia; family Cricetidae; genus Microtus; species Microtus oregoni. Next base: position 55,973 of record NW_024543262.1, read on the forward strand.
TGAGCACCCAGCAACCCGAGCACTGAGCACCCAGCACCATGAGAATGAGCACCCAGCACCATGAGTACTGAGCACCCAGCACCCTGAGTACTGAGCACTAAGCACCCAGAGCACTGAGCACCCAGCACCCCGAGCACGGAGCACTGAGCACCCTGAGCACTGAGCACCCAGCACTACGAGTACTGAGCACCGAGCACCCTGAGTACTGAGCACCAAGCACCCCGAGTACTGAGCACTGAGCACCCTGAGTACTGAGCACCCAGCACCCTGAGCACTGAGCACCCAGCACCCTGAGTACTGAGCACTGAGACCCCTGAGTACTGAGCACCGAGCACCCTGAGTACTGAGCACCCAGCACCCTGATCACTGAGCACGGAGCACCCCGAGGACTGAGCACCCAGCACCCTGAGCACTGAGCACCCAGCACCTTGAGTACTGAGCACCGAGCACAACGAGCACTGAGCACCCAGCACACTGAGTACTGAGCACCCAGCACCCTGAGCACTGAGCACCCAGCTCCCTGAGCACTGAGCACGCAGCACCCCGAGCACTGAGCACCCAGCACCCTGAGTACTGAGCACAGAGCACCCTGAGCACTGAGCACTGAGCACCCAGCACCCTGAGCACTGAGCACCCAGCACCACAGCCCTGAGCACCCAGCACCCCGAGCACTGAGCACCCAGCACCCTGAGCACTGAGCACCCAGCACCCTGAGTACTGAGCAACCAGCAACCTGAGTACTGAGCACCCAGCACCCTAAGTACTGAGCACTCAGCACCCTGAGTACTGAGCACCGAGCACACCGAGCAATGAGCACCCAGCACCCTGAGTACTGAGCACCCGGAGGACTGAGCACCCAGCACCCTGAGCACAGAGCACCGATCACCCTGAGCAGTGAGCACCCAGCACCCCGAGCACTGAGCACCCAGCACCCTGAGTACTGAGCACCCAGCACCCCGAGTACTGAGCACCCAGCACCCTGAGTACTGAGCACCCAGCACCCTGAGCACTGAGCACCCAGCACCCTGAGTACTGAGCACCCTGATTACTGAGCACTGAGCACCGAGCATCCTGAGTACTGAGCACCCAACACGCCGAGCACTGAGCACCCAGCACCCTGAGCACTGAGCACCCAGCACCCTGAGCACTGAGCACCCAGCACCCTGAGTACTGAGCACCCAGCACCCTGATTACTGATTACCCAGCACCCTGAGCTCTGAGCACCCAGCACCCTGAGTACTGAGCACCGAGCACCCTGAGTACTGAGCACCCAGCACCCTTAGTACTGAGCACCCAGCACCCTGAGCACTGAGCACCCAGCACCCTGAGTACTGAGCACCCAGCACCACCCTCAGCACTGAGCACCCAGCACCCCGAGCACTGAGCACCCAGCACCCTGAGCACTGAGCACCCTGATTACTGAGCACTGAGCACCGAGCATCCTGAGTACTGAGCACCCAGCACCCCGAGCACTGAGCACCCAGCACCCTGAGCACTGAGCACCCAGCACCCTGAGCACTGAGCACCCAGCACCCTGAGTACTGAGCACTCAGCACCCTGAGTACTGAGTACCCAGCACCCTGAGCTCTGAGCACCCAGCACCCTGAGTACTGAGCACCGAGCACCCTGAGTACTGAGCACCCAGCACCCTTAGTACTGAGCACCCAGCACCCTGAGCACTGAGCAACCAGCACCCTGAGTACTGACCACCCAGCACCCTGAACACTGAGCACTGAGCACCCAACACCCTGAGCACTGAGCACTGAGCACCCAGCACCCCGAGCACTGAGCACCGAGCACCACGAGCACTGAGCACCCAGCACCCTGAGCACTGAGCACCCTGAGGACTGAGTACCCAGCACCCTGAGCAGTGAGCACCCAGCACGCTGAGTACTGAGCACCGATCACCCTGAGCACTGAGCACCCAGGACCCCGAGCACTGAGCACCCAGCACCCTGAGTACAGAGCACACAGCACCCCGAGTACTGAGCACCCAGCACCACGAGCACTGAGCACCCAGCACCCTGAGTACTGAGCACCCTGAGTACTGAGCACCCATCACCCTGAGCACTGAGCACCCAGCACCCTGAGTACTGAGCACCCAGCACCCTGAACACTGAGCAACCAGCACCCTGAGCACTGAGCACCCAGCACCCTGAGTACTGAGCACCCAGCACCCTGAGTACTGAGTACCCAGCACCCTGAGCACTGAGCACCCAGCACCCTGAGTACTGAGCACCGAGCACCCTGAGTACTGAGCACCCTGCACCCTGAGTACTGAGCACCCAGCACCCTGAGCACTGAGCACCCAGCACCCTGAGTACTGAGCACCCAGCACTCTGAGTACTGAGCACCCAGCACCCAGAGCACTGAGCACCCAGCACCCTGAGCACGGAGCACCCAGGACCCCGAGCACTGAGTACTGAGCACCCAGCACCCTGAGTACTGATCACCGAGCTCCCCGAGCACTGAGCACCCTGAGTACTGAGCACCCAGCACCCCGATCACTGAGCACCCAGCACCCTGAGCACTGAGCACCCAGCACCCTGAGCACTGAGCACCCTGCACACTGAGTACTGAGCACCCAGCACCCTGAGCACTGAGCACCCAGCACCCTGAGTACTGAGCACTGAGACCCCTGAGTACTGAGCACCGAGCACCCTGAGTACTGAGCACCCAGCACCCTGATCACTGAGCACGGAGCACCCCGAGGACTGAGCACCCAGCACCCTGAGCACTGAGCACCCAGCACCTTGAGTACTGAGCACCGAGCACAACGAGCACTGAGCACCCAGCACACTGAGTACTGAGCACCCAGCACCCTGAGCACTGAGCACCCAGCTCCCTGAGCACTGAGCACGCAGCACCCCGAGCACTGAGCACCCAGCACCCTGAGTACTGAGCACAGAGCACCCTGAGCACTGAGCACTGAGCACCCAGCACCCTGAGCACTGAGCACCCAGCACCACAGCCCTGAGCACCCAGCACCCCGAGCACTGAGCACCCAGCACCCTGAGCACTGAGCACCCAGCACCCTGAGTACTGAGCAACCAGCAACCTGAGTACTGAGCACCCAGCACCCTAAGTACTGAGCACTCAGCACCCTGAGTACTGAGCACCGAGCACACCGAGCAATGAGCACCCAGCACCCTGAGTACTGAGCACCCGGAGGACTGAGCACCCAGCACCCTGAGCACAGAGCACCGATCACCCTGAGCAGTGAGCACCCAGCACCCCGAGCACTGAGCACCCAGCACCCTGAGTACTGAGCACCCAGCACCCCGAGTACTGAGCACCCAGCACCCTGAGTACTGAGCACCCAGCACCCTGAGCACTGAGCACCCAGCACCCTGAGTACTGAGCACCCTGATTACTGAGCACTGAGCACCGAGCATCCTGAGTACTGAGCACCCAGCACGCCGAGCACTGAGCACCCAGCACCCTGAGCACTGAGCACCCAGCACCCTGAGCACTGAGCACCCAGCACCCTGAGTACTGAGCACCCAGCACCCTGATTACTGATTACCCAGCACCCTGAGCTCTGAGCACCCAGCACCCTGAGTACTGAGCACCGAGCACCCTGAGTACTGAGCACCCAGCACCCTTAGTACTGAGCACCCAGCACCCTGAGCACTGAGCACCCAGCACCCTGAGTACTGAGCACCCAGCACCACCCTCAGCACTGAGCACCCAGCACCCCGAGCACTGAGCACCCAGCACCCTGAGCACTGAGCACCCTGATTACTGAGCACTGAGCACCGAGCATCCTGAGTACTGAGCACCCAGCACCCCGAGCACTGAGCACCCAGCACCCTGAGCACTGAGCACCCAGCACCCTGAGCACTGAGCACCCAGCACCCTGAGTACTGAGCACTCAGCACCCTGAGTACTGAGTACCCAGCACCCTGAGCTCTGAGCACCCAGCACCCTGAGTACTGAGCACCGAGCACCCTGAGTACTGAGCACCCAGCACCCTTAGTACTGAGCACCCAGCACCCTGAGCACTGAGCAACCAGCACCCTGAGTACTGACCACCCAGCACCCTGAACAGTGAGCACTGAGCACCCAACACCCTGAGCACTGAGCACTGAGCACCCAGCACCCCGAGCACTGAGCACCGAGCACCACGAGCACTGAGCACCCAGCACCCTGAGCACTGAGCACCCTGAGGACTGAGCACCCAGCACCCTGAGCAGTGAGCACCCAGCACGCTGAGTACTGAGCACCGATCACCCTGAGCACTGAGCACCCAGGACCCCGAGCACTGAGCACCCAGCACCCTGAGTACAGAGCACACAGCACCCCGAGTACTGAGCACCCAGCACCACGAGCACTGAGCACCCAGCACCCTGAGTACTGAGCACCCTGAGTACTGAGCACCCATCACCCTGAGCACTGAGCACCCAGCACCCTGAGTACTGAGCACCCAGCACCCTGAGCACTGAGCACCCAGCACCCTGAGCACTGAGCACCCAGCACCCTGAGTACTGAGCACCCAGCACCCTGAGTACTGAGTACCCAGCACCATGAGCACTGAGCACCCAGCACCCTGAGTACTGAGCACCGAGCACCCTGAGTACTGAGCACCCTGCACCCTGAGTACTGAGCACCCAGCACCCTGAGCACTGAGCACCCAGCACCCTGAGTACTGAGCACCCAGCACTCTGAGTACTGAGCACCCAGCACCCAGAGCACTGAGCACCCAGCACCCTGAGCACGGAGCACCCAGGACCCCGAGCACTGAGTACTGAGCACCCAGCACCCTGAGTACTGATCACCGAGCTCCCCGAGCACTGAGCACCCTGAGTACTGAGCACCCAGCACACCGATCACTGAGCACCCAGCACCCTGAGCACTGAGCACCCAGCACCCTGAGCACTGAGCACCCTGCACACTGAGTACTGAGCACCCAGCACGCTGAGTACTGAGAACCCAGCACCCCGAGCACTGAGCACACAGCACCCTGAGTACTGAGCACTGAGCACCCAGCACCCCGAGCACTGAGCACCCAGCACCCTGTGTACTGAGCACTGAGCACCCTGAGTACTAAGCACCCAGCACCCTGAGTACTGAGCACCCAGGACCCTGAGCCCTGAGCACCGAGCACCCCGAGCACTGAGCACCCAGCACCCTGAGCACTCAGCACCCAGCACCCCGAGCACTGAGCACCCAGCACCCTGAGCACTGAGCACCCAGCACCATGAGCACGGAGCACCCCGAGGACTGAGCACCCAGCACCCTGAGCACTGAGCACCCAGCACCTTCAGTACTGAGCACCGAGCACCTCGAGCACTAAGCACCCAGCACCCTGAGTACTGAGCACCCAGCACCCTGAGCACTGAGCACCCAGAAACCTGAGCACTGAGCACCCAGCACCCTGAGCACGGAGCACCCAGCACCCTGAGTACTGAGCACCCAACACCCAGAGTACTGAGCACCCAGCACCCTGAGCACTGAGTACTGAGCACTGAGCAACCTGAGCACTGAGCACCCAGCACCCCGAGTACTGAGCACCCAGCACCCCGAGCACTGAGCACCCAGCGCCCCGAGCACTGAGCACCCAGCACCCCGAGCACTGAGCACTGAGCACCCTGAGCACTGAGCACCCATCACCACGAGTACTGAGCACCGAGCACCCTTAGTACTGAGCACCAAGCACCCCGAGTACTGAGCACTGAGCACCCTGAATACTGAGCACCCAGCACCCTGAGCACTGAGCACCCAGCACCCTGAGTACTGAGCACTGAGACCCCTGAGTAATGAGCACCGAGCACCCTGAGTACTGAGCACCCAGCACCCTGATCACTGAGCACGGAGCACCCCGAGGACTGAGCACCCAGCACCCCGAGCACTGAGCACCCAGCACCTTGAGTACTGAGCACCGAGCACAACGAGCACTGAGCACCCAGCACCCTGAGTACTGAGCACCCAGCACCCTGAGCACTGAGCACCCAGCTCCCTGAGCACTGAGCACAGAGCACCCTGAGCACTGAGCACTGAGCACCCAGCACCCTGAGCACTGAGCACTGAGCACCCAGCACCACAGCCCTGAGCACCCAGCACCCCGAGCACTGAGCACCCAGCACCCTGAGCACTGAGCACCCAGCACCCTGAGTACTGAGCAACCAGCAACCTGAGTACTGAGCACCCAGCACCCTGAGTACTGAGAACTCAGCACCCTGAGTACTGAGCACCGAGCACACCGAGCAATGAGCACCCAGCACCCTGAGCACTGAGCACCCGGAGGACTGTGCACCCAGCACCCTGAGCACTGAGCACCGATCACCCTGAGCAGTGAGCACCCAGCACCCCGAGCACTGAGCACCCAGCACCCTGAGTACTGAGCACCCAGCACCCCGAGTACTGAGCACCCAGCACCCAGAGTACTGAGCACCCAGCACCCCGAGCACTGAGCACCCAGCACCCTGAGTACTGAGCACCCTGATTACTGAGCACTGAGCACCGAGCATCCTGAGTACTGAGCACCCAGCACGCCGAGCACTGAGCACCCAGCACCCTGAGCACTGAGCACCCAGCACCCTGAGGACTGAGCACCCAGCACCCTGAGTACTGAGCACCCAGCACCCTGAGTACTGAGTACCCAGCACCCTGAGCTCTGAGCACCCAGCACCCTGAGTACTGAGCACCGAGCACCCTGAGTACTGAGCACCCAGCACCCTTAGTACTGAGCACCCAGCACCCTGAGCACTGAGCACCCAGCACCCCGAGTACTGAGCACCCAGCACCACCCTCAGCACTGAGCACCCAGCACCCCGAGCACTGAGCACCCAGCACCCCGAGTACTGAGCACCCTGCACCCCGAGTACTGAGCAACGAGCACCCCGAGCACTGAGCACCCAGCACCCCGAGTACTGAGCACCCAGCACCCTGAGTACTGAGCACCGAGCACCCCGAGTACTGAGCACCCAGCACCCTGAGTACTGAGCACCCAGCACACCGAGCACTGAGCAGCCAGCAACCTGAGTACTGAGAACAGATCACCCTGAGTACTGAGCACCCTGCACCCCGAGTACTGAGCCCCCAGCACCCTGAGTACTGAGCACCCAGCACCCCGAGCACTGAGCACCCAGCACCCCGAGAATGAGCACCCAGCACCCTGAGTACTGAGCCCCCAGCACCCTGAGTACTGAGCACCCAGCAACCCGAGCACTGAGCACCCAGCACCCTGAGAATGAGCACCCAGCACCATGAGTACTGAGCACCCAGCACCCTGAGTACTGAGCACTAAGCACCCAGAGCACTGAGCACCCAGCATCCCGAGCACGGAGCACCCAGGACCCCGAGCACTGAGAACTGAGCACCCAGCACCCTGAGTACTGAGCACCGAGATCCCCGAGCACTGAGCACACTGAGTACTGAGCACCCAGCACCCCGAGCACTGAGCACCCAGCACCCTGAGCACTGAGCACCCAGCACCATGAGCACGGAGCACCCCGAGGACTGAGCACCCAGCACCCTGAGCACTGAGCACCCAGCACCTTGAGTACTGAGCACCGAGCACCTCGAGCACTAAGCACCCAGCACCCTGAGTACTGAGCACCCAGCACCCTGAGCACTGAGCACCCAGAACCCTGAGCACTGAGCACCCAGCACCCTGAGCACGGAGCACCCAGCACCCTGAGTACTGAGCAGCCAACACCCAGAGTACTGAGCACCCAGCACCCTGAGCACTGAGCACCCAGCACCCTGAGTACTGAGCACCCAGCACCCTGAGTACTGAACACCCAGCACCCTGAGTACTGAGCACTGAGCACCCTGAGCACTGAGTACTGAGCACTGAGCACCCTGAGCACTGCGCACACAGCACCCCGAGTACTGAGCACCCAGCACCCCGAGCACTGAGCACCCAGCACCCCGAGCACTGAGCACTGAGCACCCTGAGCACTGAGCACCCAGCACCCCGAGTACTGAGCACTGAGCACCCTGAGTACTGAGCACCAAGCACCCTGAGTACTGAGCACCCAGCACCCTGAGTACTGAGCACCCAGCACCCTGAGCACTGAGCACCCAGCACCCCGAGCACTGAGCACCCAGCACCCTGAGTACTGAGCACAGAGCACTCTGAGCACTGAGCACCCAGCACCCTGAGTACTGAGCACCCAGCACCCTGAGTCCTGAGCAACCAGCAGCCTGAGCACTGAGAACCCAGCACCCTGAGCACTGAGCACTGAGCACCCAGCACCACAGCCCTGAGCACCCAGCACCCCGAGCACTGAGCAACCAGCAACCTGAGTACTGAGCAACCAGCAACCTGAGTACTGAGCACCCAGCAACCTGAGTACTGAGCACTCAGCACCCTGAGTACTGAGCACCGAGCACACCGAGCAATGAGCACCCAGCACCCTGAGCACTGAGCACCCGGAGGACTGAGCACCCAGCACCCTGAGCACTGAGCACCGATCACCCTGAGCAGTGAGCACCCAGCACCCCGAGCACTGAGCACTCAGCACCCTGAGTACTGAGCACCCAGCACCCCGAGTACTGAGCACCCAGCACCCTGAGTACTGAGCACCCAGCACCCCGAGCACTGAGCACCCAGCACCCTGAGTACAGAGCACCCTGATTACTGAGCACTGAGCACCGAGCATCCTGAGTACTGAGCACCCAGCACCCCGAGCACTGAGCACCCAGCACCCTGAGAACTGAGCACCCAGCACCCTGAGCACTGAGCACCCAGCACCCTGAGTACTGAGTACCCAGCACCCTGAGCTCTGAGCACCCAGCACCCTGAGTACTGAGCACCGAGCACCCTGAGTACTGAGCACCCAGCACCCTTAGTACTGAGCACCCAGCACCCTGAGTACTGAGCACCCAGCACCCTGAGTACTGAGCACCCAGCACCACCCTCAGCACTGAGCACCCAGCACCCCGAGCACTGAGCACCCAGCTCCCTGAACACTGAGCACCCAGCACCCCGAGCACTTAGCACCCAGCACCCTGAGTACTGAGCACCCAGCACCCTGAGTACTGAGCACTGAGCACCCCGAGTACTGAGCACCCAGCACCCTGAGCACTGAGCACCCAGCAACCTGAGTACTGAGAACAGATCACCCTGAGTACTGAGCACCCAGCACCCTGAGTACTGAGCCCCCAGCACCCTGAGTACTGAGCACCCAGCACCCCGAGCACTGAGCACCCAGCACCCCGAGAATGAGCACCCAGCACCCTGAGTACTGAGAACCGAGCACCCTGAGTACTGAGCACCCAGCACCCTGAGTACTGAGCCCCCAGCACCCTGAGTACTGAGCACCCAGCAACCCGAGCACTGAGCACCCAGCACCATGAGAATGAGCACCCAGCACCATGAGTACTGAGCACCCAGCACCCTGAGTACTGAGCACTAAGCACCCAGAGCACTGAGCACCCAGCACCCCGAGCACGGAGCACTGAGCACCCTGAGCACTGAGCACCCAGCACTACGAGTACTGAGCACCGAGCACCCTGAGTACTGAGCACCAAGCACCCTGAGTACTGAGCACTGAGCACCCTGAGTACTGAGCACCCAGCACCCTGAGCACTGAGCACCCAGCACCCTGAGTACTGAGCACTGAGACCCCTGAGTACTGAGCACCGAGCACCCTGAGTACTGAGCACCCAGCACCCTGATCACTGAGCACGGAGCACCCCGAGGACTGAGCACCCAGCACCCTGAGCACTGAGCACCCAGCACCTTGAGTACTGAGCACCGAGCACAACGAGCACTGAGCACCCAGCACACTGAGTACTGAGCACCCAGCACCCTGAGCACTGAGCACCCAGCTCCCTGAGCACTGAGCACGCAGCACCCCGAGCACTGAGCACCCAGCACCCTGAGTACTGAGCACAGAGCACCCTGAGCACTGAGCACTGAGCACCCAGCACCCTGAGCACTGAGCACCCAGCACCACAGCCCTGAGCACCCAGCACCCGGAGCACTGAGCACCCAGCACCCTGAGCACTGAGCACCCAGCACCCTGAGTACTGAGCAACCAGCAACCTGAGTACTGAGCACCCAGCACCCTAAGTACTGAGCACTCAGCACCCTGAGTACTGAGCACCGAGCACACCGAGCAATGAGCACCCAGCACCCTGAGTACTGAGCACCCGGAGGACTGAGCACCCAGCACCCTGAGCACAGAGCACCGATCACCCTGAGCAGTGAGCACCCAGCACCCCGAGCACTGAGCACCCAGCACCCTGAGTACTGAGCACCCAGCACCCCGAGTACTGAGCACCCAGCACCCTGAGTACTGAGCACCCAGCACCCCGAGCACTGAGCACCCAGCACCCTGAGTACTGAGCACCCTGATTACTGAGCACTGAGCACCGAGCATCCTGAGTACTGAGCACCCAGCACGCCGAGCACTGAGCACCCAGCACCCTGAGCACTGAGCACGGAGCACTCTGAGCACTGAGCACCCAGCACCCTGAGTACTGAGCACCCAGCACCCTGATTACTGATTACCCAGCACCCTGAGCTCTGAGCACCCAGCACCCTGAGTACTGAGCACCGAGCACCCTGAGTACTGAGCACCCAGCACCCTTAGTACTGAGCACCCAGCACCCTGAGCACTGAGCACCCAGCACCCTGAGTACTGAGCACCCAGCACCACCCTCAGCACTGAGCACCCAGCACCCCGAGCACTGAGCACCCAGCACCCTGAGCACTGAGCACCCTGATTACTGAGCACTGAGCACCGAGCATCCTGAGTACTGAGCACCCAGCACCCCGAGCACTGAGCACCCAGCACCCTGAGCACTGAGCACCCAGCACCCTGAGCACTGAGCACCCAGCACCCTGAGTACTGAGCACTCAGCACCCTGAGTACTGAGTACCCAGCACCCTGAGCTCTGAGCACCCAGCACCCTGAGTACTGAGCACCGAGCACCCTGAGTACTGAGCACCCAGCACCCTTAGTACTGAGCACCCAGCACCCTGAGCACTGAGCACCCAGCACCCTGAGTACTGAGCACCCAGCACCACCCTCAGCACTGAGCACCCAGCACCCCGAGCACTGAGCACCCAGCTCCCTGAACACTGAGCACCCAGCACCCCGAGTACTGAGCACACTGCACCCCGAGTACTGAGCACCGAGCACCCCGAGCACTGAGCACCCAGCACCCTGAGTACTGAGCACCCAGCACCCTGAGTACTGAGCACTGAGCACCCCGAGTACTGAGCACCCAGCACCCCGAGCACTGAGCACCCAGCAACCTGAGTACTGAGAACAGATCACCCTGAGTACTGAGCACCCAGCACCCTGAGTACTGAGCCCCCAGCACCCTGAGTACTGAGCACCCAGCACCCCGAGCACTGAGCACCCAGCACCCTGAGAATGAGCACCCAGCACCCTGAGTACTAAGAACCGAGCACCCCGAGCACTGAGCACCCAGCACCCTGAGAATGAGCACCCAGCACCCTGAGTACTAAGAACCGAGCACCCTGAGTACTGAGCACCCAGCACCCTGAGTACTGAGCACCCAGCACCCTGAGAATGAGAACCCAGCACCATGAGTACTGAGCACCCAGCACCCTGAGTACTGAGCACTAAGCACCCAGAGCACTGAGCACCCAGCACCCCGAGCACGGAGCACTGAGCACCCTGAGCACTGAGCACCCAGCACCACGAGTACTGAGCACCGAGCACCCTGAGTACTGAGCACCAAGCACCCCGAGTACTGAGCACTGAGCACCCTGAGTACTGAGCACCCAGCACCCTGAGCACTGAGCACCCAGCACCCTGAGTACTGAGCACTGAGACCCCTGAGTACTGAGCACTGAGCACCCTGAGTACTGAGCACCCAGCACCCTGATCACTGAGCACGGAGCACCCCGAGGACTGAGCACCCAGAACCCTGAGCACTGAGCACCCAGCACCTTGAGTACTGAGCACCGAGCACAACAAGCACTGAGCACCCAGCACCCTGAGTACTGAGCACCCAGCACCCTGAGCACTGAGCACCCAGCTCCCTGAGCACTGAGCACGCAGCACCCCGAGCACTGAGCACCCAGCACCCTGAGTACTGAGCACAGAGCAACGTGAGCACTGAGCACTGAGCACCCAGCACCCTGAGCACTGAGCACTGAGCACCCAGCACCAAAGCCCTGAGCACCCAGCACCCCGAACACTGAGCACCCAGCACCCTGAGCACTGAGCACCCATCACCCTGAGTACTGAGAAACCAGCAACCTGAGTACTGAGCACCCAGCACCCTGAGTACTGAGCACTCAGCACCCTGAGTACTGAGCACCGAGCACACCGAGCGATGAGCACCCAGCACCCTGAGCACTGAGCACCCGGAGGACTGAGCACCCAGCACCCTGAGCACTGAGCACCGATCACCCTGAGCAGTGAGCACCCAGCACCCCGTGCACTGAGCACCCAGCACCCTGAGTACTGAGCACACAGCACCCTGAGTACTGAGCACCCAGCACCCCGAGCACTGAGCACCCAGCACCCTGAGCACTGAGCACCCAGGACCCTGAGCACTGAGCACCCAGCACCCTGAGTACTGAGCACCAAGCACCCTGAGTACTGAGTACCCAGCACCCTGAGCTCTGAGCACCCAGCGCCCTGAGTACTGAGCACCGAGCACCCTGAGTACTGAGCACCCAGCACCCTTAGTACTGAGCACCCAGCACCCCGAGCACTGAGCACCCAGCACCCTGAGTACTGAGCACCCAGCACCACCCTCAGCACTGAGCACCCAGCACCCCGAGCACTGAGCACCCAGCACCCCGAGCACTGAGCACCCAGCACCCCGAGTACTGAGCACCCTGCACCCCGAGTACTGAGCACCGAGCACCCCGAGCACTGAGCACCCAGCACCCTGAGTACTGAGCACCCAGCACCCTGAGTACTGAGCACTGAGCACCCCGAGTACTGAGCACCCAGCACCCCGAGCACTGAGCACCCAGCACCCCGAGAATGAGCACCCAGCACCCTGAGTACTGAGAACCGAGCACCCTGATACTGAGCACCCAGCACCCTGAGTACTGAGCCCCCAGCACCCTGAGTACTGAGCACCCAGCAACCCGAGCACTGAGCACCCAGCACCCTGAGAATGAGCACCCAGCACCATGAGTACTGAGCACCCAGCACACTGAGTACTGAGCACTAAGCACCCAGAGCACTGAGCACCCAGCACCCCGAGCACGGAGCACCCAGGACCCCGAGCACTGAGAACTGAGCACCCAGCACCCTGAGTACTGAGCACCGAGATCCCCGAGCACTGAGCACACTGAGTACTGAGCACCCAGCACCCCGAGCACTGAGCACCCAGCACCCTGAGCACTGAGCACCCAGCACCATGAGCACGGAGCACCCCGAGCACTGAGCACCCAGCACCCTGAGCACTGAGCACCCAGCACCTTGAGTACTGAGCACCGAGCACCTCGAGCACTAAGCACCGAGCACCCTGAGTACTGAGCACCCAGCACCCTGAGCACTGAGCACCCAGAACCCTGAGCACTGAGCACCCAGCACCCTGAGCACGGAGCACCCAGCACCCTGAGTACTGAGCACCCAACACCCAGAGTACTGAGCACCCAGCACCCTGAGCACTGAGCACCCAGCACCCTGAGTACTGAGCACCCAGCACCCTGAGTACTGAACACCCAGCACCCTGAGCACTGAGCACTGAGCACCCTGAGCACTGAGTACTGAGCACTGAGCACCCTGAGCACTGAGCACCCAGCACCCCGAGTACTGAGCACCCAGCACCCCGAGCACTGAGCACCCAGCACCCCGAGCACTGAGCACTGAGCACCCTGAGCACTGAGCACCCAGCACCCCGAGTACTGAGCACTGAGCACCCTGAGTACTGAGCACCAAGCAGCCTGAGTACTGAGCACCCAGCACCCTGAGTACTGAGCACCCAGCACCCTGAGCACTGAGCACCCAGCACCCCGAGCACTGAGCACCCACAACCCTGAGTACTGAGCACAGAGCACTCTGAGCACTGAGCACCCAGCACCCCGAGCACTGAGCACCCAGCACCCTGAGCACTGAGCACCCAGCACCCTGAGTACTGAGCAACCAGCAACCTGAGTACTGAGCAACCTGCACCCTGAGTACTGAGCACTCAGCACCCTGAGTACTGAGCACCGAGCACACCGAGCAATGAGCACCCAGCACCCTGAGCAATGAGCACCCGAAGGACTGAGCACCTAGCACCCTGAGCACTGAGCACCGATCACCCTGAGCAGTGAGCACCCAGCACCCCGAGCACTGAGCACTCAGCACCCTGAGTACTGAGCACCAAGCACCCTGAGTACTGAGCACTCAGCACCCTGAGTACTGAGCACCCAGCACCCTGAGCACTGAGCACCCAGCACCCTGAGTACTGAGCACCCTGATTACTGAGCACTGAGCACCGAGTATCCTGAGTACTGAGCACCCAGCACCCCGAGCACTGAGCACCCAGCACCCTGAGCACTGAGCACCCAGCACCCTGAGTACTGAGCACTCAGCACCCTGAGTACTGAGTACCCAGCACCCTGAGCTCTGAGCACCCAGCACCCTGAGTACTGAGCACCCAACACCCAGAGTACTGAGCACCCAGCACCCTGAGAACTGAGTACCCAGCACCCTGAGCTCTGAGCACCCAGCAACCTGAGTACTGAGCACCGAGCACCCTCAGTACTGAGCACCCAGCACCCTTAGTACTGAGCACCCAGCACCCTGAGCACTGAGCACCCAGCACCCTGAGTACTGAGCACCCAGCACCACCCTCAGCACTGAGCACACAGCACCCCGAGCACTGAGCACCCAGCTCCCTGAGCACTGAGCACCCAGCACCCCGAGTACTGAGCAGCCTGCACCACGAGTACTGAGCACCGAGCACCCCGAGCACTGAGCACCCAGCACCCTGAGTACCGAGCACCCAGCACCCTGAGTACTGAGCACAGAGCACCCTGAGTACTGAACACCCAGCACCCTGAGCACTGAGCACTGAGCACCCTGAGCACTGAGTACTGAGCACTGAGCACCCTGAGCACTGAGCACAAAGCACCCCGAGTACTGAGCACCCAGCACCCCGAGCACTGAGCACCCAGCACCCCGAGCACTGAGCACCCTGAGCACTGAGCACCCAGCACCCCGAGTACTGAGCACTGAGCACCCTGAGTACAGAGCACCAAGCACCCTGAGTACTGAGCACCCAGCACCCTGAGTACTGCGCACCCAGCACCCTGAGCACTGAGCACCCAGCACCCCGAGCACTGAGCACCCAGCACCCTGAGTACTGAGCACAGAGCACTCTGAGCACTGAGCACCCAGCACCCTGAGTACTGAGCACCCAGCACCCTGAGTACTGAGCAACCAGCACCCTGAGCACTGAGCACTGAGCACCCAGCACCCTGAGCACTGAGCACTGAGCACCCAGCACCACAGCCCTGAGCACCCAGCTCCCCGAGCACTGAGCACCCAACACCCTGAGCACTGAGCACCCAGCACCCTGAGTACTGAGCAACCAGCAACCTGAGTACTGAGCATCCAGCACCCTGAGTACTGAGCACTCAGCACCCTGAGTACTGAGCACCGAGCACACCGAGCAATGAGCACCCAGCACCCTGAGCACTGAGCACCCGGAGGACTGAGAACCCAGCACCCTGAGCACTGAGCACCGATCACCCTGAGCAGTGACCACCCAGCACCCCGAGCACTGAGCACTCAGCACCCTGAGTACTGAGCACCCAGCACCCCGAGTACTGAGCACCCAGCACCCTGAGTACTGAGCACCCAGCACCCCGAGCACTGAGCACCCAGCACCCTGAGTACTGAGCACCCTGATTACTGAGCACTGAGCCCCGAGCATCCTGAGTACTGAGCACCCAACACCCCGAGCACTGAGCACCCAGCACCCTGAGCACTGAGCACCCAGCACCCTGAGCACTGACCACCCAGCACGCTGAGTACTGAGCACTCAGCACCCTGAGTACTGAGTACCCAGCACTCTGAGCTCTGAGCACCCAGCACCCTGAGTACTGAGCACCGAGCACCCTGAGTACTGAGCACCCAGCACCCTTAGTACTGAGCTCCCAGCACCCTGAGCACTGAGCACCCAGCTCCCTGAACACTGAGCACCCAGCACCCCGAGTACTGAGCACCCTGCACCCCGAGTACTGAGCACCGAGCACCCCGAGCACTGAGCACCCAGCACCCGGAGTACTGAGCACCCAGCACCCTGAGTACTGAGCACTGAGCACCCCGAATACTGAGCACCCAGCACCCCGAGCACTGAGCACCCAGCAACCTGAGTACTGAGAACAGATCACCCTGTGTACTGAGCACCCAGCACCCTGAGTACTGAGCCCCCAGCACCCTGAGTACTGAGCACCCAGCACCCCGAGCACTGAGCACCCAGCACCCCGAGAATGAGCACCCAGCACCCTGAGTACTGAGAACCGAGCACCATGAGTACTGAGCACCCAGCACCCTGAGTACTGAGCCCCCAGCACCCTGAGTACTGAGCACCCAGCAACCCGAGCACTGAGCACCCAGCACCCTGAGAATGAGCACCCAGCACCATGAGTACTGAGCACCCAGCACCCTGAGTACTGAGCACTAAGCACCCAGAGCACTGAGCACCCAGCACCCCGAGCACGGAGCAACCAGGACCCCGAGCACTGAGCACACTGAGTACTGAGCAGCCAGCACCCCGAGCACTGAGCACCCAGCACCCTGAGCACTGAGCACCCAGCACCATGAGCACGGAGCACCCCGAGGACTGAGCACCCAGCACCCTGAGCACTGAGCACCCAGCACCTTGAGTACTGAGCACCGAGCATCTCGAGCACTAAGCACCCAGCACCCTGAGTACTGAGCACCCAGCACCCTGAGCACTGAGCACCCAGAACCCTGAGCACTGAGCACCCAGCACCCTGAGCACGGAGCAACCAGCACCCTGAGTACTGAGCACCCAACACCCAGAGTACTGAGCACCCAGCACCCTGAGTGCTGAGTACCCAGAACCCTGAGCTCTGAGCACCCAGCACCCTGAGTACTGAGCAACGAGCACCCTGAGTACTGAGCACCCAGCACCCTTAGTACTGAGCACCCAGCACCCTGAGCACTGAGCACCCAGCACCCTGAGTACTGAGCACCCAGCACCACCCTCAGCACTGAGCACCCAGCACCCCGAGCACTGAGCACCCAGCTCCCGGAGCACTGAGCACCCAGAACCCCGAGTACTGAGCACCCAGCACCCTGAGTACTGAGCACCCAACACCCTGAGTACTGAACACTGAGCACCCCGAGTACTGAGCACCCAGCACCCCGAGCACTGAGCACCCAGCACCCTGAGTACTGAGCACCCTGATTACTGAGCACTGAGCACCGAGCATCCTGAGTACTGAGCACCCAACACCCCGAGCACTGAGCACCCAGCACCCTGAGCACTGAGCACCCAGCACCCTGTGCACTGACCACCCAGCACGCTGAGTACTGAGCACTCAGCACCCTGAGTACTGAGTACCCAGCACTCTGAGCTCTGAGCACCCAGCACCCTGAGTACTGAGCACCGAGCACCCTGAGTACTGAGCACCGAGCACCCTGAGTACTGAGCACCCAGCACCCTTAGTACTGAGCTCCCAGCACCCTGAGCACTGAGCACCCAGCTCCCTGAACACTGAGCACCCAGCACCCCGAGTACTGAGCACCCTGCACCCCGAGTACTGAGCACCGAGCACCCCGAGCACTGAGCACCCAGCACCCGGAGTACTGAGCACCCAGCACCCTGAGTACTGAGCACTGAGCACCCCGAATACTGAGCACCCAGCACCCCGAGCACTGAGCACCCAGCAACCTGAGTACTGAGAACAGATCACCCTGTGTACTGAGCACCCAGCACCCTGAGTACTGAGCCCCCAGCACCCTGAGTACTGAGCACCCAGCACCCCGAGCACTGAGCACCCAGCACCCCGAGAATGAGCACCCAGCACCCTGAGTACTGAGAACCGAGCACCATGAGTACTGAGCACCCAGCACCCTGAGTACTGAGCCCCCAGCACCCTGAGTACTGAGCACCCAGCAACCCGAGCACTGAGCACCCAGCACCCTGAGAATGAGCACCCAGCACCATGAGTACTGAGCACCCAGCACCCTGAGTACTGAGCACTAAGCACCCAGAGCACTGAGCACCCAGCACCCCGAGCACGGAGCAACCAGGACCCCGAGCACTGAGCACACTGAGTACTGAGCAGCCAGCACCCCGAGCACTGAGCACCCAGCACCCTGAGCACTGAGCACCCAGCACCATGAGCACGGAGCACCCCGAGGACTGAGCACCCAGCACCCTGAGCACTGAGCACCCAGCACCTTGAGTACTGAGCACCGAGCATCTCGAGCACTAAGCACCCAGCACCCTGAGTACTGAGCACCCAGCACCCTGAGCACTGAGCACCCAGAACCCTGAGCACTGAGCACCCAGCACCCTGAGCACGGAGCAACCAGCACCCTGAGTACTGAGCACCCAACACCCAGAGTACTGAGCACCCAGCACCCTGAGTGCTGAGTACCCAGAACCCTGAGCTCTGAGCACCCAGCACCCTGAGTACTGAGCAACGAGCACCCTGAGTACTGAGCACCCAGCACCCTTAGTACTGAGCACCCAGCACCCTGAGCACTGAGCACCCAGCACCCTGAGTACTGAGCACCCAGCACCACCCTCAGCACTGAGCACCCAGCACCCCGAGCACTGAGCACCCAGCTCCCGGAGCACTGAGCACCCAGAACCCCGAGTACTGAGCACCCTGCACCCCGAGTACTGAGCACCGAGCACCCCGAGCACTGAGCACCCAGCACCCTGAGTACTGAGCACCCAGCACCCTGAGTACTGAGCACTGAGCACCCCGAGTACTGAGCACCCAGCACCCCCAGCACTGAGCACCCAGCAACCTGAGTACTGAGAACAGATCACCCTGAGTTCTGAGCACCCAGCACCCTGAGTACTGAGCCCCCAGCACCCTGAGTACTGAGCACCCAGCACCCCGAGCACTGAGCTCCCCGCACCCCGACAATGAGCACCCAGCACCCTGAGTACTGAGAACCGAGCACCCTGAGTACTGAGCACCCAGCACCCTGAGTACTGAGCCCCCAGCACCCTGAGTACTAAGCACCCAGCAACCCGAGCACTGAGCACCCAGCACCCTGAGAATGAGCACCCAGCACCATGAGTACTGAGCACCCAGCACCCTGAGTACTGAGCACTAAGCACCCAGAGCACTGAGCACCCAGCACCCTGAGCACGGAGCACCCAGGACCCCGAGCACTGAGAACTGAGCACCCAGCACCCTGAGTACTGAGCACCGAGCTCCCCGAGCACTGAACACACTGAGTACTGAGCACCCAGCACCCCGAGCACTGAGCACCCAGCACCCTGAGCACTGAGCACCCAGCACCCTGAGTACTGAGCACCCAGCACCCTGAGTACTGAACACCCAGCACCCTGAGCACTGAGCACTGAGCACCCTGAGCACTGAGCACCCAGCACCCCGAGTACTGAGCACCGAGCACCCCGAGCACTGAGCACCCAGCGCCCCGAGCACTGAGCACACAGCACCCCGAGCACTGAGCAGTGAGCACCCTGAGCACTGAGCACCCAGGACCCCGAGTACTGAGCACTGAGCACCCTGAGTACTGAGCACCAAGCACCCCGAGAACTGAGCACTGAGCACCCTGAGTACTGAGCACCCAGCACCCTGGGCACTGAGCACCCAGCACCCTGAGTACTGAGCACTGAGATCCCTGAGTACTGAGCACCGAGCACCCTGAGTACTGAGCACCCAGCACCCTCATCACTGAGCACGGAGCACCCCGAGGGCTGAGCAACGAGCACAACGAGCACTGAGCACCCAGCACCCTGAGTACTGAGCACCCAGCACCCTGAGCACTGAGCACCCAGCTCCCTGAGCACTGAGCACGCAGCACCCCGAGCACTGAGCACCCAGCACCCTGAGTACTGAGCACAGAGCACCCTGAGCACTGAGCACCCAGCACCCTGAGTACTGAGCACCCAGCACCCTGAGTACTGGGCAACCAGCACCCTGAGCACTGAGCACTGAGCACCCAGCACCCTGAGCACTGAGAACTGAGCACCCAGCACCACAGCCGTGAGCACCCAGCACCCCGAGCACTGAGCACCCAGCACCCTGAGCACTGAGCACCCAGCACACTGAGTACTGAGCAACCAGCAACCTGAGTACTGAGCACCCAGCACCCTGAGTACTGAGCACTCAGCACCCTGAGTAATGAGCACCCAGCACCCTGAGCACTGAGCACCCAGCACCCCGAGTACTGAGCACCCTGCACACCGAGTACTGAGCACCGAGCACCCCGAGCACTGAGCACCCAGCACCCTGAGTACTGAGCACCCAACACCCTGAGTACTGAACACTGAGCACCCCGAGTACTGAGCACCCAGCACCCCGAGCACTGAGCACCCAGCAACCTGAGTACTGAGAACAGATCACCCTGAGTACTGAGCACCCAGCACCCCGAGCACTGAGCACCCAGCACCCTGAGTACTGAGCACCCTGATTACTGAGCACTGAGCACCGAGCATCCTGAGTACTGAGCACCCAACACCCCGAGCACTGAGCACCCAGCACCCTGAGCACTGAGCACCCAGCACCCTGAGCACTGACCACCCAGCACGCTGAGTACTGAGCACTCAGCACCCTGAGTACTGAGTACCCAGCACTCTGAGCTCTGAGCACCCAGCACCCTGAGTACTGAGCACCGAGCACCCTGAGTACTGAGCACCGAGCACCCTGAGTACTGAGCACCCAGCACCCTTAGTACTGAGCTCCCAGCACCCTGAGCACTGAGCACCCAGCTCCCTGAACACTGAGCACCCAGCACCCCGAGTACTGAGCACCCTGCACCCCGAGTACTGAGCACCGAGCACCCCGAGCACTGAGCACCCAGCACCCGGAGTACTGAGCACCCAGCACCCTGAGTACTGAGCACTGAGCACCCCGAATACTGAGCACCCAGCACCCCGATCACTGAGCACCCAGCAACCTGAGTACTGAGAACAGATCACCCTGTGTACTGAGC
Organism: Microtus oregoni; assembly: GCF_018167655.1. Classification (NCBI taxonomy): domain Eukaryota; kingdom Metazoa; phylum Chordata; class Mammalia; order Rodentia; family Cricetidae; genus Microtus; species Microtus oregoni. The sequence goes on from NW_024543262.1 coordinate 77,035, forward strand.
ACCCAGCACCCTGAGTACTGAGCCCCCAGCACCCTGAGTACTGAGCACCCAGCACCCCGAGCACTGAGCACCCAGCACCCCGAGAATGAGCACCCAGCACCCTGAGTACTGAGAACCGAGCACCATGAGTACTGAGCACCCAGCACCCTGAGTACTGAGCCCCCAGCACCCTGAGTACTGAGCACCCAGCAACCCGAGCACTGAGCACCCAGCACCCTGAGAATGAGCACCCAGCACCATGAGTACTGAGCACCCAGCACCCTGAGTACTGAGCACTAAGCACCCAGAGCACTGAGCACCCAGCACCCCGAGCACGGAGCAACCAGGACCCCGAGCACTGAGCACACTGAGTACTGAGCAGCCAGCACCCCGAGCACTGAGCACCCAGCACCCTGAGCACTGAGCACCCAGCACCATGAGCACGGAGCACCCCGAGGACTGAGCACCCAGCACCCTGAGCACTGAGCACCCAGCACCTTGAGTACTGAGCAACGAGCACCCTGAGTACTGAGCACCCAGCACCCTTAGTACTGAGCACCCAGCACCCTGAGCACTGAGCACCCAGCACCCTGAGTACTGAGCACACAGCACCACCCTCAGCACTGAGCACCCAGCACCCCGAGCACTGAGCACCCAGCTCCCGGAGCACTGAGCACCCAGAACCCCGAGTACTGAGCACCCTGCACCCCGAGTACTGAGCACCGAGCACCCCGAGCACTGAGCACCCAGCACCCTGAGTACTGAGCACCCAGCACCCTGAGTACTGAGCACTGAGCACCCCGAGTACTGAGCACCCAGCACCCCCAGCACTGAGCACCCAGCAACCTGAGTACTGAGAACAGATCACCCTGAGTACTGAGAACCCAGCACCCTGAGTACTGAGCCCCCAGCACCCTGAGTACTGAGCACCCAGCACCCCGAGCTCTGAGCTCCCCGCACCCCGACAATGAGCACCCAGCACCCTGAGTACTGAGAACCGAGCACCCTGAGTACTGAGCACCCAGCACCCTGAGTACTGAGCCCCCAGCACCCTGAGTACTAAGCACCCAGCAACCCGAGCACTGAGCACCCAGCACCCTGAGAATGAGCACCCAGCACCATGAGTACTTAGCACCCAGCACCCTGAGTACTGAGCACTAAGCACCCAGAGCACTGAGCACCCAGCACCCCGAGCACGGAGCACCCAGGACCCCGAGCACTGAGAACTGAGCACCCAGCACCCTGAGTACTGAGCACCGAGCTCCCCGAGCACTGAACAAACTGAGTACTGAGCACCCAGCACCCCGAGCACTGAGCACCCAGCACCCTGAGCACTGAGCACCCAGCACCCTGAGTACTGAGCACCCAGCACCCTGAGTACTGAACACCCAGCACCCTGAGCACTGAGCACTGAGCACCCTGAGCACTGAGCACCCAGCACCCCGAGTACTGAGCACCGAGCACCCCGAGCACTGAGCACCCAGCGCCCCGAGCACTGAGCACACAGCACCCCGAGCACTGAGCACCCTGAGCACTGAGCACCCAGGACCCCGAGTACTGAGCACTGAGCACCCTGAGTACTGAGCACCAAGCACCCCGAGAACTGAGCACTGAGCACCCTGAGTACTGAGCACCCAGCACCCTGAGCACTGAGCACCCAGCACCCTGAGTACTGAGCACTGAGATCCCTGAGTACTGAGCACCGAGCACCCTGAGTACTGAGCACCCAGCACCCTCATCACTGAGCACGGAGCACCCCGAGGGCTGAGCAACGAGCACAACGAGCACTGAGCACCCAGCACCCTGAGTACTGAGCACCCAGCACCCTGAGCACTGAGCACCCAGCTCCCTGAGCACTGAGCACGCAGCACCCCGAGCACTGAGCACCCAGCACCCTGAGTACTGAGCACAGAGCACCCTGAGCACTGAGCACCCAGCACCCTGAGTACTGAGCACCCAGCACCCTGAGTACTGGGCAACCAGCACCCTGAGCACTGAGCACTGAGCACCCAGCACCCTGAGCACTGAGAACTGAGCACCCAGCACCACAGCCCTGAGCACCCAGCACCCCGAGCACTGAGCACCCAGCATCCTGAGCACTGAGCACCCACCACCCTGAGTACTGAGCAACCAGCAACCTGAGTACTGAGCACCCAGCACCCTGAGTACTGAGCACTCAGCACCCTGAGTACTGAGCACCCAGCACCCTGAGCACTGAGCACCCAGCACCCCGAGTACTGAGCACCCTGCACACCGAGTACTGAGCACCGAGCACCCCGAGCACTGAGCACCCAGCACCCTGAGTACTGAGCACCCAACACCCTGAGTACTGAACACTGAGCACCCCGAGTACTGAGCACCCAGCACCCCGAGCACTGAGCACCCAGCAACCTGAGTACTGAGAACAGATCACCCTGAGTACTGAGCACCCAGCACCCTGAGAACTGAGCCCTCAGCACCCTGAGTACTGAGCACCCAGCACCCCGAGCACTGAGCACCCAGCACCCCGAGAATGAGCACCCAGCAATCTGAGTACAGAGAACCGAGCACCCTGAGTACTGAGCACCCAGCACCCTGAGTACTGAACACCCAGCACCCTGAGCACTGAGCACTGAGCACCCTGAGCACTGAGCACCCAGCACCCCGAGTACTGAGCACCGAGCACCCCGAGCACTGAGCACCCAGCGCCCCGAGCACTGAGCACACAGCACCCCGAGCACTGAGCACCCTGAGCACTGAGCACCCAGGACCCCGAGTACTGAGCACTGAGCACCCTGAGTACTGAGCACCAAGCACCCCGAGAACTGAGCACTGAGCACCCTGAGTACTGAGCACCCAGCACCCTGAGCACTGAGCACCCAGCACCCTGAGTACTGAGCACTGAGATCCCTGAGTACTGAGCACCGAGCACCCTGAGTACTGAGCACCCAGCACCCTCATCACTGAGCACGGAGCACCCCGAGGGCTGAGCAACGAGCACAACGAGCACTGAGCACCCAGCACCCTGAGTACTGAGCACCCAGCACCCTGAGCACTGAGCACCCAGCTCCCTGAGCACTGAGCACGCAGCACCCCGAGCACTGAGCACCCAGCACCCTGAGTACTGAGCACAGAGCACCCTGAGCACTGAGCACCCAGCACCCTGAGTACTGAGCACCCAGCACCCTGAGTACTGGGCAACCAGCACCCTGAGCACTGAGCACTGAGCACCCAGCACCCTGAGCACTGAGAACTGAGCACCCAGCACCACAGCCCTGAGCACCCAGCACCCCGAGCACTGAGCACCCAGCATCCTGAGCACTGAGCACCCACCACCCTGAGTACTGAGCAACCAGCAACCTGAGTACTGAGCACCCAGCACCCTGAGTACTGAGCACTCAGCACCCTGAGTACTGAGCACCCAGCACCCTGAGCACTGAGCACCCAGCACCCCGAGTACTGAGCACCCTGCACACCGAGTACTGAGCACCGAGCACCCCGAGCACTGAGCACCCAGCACCCTGAGTACTGAGCACCCAACACCCTGAGTACTGAACACTGAGCACCCCGAGTACTGAGCACCCAGCACCCCGAGCACTGAGCACCCAGCAACCTGAGTACTGAGAACAGATCACCCTGAGTACTGAGCACCCAGCACCCTGAGAACTGAGCCCTCAGCACCCTGAGTACTGAGCACCCAGCACCCCGAGCACTGAGCACCCAGCACCCCGAGAATGAGCACCCAGCAATCTGAGTACAGAGAACCGAGCACCCTGAGTACTGAGCACCCAGCACCCTGAGTACTGAGCCCCCAGCACCCTGAGTACTGAGCACCCAGCAACCCGAGCACTGAGCACCCAGCACCCTGAGAATGAGCACCCAGCACCATGAGTACTGAGCACCCAGCACCCTGAGTACTGAGCACTAAGCACCCAGAGCACTGAGCACCCAGCACCCCGAGCACGGAGCACCCAGGACCCCGAGCACTGAGAACTGAGCACCCAGCACCCTGAGTACTGAGCACCGAGCTCCCCGAGCACTGAGCACACTGAGTACTGAGCACCCAGCACCCCGATCACTGAGCACCCAGCACCCTAAGCACTGAGCACCCAGCACCCTGAGCACTGAGCACCCAGCACCCTGAGTACTGAGCACACAGCACCCCGAGCACTGAGCACTGAGCACCCTGAGCACTGAGCACCCAGGACCCCGAGTACTGAGCACTGAGCACCCTGAGTACTGAGCACCAAGCACCCCGAGAACTGAGCACTGAGCACCCTGAGTACTGAGCACCCAGCACCCTGAGCACTGAGCACCCAGCACCCTGAGTACTGAGCACTGAGACCCCTGAGTACTGAGCACCGAGCACCCTGAGTACTGAGCACCCAGCACCCTGATCACTGAGCACGGAGCACCCCGAGGACTGAGCACCGAGCACAACGAGCACTGAGCACCCAGCACCCTGAGTACTGAGCACCCAGCACCCTGAGCACTGAGCACCCAGCTCCCTGAGCACTGAGCACGCAGCACCCTGAGCACTGAGCACCCAGCACCCTGAGTACTGAGCACAGAGCACCCTGAGCACTGAGCACCCAGCACCCTGAGTACTGAGCACCCAGCACCCTGAGTACTGGGCAACCAGCACCCTGAGCACTGAGCACTGAGCACCCAGCACCCTGAGCACTGAGAACTGAGCACCCAGCACCACAGCCCTGAGCACCCAGCACCCCGAGCACTGAGCACCCAGCACCCTGAGCACTGAGCACCCAGCACCCTGAGTACTGAGCAACCAGCAACCTGAGTACTGAGCACCCAGCACCCTGAGTACTGAGCACTCAGCACCCTGAGTACTGAGCACCCAGCACCCTGAGCACTGAGCACCCAGCACCCCGAGTACTGAGCACCCTGCACACCGAGTACTGAGCACCGAGCACCCCGAGCACTGAGCACCCAGCACCCTGAGAACTGAGCACCCAACACCCTGAGTACTGAACACTGAGCACCCCGAGTACTGAGCACCCAGCACCCCGAGCACTGAGCACCCAGCAACCTGAGTACTGAGAACAGATCACCCTGAGTACTGAGCACCCAGCACCCTGAGAACTGAGCCCCCAGCACCCTGAGTACTGAGCACCCAGCACCCCGAGCACTGAGCACCCAGCACCCCGAGAATGAGCACCCAGCAATCTGAGTACTGAGAACCGAGCACCCTGAGTACTGAGCACCCAGCACCCTGAGTACTGAGCCCCCAGCACCCTGAGTACTGAGCACCCAGCAACCCGAGCACTGAGCACCCAGCACCCTGAGAATGAGCACCCAGCACCATGAGTACTGAGCACCCAGCACCCTGAGTACTGAGCACTAAGCACCCAGAGCACTGAGCACCCAGCACCCCGAGCACGGAGCACCCAGGACCCCGAGCACTGAGAACTGAGCACCCAGCACCCTGAGTACTGAGCACCGAGCTCCCCGAGCACTGAGCACACTGAGTACTGAGCACCCAGCACCCCGATCACTGAGCACCCAGCACCCTGAGCACTGAGCACCCAGCACCCTGAGCACTGAGCACCCAGCACCCTGAGTACTGAGCACCCAGCACGCTGAGCACTGAGCACCCAGCACCCCGAGCACGGAGCACCCAGGACCCCGAGCACTGAGAACTGAGCACCCAGCACCCTGAGTACTGAGCACCGAGCTCCCCGAGCACTGAGCACACTGAGTACTGAGCACCCAGCACCCCGATCACTGAGCACCCAGCACCCTGAGCACTGAGCACCCAGCACCCTGAGCACTGAGCACCAAGCACCCTGAGTACTGAGCACCCAGCACGCTGAGTACTGAGCACCCAGCACACCGAGCACTGAGCACCCAGCACCCTGAGTACTGAGCACCCAGGACCCTGAGCACTGAGCACCGAGCAGCCCGAGCACTGAGCTCCCAGCACCCTGAGCACTCAGCACCCAGCACCCCGAGCACTGAGCACCCAGCACCCTGAGCACTGAGCACCCAGCACCCTGAGCACGGAGCACCCCGAGTACTGAGCACCCAGCACCCTGAGCACTGAGCACCCAGCACCCTGAGCACAGAGCACCCAGCACCCTGAGCACTGAGCACCCAGCACCCCGAGCACGGAGCACCCAGCACCCTGAGTACTGAGCACCCAACACCCAGAGTACTGAGCACCCAGCACCCTGAGCACTGAGCACCCAGCACCCTGAGTACTGAGCACCCAGCACCCTGAGTACTGAACACCCAGCACCCTGAGCACTGAGCACTGAGCACCCTGAGCACTGAGTACTGAGCACTGAGCACCCTGAGCACTGAGCACCCAGCACCCCGAGTACTGAGCACCCAGCACCCCGAGCACTGAGCACCCAGCGCCCCGAGCACTGAGCACCCAGCACCCCGAGCACTGAGAACTGAGCACCCTGAGCACTGAGCACCCAGCACCCCGAGTACTGAGCACTGAGCACCCTGAGTACTGAGCAACAAGCACCCCGAGTACTGAGCACTGAGCACCCTGAGTACTGAGCACCCAGCACCCTGAGAAATGAGCACCCAGCACCCTGAGTACTGAGCACTGAGAACCCTGAGTACTGAGCACCGAGCACCCTGAGTACTGAGCACTGAGCACCCAGCACCCTGAGCACTGACCCTGAGCAACCAGCACCACAGCCCTGAGCACCCCGAGTACTGAGCAACAAGCACCCCGAGTACTGAGCACTGAGCACCCTGAGTACTGAGCACCCAGCACCCTGAGCACTGAGCACCCAGCACACTGAGCACTGAGCACGCAGCACCCCGAGCACTGAGCACCCAGCACCCTGAGTACTGAGCACAGAGCACCCTGAGCCATGAGCACCCAGCAACCTGAGTACTGAGCACCCAGCACCCTGAGTACTGAGCAACCAGCACCCTGAGCACTGAGCACTGAGCACCCAGCACCCTGAGCACTGACCACTGAGCACCCAGCACCACAGCCCTGAGCACCCAGCACCCCGAGCACTGAGCACCCAGCACCCTGAGTACTGAGCACCCAGCACCCTGAGCACCCAGCACCCTGAGTACTGAGCACCCACCACCCTGAGTACTGAGCACCCAGCATCCTGAGTACTGAGCACTCAGCACCCTGAGTACTGAGCACCGAGCACCCCGAGCACTGAGCACCCAGCACCCTGAGCACTGTGCACCCGGAGGACTGAGCACCCAGCACCCTGAGCACTGAGCACCGATCACCCTGAGCACTGAGCACCCAGCACCCCTAGCACTGAGCACCCAGCACCCTGAGTACTGAGCACCCAGCACCCCGAGTACTGAGCACCCAGCACCCTGAGAACTGAGCACCCAGCACCCCGAGCACTGAGCAACCCGCACCCTGAGTACTGAGCACCCTGAGTACTGAGCACTGAGCACCCAGCAACCCGAGCACTGAGCACCCAGCACCCTGAGAATGAGCACCCAGCACCATGAGTACTGAGCACCCAGCTCCCTGAGTACTGAGCACTAAGCACCCAGAGCACTGAGCACCCAGCACCCCGAGCACGGAGCACCCAGGACCCCGAGCACTGAGAACTGAGCACCCAGCACCCTGAGTACTGAGCACCGAGCTCCCCGAGCACTGAGCACACTGAGTACTGAGCACCCAGCACCCTGAGTACTGAGCACCCAGCACCCCGAGCACTGAGCACCCAGCACCCCGAGAATGAGCACCCAGCACCCTGAGTACTGAGAACCGAGCACCCTGAGTACTGAGCACCCAGCACCCTGAGTACTGAGCCCCCAGCACCCTGAGTACTGAGCACCCAGCAACCCGAGCACTGAGCACCCAGCACCCTGAGAATGAGCACCCAGCACCATGAGTACTGAGCACCCAGCTCCCTGAGTACTGAGCACTAAGCACCCAGAGCACTGAGCACCCAGCACCCCGAGCACGGAGCACCCAGGACCCCGAGCACTGAGAACTGAGCACCCAGCACCCTGAGTACTGAGCACCGAGCTCCCCGAGCACTGAGCACACTGAGTACTGAGCACCCAGCACCCCGATCACTGAGCACCCAGCACCCTGAGCACTGAGCACCCAGCACCCTGAGTACTGAGCACCCAGGACCCTGAGCACTGAGCACCGAGCAGCCCGAGCACTGAGCACCCAGCACCCTGAGCACTGAGCACCCAGCACCCTGAGCACGGAGCACCCCGAGTACTGAGCACCCAGCACCCTGAGCACTGAGCACCCAGCACCCTGAGCACTGAGCACCCAGCACACTGAGCACTGAGCACGCAGCACCCCGAGCACTGAGCACCCAGCACCCTGAGTACTGAGCACAGAGCACCCTGAGCCATGAGCACCCAGCACCCTGAGTACTGAGCACCCAGCACCCTGAGTACTGAGCAACCAGCACCCTGAGCACTGAGCACTGAGCACCCAGCACCCTGAGCACTGACCACTGAGCACCCAGCACCACAGCCCTGAGCACCCAGCACCCCGAGCACTGAGCACCCAGCACACTGACTACTGAGCACCCAGCACCCTGAGCACCCAGCACCCTGAGTACTGAGCACCCACCACCCTGAGTACTGAGCACCCAGCACCCTGAGTACTGAGCACTCAGCACCCTGAGTACTGAGCACCGAGCACCCCGAGCACTGAGCACCCAGCACCCTGAGCACTGTGCACCCGGAGGACTGAGCACCCAGCACCCTGAGCACTGAGCACCGATCACCCTGAGCACTGAGCACCCAGCACCCCTAGCACTGAGCACCCAGCACCCTGAGTACTGAGCACCCAGCACCCCGAGTACTGAGCACCCAGCACCCTGAGAACTGAGCACCCAGCACCCCGAGCACTGAGCAACCCGCACCCTGAGTACTGAGCACCCTGAGTACTGAGCACTGAGCACCGAGCACCCTGAGTACTGAGCACCCTGTGGACTGAGCACCCAGCACCCTGAGTACTGAGCACCCAGCACCCCGAGCACTGAGCACCCAGCACCCCGAGAATGAGCACCCAGCACCCTGAGTACTGAGAACCGAGCACCCTGAGTACTGAGCACCCAGCACCCTGAGTACTGAGCCCCCAGCACCCTGAGTACTGAGCACCCAGCAACCCGAGCACTGAGCACCCAGCACCCTGAGAATGAGCACCCAGGACCATGAGTACTGAGCACCCAGCACCCTGAGTACTGAGCACTAAGCACCCAGAGCACTGAGCACACAGCACCCCGAGCACGGAGCACCCAGGACCCCGAGCACTGAGAACTGAGCACCCAGCACCTTGAGTACTGAGCACCGAGCTCCCCGAGCACTGAGCACACTGAGTACTGAGCACCCAGCACCCCGATCACTGAGCACCCAGCACCCTGAGCACTGAGCACCCAGCACCCTGAGAACTGAGCACCCAGCACCCTGAGTACTGAGCACCCAGCACGCTGAGTACTGAGCACCAAGCACCCCGAGCACTGAGCACCCAGCACCCTGAGTACTGAGCACTGAGCACCCAGCACCCCGAGCACTGAGCACCCAGCACCCTGTGTACTGAGCACTGAGCACCCTGAGTACTAAGCACCCAGCACCCTGAGTACTGAGCACCCAGGACCCTGAGCACTGAGCACCGAGCAGCCCGAGCACTGAGCACCCAGCACCCTGAGCACTCAGCACCCAGCACCCCGAGCACTGAGCACCCAGCACCCTGAGCACTCAGCACCCAGCACCCCGAGCACTGAGCACCCAGCACCCTGAGCACTGAGCACCCAGCACCCTGAGCACGGAGCACCCCGAGTACTGAGCACCCAGCACCCTGAGTACTGAGCACCCAACACCCAGAGTACTGAGCACCCAGCACCCTGAGCACTGAGCACCCAACACCCTGAGTACTGAGCACCCAGCACCCTGAGTACTGAACACCCAGCACCCTGAGCACTGAGCACTGAGCACCCTGAGCACTGAGTACTGAGCACTGAGCACCCTGAGCACTGAGCACCCAGCACCCTGAGCACTGAGCACCCAACACCCTGAGTACTGAGCACCAAACACCCCGAGCACTGAGCACCCAGCACCCTGAGCACTGAGCACCCGGAGGACTGAGCACCCAGCACCCTGAGCACTGAGCACCGATCACCCTGAGCACTGAGCACCCAGCACCCCGAGCACTGAGCACCCAGCACCCTGAGTACTGAGCACCCAGCACCCCGAGTACTGAGCACCCAGCACCCTGAGTACTGAGCACCCAGCACCCCGAGCACTGAGCAACCAGCACCCTGAGTACTGAGCACCCTGAGTACTGAGCACTGAGCACCGAGCACCCTGAGTACTGAGCACCCTGAGGACTGAGCACCCAGCACCCTGAGCACTGAGCACCCAGCACCCTGAGTACTGAGCACTGATCACCCTGAGCACTGATCACCCAGCACCCCGAGCACTGAGCACCCAGCACCCTGAGTACTGAGCACCTAGCACCCTGAGCACTGAGCACCGAGCACCCTGAGTACTGAACACCCAGCACCCTGAGCACTGAGCACTGAGCACCCAGGACCCTGAGCACTGAGCACTGAGCACCCAGCACCCTGAGCACTGAGCACCCAGCACCCTGAGCACCCAGCACCCTGAGCACTGAGCACCCTGAGCACTGAGCACCCTGAGCACTGAGCACTGAGCACCCAGCAGCCTGAGTACTGAGCACCCAACACTCTGAGCACTGAGCACCCAGCACGCTGAGTACTGAGCACTGAGCACACAGCACCCTGAGTACTGAGCACCCAGCACCCCGAGCACTGAGCTCCCAGCGCCCCGAGCACTGAGCACCCAGCACCCTGAGCACTGAGCACTGAGCACACTGAGCACTGAGCACCCAGCACCCCGAGTACTGAGCACTGAGCACCCTGAGTACTGAGCACCCAACACCCAGAGTACTGATCACCCAGCACCCTGAGAACTGAGCACCCAGCACCCTGAGTACTGAGCACCCAGCACCCTGAGTACTGAGCACCCAGCTGCCTGAGCACTGAGCACTGAGCACCCAGCACCTTGAGCACTGAGCACTGACCACCCAGCACCCCGAGCACTGAGCACCCAGCACCCCGAGCACTGAGCACCCAGCGCCCTGAGCACTGAGCACCCAGCACACTGAGCACTGAGCACCCAGCCCCCTGAGTACTGAGCACCCAGCACCATGAGTACTGAGCACCCAGTACCCTGAGTACTGAGCACTCAGCACCCTGAGTACTGAGCACCGAGCACCCCGAGCACTGAGCACCAAGCACCCTGAGCACAGAGCACCCTGAGGACTGAGCACCCAGCACCCTGAGCACTGAGCACCCAGCACCCTGAGTACTGAGCACCGATCACCCTGAGCACTGAGCACCCAGCACCCTGAGTACTGAGCACCCAGCTGCCTGAGCACTGAGCACTGAGCACCCAGCACCTTGAGCACTGAGCACTGACCACCCAGCACCCCGAGCACTGAGCACCCAGCACCCCGAGCACTGAGCGCCCAGCGCCCTGAGCACTGAGCACCCAGCACACTGAGCACTGAGCACCCAGCCCCCTGAGTACTGAGCACCCAGCACCATGAGTACTGAGCACCCAGTACCCTGAGTACTGAGCACTCAGAACCCTGAGTACTGAGCACCGAGCAACCCGAGCACTGAGCACCAAGCACCCTGAGCACAGAGCACCCTGAGGACTGAGCACCCAGCACCCTGAGCACTGAGCACCCAGCACCCTGAGCACTGTGCACCCGGAGGACTGAGCACCCAGCACCCTGAGCACTGAGCACCGATCACCCTGAGCACTGAGCACCCAGCACCCCTAGCACTGAGCACCCAGCACCCTGAGTACTGAGCACCCAGCACCCCGAGTACTGAGCACCCAGCACCCTGAGAACTGAGCACCCAGCACCCCGAGCACTGAGCAACCCGCACCCTGAGTACTGAGCACCCTGAGTACTGAGCACTGAGCACCGAGCACCCTGAGTACTGAGCACCCTGTGGACTGAGCACCCAGCACCCTGAGTACTGAGCACCCAGCACCCCGAGCACTGAGCACCCAGCACCCCGAGAATGAGCACCCAGCACCCTGAGTACTGAGAACCGAGCACCCTGAGTACTGAGCACCCAGCACCCTGAGTACTGAGCCCCCAGCACCCTGAGTACTGAGCACCCAGCAACCCGAGCACTGAGCACCCAGCACCCTGAGAATGAGCACCCAGGACCATGAGTACTGAGCACCCAGCACCCTGAGTACTGAGCACTAAGCACCCAGAGCACTGAGCACACAGCACCCCGAGCACGGAGCACCCAGGACCCCGAGCACTGAGAACTGAGCACCCAGCACCTTGAGTACTGAGCACCGAGCTCCCCGAGCACTGAGCACACTGAGTACTGAGCACCCAGCACCCCGATCACTGAGCACCCAGCACCCTGAGCACTGAGCACCCAGCACCCTGAGAACTGAGCACCCAGCACCCTGAGTACTGAGCACCCAGCACGCTGAGTACTGAGCACCAAGCACCCCGAGCACTGAGCACCCAGCACCCTGAGTACTGAGCACTGAGCACCCAGCACCCCGAGCACTGAGCACCCAGCACCCTGTGTACTGAGCACTGAGCACCCTGAGTACTAAGCACCCAGCACCCTGAGTACTGAGCACCCAGGACCCTGAGCACTGAGCACCGAGCAGCCCGAGCACTGAGCACCCAGCACCCTGAGCACTCAGCACCCAGCACCCCGAGCACTGAGCACCCAGCACCCTGAGCACTCAGCACCCAGCACCCCGAGCACTGAGCACCCAGCACCCTGAGCACTGAGCACCCAGCACCCTGAGCACGGAGCACCCCGAGTACTGAGCACCCAGCACCCTGAGTACTGAGCACCCAACACCCAGAGTACTGAGCACCCAGCACCCTGAGCACTGAGCACCCAACACCCTGAGTACTGAGCACCCAGCACCCTGAGTACTGAACACCCAGCACCCTGAGCACTGAGCACTGAGCACCCTGAGCACTGAGTACTGAGCACTGAGCACCCTGAGCACTGAGCACCCAGCACCCTGAGCACTGAGCACCCAACACCCTGAGTACTGAGCACCAAACACCCCGAGCACTGAGCACCCAGCACCCTGAGCACTGAGCACCCGGAGGACTGAGCACCCAGCACCCTGAGCACTGAGCACCGATCACCCTGAGCACTGAGCACCCAGCACCCCGAGCACTGAGCACCCAGCACCCTGAGTACTGAGCACCCAGCACCCCGAGTACTGAGCACCCAGCACCCTGAGTACTGAGCACCCAGCACCCCGAGCACTGAGCAACCAGCACCCTGAGTACTGAGCACCCTGAGTACTGAGCACTGAGCACCGAGCACCCTGAGTACTGAGCACCCTGAGGACTGAGCACCCAGCACCCTGAGCACTGAGCACCCAGCACCCTGAGTACTGAGCACTGATCACCCTGAGCACTGATCACCCAGCACCCCGAGCACTGAGCACCCAGCACCCTGAGTACTGAGCACCTAGCACCCTGAGCACTGAGCACCGAGCACCCTGAGTACTGAACACCCAGCACCCTGAGCACTGAGCACTGAGCACCCAGGACCCTGAGCACTGAGCACTGAGCACCCAGCACCCTGAGCACTGAGCACCCAGCACCCTGAGCACCCAGCACCCTGAGCACTGAGCACCCTGAGCACTGAGCACCCTGAGCACTGAGCACTGAGCACCCAGCAGCCTGAGTACTGAGCACCCAACACTCTGAGCACTGAGCACCCAGCACGCTGAGTACTGAGCACTGAGCACACAGCACCCTGAGTACTGAGCACCCAGCACCCCGAGCACTGAGCTCCCAGCGCCCCGAGCACTGAGCACCCAGCACCCTGAGCACTGAGCACTGAGCACACTGAGCACTGAGCACCCAGCACCCCGAGTACTGAGCACTGAGCACCCTGAGTACTGAGCACCCAACACCCAGAGTACTGATCACCCAGCACCCTGAGAACTGAGCACCCAGCACCCTGAGTACTGAGCACCCAGCACCCTGAGTACTGAGCACCCAGCTGCCTGAGCACTGAGCACTGAGCACCCAGCACCTTGAGCACTGAGCACTGACCACCCAGCACCCCGAGCACTGAGCACCCAGCACCCCGAGCACTGAGCACCCAGCGCCCTGAGCACTGAGCACCCAGCACACTGAGCACTGAGCACCCAGCCCCCTGAGTACTGAGCACCCAGCACCATGAGTACTGAGCACCCAGTACCCTGAGTACTGAGCACTCAGCACCCTGAGTACTGAGCACCGAGCACCCCGAGCACTGAGCACCAAGCACCCTGAGCACAGAGCACCCTGAGGACTGAGCACCCAGCACCCTGAGCACTGAGCACCCAGCACCCTGAGTACTGAGCACCGATCACCCTGAGCACTGAGCACCCAGCACCCTGAGTACTGAGCACCCAGCTGCCTGAGCACTGAGCACTGAGCACCCAGCACCTTGAGCACTGAGCACTGACCACCCAGCACCCCGAGCACTGAGCACCCAGCACCCCGAGCACTGAGCACCCAGCGCCCTGAGCACTGAGCACCCAGCACACTGAGCACTGAGCACCCAGCCCCCTGAGTACTGAGCACCCAGCACCATGAGTACTGAGCACCCAGTACCCTGAGTACTGAGCACTCAGAACCCTGAGTACTGAGCACCGAGCAACCCGAGCACTGAGCACCAAGCACCCTGAGCACAGAGCACCCTGAGGACTGAGCACCCAGCACCCTGAGCACTGAGCACCCAGCACCCTGAGTACTGAGCACCCAGCACCCTGAGCACTGAGCACCCAGCACCCTGAGTACTGAGCACCCTGAGTACTGAGCACCGATCACCCTGAGCACTGAGCACCCAGCACCCTGAGTACTGAGCACCCAGCACCCTGAGCACTGAGCACCCAGCACCCTGAGCACTGAGCACCCAGCACCCTGAGTACTGAGCACCCAGCACCCTGAGCACGGAGCACCCAGGACCCCGAGCACTGAGTACTGAGCACCCAGCACCCTGAGTACTGAGCACCGAGCTCCCCGAGCACTGAGCACCCAGCACCCTGAGCACTGAGCACCCAGCACCCTGAGCACTGAGCACCCAGCACCCTGAGTACTGAGCACACAGCACGCTGAGTACTGAGCACTCAGCACCCTGAGCACTGAGCACCCAGCACCCTGAGTACTGAGCACTGAGCACCCAGCACCCCGAGCACTGAGCACCCAGCACCCCGAGCACTGAGCATGGAGCACCCCGAGGACTGAGCACCCCGCACCCTGAGCACTGAGCATGGAGCACCCCGAGGACTGAGCACCCCGCACCCTGAGCACTGAGCACCCAGCACCTTGAGTACTGAGCACCGAGCACCCCGAGCACTGAGCTCCCAGCACCCTGAGTACAGAGCACCCAGCACCCTGAGCACTGAGCACCCAGCACCCTGAGCACTGAGCACCCAGCACCCCGAGCACTGAGCACCCAGCATCCTGAGTACTGAGCACCCAACACCCAGAGTACTGAGCACCCCGCACCCTGAGCACTGAGCACCCAGCACCTTGAGTACTGAGCACCGATCACCCTGAGCACTGAGCACCCAGCACCCTGAGTACTGAGCACCCAGCTGCCTGAGCACTGAGCACTGAGCACCCAGCACCTTGAGCACTGAGCACTGACCACCCAGCACCCTGAGCACTGAGCACCCAGCACCCCGAGCACTGAGCACCCAGCGCCCTGAGCACTGAGCACCCAGCACACTGAGCACTGAGCACCCAGCCCCCTGAGTACTGAGCACCCAGCACCATGAGTACTGAGCACCCAGTACCCTGAGTACTGAGCACTCAGAACCCTGAGTACTGAGCACCGAGCAACCCGAGCACTGAGCACCAAGCACCCTGAGCACAGAGCACCCTGAGGACTGAGCACCCAGCACCCTGAGCACTGAGCACCCAGCACCCTGAGTACTGAGCACCCAGCACCCTGAGCACTGAGCACCCAGCACCCTGAGTACTGAGCACCCTGAGTACTGAGCACCGATCACCCTGAGCACTGAGCACCCAGCACCCTGAGTACTGAGCACCCAGCACCCTGAGCACTGAGCACCCAGCACCCTGAGCACTGAGCACCCAGCACCCTGAGTACTGAGCACCCAGCACCCTGAGCACGGAGCACCCAGGACCCCGAGCACTGAGTACTGAGCACCCAGCACCCTGAGTACTGAGCACCGAGCTCCCCGAGCACTGAGCACCCAGCACCCTGAGCACTGAGCACCCAGCACCCTGAGCACTGAGCACCCAGCACCCTGAGTACTGAGCACACAGCACGCTGAGTACTGAGCACTCAGCACCCTGAGCACTGAGCACCCAGCACCCTGAGTACTGAGCACTGAGCACCCAGCACCCCGAGCACTGAGCACCCAGCACCCCGAGCACTGAGCATGGAGCACCCCGAGGACTGAGCACCCCGCACCCTGAGCACTGAGCATGGAGCACCCCGAGGACTGAGCACCCCGCACCCTGAGCACTGAGCACCCAGCACCTTGAGTACTGAGCACCGAGCACCCCGAGCACTGAGCTCCCAGCACCCTGAGTACAGAGCACCCAGCACCCTGAGCACTGAGCACCCAGCACCCTGAGCACTGAGCACCCAGCACCCCGAGCACTGAGCACCCAGCATCCTGAGTACTGAGCACCCAACACCCAGAGTACTGAGCACCCAGGAGCCTGAGAACTGAGCACCCAGCACCCTGAGTACTGAGCACCCAGCACCCTGAGTACTGAGCACCCAGCACCCTGAGCACTGAGCACTGAGCACCCAGCACCCTGAGCACTGAGCACTGACCACCCAGCACCCCGAGAACTGAGCACCCAGCACCCCGAGCACTGAGCACCCAGCACCCTGAGCACTGAGCACACAGCACCCTGAGCACTGAGCACCCAGCCCCCTGAGTACTGAGCACCCAGCACCATGAGTACTGAGCACCCAGCACCCTGAGTACTGAGCACTCAGCACCCTGAGTACTGAGCACCGAGCACCCCGAGCACTGAGCTCCCTGCACCCTGAGCACTGAGCACCCTGAGGACTGAGCACCCAGCAACCTGAGCACTGAGCACCCAGCACCCTGAGTACTGAGCACCGATCACCCTGAGCACTGAGCACCCAGCACCCCGAGCACTGAGCACCCAGCACCCTGAGTACTGAGCACCCAGCACCCTGAGCACTGAGCACCCAGCACCCTGAGTACTGAGCACCCTGAGTACTGAGCAACGATCACCCTGAGCACTGAGCACCCAGCACCCTGAGTACTGAGCACCCAGCACCCTGAGCACTGAGCACCCAGCACCCTGAGCACTGAGCACCCAGCACCCTGAGTTATGAGCACCCAGAACCCTGAGTACTGAGTACAAAGCACCCTGAGCACTGAGCACCCAGCACCCTGAGTACGGAGCACCGAGCACCCTGAGTACTGAGCACCCAGTACCCTGAGCACTGAGCACCCTGAGCACTGAGCACCCTGAGCACTGAGCACTGAGCACCCAGCACCCTGAGTACTGAGCACCCAAAACTCTGAGCACTGAGCACCCAGCACGCTGAGTACTGAGCACTGAGCACACAGCACCCTGAGTACTGAGCACCCAGCACCCCGAGCACTGAGCTCCCAGCGCCCCGAGCACTGAGCACCCAGCACCCTGAGCACTGAGCACTGAGCACACTGAGCACTGAGCACCCAGCACCCCGAGTACTGAGCACTGAGCACCCTGAGTACTGAGCACCCAACACCCAGAGTACTGATCACCCAGCACCCTGAGAACTGAGCACCAAGCACCCTGAGTACTGAGCACCCAGCACCCTGAGTACTGAGCACCCAGCTGCCTGAGCACTGAGCACTGAGCACCCAGCACCTTGAGCACTGAGCACTGAGCACCCAGCCCCCTGAGTACTGAGCACCCAGCACCATGAGTACTGAGCACCCAGTACCCTGAGTACTGAGCACTCAGCACCCTGAGTACTGAGCACCGAGCACCCCGAGCACTGAGCACCAAGCACCCTGAGCACTGAGCACCCTGAGGACTGAGCACCCAGCACCCTGAGCACTGAGCACCCAGCACCCTGAGTACTGAGCACCGATCACCCTGAGCACTGAGCACCCAGCACCCCGTGCACTGAGCACCCAGCAACCTGAGTACTGAGCACCCAGCACCCTGAGCACTGAGCACCCAGCAACCTGAGTACTGAGCACCCTGAGTACTGAGCACCGATCACCCTGAGCACTGAGCACCCAGCACCCGGAGTACTGAGCACCCAGCACCCTGAGCACTGAGCACCCAGCACCCCTGAGCACTGAGCACCCAGCACCCTGAGTACTGAGCACCCAGCACCCTGAGCACGGAGCACCCAGGACCCCGAGCACTGAGTACTGAGCACCCAGCACCCTGAGTACTGAGCACCGAGCTCCCCCGAGCACTGAGCACCCAGCACCCTGAGCACTGAGCACCCAGCACCCTGAGCACTGAGCACCCAGCACCCTGAGTACTGAGCACCCAGCACGCTGAGTACTGAGCACTCAGCACCCTGAGCACTGAGCACCCAGCACCCTGAGTACTGAGCACTGAGCACCCAGCACCCCGAGCACTGAGCACCCAGCACCCCGAGCACTGAGCATGGAGCACCCCGAGGACTGAGCACCCCGCACCCTGAGCACTGAGCATGGAGCACCCCGAGGACTGAGCACCCCGCACCCTGAGCACTGAACACCCAGCACCTTGAGTACTGAGCACCGAGCACCCCGAGCACTGAGCTCCCAGCACCCTGAGTACTGAGCACCCAGCACCCTGAGCACTGAGCACCCAGCACCCTGAGCACTGAGCACCCAGCACCCCGAGCACTGACCACCCAGCATCCTGAGTACTGAGCACCCAACATCCAGAGTACTGAGCACCCAGCAGGGTGAGAACTGAGCACCCAGCACCCTGAGTACTGAGCACCCAGCACCCTGAGTACTGAGGACCCAGCACCCTGAGCACTGAGCACTGAGCACGCAGCACCCTGAGCACTGAGCACTGACCACCCAGCACCCCGAGAACTGAGCACCCAGCACCCCGAGCACTGAGCACCCAGCACCCTGAGCACTGAGCACCCAGCACCCTGAGCACTGAGCACCCAGCCCCCTGAGTACTGAGCACCCAGCACCATGAGTACTGAGCACCCAGCACCCTGAGTACTGAGCACTCAGCACCCTGAGTACTGAGCACCGAGCACCCCGAGCACTGAGCTCCCTGCACCCTGAGCACTGAGCACCCTGAGGACTGAGCACCCAGCAACCTGAGCACTGAGCACCCAGCACCCTGAGTACTGAGCACCGATCACCCTGAGCACTGAGCACCCAGCACCCCGAGCACTGAGCACCCAGCACCCTGAGTACTGAGCACGCAGCACCCTGAGCACTGAGCACCCAGCACCCTGAGTACTGAGCACCCTGAGTACTGAGCAACGATCACCCTGAGCACTGAGCACCCAGCACCCTGAGTACTGAGCACCCAGCACCCTGAGCACTGAGCACCCAGCACCCTGAGCACTGAGCACCCAGCACCCTGAGTTATGAGCACCCAGAACCCTGAGTACTGAGTACAAAGCACCCTGAGCACTGAGCACCCAGCACCCTGAGTACTGAGCACCGAGCACCCTGAGTACTGAGCACCCAGCACCCTGAGTACTGAGCACCCAGCACCCTGAGCACTGAGCACCCAGCACCCTGAGTACTGAGCACCCAGCACCCTGAGTACTGAGCACCCAGCACCCTGAGTACTGAGCACCCAGCACCCTGAGCACTGTGCACCCAGCACCCTGAGTACTGAGCACCGAGCACCCCGAGCACTGAGCAACCAGCACCCTGAGTACTGAGCACTGAGCCCCCTGGGTACTAAGCACTGAACACCCTGAGTACTGAGCACCCAGCACACTGAGGACTGAGCACCCAGCACCGTGAGCACTGAGCACCCAGCACCCTGAGTAATGAGCACCCAGCACCCTGAGTACTGAGCACCCAGCACCCTGAGCACTGAGCACCCAGCACCCCGAGCACTGAGCACCCAGCACCCCGAGCACTGAGCACCCAGCACCCCGAGCACTGAGCACCCAGCACCCCGAGCACTGAGCACCCAGCACCCTGAGCACTGAGCACCCAGCACCCTGAGCACTGAGCACCCAGCACACTGAGTACTGAGTACTCAACACCCTGAGCACTGAGCACCCAGCACCCTGAGTACTGATCACCGAGCACCCCGAGCACTGAGCACCCAGCACCCTGAGTACTGATCACCGAGCACCCCGAGCACTGAGCACCCAGCACCCTGAGTACTGAGCACCCAGCACCCTGAGCACTGAGCACCCAGCACCCCGAGCACTGAGCACCCAGCACCCCGAGCACTGAGCACCCAGCACCCCGAGCACTGAGCACCCAGCACCCCGAGCACTGAGCACCCAGCACCCTGAGCACTGAAAACCCAGCACCCTGAGCACTGAGCACCCAGCACCCTGAGTACTGAGTACTCAGCACCCTGAGCACTGAGCACCCAGCACCCTGAGAACTGATCACCGAGCACCCTGAGCACTGAGCACCCAGCACCCTGAGCACTGAGCACCCAGCACCCCGAGCACTGAGCACCCAGCACCCTGAGCACTGAGCACCCAGCACCCTGAGAACTGATCACCGAGCACCCTGAGCACTGAGCACCCAGCACCCTGAGCACTGAGCACCCAGCACCTTGAGTACTGAGCACCGAGCACCCCGAGCACTGAGCTCCCAGCACCCTGAGTACTGAGCACCCAGCACCCTGAGCACTGAGCACCCAGCACCCTGAGCACTGAGCACCCAGCACCCCGAGCACTGACCACCCAGCATCCTGAGTACTGAGCACCCAACATCCAGAGTACTGAGCACCCAGCAGGGTGAGAACTGAGCACCCAGCACCCTGAGTACTGAGCACCCAGCACCCTGAGTACTGAGCACCCAGCACCCTGAGCACTGAGCACTGAGCACGCAGCACCCTGAGCACTGAGCACTGACCACCCAGCACCCCGAGAACTGAGCACCCAGCACCCCCGAGCACTGAGCACCCAGCACCCTGAGCACTGAGCACCCAGCACCCTGAGCACTGAGCACCCAGCCCCCTGAGTACTGAGCACCCAGCACCATGAGTACTGAGCACCCAGCACCCTGAGTACTGAGCACTCAGCACCCTGAGTACTGAGCACCGAGCACCCCGAGCACTGAGCTCCCTGCACCCTGAGCACTGAGCACCCTGAGGACTGAGCACCCAGCAACCTGAGCACTGAGCACCCAGCACCCTGAGTACTGAGCACCGATCACCCTGAGCACTGAGCACCCAGCACCCCGAGCACTGAGCACCCAGCACCCTGAGTACTGAGCACGCAGCACCCTGAGCACTGAGCACCCAGCACCCTGAGTACTGAGCACCCTGAGTACTGAGCAACGATCACCCTGAGCACTGAGCACCCAGCACCCTGAGTACTGAGCACCCAGCACCCTGAGCACTGAGCACCCAGCACCCTGAGCACTGAGCACCCAGCACCCTGAGTTATGAGCACCCAGAACCCTGAGTACTGAGTACAAAGCACCCTGAGCACTGAGCACCCAGCACCCTGAGTACTGAGCACCGAGCACCCTGAGTACTGAGCACCCAGCACCCTGAGTACTGAGCACCCAGCACCCTGAGCACTGAGCACCCAGCACCCTGAGTACTGAGCACCCAGCACCCTGAGTACTGAGCACCCAGCACCCTGAGTACTGAGCACCCAGCACCCTGAGCACTGTGCACCCAGCACCCTGAGTACTGAGCACCGAGCACCCCGAGCACTGAGCAACCAGCACCCTGAGTACTGAGCACTGAGCCCCCTGGGTACTAAGCACTGAACACCCTGAGTACTGAGCACCCAGCACACTGAGGACTGAGCACCCAGCACCGTGAGCACTGAGCACCCAGCACCCTGAGTAATGAGCACCCAGCACCCTGAGTACTGAGCACCCAGCACCCTGAGCACTGAGCACCCAGCACCCCGAGCACTGAGCACCCAGCACCCCGAGCACTGAGCACCCAGCACCCCGAGCACTGAGCACCCAGCACCCCGAGCACTGAGCACCCAGCACCCTGAGCACTGAGCACCCAGCACCCTGAGCACTGAGCACCCAGCACCCTGAGTACTGAGTACTCAACACCCTGAGCACTGAGCACCCAGCACCCTGAGTACTGATCACCGAGCACCCCGAGCACTGAGCACCCAGCACCCTGAGTACTGATCACCGAGCACCCCGAGCACTGAGCACCCAGCACCCTGAGTACTGAGCACCCAGCACCCTGAGCACTGAGCACCCAGCACCCCGAGCACTGAGCACCCAGCACCCCGAGCACTGAGCACCAAGCACCCTGAGCACAGAGCACCCTGAGGACTGAGCACCCAGCACCCTGAGCACTGAGCACCCAGCACCCTGAGTACTGAGCACCGATCACCCTGAGCACTGAGCACCCAGCACCCTGAGTACTGAGCACCCAGCTGCCTGAGCACTGAGCACTGAGCACCCAGCACCTTGAGCACTGAGCACTGACCACCCAGCACCCCGAGCACTGAGCACCCAGCACCCCGAGCACTGAGCACCCAGCGCCCTGAGCACTGAGCACCCAGCACACTGAGCACTGAGCACCCAGCCCCCTGAGTACTGAGCACCCAGCACCATGAGTACTGAGCACCCAGTACCCTGAGTACTGAGCACTCAGAACCCTGAGTACTGAGCACCGAGCAACCCGAGCACTGAGCACCAAGCACCCTGAGCACAGAGCACCCTGAGGACTGAGCACCCAGCACCCTGAGCACTGAGCACCCAGCACCCTGAGTACTGAGCACCCAGCACCCTGAGCACTGAGCACCCAGCACCCTGAGTACTGAGCACCCTGAGTACTGAGCACCGATCACCCTGAGCACTGAGCACCCAGCACCCTGAGTACTGAGCACCCAGCACCCTGAGCACTGAGCACCCAGCACCCTGAGCACTGAGCACCCAGCACCTTGAGTACTGAGCACCCAGCACCCTGAGCACGGAGCACCCAGGACCCCGAGCACTGAGTACTGAGCACCCAGCACCCTGAGTACTGAGCACCGAGCTCCCCGAGCACTGAGCACCCAGCACCCTGGGCACTGAGCACCCAGCACCCTGAGCACTGAGCACCCAGCACCCTGAGTACTGAGCACACAGCACGCTGAGTACTGAGCACTCAGCACCCTGAGCACTGAGCACCCAGCACCCTGAGTACTGAGCACTGAGCACCCAGCACCCCGAGCACTGAGCACCCAGCACCCCGAGCACTGAGCATGGAGCACCCCGAGGACTGAGCACCCCGCACCCTGAGCACTGAGCATGGAGCACCCCGAGGACTGAGCACCCCGCACCCTGAGCACTGAGCACCCAGCACCTTGAGTACTGAGCACCGAGCACCCCGAGCACTGAGCTCCCAGCACCCTGAGTACTGAGCACCCAGCACCCTGAGCACTGAGCACCCAGCACCCTGAGCACTGAGCACCCAGCACCCCGAGCACTGAGCACCCAGCATCCTGAGTACTGAGCACCCAACACCCAGAGTACTGAGCACCCAGCAGCCTGAGAACTGAGCACCCAGCACCCTGAGTACTGAGCACCCAGCACCCTGAGTACTGAGCACCCAGCACCCTGAGCACTGAGCACTGAGCACCCAGCACCCTGAGCACTGAGCACTGACCACCCAGCACCCCGAGAACTGAGCACGCAGCACCCCGAGCACTGAGCACCCAGCACCCTGAGCACTGAGCACCCAGCACCCTGAGCACTGAGCACCCAGCCCCCTGAGTACTGAGCACCCAGCACCATGAGTACTGAGCACCCAGCACCCTGAGTACTGAGCACTCAGCACCCTGAGTACTGAGCACCGAGCACCCCGAGCACTGAGCACCCAGCACCCTGAGTACTGATCACCGAGCACCCCGAGCACTGAGCACCCAGCACCCTGAGTACTGAGCACCCAGCACCCTGAGCACTGAGCACCCAGCACCCCGAGCACTGAGCACCCAGCACCCCGAGCACTGAGCACCCAGCACCCCGAGCACTGAGCACCCAGCACCCCGAGCACTGAGCACCCAGCACCCTGAGCACTGAAAACCCAGCACCCTGAGCACTGAGCACCCAGCACCCTGAGTACTGAGTACTCAGCACCCTGAGCACTGAGCACCCAGCACCCTGAGAACTGATCACCGAGCACCCTGAGCACTGAGCACCCAGCACCCTGAGCACTGAGCACCCAGCACCCCGAGCACTGAGCACCCAGCACCCTGAGCACTGAGCACCCAGCACCCTGAGAACTGATCACCGAGCACCCTGAGCACTGAGCACCCAGCACCCTGAGCACTGAGCACCCAGCACCCTGAGCACTGAGCACCCAGCACCCTGAGCACTGAGCACCCAGCACCTTGAGCACTGAGCACTGACCACCCAGCACCCCGAGCACTGAGCACCCAGCACCCCGAGCACTGAGCACCCAGCGCCCTGAGCACTGAGCACCCAGCACACTGAGCACTGAGCACCCAGCCCCCTGAGTACTGAGCACCCAGCACCATGAGTACTGAGCACCCAGTACCCTGAGTACTGAGCACTCAGCACCCTGAGTACTGAGCACCGAGCACCCCGAGCACTGAGCCCCAAGCACCCTGAGCACAGAGCACCCTGAGGACTGAGCACCCAGCACCCTGAGCACTGAGCACCCAGCACCCTGAGTACTGAGCACCGATCACCCTGAGCACTGAGCACCCAGCACCCTGAGTACTGAGCACCCAGCTGCCTGAGCACTGAGCACTGAGCACCCAGCACCTTGAGCACTGAGCACTGACCACCCAGCACCCCGAGCACTGAGCACCCAGCACCCCGAGCACTGAGCACCCAGCGCCCTGAGCACTGAGCACCCAGCACACTGAGCACTGAGCACCCAGCCCCCTGAGTACTGAGCACCCAGCACCATGAGTACTGAGCACCCAGTACCCTGAGTACTGAGCACTCAGAACCCTGAGTACTGAGCACCGAGCAACCCGAGCACTGAGCACCAAGCACCCTGAGCACAGAGCACCCTGAGGACTGAGCACCCAGCACCCTGAGCACTGAGCACCCAGCACCCTGAGTACTGAGCACCCAGCACCCTGAGCACTGAGCACCCAGCACCCTGAGTACTGAGCACCCTGAGTACTGAGCACCGATCACCCTGAGCACTGAGCACCCAGCACCCTGAGTACTGAGCACCCAGCACCCTGAGCACTGAGCACCCAGCACCCTGAGCACTGAGCACCCAGCACCCTGAGTACTGAGCACCCAGCACCCTGAGCACGGAGCACCCAGGACCCCGAGCACTGAGTACTGAGCACCCAGCACCCTGAGTACTGAGCACCGAGCTCCCCGAGCACTGAGCACCCAGCACCCTGAGCACTGAGCACCCAGCACCCTGAGCACTGAGCACCCAGCACCCTGAGTACTGAGCACACAGCACGCTGAGTACTGAGCACTCAGCACCCTGAGCACTGAGCACCCAGCACCCTGAGTACTGAGCACTGAGCACCCAGCACCCCGAGCACTGAGCACCCAGCACCCCGAGCACTGAGCATGGAGCACCCCGAGGACTGAGCACCCCGCACCCTGAGCACTGAGCATGGAGCACCCCGAGGACTGAGCACCCCGCACCCTGAGCACTGAGCACCCAGCACCTTGAGTACTGAGCACCGAGCACCCCGAGCACTGAGCTCCCAGCACCCTGAGTACTGAGCACCCAGCACCCTGAGCACTGAGCACCCAGCACCCTGAGCACTGAGCACCCAGCACCCCGAGCACTGAGCACCCAGCATCCTGAGTACTGAGCACCCAACACCCAGAGTACTGAGCACCCAGCAGCCTGAGAACTGAGCACCCAGCACCCTGAGTACTGAGCACCCAGCACCCTGAGTACTGAGCACCCAGCACCCTGAGCACTGAGCACTGAGCACCCAGCACCCTGAGCACTGAGCACTGACCACCCAGCACCCCGAGAACTGAGCACCCAGCACCCCGAGCACTGAGCACCCAGCACCCTGAGCACTGAGCACCCAGCACACTGAGCACTGAGCACCCAGCCCCCTGAGTACTGAGCACCCAGCACCATGAGTACTGAGCACCCAGCACCCTGAGTACTGAGCACTCAGCACCCTGAGTACTGAGCACCGAGCACCCCGAGCACTGAGCTCCCTGCACCCTGAGCACTGAGCACCCTGAGGACTGAGCACCCAGCAACCTGAGCACTGAGCACCCAGCACCCTGAGTACTGAGCACCGATCACCCTGAGCACTGAGCACCCAGCACCCCGAGCACTGAGCACCCAGCACCCTGAGTACTGAGCACCCAGCACCCTGAGCACTGAGCACCCAGCACCCTGAGTACTGAGCACCCTGAGTACTGAGCAACGATCACCCTGAGCACTGAGCACCCAGCACCCTGAGTACTGAGCACCCAGCACCCTGAGCACTGAGCACCCAGCACCCTGAGCACTGAGCACCCAGCACCCTGAGTTATGAGCACCAGGAACCCTGAGTACTGAGTACAAAGCACCCTGAGCACTGAGCACCCAGCACCCTGAGTACGGAGCACCGAGCACCCTGAGTACTGAGCACCCAGTACCCTGAGCACTGAGCACCCTGAGCACTGAGCACCCTGAGCACTGAGCACTGAGCACCCAGCACCCTGAGTACTGAGCACCCAAAACTCTGAGCACTGAGCACCCAGCACGCTGAGTACTGAGCACTGAGCACACAGCACCCTGAGTACTGAGCACCCAGCACCCCGAGCACTGAGCACCCAGCACCCTGAGCACTGAGCACTGAGCACACTGAGCACTGAGCACCCAGCACCCCGAGTACTGAGCACTGAGCACCCTGAGTACTGAGCACCCAACACCCAGAGTACTGAGCACCCAGCTGCCTGAGCACTGAGCACTGAGCACCCAGCACCTTGAGCACTGAGCACTGAGCACCCAGCCCCCTGAGTACTGAGCACCCAGCACCCTGAGTACTGAGCACCCAGCTGCCTGAGCACTGAGCACTGAGCACCCAGCACCTTGAGCACTGAGCACTGAGCACCCAGCCCCCTGAGTACTGAGCACCCAGCACCATGAGTACTGAGCACCCAGTACCCTGAGTACTGAGCACTCAGCACCCTGAGTACTGAGAACCGAGCACCCCGAGCACTGAGCACCAAGCACCCTGAGCACTGAGCACCCTGAGGACTGAGCACCCAGCACCCTGAGCACTGAGCACCCAGCACCCTGAGTACTGAGCACCGATCACCCTGAGCACTGAGCACCCAGCACCCCGTGCACTGAGCACCCAGCAACCTGAGTACTGAGCACCCAGCACCCTGAGCACTGAGCACCCAGCAACCTGAGTACTGAGCACCCTGAGTACTGAGCACCGATCACCCTGAGCACTGAGCACCCAGCACCCGGAGTACTGAGCACCCAGCACCCTGAGCACTGAGCACCCAGCACCCTGAGCACTGAGCACCCAGCACCCTGAGTACTGAGCACCCAGCACCCTGAGCACGGAGCACCCAGGACCCCGAGCACTGAGTACTGAGCACCCAGCACCCTGAGTACTGAGCACCGAGCTCCCCGAGCACTGAGCACCCAGCACCCTGAGCACTGAGCACCCAGCACCCTGAGCACTGAGCACCCAGCACCCTGAGTACTGAGCACCCAGCACGCTGAGTACTGAGCACTCAGCACCCTGAGCACTGAGCACCCAGCACCCTGAGTACTGAGCACTGAGCACCCAGCACCCCGAGCACTGAGCACCCAGCACCCCGAGCACTGAGCATGGAGCACCCCGAGGACTGAGCACCCCGCACCCTGAGCACTGAGCATGGAGCACCCCGAGGACTGAGCACCCCGCACCCTGAGCACTGAACACCCAGCACCTTGAGTACTGAGCACCGAGCACCCCGAGCACTGAGCTCCCAGCACCCTGAGTACTGAGCACCCAGCACCCTGAGCACTGAGCACCCAGCACCCTGAGCACTGAGCACCCAGCACCCCGAGCACTGACCACCCAGCATCCTGAGTACTGAGCACCCAACATCCAGAGTACTGAGCACCCAGCAGGGTGAGAACTGAGCACCCAGCACCCTGAGTACTGAGCACCCAGCACCCTGAGTACTGAGCACCCAGCACCCTGAGCACTGAGCACTGAGCACGCAGCACCCTGAGCACTGAGCACTGACCACCCAGCACCCCGAGAACTGAGCACCCAGCACCCCGAGCACTGAGCACCCAGCACCCTGAGCACTGAGCACCCAGCACCCTGAGCACTGAGCACCCAGCCCCCTGAGTACTGAGCACCCAGCACCATGAGTACTGAGCACCCAGCACCCTGAGTACTGAGCACTCAGCACCCTGAGTACTGAGCACCGAGCACCCCGAGCACTGAGCTCCCTGCACCCTGAGCACTGAGCACCCTGAGGACTGAGCACCCAGCAACCTGAGCACTGAGCACCCAGCACCCTGAGTACTGAGCACCGATCACCCTGAGCACTGAGCACCCAGCACCCCGAGCACTGAGCACCCAGCACCCTGAGTACTGAGCACCCAGCACCCTGAGCACTGAGCACCCAGCACCCTGAGTACTGAGCACCCTGAGTACTGAGCAACGATCACCCTGAGCACTGAGCACCCAGCACCCTGAGTACTGAGCACCCAGCACCCTGAGCACTGAGCACCCAGCACCCTGAGCACTGAGCACCCAGCAACCTGAGCACTGAGCACCCAGCACCCTGAGTACTGAGCACCGATCACCCTGAGCACTGAGCACCCAGCACCCCGAGCACTGAGCACCCAGCACCCTGAGTACTGAGCACCCAGCACCCTGAGCACTGAGCACCCAGCACCCTGAGTACTGAGCACCCTGAGTACTGAGCAACGATCACCCTGAGCACTGAGCACCCAGCACCCTGAGTACTGAGCACCCAGCACCCTAAGCACTGAGCACCCAGCACCCTGAGCACTGAGCACCCAGCACCCTGAGTTATGAGCACCCAGAACCCTGAGTACTGAGTACAAAGCACCCTGAGCACTGAGCACCCAGCACCCTGAGTACTGAGCACCGAGCACCCTGAGTACTGAGCACCCAGCACCCTGAGTACTGAGCACCCAGCACCCTGAGCACTGAGCACCCAGCACCCTGAGTACTGAGCACCCAGCACCCTGAGTACTGAGCACCCAGCACCCTGAGTACTGAGCACCCAGCACCCTGAGCACTGTGCACCCAGCACCCTGAGTACTGAGCACCGAGCACCCCGAGCACTGAGCAACCAGCACCCTGAGTACTGAGCACTGAGCCCCCTGGGTACTAAGCACTGAACACCCTGAGTACTGAGCACCCAGCACCCTGAGGACTGAGCACCCAGCACCCTGAGCACTGAGCACCCAGCACCCTGAGTAATGAGCACCCAGCACCCTGAGTACTGAGCACCCAGCACCCTGAGCACTGAGCACCCAGCACCCCGAGCACTGAGCACCCAGCACCCCGAGCACTGAGCACCCAGCACCCCGAGCACTGAGCACCCAGCACCCCGAGCACTGAGCACCCAGCACCCTGAGCACTGAGCACCCAGCACCCTGAGCACTGAGCACCCAGCACCCTGAGTACTGAGTACTCAACACCCTGAGCACTGAGCACCCAGCACCCTGAGTACTGATCACCGAGCACCCCGAGCACTGAGCACCCAGCACCCTGAGTACTGATCACCGAGCACCCCGAGCACTGAGCACCCAGCACCCTGAGTACTGAGCACCCAGCACCCTGAGCACTGAGCACCCAGCACCCCGAGCACTGAGCACCCAGCACCCCGAGCACTGAGCACCCAGCACCCCGAGCACTGAGCACCCAGCACCCCGAGCACTGAGCACCCAGCACCCTGAGCACTGAAAACCCAGCACCCTGAGCACTGAGCACCCAGCACCCTGAGTACTGAGTACTCAGCACCCTGAGCACTGAGCACCCAGCACCCTGAGAACTGATCACCGAGCACCCTGAGCACTGAGCACCCAGCACCCTGAGCACTGAGCACCCAGCACCCTGAGTACTGAGCACCCAGTACCCTGAGTACTGAGCTCCCCGAGTACTGAGCACCCAGGACCCCGAGCAATGAGCACCCAGCACCCTGAGTACTGAGAACAGATCACCCTGAGTACTGAGCACCCAGCACCCTGAGTACTGAGCCCCCAGCACCCTGAGTAATGAGCACCCAGCACCCCGAGCACTGAGCACCCAGCACCCCGAGAATGAGCACCCAGCACCCTGAGTACTGAGCACCCAGCACCCCGAGCACGGAGCACCCAGGACCCCGAGCACTGAGTACTGAGCACCCATCACCCTGAGTACTGAGCACCGAGCTCCCCGAGCACTGAGCACCCAGCACCCTGAGCACTGAGCACCCAGCACCCTGAGCACTGAGCACCCAGCACCCTCAGTACTGAGCACCCAGCATGCTGAGTACTGAGCACTCAGCACCCTGAGCACTGAGCACCCAGCACCCTGAGTACTGAGCACCCAGGACCCTGAGCACTGAGCAACCAGCAACCTGAGTACTGAGCACCCTGAGTACTGAGCACCGATCACCCTGAGCACTGAGCACCCAGCACCCGGAGTACTGAGCACCCAGCACCCTGAGAACTGAGCACCCAGCACCCTGAGCACTGAGCACCCAGCACCCTGAGTACTGAGCACCCAGCACCCTGAGCACGCAGCACCCAGGACCCCGAGCACTGAGTACTGAGCACCCAGCACCCTGAGTACTGAGCACCGAGCTCCCCGAGCACTGAGCACCCAGCACCCTGAGCACTGAGCACCCAGCACCCTGAGCACTGAGCACCCAGCACCCTGAGTACTGAGCACCCAGCACGCTGAGTACTGAGCACTCAGCACCCAGAGCACTGAGCACCCAGCACCCTGAGTACTGAGCACTGAGCACCCAGCACCCCGAGCACTGAGCACCCAGCACCCCGAGCACTGAGCATGGAGCACCCCGAGGACTGAGCACCCCGCACCCTGAGCACTGAGCATGGAGCACCCCGAGGACTGAGCACCCCGCACCCTGAGCACTGAACACCCAGCACCTTGAGTACTGAGCACCGAGCACCCCGAGCACTGAGCTCCCAGCACCCTGAGTACTGAGCACCTAGCACCCTGAGCACTGAGCACCCAGCACCCTGAGCACTGAGCACCCAGCACCCCGAGCACTGACCACCCAGCATCCTGAGTACTGAGCACCCAACACCCAGAGTACTGAGCACCCAGCAGGGTGAGAACTGAGCACCCAGCACCCTGAGTACTGAGCACCCAGCACCCTGAGTACTGAGCACCCAGCACCCTGAGCACTGAGCACTGAGCACGCAGCACCCTGAGCACTGAGCACTGACCACCCAGCACCCCGAGAACTGAGCACCCAGCACCCCGAGCACTGAGCACCCAACAACCTGAGCACTGAGCACCCATCACCCTGAGCACTGAGCACCCAGCCCCCTGAGTACTGAGCACCCAGCACCATGAGTACTGAGCACCCAGCACCCTGAGTACTGAGCACTCAGCACCCTGAGTACTGAGCACCGAGCACCCCGAGCACTGAGCTCCCTGAACCCTGAGCACTGAGCACCCTGAGGACTGAGCACCCAGCAACCTGAGCACTGAGCACCCAGCACCCTGAGTACTGAGCACCGATCACCCTGAGCACTGAGCACCCAGCACCCCGAGCACTGAGCACCCAGCACCCTGAGTACTGAGCACCCAGCACCCTGAGCACTGAGCACCCAGCACCCTGAGTACTGAGCACCCTGAGTACTGAGCAACGATCACCCTGAGCACTGAGCACCCAGCACCCTGAGTACTGAGCACCCAGCACCCTGAGCACTGAGCACCCAGCACCCTGAGCACTGAGCACCCAGCACCCTGAGTTATGAGCACCCAGAACCCTGAGTACTGAGTACAAAGCACCCTGAGCACTGAGCACCCAGCACCCCGAGCACTGAGCACCCAGCACCCTGAGCACTGAGCACCCAGCACCCTGAGCACTGAGCACCCAGCACCCGAGTACTGAGCACCCAGCACCCTGAGTACTGAGCACCCAGCACCCTGAGCACTGAGCACCCAGCACCCCGAGCACTGAGCACCCAGCACCCCGAGCACTGAGCACCCAGCACCCCGAGCACTGAGCACCCAGCACCCCGAGCACTGAGCACCCAGCACCCTGAGCACTGAAAACCCAGCACCCTGAGCACTGAGCACCCAGCACCCTGAGTACTGAGTACTCAGCACCCTGAGCACTGAGCACCCAGCACCCTGAGAACTGATCACCGAGCACCCTGAGCACTGAGCACCCAGCACCCTGAGCACTGAGCACCCAGCACCCTGAGTACTGAGCACCCAGTACCCTGAGTACTGAGCTCCCCGAGTACTGAGCACCCAGGACCCCGAGCACTGAGCACCCAGCACCCTGAGTACTGAGAACAGATCACCCTGAGTACTGAGCACCCAGCACCCTGAGTACTGAGCCCCCAGCACCCTGAGTAATGAGCACCCAGCACCCCGAGCACTGAGCACCCAGCACCACGAGAATGAGCACCCAGCACCCTGAGTACTGAGAACCGAGCACCCTGAGTACTGAGCACCCAGCACCCTGAGTACTGAGCCCCCAGCACCCTGAGTACTGAGCAAACAGCACCCCGAGCACTGAGCACCCAGCACCCCGAGAATGAGCACCCAGCACCCTGAGTACTGAGCACCCAGCACCCCGAGCACGGAGCACACAGGACCCCGAGCACTGAGTACTGAGCACCCAGCACCCTGAGTACTGAGCACCGAGCTCCCCGAGCACTGAGCACCCAGCACCCTGAGCACTGAGCACCCAGCACCCTGAGCACTGAGCACCCAGCACCCTCAGTACTGAGCACCCAGCATGCTGAGTACTGAGCACTCAGCACCCTGAGCACTGAGCACCCAGCACCCTGAGTACTGAGCACCCAGGACCCTGAGCACTGAGCAACCAGCAACCTGAGTACTGAGCACCCTGAGTACTGAGCACCGATCACCCTGAGCACTGAGCACCCAGCACCCGGAGTACTGAGCACCCAGCACCCTGAGCACTGAGCACCCAGCACCCTGAGCACTGAGCACCCAGCACCCTGAGTACTGAGCACCCAGCACCCTGAGCACGGAGCACCCAGGACCCCGAGCACTGAGTACTGAGCACCCAGCACCCTGAGTACTGAGCACCGAGCTCCCCGAGCACTGAGCACCCAGCACCCTGAGCACTGAGCACCCAGCACCCTGAGCACTGAGCACCCAGCACCCTGAGTACTGAGCACCCAGCACGCTGAGTACTGAGCACTCAGCACCCAGAGCACTGAGCACCCAGCACCCTGAGTACTGAGCACTGAGCACCCAGCACCCCGAGCACTGAGCACCCAGCACCCCGAGCACTGAGCATGGAGCACCCCGAGGACTGAGCACCCCGCACCCTGAGCACTGAGCATGGAGCACCCCGAGGACTGAGCACCCCGCACCCTGAGCACTGAACACCCAGCACCTTGAGTACTGAGCACCGAGCACCCCGAGCACTGAGCTCCCAGCACCCTGAGTACTGAGCACCTAGCACCCTGAGCACTGAGCACCCAGCACCCTGAGCACTGAGCACCCAGCACCCCGAGCACTGACCACCCAGCATCCTGAGTACTGAGCACCCAACACCCAGAGTACTGAGCACCCAGCAGGGTGAGAACTGAGCACCCAGCACCCTGAGTACTGAGCACCCAGCACCCTGAGTACTGAGCACCCAGCACCCTGAGCACTGAGCACTGAGCACGCAGCACCCTGAGCACTGAGCACTGACCACCCAGCACCCCGAGAACTGAGCACCCAGCACCCCGAGCACTGAGCACCCAACAACCTGAGCACTGAGCACCCATCACCCTGAGCACTGAGCACCCAGCCCCCTGAGTACTGAGCACCCAGCACCATGAGTACTGAGCACCCAGCACCCTGAGTACTGAGCACTCAGCACCCTGAGTACTGAGCACCGAGCACCCCGAGCACTGAGCTCCCTGCACCCTGAGCACTGAGCACCCTGAGGACTGAGCACCCAGCAACCTGAGCACTGAGCACCCAGCACCCTGAGTACTGAGCACCGATCACCCTGAGCACTGAGCACCCAGCACCCCGAGCACTGAGCACCCAGCACCCTGAGTACTGAGCACCCAGCACCCTGAGCACTGAGCACCCAGCACCCTGAGTACTGAGCACCCTGAGTACTGAGCAACGATCACCCTGAGCACTGAGCACCCAGCACCCTGAGTACTGAGCACCCAGCACCCTGAGCACTGAGCACCCAGCACCCTGAGCACTGAGCACCCAGCACCCTGAGTTATGAGCACCCAGAACCCTGAGTACTGAGTACAAAGCACCCTTAGCACTGAGCACCCAGCACCCTGAGTACTGAGCACCGAGCACCCTGAGTACTGAGCACCCAGCACCCTGAGTACTGAGCACCCAGCACCCTGAGTACTGAGCACCCAGCACCCTGAGTACTGAGTACCCAGCACCCTGAGCACTGTGCACCCAGCACCCTGAGTACTGAGCACCGAGCACCCCGAGCACTGAGCAACCAGCACCCTGAGTACTGAGCACTGAACCCCCTGAGTACTAAGCACCGAACACCCTGAGTACTGAGCACCCAGCACCCTGAGGACTGAGCACCCAGCACCCTGAGCACTGAGCACCCAGCACCCTGAGTAATGAGCACCCAGCACCCTGAGTACTGAGCACCCAGCACCCCGAGCACTGAGCACCCAGCACCCCGAGCACTGAGCACCCAGCACCCCGAGCACTGAGCACCCAGCACCCCGAGCACTGAGCACCCAGCACCCCGAGCACTGAGACCCAGCACCCTGAGCACTGAGCACCCAGCACCCTGAGCACTGAGCACCCAGCACCCTGAGTACTGAGTACTCAGCACCCTGAGCACTGAGCACCCAGCACCCTGAGTACTGATCACCGAGCACCCCGAGCACTGAGCACCCAGCACCCTGAGTACTGATCACCGAGCACCCCGAGCACTGAGCACCCAGCACCCTGAGTACTGAGCACCCAGCACCCCGAGCACTGAGCACCCAGCACCCCGAGCACTGAGCACCCAGCACCCCGAGCACTGAGCACCCAGCACCCCGAGCACTGAGCACCCAGCACCCCGAGCACTGAGCACCCAGCACCCTGAGCACTGAAAACCCAGCACCCTGAGCACTGAGCACCCAGCACCCTGAGTACTGAGTACTCAGCACCCTGAGCACTGAGCACCCAGCACCCTGAGAACTGATCACCGAGCACCCTGAGCACTGAGCACCCAGCACCCTGAGTACTGATCACCGAGCACCCCGAGCACTGAGCACCCAGCATCCTGAGTACTGAGCACCCAGCACCCTGAGTACTGAGCACCCAGCACCCTGAGTACTGAGTACCCACCACCCCGAGCACTGAGCACCCAGCACCCTGAGCACTGAGCAGCCAGCACCCTCAGCACTGAGCACCCACCACCCCGAGCACTGAGCACCCAGCACCCTGAGCACTGAGCACCCAGCACCCCGAGTACTGAGCACCCAGCACCCCGAGTACTTAGCACCGAGCACCCCGAGCACTGAGCACCCAGCACCCTGAGTACTGAGCACCCAGTACCCTGAGTACTGAGCTCCCCGAGTACTGAGCACCCAGCACCCCGAGCACTGAGCACCCAGCACCCTGAGTACTGAGAACAGATCACCCTGAGTACTGAGCACCCAGCACCCTGAGTACTGAGCCCCCAGCACCCTGAGTACTGAGCACCCAGCACCCTGAGCACTGAGCACCCAGCACCCTGAGCACTGAGCACCCAGCACCCTGAGTTATGAGCACCCAGAACCCTGAGTACTGAGTACAAAGCACCCTGAGCACTGAGCTCCCTGCACCCTGAGCACTGAGCACCCTGAGGACTGAGCACCCAGCAACCTGAGCACTGAGCACCCAGCACCCTGAGTACTGAGCACCGATCACCCTGAGCACTGAGCACCCAGCACCCCGAGCACTAAGCACCCAGCACCCTGAGTACTGAGCACCCAGCACCCTGAGCACTGAGCACCCAGCACCCTGAGTACTGAGCACCCTGAGTACTGAGCAACGATCACCCTGAGCACTGAGCACCCAGCACCCTGAGTACTGAGCACCCAGCACCCTGAGCACTGAGCACCCAGCACCCTGAGCACTGAGCACACAGCACCCTGAGTTATGAGCACCCAGAACCCTGAGTACTGAGTACAAAGCACCCTGAGCACTGAGCACCCAGCACCCTGAGTACTGAGCACCGAGCACCCTGAGTACTGAGCACCCAGCACCCTGAGTACTGAGCACCCAGCACCCTGAGTACTGAGCACCCAGCACCCTGAGTACTGAGCACCCAGCACCCTGAGCACTGTGCACCCAGCACCCTGAGTACTGAGCACCCAGCACCCCGAGCACTGAGCACCCAGCACCCCGAGCACTGAGCACCCAGCACCCTGAGTACTGATCACCGAGCACCCTGAGCACTGAGCACCCAGCACCCTGAGTACTGAGTACTCAGCACCCTGAGCACTGAGCACCCAGCACCCTGAGTACTGATCACCGAGCACCCCGAGCACTGAGCACCCAGCACCCTGAGTACTGATCACCGAGCACCCCGAGCACTGAGCACCCAGCACCCTGAGTACTGAGCACCCAGCACCCTGAGCACTGAGCACCCAGCACCCCGAGCACTGAAAACCCAGCACCCTGAGCACTGAGCACCCAGCACCCCGAGCACTGAGCACCCAGCACCCCGAGCACTGAGCACCCAGCACCCTGAGAACTGATCACCGAGCACCCTGAGCACTGAGCACCCAGCACCCTGAGTACTGATCACCGAGCACCCCGAGCACTGAGCACCCAGCATCCTGAGTACTGAGCACCCAGCACCCTGAGTACTGAGCACCCAGCACCCTGAGTACTGAGCACCCACCACCCCGAGCACTGAGCACCCAGCACCCTGAGCACTGAGCAGCCAGCACCCTCAGCACTAAGCACCCACCACCCCGAGCACTGAGCACCCAGCACCCTGAGCACTGAGCACCCAGCACCCCGAGTACTGAGCACCCAGCACCCCGAGTACTTAGCACCGAGCACCCCGAGCACTGAGCACCCAGCACCCTGAGTACTGAGCACCCAGTACCCTGAGTACTGAGCTCCCCGAGTACTGAGCACCCAGCACCCCGAGCACTGAGCACCCAGCACCCTGAGTACTGAGAACAGATCACCCTGAGTACTGAGCACCCAGCACCCTGAGTACTGAGCCCCCAGCACCCTGAGTACTGAGCACCCAGCACCCCGAACACTGAGCACCCAGCACCACGAGAATGAGCACCCAGCACCCTGAGTACTGAGAACCGAGCACCCTGAGTACTGAGCACCCAGCACCCTGAGTACTGAGCACCCAGCACCCCGAGCACTGAGCACCCAGCACCTCGAGAATGAGCACCCAGCACCCTGAGTACTGAGCACCCAGCACCCCGAGCACGGAGCACCCAGGACCCTGAGCACTGAGTACTGAGCACCCAGCACCCTGAGTACTGAGCACCGAGCTCCCCGAGCACTGAGCACCCAGCACCCTGAGCACTGAGCACCCAGCACCCTGAGCACTGAGCACCCAGCACCCTCAGTACTGAGCACCCAGCACCCCGAGCACTGAGCACCCAGCACCACGAGAATGAGCACCCAGCACCCTGAGTACTGAGAACCGAGCACCCTGAGTACTGAGCACCCAGCACCCTGAGTACTGAGCCCCCAGCACCCTGAGTACTGAGCACCCAGCACCCCGAGCACTGAGCACCCAGCACCTCGAGAATGAGCACCCAGCACCCTGAGTACTGAGCACCCAGCACCCCGAGCACGGAGCACCCAGGACCCTGAGCACTGAGTACTGAGCACCCAGCACCCTGAGTACTGAGCACCGAGCTCCCCGAGCACTGAGCACCCAGCACCCTGAGTACTGAGCACTCAGCACCCTGAGCACTGAGCACCCAGCACCCTGAGTACTGAGCACTGAGAACCCAGCACCCCGAGCACTGAGCACCAGCACCCTGTGTACTGAGCACTGAGCACCCTGATTACTAAGCACCCAGCACCCTGAGTACTGAGAACCCAGGACCCTGAGCACTGAGCACCGAGCACCCCGAGCACTGAGCACCCAGCACCCTGAGCACTCAGCACCCATCACCCCGATCACTGAGCACCCAGCACCCTGAGCACTGAGCACCCAGCACCCTGAGCACTGAGCACCCAGCACCCAGAGCACTGAGCACCCAGCACCCTGAGCACTGAGCACCCAGCACCCTGAGTACTGAGCACCCAGCACCCTGAGTACTGAGCACCCACCACCCCGAGCACTGAGCACCCAGCACCCTGAGCACTGAGCAGCCAGCACCCTCAGCACTAAGCACCCACCACCCCGAGCACTGAGCACCCAGCACCCTGAGCACTGAGCACCCAGCACCCCGAGTACTGAGCACCCAGCACCCCGAGTACTTAGCACCGAGCACCCCGAGCACTGAGCACCCAGCACCCTGAGTACTGAGCACCCAGTACCCTGAGTACTGAGCTCCCCGAGTACTGAGCACCCAGCACCCCGAGCACTGAGCACCCAGCACCCTGAGTACTGAGAACAGATCACCCTGAGTACTGAGCACCCAGCACCCTGAGTACTGAGCCCCCAGCACCCTGAGTACTGAGCACCCAGCACCCCGAGCACTGAGCACCCAGCACCACGAGAATGAGCACCCAGCACCCTGAGTACTGAGAACCGAGCACCCTGAGTACTGAGCACCCAGCACCCTGAGTACTGAGCCCCCAGCACCCTGAGTACTGAGCACCCAGCACCCCGAGCACTGAGCACCCAGCACCTCGAGAATGAGCACCCAGCACCCTGAGTACTGAGCACCCAGCACCCCGAGCACGGAGCACCCAGGACCCTGAGCACTGAGTACTGAGCACCCAGCACCCTGAGTACTGAGCACCGAGCTCCCCGAGCACTGAGCACCCAGCACCCTGAGCACTGAGCACCCAGCACCCTGAGCACTGAGCCCCCAGCACCCTGAGTACTGAGCACCCAGCACCCCGAGCACTGAGCACCCAGCACCACGAGAATGAGCACCCAGCACCCTGAGTACTGAGAACCGAGCACCCTGAGTACTGAGCACCCAGCACCCTGAGTACTGAGCCCCCAGCACCCTGAGTACTGAGCACCCAGCACCCCGAGCACTGAGCACCCAGCACCTCGAGAATGAGCACCCAGCACCCTGAGTACTGAGCACCCAGCACCCCGAGCACGGAGCACCCAGGACCCTGAGCACTGAGTACTGAGCACCCAGCACCCTGAGTACTGAGCACCGAGCTCCCCGAGCACTGAGCACCCAGCACCTTGAGTACTGAGCACTCAGCACCCTGAGCACTGAGCACCCAGCACCCTGAGTACTGAGCACTGAGAACCCAGCACCCCGAGCACTGAGCACCCAGCACCCTGTGTACTGAGCACTGAGCACCCTGATTACTAAGCACCCAGCACCCTGAGTACTGAGAACCCAGGACCCTGAGCACTGAGCACCGAGCACCCCGAGCACTGAGCACCCAGCACCCTGAGCACTCAGCACCCATCACCCCGATCACTGAGCACCCAGCACCCTGAGCACTGAGCACCCAGCACCCTGAGCACTGAGCACCCAGCACCCAGAGCACTGAGCACCCAGCACCCTGAGCACTGAGCACCCAGCACCCTGAGTACTGAGCACCCAGCACCCTGAGTACTGAGCACCCTGAGTACTGAGCACCGATCACCCTGAGCACTGAGCACCCAGCACCCTGAGTACTGAGCACCCAGCACCCTGAGCACTGAGCACCCAGCACCCTGAGCATTGAGCACCCAGCACCCTGAGTACTGAGCACCCAGAACCCTGAGTACTGAGCACCCAGCACCCTGAGCACTGAGCACCCAGCACCCTGAGTACTGAGCACCCAGCACCCTGAGTACTGAGCACTGATCACCCTGAGCACTGAGCACCCAGCACCCCGAGCACTGAGCACCCAGCACCCTGAGTACTGAGCACCTAGCACCCTGAGCACTGAGCACCGAGCACCCTGAGTACTGAACACCCAGCACCCTGAGCACTGAGAACTGAGCACCCAGCACCCTGAGCACTGAGCACTGAGCACCCAGCACCCCGAGCACTGAGCACACAGCACCCTGAGCACCCAGCACCCTGAGCACTGAGCACCCTGAGCACTGAGCACCCTGAGCACTGAGCACTGAGCACCCAGCACCCTGAGTACTGAGCACCCAACACTCTGAGCACTGAGCACCCAGCACGCTGAGTACTGAGCACTGAGCACACAGCACCCTGAGCACTGAGCACCCAGCACCCTGAGCACTGAGCACCCAGCACCCCGAGCACTGAGCACCCAGCACCCTGAGCACCCAGCACCCTGAGCACTGAGCACCCTGAGTACTGAGCACCCAGCACCCTGAGCACTGAGCACACAGCACCCTGAGTACTGAGCACCCTGAGTACTGAGCACCGATCACCCTGAGCACTGAGCACCCAGCACCCTGAGTACTGAGCACCCAGCACCCTGAGCACTGAGCACCCAGCACCCTGAGTACTGAGCACCCAGAACCCTGAGTACTGAGTACAAAGCACCCTGAGCACTGAGCACCCAGCACCCTGAGTACTGAGCAGCGAGCACCCTGAGTACTGAGCACCCAACACCCTGAGTACTGAGCACCCAGCACCCTGAGCACTGAGCACCCAGCACCCTGAGTACTGAGCCCCCAGCACCCTGAGTACTGAGCACCCAGCACCCTGAGTACGGAGCACCCAGCACCCTGAGTACTGAGCACCCAGCACCCTGAGTATTGAGCACCGAGCACCCCGAGCACTGAGCAACCAGCACCCTGAGTACTGAGCACTGAGCACCCTGAGTACTAAGCACCGAACACCCTGAGTACTGAGCACCCAGCACCCTGAGGACTGAGCACCCAGCACCCTGAGCACTGAGCACCCAGCACCCTGAGTAATGAGCACCCAGCACCCTGAGTACTGAGCACCCAGCACCCTGAGCACTGAGCACCCAGCACCCTGAGTACTGAGTACTCAGCACCCTGAGCATTGAGCACCCAGCACGCTGAGTACTGATCACCGAGCACCCCGAGCACTGAGCACCCAGCACCCTGAGCACTGAGCACCCAGCACCCTGAATAATGAGCACCCAGCACCCTGAGTACTGATCACCGAGCACCCCGAGCACTGAGCACCCAGCACCCTGAGTACTGAGCACCCAGCACCCTGCGCACTGAGCACAAAGCACGCTGAGTACTGAGCACTGAACACCCTGAGTACTGAGCACCGAGGACCCTGAGCACTGAGCACCCAGCACGCTGAGTACTGAGCACTGAGCACCCTGAGTACTGAGCACCTAGCACCCTGAGTACTGAGCACCCAGCACCCTGAGCACTGAGCAGCCAGCACCCTCAGCACTGAGCACCCAGCACCCCGAGCACTGAGCACCAAGCACCCTGAGCACTGAGCACCCAGCACCCCGAGTACTGAGCACCGAGCACCCCGAGCTCTGAGCACCCAGCAGCCTGCGTACTGAGCACCCAGTACCCTGAGTACTGAGCACCCCGAGTACTGATCAACCAGCACCCCGAGCACTGAGCACCCAGCACCCTGAGTACTGAGAACAGATCACCCCGAGCACGGAGCACCCAGGACCCCGAGCACTGAGTACTGAGCACCCAGCACCCTGAGTACTGAGCACCGAGCTCCCCGAGCACTGAGCACCCAGCACCCTGAGCACTGAGCACCCAGCACCCTGAGCACTGAACACCCAGCACCCTGAGTACTGAGCACCCAGCACGCTGAGTACTGAGCACTCAGCACCCTGAGCACTGAGCACCCAGCACCCTGAGTACTGAGCACTGAGCACCCAGCACCCTGAGCACTGAGCACCCAGCACCCTGAGTACTGAGCACCCAGCACCCTGAGTACTGAGCACCCAGCACCCTGAGTACTGAGCACCGAGCACCCTGAGTACTGAGCACCGAGCACCCTGAGTACTGAGCACCCAGCACCCTGAGCACTGAGCACCCAGCACCCTGAGTACTGAGCACCCAGCACCCTGAGTACTGAGCACCCAGCACCCCGAGCACTGAGCACCCAGCACCCTGAGTACTGAGCACCTAGCACCCCGAGCACTGAGCACCCAGCACCCTGAGCACTGAGCACAAAGCACGCTGAGTACTGAGCACCCTGAGTACTGAGCATAGAGGACCCTGAGCACTGAGCACCCAGCACCCTGAGCACTGAGCACCCA
Source organism: Microtus oregoni (assembly GCF_018167655.1). Taxonomy (NCBI): domain Eukaryota; kingdom Metazoa; phylum Chordata; class Mammalia; order Rodentia; family Cricetidae; genus Microtus; species Microtus oregoni. The sequence continues at coordinate 119,556 of NW_024543262.1, forward strand.
GCACCCCGAGAATGAGCACCCAGCGCCCTGAGTACTGAGAACCGAGCACCCTGAGTACTGAGCACCCAGCACGCTGAGCACTGAGCACCCAGCACCCCGAGTACTGAGCACCCAGCACCCCGAGCACTGAGCACCCAGCACCCCGAGCACTGAGCACCCTGAATACTGAGCACCCAGCACCCTGAGTACTGTGCACTAAGCACCCAGAGCGCTGAGCACCCAGGACCCCGAGTACTGAGCACCCAGCACCCTGAGTACTGAGCACCGAGCTCCCCGAGCACTGAGCACCCTGAGTACTGAGCACCCAGCACCCTGAGTACTGAGCACCCAGCACCCTGAGCACTGAGCACACAGCACCCTGAGTACTGAGCACCCAGCACCATGAGCACTGAGCACACAGCACCCTGAGTACTGAGCACCCTGAGGACTGAGCACCGATCACCATGAGCACTGAGCACCCAGCACCCTGAGTACTGAGCACCCAGCACCCTGAGCACTGAGCACCCAGCACCCTGAGTACTGAGCAGAGAGCACACTGATCACTGAGCACCCAGCACCCTGAGTACTGAGCACCCAGCACCCTGAGTACTGAGCACCGAGCACCCCGAGTACTGAGCACCCAGCACCCTGAGCACTCAGCACCCAGCACACCGAGCACTGAGCACCCAGCACCCTGAGTACTGAGCTCCCAGCACCCCGAGCCCTGAGCACCCAGCACCCTGAGTACTGAGCACCCTGAGTACTGAGCACCGATCACCCTGAGCACTGAGCACCCAACACCCTGAGTACTGAGCACCCACCGTACTGAGCACTGAGCACACTGAGCACTGAGCACCCAGCACCCTGAGTACTGAGCACCGAGCACCCTGAGCACTGAGCACCCAGCACCCTGAGTACTGAGCACCGAGCACCCCGAGCACTGAGCACCCAGCACCCCGAGCACTGAGCACCCAGCACCCCGAGCACTGAGCACCCAGCACCCGTAGCACTGAGGACCCAGCACCCCGAGCAATGAGCACCCAGCACCCTGAGTACTGAGCACCCAGCACCCCGAGTACGGAGCACCCAGCAAACTGAGCACCGAGCACCCAGCACCCCGAGCACTGAGCACCCACCACCCTGAGCACTGAGCACCCAGCACCCTGAGTACTGAGCACTGAGCTCCCCGAGTACTGAGCACCCACCACCCCGTGCACTGAGCACCGACGACACCGAGCACTGAGCACCCAGCTCCCCGAGCACTGAGCACCCAGCACCCTGAGCACTGAGCACCCAGCACCCTGAGCACTGAGCACCCAGCACCCCGAGCACTGAGCACCCAGCAACCCGAGCACTGAGCACCCAGCACCCCGAGCACTGAGCACCCAGCACCCTGAGTACTGAGCACCCAGCACCCTGAGTACTCAGCACCCAGCACCCTGAGCACTGAGCAACCAGCACCCTGAGTACTGAGCACCCTGCACCCCAAGCACTAAGCACCCTGAGAACTGAGCACCCAGCACCCCAAGCACTGAGCACCCTGAGTACTGAGCACCCAGCACCCTGATTAATGAGCACACAGCACCCCGAGAACTGAGCACCCAGCACCCTGAGTATTGAGCACCGAGCACCCTGAGTACTGAGCACCCAGCACCCTGAGTACTGAGCACCCAGTGTACTGAGCACCGAGCACCCAGCACCCTGAGTACTGAGCACCCAGCCCCCTGAGCACTGAGCACCCAGCACCCTGAGTACTGAGCACCGAGCACCCTGAGTACTGAGCACCCAGCACCCCGAGCACTGAGCACCCAGCACCCCGAGCACTGAGCACCCAGCACCCTGAGCACTGAGCACCCTGAGTACTGAGCACTGAGCACCCTGAGTACTGAGCACCCAGCACCCTGAGTATTGAGCACCCAGCAACCTGAGCACTGAGCACCGAGCACCCTGAGCACTGAGCACCAAGCACCCTGAGTACTGAGCACCCTGAGTACTGAGCACACAGCACCGTGAGCACTGAGCACCCAGCACCCCGAGCACTGAGCACCCAGCACCCTGAGCACTGAGCACCCTGAGTACTGAGCACTGAGCACCCTGAGTACTGAGCACTGAGCACCCTGAGTACTGAGCACCCAGCACCCTGAGCAATGAGCACCCGGAGTACTGAGCACCCAGCACCCTGAGTACTAAGCACCGAGCACCCTGAGTACTGAGCACCCAGTACCCTGAGCACTGAACACACAGCACCCTGAGTACTGAGCACCCCGAGCATTGAGCACCGAGCACCCTGAGCACTGAGGACCCAGCACCCTGAGTACTGAGCACCCAGCAACCTGAGCACTGAGCACCCAGCACCCTGAGTACTGAGTACTCAGCACCCTGAGCACTGAGCACCCAGCACCCTGAGTACTGATCACCCTGAGTACTGAGCACCGATCACCCTGAGCACTGAGCACCCAGCACCCTGAGTACTGAGCACACAGCACCCTGAGCACTGAGCACCCAGCACCCTGAGCACTGAGCACCCAGCACCCTGAGTACTGAGCACCCAGAACCCTGAGTACTGAGTACAAAGCACCCTGAGCACTGAGCACCCAGCACCCTGAGTACTGAGCAGCGAGCACCCTGAGTACTGAGCACCCAGCACCCTGAGTACTGAGCACCCAGCACCCTGAGCACTGAGCACCCAGCACCCTGAGTACTGAGCCCCCAGCACCCTGAGTACTGAGCACCCAGCTCCCTGAGTACGGAGCACCCAGCACCCTGAGTACTGAGCACCCAGCACCCTGAGTATTGAGCACCGAGCACCCCGAGCACTGAGCAACCAGCACCCTGAGTACTGAGCACTGAGCACCCTGAGTACTAAGCACCGAACACCCTGAGTACTGAGCACCCAGCACCCTGAGGACTGAGCACCCAGCACCCTGAGCACTGAGCACCCAGCACCCTGAGTAATGAGCACCCAGCACCCTGAGTACTGAGCACCCAGAACCCTGAGCACTGAGCACCCAGCACCCTGAGTACTGAGTACTCAGCACCCTGAGCACTGAGCACCCAGCACCCTGAGTACTGATCACCGAGCACCCCGAGCACTGAGCACCCAGCACCCTGAGCACTGAGCACCCAGCACCCTGAATAATGAGCACCCAGCACCCTGAGTACTGATCACCGAGCACCCCGAGCACTGAGCACCCAGCACCCTGAGTACTGAGCACCCAGCACCCTGAATACTGAGCACCGAGCACCCTGAGTACTGAGCACCCAGCACCCTGCGCACTGAGCACAAAGCACGCTGAGTACTGAGCACTGAACACCCTGAGTACTGAGCACCGAGGACCCTGAGCACTGAGCACCCAGCACGCTGAGTACTGAGCACTGAGCACCCTGAGTACTGAGCACCTAGCACCCTGAGTACTGAGCACCCAGCACCCTGAGCACTGAGCAGCCAGCACCCTCAGCACTGAGCACCCAGCACCCCGAGCACTGAGCACCAATCACCATGAGCACTGAGCACCCAGCACCCCGAGTACTGAGCACCGAGCACCCCGAGCTCTGAGCACCCAGCAGCCTGAGTACTGAGCACCCAGTACCCTGAGTACTGAGCACCCCGAGTACTGATCACCCAGCACCCCGAGCACTGAGCACCCAGCACCCTGAGTACTGAGAACAGATCACCCCGAGCACGGAGCACCCAGGACCCCGAGCACTGAGTACTGAGCACCCAGCACCCTGAGTACTGAGCACCGAGCTCCCCGAGCACTGAGCACCCAGCACCCTGAGCACTGAGCACCCAGCACCCTGAGCACTGAACACCCAGCACCCTGAGTACTGAGCACCCAGCACGCTGAGTACTGAGCACTCAGCACCCTGAGCACTGAGCACCCAGCACCCTGAGTACTGAGCACTGAGCACCCAGCACCCTGAGCACTGAGCACCCAGCACCCTGAGTACTGAGCACCCAGCACCCTGAGTACTGAGCACCCAGCACCCTGAGTACTGAGCACCGAGCACCCTGAGTACTGAGCACCGAGCACCCTGAGTACTGAGCACCCAGCACCCTGAGCACTGAGCACCCAGCACCCTGAGTACTGAGCACCCAGCACCCTGAGTACTGAGCACCCAGCACCCCGAGCACTGAGCACCCAGCACCCTGAGTACTGAGCACCTAGCACCCCGAGCACTGAGCACCCAGCACCCTGAGCACTGAGCACAAAGCACGCTGAGTACTGAGCACCCTGAGTACTGAGCATAGAGGACCCTGAGCACTGAGCACCCAGCACCCTGAGCACTGAGCACCCAGCACCCCGAGAATGAGCACCCAACGCCCTGAGTACTGAGAACCGAGCACCCTGAGTACTGAGCACCCAGCACGCTGAGCACTGAGCACCAAGCACCCCGAGTACTGAGCACCCAGCACCCCGAGCACTGAGCACCCAGCACCACGAGAATGAGCACCCAGCACCCTGAGTACTGAGCACCCAGCACCCTGAGTAATGAGCACCCAGCACCCCGAGCACTGAGCACCCTGAATACTGAGCACCCAGCACCCTGAGTACTGTGCACTAAGCACCCAGAGCGCTGAGCACCCAGGACCCCGAGCACTGAGTACTGAGCACCCAGCACCCTGAGTACTGAGCACCGAGCTCCCCGAGCACTGAGCACCCTGAGTACTGAGCACCCAGCACCCTGAGTACTGAGCACCCAGCACCCTGAGCACTGAGCACACAGCACCCTGAGTACTGAGCACCCAGCACCATGAGCACTGAGCACACAGCACCCTGAGTACTGAGCACCCTGAGGACTGAGCACCGATCACCATGAGCACTGAGCACCCAGCACCCTGAGTACTGAGCACCCAGCACCCTGAGCACTGAGCACCCAGCACCCTGAGTACTGAGCAGAGAGCACCCTGATCACTGAGCACCCAGCACCCTGAGTACTGAGCACACAGCACCCTGAGTACTGAGCACCGAGCACCCCGAGTACTGAGCACCCAGCACCCTGAGCACTCAGCACCCAGCACACCGAGCACTGAGCACCCAGCACCCTGAGTACTGAGCTCCCAGCACCCCGAGCCCTGAGCACCCAGCACCCTGAGTACTGAGCACCCTGAGTACTGAGCACCGATCACCCTGAGCACTGAGCACCCAACACCCTGAGTACTGAGCACCCACCGTACTGAGCACTGAGCACACTGAGCACTGAGCACCCAGCACCCTGAGTACTGAGCACCGAGCACCCTGAGCACTGAGCACCCAGCACCCTGAGTACTGAGCACCGAGCACCCCGAGCACTGAGCACCCAGCACCCCGAGCACTGAGCACCCAGCACCCCGAGCACTGAGCACCCAGCACCCGTAGCACTGAGGACCCAGCACCCCGAGCAATGAGCACCCAGCACCCTGAGTACTGAGCACCCAGCACCCCGAGTACTGAGCACCCAGCAAACTGAGCACCGAGCACCCAGCACCCCGAGCACTGAGCACCCACCACCCTGAGCACTGAGCACCCAGCACCCTGAGTACTGAGCACTGAGCTCCCCGAGTACTGAGCACCCACCACCCCGTGCACTGAGCACCGAGGACACCGAGCACTGAGCACCCAGCTCCCCGAGCACTGAGCACCCAGCACCCTGAGCACTGAGCACCCAGCACCCTGAGCACTGAGCACCCAGCACCCCGAGCACTAAGCACCCAGCAACCCGAGCACTGAGCACCCAGCACCCCGAGCACTGAGCACCCAGCACCCTGAGTACTGAGCACCCAGCACCCTGAGTACTCAGCACCCAGCACCCTGAGCACTGAGCAACCAGCACCCTGAGTACTGAGCACCCTGCACCCCAAGCACTAAGCACCCTGAGAACTGAGCACCCAGCACCCCAAGCACTGAGCACCCTGAGTACTGAGCACCAAGCACCCTGATTAATGAGCACCCAGCACCCCGAGAACTGAGCACCCAGCACCCTGAGTATTGAGCACCGAGCACCCTGAGTAGTGAGCACCCAGCACCCTGAGTACTGAGCACCCAGTGTACTGAGCACCGAGCACCCAGCACCCTGAGTACTGAGCACCCAGCCCCCTGAGCACTGAGCACCCAGCACCCTGAGTACTGAGCACCGAGCACCCTGAGTACTGAGCACCCAGCACCCCGAGCACTGAGCACCCAGCACCCCGAGCACTGAGCACCCAGCACCCTGAGCACTGAGCACCCTGAGTACTGAGCACTGAGCACCCTGAGTACTGAGCACCCAGCACCCTGAGTATTGAGCACCCAGCAACCTGAGCACTGAGCACCGAGCACCCTGAGCACTGAGCACCAAGCACCCTGAGTACTGAGCACCCTGAGTACTGAGCACACAGCACCGTGAGCACTGAGCACCCAGCACCCCGAGCACTGAGCACCCAGCACCCTGAGCACTGAGCACCCTGAGTACTGAGCACTGAGCACCCTGAGTACTGAGCACTGAGCACCCTGAGTACTGAGCACCCAGCACCATGAGTACTGAGCACCGAGCACCCTGAGCACTGAGCACCCAGCACCCTGAGTACTGAGCACCCAGCACCCTGAGCACTGAGCACCCAGCACCCTGAGTAATGAGCACTGAGCACCCAGCACCCCGAGCACTGAGCACTCAGCATCCTGTGTACTGAGCACTGAGTACCCAGCACCCCGAGCACTGAGCACCCAGCACCCTGAGCACTGAGCACCCTGAGTACTGAGCACCCAGCACCCTGAGCACTGAGCACCCAGCACTCTGAGCACTGAGCACCCAGCACCCAGAGCACTGAGCACCCTGAGTACTGAGCACTGAGCACCCTGAGCACTGAGCACCGAGCACCCTGAGTGCTGAGCACTGAGCACCCTGACCACTGAGCACCCAGCACCCTGAGTACTGAGCACCCAGCACCCTGAGCACTGAGGACGGAGCACCCTGAGTACTAAGCACAAAGCACCCTGAGTACTGAGCACCCAGCACCCTGAGCACTGAGCACCCAGCACACTGAGTACTGAGCACTGAGCACCCTGAGTACTGAGCACCGAGCACCCTGAGCACTGAGCACCCAGCACGCTGAGTACTGAGCACTGAGCACCCTGATTACTGAGCACTGAGCACCCTGAGTACTGAGCACCCAGCACCCTGAGTATTGGGCACCCAGCAACCTGAGCACTGAGCACCAAGCACCCTGAGCACTGAGCACCCAGCACCCTGAGCACTGAGCACCCAGCACCCTGAGCACTTAGCACCCTGAGGACTGAGCACCCAGCACCCTGAGTACTGAGCACCCAGCACCCTGAGTACTGAGCACCCAGCATCCTGAGTACTGAGCACCCTGAGTACTGAGCACCCAGCATCCCGAGCACTGAGCACCCAGCATCCTGAGTACTGTGCAACCTGAGCACTGAGCACCCAGCACCCTGAGTACTGAGCACCGAGCACCCTGAGCACTGAGCACCCAGCACCATGAGTACTGAGCACCGAGCACCCCGAGCACTGAGCACCCAGCACCCGTAGCACTGAGGACCCAGCACCCCGAGCAATGAGCACCCAGCACCCTGAGTACTGAGCACCCAGCACCCCGAGTACTGAGCACCCAGCAACCTGAGCACCGAGGACCCAGCACCCTGAGTACTGAGCACCCTTCACCCCAAGCACTGAGCACCCTGAGAACTGAGCACCCAGCACCCCAAGCACTGAGAACCCTGAGTACTGAGCACCCAGCACCCTGATTAATGAGCACCCAGCACCCCGAGAACTGAGCACCCAGCACCCTGAGTATTGAGCACCGAGCACCCTGAGTACTGAGCACCCAGCACCCTGAGTACTGAGCACCCAGTGTACTGAGCACCGAGCACCCAGCACCCTGAGTACTGAGCACCCAGCACCCTGAGCACTGAGCACCCAGCACCCTGAGTACTGAGCACCGAGCACCCTGAGTACTGAGCAACCAGCACCCCGAGCACTGAGCACCCAGCACCCCGAGCACTGAGCACCCAGCACCCTGAGCACTGAGCACCCTGAGTACTGATCACAGAGCACCCTGAGTACTGAGCACCCAGCACCCTGAGTATTGAGCACCCAGCAACCTGAGCACTGAGCACCAAGCACCCTGAGCACTGAGCACCAAGCACCCTGAGTACTGAGCACCCTGAGTACTGAGCACACAGCACCGTGAGCACTGACCACCCAGCACCCCGAGCACTGAGCACCCAGCACCCTGAGCACTGAGCACCCTGAGTACTGAGCACTGAGCACCCTGTGTACTGAGCACTGAGCACCCTGAGTACTGAGCACCCAGCACCCTGAGTACTGAGCACCCAGCACCCTGAGCAATGAGCACCCGGAGTACTGAGCACCCAGCACCCTGAGTACTAAGCACCGAGCACCCTGAGTACTGAGCACCCAGTACCCTGAGCACTGAACACACAGCACCCTGAGTACTGAGCACCCTGAGCATTGAGCACCCAGCACCCTGAGCACTGAGGACCCAGCACCCTGAGTACTGAGCACCCAGCACCCTGAGCACTGAGCACCCAGCACCCTGAGTACTGAGCACCCAGCACCCTGAGCACTGAGCACTCTGAGTAATGAGCACTGAGCACCCAGCACCCCGAGCACTGAGCACTCAGCACCCTGTGTACTGAGCACTGAGTACCCAGCACCCCGAGCACTGAGCACCCAGCACCCTGAGCACTGAGCACCCTGAGTACTGAGCACCCAGCACCCTGAGCACTGAGCACCCAGCACCCTGAGCACTGAGCACCCAGCACCCAGAGCACTGAGCACCCTGAGTACTGAGCACTGAGCACCCTGAGCACTGAGCACCGAGCACCCTGAGTGCTGAGCACTGAGCACCCTGACCACTGAGCACCCAGCACCCTGAGTACTGAGCACCCAGCACTCTGAGCACTGAGGACCGAGCACCCTGAGTACTAAGCACAAAGCACCCTGAGTACTGAGCACCCAGCACCCTGAGCACTGAGCACCCAGCACACTGAGTACTGAGCACTGAGCACCATGAGTACTGAGCACCGAGCACCCTGAGCACTGAGCACCCAGCACGCTGAGTACTGAGCACTGAGCACCCTGATTAATGAGCACCCGGCACCCCGAGAACTGAGCACCCAGCACCCTGAGTATTGAGCACCGAGCACCCTGAGTACTGAGCACCCAGCACCCTGAGTACTGAGCACCCAGTGTACTGAGCACCGAGCACCCAGCACCCTGAGTACTGAGCACCCAGCACCCTGAGCACTGAGCACCCAGCACCCTGAGTACTGAGCACCGAGCACGATGAGTACTGAGCACCCAGCACCCCGAGCACTGAGCACCCAGCACCCCGAGCACTGAGCACCCAGCACACCGAGCACTCAGCACCCAGCACCCCGAGCACTGAGCACCCAGCACACCGAGCACTGAGCACCCAGCACCCCGAGCACCGAGCACCATGAGTACTAAGCACCGAGCACCCTGAGCACTGAGCACCCAGCACCCTGAGCACTGAGCACCCAGCACCCTGAGTACTGAGCCCCCAGCACCCCGAGCACTGAGCACCCAGCACCGTGAGTACTGAGCACCCAGCACCCTGAGCACTGAGCACCGAGCACCCTGAGCACTGAGCACCGAGCACCCTGAGCACAGAGCACCCAGCACCCTGAGCACTGAGCACCCAGCACCCTGAGTACTGAGCACCCAGCACCCTGAGTACTGAGCACCCAGCACCCCGAGCACTGAGCACCCAGCACCCTGAGCACTGAGATCTGAGCACCCAGCACCCCGAGCACTGAGCACCCAGCACCCTGAGCACCCAGCACCCTGAGCACTGAGCACCCTGAGCACTGTGCACCCTCAGCACTGAGCACTAAGCACCCAGCACCCTGAGTACTGAGCACCCAACACTCTGAGCACTGAGCACACAGCACGCTGAGTACTGAGCACTGAGCACACAGCACCCTGAGTACTGAGCACCCAGCACCCCGAGCACTGAGCACCCAGCGCCCCGAGCACTGAGCACCCAGCACCCTGAGCACTGAGCACTGAGCACACTGAGCACTGAGCACCCAGCACCCCGAGTACTGAGCACTGAGAACCCTGAGTACTGAGCACCCAACACCCAGAGTACTGATCACCCAGCACCCTGAGAACTGAGCACCCAGCACCCTGAGTACTGAGCACCCAGCACCCTGAGTACTGAGCACCCAGCACCCTGAGCACTGAGCACTGAGCACCCAGCACCTTGAGCACTGAGCACTGACCACCCAGCACCCCGAGCACTGAGCACCCAGCACCCCGAGCACTGAGCACCCAGCGCCCTGAGCACTGAGCACCCAGCACACTGAGCACTGAGCACTGAGCAACCAGCCCCCTGAGTACTGAGCACCCAGCACCATGAGTACTGAGCACCCAGCACCCTGAGCACTGAGCACCCTGAGGACTGAGCACCCAGCACCCTGAGCACTGAGCACCCAGCACCCTGAGTACTGAGCACCGATCACCCTGAGCACTGAGCACCCAGCACCCCGAGCACTGAGCACCCAGCACCCCGAGCACTGAGCACCCAGCACCCCGAGCACTGAGCACCCAGCACCCCGAGCACTGAGCACCCAGCACCCTGAGCACTGAAAACCCAGCACCCTGAGCACTGAGCACCCAGCACCCTGAGTACTGAGTACTCAGCACCCTGAGCACTGAGCACCCAGCACCCTGAGTACTGAGCACCAAGCACCCTGAGCACTGAGCACCCAGCACCCTGAGTACTGAGCTCCCTGAGTACTGAGCACCGATCACCCTGAGCACTGAGCACCCAGCACCCTGAGTACTGAGCACCCAGCACCCTGAGCACTGAGCACCCAGCACCCTGAGCACTGAGCACCCAGCACCCTGAGTACTGAGCACCCAGCACCCTGAGTACTGAGCACCCAGCACCCTGAGCACTGAGCACAAAGCACACTGAGTACTGAGCACCCTGAATACTGAGCATAGAGGACCCTGAGCACTGAGCACCCAGCACCCTGAGCACTGAGCACCCAGCACACCGAGAATGAGCACCCAGCACCCTGAGTACTGAGAACCGAGCACCCTGAGTACTGAGCACGCAGCACGCTGAGCACTGAGCACACAGCACCCCGAGTACTGAGCACCCAGCACCCCGAGCACTGAGCACCCAGCACCACGAGAATGAGCACCCAGCACACTGAGTACTGAGCACCCAGCACCCTGAGTACTGAGCACCCTGAGTACTGAGCACCGATCACCCTGAGCACTGAGCACCCAACACCATGAGTACTGAGCACCCAACGTACTGAGCACCGAGCACACTGAGCACTGAGCACCCAGCACCCTGAGTACTGAGCACCGAGCACCCTGAGCACTGAGCACCCAGCACCCTGAGTACTGAGCACCGAGCACCCCGAGCACTGAGCACCCAGCACCCCGAGCACTGAGCACCCAGCACCCGTAGCACTGAGGACCCAGCACCCCGAGCAATGAGCACCCAGCACCCTGAGTACTGAGCACAAAGCACCCCGAGTACTGAGCACCCAGCAACCTGAGCACCGAGCACCCAGCACCCCGAGCACTGAGCACCCAGCACCCTGAGCACTGAGCACCCAGCACCCTGAGTACTGAGCACTGAGCTCCCCGAGTACTGAGCACCCACCACCCCGAGCACTGAGCACCGAGGACACCGAGCACTGAGCACCCAGCACCCTGAGCACTGAGCACCCAGCACCCTGAGCACTGAGCACCCAGCACCCTGAGCACTGAGCACCCAGCACCCCGAGCACTAAGCACCCAGCAACCCGAGCACTGAGCACCCAGCACCCCGAGCACTGAGCACACAGCACCCTGAGTACTGAGCACCTAGCACCCTGAGTACTCAGCACCCAGCACCCTGAGCACTGAGCAACCAGCACCCTGAGTACTGAGCACCCTTCACCCCAAGCACTGAGCACCCTGAGAACTGAGCACCCAGCACCCCAAGCACTGAGAACCCTGAGTACTGAGCACCCAGCACCCTGATTAATGAGCACCCAGCACCCCGAGAACTGAGCACCCAGCACCCTGAGTATTGAGCACCGAGCAGCCTGAGTACTGAGCACCCAGCACCCTGAGTACTGAGCACCCAGTGTACTGAGCACCGAGCACCCAGCACCCTGAGTACTGAGCACCCAGCACCCTGAGCACTGAGCACCCAGCACCCTGAGTACTGAGCACCGAGCACCCTGAGTACTGAGCAACCAGCACCCCGAGCACTGAGCACCCAGCACCCCGAGCACTGACCAACCAGCACCCTGAGCACTGAGCACCCTGAGTACTGAGCACAGAGCACCCTGAGTACTGAGCACCCAGCACCCTGAGTATTGAGCACCCAGCAACCTGAGCACTGAGCACCAAGCACCCTGAGCACTGAGCACCAAGCACCCTGAGTACTGAGCACCCTGAGTACTGAGCACACAGCACTGTGAGCACTGAGCACCCAGCACCCCGAGCACTGAGCACCCAGCACCCTGAGCACTGAGCACCCTGAGTACTGAGCACTGAGCACCCTGAGTACTGAGCACTGAGCACCCTGAGTACTGAGCACCCAGCACCCTGAGCAATGAGCACCCGGAGTACTGAGCACCCAGCACCCTGAGTACTAAGCACCGAGTACCCTGAGTACTGAGCACCCAGTACCCTGAGCACTGAACACACAGCACCCTGAGTACTGAGCACCCTGAGCATTGAGCACCCAGCACCCTGTGCACTGAGGACCCAGCACCCTGAGTACTGAGCACCCAGCACCCTGAGCACTGAGCACCCAGCACCCTGAGTACTGAGCACCCAGCACCCTGAGCACTGAGCACTCTGAGTAATGAGCACTGAGCACCCAGCACCCCGAGCACTGAGCACTCAGCACCCTGTGTACTGAGCACTGAGTACCCAGCACCCCGAGCACTGAGCACCCAGCACCCTGAGCACTGAGCACCCTGAGTACTGAGCACCCAGCACCCTGAGCACTGAGCACCCAGCACCCTGAGCACTGAGCACCCAGCACCCAGAGCACTGAGCACCCTGAGTACTGAGCACTGAGCACCCTGAGCACTGAGCACCGAGCACCCTGAGTGCTGAGCACTGAGCACCCTGACCACTGAGCACCCAGCACCCTGAGTACTGAGCACCCAGCACCCTGAGCACTGAGGACCGAGCACCCTGAGTACTAAGCACAAAGCACCCTGAGTACTGAGCACCCAGCACCCTGAGCACTGAGCACCCAGCACACTGAGTACTGAGCACCGAGCACCCTGAGTACTGAGCACCGAGCACCCTGAGCACTGAGCACCCAGCACGCTGAGTACTGAGCACTGAGCACCCTGATTAATGAGCACCCGGCACCCCGAGAACTGAGCACCCAGCACCCTGAGTATTGAGCACCGAACACCCTGAGTACTGAGCACCCAGCACCCTGAGTACTGAGCACCCAGTGTACTGAGCACCGAGCACCCAGCACCCTGAGTACTGAGCACCCAGCACCCTGAGCACTGAGCACCCAGCACCCTGAGTACTGAGCACCGAGCACCCTGAGTACTGAGCACCCAGCACCCCGAGCACTGAGCACCCAGCACCCCGAGCACTGAGCACCCAGCACACCGAGCACTCAGCACCCAGCACCCCGAGCACTGAGCACCCAACACACCGAGCACTGAGCACCCAGCACCCCGAGCACCGAGCACCATGAGTACTAAGCACCGAGCACCCTGAGCACTGAGCACCCAGCACCCTGAGCACTGAGCACCCAGCACCCTGAGTACTGAGCCCCCAGCACCCTGATTAATGAGCACCCAGCACCCTGAGCACTGAACACACAGCACCCTGAGTACTGAGCACCCTGAGCATTGAGCACCCAGCACCCTGAGCACTGAGGACCCAGCACCCTGAGCACTGAGCACCCAGCACCCTGAGCACTGAGCACCCAGCACCCTGAGTACTGAGCCCCCAGCACCCTGATTAATGAGCACCCAGCACCCTGAGCACTGAACACACAGCACCCTGAGTACTGAGCACCCTGAGCATTGAGCACCCAGCACCCTGAGCACTGAACACCCAGCACCCTGAGCACTGAGCACCCTGAGTACTGAGCACCCTGAGCATTGAGCACCCAGCACCCTGAGCACTGAGGACCCAGCACCCTGAGCACTGAGCACCCAGCACCCTGAGTACTGAGCACCCAGCACCCTGATTAATGAGCACCCAGCACCCCGAGAACTGAGCACCCAGCACCCTGAGTATTGAGCACCGAGCACCCTGAGTAGTGAGCACCCAGCACCCTGAGTACTGAGCACCCAGTGTACTGAGCACCGAGCACCCAGCACCCTGAGTACTGAGCACCCAGCCCCCTGAGCACTGAGCACCCAGCACCCTGAGTACTGAGCACCGAGCACCCTGAGTACTGAGCACCCAGCACCCCGAGCACTGAGCACCCAGCACCCCGAGCACTGAGCACCCAGCACCCTGAGCACTGAGCACCCTGAGTACTGAGCACTGAGCACCCTGAGTACTGAGCACCCAGCACCCTGAGTATTGAGCACCCAGCAACCTGAGCACTGAGCACCGAGCACCCTGAGCACTGAGCACCAAGCACCCTGAGTACTGAGCACCCTGAGTACTGAGCACACAGCACCGTGAGCACTGAGCACCCAGCACCCCGAGCACTGAGCACCCAGCACCCTGAGCACTGAGCACCCTGAGTACTGAGCACTGAGCACCCTGAGTACTGAGCACTGAGCACCCTGAGTACTGAGCACCCAGCACCCTGAGTACTGAGCACCCAGCACCCTGAGTACTAAGCACCGAGCACCCTGAGTACTGAGCACCCAGTACCCTGAGCACTGAACACACAGCACCCTGAGTACTGAGCACCCCGAGCATTGAGCACCCAGCACCCTGAGCACTGAGGACCCAGCACCCTGAGTACTGAGCACCCAGCACCCTGAGCACTGAGCACCCAGCACCCTGAGTACTGAGCACCCAGCACCCTGAGCACTGAGCACCCAGCACCCTGAGTAATGAGCACTGAGCACCCAGCACCCCGAGCACTGAGCACTCAGCATCCTGTGTACTGAGCACTGAGTACCCAGCACCCCGAGCACTGAGCACCCAGCACCCTGAGCACTGAGCACCCTGAGTACTGAGCACCCAGCACCCTGAGCACTGAGCACCCAGCACTCTGAGCACTGAGCACCCAGCACCCAGAGCACTGAGCACCCTGAGTACTGAGCACTGAGCACCCTGAGCACTGAGCACCGAGCACCCTGAGTGCTGAGCACTGAGCACCCTGACCACTGAGCACCCAGCACCCTGAGTACTGAGCACCCAGCACCCTGAGCACTGAGGACGGAGCACCCTGAGTACTAAGCACAAAGCACCCTGAGTACTGAGCACCCAGCACCCTGAGCACTGAGCACCCAGCACACTGAGTACTGAGCACTGAGCACCCTGAGTACTGAGCACCGAGCACCCTGAGCACTGAGCACCCAGCACGCTGAGTACTGAGCACTGAGCACCCTGATTACTGAGCACTGAGCACCCTGAGTACTGAGCACCCAGCACCCTGAGTATTGAGCACCCAGCAACCTGAGCACTGAGCACCAAGCACCCTGAGCACTGAGCACCCAGCACCCTGAGCACTGAGCACCCAGCACCCTGAGCACTTAGCACCCTGAGGACTGAGCACCCAGCACCCTGAGTACTGAGCACCCAGCACCCGAGTACTGAGCACCCAGCATCCTGAGTACTGAGCACCCTGAGTACTGAGCACCCAGCATCCCGAGCACTGAGCACCCAGCATCCTGAGTACTGTGCAACCTGAGCACTGAGCACCCAGCACCCTGAGTACTGAGCACCGAGCACCCTGAGCACTGAGCACCCAGCACCATGAGTACTGAGCACCGAGCACCCCGAGCACTGAGCACCCAGCGCCCCGAGCACTGAGCACCCAGCACCCCGAGCACTGAGCACCCAGCACCCGTAGCACTGAGGACCCAGCACCCCGAGCAATGAGCACCCAGCACCCTGAGTACTGAGCACCCAGCACCCCGAGTACTGAGCACCCAGCAACCTGAGCACCGAGGACCCAGCACCCTGAGTACTGAGCACCCTTCACCCCAAGCACTGAGCACCCTGAGAACTGAGCACCCAGCACCCCAAGCACTGAGAACCCTGAGTACTGAGCACCCAGCACCCTGATTAATGAGCACCCAGCACCCCGAGAACTGAGCACCCAGCACCCTGAGTATTGAGCACCGAGCACCCTGAGTACTGAGCACCCAGCACCCTGAGTACTGAGCACCCAGTGTACTGAGCACCGAGCACCCAGCACCCTGAGTACTGAGCACCCAGCACCCTGAGCACTGAGCACCCAGCACCCTGAGTACTGAGCACCGAGCACCCTGAGTACTGAGCAACCAGCACCCCGAGCACTGAGCACCCAGCACCCCGAGCACTGAGCACCCAGCACCCTGAGCACTGAGCACCCTGAGTACTGATCACAGAGCACCCTGAGTACTGAGCACCCAGCACCCTGAGTATTGAGCACCCAGCAACCTGAGCACTGAGCACCAAGCACCCTGAGCACTGAGCACCAAGCACCCTGAGTACTGAGCACCCTGAGTACTGAGCACACAGCACCGTGAGCACTGAGCACCCAGCACCCCGAGCACTGAGCACCCAGCACCCTGAGCACTGAGCACCCTGAGTCCTGAGCACTGAGCACCCTGTGTACTGAGCACTGAGCACCCTGAGTACTGAGCACCCAGCACCCTGAGTACTGAGCACCCAGCACCCTGAGCAATGAGCACCCGGAGTACTGAGTACCCAGCACCCTGAGTACTAAGCACCGAGCACCCTGAGTACTGAGCACCCAGTACCCTGAGCACTGAACACACAGCACCCTGAGTACTGAGCACCCTGAGCATTGAGCACCCAGCACCCTGAGCACTGAGGACCCAGCACCCTGAGTACTGAGCACCCAGCACCCTGAGCACTGAGCACCCAGCACCCTGAGTACTGAGCACCCAGCACCCTGAGCACTGAGCACTCTGAGTAATGAGCACTGAGCACCCAGCACCCCGAGCACTGAGCACTCAGCACCCTGTGTACTGAGCACTGAGTACCCAGCACCCCGAGCACTGAGCACCCAGCACCCTGAGCACTGAGCACCCTGAGTACTGAGCACCCAGCACCCTGAGCACTGAGCACCCAGCACCCTGAGCACTGAGCACGCAGCACCCAGAGCACTGAGCACCCTGAGTACTGAGCACTGAGCACCCTGAGCACTGAGCACCGAGCACCCTGAGTGCTGAGCACTGAGCACCCTGACCACTGAGCACCCAGCACCCTGAGTACTGAGCACCCAGCACTCTGAGCACTGAGGACCGAGCACCCTGAGTACTAAGCACAAAGCACCCTGAGTACTGAGCACCCAGCACCCTGAGCACTGAGCACCCAGCACACTGAGTACTGAGCACTGAGCACCATGAGTACTGAGCACCGAGCACCCTGAGCACTGAGCACCCAGCACGCTGAGTACTGAGCACTGAGCACCCTGATTAATGAGCACCCGGCACCCCGAGAACTGAGCACCCAGCACCCTGAGTATTGAGCACCGAGCACCCTGAGTACTGAGCACCCAGCACCCTGAGTACTGAGCACCCAGTGTACTGAGCACCGAGCACCCAGCACCCTGAGTACTGAGCACCCAGCACCCTGAGCACTGAGCACCCAGCACCCTGAGTACTGAGCACCGAGCACGATGAGTACTGAGCACCCAGCACCCCGAGCACTGAGCACCCAGCACCCCGAGCACTGAGCACCCAGCACACCGAGCACTCAGCACCCAGCACCCCGAGCACTGAGCACCCAGCACACCGAGCACTGAGCACCCAGCACCCCGAGCACCGAGCACCATGAGTACTAAGCACCGAGCACCCTGAGCACTGAGCACCCAGCACCCTGAGCACTGAGCACCCAGCACCCTGAGTACTGAGCCCCCAGCACCCCGAGCACTGAGCACCCAGCACCGTGAGTACTGAGCACCCAGCACCCTGAGCACTGAGCACCGAGCACCCTGAGCACTGAGCACCGAGCACCCTGAGCACAGAGCACCCAGCACCCTGAGCACTGAGCACCCAGCACCCTGAGTACTGAGCACCCAGCACCCTGAGTACTGAGCACCCAGCACCCCGAGCACTGAGCACCCAGCACCCTGAGCACTGAGATCTGAGCACCCAGCACCCCGAGCACTGAGCACCCAGCACCCTGAGCACCCAGCACCCTGAGCACTGAGCACCCTGAGCACTGTGCACCCTCAGCACTGAGCACTAAGCACCCAGCACCCTGAGTACTGAGCACCCAACACTCTGAGCACTGAGCACACAGCACGCTGAGTACTGAGCACTGAGCACACAGCACCCTGAGTACTGAGCACCCAGCACCCCGAGCACTGAGCACCCAGCGCCCCGAGCACTGAGCACCCAGCACCCTGAGCACTGAGCACTGAGCACACTGAGCACTGAGCACCCAGCACCCCGAGTACTGAGCACTGAGAACCCTGAGTACTGAGCACCCAACACCCAGAGTACTGATCACCCAGCACCCTGAGAACTGAGCACCCAGCACCCTGAGTACTGAGCACCCAGCACCCTGAGTACTGAGCACCCAGCACCCTGAGCACTGAGCACTGAGCACCCAGCACCTTGAGCACTGAGCACTGACCACCCAGCACCCCGAGCACTGAGCACCCAGCACCCCGAGCACTGAGCACCCAGCGCCCTGAGCACTGAGCACCCAGCACACTGAGCACTGAGCACTGAGCAACCAGCCCCCTGAGTACTGAGCACCCAGCACCATGAGTACTGAGCAACCAGCACCCTGAGCACTGAGCACCCTGAGGACTGAGCACCCAGCACCCTGAGCACTGAGCACCCAGCACCCTGAGTACTGAGCACCGATCACCCTGAGCACTGAGCACCCAGCACCCCGAGCACTGAGCACCCAGCACCCCGAGCACTGAGCACCCAGCACCCCGAGCACTGAGCACCCAGCACCCCGAGCACTGAGCACCCAGCACCCTGAGCACTGAAAACCCAGCACCCTGAGCACTGAGCACCCAGCACCCTGAGTACTGAGTACTCAGCACCCTGAGCACTGAGCACCCAGCACCCTGAGTACTGAGCACCAAGCACCCTGAGCACTGAGCACCCAGCACCCTGAGTACTGAGCTCCCTGAGTACTGAGCACCGATCACCCTGAGCACTGAGCACCCAGCACCCTGAGTACTGAGCACCCAGCACCCTGAGCACTGAGCACCCAGCACCCTGAGCACTGAGCACCCAGCACCCTGAGTACTGAGCACCCATCACCCTGAGTACTGAGCACCCAGCACCCTGAGCACTGAGCACAAAGCACACTGAGTACTGAGCACCCTGAATACTGAGCATAGAGGACCCTGAGCACTGAGCACCCAGCACCCTGAGCACTGAGCACCCAGCACACCGAGAATGAGCACCCAGCACCCTGAGTACTGAGAACCGAGCACCCTGAGTACTGAGCACGCAGCACGCTGAGCACTGAGCACACAGCACCCCGAGTACTGAGCACCCAGCACCCCGAGCACTGAGCACCCAGCACCACGAGAATGAGCACCCAGCACACTGAGTACTGAGCACCCAGCACCCTGAGTACTGAGCACCCTGAGTACTGAGCACCGATCACCCTGAGCACTGAGCACCCAACACCCTGAGTACTGAGCACCCAACGTACTGAGCACCGAGCACACTGAGCACTGAGCACCCAGCACCCTGAGTACTGAGCACCGAGCACCCTGAGCACTGAGCACCCAGCACCCTGAGTACTGAGCACCGAGCACCCCGAGCACTGAGCACCCAGCGCCCCGAGCACTGAGCACCCAGCACCCCGAGCACTGAGCACCCAGCACCCGTAGCACTGAGGACCCAGCACCCCGAGCAATGAGCACCCAGCACCCTGAGTACTGAGCACAAAGCACCCCGAGTACTGAGCACCCAGCAACCTGAGCACCGAGCACCCAGCACCCCGAGCACTGAGCACCCAGCACACTGAGCACTGAGCACCCAGCACCCTGAGTACTGAGCACTGAGCTCCCCGAGTACTGAGCACCCACCACCCCGAGCACTGAGCACCGAGGACACCGAGCACTGAGCACCCAGCACCCTGAGCACTGAGCACCCAGCACCCTGAGCACTGAGCACCCAGCACCCTGAGCACTGAGCACCCAGCACCCCGAGCACTAAGCACCCAGCAACCCGAGCACTGAGCACCCAGCACCCCGAGCACTGAGCACACAGCACCCTGAGTACTGAGCACCTAGCACCCTGAGTACTCAGCACCCAGCACCCTGAGCACTGAGCAACCAGCACCCTGAGTACTGAGCACCCTTCACCCCAAGCACTGAGCACCCTGAGAACTGAGCACCCAGCACCCCAAGCACTGAGAACCCTGAGTACTGAGCACCCAGCACCCTGATTAATGAGCACCCAGCACCCCGAGAACTGAGCACCCAGCACCCTGAGTATTGAGCACCGAGCAGCCTGAGTACTGAGCACCCAGCACCCTGAGTACTGAGCACCCAGTGTACTGAGCACCGAGCACCAAGCACCCTGAGTACTGAGCACCCAGCACCCTGAGCACTGAGCACCCAGCACCCTGAGTACTGAGCACCGAGCACCCTGAGTACTGAGCAACCAGCACCCCGAGCACTGAGCACCCAGCACCCCGAGCACTGACCAACCAGCACCCTGAGCACTGAGCACCCTGAGTACTGAGCACAGAGCACCCTGAGTACTGAGCACCCAGCACCCTGAGTATTGAGCACCCAGCAACCTGAGCACTGAGCACCAAGCACCCTGAGCACTGAGCACCAAGCACCCTGAGTACTGAGCACCCTGAGTACTGAGCACACAGCACTGTGAGCACTGAGCACCCAGCACCCCGAGCACTGAGCACCCAGCACCCTGAGCACTGAGCACCCTGAGTACTGAGCACTGAGCACCCTGAGTACTGAGCACTGAGCACCCTGAGTACTGAGCACCCAGCACCCTGAGCAATGAGCACCCGGAGTACTGAGCACCCAGCACCCTGAGTACTAAGCACCGAGCACCCTGAGTACTGAGCACCCAGTACCCTGAGCACTGAACACACAGCACCCTGAGTACTGAGCACCCTGAGCATTGAGCACCCAGCACCCTGTGCACTGAGGACCCAGCACCCTGAGTACTGAGCACCCAGCACCCTGAGCACTGAGCACCCAGCACCCTGAGTACTGAGCACCCAGCACCCTGAGCACTGAGCACTCTGAGTAATGAGCACTGAGCACCCAGCACCCCGAGCACTGAGCACTCAGCACCCTGTGTACTGAGCACTGAGTACCCAGCACCCCGAGCACTGAGCACCCAGCACCCTGAGCACTGAGCACCCTGAGTACTGAGCACCCAGCACCCTGAGCACTGAGCACCCAGCACCCTGAGCACTGAGCACCCAGCACCCAGAGCACTGAGCACCCTGAGTACTGAGCACTGAGCACCCTGAGCACTGAGCACCGAGCACCCTGAGTGCTGAGCACTGAGCACCCTGACCACTGAGCACCCAGCACCCTGAGTACTGAGCACCCAGCACCCTGAGCACTGAGGACCGAGCACCCTGAGTACTAAGCACAAAGCACCCTGAGTACTGAGCACCCAGCACCCTGAGCACTGAGCACCCAGCACACTGAGTACTGAGCACTGAGCACCCTGAGTACTGAGCACCGAGCACCCTGAGCACTGAGCACCCAGCACGCTGAGTACTGAGCACTGAGCACCCTGATTAATGAGCACCCGGCACCCCGAGAACTGAGCACCCAGCACCCTGAGTATTGAGCACCGAACACCCTGAGTACTGAGCACCCAGCACCCTGAGTACTGAGCACCCAGTGTACTGAGCACCGAGCACCCAGCACCCTGAGTACTGAGCACCCAGCACCCTGAGCACTGAGCACCCAGCACCCTGAGTACTGAGCACCGAGCACCCTGAGTACTGAGCACCCAGCACCCCGAGCACTGAGCACCCAGCACCCCGAGCACTGAGCACCCAGCACACCGAGCACTCAGCACCCAGCACCCCGAGCACTGAGCACCCAACACACCGAGCACTGAGCACCCAGCACCCCGAGCACCGAGCACCATGAGTACTAAGCACCGAGCACCCTGAGCACTGAGCACCCAGCACCCTGAGCACTGAGCACCCAGCACCCTGAGTACTGAGCCCCCAGCACCCCGAGCACTGAGCACCCAGCACCGTGAGTACTGAGCACCCAGCACCCTGAGCACTGAGCACCGAGCACCCTGAGCACTGAACACCCAGCACCCTGAGCACTGAGCTCCCTGATTACTGAGCACTGAGCACCCTGAGTACTGAGCACCCAGCACCCTGAGTATTGAGCACCCAGCAACCTGAGCACTGAGCACCGAGCACCCTGAGCACAGAGCACCCAGCACCCTGAGCACTGAGCACCCAGCACCCTGAGCACTTAGCACCCTGAGGACTGAGCACCCAGCACCCTGAGTACTGAGCACCCAGCACCCTGAGTACTGAGCACCCAGCACCCCGAGCACTGAGCACCCAGCACCCTGAGCACTGAGAACTGAGCACCCAGCACCCCGAGCACTGAGCACCCAGCACCCTGAGCACCCAGCACCCTGAGCACTGAGCACCCTGAGCACTGTGCACCCTCAGCACTGAGCACTGAGCACCCAGCACCCTGAGTACTGAGCACCCAACACTCTGAGCACTGAGCACACAGCACGCTGAGTACTGAGCACTGAGCACACAGCACCCTGAGTACTGAGCACCCAGCACCCCGAGCACTGAGCACCCAGCGCCCTGAGCACTGAGCACCCAGCACCCTGAGCACTGAGCACTGAGCACACTGAGCACTGAGCACCCAGCACCCCGAGTACTGAGCACTGGGAACCCTGAGTACTGAGCACCCAACACCCAGAGTACTGATCACCCAGCACCCTGAGAACTGAGCACCCAGCACCCTGAGTACTGAGCACCCAGCACCCTGAGTACTGAGCACCCAGCACCCTGAGCACTGAGCACTGAGCACCCAGCACCTTGAGCACTGAGCACTGACCACCCAGCACCCCGAGCACTGAGCAACCAGCACCCCGAGCACTGAGCACCCAGCGCCCTGAGCACTGAGCACCCAGCACACTGAGCACTGAGCACTGAGCAACCAGCCCCCTGAGTACTGAGCACCCAGCACCATGAGTACTGAGCACCCAGCACCCTGAGCACTGAGCACCCTGAGGACTGAGCACCCAGCACCCTGAGCACTGAGCACCCAGCACCCTGAGTACTGAGCACCGATCACCCTGAGCACTGAGCACCCAGCACCCCGAGCACTGAGCACCCAGCACCCCGAGCACTGAGCACCCAGCACCCCGAGCACTGAGCACCCAGCACCCCGAGCACTGAGCACCCAGCACCCTGAGCACTGAAAACCCAGCACCCTGAGCACTGAGCACCCAGCACCCTGAGTACTGAGTACTCAGCACCCTGAGCACTGAGCACCCAGCACCCTGAGTACTGAGCACCAAGCACCCTGAGCACTGAGCACCCAGCACCCTGAGTACTGAGCTCCCTGAGTACTGAGCACCGATCACCCTGAGCACTGAGCACCCAGCACCCTGAGTACTGAGCACCCAGCACCCTGAGCACTGAGCACCCAGCACCCTGAGCACTGAGCACCCAGCACCCTGAGTACTGAGCACCCAGCACCCTGAGTACTGAGTACCCAGCACCCTGAGCACTGAGGACCCAGCATCCTGAGTACTGAGCACCGAGCACCCTGAGTACTGAGCACCCAGCACCCTGAGTACTGAGCACACAGCACCCTGAGCACTGAGCACCCAGCACCCTGAGTACTGAGCACCCAGCACCCTGAGTACTGAGCACCCAGCACCCAGAGCACTGAGCACCCAGCACCCCGAGCACGGAGCACCCAGGACCCCGAGCACTGAGTACTGAGCACCCAGCACCCTGAGTACTGAGCACCGAGCTAACCGAGCACTGAGCACCCTGAGTACTGAGCACCCAGCACCCCGATCACTGAGCACCCAGCACCCTGAGCACTGAGCACCCAGCACCCTGAGCACTGAGCAGCCAGCACCCTGAGTACTGAGCACCCAGCACGCTGAGTACTGAGCACCCAGCACCCTGAGCACTGAGCACCCAGCACCCTGAGTACTGAGCACTGAGCACCCAGCACCGCGAGCACTGAGCACCCAGCACCCTGTGTACTGAGCACTGAGCACCCTGAGTACTAAGCACCCAGCACCCTGAGTACTGAGCACCCAGCACCCTGAGCACTGAGCACCGAGCACCCCGAGCACTGAGCACCTAGCACCCTGAGCACTCAGCACCCAGCACCCCGAGCACTGAGCACCCAGCACCCTGAGCACTGAGCACCCAGCACCATGAGCACGGAGAACCCCGAGTACTGAGCACCCAGCACCCTGAACACTGAGCACCCAGCACCTTGAGTACTGATCACCGAGCACCTCGAGCACTAAGCACCCAGCACCCTGAGTACTGAGCACCCAGCACCCTGAGCACTGAGCACCCAGAACCCTGAGCACTGAGCACCCAGCACCCTGAGCACGGAGCACCCAGCACCCTGAGTACTGAGCACCCAACACCCAGACTACTGAGCTCCCAGCACCCTGAGCACTGAGCACCCAGCACCCTGAGCACTGAGCACCCAGCACGCTGAGTACTGAGCACCCAGCACCCTGAGCACTGAGCACTCTGAGTAATGAGCACTGAGCACCCAGCACCCCGAGCACTGAGCACTCAGCACCCTGTGTACTGAGCACTGAGTACCCAGCACCCCGAGCACTGAGCACCCAGCACCCTGAGCACTGAGCACCCTGAGTACTGAGCACCCAGCACCCTGAGCACTGAGCACCCAGCACCCTGAGCACTGAGCACCCAGCACCCAGAGCACTGAGCACCCTGAGTACTGAGCACTGAGCACCCTGAGCACTGAGCACTGAGCACCCAGCACCCTGAGTACTGAGCACCAAGCACCCTGAGCACTGAGCACCCAGCACCCTGAGTACTGAGCTCCCTGAGTACTGAGCACCGATCACCCTGAGCACTGAGCACCCAGCACCCTGAGTACTGAGCACCCAGCACCCTGAGCACTGAGCACCCAGCACCCTGAGCACTGAGCACCCAGCACCCTGAGTACTGAGCACCCAGCACCCTGAGTACTGAGTACCCAGCACCCTGAGCACTGAGGACCCAGCACCCTGAGTACTGAGCACCGAGCACCCTGAGTACTGAGCACCCAGCACCCTGAGTACTGAGCACACAGCACCCTGAGCACTGAGCACCCAGCACCCTGAGTACTGAGCACCCAGCACCCTGAGTACTGAGCACCCAGCACCCAGAGCACTGAGCACCCAGCACCCCGAGCACGGAGCACCCAGGACCCCGAGCACTGAGTACTGAGCACCCAGCACCCTGAGTACTGAGCACCGAGCTAACCGAGCACTGAGCACCCTGAGTACTGAGCACCCAGCACCCCGATCACTGAGCACCCAGCACCCTGAGCACTGAGCAGCCAGCACCCTGAGCACTGAGCAGCCAGCACCCTGAGTACTGAGCACCCAGCACGCTGAGTACTGAGCACCCAGCACCCTGAGCACTGAGCACCCAGCACCCTGAGTACTGAGCACTGAGCACGCAGCACCGCGAGCACTGAGCACCCAGCACCCTGTGTACTGAGCACTGAGCACCCTGAGTACTAAGCACCCAGCACCCTGAGTACTGAGCACCCAGCACCCTGAGCACTGAGCACCGAGCACCCCGAGCACTGAGCACCTAGCACCCTGAGCACTCAGCACCCAGCACCCCGAGCACTGAGCACCCAGCACCCTGAGCACTGAGCACCCAGCACCATGAGCACGGAGAACCCCGAGTACTGAGCACCCAGCACCCTGAGCACTGAGCACCCAGCACCTTGAGTACTGAGCACCGAGCACCTCGAGCACTAAGCACCCAGCACCCTGAGTACTGAGCACCCAACACCCAGACTACTGAGCTCCCAGCACCCTGAGCACTGAGCACCCAGCACCCTGAGTACTGAGCACCCAGCACCCTGAGCACTGAGCACCCAGAACCCTGAGCACTGAGCACCCAGCACCCTGAGCACGGAGCACCCAGCACCCTGAGTACTGAGCACCCAACACCCAGACTACTGAGCTCCCAGCACCCTGAGCACTGAGCACCCAGCACCCTGAGTACTGAGCACCCAGCACCCTGAGTACTGAACACCCAGCACCCTGAGCACTGAGCACTGAGCACCCTGAGCACTGAGTACTGAGCACTGAGCACCCTGAGCACTGAGCACCCAGCACCCCGAGTACTGAGCACCCAGCACCCCGAGCACTGAGCACCCAGCGCCCCGAGCACTGAGCACCCAGCACCCCGAGCACTGAGCACTCAGCACCCTGAGCACTGAGCACCCAGCACCCCGAGTACTGGGCACTGAGCACCCTGAGTACTGAGCACCAAGCACCCCGAGTACTGAGCACTGAGCACCCTGAGTACTGAGCACCCAGCACCCTGAGCACTGAGCACCCAGCACCCTGAGTACTGAGCACTGAAAACCCTGAGTACTGAGCACCGAGCACCCTGAGTACTGAGCACCCAGCACCCTGATCACTGAGCACGGAGCACCCCGAGGACTGAGCACCCAGCACCCTGAGCACTGAGCACCCAGCACCTTGAGTACTGAGCACCGAGCACAACGAGCACTGAGCACCCAGCACCCTGAGTACTGAGCACCCAGCACCCTGAGCACTGAGCACCCAGCTCCCTGAGCACTGAGCACGCAGCACCCCAAGCACGGAGCACCCAGCACCCTGAGTACTGAGCACAGAGCACCCTGAGCACTGAGCACCCAGCACCCTGAGTACTGAGCACCCAGCACCCTGAGTACTGAGCAACCAGCACCCTGAGCACTGAGCACTGAGCACCCAGCACCCTGACCACTGAGCACTGAGCACCCAGCAACACAGCCTTGAGCACCCAGCACCCCGAGCACTGAGCACCCAGCACCCTGAGCACTGAGCACCCAGCACACTGAGTACTGAGCAACCAGCAACCTGAGTACTGAGCACCCAGCACCCTGAGTACTGAGCACTCAGCACCCTGAGTACTGAGCACCGAGCACATTGAGCAATGAGCACCCAGAACCCTGAGCACTGAGCACCCGGAGGACTGAGCACCCAGCACCCTGAGCACTGAGCACCGATCACTCTGAGCAGTGAGCACCCAGCACCCCGAGCACTGAGCACCCAGCACCCTGAGTACTGAGCACCCAGCATCCCGAGTACTGAGCACCCAGCACCCTGAGTACTGCGCACCCAGCACCCCGAGCACTGAGCACACAGCACCCTGAGTACTGAGCACCCTGAGTACTGAGAACTGAGCACAGATCATCCTGAGTACTGAGCACCCTGAGGACTGAGCACCCAGCACCCAGAGCAATGAGAACCCAGCACCCTGAGTACTGAGCACTGATCACCCTGAGCACTGAGCACCCAGCACCCCGAGCACTGAGCACCCAGCACCCCGAGCACTGAGCACCCAGCACCCTGAGCACTGAGCACCGAGCACCCTGAGTACTGAACACCCAGCACCCTGAGCACTCAGCACTGAGCACCCAGCACCCTGAGCACTGAGCACTGAGCACCCAGCACCCCGAGCACTGAGTACCCAGCACCCTGAGCACCCAGCACCCTGAGCACTGAGCACCCTGAGCACTGAGCACCCTGAGCACTGAGCACTGAGCACCCAGCACCCTGAGTACTGAGCACCCAACACTCTGAGCACTGAGCACCCAGCACGCTGAGTACTGAGCACTGAGCACACAGCACCCTGAGTACTGAGCACCCAGCACCCCGAGCACTGAGCACCCAGCGCCCCGAGCACTGAGCACCCAGCACCCCGAGCACTGAGCACTGAGCACACTGAGCACTGAGCACCCAGCACCCCGAGTACTGAGCACTGAGCGCCCTGAGTACTGAGCACCCAGCACCCCGAGTACTGAGCACTGAGCACCCTGAGTACTGAGCACCCAGCACCCTGAGCACTGAGAACCCTGAGTACTGAGCACCGAGCACCCTGAGTACTGAGCACCCAGCCCCCTGAGCACTGAGCACGGAGCACCCCGAGGACTGAGCACCCCGCACCCTGAGCACTGAGCACCCAGCACCTTGAGTACTGAGCACCGAGCACCCCGAGCACTGAGCACCCAGCACCCTGAGTACTGAGCACCCAACACCCAGAGTACTGAGCACCCAGCACCATGATCACTGAGCACCCAGCACCCTGAGTACTGAGCACCCAGCACCCTGAGTACTGAGCACCCAGCACCCTGAGCACTGAGCACCCAGCACCCTGAGCACTGAGCACTGACCACCCAGCACCCCGAGCACTGAGCACCCAGCACCCCGAGCACTGAGCACCTAGCGCCCTGAGCACTGAGCACCCGGCATCCTGAGCACTGAGCACCCAGCCCCCTGAGTACTGAGCACCCAGCACCATGAGTACTGAGCACCCAGCACCCTGAGTACTGAGCACTGAGCACCCCGAGCACTGAGCACCCAGCACCCTGAGCACTGAGCACCCTGAGGACTGAGCACCCAGCACCCTGAGCACCGAGCACCCCGAGCACTGAGCACCCAGCACCCTGAGCACTGAGCACCCTGAGCACTGAGCACCCAGCACCCCGAGCACTGAGCACCCAGCACCCTGAGTACTGAGCACCCAGCACCCTGAGCACTGAGCACCCAGCACCCTGAGTACTGAGCACCCTGAGTACTGAGCACCGATCACCCTGAGCACTGAGCACCCAGCACCCTGAGTACTGAGCACCCAGCACCCTGAGCACTGAGCACCCAGCACCCTGAGCACTGAGCACCCAGCACCCTGAGCACTGAGCACCCAGCACCCTGAGCACTGAGCACCCAGCACCCTGAGTACTGAGTACTCAGCACCCTGAGCACTGAGCACCCAGCACCCTGAGTACTGATCACCAAGCACCCCGAGCACTGAGCACCCAGCACCCTGAGTACTGAGCACCCAGCACCCTGAGTACTGAGCACCCAGCACCCTGAGTACTGAGCACCCAGCACCCTGAGCACTGAGCACAAAGCACGCTGAGTACTGAGCCCTGAGCACCCTGAGTACTGAGCACCGAGGACCCTGAGCACTGAGCACCCAGCACGCTGAGTACTGAGCACTGAGCACAATGAGTACTGAGCACCTAGCACCCTGAGTACTGAGCACCCAGCACCCTGAGCACTGAGCAGCCAGCACCCTCAGCACTGAGCACCCAGCACCCTGAGCACTGAGCACCCAGCACCCCGAGTACTGAGCACCCAGCACCCCGAGTACTGAGCACCGAGCACCCCGAGCACTGAGCACCCAGCACCCTGAGCACTGAGCACCCTGAGGACTGAGCACCCAGCACCCTGAGCACTGAGCACCCTGAGCACTGAGCACCCAGCACCCCGAGCACTGAGCACCCAGCACCCTGAGTACTGAGCACCCAGCACCCTGAGCACTGAGCACCCAGCACCCTGAGTACTGAGCACCCTGAGTACTGAGCACCGATCACCCTGAGCACTGAGCACCCAGCACCCTGAGTACTGAGCACCCAGCACCGTGAGCACTGAGCACCCAGCACCCTGAGTACTGAGCACCCAGAACCCTGAGTACTGAGTACAAAGCACCCTGAGCACTGAGCACCCAGCACCCTGAGTACTGAGCACCGAGCACACTAAGTACTGAGCACCAAGCATCCTGAGTACTGAGCACCCAGCACCCTGAGCACTGAGCACCCAGCACCCTGAGTACTGAGCACCCAGCACCCTGAGTACTGAGCACCCAGCACCCTGAGTACTGAGCACCCAGCACCCTGAGTACTGAGCACCCAGCACCCTGAGTACTGAGCACCGAGCAATCCAAGCACTGAGCAACCAGCACCCTGAGTACTGAGCACTGATCACCCTGAGTACTGAGCACCGAACACCCTGAGTACTGAGCACCCAGCACCCTGAGGACTGAGCACCCAGCACCCTGAACACTGAGCACCCAGCACTCTGAGTACTGAGCCCCCAGCACCCTGAGTACTGAGCACCCAGCACCCTGAGGACTGAGCACCCAGCACCCTGAACACTGAGCACCCAGCACCCTGAGCACTGAGCACCCAGCACCCCGAGCACTGAGCACCCAGCACCCTGAGCACTGAGCACCCAGCACCCTGAGCACTGAGCACCCAGCAGCCTGAGTACTGAGTACTCAGCACCCTGAGCACTGAGCCCCCAGCACCCTGAGTACTGATCACCGAGCACCCCGAGCACTGAGCACCCAGCACCCTGAGTACTGAGCACCCAGCACCCTGAGTACTGAGCACCCAGCACCCTGAGTACTGAGCACCCAGCACCCTGAGCACTGAGCACAAAGCACGCTGAGTACTGAGCACTGAGCGCCCTGAGTACTGAGCACCGAGGACCCTGAGCACTGAGCACCCAGCACGCTGAGTACTGAGCACTGAGCACAATGAGTACTGACCACCTAGCACCCTGAGTACTGAGCACCCAGCACCCTGAGCACTGAGCAGCCAGCACCCTCAGCACTGAGCACCCAGCACCCCGAGCACTGAGCACCCAGCACCCTGAGCACTGAGCACCCAGCACCCCGAGTACTGAGCACCCAGCACCCCGAGTACTGAGCACCGAGCACCCCGAGCACTGAGCACCCAGCACCCTGAGTACTGAGCACCCAGTACCCTGAGTACTGAGCACCCCGAGTACTGAGCACCCAGCACCCTGAGTACTGAGCACTGATCACCCTGAGTACTGAGCACCGAACACCCTGAGTACTGAGCACCCAGAACCCTGAGGACTGAGCACCCAGCACCCTGAACACTGAGCACCCAGCACCCTGAGTACTGAGCCCCCAGCACCCTGAGTACTGAGCACCCAGCACCCTGAGGACTGAGCACCCAGCACCCTGAACACTGAGCACCCAGCACCCTGAGCACTGAGCACCCAGCACCCCGAGCACTGAGCACCCAGCACCCTGAGCACTGAGCACCCAGCACCCTGAGCACTGAGCACCCAGCACCCTGAGTACTGAGTACTCAGCACCCTGAGCACTGAGCACCCAGCACCCTGAGTACTGATCACCGAGCACCCCGAGCACTGAGCACCCAGCACCCTGAGTACTGAGCACCCAGCACCCTGAGTACTGAGCACCCAGCACCCTGAGTACTGAGCACCCAGCACCCTGAGCACTGAGCACAAAGCACGCTGAGTACTGAGCACTGAGCGCCCTGAGTACTGAGCACCGAGGACCCTGAGCACTGAGCACCCAGCACGCTGAGTACTGAGCACTGAGCACAATGAGTACTGACCACCTAGCACCCTGAGTACTGAGCACCCAGCACCCTGAGCACTGAGCAGCCAGCACCCTCAGCACTGAGCACCCAGCACCCCGAGCACTGAGCACCCAGCACCCTGAGCACTGAGCACCCAGCACCCCGAATACTGAGCACCCAGCACCCCGAGTACTGAGCACCGAGCACCCCGAGCACTGAGCACCCAGCACCCTGAGTACTGAGCACCCAGTACCCTGAGTACTGAGCACCCCGAGTACTGAGCACCCAGCACCCCGAGCACTGAGCACCCAGCACCCTGAGTACTGAGAACCGAGCACCCTGAGTACTGAGCACCCAGCACCCTGAGTACTGAGCCCCCAGCAACCTGAGTACTGAGCACCCAGCACCCCGAGCACTGAGCACCCAGCACCCTGAGTACTGAGCACCCAGCACCCCAAGCACGGAGCACCCAGGACCCCGAGCACTGAGTACTGAGCACCCAGCACCCTGAGTACTGAGCACCGAGCTCACCGAGCACTGAGCACCCAGCACCCTGAGCACTGAGCACCCAGCACCCTGAGCACTGAGCACCCAGCACCCTGAGTACTGAGCACCCAGCACGCTGAGTACTGAGCACTCAGCACCCTGAGCACTGAGCACCCAGCATCCTGAGTACTGAGCACCCAGCACCCTGTGTACTGAGCACTGAGCACACTGATTACTAAGCACCTAGCACCCTGAGCACTGAGCACCCAGCACCCCGAGCACTGAGCACCCAGCACCCTGTGTACTGAGCACTGAGCACCCTGATTACTAAGCACCTAGCACCCTGAGTACTGAGCACCCAGGACCCTGAGCACTGAGCACCGAGCACCCCGAGCACTGAGCACCCAGCACCCTGAGCACTCAGCACCCATCACCCCGATCACTGAGCACCCAGCACCCTGAGCACTGAGCACCCAGCACCCTGAGCACTGAGCACCCAGCACCCAGAGCACTGAGCACCCAGCACCCTGAGCGCTGAGCACCCAGCACCCTGAGTACTGAGCACCCAGCACCCTGAGTACTGAGCACCCTGAGTACTGAGCACCGATCACCCTGAGCACTGAGCACCCAGCACCCTGAGTACTGAGCACCCAGCACCCTGAGCACTGAGCACCCAGCACCCTGAGCATTGAGCACCCAGCACCCTGAGTACTGAGCACCCAGAACCCTGAGTACTGAGTACAAAGCACCCTGAGCACTGAGCACCCAGCACCCTGAGTACTGAGCACGGAGCACCCTGAGTACTGAGCACACAGCACCCTGAGTACTGAGCACCCAGCACCCTGAGCACTGAGCACCCAGCACCCTGAGTACTGAGCACCCAGCACCCTGAGTACTGAGCACTGATCACCCTGAGCACTGAGCACCCAGCACCCCGAGAACTGAGCACCCAGCACCCTGAGTACTGAGCACCTAGCACCCTGAGCACTGAGCACCGAGCACCCTGAGTACTGAACACCCAGCACCCTGAGTACTGAGCACCCAGCACCCTGAGCACTGAGCACCCAGCACCCCGAGCACTGAGCACCCAGCACCCTGAGCACCCAGCACCCAGAGCACTGAGCACCCTGAGCACTGATCACCCTGAGCACTGAGCACTGAGCACCCAGCACCCTGAGTACTGAGCACCCAACACTCTGAGCACTGAGCACCCAGCACGCTGAGTACTGAGCACTGAGCACACAGCACCCTGAGCACTGAGCACCCAGCACCCTGAGCACTGAGCACTGAGCACCCAGCATCCCGAGCACTGAGCACCAGGCACCCTGAGCACCCAGCACCCTGAGCACTGAGCACCCTGAGTACTGAGCACCCAGCACCCTGAGCACTGAGCACACAGCACCCTGAGTACTGAGCACCCTGAGTACTGAGCACCGATCACCCTGAGCACTGAGCACCCAGCACCCTGAGTACTGAGCACACAGCACCCTGAGCACTAAGCACCCAGCACCCTGAGCACTGAGCACCCAGGACCCTGAGTACTGAGTACAAAGCGCCCTGAGCACTGAGCACCCAGCACCCTGAGTACTGAGCACCGAGCACCCTGTGTACTGAGCACCCAGCACCCTGAGTACTGAGCACCCAGCACCCTGAGCACTGAGCACCCAGCACCCTGAGTACTGAGCACCCAGCACCCTGAGTACTGAGCACCCAGCACCCTGAGTACGGAGCACCCAGCACCCTGAGTACTGAGCACCCAGCACCGTGAGTACTGAGCACCGAGCACCCCGAGCACTGAGCAACCAGCACCCTGAGTACTGAGCACTGAGCACCCTGAGTACTAAGCACCGAACACCCTGAGTACTGAGCACCCAGCACCCTGAGGACTGAGCACCCAGCACCCTGAGCACTGAGCACCCAGCACCCTGATTAATGAGCACCCAGCACCCTGAGTACTGAGCACCCAGCACCCTGAGCACTGAGCACCCAGCACCCCGAGCACTGAGCACCCAGCACCCTGAGTACTGAGTACTCAGCACCCTGAGCACTGAGCACCCAGCACCCTGAGTACTGATCACCGAGCACCCCGAGCACTGAGCACCCAGCACCCTGAGCACTGAGCACCCAGCACCCTGAGTAATGAGCACCCAGCACCCTGAGTACTGATCACCGAGCACCCCGAGCACTGAGCACCCAGCACCCTGAGTACTGAGCACCCAGCACCCTGAATACTGAGCACCCAGCACCCTGAGTACTGAGCACCCAGCACCCTGAGCACTGAGCACAAAGCACGCTGAGTACTGAGCACTGAACACCGTGAGTACTGAGCACCGAGGACCCTGAGCACTGAGCACCCAGCACGCTGAGTACTGAGCACTGAGCACCCTGAGTACTGAGCACCTAGCACCCTGAGTACTGAGCACCCAGCACCCTGAGCACTGAGCAGCCAGAACCCTCAGCACTGAGCACCCAGCACTCCGAGCACTGAGCACCCAGCACCCTGAGCACTGAGCACCCAGCACCCCGAGTACTGAGCACCGAGCACCCCGAGCTCTGAGCACCCAGCACACTGAGTACTGAGCACCCAGTACCCTGAGTACTGAGCACCCCGAGTACTGAGCACCCAGCACCCCGAGCACTGAGCACCCAGCACCCTGAGTACTGAGAACAGATCACCCCGAGCTCGGAGCACCCAGGACCCCGAGCACTGAGTACTGAGCAGCCAGCACCCTGAGTACTGAGCACCGAGCTCCCCGAGCACTGAGCACCCAGCACCCTGAGCACTGAGCACCCAGCACCCTGAGCACTGAACACCCAGCACCCTGAGTACTGAGCACCCAGCACCCTGAGTACTGATCACCGAGCACCCCGAGCACTAAGCACCCAGCACCCTGAGTACTGAGCACCCAGCACCCTGAATACTGAGCACCCAGCACCCTGAGTACTGAGCACTCAGCACCCTGAGCAATGAGCACCCAGCACCCTGAGTACTGAGCACTGAGCACCCAGCACCCCGAGCACTGAGCACCCAGCACCCTGTGTACTGAGCACTGAACACCCTGATTACTAAGCACCCAGCACCCTGAGTACTGAGCACCCAGGACCCTGTGTACTGAGCACTGAGCACACTGATTACTAAGCACCTAGCACCCTGAGCACTGAGCACCCAGCACCCCGAGCACTGAGCACCCAGCACCCTGTGTACTGAGCACTGAGCACCCTGATTACTAAGCACCTAGCACCCTGAGTACTGAGCACCCAGGACCCTGAGCACTGAGCACCGAGCACCCCGAGCACTGAGCACCCAGCACCCTGAGCACTCAGCACCCATCACCCCGATCACTGAGCACCCAGCACCCTGAGCACTGAGCACCCAGCACCCTGAGCACTGAGCACCCAGCACCCAGAGCACTGAGCACCCAGCACCCTGAGCGCTGAGCACCCAGCACCCTGAGTACTGAGCACCCAGCACCCTGAGTACTGAGCACCCTGAGTACTGAGCACCGATCACCCTGAGCACTGAGCACCCAGCACCCTGAGTACTGAGCACCCAGCACCCTGAGCACTGAGCACCCAGCACCCTGAGCATTGAGCACCCAGCACCCTGAGTACTGAGCACCCAGAACCCTGAGTACTGAGTACAAAGCACCCTGAGCACTGAGCACCCAGCACCCTGAGTACTGAGCACGGAGCACCCTGAGTACTGAGCACACAGCACCCTGAGTACTGAGCACCCAGCACCCTGAGCACTGAGCACCCAGCACCCTGAGTACTGAGCACCCAGCACCCTGAGTACTGAGCACTGATCACCCTGAGCACTGAGCACCCAGCACCCCGAGAACTGAGCACCCAGCACCCTGAGTACTGAGCACCTAGCACCCTGAGCACTGAGCACCGAGCACCCTGAGTACTGAACACCCAGCAACCTGAGCACTGAGCACTGAGCACTCAGCACCCTGAGCACTGAGCACTGAGCACCCAGCACCCCGAGCACTGAGCACCCAGCACCCTGAGCACCCAGCACCCAGAGCACTGAGCACCCTGAGCACTGATCACCCTGAGCACTGAGCACTGAGCACCCAGCACCCTGAGTACTGAGCACCCAACACTCTGAGCACTGAGCACCCAGCACGCTGAGTACTGAGCACTGAGCACACAGCACCCTGAGCACTGAGCACCCAGCACCCTGAGCACTGAGCACTGAGCACCCAGCATCCCGAGCACTGAGCACCAGGCACCCTGAGCACCCAGCACCCTGAGCACTGAGCACCCTGAGTACTGAGCACCCAGCACCCTGAGCACTGAGCACACAGCACCCTGAGTACTGAGCACCCTGAGTACTGAGCACCGATCACCCTGAGCACTGAGCACCCAGCACCCTGAGTACTGAGCACACAGCACCCTGAGCACTGAGCACCCAGCACCCTGAGCACTGAGCACCCAGCACCCTGAGTACTGAGCACCCAGAACCCTGAGTACTGAGTACAAAGCGCCCTGAGCACTGAGCACCCAGCACCCTGAGTACTGAGCACCGAGCACCCTGTGTACTGAGCACCCAGCACCCTGAGTACTGAGCACCCAGCACCCTGAGCACTGAACACCCAGCACCCTGAGTACTGAGCACCCAGCACCCTGAGTACTGAGCACCCAGCACCCTGAGTACGGAGAACCCAGCACCCTGAGTACTGAGCACCCAGCACCGTGAGTACTGAGCACCGAGCACCCCGAGCACTGAGCAACCAGCACCCTGAGTACTGAGCACTGAGCACCCTGAGTACTAAGCACCGAACACCCTGAGTACTGAGCACCCAGCACCCTGAGGACTGAGCACCCAGCACCCTGAGCACTGAGCACCCAGCACCCTGAGTAATGAGCACCCAGCACCCTGAGTACTGAGCACCCAGCACCCTGAGCACTGAGCACCCAGCACCCCGAGCACTGAGCACCCAGCACCCTGAGTACTGAGTACTCAGCACCCTGAGCACTGAGCACCCAGCACCCTGAGTACTGAGCACCCAGCACCCTGAGTACTGAGCACCCAGCACCCTGAGCACTGAGCACAAAGCACGCTGAGTACTGAGCACTGAACACCGTGAGTACTGAGCACCGAGGACCCTGAGCACTGAGCACCCAGCACGCTGAGTACTGAGCACTGAGCACCCTGAGTACTGAGCACCTAGCACCCTGAGTACTGAGCACCCAGCACCCTGAGCACTGAGCAGCCAGAACCCTCAGCACTGAGCACCCAGCACTCCGAGCACTGAGCACCCAGCACCCTGAGCACTGAGCACCCAGCACCCCGAGTACTGAGCACCGAGCACCCCGAGCTCTGAGCACCCAGCACACTGAGTACTGAGCACCCAGTACCCTGAGTACTGAGCACCCCGAGTACTGAGCACCCAGCACCCCGAGCACTGAGCACCCAGCACCCTGAGTACTGAGAACAGATCACCCCGAGCTCGGAGCACCCAGGACCCCGAGCACTGAGTACTGAGCAGCCAGCACCCTGAGTACTGAGCACCGAGCTCCCCGAGCACTGAGCACCCAGCACCCTGAGCACTGAGCACCCAGCACCCTGAGCACTGAACACCCAGCACCCTGAGTACTGAGCACCCAGCACCCTGAGTACTGATCACCGAGCACCCCGAGCACTAAGCACCCAGCACCCTGAGTACTGAGCACCCAGCACCCTGAATACTGAGCACCCAGCACCCTGAGTACTGAGCACTCAGCACCCTGAGCAATGAGCACCCAGCACCCTGAGTACTGAGCACTGAGCACCCAGCACCCCGAGCACTGAGCACCCAGCACCCTGTGTACTGAGCACTGAACACCCTGATTACTAAGCACCCAGCACCCTGAGTACTGAGCACCCAGGACCCTGTGTACTGAGCACTGAGCACACTGATTACTAAGCACCTAGCACCCTGAGCACTGAGCACCCAGCACCCCGAGCACTGAGCACCCAGCACCCTGTGTACTGAGCACTGAGCAGCCTGATTACTAAGCACCTAGCACCCTGAGTACTGAGCACCCAGGACCCTGAGCACTGAGCACAGAGCACCCCGAGCACTGAGCACCCAGCACCCTGAGCACTCAGCACCCATCACCCCGATCACTGAGCACCCAGCACCCTGAGCTCTGAGCACCCAGCACCCTGAGCACTGAGCACCCAGCACCCAGAGCACTGAGCACCCAGCACCCTGAGCGCTGAGCACCCAGCACCCTGAGTACTGAGCACCCAGCACCCTGAGTACTGAGCACCCTGAGTACTGAGCACCGATCACCCTGAGCACTGAGCACCCAGCACCCTGAGTACTGAGCACCCAGCACCCTGAGCACTGAGCACCCAGCACCCTGAGCATTGAGCACCCAGCACCCTGAGTACTGAGCACCCAGAACCCTGAGTACTGAGTACAAAGCACCCTGAGCACTGAGCACCCAGCACCCTGAGTACTGAGCACGGAGCACCCTGAGTACTGAGCACACAGCACCCTGAGTACTGAGCACCCAGCACCCTGAGCACTGAGCACCCAGCACCCTGAGTACTGAGCACCCAGCACCCTGAGTACTGAGCACTGATCACCCTGAGCACTGAGCACCCAGCACCCCGAGAACTGAGCACCCAGCACCCTGAGTACTGAGCACCTAGCACCCTGAGCACTGAGCACCGAGCACCCTGAGTACTGAACACCCAGCAACCTGAGCACTGAGCACTGAGCACTCAGCACCCTGAGCACTGAGCACTGAGCACCCAGCACCCCGAGCACTGAGCACCCAGCACCCTGAGCACCCAGCACCCAGAGCACTGAGCACCCTGAGCACTGATCACCCTGAGCACTGAGCACTGAGCACCCAGCACCCTGAGTACTGAGCACCCAACACTCTGAGCACTGAGCACCCAGCACGCTGAGTACTGAGCACTGAGCACACAGCACCCTGAGCACTGAGCACCCAGCACCCTGAGCACTGAGCACTGAGCACCCAGCATCCCGAGCACTGAGCACCAGGCACCCTGAGCACCCAGCACCCTGAGCACTGAGCACCCTGAGTACTGAGCACCCAGCACCCTGAGCACTGAGCACACAGCACCCTGAGTACTGAGCACCCTGAGTACTGAGCACCGATCACCCTGAGCACTGAGCACCCAGCACCCTGAGTACTGAGCACACAGCACCCTGAGCACTGAGCACCCAGCACCCTGAGCACTGAGCACCCAGCACCCTGAGTACTGAGCACCCAGAACCCTGAGTACTGAGTACAAAGCGCCCTGAGCACTGAGCACCCAGCACCCTGAGTACTGAGCACCGAGCACCCTGTGTACTGAGCACCCAGCACCCTGAGTACTGAGCACCCAGCACCCTGAGCACTGAGCACCCAGCAGCCTGAGTACTGAGCACCCAGCACCCTGAGTACTGAGCACCCAGCACCCTGAGTACGGAGCACCCAGCACCCTGAGTACTGAGCACCCAGCACCGTGAGTACTGAGCACCGAGCACCCCGAGCACTGAGCAACCAGCACCCTGAGTACTGAGCACTGAGCACCCTGAGTACTAAGCACCGAACACCCTGAGTACTGAGCACCCAGCACCCTGAGGACTGAGCACCCAGCACCCTGAGCACTGAGCACCCAGCACCCTGAGTAATGAGCACCCAGCACCCTGAGTACTGAGCACCCAGCACCCTGAGCACTGAGCACCCAGCACCCCGAGCACTGAGCACCCAGCACCCTGAGTACTGAGTACTCAGCACCCTGAGCACTGAGCACCCAGCACCCTGAGTACTGATCACCGAGCACCCCGAGCACTGAGCACCCAGCACCCTGAGCACTGAGCACCCAGCACCCTGAGTAATGAGCACCCAGCACCCTGAGTACTGATCACCGAGCACCCCGAGCACTGAGCACCCAGCACCCTGAGTACTGAGCACCCAGCACCCTGAATACTGAGCACCCAGCACCCTGAGTACTGAGCACCCAGCACCCTGAGCACTGAGCACAAAGCACGCTGAGTACTGAGCACTGAACACCGTGAGTACTGAGCACCGAGGACCCTGAGCACTGAGCACCCAGCACGCTGAGTACTGAGCACTGAGCACCCTGAGTACTGAGCACCTAGCACCCTGAGTACTGAGCACCCAGCACCCTGAGCACTGAGCAGCCAGAACCCTCAGCACTGAGCACCCAGCACTCCGAGCACTGAGCACCCAGCACCCTGAGCACTGAGCACCCAGCACCCCGAGTACTGAGCACCGAGCACCCCGAGCTCTGAGCACCCAGCACACTGAGTACTGAGCACCCAGTACCCTGAGTACTGAGCACCCCGAGTACTGAGCACCCAGCACCCCGAGCACTGAGCACCCAGCACCCTGAGTACTGAGAACAGATCACCCCGAGCTCGGAGCACCCAGGACCCCGAGCACTGAGTACTGAGCAGCCAGCACCCTGAGTACTGAGCACCGAGCTCCCCGAGCACTGAGCACCCAGCACCCTGAGCACTGAGCACCCAGCACCCTGAGCACTGAACACCCAGCACCCTGAGTACTGAGCACCCAGCACCCTGAGTACTGATCACCGAGCACCCCGAGCACTAAGCACCCAGCACCCTGAGTACTGAGCACCCAGCACCCTGAATACTGAGCACCCAGCACCCTGAGTACTGAGCACTCAGCACCCTGAGCAATGAGCACCCAGCACCCTGAGTACTGAGCACTGAGCACCCAGCACCCCGAGCACTGAGCACCCAGCACCCTGTGTACTGAGCACTGAACACCCTGATTACTAAGCACCCAGCACCCTGAGTACTGAGCACCCAGGACCCTAAGCACTGAGCACCGAGCACCCCGAACACTGAGCACTCAGCACCCTGAGCACTCAGCACCCATCACCCCGATCACTGAGCACCCAGCACCCTGAGCACTGAGCACCCAGCACACTGAGCACTGAGCACCCAGCACCCAGAGCACTGAGCACCCAGCACCCTGAGCACAGAGCACCCAGCACCCTGAGTACTGAGCACCCAGCACCCTGAGTACTGAGCACCCAGCACCCTGAGTACTGAGCACCGAGCACCCTGAGTACTGAGCACCGAGCACCCTGAGTACTGAGCACCCAGCACCCTGAGCACTGAGCACCCAGCACGCTGAGTACTGAGCACTGAGCACCCAGCATCCCGAGCACTGAGCACCAGGCACCCTGAGCACCCAGCACCCTGAGCACTGAGCACCCTGAGTACTGAGCACCCAGCACCCTGAGCACTGAGCACACAGCACCCTGAGTACTGAGCACCCTGAGTACTGAGCACCGATCACCCTGAGCACTGAGCACCCAGGACCCTGAGTACTGAGCACACAGCACCCTGAGCACTGAGCACCCAGCACCCTGAGCACTGAGCACCCAGCACCCTGAGTACTGAGCACCCAGAACCCTGAGTACTGAGTACAAAGCGCCCTGAGCACTGAGCACCCAGCACCCTGAGTACTGAGCACCGAGCACCCTGTGTACTGAGCACCCAGCACCCTGAGTACTGAGCACCCAGCACCCTGAGCACTGAGCACCCAGCACCCTGAGTACTGAGCACCCAGCACCCTGAGTACTGAGCACCCAGCACCCTGAGTACGGAGCACCCAGCACCCTGAGTACTGAGCACCCAGCACCGTGAGTACTGAGCACCGAGCACCCCGAGCACTGAGCAACCAGCACCCTGAGTACTGAGCACTGAGCACCCTGAGTACTAAGCACCGAACACCCTGAGTACTGAGCACCCAGCACCCTGAGGACTGAGCACCCAGCACCCTGAGCACTGAGCACCCAGCACCCTGAGTAATGAGCACCCAGCACCCTGAGTACTGAGCACCCAGCACCCTGAGCACTGAGCACCCAGCACCCCGAGCACTGAGCACAAAGCACCCTGAGTACTGAGTACTCAGCACCCTGAGCACTGAGCACCCAGGACCCTGAGTACTGATCACCGAGCACCCCGAGCACTGAGCACCCAGCACCCTGAGCACTGAGCACCCAGCACCCTGAG
Source organism: Microtus oregoni (assembly GCF_018167655.1). Taxonomy (NCBI): domain Eukaryota; kingdom Metazoa; phylum Chordata; class Mammalia; order Rodentia; family Cricetidae; genus Microtus; species Microtus oregoni. The sequence continues at coordinate 161,562 of NW_024543262.1, forward strand.
TAATGAGCACCCAGCACCCTGAGTACTGAACACCGAGCACCCCGAGCACTGAGCACCCAGCACCCTGAGTACTGAGCACCCAGCACCCTGAATACTGAGCACCCAGCACCCTGAGTACTGAGCACCCAGTACCCTGAGCACTGAGCACAAAGCACGCTGAGTACTGAGCACTGAACACCGTGAGTACTGAGCACCGAGGACCCTGAGCACTGAGCACCCAGCACGCTGAGTACTGAGCACTGAGCACCCTGAGTACTGAGCACCTAGCACCCTGAGTACTGAGCACCCAGCACCCTGAGCACTGAGCAGCCAGAACCCTCAGCACTGAGCACCCAGCACTCCGAGCACTGAGCACCCAGCACCCTGAGCACTGAGCACCCAGCACCCCGAGTACTGAGCACCGAGCACCCCGAGCTCTGAGCACCCAGCACACTGAGTACTGAGCACCCAGTACCCTGAGTACTGAGCACCCCGAGTACTGAGCACCCAGCACCCCGAGCACTGAGCACCCAGCACCCTGAGTACTGAGAACAGATCACCCCGAGCTCGGAGCACCCAGGACCCCGAGCACTGAGTACTGAGCAGCCAGCACCCTGAGTACTGAGCACCGAGCTCCCCGAGCACTGAGCACCCAGCACCCTGAGCACTGAGCACCCAGCACCCTGAGCACTGAACACCCAGCACCCTGAGTACTGAGCACCCAGCACCCTGAGTACTGATCACCGAGCACCCCGAGCACTGAGCACCCAGCACCCTGAGTACTGAGCACCCAGCACCCTGAATACTGAGCACCCAGCACCCTGAGTACTGAGCACTCAGCACCCTGAGCAATGAGCACCCAGCACCCTGAGTACTGAGCACTGAGCACCCAGCACCCCGAGCACTGAGCACCCAGCACCCTGTGTACTGAGCACTGAGCACCCTGATTACTAAGCACCCAGCACCCTGAGTACTGAGCACCCAGGACCCTAAGCACTGAGCACCGAGCACCCCGAGCACTGAGCACTCAGCACCCTGAGCACTCAGCACCCATCACCCCGATCACTGAGCACCCAGCACCCTGAGCACTGAGCACCCAGCACACTGAGCACTGAGCACCCAGCACCCAGAGCACTGAGCACCCAGCACCCTGAGCACAGAGCACCCAGCACCCTGAGTACTGAGCACCCAGCACCCTGAGTACTGAGCACCCAGCACCCTGAGTACTGAGCACCGAGCACCCTGAGTACGGAGCACCGAGCACCCTGAGTACTGAGCACCCAGCACCCTGAGCACTGAGCACCCAGCACCCTGAGTACTGAGCACCCAGCACCCTGAGTACTGAGCACCCAGCACCCCGAGCACTGAGCACCCAGAACCCTGAGTACTGAGCACCTAGCACCCTGAGCACTGAGCACCGAGCACCCTGAGTACTGAACACCCAGCACCCTGAGCACTGAGCACTGAGCACACAGCACCCTGAGCACTGAGAACTGAGCACCCAGCACCCCGAGCACTGAGCACCCAGCACCCTGAGCACCCAGCACCCTGAGCACTGAGCACCCTGAGCACTGAGCACCCTCAGCACTGAGCACTGAGCACCCAGCACCCTGAGTACTGAGCACCCAACACTCTGAGCACTGAGCACCCAGCACGCTGAGTACTGAGCACTGAGCACACAGCACCCTGAGTACAGAGCACCCAGCACCCCGAGCACTGAGCACCCAGCGCCCCGAGCGTTGAGAACCCAGCACCCTGAGCACTGAGCACTGAGCACACTGAGCACTGAGCACCCAGCACCCCGAGTACTGAGCACTGAGCACCCTGAGCACTGAGCACCCAGCACCCTGAGTACTGAGCACCCAGCACCCTGAGTACTGAGCACCCAGCACCCAGAGCACTGAGCACTGAGCACCCAGCACCTTGAGCACTGAGCACTGACCACCCAGCACCCCGAGCACTGAGCACCCAGCACCCCGGGCACTGAGCACCCAGCGCCCTGAGCACTGAGCACCCAGCACACTGAGCACTGAGCACCCAGCCCCCTGAGTACTGAGCACCCAGCACCATGAGTACTGAGCACCCAGCACCCTGAGCACTGAGCACCCTGAGGACTGAGCACCCAGCACCCTGAGCACTGAGCACCCAGCACCCTGAGTACTGAGCACCGATCACCCTGAGCACTGAGCACCCAGCACCCCGAGCACTGAGCACCCAGCACCCTGAGTACTGAGCACCCAGCACCCTGAGCACTGAGCACCCAGCACCCTGAGTACTGAGCACCCTGAGTACTGAGCACCGATCACCCTGAGCACTGAGAACCCAGCACCCTGAGTACTGAGCACCCAGCACCCTGAGCACTGAGCACCCAGCACCCTGAGCACTGAGCACCCAGCACCCTGAGTACTGAGCACCCAGCACCCTGAGTACTGAGTACCCAGCACCCTGAGCACTGAGGACCCAGCACCCTGAGTACTGAGCACCGAGCACCCTGAGTACTGAGCACCCAGCACCCTGAGTACTGAGCACACAGCACCCTGAGCACTGAGCACCCAGCACCCTGAGTACTGAGCACCCAGCACCCTGAGTACTGAGCACCCAGCACCCAGAGCACTGAGCACCCAGCACCCCGAGCATGGAGCACCCAGGACCCCGAGCACTGAGTACTGAGCACCCAGCACCCTGAGTACTGAGCACCGAGCTAACCGAGCACTGAGCACCCTGAGTACTGAGCACCCAGCACCCCGATCACTGAGCACCCAGCACCCTGAGCACTGAGCACCCAGCACCCTGAGCACTGAGCACCCAGCACCCTGAGTACTGAGCACCCAGCACGCTGAGTACTGAGCACCCAGCACCCTGAGCACTGAGCACCCAGCACCCTGAGTACTGAGCACTGAGCACCCAGCACCCCGAGCACTGAGCACCCAGCACCCTGTGTACTGAGCACTGAGCACCCTGAGTACTAAGCACCCAGCACCCTGAGTACTGAGCACCCAGCACCCTGAGCACTGAGCACCGAGCACCCCGAGCACTGAGCACCCAGCACCCTGAGCACTCAGCACCCAGCACCCCGAGCACTGAGCACCAAGCACCCTGAGCACTGAGCACCCAGCACCATGAGCACGGAGAACCCCGAGTACTGAGCACCCAGCACCCTGAGCACTGAGCACCCAGCACCTTGAGTACTGAGCACCGAGCACCTCGAGCACTAAGCACCCAGCACCCTGAGTACTGAGCACCCAGCACCCTGAGCACTGAGCACCCAGAACCCTGAGCACTGAGCACAGAGCACCCTGAGCACGGAGCACCCAGCACCCTGAGTACTGAGCACCCAACACCCAGACTACTGAGCTCCCAGCACACTGAGCACTGAGCAGCCAGCACCCTGAGTACTGAGCACCCAGCACCCTGAGTACTGAACACCCAGCACCCTGAGCACTGCGCACTGAGCACCCTGAGCACTGAGTACTGAGCACTGAGCACCCTGAGCACTGAGCACCCAGCACCCCGAGTACTGAGCACCCAGCACCCCGAGCACTGAGCACCCAGCGCCCCGAGCACTGAGCACCCAGCACCCCGAGCACTGAGCACTGAGCACCCTGAGCACTGAGCACCCAGCACCCGGAGTACTGAGCACTGAGCACCCTGAGTACTGAGCACCAAGCACCCCGAGTACTGAGCACTGAGCACCCTGAGTACTGAGCACCCAGCACCCTGAGCACTGAGCACCCAGCACCCTGAGTACTGAGCACTGAAAACCCTGAGTACTGAGCACCGAGCACCCTGAGTACTGAGCACCCAGCACCCTGATCACTGAGCACGGAGCACCCCGAGGACTGAGCACCCAGCACCCTGAGCACTGAGCACCCAGCACCTTGAGTACTGAGCACCGAGCACAACGAGCACTGAGCACCCAGCACCCTGAGTACTGAGCACCCAGCACCCTGAGCACTGAGCACCCAGCTCCCTGAGCACTGAGCACGCAGCACCCCAAGCACTGAGCACCCAGCACCCTGAGTACTGAGCACAGAGCACCCTGAGCACTGAGCACCCAGCACCCTGAGTACAGAGCACCCAGCACCCTGAGTACTGAGCAACCAGCACCCTGAGCACTGAGCACTGAGCACCCAGCACCCTGAGCACTGAGCACCCAGCACCACAGCCCTGAGCACCCAGCACCCCGAGCACTGAGCACCCAGCACCCTGAGCACTGAGCACCCAGCACCCTGAGTACTGAGCAACCAGCAACCTGAGTACTGAGCACCCAGCACCCTGAGTACTGAGCAGTCAGCACCCTGAGTACTGAGCACCGAGCACACCGAGCAATGAGCACACAGCACCCTGAGCACTGAGCACCCTGAGTACTGAGCACTGAGCACAGAGCATCCTGAGTACTGAGCAGCGAGCACCCCGAGCACTGAGCACCCAGCACCCTGAGTACTGAGCACCCTGAGTACTGAGCACTGAGCACAGAGCATCCTGAGTACTGAGCACCCTGAGGACTGAGCACCCAGCACCCAGAGCACTGAGAACCCAGCACCCTGAGTACTGAGCACTGATCACCCTGAGCACTGAGCACCCAGCACCCCGAGCACTGAGCACCCAGCACCCTGAGTACTGAGCACCCAGCACCCTGAGCACTGAGCAGCGAGCACCCTGAGTACTGAACACCCAGCACCCTGAGCACTCAGCACTGAGCACCCAGCACCCTGAGCACTGAGCACTGAGCACCCAGCACCCCGAGCACTGAGCACCCAGCACCCTGAGCACCCAGCACCCTGAGCACTGAGCACCCTGAGCACTGAGCACCCTGAGCACTGAGCACTGAGCACCCAGCACCCTGAGTACTGAGCACCCAACACTCTGAGCACTGAGCACCCAGCACGCTGAGTACTGAGCACTGAGCACACAGCACCCTGAGTACTGAGCACCCAGCACCCCGAGCACTGAGCACCCAGCGCCCCGAGCACTGAGCACCCAGCACCCTGAGCACTGAGCACTGAGAACACTGAGCACTGAGAACCCTGAGTACTGAGCACCCAGCACCCTGAGCACTGAGCACCCTGAGTACTGAGCACCGAGCACCCTGAGTACTGAGTACCCAGCCCCCTGAGCACTGAGCACGGAGCAGCCCGAGGACTGTGCACCCCGCACCCTGAGCACTGAGCACCCAGCACCTTGAGTACTGAGCACCGAGCACCCCGAGCACTGAGCACCCAGCACCCTGAGTACTGAGCACCCAACACCCAGAGTACTGAGCACCCAGCACCCTGATCACTGAGCACCCAGCACCCTGAGTACTGAGCACCCAGCACCGTGAGTACTGAGCACCCAGCACCCTGAGCACTGAGCACTGAGCACCCAGCACCCTGAGCACTGAGCACTGACCACCCAGCACCCCGAGCACTGAGCACCCAGCACCCCGAGCACTGAGCACCCAGCGCCCTGAGCACTGAGCACCCAGCACCCTGAGCACTGAGCACCCAGCCCCCTGAGTACTGAGCACCCAGCACCATGAGTACTGAGCACCCAGCACCCTGAGTACTGAGCACCGAGCACCCCGAGCACTGAGCACCCAGCACCCTGAGCACTGAGCACCCTGAGGACTGAGCACCCAGCACCCTGAGCACCGAGCACACCGAGCACTGAGCACCCAGCACCCTGAGCACTGAGCACCCTGAGCACTGAGCACCCAGCACACCGAGCACTGAGCACCCAGCACCCTGAGTACTGAGCACCCAGCACCCTGAGCACTGAGCACCCAGCACCCTGAGTACTGAGCACCCTGAGTACTGAGCACCGATCACCCTGAGCACTGAGCACCCAGCACCCTGAGTACTGAGCACCCAGCAACCTGAGCACTGAGCACCCAGCACCCTGAGCACTGAGCACCCAGCACCCTGAGTACTGAGCACCCAGAACCCTGAGTACTGAGTACAAAGCACCCTGAGCACTGAGCACCCAGCACCCTGAGTACTGAGCACCGAGCACACTAAGTACTGAGCACCAAGCACCCTGAGTACTGAGCACACAGCACCCTGAGCACTGAGCACCCAGCACCCTGAGTACTGAGCACCCAGCACCCTGAGTACTGAGCACACAGCACCCTGAGTACTGAGCACCCAGCACCCTGAGTACTGAGCACCCAGCACCCTGAGTACTGAGCACCGAGCACCCCGAGCACTGAGCAACCAGCACCCTGAGTACTGAGCACTGAGCACCCTGAGTACTGAGCACCGAACACCCTGAGTACTGAGCACCCAGCACCCTGAGGACTGAGCACCCAGCACCCTGAACACTGAGCACCCAGCACCCTGAGTACTGAGCCCCCAGCACCCTGAGTACTGAGCACCCAGCACCCTGAGCACTGAGCACCCAGCACCCCGAGCACTGAGCACCCAGCACCCCGAGCACTAAGCACCCAGCACCCCGAGCACTGAGCACCCTGCACCCTGAGTACTGAGCACAGAGCACCCTGAGCACTGAGCACCCAGCACCCTGAGTACTGAGCACCCAGCACCCTGAGTACTGAGCAACCAGCACCCTGAGCACTGAGCACTGAGCACCCAGCACCCTGAGCACTGAGCACTGAGCACCCAGCACCACAGCCCTGAGCACGCAGCACCCCGAGCACTGAGCACCCAGCACCCTGAGCACTGAGCACCCAGCACCCTGAGTACTGAGCAACCAGCAACCTGAGTACTGAGCACCCAGCACCCTGAGTACTGAGCACACAGCACCCTGAGTACTGAGCAACCAGCACCCTGAGCACTGAGCACTGAGCACCCAGCACCCTGAGCACTGAGCACCCAGCACCACAGCCCTGAGCACCCAGCACCCCGAGCACTGAGCACCCAGCCCCCTGAGCACTGAGCACCCAGCACCCTGAGTACTGAGCAACCAGCAACCTGAGTACTGAGCACCCAGCACCCTGAGTACTGAGCAGTCAGCACCCTGAGTACTGAGCACCGAGCACACCGAGCAATGAGCACCCAGCACCCTGAGCACTGAGCACCCGGAGGACTGAGCACCCAGCACCCTGAGCACTGAGCACCGATCACTCTGAGCAGTGAGCACCCAGCACCCCGAGCACTGAGCACCCAGCACCCTGAGTACTGAGCACCCAGCACCCCGAGTACTGAGCACCCAGCACCCTGAGTACTGAGCACCCAGCACCCCGAGCACTGAGCACCCAGCACCCTGAGTACTGAGCACCCTGAGTACTGAGCACTGAGCACAGAGCCTCCTGAGTACTGAGCACCCTGAGGACTGAGCACCCAGCACCCAGAGCACTGAGAACCCAGCACCCTGAGTACTGAGCACTGATCACCCTGAGCACTGAGCACCCACCACCCCGAGCACTGAGCACCCAGCACCCTGAGTACTGAGCACCCAGCACCCTGAGCACTGAGCAGCGAGCACCTTGAGTACTGAACACCCAGCACCCTGAGCACTCAGCACTGAGCACCCAGCACCCTGAGCACTGAGCACTGAGCACCCAGCACCCCGAGCACTGAGCACCCAGCACCCTGAGCACCCAGCACCCTGAGCACTGAGCACCCTGAGCACTGAGCACCCTGAGCACTGAGCACTGAGCACCCAGCACCCTGAGTACTGAGCACCCAACACTCTGAGCACTGAGCACCCAGCACGCTGAGTACTGAGCACTGAGCACACAGCACCCTGAGTACTGAGCACCCAGCACCCCGAGCACTGAGCACCCAGCGCCCCGAGCACTGAGCACCCAGCACCCCGAGCACTGAGCACTGAGCACACTGAGCACTGAGAACCCTGAGTACTGAGCACCCAGCACCCTGAGCACTGAGAACCCTGAGTACTGAGCACCGAGCACCCTGAGTACTGAGTACCCAGCCCCCTGAGCACTGAGCACGGAGCAGCCCGAGGACTGAGCACCCCGCACCCTGAGCACTGAGCACCCAGCACCTTGAGTACTGAGCACCGAGCACCCCGAGCACTGAGCACCCAGCACCCTGAGTACTGAGCACCCAACACCCAGAGTACTGAGCACCCAGCACCCTGATCACTGAGCACCCAGCACCCTGAGTACTGAGCACCCAGCACCCTGAGTACTGAGCACCCAGCACCCTGAGCACTGAGCACTGAGCACCCAGCACCCTGAGCACTGAGCACTGACCACCCAGCACCCCGAGCACTGAGCACCCAGCACCCCGAGCACTGAGCACCCAGCGCCCTGAGCACTGAGCACCCAGCACCCTGAGCACTGAGCACCCAGCGCCCTGAGTACTGAGCACCCAGCACCATGAGTACTGAGCACCCAGCACCCTGAGTACTGAGCACCGAGCACCCCGAGCACTGAGCACCCAGCACCCTGAGCACTGAGCACCCTGAGGACTGAGCACCCAGCACCCTGAGCACCGAGCACACCGAGCACTGAGCACCCAGCACCCTGAGCACTGAGCACCCTGAGCACTGAGCACCCAGCACACCGAGCACTGAGCACCCAGCACCCTGAGTACTGAGCACCCAGCACCCTGAGCACTGAGCACCCAGCACCCTGAGTACTGAGCACCCTGAGTACTGAGCACCGATCACCCTGAGCACTGAGCACCCAGCACCCTGAGTACTGAGCACCCAGCACCCTGAGCACTGAGCACCCAGCACCCTGAGCACTGAGCACCCAGCACCCTGAGTACTGAGCACCCAGAACCCTGAGTACTGAGTACAAAGCACCCTGAGCACTGAGCACCCAGCACCCTGAGTACTGAGCACCGAGCACACTAAGTACTGAGCACCAAGCACCCTGAGTACTGAGCACACAGCACCCTGAGCACTGAGCACCCAGCACCCTGAGTACTGAGCACCCAGCACCCTGAGTACTGAGCACACAGCACCCTGAGTACTGAGCACCCAGCACCCTGAGTACTGAGCACCCAGCACCCTGAGTACTGAGCACCGAGCACCCCGAGCACTGAGCAACCAGCACCCTGAGTACTGAGCACTGAGGACCCTGAGTACTGAGCACCGAACACCCTGAGTACTGAGCACCCAGCACCCTGAGGACTGAGCACCCAGCACCCTGAACACTGAGCACCCAGCACCCTGAGTACTGAGCCCCCAGCACCCTGAGTACTGAGCACCCAGCACCCTGAGCACTGAGCACCCAGCACCCCGAGCACTGAGCACCCAGCACCCCGAGCACTAAGCACCCAGCACCCCGAGCACTGAGCACCCAGCACCCTGAGTACTGAGCACAGAGCACCCTGAGCACTGAGCACCCAGCACCCTGAGTACTGAGCACCCAGCACCCTGAGTACTGAGCAACCAGCACCCTGAGCACTGAGCACTGAGCACCCAGCACCCTGAGCACTGAGCACTGAGCACCCAGCACCACAGCCCTGAGCACCCAGCACCCCGAGCACTGAGCACCCAGCACCCTGAGCACTGAGCACCCAGCACCCTGAGTACTGAGCACCCAGCACCCTGAGTACTGAGCAACCAGCAACCTGAGTACTGAGCACCCAGCACCCTGAGTACTGAGCAGTCAGCACCCTGAGTACTGAGCACCGAGCACACCGAGCAATGAGCACCCAGCACCCTGAGCACTGAGCACCCGGAGGACTGAGCACCCAGCACCCTGAGCACTGAGCACCGATCACTCTGAGCAGTGAGCACCCAGCACCCCGAGCACTGAGCACCCAGCACCCTGAGTACTGAGCACCCAGCACCCCGAGTACTGAGCACCCAGCACCCTGAGTACTGAGCACCCAGCACCCCGAGCACTGAGCACCCAGCACCCTGAGTACTGAGCACCCTGAGTACTGAGCACTGAGCACAGAGCCTCCTGAGTACTGAGCACCCTGAGGACTGAGCACCCAGCACCCAGAGCACTGAGAACCCAGCACCCTGAGTACTGAGCACTGATCACCCTGAGCACTGAGCACCCACCACCCCGAGCACTGAGCACCCAGCACCCTGAGTACTGAGCACCCAGCACCCTGAGCACTGAGCAGCGAGCACCTTGAGTACTGAACACCCAGCACCCTGAGCACTCAGCACTGAGCACCCAGCACCCTGAGCACTGAGCACTGAGCACCCAGCACCCCGAGCACTGAGCACCCAGCACCCTGAGCACCCAGCACCCTGAGCACTGAGCACCCTGAGCACTGAGCACCCTGAGCACTGAGCACTGAGCACCCAGCACCCTGAGTACTGAGCACCCAACACTCTGAGCACTGAGCACCCAGCACGCTGAGTACTGAGCACTGAGCACACAGCACCCTGAGTACTGAGCACCCAGCACCCCGAGCACTGAGCACCCAGCGCCCCGAGCACTGAGCACCCAGCACCCCGAGCACTGAGCACTGAGCACACTGAGCACTGAGAACCCTGAGTACTGAGCACCCAGCACCCTGAGCACTGAGAACCCTGAGTACTGAGCACCGAGCACCCTGAGTACTGAGTACCCAGCCCCCTGAGCACTGAGCACGGAGCAGCCCGAGGACTGAGCACCCCGCACCCTGAGCACTGAGCACCCAGCACCTTGAGTACTGAGCACCGAGCACCCCGAGCACTGAGCACCCAGCACCCTGAGTACTGAGCACCCAACACCCAGAGTACTGAGCACCCAGCACCCTGATCACTGAGCACCCAGCACCCTGAGTACTGAGCACCCAGCACCCTGAGTACTGAGCACCCAGCACCCTGAGCACTGAGCACTGAGCACCCAGCACCCTGAGCACTGAGCACTGACCACCCAGCACCCTGAGCACTGAGCACCCAGCACCCCGAGCACTGAGCACCCAGCGCCCTGAGCACTGAGCACCCAGCACCCTGAGCACTGAGCACCCAGCGCCCTGAGTACTGAGCACCCAGCACCATGAGTACTGAGCACCCAGCACCCTGAGTACTGAGCACCGAGCACCCCGAGCACTGAGCACCCAGCACCCTGAGCACTGAGCACCCTGAGGACTGAGCACCCAGCACCCTGAGCACCGAGCACACCGAGCACTGAGCACCCAGCACCCTGAGCACTGAGCACCCTGAGCACTGAGCACCCAGCACACCGAGCACTGAGCACCCAGCACCCTGAGTACTGAGCACCCAGCACCCTGAGCACTGAGCACCCAGCACCCTGAGTACTGAGCACCCTGAGTACTGAGCACCGATCACCCTGAGCACTGAGCACCCAGCACCCTGAGTACTGAGCACCCAGCACCCTGAGCACTGAGCACCCAGCACCCTGAGCACTGAGCACCCAGCACCCTGAGTACTGAGCACCCAGAACCCTGAGTACTGAGTACAAAGCACCCTGAGCACTGAGCACCCAGCACCCTGAGTACTGAGCACCGAGCACACTAAGTACTGAGCACCAAGCACCCTGAGTACTGAGCACACAGCACCCTGAGCACTGAGCACCCAGCACCCTGAGTACTGAGCACCCAGCACCCTGAGTACTGAGCACACAGCACCCTGAGTACTGAGCACCCAGCACCCTGAGTACTGAGCACCCAGCACCCTGAGTACTGAGCACCGAGCACCCCGAGCACTGAGCAACCAGCACCCTGAGTACTGAGCACTGAGGACCCTGAGTACTGAGCACCGAACACCCTGAGTACTGAGCACCCAGCACCCTGAGGACTGAGCACCCAGCACCCTGAACACTGAGCACCCAGCACCCTGAGTACTGAGCCCCCAGCACCCTGAGTACTGAGCACCCAGCACCCTGAGCACTGAGCACCCAGCACCCCGAGCACTGAGCACCCAGCACCCCGAGCACTAAGCACCCAGCACCCCGAGCACTGAGCACCCAGCACCCTGAGTACTGAGCACAGAGCACCCTGAGCACTGAGCACCCAGCACCCTGAGTACTGAGCACCCAGCACCCTGAGTACTGAGCAACCAGCACCCTGAGCACTGAGCACTGAGCACCCAGCACCCTGAGCACTGAGCACTGAGCACCCAGCACCACAGCCCTGAGCACCCAGCACCCCGAGCACTGAGCACCCAGCACCCTGAGCACTGAGCACCCAGCACCCTGAGTACTGAGCAACCAGCAACCTGAGTACTGAGCACCCAGCACCCTGAGTACTGAGCACTCAGCACCCTGAGTACTGAGCACCGAGCACACCGAGCAATGAGCACCCAGCACCCTGAGCACTGAGCACCCGGAGGACTGAGCACCCAGCACCCTGAGATCTGAGCACCAATCACTCTGAGCAGTGAGCACCCAGCACCCCGAGCACTGAGCACCCAGCACCCTGAGTACTGAGCACCCAGCACCCCGAGTACTGAGCACCCAGCACCCTGAGTACTGAGCACCCAGCACCCCGAGCACTGAGCACCCAGCACCCTGAGTACTGAGCACCCTGAGTACTGAGCACTGAGCACAGAGCATCCTGAGTACTGAGCACCCTGAGGACTGAGCACCCAGCACCCAGAGAACTGAGAACCCAGCACCCTGAGTACTGAGCACTGATCACCCTGAGCACTGAGCACCCAGCACCCCGAGCACTGAGCACCCAGCACCCTGAGCACCCAGCACCCTGAGCACTGAGCACCCTGAGCACTGAGCACCCTGAGCACTGAGCACTGAGCACCCAGCACCCTGAGTACTGAGCACACAACACTCTGAGCACTGAGCACCCAGCACGCTGAGTACTGAGCACTGAGCACACAGCACCCTGAGTACTGAGCACTGACCACCCAGCACCCCGAGCACTGAGCACCCAGCACCCCGAGCACTGAGCACCCAGCGCCCCGAGCACTGAGCACCCAGCGCCCTGAGCAATGAGCACCCAGCACCCTGAGCACTGAGCACCCAGCACCCTGAGCACTGAGCACGCAGCGCCCCGAGCACTGAGCACCCAGCACCCCGAGCACTGAGCACTGAGCACACTGAGCACTGAGCACCCAGCACCCCGAGTACTGAGCACTGAGCGCCCTGAGTACTGAGCACCCAGCACCCCGAGTACTGAGCACTGAGCACCCTTAGTACTGAGCACCCAGCACCCTGAGCACTGAGAACCCTGAGTACTGAGCACCGAGCACCCTGAGTACTGAGCACCCAGCCCCCTGAGCACTGAGCACGGAGCACCCCGAGGACTGAGCACCCCGCACCCTGAGCACTGAGCACCCAGCACCTTGAGTACTGAGCACCGAGCACCCCGAGCACTGAGCACCCAGCACCCTGAGTACTGAGCACCCAACACCCAGATTACTGAGCACCCAGCACCCTGATCACTGAGCACCCAGCACCCTGAGTACTGAGCACCCAGCACCCTGAGAACTGAGCACCCAGCACCCTGAGCACTGAGCACTGAGCACCCAGCACCCTGAGCACTGAGCACTGACCACCCAGCACCCCGAGCACTGAGCACCCAGCACCCCGAGCACTGAGCACCCAGCGCCCTGAGCACTGAGCACCCAGCACCCTGAGTACTGAGCACCGAGCACCCCGAGCACTGAGCACCCAGCACCCTGAGCACTGAGCACCCTGAGGACTGAGCACCCAGCACCCTGAGCACCGAGCACCCCGAGCACTGAGCACCCAGCACCCTGAGCACTGAGCACCCTGAGCACTGAGCACCCAGCACACCGAGCACTGAGCACTAAGCACCCTGAGTACTGAGCACCCAGCACCCTGAGCACTGAGCACCCAGCACCCTGAGTACTGAGCACCCTGAGTACTGAGCACCGATCACCCTGAGCACTGAGCACCCAGCACCCTGAGTACTGAGCACCCAGCACCCTGAGCACTGAGCACCCAGAACCCTGAGCACTGAGCACCCAGCACCCTGAGTACTGAGCACCCAGAACCCTGAGTACTGAGTACAAAGCACCCTGAGCACTGAGCACCCAGCACCCTGAGTACTGAGCACCGAGCACACTAAGTACTGAGCACCAAGCACCCTGAGTACTGAGCACCCAGCACCCTGAGCACTGAGCACCCAGCACCCTGAGTACTGAGCACCCAGCACCCTGAGTACTGAGCACCCAGCACCCTGAGTACTGAGCACCCAGCACCCTGAGTACTGAGCACCCAGCACCCTGAGTACTGAGCACCGAGCACCCCGAGCACTGAGCAACCAGCACCCTGAGTTCTGAGCACTGAGCACCCTGAGTACTGAGCACCGAACACCCTGAGTACTGAGCACCCAGCACCCTGAGGACTGAGCACCCAGCACCCTGAACACTGAGCACCCAGCACCCTGAGTACTGAGCCCCCAGAACCCTGAGTAATGAGCACCCAGCACCCTGAGCACTGAGCACCCAGCACCCTGAGCACTGAGCACCCAGCACCCCGAGCACTGAGCACCCAGCACCCCGAGCACTGAGCACCCAGCACCCTGAGCACTGAGCACCCAGCACCCTGAGCACTGAGCACCCAGCACCCTGAGTACTGAGTACTCAGCACCCTGAGCACTGAGCACCCAGCACCCTGAGTACTGATCACCGAGCACCCCGAGCACTGAGCACCCAGCACCCTGAGTACTGAGCACCCAGCACCCTGAGCACTGAGCACCCAGCACCCTGAGTACTGAGTACTCAGCACCCTGAGCACTGAGCACCCAGCACCCTGAGTACTGATCACCGAGCACCCCGAGCACTGAGCACCCAGCACCCTGAGTACTGAGCACCCAGCACCCTGAGTACTGAGCACTGAGCACCCTGAGTACTGAGCACCGAGGACCCTGAGCACTGAGCACCCAGCACCCTGAGTACTGAGCACTGAGCACCCTGAGTACTGAGCACCTAGCACCCTGAATACTGAGCACACAGCACCCTGAGTACTGAGCAGCCAGCACCCTCAGCACTGAGCACACAGCACCCCGAGCACTGAGCACCCAGCACCCTGAGCACTGAGCACCCAGCACCCCGAGTACTGAGCACCCAGCACCCTGAGTACTGAGCACCCAGTACCCTGAGTACTGAGCACGCCGAGTACTGAGCACCCAGCACCCCGAGCACTGAGCACCCAGCACCCTGAGTACTGAGAACAGATCACCCTGAGTACTGAGCACCCAGCACCCTGAGTACTGAGCCCCCAGCACCCTGAGTACTGAGCACCCAGCAACCCGAGCACTGAGCACCCAGCACCCCGAGAATGAGCACCCAGCACCCTGAGTACTGAGAACCGAGCACCCTGAGTACTGAGCATCCAGCACACTGAGTACTGACCCCCCAGCACCCTGAGCACTGAGCACCCAGCACACCGAGCACTGAGCAGCCAGCACCGCGAGAATGAGCACCCAGCACACTGAGTACTGAGCACCCAGCACCCCGAGCACGGAGCACCCAGGACCCCGAGCACTGAGTACTGAGCACCCAGCACCCTGAGTACTGAGCACCGAGCTCCCCGAGCACTGAGCACCCAGCACCCTGAGCACTGAGCACCCAGCACCCTGAGCACTGAGCACCCAGCACCCTGAGCACTGAGCACCCAGCACCCTGAGCACTGAGCACCCAGCACCGAGAGCACTGAGCACCCAGCACCCTGAGTACTGAGCACCCTGAGTACTGAGCACCGATCACCCTGAGCACTGAGCACCCAGCACCCTGAGTACTGAGCACCCAGCACCCTGAGCATTGAGCACCCAGCACCCTGAGTACTGAGCACCCAGAACCCTGAGTACTGAGTACAAAGCACCCTGAGCACTGAGCACCCAGCACCCTGAGCACTGAGCACCCAGCACCCTGAGCACTGAGCACCCAGCACCCTGAGCACTGAGCACCCAGCACCCTGAGTACTGAGCACCCAGCACCCTGAGTACTGAGCACCCAGACCCCGAGCACTGAGCACCCAGCACCCCTAGCACTGTGCACCTAGCACCCTGAGTACTGAGAACCCAGCACCCTGAGTACCCAGCACCCTGAGTACTGAGCACCCAGCAAACTGAGTACTGAGCACGCAGACCCCGAGCACTGAGCACCCAGCACCCCTAGCACTGTGCACCTAGCACCCTGAGTACTGAGAACCCAGCAACCTGAGTACTGAGCAACCAGCACCCTGAGCACTGAGCACCCTGCAGCCCGAGCACTGAGCATCCAGCATCCTGAGCACTGAGTACTGGGCACCCAGCACCCTGAGCACTGAGCACCCAGCACCCTGAGCACTGAGCACCCAGCACCCTGAGTACTGAGCACCCAGCACCCCAAGCACTGAGCACCGAGCACCCTGAGTACTGAGCACCCAGCACGCTGAGCACTGAGCACCCAGCACCCCGAGTACTGAGCACATAGCACCCTGAGTACTGAGCACCCAGCACCCTGAGTACTGAGCACCCTGAGTACTGAGCACCCTGCACCCTGAGTACTGAGCACTGAGCACCCAGCACCCCGAGTACTGAGCACCCAGCACCCTGAGCACTGAGCACCCAGCACCCTGAGTACTGAGCACCCAGCACCCCAAGCACTGATCACCGAGCACCCTGAGTACTGAACACCCAGCACGCTGAGCACTGAGCACCCAGCACCCCGAGTACTGAGCACCCAGCACCCTGAGTACTGAGCACCGAGCACCCAGAGTACTGAGCAACCTGAGTACTGAGCACCCAGCACCCTGAGCACTGAGCACCCAGCACCCTGAGCACTGAGCACCCAACGTACTGAGCACCGAGCACCCCGAGCACTGAGCACCCAGCACTGAGCACCCAGCACCCTGACCACTGAGCACCCAGCACCCTGCGTACTGAGCACCCAGCACCCTGAGCACTGAGCACCCAGCACCCTGAGCACTGAGCACCCAGCACCCTGAGTACTGAGCACCCAGCACCCCAAACACGGAGCACCGAGCACCCGGAGAACTGAGCACCGAGCACCCTGAGTACTGAGCACCCAGCACCATGAGTACTGAGCACCGAGCACCCAGAGTACTGAGCAACCTGAGTACTGAGCACCCAGCACCCCGAGAATGAGCACCCAGCACCATGAGTACTGAGCACCGAGCACCCTGAGCACTGAGCACCCAGCACCCTGAGCACTGAACACCAAGCACCCTGAGTACTGAGCACCCAGCACCCCAATCACTGAGCACCCAGCACCCTGAGTACTGAGCACCCTGAACGCTGAGCACTGAGCACCCAGCACCCAGAGTACTGAGCACCCAGCACCCTGAGTACTGAGCACCCAGCACACTGAGTACTGAGCACCCAGCACCCCGAGCACTGAGCACCCAGCACCCTGAGCACTGAGCACCCAGCACCCTGACTACTGAGCATCAAGCACCCTGAGCACTGAGCACCCAGCACCCTGAGCACTGAGCACCCAGCACCCTGAGCACTGAGCACCCAACGTACTGAGCACCGAGCACCCCGAGCACTGAGCACCCAGCACTGAGCACCCAGCACCCTGAGTACTGAGCACCCAGCACCCTGAGTACTGAGCACCGAGCACCCCGAGCACTGAGCACCCAGCACCCTGAGTACTGAGCACCCAGCACCCTGAGTACTGAGCACTGAGCACTGAGCACCCTGAGTACTGAGCACCCAGCACCCTGAGCACTGAGCACCCAGCACCCTGAGCACTGAGCACCCAGCACCCTGAGTACTGAGCACCCAGCACCCTGAGTACTGAGCACCCAGCACCCTGAGCACTGAGCCCCCAGCACCCTGAGCACTGAGCACCCAGCACCCAGAGCACTGAACACCCAGCACCCTGAGCACTGAGCACCCAGCACCCTGAGTACTAAGCACCCAGCACCCTGAGTACTGAGCACCCAGCACCCTGAGCACTGAGCACCCAGCACCCTGAGCGCTGAGCACCCAGCACCCCAAGCACTGCGCACCCAGCACCCTGAGTACTGAGCACCCTGAGTACTGAGCACCCAGCACCCTGAGCACTGAGCACCCAGCACCCTGAGTACTGAGCACCCTGAGTACTGAGCACCCAGCACCCTGAGTACTGAGCACCCTGAGTACTGAGCACCCAGCACCCTGAGCACTGAGCACCCAGCACCCTGAGTACTGAGCACCCAGCACCCTGAGCACTGAGCACCCAGCACCCTCAGTACTGAGCACCCAGCACCCTGAGTTCTTAGCACCCAGCAGCCTGAACACTGAGCACCCAGCAACCTGAGTACTGAGCACCGAGCACCCTGAATACTGAGCACCCAGCACCCTGAGTACTGAGCACCCAGCACCCTGAGTACTGAGCACCGAGCACTCCGAGCACTGAGCACAAAGCACCCTGAGTACTGAGCACCCTGCACCCTGAGTACTGAGCACTGAGCACCCAGCACCCCGAGTACTGAGCACCCAGCACCCTGAGCACTGAGCACCCAGCACCGTGAGTACTGAGCACCCAGCACACTGAGTACTGAGCACCCAGCACCCCGAGCACTGAGCACCCAGCACCCTGAGCACTGAGCACCCAGCACCCTGAGTACTGAGCATCAAGCACCCTGAGCACTGAGCACCCAGCACCCTGAGCACTGAGCACCCAGCACCGTGAGCACTGAGCACCCAGCACTGAGCACCCAGCACCCTGAGTACTGAACACCCAGCACACTGAGTACTGAGCCCCGCGCACCCCGAGCACTGAGCACCGGACACCCTGAGCACTGAGCACCCAGCACCATGAGTACTGAGCACCCAGCACCCTGAGTACTGAGCACTGAGCACTGAGCACCCTGAGCACTGAGAACCCTGAGCACTGAGCACCCAGCATCCTGAGCACTCAGTACTGAGCACCCAGCACCCTGAGCACTGAGCACCCAGCACCCTGAGCACTGAGCACCCTGCACCCTGAGTACTGAGCACCCAGCACCCCAAACACTGAGCACCGAGCACCCTGAGAACTGAGCACCGAGCACCCTGAGTACTGAGCACCCAGCACCATGAGTACTGAGCACCGAGCACCCAGAGTACTGAGCAACCTGAGTCCTGAGCACCCAGCACCCCGAGAATGAGCACCCAGCACCATGAGTACTGAGCACCGAGCACCTTGAGCACTGAGCACCCAGCACCCTGAGTACTGAGCACCAAGCACCCTGAGTACTGAGCACCCAGCACCCTGAGTACTGAGCACCCAGCACCCTGAGTTCTGAGCACCCAGGACCCTTAGCACTGAGCACAATGAGTACTGAGCACCAAGCACCCTGAGCACTGAGGACCCAGCACCCTGAGTACTGAGCACCCAGCACCCTGAGCACTGAGGACCCAGCACCCCGAGCACTGAGCACCCAGAACCCTGATTACTGAGCACCCAGCACCCCGAGCACTGAGCACCGGGCACCCCGAGCACTGAGCACCCAGCACGCTGAGTACTGAGCACAGAGCACCCTGAGTACTGAGCACTGAGCACTGAGCACCCTGAGCACTGAGCACCCAGCACCCTGAGCACTGAGCACCCAGCATCCTGAGCACTGAGTACTGAGCACCCAGCAACCTGAGCACTGAGCACCCAGCACCCTGTGCACTGAACACCAAGCACCCTGAGTACTGAGCACCCAGCACCCCAAACACTGAGCACCGAGCACCCTGAGAACTGAGCACCGAGCAACCTGAGTACTGAGCACCCTGAGCACTGAGCACCCAGCATCCTGAGCACTCAGTACTGAGCACCCAGCACCCTGAGCACTGAGCACCCAGCACCCTGTGCACTGAACACCAAGCACCCTGAGTACTGAGCACCCAGCACCCAAAACACTGAGCACCGAGCACCCTGAGAACTGAGCACCGAGCACCCTGAGTACTGAGCACCCAGCACCATGAGTACTGAGCACCGAGCACCCAGAGTACTGAGCAACCTGAGTACTGAGCACCCAGCACCCCGAGAATGAGCACCCAGCACCTTGAGTACTGAGCACCGAGCACCCTGAGCACTGAGCACCCAGCACCCTGAGTACTGAGCACCAAGCACCCTGAGTACTGAGCACCCAGCACCCTGAGTACTGAGCACACAGCACCCTGAGTTCTGAGCACCCAGGACCCTTAGCACTGAGCACAATGAGTACTGAGCACCAAGCACCCTGAGCACTGAGGACCCAGCACCCTGAGTACTGAGCACCCAGCACCCTGAGCACTGAGGACCCAGCACCCCGAGCACTGAGCACCCAGCACCCTGAGTACTGAGCACCCAGCACCCCGAGCACTGAGCACCGGGCACCCCGAGCACTGAGCACCCAGCACGCTGAGTACTGAGCACCCAACACCCTGAGTACTGAGCACTGAGCACTGAGCACCCTGAGCACTGAGCACCCAGCACCCTGAGCACTGAGCACCCAGCATCCTGAGCACTGAGTACTGAGCACCCAGCACCCTGAGCACTGAGCACCCAGCACCCTGTGCACTGAACACCCAGCACCCTGAGTACTGAGCACCCAGCACCCCAAACACTGAGCACCGAGCACCCTGAGAACTGAGCACCGAGCAACCTGAGTACTGAGCACCCAGCACCCTGAGTACTGAGCACCGAGCTCCCCGAGCACTGAGCACCCTGAGTACTGAGCACCCAGCACCCCGATCACTGAGCACCCAGCACCCTGAGCACTGAGCACCCACCACCCTGAGCACTGAGCACCCAGCTCCCTGAGTACTGAGCACCCAGCACGCTGAGTACTGAGCACCCAGCACCCCGAGCACTGAGCACCGAGCACCATGAGTACTGAGCACTGAGCACCCAGGAGCCTGTGTACTGAGCACTGAGCACCCTGAGTACTAAGCACCCAGCACTCTGAGTACTGAGCACCCAGCACCCTGAGCACTGAGCAACCAGCAGCCCGAGCAGTGAGCACCCAGCATCCTGAGCACTGAGTACTGGGCACCCAGAACCCTGAGCACTGAGCACCCAGCACCCTGAGCACTGAGCACCCAGCACCCTGAGCACTGAGCACCCAGCACACTGAGTACTGAGCACCCAGCACCCTGAGTACTGAGCACCCAGACCCCGAGCACTGAGCACCCAGCACCCCTAGCACTGTGCACCTAGCACCCTGAGTACTGAGAACCCAGCACCCTGAGTACCCAGCACCCTGAGTACTGAGCACCCAGCAAACTGAGTACTGAGCACCCAGACCCCGAGCACTGAGCACCCAGCACCCCTAGCACTGTGCACCTAGCACCCTGAGTACTGAGAACCCAGCACCCTGAGTACTGAGCACCCAGCACCCTGAGCACTGAGCACCCTGCAGCCCGAGCACTGAGCATCCAGCATCCTGAGCACTGAGTACTGGGCACCCAGCACCCTGAGCACTGAGCACCCAGCACCCTGAGCACTGAGCACCCAGCACCCTGAGTACTGAGCACCCAGCACCCCAAGCACTGAGCACCGAGCACCCTGAGTACTGAGCACCCAGCACGCTGAGCACTGAGCACCCAGCACCCCGAGTACTGAGCACATAGCACCCTGAGTACTGAGCACCCAGCACCCTGAGTACTGAGCACCCTGAGTACTGAGCACCCTGCAACCTGAGTACTGAGCACTGAGCACCCAGCACCCCGAGTACTGAGCACCCAGCACCCTGAGCACTGAGCACCCAGCACCGTGAGTACTGAGCACCCAGCACACTGAGTACTGAGCACCCAGCACCCCGAGCACTGAGCACCCAGCACCCTGAGCACTGAGCACCCAGCACCCTGAGTACTGAGCATCAAGCACCCTGAGCACTGAGCACCCAGCACCCTGAGCACTGAGCACCCAGCACCGTGAGCACTGAGCACCCAGCACTGAGCACCCAGCACCCTGAGTACTGAACACCCAGCACACTGAGTACTGAGCCCCGCGCACCCCGAGCACTGAGCATCGGACACCCCGAGCACTGAGCACCCAGCACCCTGAGTACTGAGCACCCAGCACCCTGAGTACTGAGCACTGAGCACTGAGCACCCTAAGCACTGAGCACCCTGAGCACTGAGCACCCAGCATCCTGAGCACTCAGTACTGAGCACCCAGCACCCTGAGCACTGAGCACCCAGCACCCTGAGCACTGAGCACCCTGCACCCTGAGTACTGAGCACCCAGCACCCCAAACACTGAGCACCGAGCACCCTGAGAACTGAGCACCGAGCACCCTGAGTACTGAGCACCCAGCACCATGAGTACTGAGCACCGAGCACCCAGAGTACTGAGCAACCTGAGTCCTGAGCACCCAGCACCCCGAGAATGAGCACCCAGCACCATGAGTACTGAGCACCGAGCACCCTGAGCACTGAGCACCCAGCACCCTGAGTACTGAGCACCAAGCACCCTGAGTACTGAGCACCCAGCACCCTGAGTACTGAGCACCCAGCACCGTGAGTTCTGAGCACCCAGAACCCTTAGCACTGAGCACAATGAGTACTGAGCACCAAGCACCCTGAGCACTGAGGACCCAGCACCCTGATTACTGAGCACCCAGCACCCCGAGCACTGAGCACCGGGCACCCCGAGCACTGAGCACCCAGCACGCTGAGTACTGAGCACAGAGCACCCTGAGTACTGAGCACTGAGCACTGAGCACCCTGAGCACTGAGCACCCAGCACCCTGAGCACTGAGCACCCAGCATCCTGAGCACTGAGTACTGAGCACCCAGCACCCTGAGCACTGAGCACCCAGCACCCTGTGCACAGAACACCCAGCACCCTGAGTACTGAGCACCCAGCACCCCAAACACTGAGCACCGAGCACCCTGAGAACTGAGCACCGAGCAACCTGAGTACTGAGCACCCTGAGCACTGAGCACCCAGCATCCTGAGCACTCAGTACTGAGCACCCAGCACCCTGAGCACTGAGCACCCAGCACCCTGAGCACTGAGAACCCAGCACCCTGAGTACTGAGCACCCAGCACCCCAAACACTGAGCACCGAGCACCCTGAGAACTGAGCACTGAGCACCCTGAGTACTGAGCACCCAGCACCATGAGTACTGAGCACCGAGCACCCAGAGTACTGAGCAACCTGAGTACTGAGCACCCAGCACCCCGAGAATGAGCACCCAGCACCTTGAGTACTGAGCACCGAGCACCCTGAGCACTGAGCACCCAGCACCCTGAGTACTGAGCACCAAGCACCCTGAGTACTGAGCACCCAGCACCCTGAGTACTGAGCACCCAGCACCCTGTGTTCTGAGCACCCAGGACCCTTAGCACTGAGCACAATGAGTACTGAGCACCAAGCACCCTGAGCACTGAGGACCCAGCACCCTGAGTACTGAGCACCCAGCACCCTGAGCACTGAGGACCCAGCACCCCGAGCACTGAGCACCCAGCACCCTGAGTACTGAGCACCCAGCACCCCGAGCACTGAGCACCGGGCACCCCGAGCACTGAGCACCCAGCACGCTGAGTACTGAGCACAGAGCACCCTGAGTACTGAGCACTGAGCACCCAGCACCCCGAGTACTGAGCACATAGCACCCTGAGTACTGAGCACCCAGCACACTGAGTACTGAGCACCCAGCACCCCGAGAACTGAGCATCAAGCACCCTGAGCACTGAGCACCCAGCACCCTGAGCACTGAGCACCCAGCACCCTGAGCACTGAGCACCCAACGTACTGAGCACCGAGTACCCCGAGCACTGAGCACCCAGCACTGAGCACCCAGCACCCTGAGTAGTGAGCACCCAGCACCCTGAGTACTGAGCACCCAGCACCCTGAGCACTGAGCACCCAGCACTCTGAGCACTGAGCACCCAGCACCCTGAGTACTGAGCACCCAGCACCCCAAACACTGAGCACCGAGCACCCTGAGAACTGAGCACCGAGCACCCTGAGTATTGAGTACCCAGCACCATGAGTACTGAGCACCGAGCACCCAGAGTACTGAGCAACCTGAGTACTGAGCACCCAGCACCCCGAGAATGAGCACCCAGCACCATGAGTACTGAGCACCGAGCAGCCTGAGCACTGAGCACCCAGCACCCGAAGCACTGAGCACCCAGCACCCTGAGCACTGAGCACCCAACGTACTGAGCACCCAGCACCCTGAGCACTGAGCACCCAGCACCGTGAGTACTGAGCACCCAGCACACTGAGTACTGAGCACCCAGCACCCCGAGCACTGAGCACCCAGCACCCTGAGCACTGAGCACCCAGCACCCTTAGTACTGAGCATCAAGCACCCTGAGCACTGAGCACCCAGCACCCTGAGCACTGAGCACCCAGCACCGTGAGCACTGAGCACCCAGCACTGAGCACCCAGCACCCTGAGTACTGAACACCCAGCACACTGAGTACTGAGCCCCGCGCACCCCGAGCACTGAGCATCGGACACCCCGAGCACTGAGCACCCAGCACCCTGAGTACTGAGCACCCAGCACCCTGAGTACTGAGCACTGAGCACTGAGCACCCTAAGCACTGAGCACCCTGAGCACTGAGCACCCAGCATCCTGAGCACTCAGTACTGAGCACCCAGCACCCTGAGCACTGAGCACCCAGCACCCTGAGCACTGAGCACCCTGCACCCTGAGTACTGAGCACCCAGCACCCCAAACACTGAGCCCCGCGCACCCCGAGCACTGAGCATCGGACACCCCGAGCACTGAGCACCCAGCACCCTGAGTACTGAGCACCCAGCACCCTGAGTACTGAGCACTGAGCACTGAGCACCCTAAGCACTGAGCACCCTGAGCACTGAGCACCCAGCATCCTGAGCACTCAGTACTGAGCACCCAGCACCCTGAGCACTGAGCACCCAGCACCCTGAGAACTGAGCACCGAGCACCCTGAGTACTGAGCACCCAGCACCATGAGTACTGAGCACCGAGCACCCAGAGTACTGAGCAACCTGAGTCCTGAGCACCCAGCACCCCGAGATTGAGCACCCAGCACCATGAGTACTGAGCACCGAGCACCCTGAGCACTGAGCACCCAGCACCCTGAGTACTGAGCACCAAGCACCCTGAGTACTGAGCACCCAGCACCCTGAGTACTGAGCACCCAGCACCCTGAGTTCTGAGCACCCAGGACCCTTAGCACTGAGCACAATGAGTACTGAGCACCAAGCACCCTGAGCACTGAGGACCCAGCACCCTGAGTACTGAGCACCCAGCACCCTGAGCACTGAGGACCCAGCACCCCGAGCACTGAGCACCCAGCACCCTGATTACTGAGCACCCAGCACCCCGAGCACTGAGCACCGGGCTCCCCGAGCACTGAGCACCCAGCACGCTGAGTACTGAGCACAGAGCACCCTGAGTACTGAGCACTGAGCACTGAGCACCCTGAGCACTGAGCACCCAGCACCCTGAGCACTGAGCACCCAGCATCCTGAGCACTGAGTACTGAGCACCCAGCACCCTGAGCACTGAGCACCCAGCACCCTGTGCACTGAACACCCAGCACCCTGAGTACTGAGCACCCAGCACCCCAAACACTGAGCACCGAGCACCCTGAGAACTGAGCACCGAGCAACCTGAGTACTGAGCACCCTGAGCACTGAGCACCCAGCATCCTGAGCACTCAGTACTGAGCACCCAGCACCCTGAGCACTGAGCACCCAGCACCCTGAGCACTGAGCACCCAGCACCCTGAGTACTGAGCACCCAGCACCCCAAACACTGAGCACCGAGCACCCTGAGAACTGAGCACCGAGCACCCTGAGTACTGAGCACCCAGCACCATGAGTACTGAGCACCGAGCACCCAGAGTACTGAGCAACCTGAGTACTGAGCACCCAGCACCCCGAGAATGAGCACCCAGCACCTTGAGTACTGAGCACCGAGCACCCTGAGCACTGAGAACCCAGCACCCTGAGTACTGAGCACCAAGCACCCTGAGTACTGAGCACCCAGCACCCTGAGTACTGAGCACCCAGCACCCTGTGTTCTGAGCACCCAGGACCCTTAGCACTGAGCACAATGAGTACTGAGCACCAAGCACCCTGAGCACTGAGGACCCAGCACCCTGAGTACTGAGCACCCAGCACCCTGAGCACTGAGGACCCAGCACCCCGAGCACTGAGCACCCAGCACCCTGAGTACTGAGCACCCAGCACCCCGAGCACTGAGCACCGGGCACCCCGAGCACTGAGCACCCAGCACGCTGAGTACTGAGCACAGAGCACCCTGAGTACTGAGCACTGAGCACTGAGCACCCTGAGCACTGAGCACCCAGCACCCTGAGCACTGAGCACCCAGCATCCTGAGCACTGAGTACTGAGCACCCAGCACCCTGAGCACTGAGCACCCAGCACCCTGTGCACTGAACACCCAGCACCCTGAGTACTGAGCACCCAGCACCCCAAACACTGAGCACCGAGCACCCTGAGAACTGAGCACCGAGCAACCTGAGTACTGAGCACCCAGCACCATGAGTACTGAGCATCGAGCACCCAGAGTACTGAGCAACCTGAGTACTGAGCACCCAGCACCCTGAGTACTGAGCACCGAGCTCCCCGAGCACTGAGCACCCTGAGTACTGAGCACCCAGCACCCCGATCACTGAGCACCCAGCTCCCTGAGCACTGAGCACCCACCACCCTGAGCACTGAGCACCCAGCTCCCTGAGTACTGAGCACCCAGCACGCTGAGTACTGAGCACCCAGCACCCCGAGCACTGAGCACCGAGCACCATGAGTACTGAGCACTGAGCACCCAGCAGCCTGTGTACTGAGCACTGAGCTCCCTAAGTACTAAGCACCCAGCACTCTGAGTACTGAGCACCCAGCACCCTGAGCACTGAGCAACCAGCAGCCCGAGCACTGAGCACCCAGCATCCTGAGCACTGAGTACTGGGCACCCAGCACCCTGAGCACTGAGCACCCAGCACCCTGAGCACTGAGCACCCAGCACCCTGAGCACTGAGCACCCAGCACCCTGAGTACTGAGCACCCAGCACCCTGAGTACTGAGCACCCAGACCCCGAGCACTGAGCACCCAGCACCCCTAGCACTGTGCACCTAGCACCCTGAGTACTGAGAACCCAGCACCCTGAGTACCCAGCACCCTGAGTACTGAGCACCCAGCACCCTGAGTACTGAGCACCCAGACCCCGAGCACTGAGCACCCAGCACCCCTAGCACTGTGCACCTAGCACCCTGAGTACTGAAAACCCAGCACCCTGAGTACTGAGCACCCAGCACCCTGAGCACTGAGCACCCAGCAGCCCGAGCACTGAGCATCCAGCATCCTGAGCACTGAGTACTGGGCACCCAGCACCCTGAGCACTGAGCACCCAGCACCCTGAGCACTGAGCACCCAGCACCCTGAGTACTGAGCACCCAGCACCCCAAGCACTGAGCACCGAGCACCCTGAGTACTGAGCACCCAGCACGCTGAGCACTGAGCACCCAGCACCCCGAGTACTGAGCACATAGCACCCTGAGTACTGAGCACCCAGCACACTGAGTACTGAGCACCCAGCACCCCGAGCACTGAGCATCAAGCACCCTGAGCACTGAGCACCCAGCACCCTGAGCACTGAGCACCCAACGTACTGAGCACCGAGTACCCCGAGCACTGAGCACCCAGCACTGAGCACCCAGCACCCTGAGTAGTGAGCACCCAGCACCCTGAGTACTGAGCACCCAGCACCCTGAGCACTGAGCACCCAGCACTCTGAGCACTGAGCACCCAGCACCCTGAGTACTGAGCACCCAGCACCCCAAACACTGAGCACCGAGCACCCTGAGAACTGAGCACCGAGCACCCTGAGTATTGAGTACCCAGCACCATGAGTACTGAGCACCGAGCACCCAGAGTACTGAGCAACCTGAGTACTGAGCACCCAGCACCCCGAGAATGAGCACCCAGCACCATGAGTACTGAGCACCGAGCACCCTGAGCACTGAGCACCCAGCACCCGAAGCACTGAGCATCGAGCACCCTGAGTACTGAGCACCCAGCACGCTGAGCACTGAGCACCCAGCACCCCGAGTACTGAGCACCCAGCACCCTGAGTACTGAGCACCCAGCATACTGAGTACTGAGCACCCAGCACCCCGAGCACTGAGCACCCAGCACCCTGAGCACTGAGCACCCAGCACCCTGAGTACTGAGCATCAAGCACCCTGAGCACTGAGCACCCAGCACCCTGAGCACTGAGCACCCAGCACCCTGAGCACTGAGCACCCAACGTACTGAGCACCGAGCACCCCGAGCACTGAGCACCCAGCACTGAGCACCCAGCACCCTGAGTACTGAGCACCCAGCACCCTGAGTACTGAGCAACGAGCTCCCCGAGCACTGAGCACCGGGCACCCCGAGCACTGAGCACCCAGCACCCTGAGTACTGAGCACCCAGCACCCTGAGTACTGAGCACTGAGCACTGAGCACCCTGAGTACTGAGCACCCAGCACCCTGAGCGCTGAGCACCCAGCACCCTGAGCACTGAGCACCCAGCACCCTGAGTACTGAGCACCCAGCACCCTGAGCACTGAGCCCCCAGCACCCTGAGCACTGAGCACTCAGCACCCAGAGCACTGAGCACCCAGCACCCTGAGCACTGAGCACCCAGCACCCTGAGTACTGAGCACCCAGCGCCCTGAGTACTGAGCACCCAGACCCCGAGCACTGAGCACCCAGCACCCCTAGCACTGTGCACCCAGCACCCTGAGTACTGAGAACCCAGCACCCTGAGTACTGAGCACCCAGCACCCTGAGCACTGAGCACCCAGTAGCCCGAGCACTGAGCACCCAGCATCCTGAGCACTGAGTACTGGGCACCCAGCACCGTGAGCACTGAGCACCCAGCACCCTGAGCACTGAGCACCCAGCACCCTGAGTACTGAGCACCCAGCACCCCAAGCACTGAGCACCGAGCACCCTTTGTACTGAGCACCCAGCACGCTGAGCACTGAGCACCCAGCACCCCGAGTACTGAGCACCCAGCACCCTGAGTACTGAGCACCCAGCACCCTGAGTACTGAGCACCCAGCACCCTGAGTACTGCGCACCCAGCACCATGAGTACTGAGCACCCAGCACCGCGAGCACTGAGCACCCAGCACCCTGAGCACTGAGCACCCAGCACCCCGAGTACTGAGCACCCAGCACCCTGAGTACTGAGCACCCAGAACACTGAGTACTGAGCACCCAGCACTGAGCACCCAGCACCCTGAGCACTGAGCACCCAGCACCCTGAGTACTGAGCATCAAGCACACTGAGCACTGAGCACCCAGCACCCTGAGCACTGAGCACCCAGCACCGTGAGCACTGAGCACCCAGCACTGAGCACCCAGCACCCTGAGTACTGAACACCCAGCACACTGAGTACTGAGCCCCGCGCACCCCGAGCACTGAGCATCGGACACCCCGAGCACTGAGCACCCAGCACCCTGAGTACTGAGCACCCAGCACCCTGAGTACTGAGCACTGAGCACTGAGCACCCTAAGCACTGAGCACCCTGAGCAGTGAGCACCCAGCATCCTGAGCACTCAGTACTGAGCACCCAGCACCCTGAGCACTGAGCACCCAGCACCCTGAGCACTGAGCACCCTGCACCCTGAGTAATGAGCACCCAGCACCCCAAACACTGAGCACCGAGCACCATGAGAACTGAGCACCGAGCACCCTGAGTACTGAGCACCCAGCACCATGAGTACTGAGCACCGAGCATCCAGAGTACTGAGCAACCTGAGTCCTGAGCACCCAGCACCCCGAGATTGAGCACCCAGCACCATGAGTACTGAGCA
This sequence comes from Microtus oregoni, assembly GCF_018167655.1. NCBI lineage: Eukaryota > Metazoa > Chordata > Mammalia > Rodentia > Cricetidae > Microtus > Microtus oregoni. The sequence goes on from NW_024543262.1 coordinate 191,075, forward strand.
CCGAGCACCCTGAGCACTGAGCACCCAGCACCCTGAGTACTGAGCACCAAGCACCCTGAGTACTGAGCACCCAGCACCCTGAGTACTGAGCACCCAGCACCCTGAGTTCTGAGCACCCAGGACCCTTAGCACTGAGCACAATGAGTACTGAGCACCAAGCACCCTGAGCACTGAGGACCCAGCACCCTGAGTACTGAGCACCCAGCACCCTGAGCACTGAGGACCCAGCACCCCGAGCACTGAGCACCCAGCACCCTGATTACTGAGCACCCAGCACCCCGAGCACTGAGCACCGGGCACCCCGAGCACTGAGCACCCAGCACGCTGAGTACTGAGCACAGAGCACCCTGAGTACTGAGCACTGAGCACTGAGCACCCTGAGCACTGAGCACCCAGCACCCTGAGCACTGAGCACCCAGCATCCTGAGCACTGAGTACTGAGCACCCAGCACCCTGAGCACTGAGCACCCAGCACCCTGTGCACTGAACACCCAGCACCCTGAGTACTGAGCACCCAGCACCCCAAACACTGAGCACCGAGCACCCTGAGAACTGAGCACCGAGCAACCTGAGTACTGAGCACCCTGAGCACTGAGCACCCAGCATCCTGAGCACTCAGTACTGAGCACCCAGCACCCTGAGCACTGAGCACCCAGCACCCTGAGCACTGAGCACCCAGCACCCTGAGTACTGAGCACCCAGCACCCCAAACACTGAGCACCGAGCACCCTGAGAACTGAGCACCAAGCACCCTGAGTACTGAGCACCCAGCACCATGAGTACTGAGCACCGAGCACCCAGAGTACTGAGCAACCTGAGTACTGAGCACCCAGCACCCCGAGAATGAGCACCCAGCACCTTGAGTACTGAGCACTGAGCACCCTGAGCACTGAGCACCCAGCACCCTGAGTACTGAGCACCAAGCACCCTGAGTACTGAGCACCCAGCACCCTGAGTACTGAGCACCCAGCACCCTGTGTTCTGAGCACCCAGGACCCTTAGCACTGAGCACAATGAGTACTGAGCACCAAGCACCCTGAGCACTGAGGACCCAGCACCCTGAGTACTGAGCACCCAGCACCCTGAGCACTGAGGACCCAGCACCCCGAGCACTGAGCACCCAGCACCCTGAGTACTGAGCACCCAGCACCCCGAGCACTGAGCACCGGGCACCCCGAGCACTGAGCACCCAGCACGCTGAGTACTGAGCACAGAGCACCCTGAGTACTGAGCACTGAGCACTGAGCACCCTGAGCACTGAGCACCCAGCACCCTGAGCACTGAGCACCCAGCATCCTGAGCACTGAGTACTGAGCACCCAGCACCCTGAGCACTGAGCACCCAGCACCCTGTGCACTGAACACCCAGCACCCTGAGTACTGAGCACCCAGCACCCCAAACACTGAGCACCGAGCACCCTGAGAACTGAGCACCGAGCAACCTGAGTACTGAGCACCCAGCACCATGAGTACTGAGCATCGAGCACCCAGAGTACTGAACAACCTGAGTACTGAGCACCCAGCACCCTGAGTACTGAGCACCGAGCTCCCCGAGCACTGAGCACCCTGAGTACTGAGCACCCAGCACCCCGATCACTGAGCACCCAGCTCCCTGAGCACTGAGCACCCACCACCCTGAGCACTGAGCACCCAGCTCCCTGAGTACTGAGCACCCAGCACGCTGAGTACTGAGCACCCAGCACCCCGAGCACTGAGCACCGAGCACCATGAGTACTGAGCACTGAGCACCCAGCAGCCTGTGTACTGAGCACTGAGCACCCTAAGTACTAAGCACCCAGCACTCTGAGTACTGAGCACCCAGCACCCTGAGCACTGAGCAACCAGCAGCCCGAGCACTGAGCACCCAGCATCCTGAGCACTGAGTACTGGGCACCCAGCACCCTGAGCACTGAGCACCCAGCACCCTGAGCACTGAGCACCCAGCACCCTGAGCACTGAGCACCCAGCACCCTGAGTACTGAGCACCCAGCACCCTGAGTACTGAGCACCCAGACCCTGAGCACTGAGCACCCAGCACCCCTAGCACTGTGCACCTAGCACCCTGAGTACTGAGAACCCAGCACCCTGAGTACCCAGCACCCTGAGTACTGAGCACCCAGCACCCTGAGTACTGAGCACCCAGACCCCGAGCACTGAGCACCCAGCACCCCTAGCACTGTGCACCTAGCACCCTGAGTACTGAAAACCCAGCACCCTGAGTACTGAGCACCCAGCACCCTGAGCACTGAGCACCCAGCAGCCCGAGCACTGAGCATCCAGCATCCTGAGCACTGAGTACTGGGCACCCAGCACCCTGAGCACTGAGCACCCAGCACCCTGAGCACTGAGCACCCAGCACCCTGAGTACTGAGCACCCAGCACCCCAAGCACTGAGCACCGAGCACCCTGAGTACTGAGCACCCAGCACGCTGAGCACTGAGCACCCAGCACCCCGAGTACTGAGCACATAGCACCCTGAGTACTGAGCACCCAGCACACTGAGTACTGAGCACCCAGCACCCCGAGCACTGAGCATCAAGCACCCTGAGCACTGAGCACCCAGCACCCTGAGCACTGAGCACCCAGCACCCTGAGCACTGAGCACCCAACGTACTGAGCACCGAGTACCCCGAGCACTGAGCACCCAGCACTGAGCACCCAGCACCCTGAGTAGTGAGCACCCAGCACCCTGAGTACTGAGCACCCAGCACCCTGAGCACTGAGCACCCAGCACTCTGAGCACTGAGCACCCAGCACCCTGAGTACTGAGCACCCAGCACCCCAAACACTGAGCACCGAGCACCCTGAGAACTGAGCACCGAGCACCCTGAGTATTGAGTACCCAGCACCATGAGTACTGAGCACCGAGCACCCAGAGTACTGAGCAACCTGAGTACTGAGCACCCAGCACCCCGAGAATGAGCACCCAGCACCATGAGTACTGAGCACCGAGCACCCTGAGCACTGAGCACCCAGCACCCGAAGCACTGAGCATCGAGCACCCTGAGTACTGAGCACCCAGCACGCTGAGCACTGAGCACCCAGCACCCCGAGTACTGAGCACCCAGCACCCTGAGTACTGAGCACCCAGCACACTGAGTACTGAGCACCCAGCACCCCGAGCACTGAGCACCCAGCACCCTGAGCACTGAGCACCCAGCACCCTGAGTACTGAGCATCAAGCACCCTGAGCACTGAGCACCCAGCACCCTGAGCACTGAGCACCCAGCACCCTGAGCACTGAGCACCCAACGTACTGAGCACCGAGCACCCCGAGCACTGAGCACCCAGCACTGAGCACCCAGCACCCTGAGTACTGAGCACCCAGCACCCTGAGTACTGAGCACCGAGCTCCCCGAGCACTGAGCACCGGGCACCCCGAGCACTGAGCACCCAGCACCCTGAGTACTGAGCACCCAGCACCCTGAGTACTGAGCACTGAGCACTGAGCACCCTGAGTACTGAGCACCCAGCACACTGAGTGCTGAGCACCCAGCACCCTGAGCACTGAGCACCCAGCACCCTGAGTACTGAGCACCCAGCACCCTGAGCACTGAGCCCCCAGCACCCTGAGCACTGAGCACTCAGCACCCAGAGCACTGAGCACCCAGCACCCTGAGCACTGAGCACCCAGCACCCTGAGTACTGAGCACCCAGCGCCCTGAGTACTGAGCACCCAGACCCTGAGCACTGAGCACCCAGCACCCCTAGCACTGAGCACCCAGCACCCTGAGTACTGAGAACCCAGCACCCTGAGTACTGAGCACCCAGCACCCTGAGCACTGAGCACCCAGTAGCCCGAGCACTGAGCACCCAGCATCCTGAGCACTGAGTACTGGGCACCCAGCACCGTGAGCACTGAGCACCCAGCACCCTGAGCACTGAGCACCCAGCACCCTGAGTACTGAGCACCCAGCACCCCAAGCACTGAGCACCGAGCACCCTTTGTACTGAGCACCCAGCACGCTGAGCACTGAGCACCCAGCACCCCGAGTACTGAGCACCCAGCACCCTGAGTACTGAGCACCCAGCACCCTGAGTACTGAGCACCCAGCACCCTGAGTACTGCGCACCCAGCACCATGAGTACTGAGCACCCAGCACCCTGAGCACTGAGCACCCAGCACCCCGAGCACTGAGCACCCAGCACCCTGAGTACTGAGCACCCAGCAACCTGAGTGCTGAGCACCCAGCACCCCGAGCACTGAGCACCCAGCACCCTGTGTACTGAGCACCGAGCACCCCGAGCATTTTGCACCCAGCTCCCTGAGTACTGAGCACCCAGCACCCCGAGAATGAGCACCCAGCACCCCGAGCACTGAGCACCCAGCACCCTGAGCACTGAACACACAGCACCCTGAGTACTGAGCACCCAGCACCCTGAGTACTGAGCACCCAGCACCCCGAGCACTGAGCACCCAGCACCCCGAGCACTGAGCACTCAGCACCCTGTGTACTGAACAATGAGTACCCAGTACCCCCGAGCACTGAGACCCAGCACCCTGAGCACTGAGCACCCAGCAGCCCGAGTACTGAGCACCCAGCACCCCGAGCACTGAGCACCCAGCACCTCGAGCACTGAGCACCCAGCACCCTGAGTACTGAGCACCCAGCACCCCAAGCATTGAGCACCCAGCACCCTGAGTACTGAGCATCAAGCACCCTGAGCACTGAGCACCCAGCACCTTGAGCACTGAGCACCCAGCACCCTGAGCACTGAGCACCTAACGTACTGAGCACCGAGCACCCCGAGCACTGAGCACCCAGCACTGAGCACCCAGCACCCTGAGCACTGAGCACCCAGCACCCTGAGTACTGAGCACCCAGCGCCCTGAGTACTGAGCACCCAGACCCTGAGCACTGAGCACCCAGCACCCCTAGCACTGAGCACCCAGCACCCTGAGTACTGAGAACCCAGCACCCTGAGTACTGAGCACCCAGCACCCTGAGCACTGAGCACCCAGTAGCCCGAGCACTGAGCACCCAGCATCCTGAGCACTGAGTACTGGGCACCCAGCACCGTGAGCACTGAGCACCCAGCACCCTGAGCACTGAGCACCCAGCACCCTGAGTACTGAGCACCCAGCACCCCAAGCACTGAGCACCGAGCACCCTTTGTACTGAGCACCCAGCACGCTGAGCACTGAGCACCCAGCACCCCGAGTACTGAGCACCCAGCACCCTGAGTACTGAGCACCCAGCACCCTGAGTACTGAGCACCCAGCACCCTGAGTACTGCGCACCCAGCACCATGAGTACTGAGCACCCAGCACCGCGAGCACTGAGCACCCAGCACCCTGAGCACTGAGCACCCAGCACCCCGAGTACTGAGCACCCAGCACCCTGAGTACTGAGCACCCAGAACACTGAGTACTGAGCACCCAGCACCCTTAGCCGTGAGCACCCGGCACCCTGAGCACTGAGCACCCAGCACCCTGAGTACTGAGCATCAAGCACCCTGAGCACTGAGCACCCAGCACCCTGAGCACTGAGCACCCAGCACCCTGAGCACTGAGCACCCAACGTACTGAGCACCGAGCACCCTGAGCACTGAGCACCCAGCACTGAGCACCCAGCACCCTGAGTACTGAGCACCCAGCACCATGAGTACTGAGCACCGAGCACCCCGAGCACTGAGCACCGGGCACCCCGAGCACTGAGCACCCAGCACCCTGAGTACTGAGCACCCAGCACCCTGAGTACTGAGCACTGAGCACTGAGCACACTGAGTACTGAGCACCCAGCACCCTGAGCACTGAGCACCAAGTACCCTGAGCACTGAGCACCCAGCACCCTGAGAACTGAGCACCCAGCACCCCAAACACTGAGCACCGAGCACCCTGAGAACTGAGCACCGAGCACCCTGAGTACTGAGCACCCAGCAACATGAGTACTGAACACGGAGCACCCAGAGTACAGAACAACCTGAGTACTGAGCACCCAGCACCCCGAGAATGAGCACCCAGCACCATGAGTACTGAGCACCCAGCACCCTGAGCACTGAGCACCCAGCACCCTGAGTACTGAGCACCAAGCACCCTGAGTACTGAGCACCCAGCACCCTGAGTACTGAGCACCCAGCACCCTGAGTTCTGAGCACCCCGCACCCTGAGCACTGAGCACACTGAGTACTGAGCACCCAGCACCCTGAGCACTGAGGACCCAGCACCCTGAGTACTGAGCACCCAGCACCCTGAGCACTGAGGACCCAGCACCGCGAGCGCTGAGCACCCAGCACCCTGAGTACTGAGCACCCAGCACCCCAAGCACTGAGCACCGGGCACCCCGAGCACTGAGCACCCAGCACCCTGAGTACTGAGGACCCAGCACCCTGAGTACTGAGCACTGAGCACTGAGCACCCTGAGCACTGAGCACCCAGCACACTGAGCACTGAGCACCCAGCATCCTGAGCACTGAGTACTGAGCACCCAGCACGCTGAGCACTGAGCACCCAGCACCCTGAGCACTGAGCACCCAGCACCCTGAGTACTGAGCACCCAGCACCCCAAACACTGAGCACCGAGCACCCTGAGAACTGAGCACCGAGCACCCTGAGTACTGAGCACCCAGCACCATCAGTACTGAGCACCGAGCACCCAGAGTACTGAGCAACCTGAGTACTGAGCACCCAGCACCCCGAGAATGATCACCCAGCACCATGAGTACTGAGCACCGAGCACCCCGAGCACTGAGCACCGGGCACCCCGAGCACTGAGCACCCAGCAACCTGAGTGCTGAGCACCCAGCACCCCGAGCACTGAGCACCCAGCACCCTGTGTACTGAGCACCGAGCACCCCGAGCATTTTGCACCCAGCTCCCTGAGTACTGAGCACCCAGCACCCCGAGAATGAGCACCCAGCACCCCGAGCACTGAGCACCCAGCACCCTGAGCACTGAACACACAGCACCCTGAGTACTGAGCACCCAGCACCCTGAGTACTGAGCACCCAGCACCCCGAGCACTGAGCACCCAGCACCCCGAGCACTGAGCACTCAGCACCCTGTGTACTGAACAATGAGTACCCAGTACCCCCGAGCACTGAGACCCAGCACCCTGAGCACTGAGCACCCAGCAGCCCGAGTACTGAGCACCCAGCACCCCGAGCACTGAGCACCCAGCACCTCGAGCACTGAGCACCCAGCACCCTGAGTACTGAGCACCCAGCACCCCAAGCATTGAGCACCCAGCACCCTGAGTACTGAGCATCAAGCACCCTGAGCACTGAGCACCCAGCACCTTGAGCACTGAGCACCCAGCACCCTGAGCACTGAGCACCTAACGTACTGAGCACCGAGCACCCCGAGCACTGAGCACCCAGCACTGAGCACCCAGCACCCTGAGTACTGAGCACCCAGCACCATGAGTACTGAGCACCGACCACCCCGAGCACTGAGCACCGGGCACCCCGAGCACTGAGCACCCAGCACCCTGAGTACTGAGCACCCAGCACCCTGAGTACTGAGCACTGAGCACTGAGCACCCTGAGTACTGAGCACCCAGCACCCTGAGCACTGAGCACCAAGCACCCTGAGCACTGAGCACCCAGCACCCTGAGTACTGAGCACCCAGCACCCCAAACACTGAGCACCGAGCACCCTGAGATCTGAGCACCGAGCACCCTGAGTACTGAGCACCCAGCACCATGAGTACTGAACACGGAGCACCCAGAGTACTGAACAACCTGAGTACTGAGCACCCAGCACCCCGAGAATGATCACCCAGCACCATGAGTACTGAGCACCGAGCACCCCGAGCACTGAGCACCGGGCACCCCGAGCACTGAGCACCCAGCACCCTGAGTACTGAGCACCCAGCACCCTGAGTACTGAGCACTGAGCACTGAGCACCCTGAGTACTGAGCACCCAGCACCATGAGTACTGAGCACCGAGCACCCCGAGCACTGAGGACCCAGCACCCCAAGCACTGAGCACCGGGCACACCGAGCACTGAGCACCCAGCACCCTGAGTACTGGGGACCCAGGACCCTGAGTACTGAGCACTGAGCACTGAGCACCCTGAGCACTGAGCACCCAGCACCCTGAGCACTGAGCACCCAGCATCCTGAGCACTGAGTACTGAGCACCCAGCACGCTGAGCACTGAGCACCCAGCACCCTGAGCACTGAGCACCCAGAACCCTGAGTACTGAGCACCCAGCACCCCAAACACTGAGCACCGAGCACCCTGAGAACTGAGCACCGAGCACCCTGAGTAATGAGCACCAAGCACCATCAGTACTGAGCACCGAGCACCCAGAGTACTGAGCAACCTGAGTACTGAGCACCCACCACCCCGAGAATGAGCACCCAGCACCATGAGTACTGAGCACCGAGCACCCTGAGCACTGAGCACCCAGCACTCTGAGTACTGAGCACCAAGCAACCTGAGTACTGAGCACCCAGCACCCTGAGTACTGAGCACCCAGCACCATGAGTTCTGAGCACCCAGCACCCTGAGCACTGAGCACACTGAGTACTGAGCACCCAGCACCCTGAGCACTGAGGACCCAGCACCCTGAGTACTGAGCACCCAGCACCCTGAGCACTGAGGACCCAGCACCCCGAGCACTGATCACCCAGCACCCTGAGTACTGAGCACCCAGCACCCTGAGCACTGAGGACCCAGCACCCCGAGCACTGAGCACCCAGCACGCTGAGTACTGAGCACTGAGCACCCAGCACCCTGAGTACTGAGCACCCATCACCCGAGCACTGAGCACCCAGCACCCTGAGTACTGAGCAACCAGCACCCTGAGTACTGAGCACCAAGCACCCTGAGTACTGAGCACCCAGCACCCTGAGTACTGAGCACCCAGCACCCTGAGTTCTGAGCACCCCGCACCCTGAGCACTGAGCACACTGAGTACTGAGCACCCAGCACCCTGAGCACTGAGGACCCAGCACCCTGAGTACTGAGCACCCAGCACCCTGAGCACTGAGGACCCAGCACCGCGAGCGCTGAGCACCCAGCACCCTGAGTACTGAGCACCCAGCACCCCAAGCACTGAGCACCGGGCACCCCGAGCACTGAGCACCCAGCACCCTGAGTACTGAGGACCCAGCACCCTGAGTACTGAGCACTGAGCACTGAGCACCCTGAGCACTGAGCACCCAGCACACTGAGCACTGAGCACCCAGCATCCTGAGCACTGAGTACTGAGCACCCAGCACGCTGAGCACTGAGCACCCAGCACCCTGAGTACTGAGCACCCAGCACCCCAAACACTGAGCACCGAGCACCCTGAGAACTGAGCACCGAGCACCCTGAGTACTGAGCACCCAGCACCATCAGTACTGAGCACCGAGCACCCAGAGTACTGAGCAACCTGAGTACTGAGCACCCAGCACCCCGAGAATGAGCACCCAGCACCATGAGTACTGAGCACCGAGCACCCTGAGCACTGAGCACCCAGCACTCTGAGTACTGAGCACCAAGCACCCTGAGTACTGAGCACCCAGTACCCTGAGTACTGAGCACCCAGCACCATGAGTTCTGAGCACCCAGCACCCTGAGCACTGAGCACACTGAGTACTAAGCACCCAGCACCCTGAGCACTGAGGACCCAGCACCCTGAGTACTGAGCACCCAGCACCCTGAGCACTGAAGACCCAGCACCGGGAGCACTGAGCACCCAGCACCCTGAGTACTGAGCACCCAGCACCCTGAGCACTGAGGACCCAGCACCCCGAGCACTGAGCACCCAGCACGCTGAGTACTGTGCACTGAGCACCAAGCACCCTGAGTACTGAGCACCCATCACCCCGAGCACTGAGCACCCAGCACCCCGAGCCCTGAGCACTGAGCACCCTGAGTACTGAGCACTGAGCACCCTTAGTACTGAGCACTGAGCACCCTGAGTACTGAGCACCCAGCACCCTGAGCACTGAGTACGGAGCACCCCGAGGACTGAGCAACCAGCACCGTGAGAACTGAGCACCCAGCACCTTGAGTACTGAGCACCGAGCACCCCGAGCACTGAGCACATAGCACCCTAAGTACTGAGCACCCAGCACCCTGAGCACTGAGCACCCAGCACCCCGAGCACTGAGCACCCAGCACCCTGAGTACTGAGCACCCAGCAACCTGAGTGCTGAGCACCCAGCACCCCGAGCACTGAGCACCCAGCACCCTGTGTACTGAGCACCGAGCACCCTGAGCATTTTGCACCCAGCTCCCTGAGTACTGAGCACCCAGCACCCCGAGAATGAGCACCCAGCACCCCGAGCACTGAGCACCCAGCACCCTGAGCACTGAACACACAGCACCCTGAGAACTGAGCACCCAGCACCCTGAGTACTGAGCACCCAGCACCCCGAGCACTGAGCACCCAGCACCCCGAGCACTGAGCACTCAGCACCCTGTGTACTGAACAATGAGTACCCAGTACCCCCGAGCACTGAGACCCAGCACCCTGAGCACTGAGCACCCAGCAGCCCGAGTACTGAGCACCCAGCACCCCGAGCACTGAGCACCCAGCACCTCGAGCACTGAGCACCCAGCACCCTGAGTACTGAGCACCCAGCACCCCAAGCATTGAGCACCCAGCACCCTGAGTACTGAGCATCAAGCACCCTGAGCACTGAGCACCCAGCACCTTGAGCACTGAGCACCCAGCACCCTGAGTACTGAGCACCCAGCACCCCAAGCACTGAGCACCGAGCACCCTTTGTACTGAGCACCCAGCACGCTGAGCACCCAGCACCCCGAGTACTGAGCACCCAGCACCCTGAGTACTGAGCACCCAGCACCCTGAGTACTGAGCACCCAGCACCCTGAGTACTGCGCACCCAGCACCATGAGTACTGAGCACCCAGCACCGCGAGCACTGAGCACCCAGCACCCTGAGCACTGAGCACCCAGCACCCCGAGTACTGAGCACCCAGCACCCTGAGTACTGAGCACCCAGAACACTGAGTACTGAGCACCCAGCACCCCGAGCCGTGAGCACCCGGCACCCTGAGCACTGAGCACCCAGCACCCTGAGTACTGAGCATCAAGCACCCTGAGCACTGAGCACCCAGCACCCTGAGAACTGAGCACCCAGCACCCTGAGCACTGAGCACCCAACGTACTGAGCACCGAGCACCCTGAGCACTGAGCACCCAGCACTGAGCACCCAGCACCCTGAGTACTGAGCACCCAGCACCATGAGTACTGAGCACCGAGCACCCCGAGCACTGAGCACCGGGCACCCCGAGCACTGAGCACCCAGCACCCTGAGTACTGAGCACCCAGCACCCTGAGTACTGAGCACTGAGCACTGAGCACACTGAGTACTGAGCACCCAGCACCCTGAGCACTGAGCACCAAGTACCCTGAGCACTGAGCACCCAGCACCCTGAGAACTGAGCACCCAGCACCCCAAACACTGAGCACCGAGCACCCTGAGAACTGAGCACCGAGCACCCTGAGTACTGAGCACCCAGCAACATGAGTACTGAACACGGAGCACCCAGAGTACAGAACAACCTGAGTACTGAGCACCCAGCACCCCGAGAATGAGCACCCAGCACCATGAGTACTGAGCACCCAGCACCCTGAGCACTGAGCACCCAGCACCCTGAGTACTGAGCACCAAGCACCCTGAGTACTGAGCACCCAGCACCCTGAGTACTGAGCACCCAGCACCCTGAGTTCTGAGCACCCCGCACCCTGAGCACTGAGCACACTGAGTACTGAGCACCCAGCACCCTGAGCACTGAGGACCCAGCACCCTGAGTACTGAGCACCCAGCACCCTGAGCACTGAGGACCCAGCACCGCGAGCGCTGAGCACCCAGCACCCTGAGTACTGAGCACCCAGCACCCCAAGCACTGAGCACCGGGCACCCCGAGCACTGAGCACCCAGCACCCTGAGTACTGAGGACCCAGCACCCTGAGTACTGAGCACTGAGCACTGAGCACCCTGAGCACTGAGCACCCAGCACACTGAGCACTGAGCACCCAGCATCCTGAGCACTGAGTACTGAGCACCCAGCACGCTGAGCACTGAGCACCCAGCACCCTGAGCACTGAGCACCCAGCACTCTGAGTACTGAGCACCAAGCACCCTGAGTACTGAGCACCCAGCACCCTGAGTACTGAGCACCCAGCACCATGAGTTCTGAGCACCCAGCACCCTGAGCACTGAGCACACTGAGTACTAAGCACCCAGCACCCTGAGCACTGAGGACCCAGCACCCTGAGTACTGAGCACCCAGCACCCTGAGCACTGAAGACCCAGCACCGGGAGCACTGAGCACCCAGCACCCTGAGTACTGAGCACCCAGCACCCTGAGCACTGAGGACCCAGCACCCCGAGCACTGAGCACCCAGCACGCTGAGTACTGTGCACTGAGCACCAAGCACCCTGAGTACTGAGCACCCATCACCCCGAGCACTGAGCACCCAGCACCCCGAGCCCTGAGCACTGAGCACCCTGAGTACTGAGCACTGAGCACCCTTAGTACTGAGCACTGAGCACCCTGAGTACTGAGCACCCAGCACCCTGAGCACTGAGTACGGAGCACCCCGAGGACTGAGCAACCAGCACCGTGAGCACTGAGCACCCAGCACCTTGAGTACTGAGCACCGAGCACCCCGAGCACTGAGCACATAGCACCCTAAGTACTGAGCACCCAGCACCCTGAGCACTGAGCACCCAGCACCCCGAGCACTGAGCACCCAGCACCCTGAGTACTGAGCACCCAGCAACCTGAGTGCTGAGCACCCAGCACCCCGAGCACTGAGCACCCAGCACCCTGTGTACTGAGCACCGAGCACCCCGAGCATTTTGCACCCAGCTCCCTGAGTACTGAGCACCCAGCACCCCGAGAATGAGCACCCAGCACCCCGAGCACTGAGCACCCAGCACCCTGAGCACTGAACACACAGCACCCTGAGTACTGAGCACCCAGCACCCTGAGTACTGAGCACCCAGCACCCCGAGAACTGAGCACCCAGCACCCCGAGCACTGAGCACTCAGCACCCTGTGTACTGAACAATGAGTACCCAGTACCCCCGAGCACTGAGACCCAGCACCCTGAGCACTGAGCACCCAGCAGCCCGAGTACTGAGCACCCAGCACCCCGAGCACTGAGCACCCAGCACCTCGAGCACTGAGCACCCAGCACCCTGAGTACTGAGCACCCAGCACCCCAAGCATTGAGCACCCAGCACCCTGAGTACTGAGCATCAAGCACCCTGAGCACTGAGCACCCAGCACCTTGAGCACTGAGCACCCAGCACCCTGAGCACTGAGCACATAACGTACTGAGCACCGAGCACCCCGAGCACTGAGCACCCAGCACTGAGCACCCAGCACCCTGAGTACTGAGCACCCAGCACCATGAGTACTGAGCACCGAGCACCCCGAGCACTGAGCACCGGGCACCCCGAGCACTGAGCACCCAGCACCCTGAGTACTGAGCACCCAGCACCCTGAGTACTGAGCACTGAGCACTGAGCACCCTGAGTACTGAGCACCCAGCACCCTGAGCACTGAGCACCAAGCACCCTGAGCACTGAGCACCCAGCACCCCGAGGACTGAGCACCCAGCACCCTGAGTACTGAGCACCCAGCACCCTGAGCACTGAGCACCCAGCACCCTGAGTACTGAGCACCCAGCACCCCAAACACTGAGCACCGAGCACCCTGAGAACTGAGCACCGAGCACCCTGAGTACTGAGCACCCAGCACCATCAGTACTGAGCACCGAGCACCCAGAGTACTGAGCAACCTGAGTACTGAGCACCCAGCACCCCGAGAATGAGCACCCAGCACCATGAGTACTGAGCACCGAGCACCCTGAGCACTGAGCACCCAGCACTCTGAGTACTGAGCACCAAGCACCCTGAGTACTGAGCACCCAGCACCCTGAGTACTGAGCACCCAGCACCATGAGTTCTGAGCACCCAGCACCCTGAGCACTGAGCACACTGAGTACTAAGCACCCAGCACCCTGAGCACTGAGGACCCAGCACCCTGAGTACTGAGCACCCAGCACCCTGAGCACTGAAGACCCAGCACCGGGAGCACTGAGCACCCAGCACCCTGAGTACTGAGCACCCAGCACCCTGAGCACTGAGGACCCAGCACCCCGAGCACTGAGCACCCAGCACGCTGAGTACTGTGCACTGAGCACCAAGCACCCTGAGTACTGAGCACCCATCACCCCGAGCACTGAGCACCCAGCACCCCGAGCCCTGAGCACTGAGCACCCTGAGTACTGAGCACTGAGCACCCTTAGTACTGAGCACTGAGCACCCTGAGTACTGAGCACCCAGCACCCTGAGCACTGAGTACGGAGCACCCCGAGGACTGAGCAACCAGCACCGTGAGCACTGAGCACCCAGCACCTTGAGTACTGAGCACCGAGCACCCCGAGCACTGAGCACATAGCACCCTAAGTACTGAGCACCCAGCACCCTGAGCACTGAGCACCCAGCACCCCGAGCACTGAGCACCCAGCACCCAGAGTACTGAGCACCCAGCAACCTGAGTGCTGAGCACCCAGCACCCCGAGCACTGAGCACCCAGCACCCTGTGTACTGAGCACCGAGCACCCTGAGCATTTTGCACCCAGCTCCCTGAGTACTGAGCACCCAGCACCCCGAGAATGAGCACCCAGCACCCCGAGCACTGAGCACCCAGCACCCTGAGCACTGAACACACAGCACCCTGAGTACTGAGCACCCAGCACCCTGAGTACTGAGCACCCAGCACCCCGAGCACTGAGCACCCAGCACCCCGAGCACTGAGCACTCAGCACCCTGTGTACTGAACAATGAGTACCCAGTACCCCCGAGCACTGAGACCCAGCACCCTGAGCACTGAGCACCCAGCAGCCCGAGTACTGAGCACCCAGCACCCCGAGCACTGAGCACCCAGCACCTCGAGCACTGAGCACCCAGCACCCTGAGTACTGAGCACCCAGCACCCCAAGCATTGAGCACCCAGCACCCTGAGTACTGAGCATCAAGCACCCTGAGCACTGAGCACCCAGCACCTTGAGCACTGAGCACCCAGCACCCTGAGTACTGAGCACCCAGCACCCCAAGCACTGAGCACCGAGCACCCTTTGTACTGAGCACCCAGCACGCTGAGCACCCAGCACCCCGAGTACTGAGCACCCAGCACCCTGAGTACTGAGCACCCAGCACCCTGAGTACTGAGCACCCAGCACCCTGAGTACTGCGCACCCAGCACCATGAGTACTGAGCACCCAGCACCGCGAGCACTGAGCACCCAGCACCCTGAGCACTGAGCACCCAGCACCCCGAGTACTGAGCACCCAGCACCCTGAGTACTGAGCACCCAGAACACTGAGTACTGAGCACCCAGCACCCCGAGCCGTGAGCAACCGGCACCCTGAGCACTGAGCACCCAGCACCCTGAGTACTGAGCATCAAGCACCCTGAGCACTGAGCACCCAGCACCCTGAGCACTGAGCACCCAGCACCCTGAGCACTGAGCACCCAACGTACTGAGCACCGAGCACCCTGAGCACTGAGCACCCAGCACTGAGCACCCAGCACCCTGAGTACTGAGCACCCAGCACCATGAGTACTGAGCACCGAGCACCCCGAGCACTGAGCACCGGGCACCCCGAGCACTGAGCACCCAGCACCCTGAGTACTGAGCACCCAGCACCCTGAGTACTGAGCACTGAGCACTGAGCACACTGAGTACTGAGCACCCAGCACCCTGAGCACTGAGCACCAAGTACCCTGAGCACTGAGCACCCAGCACCCTGAGAACTGAGCACCCAGCACCCCAAACACTGAGCACCGAGCACCCTGAGAACTGAGCACCGAGCACCCTGAGTACTGAGCACCCAGCAACATGAGTACTGAACACGGAGCACCCAGAGTACAGAACAACCTGAGTACTGAGCACCCAGCACCCCGAGAATGAGCACCCAGCACCATGAGTACTGAGCACCCAGCACCCTGAGCACTGAGCAACCAGCACCCTGAGTACTGAGCACCAAGCACCCTGAGTACTGAGCACCCAGCACCCTGAGTACTGAGCACCCAGCACCCTGAGTTCTGAGCACCCCGCACCCTGAGCACTGAGCACACTGAGTACTGAGCACCCAGCACCCTGAGCACTGAGGACCCAGCACCCTGAGTACTGAGCACCCAGCACCCTGAGCACTGAGGACCCAGCACCGCGAGCGCTGAGCACCCAGCACCCTGAGTACTGAGCACCCAGCACCCCAAGCACTGAGCACCGGGCACCCCGAGCACTGAGCACCCAGCACCCTGAGTACTGAGGACCCAGCACCCTGAGTACTGAGCACTGAGCACTGAGCACCCTGAGCACTGAGCACCCAGCACACTGAGCACTGAGCACCCAGCATCCTGAGCACTGAGTACTGAGCACCCAGCACGCTGAGCACTGAGCACCCAGCACCCTGAGCACTGAGCACCCAGCACCCTGAGTACTGAGCACCCAGCACCCCAAACACTGAGCATCGAGCACCCTGAGAACTGAGCACCGAGCACCCTGAGTACTGAGCACCCAGCACCATCAGTACTGAGCACCGAGCACCCAGAGTACTGAGCAACCTGAGTACTGAGCACCCAGCACCCCGAGAATGAGCACCCAGCACCATGAGTACTGAGCACCGAGCACCCTGAGCACTGAGCACCCAGCACTCTGAGTACTGAGCACCAAGCACCCTGAGTACTGAGCACCCAGCACCCTGAGTACTGAGCACCCAGCACCATGAGTTCTGAGCACCCAGCACCCTGAGCACTGAGCACACTGAGTACTAAGCACCCAGCACCCTGAGCACTGAGGACCCAGCACCCTGAGTACTGAGCACCCAGCACCCTGAGCACTGAAGACCCAGCACCGGGAGCACTGAGCACCCAGCACCCTGAGTACTGAGCACCCAGCACCCTGAGCACTGAGGACCCAGCACCCCGAGCACTGAGCACCCAGCACGCTGAGTACTGTGCACTGAGCACCAAGCACCCTGAGTACTGAGCACCCATCACCCCGAGCACTGAGCACCCAGCACCCCGAGCCCTGAGCACTGAGCACCCTGAGTACTGAGCACTGAGCACCCTTAGTACTGAGCACTGAGCACCCTGAGTACTGAGCACCCAGCACCCTGAGCACTGAGTACGGAGCACCCCGAGGACTGAGCAACCAGCACCGTGAGCACTGAGCACCCAGCACCTTGAGTACTGAGCACCGAGCACCCCGAGCACTGAGCACATAGCACCCTAAGTACTGAGCACCCAGCACCCTGAGCACTGAGCACCCAGCACCCCGAGCACTGAGCACCCAGCACCCTGAGTACTGAGCACCCAGCAACCTGAGTGCTGAGCACCCAGCACCCCGAGCACTGAGCACCCAGCACCCTGTGTACTGAGCACCGAGCACCCCGAGCATTTTGCACCCAGCTCCCTGAGTACTGAGCACCCAGCACCCCGAGAATGAGCACCCAGCACCCCGAGCACTGAGCACCCAGCACCCTGAGCACTGAACACACAGCACCCTGAGTACTGAGCACCCAGCACCCTGAGTACTGAGCACCCAGCACCCCGAGCACTGAGCACCCAGCACCCCGAGCACTGAGCACTCAGCACCCTGTGTACTGAACAATGAGTACCCAGTACCCCCGAGCACTGAGACCCAGCACCCTGAGCACTGAGCACCCAGCAGCCCGAGTACTGAGCACCCAGCACCCCGAGCACTGAGCACCCAGCACCTCGAGCACTGAGCACCCAGCACCCTGAGTACTGAGCACCCAGCACCCCAAGCATTGAGCACCCAGCACCCTGAGTACTGAGCATCAAGCACCCTGAGCACTGAGCACCCAGCACCTTGAGCACTGAGCACCCAGCACCCTGAGCACTGAGCACCTAACGTACTGAGCACCGAGCACCCCGAGCACTGAGCACCCAGCACTGAGCACCCAGCACCCTGAGTACTGAGCACCCAGCACCATGAGTACTGAGCACCGAGCACCCCGAGCACTGAGCACCGGGCACCCCGAGCACTGAGCACCCAGCACCCTGAGTACTGAGCACCCAGCACCCTGAGTACTGAGCACTGAGCACTGAGCACCCTGAGTACTGAGCACCCAGCACCCTGAGCACTGAGCACCAAGCACCCTGAGCACTGAGCACCCAGCACCCTGAGTACTGAGCACCCAGCACCCCAAACACTGAGCACCGAGCACCCTGAGATCTGAGCACCGAGCACCCTGAGTACTGAGCACCCAGCACCATGAGTACTGAACACGGAGCACCCAGAGTACTGAACAACCTGAGTACTGAGCACCCAGCACCCCGAGAATGATCACCCAGCACCATGAGTACTGAGCACCGAGCACCCCGAGCACTGAGCACCCATCACCCCGAGCACTGAGCACCCAGCACCCCGAGCCCTGAGCACTGAGCACCCTGAGTACTGAGCACTGAGCACCCTTAGTACTGAGCACTGAGCACCCTGAGTACTGAGCACCCAGCACCCTGAGCACTGAGTACGGAGCACCCCGAGGACTGAGCAACCAGCACCGTGAGCACTGAGCACCCAGCACCTTGAGTACTGAGCACCGAGCACCCCGAGCACTGAGCACATAGCACCCTAAGTACTGAGCACCCAGCACCCTGAGCACTGAGCACCCAGCACCCCGAGCACTGAGCACACAGCACCCTGAGTACTGAGCACCCAGCAACCTGAGTGCTGAGCACCCAGCACCCCGAGCACTGAGCACCCAGCACCCTGTGTACTGAGCACCGAGCACCCCGAGCATTTTGCACCCAGCTCCCTGAGTACTGAGCACCCAGCACCCCGAGAATGAGCACCCAGCACCCCGAGCACTGAGCACCCAGCACCCTGAGCACTGAACACACAGCACCCTGAGTACTGAGCACCCAGCACCCTGAGTACTGAGCACCCAGCACCCCGAGCACTGAGCACCCAGCACCCCGAGCACTGAGCACTCAGCACCCTGTGTACTGAACAATGAGTACCCAGTACCCCCGAGCACTGAGACCCAGCACCCTGAGCACTGAGCACCCAGCAGCCCGAGTACTGAGCACCCAGCACCCCGAGCACTGAGCACCCAGCACCTCGAGCACTGAGCACCCAGCACCCTGAGTACTGAGCACCCAGCACCCCAAGCATTGAGCACCCAGCACCCTGAGTACTGAGCATCAAGCACCCTGAGCACTGAGCACCCAGCACCTTGAGCACTGAGCACCCAGCACCCTGAGCACTGAGCACCTAACGTACTGAGCACCGAGCACCCCGAGCACTGAGCACCCAGCACTGAGCACCCAGCACCCTGAGTACTGAGCACCCAGCACCATGAGTACTGAGCACCGAGCACCCCGAGCACTGAGCACCGGGCACCCCGAGCACTGAGCACCCAGCACCCTGAGTACTGAGCACTGAGCACTGAGCACCCTGAGTACTGAGCACCCAGCACCCTGAGCACTGAGCACCAAGCACCCTGAGCACTGAGCACCCAGCACCCTGAGTACTGAGCACCCAGCACCCCAAACACTGAGCACCGAGCACCCTGAGATCTGAGCACCGAGCACCCTGAGTAGTGAGCACCCAGCACCATGAGTACTGAACACGGAGCACCCAGAGTACTGAACAACCTGAGTACTGAGCACCCAGCACCCCGAGAATGATCACCCAGCACCATGAGTACTGAGCACCGAGCACCCCGAGCACTGAGCACCGGGCACCCCGAGCACTGAGCACCCAGCACCCTGAGTACTGAGCACCCAGCACCCTGAGTACTGAGCACTGAGCACTGAGCACCCTGAGTACTGAGCACCCAGCACCATGAGTACTGAGCACCGAGCACCCCGAGCACTGAGCACCGGGCACCCCGAGCACTGAGCACCCAGCACCCTGAGTACTGAGCACCCAGCACCCTGAGTACTGAGCACTGAGCACTGAGCACCCTGAGTACTGAGCACCCAGCACCCTGAGCACTGAGCACCAAGCACCCTGAGCACTGAGCACCCAGCACCCTGAGTACTGAGCACCCAGCACCCCAAACACTGAGCACCGAGCACCCTGAGATCTGAGCACCGAGCACCCTGAGTACTGAGCACCCAGCACCATGAGTACTGAACACGGAGCACCCAGAGTACTGAACAACCTGAGTACTGAGCACCCAGCACCCCGAGAATGATCACCAGCACCATGAGTACTGAGCACCGAGCACCCCGAGCACTGAGCACCGGGCACCCCGAGCACTGAGCACCCAGCACCCTGAGTACTGAGCACCCAGCACCCTGAGTACTGAGCACTGAGCACTGAGCACCCTGAGTACTGAGCACCCAGCACCCTGAGCACTGAGCACCAAGCACCCTGAGCACTGAGCACCCAGCACCCTGAGTACTGAGCACCCAGCACCCCAAACACTGAGCACCGAGCACCCTGAGATCTGAGCACCGAGCACCCTGAGTACTGAGCACCCAGCACCATGAGTACTGAACACGGAGCACCCAGAGTACTGAACAACCTGAGTACTGAGCACCCAGCACCCCGAGAATGATCACCCAGCACCATGAGTACTGAGCACCGAGCACCCTGAGCACTGAGGACCCAGCACCCCAAGCACTGAGCACCGGGCACACCGAGCACTGAGCACCCAGCACCCTGAGTACTGGGGACCCAGCACCCTGAGTACTGAGCACTGAGCACTGAGCACCCTGAGCACTGAGCACCCAGCACCCTGAGCACTGAGCACCCAGCATCCTGAGCACTGAGTACTGAGCACCCAGCACGCTGAGCACTGAGCACCCAGCACCCTGAGCACTGAGCACCCAGCACCCTGAGTACTGAGCACCCAGCACCCCAAACACTGAGCACCGAGCACCCTGAGAACTGAGCACCGAGCACCCTGAGTAATGAGCACCAAGCACCATCAGTACTGAGCACCGAGCACCCAGAGTACTGAGCAACCTGAGTACTGAGCACCCACCACCCCGAGAATGAGCACCCAGCACCATGAGTACTGAGCACCGAGCACCCTGAGCACTGAGCACCCAGCACTCTGAGTACTGAGCACCAAGCAACCTGAGTACTGAGCACCCAGCACCCTGAGTACTGAGCACCCAGCACCATGAGTTCTGAGCACCCAGCACCCTGAGCACTGAGCACACTGAGTACTGAGCACCCAGCACCCTGAGCACTGAGGACCCAGCACCCTGAGTACTGAGCACCCAGCACCCTGAGCACTGAGGACCCAGCACCCCGAGCACTGATCACCCAGCACCCTGAGTACTGAGCACCCAGCACCCTGAGCACTGAGGACCCAGCACCCCGAGCACTGAGCACCCAGCACGCTGAGTACTGAGCACTGAGCACCCAGCACCCTGAGTACTGAGCACCCATCACCCGAGCACTGAGCACCCAGCACCCCGAGCCCTGAGCACTGAGCACCCTGAGTACTGAGCACTGAGGACCCTTAGTACTGAACACTGAGCACCCAGAGTACTGAGCACCCAGCACCCTGAGCACTGAGCACGGAGCACCCCGAGGACTGAGCACCCAGCACCGTGAGCACTGAGCACCCAGCACGCTGAGCACTGAGCACCCAGCACCCCGAGTACTGAGCACCCAGCACCCTGCGTACTGAGCACAAAGCACACTGAGTACTGAGCACCCAGCACCCCGAGCACTGAGCACCCAGCACCCTGAGCACTGAGCACCCAGCACCCTGAGTACTGAGCATCAAGCACCCTGAGCACTGAGCACCCAGCACCCTGAGCACTGAGCACCCAGCACCCTGAGCACTGAGCACCCAACGTACTGAGCACCGAGCACCCCGAGCACTGAGCACCCAGCACTGAGCACCCAGCACCCTGAGTACTGAGCACCCAGCACCCTGAGTACTGAGCACCGAGCTCCCCGAGCACTGAGCACCGGGCACCCCGAGCACTGAGCACCCAGCACCCTGAGTACTGAGCACCCAGCACCCTGAGTACTGAGCACTGAGCAGTGAGCACCCTGAGTACTGAGCACCCAGCACCCTGAGCGCTGAGCACCCAGCACCCTGAGCACTGAGCACCCAGCACCCTGAGTACTGAGCACACAGCACCCTGAGCACTGAGCCCCCAGCACCCTGAGCACTGAGCACTCAGCACCCAGAGCACTGAGCACCCAGCACCCTGAGCACTGAGCACCCAGCACCCTGAGTACTGAGCACCCAGCGCCCTGAGTACTGAGCACCCAGACCCCGAGCACTGAGCACCCAGCACCCCTAGCACTGTGCACCCAGCACCCTGAGTACTGAGAACCCAGCACCCTGAGTACTGAGCACCCAGCACCCAGAGCACTGAGCACCCAGTAGCCCGAGCACTGAGCACCGAGCATCCTGAGCACTGAGTACTGGGCACCCAGCACCCTGAGCACTGAGCACCCAGCACCCTGAGCACTGAGCACCCAGCACCCTGAGTACTGAGCACCCAGCACCCCAAGCACTGAGCACCGAGCACCCTTTGTACTGAGCACCCAGCACGCTGAGCACTGAGCACCCAGCACCCCGAGTACTGAGCACCCAGCACCCTGAGTACTGAGCACCCAGCACCCTGAGTACTGAGCACCCAGCACCCTGAGTACTGCGCACCCAGCACCATGAGTACTGAGCACCCAGCACCGCGAGCACTGAGCACCCAGCACCCTGAGCACTGAGCACCCAGCACCCCGAGTACTGAGCACCCAGCACCCTGAGTACTGAGCACCCAGCACACTGAGTACTGAGCACCCAGCACCCCGAGCCGTGAGCACCCAGCACCCTGAGCACTGAGCACCCAGCACCCTGAGTACTGAGCATCAAGCACCCTGAGCACTGAGCACCCAGCACCCTGAGCACTGAGCACCCAGCACCCTGAGCACTGAGCACCCAACGTACTGAGCACCGAGCACCCCGAGCACTGAGCACCCAGCACTGAGCACCCAGCACCCTGAGTACTGAGCACCCAGCACCATGAGTACTGAGCACCGAGCACCCCGAGCACTGAGCACCGGGCACCCCGAGCACTGAGCACCCAGCACCCTGAGTACTGAGCACCCAGCACCCTGAGTACTGAGCACTGAGCACTGAGCACACTGAGTACTGAGCACCCAGCACCCTGAGCACTGAGCACCAAGCACCCTGAGCACTGAGCACCCAGCACCCTGAGTACTGAGCACCCAGCACCCCAAACACTGAGCACCGAGCACCGTGAGAACTGAGCACCGAGCACCCTGAGTACTGAGCACCCAGCAACATGAGTACTGAACACGGAGCACCCAGAGTACTGAACAACCTGAGTACTGAGCACCCAGCACCCCGAGAATGAGCACCCAGCACCATGAGTACTGAGCACCGAGCACCCTGAGCACTGAGCACCCAGCACCCTGAGTACTGAGCACCAAGCACCCTGAGTACTGAGCACCCAGCACCCTGAGTACTGAGCACCCAGCACCCTGAGTTCTGAGCACCCCGCACCCTGAGCACTGAGCACACTGAGTACTGAGCACCCAGCACCCTGAGCACTGAGGACCCAGCACCCTGAGTACTGAGCACCTAGCACCCTGAGCACTGAGGACCCAGCACCGCGAGCGCTGAGCACCCAGCACCCTGAGTACTGAGCACCCAGCACCCCAAGCACTGAGCACCGGGCACCCCGAGCACTGAGCACCCAGCACCCTGAGTACTGAGGACCCAGCACCCTGAGTACTGAGCACTGAGCACTGAGCACCCTGAGCACTGAGCACCCAGCACACTGAGCACTGAGCACCCAGCATCCTGAGCACTGAGTACTGAGCACCCAGCACGCTGAGCACTGAGCACCCAGCACCCTGAGCACTGAGCACCCAGCACCCTGAGTACTGAGCACCCAGCACCCCAAACACTGAGCACCGAGCACCCTGAGAACTGAGCACCAAGCACCCTGAGTACTGAGCACCCAGCACCATCATTACTGAGCACCGAGCACCCAGAGTACTGAGCAACCTGAGTACTGAGCACCCAGCACCCCGAGAATGAGCACCCAGCACCAGGAGTACTGAGCACCGAGCACCCTGAGCACTGAGCACCCAGCACTCTGAATACTGAGCACCAAGCACCCTGAGAACTGAGCACCCAGCACCCTGAGTACTGAGCACCCAGCACCATGAGTTCTGAGCACCCAGCACCCTGAGCACTGAGCACACTGAGTACTAAGCACCCAGCACACTGAGCACTGAGGACCCAGCACCCTGAGTACTGAGCACCCAGCACCCTGAGCACTGAGGACCCAGCACCGGGAGCACTGAGCACCCAGCACCCTGAGTACTGAGCACCCAACACCCTGAGCACTGAGGACCCAGCACCCCGAGCACTGAGCATGCAGCACGCTGAGTACTGTGCACTGAGCACCAAGCACCCTGAGTACTGAGCACCCATCACCCCGAGCACTGAGCACCCAGCACCCCGAGCCCTGAGCACTGAGCACCCTGAGTACTGAGCACTGAGCACCCTTAGTACTCAGCACTGAGCACCCTGAGTACTGAGCACCCAGCACCCTGAGCACTGAGTACGGAGCACCCCGAGGACTGAGCAACCAGCACCGTGAGCACTGAGCACCCAGCACCTTGAGTACTGAGCACCGAGCACCCCGAGCACTGAGCACCCAGCACCCTAAGTACTGAGCACCCAGCACCCTGAGCACTGAGCACCCAGCACCCCGAGCACTGAGCACACAGCACCCTGAGTACTGAGCACCCAGCAACCTGAGTGCTGAGCACCCAGCACCCCGAGCACTGAGCACCCAGCACCCTGTGTACTGAGCACCGAGCACCCCGAGCATTTTGCACCCAGCTCCCTGAGTACTGAGCACCCAGCACCCCGAGAATGAGCACCCAGCACCCCGAGCACTGAGCACCCAGCACCCTGAGCACTGAACACACAGCACCCTGAGTACTGAGCACCCAGCACCCCGAGCACTGAGCACCCAGCACCCCGAGCACTGAGCACTCAGCACCCTGTGTACTGAGCAATGAGTACCCAGTACCCCCGAGCACTGAGACCCAGCACCCTGAGCACTGAGCACCCAGCAGCCCGAGTACTGAGCACCCAGCACCCCGAGCACTGAGCACCCAGCACCTCGAGCACTGAGCACCCAGCACCCTGAGTACTGAGCACCCAGCACCCCAAGCACTGAGCACCCAGCACCCTGAGTACTGAGCATCAAGCACCCTGAGCACTGAGCACCCAGCACCCTGAGCACTGAGCACCCAGCACCCTGAGCACTGAGCACCTAACGTACTGAGCACCGAGCACCCCGAGCACTGAGCACCCAGCACTGAGCACCCAGCACCCTGAGTACTGAGCACCCAGCACCATGAGTACTGAGCACCGAGCACCCCGAGCACTGAGCACCGGGCACCCCGAGCACTGAGCACCCAGCACCCTGAGTACTGAGCACCCAGCACCCTGAGTACTGAGCACTGAGCACCCTGAGTACTGAGCACCCAGCACCCTGAGCACTGAGCACCAAGCACCCTGAGCACTGAGCACCCAGCACCCTGAGTACTGAGCACCCAGCACCCCAAACACTGAGCACCGAGCACCCTGAGATCTGAGCACCGAGCACCCTGAGTACTGAGCACCCAGCACCATGAGTACTGAACACGGAGCACCCAGAGTACTGAACAACCTGAGTACTGAGCACCCAGCACCCCGAGAATGATCACCCAGCACCATGAGTACTGAGCACCGAGCACCCTGAGCACTGAGCTCCCAGCACCCTGAGTACTGAGCACCAAGCACCCTGAGTACTGAGCACCCAGCACCCTGAGTACTGAGCACCCAGCACCCTGAGTTCTGAGCACCCCGCACCCTGAGCACTGAGCACACTGAGTACTGAGCACCCAGCACCCTGAGCACTGAGCACCCAGCACCCTGAGCACTGAGCACCCAGCACCCTGAGCACTGAGGACCCAGCACCCCAAGCACTGAGCACCGGGCACCCCGAGCACTGAGCACCCAGCACCCTGAGCACTGAGCACCCAGCACCCTGAGCACTGAGCACCCAGCATCCTGAGCACTGAGTACTGAGCACCCAGCACGCTGAGCACTGAGCACCCAGCACCCTGAGCACTGAGCACCCAGCACCCTGAGTACTGAGCACCCAGCACCCCAAACACTGAGCACCGAGCACCCTGAGAACTGAGCACCGAGCACCCTGAGTAATGAGCACCAAGCACCATCAGTACTGAACACCGAGCACCCAGAGTACTGAGCAACCTGAGTACTGAGCACCCACCACCCCGAGAATGAGCACCCAGCACCATGAGTACTGAGCACCGAGCACCCTGAGCACTGAGCACCCAGCACTCTGAGTACTGAGCACCAAGCAACCTGAGTACTGAGCACCCAGCACCCTGAGTACTGAGCACCCAGCACCATGAGTTCTGAGCACCCAGCACCCTGAGCACTGAGCACACTGAGTACTGAGCACCCAGCACCCTGAGCACTGAGGACCCAGCACCCTGAGTACTGAGCACCCAGCACCCTGAGCACTGAGGACCCAGCACCCCGAGCACTGATCACCCAGCACCCTGAGTACTGAGCACCCAGCACCCTGAGCACTGAGGACCCAGCACCCCGAGCACTGAGCACCCAGCACGCTGAGTACTGAGCACTGAGCACCCAGCACCCTGAGTACTGAGCACCCATCACCCGAGCACTGAGCACCCAGCACCCCGAGCCCTGAGCACTGAGCACCCTGAGTACTGAGCACTGAGCACCCTTAGTACTGAACACTGAGCACCCAGAGTACTGAGCACCCAGCACCCTGAGCACTGAGCACGGAGCACCCCGAGGACTGAGCACCCAGCACCGTGAGCACTGAGCACCCAGCACCTTGAGTACTGAGCACCGAGCACCCCGAGCACTGAGCACCCAGCACCCTAAGTACTGAGCACCCAGCACCCTGAGCACTGAGCACCCAGCACCCCGAGCACTGAGCGCCCAGCACCCTGAGTACTGAGCACCCAGCAACCTGAGTGCTGAGCACCCAGCACCCCGAGCACTGAGCACCCAGCACCCTGTGTACTGAGCACCGAGCACCCCGAGAATGAGCACCCAGCACCCTGAGCACTGAACACACAGCACCCTGAGTACTGAGCACCCAGCACCCTGAGTACTGTGCACCCTGCCCCCAAGCACTGAGCTCCCTGAGTACTGAGCACCCAGCACCCTGAGTACTGAGCACCCAGCACCCTGAGTACTGAACACTGAGCACCCAGAGAACTGAGCACCCAGCACCCCGAGGACTGAGCACCCAGCACACTGAGTACTGAGCACCCAGCACCCCGAGCCGTGAGCACCCAGCACCCTGAGCACTGAGCACCCAGCACCCTGAGCACTGAGTACCCAGCACCCTGAGTACTGAGCACCCAGCACCCCAAGCACTGAGCACCGAGCACCCTTTGTACTGAGCACCCAGCACGCTGAGCACTGAGCACCCAGCACCCCGAGTACTGAGCACCCAGCACCCTGAGTACTGAGCACCCAGCACCCTGAGTACTGAGCACCCAGCACCCTGAGTACTGCGCACCCAGCACCATGAGTACTGAGCACCCAGCACCGCGAGCACTGAGCACCCAGCACCCTGAGCACTGAGCACCCAGCACCCCGAGTACTGAGCACCCAGCACCCTGAGTACTGAGCACCCAGCACACTGAGTACTGAGCACCCAGCACCCCGAGCCGTGAGCACCCAGCAACCTGAGCACTGAGCACCCAGCACCCTGAGTACTGAGTATCAAGCACCCTGAGCACTGAGCACCCAGCACCCTGAGCACTGAGCACCCAGCACCCTGAGCACTGAGCACCCAACGTACTGAGCACCGAGCACCCCGAGCACTGAGCACCCAGCACTGAGCACCCAGCACCCTGAGTACTGAGCACCCAGCACCATGAGTACTGAGCACCGAGCACCCCGAGCACTGAGCACCGATCACCCCGAGCACTGAGCACCCAGCTCCCTGAGTACTGAGCACCCAGCACCCTGAGTACTGAGCACTGAGCACACTGAGTACTGAGCACCCAGCACCCTGAGCACTGAGCACCAAGCACCCTGAGCACTGAGCACCCAGCACCCTGAGTACTGAGCACCCAGCACCCCAAACACTGAGCACCGAGCACCCTGAGAACTGAGCACCGAGCACCCTGAGTACTGAGCACCCAGCAACATGAGTACTGAACACGGAGCACCCAGAGTACTGAACAACCTGAGTACTGAGCACCCAGCACCCCGAGAATGAGCACCCAGCACCATGAGTACTGAGCACCGAGCACCCTGAGCACTGAGCACCCAGCACCCTGAGTACTGAGCACCAAGCACCCTGAGTACTGAGCACCCAGCACCCTGAGTACTGAGCACCCAGCACCCTGAGTTCTGAGCACCCCGCACCCTGAGCACTGAGCACACTGAGTACTGAGCACCCATTACCCTGAGCACTGAGGACCCAGCACCCTGAGTACTGAGCACCCAGCACCCTGAGCACTGAGGACCCAGCACCGCGAGCACTGAGCACCCAGCACCCTGAGTACTGAGCACCCAGCACCCCAAGCACTGAGCACCGGGAACCCCGAGCACTGAGCACCCAGCACCCTGAGTACTGAGGACCCAGCACCCTGAGTACTGAGCACTGAGCACTGAGCACCCTGAGCACTGAGCACCCAGCACCCTGAGCACTGAGCACCCAGCATCATGAGCACTGAGTACTGAGCACCCAGCACGCTGAGCACTGAGCACCCAGCACCCTGAGCACTGAGCACCCAGCACCCTGAGTACTGAGCACCCAGCACCCCAAACACTGAGCACCGAGCACCCTGAGAACTGAGCACCGAGCACCCTGATTACTGAGCACCCAGCACCATCAGTACTGAGCACCGAGCACCCAGAGTACTGAGCAACCTGAGTACTGAGCACCCAGCACCCCGAGAATGAGCACCCAACACCATGAGTACTGAGCACCCTGAGCACTGAGCACCCAGCACTCTGAGTACTGAGCACCAAGCACCCTGAGTACTGAGCACCCAGCACCCTGAGTACTGAGCACCCAGCACCATGAGTTCTGAGCACCCAGCACCCTGAGCACTGAGCACACTGAGTACTAAGCACCCAGCACCCTGAGCACTGAGGACCCAGCACCCTGAGTACTGAGCACCCAGCACCCTGAGCACTGAGGACCCAGCACCGGGAGCACTGAGCACCCAGCACCCTGAGAACTGAGCACCCAGCACCCTGAGCACTGAGGACCCAGCACCCCGAGCACTGAGCACCCAGCACGCTGAGTACTGTGCACTGAGCACCATGCACCCTGAGTACTGAGCACCCATCACCCCGAGCACTGAGCACCCAGCACCCCGAGCCCTGAGCACTGAGCACCCTGAGTACTGAGCACTGAGCACCCTTAGTACTGAGCACTGAGCACCCTGAGTACTGAGCACCCAGCACCCTGAGCACTGAGTACGGAGCACCCCGAGGACTGAGCAACCAGCACCGTGAGCACTGAGCACCCAGCACCTTGAGTACTGAGCACCGAGCACCCCGAGCACTGAGCACCCAGCACCCTAAGTACTGAGCACCCAGCACCCTGAGCACTGAGCACCCAGCACCCCGAGCACTGAGCACCCAGCACCCTGAGTACTGAGCACCCAGCAACCTGAGTGCTGAGCACCCAGCACCCCGAGCACTGAGCACCCAGCACACTGTGTACTGAGCACCGAGCACCCCGAGCATTTTGCACCCAGCTCCCTGAGTACTGAGCACCCAGCACCCCGAGAATGAGCACCCAGCACCCCGAGCACTGAGCACCCAGCACCCCGAGCACTGAGCACTCAGCACCCTGTGTACTGAGCAATGAGTACCCAGTACCCCCGAGCACTGAGACCCAGCACCCTGAGCACTGAGCACCCAGCAGCCCGAGTACTGAGCACCCAGCACCCCGAGCACTGAGCACCCAGCACCTCGAGCACTTAGCACCCAGCACCCTGAGTACTGAGCACCCAGCACCCCAAGCACTGAGCACCCAGCACCCTGAGTACTGAGCATCAAGCACCCTGAGCACTGAGCACCCAGCACCCTGAGCACTGAGCACCCAGCACCCTGAGCACTGAGCACCTAACGTACTTTGCACGGAGCACCCCGAGCACTGAGCACCCAGCACTGAGCACCCAGCACCCTGAGTACTGAGCACCCAGCACCATGAGTACTGAGCACCGAGCACCCCGAGCACTGAGCACCGGGCACCCCGAGCACTGAGCACCCAGCACCCTGAGTACTGAGCACCCAGCACCCTGAGTACTGAGCACTGAGCACTGAGCACCCTGAGTACTGAGCACCCAGCACCCTGAGCACTGAGCACCAAGCACCCCGAGCACTGAGCACCCAGCACCCTGAGTACTGAGCACCCTGAGTACTGAGCACCGATCACCCTGAGCACTGAGCTCCCAGCACCCTGAGTACTGAGCACCCAGCACCCAAAGCACTGAGCACCCAGCACCCTGAATACTGAGCACCCAGCACCCCGAGCACTGAGCACCCAGCACCCTGAGTACTGAGCACCCTGAGTACTGAGCACCGATCACCCTGAGCACTGAGCTCCCAGCACCCTGAGTACTGAGCACCCAGCACCCTGAGCACTGAGCACCCAGCACCCTGAGTACTGAGCACCCAGCACCCTGAGCACTGAGCACCCAGCACCCTGAGTACTGAGCACCCAGCACCCTGAGCACTGAGCACCCAGCACCCTGAGTACTGAGCACCCAGCACCCCGAGCACTGAGCACCAAGCACCCCGAGAATGAGCACCCAGCACCCCGAGTACTGAGCACCGAGCACCCTGAGCACTGAGTACCCAGCACCCTGAGTACTGAGCACCGAGCACCCCGAGCACTGAGCATGTAGCACCGCGAGCAATGAGCACCCAGCACCCTGAGTACTGAGCACCCAGCACCCTGAGTACTGAGCTCCCTGAGTACTGAGCACCCAGCACCCTGAGTACTGAGCACCCAGCACCCTGAGTACTGAACACTGAGCACCCAGAGAACTGAGCACCCAGCACCCCGAGGACTGAGCACCCAGCACACTGAGTACTGAGCACCCAGCACCCCGAGCCGTGAGCACCCAGCACCCTGAGCACTGAGCACCCAGCACCCTGAGCACTGAGTACCCAGCACCCTGAGTACTGAGCACCCAGCACCCCAAGCACTGAGCACCGAGCACCCTTTGTACTGAGCACCCAGCACGCTGAGCACTGAGCACCCAGCACCCCGAGTACTGAGCACCCAGCACCCTGAGTACTGAGCACCCAGCACCCTGAGTACTGAGCACCCAGCACCCTGAGTACTGCGCACCCAGCACCATGAGTACTGAGCACCCAGCACCGCGAGCACTGAGCACCCAGCACCCTGAGCACTGAGCACCCAGCACCCCGAGTACTGAGCACCCAGCACCCTGAGTACTGAGCACCCAGCACACTGAGTACTGAGCACCCAGCACCCCGAGCCGTGAGCACCCAGCAACCTGAGCACTGAGCACCCAGCACCCTGAGTACTGAGTATCAAGCACCCTGAGCACTGAGCACCCAGCACCCTGAGCACTGAGCACCCAGCACCCTGAGCACTGAGCACCCAACGTACTGAGCACTGAGCACCCCGAGCACTGAGCACCCAGCACTGAGCACCCAGCACCCTGAGTACTGAGCACCCAGCACCATGAGTACTGAGCACCGAGCACCCCGAGCACTGAGCACCGATCACCCCGAGCACTGAGCACCCAGCTCCCTGAGTACTGAGCACCCAGCACCCTGAGTACTGAGCACTGAGCACTGAGCACACTGAGTACTGAGCACCCAGCACCCTGAGCACTGAGCACCAAGCACCCTGAGCACTGAGCACCCAGCACCCTGAGTACTGAGCACCCAGCACCCCAAACACTGAGCACCGAGCACCCTGAGAACTGAGCACCGAGCACCCTGAGTACTGAGCACCCAGCAACATGAGTACTGAACACGGAGCACCCAGAGTACTGAACAACCTGAGTACTGAGCACCCAGCACCCCGAGAATGAGCACCCAGCACCATGAGTACTGAGCACCGAGCACCCTGAGCACTGAGCACCCAGCACCCTGAGTACTGAGCACCAAGCACCCTGAGTACTGAGCACCCAGCACCCTGAGTACTGAGCACCCAGCACCCTGAGTTCTGAGCACCCCGCAGCCTGAGCACTGAGCACACTGAGTACTGAGCACCCATTACCCTGAGCACTGAGGACCCAGCACCCTGAGTACTGAGCACCCAGCACCCTGAGCACTGAGGACCCAGCACCGCGAGCACTGAGCACCCAGCACCCTGAGTACTGAGCACCCAGCACCCCAAGCACTGAGCACCGGGAACCCCGAGCACTGAGCACCCAGCACCCTGAGTACTGAGGACCCAGCACCCTGAGTACTGAGCACTGAGCACTGAGCACCCTGAGCACTGAGCACCCAGCACCCTGAGCACTGAGCACCCAGCATCATGAGCACTCAGTACTGAGCACCCAGCACGCTGAGCACTGAGCACCCAGCACCCTGAGCACTGAGCACCCAGCACCCTGAGTACTGAGCACCCAGCACCCCAAACACTGAGCACCGAGCACCCTGAGAACTGAGCACCGAGCACCCTGATTACTGAGCACCCAGCACCATCAGTACTGAGCACCGAGCACCCAGAGTACTGAGCAACCTGAGTACTGAGCACCCAGCACCCCGAGAATGAGCACCCAACACCATGAGTACTGAGCACCGTGAGCACTGAGCACCCAGCACTCTGAGTACTGAGCACCAAGCACCCTGAGTACTGAGCACCCAGCACCCTGAGTACTGAGCACCCAGCACCATGAGTTCTGAGCACCCAGCACCCTGAGCACTGAGCACACTGAGTACTGAGCACCCAGCACCCTGAGCACTGAGGACCCAGCACCGGGAGCACTGAGCACCCAGCACCCTGAGAACTGAGCACCCAGCACCCTGAGCACTGAGGACCCAGCACCCCGAGCACTGAGCACCCAGCACGCTGAGTACTGTGCACTGAGCACCATGCACCCTGAGTACTGAGCACCCATCACCCCGAGCACTGAGCACCCAGCACCCCGAGCCCTGAGCACTGAGCACCCTGAGTACTGAGCACTGAGCACCCTTAGTACTGAGCACTGAGCACCCTGAGTACTGAGCACCCAGCACCCTGAGCACTGAGTACGGAGCACCCCGAGGACTGAGCAACCAGCACCGTGAGCACTGAGCACCCAGCACCTTGAGTACTGAGCACCGAGCACCCCGAGCACTGAGCACCCAGCACCCTAAGTACTGAGCACCCAGCACCCTGAGCACTGAGCACCCAGCACCCCGAGCACTGAGCACCCAGCACCCTGAGTACTGAGCACCCAGCAACCTGAGTGCTGAGCACCCAGCACCCCGAGCACTGAGCACCCAGCACAGTGTGTACTGAGCACCGAGCACCCCGAGCATTTTGCACCCAGCTCCCTGAGTACTGAGCACCCAGCACCCCGAGAATGAGCACCCAGCACCCCGAGCACTGAGCACCCAGCACCCCGAGCACTGAGCACTCAGCACCCTGTGTACTGAGCAATGAGTACCCAGTACCCCCGAGCACTGAGACCCAGCACCCTGAGCACTGAGCACCCAGCAGCCCGAGTACTGAGCACCCAGCACCCCGAGCACTGAGCACCCAGCACCTCGAGCACTGAGCACCCAGCACCCTGAGTACTGAGCACCCAGCACCCCAAGCACTGAGCACCCAGCACCCTGAGTACTGAGCATCAAGCACCCTGAGCACTGAGCACCCAGCACCCTGAGCACTGAGCACCCAGCACCCTGAGCACTGAGCACCTAACGTACTTTGCACGGAGCACCCCGAGCACTGAGCACCCAGCACTGAGCACCCAGCACCCTGAGTACTGAGCACCCAGCACCATGAGTACTGAGCACCGAGCACCCCGAGCACTGAGCACCGGGCACCCCGAGCACTGAGCACCCAGCACCCTGAGTACTGAGCACCCAGCACCCTGAGTACTGAGCACTGAGCACTGAGCACCCTGAGTACTGAGCACCCAGCACCCTGAGCACTGAGCACCAAGCACCCCGAGCACTGAGCACCCAGCACCCTGAGTACTGAGCACCCTGAGTACTGAGCACCGATCACCCTGAGCACTGAGCTCCCAGCACCCTGAGTACTGAGCACCCAGCACCCAAAGCACTGAGCACCCAGCACCCTGAATACTGAGCACCCAGCACCCCGAGCACTGAGCACCCAGCACCCTGAGTACTGAGCACCCTGAGTACTGAGCACCGATCACCCTGAGCACTGAGCTCCCAGCACCCTGAGTACTGAGCACCCAGCACCCTGAGCACTGAGCACCCAGCACCCTGAGTACTGAGCACCCAGCACCCTGAGCACTGAGCACCCAGCACCCTGAGTACTGAGCACAAAGCACCCTGAGCACTGAGCACCCAGCACCCTGAGTACTGAGCACCCAGCACCCCGAGCACTGAGCACCAAGCACCCCGAGAATGAGCACCCAGCACCCCGAGTACTGAGCACCGAGCACCCTGAGCACTGAGTACCCAGCACCCTGAGTACTGAGCACCGAGCACCCCGAGCACTGAGCATGTAGCACCGCGAGCAATGAGCACCCAGCACCCGGAGCAATGAGCACCCAGCACCCTGAGCACCGAGCACCCTGAGTACTGAGCACTGAGCACCCTGAGTACTGAGCACTGAGCACCCTGAGTACTGAGCACCCAGCACCCTGAGTACTGAGCACCCAGCACCCTGAGCAATGAGAACCCTGAGTACTGAGCACCCAGCACCCTGAGCACTGAGCACCAAGCACCCTGAGCACTGAGCACCCTGAGTACTGAGCACCGATCACCCTGAGCACTGAGCTCCCAGCACCCTGAGTACTGAGCACCCAGCACCCTGAGCACTGAGCACCCAGCACCCTGAGTACTGAGCACCCAGCACCCTGAGCACTGAGCACCCAGCACCCTGAGTACTGAGCACCCAGCACCCTGAGCACTGAGCACCCAGCACCCTGAGTACTGAGCACCCAGCACCCCGAGCACTGAGCACCCAGCACCCCGAGAATGAGCACCCAGCACCCCGAGTACTGAGCACCGAGCACCCTGAGCACTGAGTACCCGGCACCCTGAGTACTGAGCACCCAGCACCCTGAGCACTGGGCACCGAGCACCCCGAGTACTGAGCACCCAGCAGCCTGAGCACTGAGCACCCAGCACCCTGAGTACTGAGCACCCAGCTCCCTGAGTACTGAACACCCAGCACCCTGAGCACTGAGCACTCAGCACCCTGATCACTGAGTACTGAGCACCGAGCACCCCGAGAACTGAGCACCCAGCACCCGGAGTACTGAGCACCCAACACCCTGAGGACTGAGCACCCAGCACCCCGAGTACTGAGCACCCAGCACCCCGAGCACTGAGCACCCAGCACCCCGAGCACTGAGCACCGAGCACCCTGAGTACTGAGCACTGGGAACCCAGCACCCCGAGCACTGAGCACCCAGCACCCTGAGTACTGAGCACTGAGCACCCAGCACCCCGAGCACTGAGCACCCAGCACCCTGAGCACTGAGCACCCAGCACCCTAAGCACTGAGCACCCAGCACCCTGAGTACTGAGCACTGAGCATCCAGCACCCTGAGTACTGAGCACTGAGCACCCAGCACCCCGAGCACTGAGCACCCAGCACCCTGAGCACTGAGCACCCAGCACCCTGAGCACTGAGCACCCAGCACCCGAGTACTGAGCACCCAGCACCCTGAGTACTGAGCACCCAGCACCCTGAGCACTGAGCACCAAGCACCCTGAGCACTGAGCACCCAGCACCCCGAGCACTGAGCAACCAGCACCCCAAGCAATGAGCACCCCGCACCCTGAGTACTGAGCACTCAGCGCCCCGAGTACTGACCACCCAGCAACCTGAGCACCGAGCAGCCAGCACCCCTAGCACTGAGCACCCAGCGCCCTGAGCACTGAGCACCCAGCACCCTGAGTACTGAGCACTGAGCACCACGAGTACTGAGCACCCAGCACCCCGAGCACTGAGCACCGAGCACCCCGAGCACTGAGAACCCAGCACCCCGAGCACTGAGCACCCAACACCCCGAGCACTGAGCACCCAGCACCCTGAGCACAGAGCACCCAGCACCCCGAGCACTGAGCACCCAGCACCCCGAGCACTGAGCACCCAGCACCCCGAGCACTGAGCACCCAGCACCCCGAGCACTGAGCACCCAGCACCCTGAGTACTGAGCACCCAGCACCCTGAGTACTGAGCACCCAACACCCTGATCACTGAGCACCCAGCAACCTGAGTACTGAGCACCCAACACCCCAAGCACGGAGCACCCTGAGTACTGAGCACCCAGCACCCCAAGCACTGAGCTCCCTGAGTACTGAGCACCCAGCACCCTGAGTACTGAGCACCCAGCACCCCGAGTACTGAGCACCCAGCACCCTGAGTACTGAGCACCCAGCACACTGAGTACTGAGCACCCAGCACCCCGAGCCGTGAGCACCCAGCAACCTGAGCACTGAGCACCCAGCACCCTGAGCACTGGGCACCGAGCACCCCAAGTACTGAGCACCCAGCAGCCTGAGCACTGAGCACCCAGCACCCTGAGTACTGAGCACCCAGCTCCCTGAGTACTGAACACCCAGCACCCTGAGCACTGAGCACTCAGCACCCTGATCACTGAGTACTGAGCACCGAGCACCCTGAGAACTGAGCACCCAGCACCCGGAGTACTGAGCACCCAACACCCTGAGGACTGAGCACCCAGCACCCCGAGTACTGAGCACCCAGCACCCCGAGCACTGAGCACCCAGCACCCCGAGCACTGAGCACCGAGCACCCTGAGTACTGAGCACTGGGCACCCAGCACCCCGAGCACTGAGCACCCAGCACCCTGAGTACTGAGCACTGAGCACCCAGCACCCCGAGCACTGAGCACCCAGCACCCTGAGCACTGAGCACCCAGCACCCTAAGCACTGAGCACCCAGCACCCTGAGTACTGAGCACTGAGCACCCAGCACCCTGAGTACTGAGCACTGAGCACCAAGCACCCCGAGCACTGAGCACCCAGCACCCTGAGCACTGAGCACCCAGCACCCTGAGCACTGAGCACCCAGCACCCGAGTACTGAGCACCCAGCACCCTGAGTACTGAGCACCCAGCACCCTGAGCACTGAGCACCAAGCACCCTGAGCACTGAGCACCCAGCACCCCGAGCACTGAGCAACCAGCACCCCAAGCAATGAGCAACCCGCACCCTGAGTACTGAGCACCCAGCGCCCCGAGTACTGACCACCCAGCAACCTGAGCACCGAGCAGCCAGCACCCCTAGCATTGAGCACCCAGCGCCCTGAGCACTGAGCACCCAGCACCCTGAGTACTGAGCACTGAGAACCACGAGTACTGAGCACCCAGCACCCCGAGCACTGAGCACCGAGCACCCCGAGCACTGAGAACCCAGCATCCCGAGCACTGAGCACCCAGCACCCCGAGCACTGAGCACCCAGCACCCCGAGCACTGAGCACCCAGCACCCCGAGCACTGAGCACCCAGCACCCCGAGCACTGAGCACCCAGCACCCCGAGCACTGAGCACCCAGCACCCCGAGCACTGAGCACCCAGCACCCTGAGTACTGAGCACCCAGCACCCTGAGTACTGAGCACCCAACACCCTGATCACTGAGCACCCAGCAACCTGAGTACTGAGCACCCAGCACCCTGAGTACTGAGCAGCCAGCACCTTGAGTACTGAGCACCCAGCACCCTGAGCACTGAGCACCCAGCACCCCGAGCACTGAGCACCCAGCACCCCGTGCACTGAGCACCCAGCACCCCGAGCACCGAGCACCCTGAGTACTAAGCACCGAGCACCCTGAGCACTGAGCACCCAGCACCCTGAGCACTGAGCACCCAGCACTCTGAGTACTGAGCACCCAGCACCCCGAGCACTGAGCACACAGCACCCTGAGTACTGAGCACCCAGCACCCTGAGCACTGAGCACTGAGCACCCTGAGCACTGAGCACCCAGCACCCTGAGGACTGAGCACCGAGCACCCTGAGAACTGAGCACCCTGAGTACTGAGCACTGAGCACCCTGAGTACTGAGCACTGAGCACCCTGAGTACTGAGCAACCAGCACCCTGAGTACTGAGCACCCAGCACCCTGAGCACTGAGCACCCAGCACCCTGAGCACTGAGCACCCAGCACCCTGAGCACTGAGCACCCAGCACCCTGAGTAGTGAGCACCCAACGTAGTGAGCACTGAGCACCCCGAGAACTGAGCACCCAGCAACCTGAGTACTGAGCACGGATCACCCCGAGCACTGAGCACCCAGCACCCTGAGTAGTGAGCACCCAACGTACTGAGCACCGAGCACACCAAGCACTGAGCACCCAGCAACCTGAGTACTGAGCACCCAGCACCCCGCGCACTGAGCACCCAGCACGCTGAGCACTGAGCACCCAGCACCCTGAGCACTGATCACCCAGCAACCTGAGCACTGAGCACCCAGCACCCTGAGTACTGAGCACCCAGCACCCTGAGTACTGAGCACTCAGCACCCTGAGTACTGAGCACTAAGCACCCTGAGGACTGAGCACCCAGCACCCTGAGCACTGAGCACCCAGCACCCTGAGTACTGAGCACCGATCACCCTGAGCACTGAGCACCCAGAACCCAAAGCACTGAGCACCCAGCACCCTGAACACTGAGCACCCAGCACCCCGAGCACTGAGCACCCAGCACCCTGAGTACTGAGCACCCTGAGTACTGAGCACCGATCACCCTGAGCACTGAGCTCCCAGCACCCTGAGTACTGAGCACTCAGCACCCTGAGCACTGAGCACCCAGCACCCTGAGTACTGAGCACCCAGCACCCTGAGCACTGAGCACCCAGCACCCTGAGTACTGAGCACCCAGCACCCTGAGCACTGAGCACCCAGCACCCTGAGTACTGAGCACCCAGCACCCCGAGCACTGAGCACCAAGCACCCCGAGAATGAGCACCCAGCACCCCGAGTACTGAGCACCGAGCACCCTGAGCACTGAGTACCCAGCACCCTGAGTACTGAGCACCGAGCACCCCGAGCACTGAGCTTGCAGCACCGCGAGCAATGAGCACCCAGCAACCGGAGCAATGAGCACCCAGCACCCTGAGCACCGAGCACCCTGAGTACTGAGCACTGAGCACCCTGAGTACTGAGCACTGAGCACCCTGAGTACTGAGCACCCAGCACCCTGAGTACTGAGCACCCAGCACCCTGAGCAATGAGAACCCTGAGTACTGAGCACCCAGCACCCTGAGTACTGAACACCCAGCACCGTGAGCACTGAACACACAGCACCCCGAGCACTGAGCACCCAGCACCCCGAGCAATGAGCACCCAGCAACCCGAGCACTGAGAACCCAGCACCATGTGTACTGAGCACCCAGCACCCTGAGTACTGAGCACCCAGCACCCCGAGCACTGAGTACCCAGCACCCTGAGCACTGAGCACGCAGCACCCTGAGCACTGTGCACCCATCACCCTGAGGACTGAGCACTGAGCACCCAGCGCCCTGAGCACTGAGCACCCAGCACCCTGAGCACTGAGCACCCAGCACCCCGAGCACTGAGCACCCAGCACCCTGAGTACTGAGCACTGAGCACCCAGCACCCCGAGCACTGAGCACCCAGCACCCTGAGCACTGAGCACCCAGCACCCGAGTACTGAGCACCCAGCACCCTGAGTACTGAGCACCCATCACCCCGAGCACAGAGCACCCAGCACCCTGAGCACTGAGCACCCAGCACCCCGAGCACTGAGCACCCAGCACCCTGAGTACTGAGCACTGAGCACCCAGCACCCCGAGCACTGAGCACCCAGCACCCTGAGTACTGAGCACCCAGCACCCGAGTACTGAGCACCCAGCACCCTGAGTACTGAGCACCCAGCACCCCGAGCACTGAGCACCCAGCACCCTGAGTACTGTGCACACAGCACCCTGAGCACTGAGCACCCAGCACCCTGAGCACTGAGCACCCAGCACACTGAGCACCCAGCACCCTGAGTAGTGAGCACCCAACGTACTGAGCACCAAGCACCCCGAGCACTGAGCACCCAGCACCCTGAGTACTGAGCACCGATCACCCCGAGAACTGAGCACCCAGCACCCTGAGTACTGAGCTCCGAGTACCCCGAGCACTGAGCACCCAGCACCCGGAGTACTGAGCACCCAGCACCCTGAGTACTAAGCACCGAGCACCCTGAGTACTGAGCATCCAGTACCCTGAGCACTGAACACACAGCACCCTGAGTACTGAGCACCCCGAGCACTGAGCACCCAGCACCCTGAGCACTGAGCACCCAGCACCCTGAGTACTGAGCAACCAGCACCCTCAGTACTGAACATACAGCACACTGAGCACTGAGCACTGAGCACCCTGAGCACTGAGTACTGAGCACTGAGCACCCTGAGCACTGAGCACCCAGCACCCCGAGTACTGAGCACCCTGAGCACTGAGTACTGAGCACTGAGCACCCTGAGCACTGAGCACCCAGCACCCTGAGTACTGAGCACCCAGCACCCCGAGCACTGAGCACCCAGCGCCCCGAGCACTGAGCACCCAGCACCCCGAGCACTGAGCACCCTGAGCACTGAGCACACAGCACCCCGAGTACTGAGCATTGAGCACCCTGAGCTCTGAGCACCCAGCACCCCGAGTACTGAGCACTGAGCACCCTGAGCACTGAGCACCCAGCACCCC
Source organism: Microtus oregoni (assembly GCF_018167655.1). NCBI lineage: Eukaryota > Metazoa > Chordata > Mammalia > Rodentia > Cricetidae > Microtus > Microtus oregoni. The sequence continues at coordinate 231,934 of NW_024543262.1, forward strand.
AAGCACTGAACACCAAGCACCCTGAGTACTGAGCACTGAGCACCCAGCACCTGAGTACTGAGCACCCAGCACCCTGAGTGCTGAGCACCGAGCACCCCGAGCACTGAGCACGCAGCACCGCGAGTAATGAGCACCCAGCACCCCGAGCACTGAGCACCCAGCACCCTGAGCACCGAGCACCCTGAGTACTGAGCACTGAGCACCCTGAGTACTGAGCACTAAGCACCCTGAGCACTGAGCACTCAGCACCCTGAGTAGTGAGCACCCAACGTACTGAGCACCGTGCAACCCGAGCACTGAGAACCCAGCACCCTGAGTACTGAGCACCGAGCACCCAGAGCACTGAGCACCCAGCGCCCCGAGCACTGAGCAACCAGCGCCCCGAGCACTGAGCACCCAGCGCCCCGAGCACTGAGCACCCAGCACCCGGAGCACTGAGCAACCAGCACCCCAAGCAATGAGCACCCCGCACCCTGAGTACTGAGCACCCAGCACCCCGAGTACTGACCACCCAGCAACCTGAGCACCGAGCAGCCAGCACCCTGAGCACTGAGCACCCAGCGCCCTGAGCACTGGGCACCCAGCACCCTGAGTACTGAGCACTGAGCACCACGAGTACTGAGCACCCAGCACCCCGAGCACTGAGCACCGAGCACCCCGAGCACTGAGAACCCAGCACCCCGAGCACTGAGCACCCAGCACCCCGAGCACTGAGCACCCAGCACCCTGAGCACTGAGCACCCAGCACCCCGAGCACTGAGCACCCAGCACCCCGAGCACTGAGCACCCAGCACCCCGAGCACTGAGCACCCAGCACCCCGAGCACTGAGCACCCAGCACCCTGAGTACTGAGCACCCAGCACCCTGAGTACTGAGCACCCAACACCCTGATCACTGAGCACCCAGCAACCTGAGTACTGAGCACCCAACACCCCAAGCACTGAGCACCCTGAGTACTGAGCACCCAGCACCCCAAGCACTGAGCTCCCTGAGTACTGAGCACCCAGCACCCTGAGTACTGAGCAGCCAGCACCTTGAGTACTGAGCACCCAGCACCCTGAGCACTGAGCACCCAGAACCCCGAGCACTGAGCACCCAGCACCCCGTGCACTGAGCACCCAGCACCCCGAGCACCGAGCACCCTGAGTACTAAGCACCGAGCACCCTGAGCACTGATCACCCAGCACCCTGAGCACTGAGCACCCAGCATTCTGAGTACTGAGCACCCAGCACCCCGAGCACTGAGCACAATGCACCCAGAGTACTGAGCACCCAGCACCCTGAGAACTGAGCACCCTGAGTACTGAGCACTGAGCACCCTGAGTACTGAGCACTGAGCACCCTGAGTACTGAGCAACCAGCACCCTGAGTACTGAGCACCCAGCACCCTGAGCACAGAGCACCAAGCACCCTGAGCACTGAGCACCCAGCACCCTGAGCACTGAGCACCCAGCACCCTGAGTAGTGAGCACCCAACGTACTGAGCACTGAGCACCCCGAGCACTGAGAACCCAGCAACCTGAGTACTGAGCACGGATCACCCCGAGCACTGAGCACCCAGCACCCTGAGTAGTGAGCACCCAACGTACTGAGCACCGAGCACACCAAGCACTGAGCACCCAGCACGCTGAGCACTGAGCACCCAGCACCCTGAGCACTGATCACCCAGCAACCTGAGCACTGAGCACCCAGCACCCTGAGTACTGAGCACCCAGCACCCTGAGTACTGAGCACTCAGCACCCTGAGTACTGAGCACCGAGCCACCCAAGCACTGAGCACCAAGCACCCTGAGCACTAAGCACCCTGAGGACTGAGCACCCAGCACCCTGAGCACTGAGCACCCAGCACCCTGAGTACTGAGCACCGATCACCCTGAGCACTGAGCACCCAGAACCCAAAGCACTGAGCACCCAGCACCCTGAATACTGAGCACCCAGCACCTCGAGCACTGAGCACCCAGCACCCTGAGTACTGAGCACCCTGAGTACTGAGCACCGATCACCCTGAGCACTGAGCTCCCAGCACCCTGAGTACTGAGCACCCAGCACCCTGAGCACTGAGCACCCAGCACCCTGAGTACTGAGCACCCAGCACCCTGAGCACTGAGCACCCAGCACCCTGAGTACTGAGCACCCAGCACCCTGAGCACTGAGCACCCAGCACCCTGAGTACTGAGCACCGAGCACCCCGAGCACTGAGCACCCAGCACCCCGAGAATGAGCACCCAGCACCCCGAGTACTGAGCACCGAGCACCCTGAGCACTGAGTACACAGCACCCTGAGTACTGAGCAACCAGCACCCAGAGCACTGGGCACCGAGCACCCCAAGTACTGAGCACCCAGCAGCCTGAGCACTGAGCACCCAGCACCCTGAGTACTGAGCACCCAGCTCCCTGAGTACTGAACACCCAGCACCCTGAGCACTGAGCACTCAGCACCCTGATCACTGGGTACTGAGCACCGAGCACCCCGAGAACTGAGCACCCAGCACCCGGAGTACTGAGCACCCAACACCCTGAGTACTGAGCACCCAGCACCCCGAGTACTGATCACCCAGCACCCCGAGCACTGAGCACCCAGCACCCCGAGCACTGAGCACCCAGCACCCTGAGTACTGAGCACTGAGCACCCAGCACCCCGAGCACTGAGCACCCAGCACCCTGAGTACTGAGCACTGAGCACCCAGCACCCCGAGCACTGAGCACCCAGCACCCTGAGCACTGAGCACCCAGCACCCTGAGCACTGAGCACCCAGCACCCTGAGTACTGAGCACTGAGCACCCAGCACCCTGAGTACTGAGCACTGAGCACCCAGCACCCCGAGCACTGAGCACCCAGCACCCTGAGCACTGAGCACCCAGCACCCTGAGCACTGAGCACCCAGCACCCGAGTACTGAGCACCCAGCACCCTGAGTACTGAGCACCCAGCACCCTGAGCACTGAGCACCAAGCACCCTGATCACTGAGCACCCAGCACCCCGAGCACTGAGCAACCAGCACCCCAAGCAATGAGCACCCCGCACCCTGAGTACTGAGCACCCAGCACCCCGAGTACTGACCACCCAGCAACCTGAGCACCGAGCAGCCAGCACCCCGAGCACTGAGCACAAAGCGCCCTGAGCACTGAGCACCCAGCACCCTGAGTACTGAGCACTGAGCACCACGAGTACTGAGCACCCATCACCCCGAGCACTGAGCACCGAGCACCCCGAGCACTGAGAACCCAGCACCCCGAGCACTGCGCACCCAGCACCCCGAGCACTGAGCACCCAGCACCCCGAGCACTGAGCAACCAGCACCCCGAGCACTGAGCACCCAGCACCCCGAGCACTGAGCACCCAGCACCCCGAGCACTGAGCACCCAGCACCCCGAGCACTGAGCACCCAGCACCCTGAGTACTGAGCACCCAGCACCCTGAGTACTGAGCACCCAACACCCTGATCACTGAGCACCCAGCAACCTGAGTACTGAGCACCCAACACCCCAAGCACTGAGCACCCTGAGTACTGAGCACCCTGCACCCCAAGCACTGAGCTCCCTGAGTACTGAGCACCCAGCACCCTGAGTACTGAGCAGCCAGCACCTTGAGTACTGAGCACCCAGCACCCTGAGCACTGAGCACCCAGCACCCCGAGCACTGAGCACCCAGCACCCCGTGCACTGAGCACCCAGCACCCCGAGCACCGAGCACCCTGAGTACTAAGCACCGAGCACCCTGAGCACTGAGCACCCAGCACCCTGAGCACTGAGCACCCATCACACTGAGTACTGAGCACCCAGCACCCCGAGCACTGAGCACACAGCACCCTGAGTACTGAGCACCCAGCACCCTGAGCACTGAGCACTGAGCACCCTGAGCACTGAGTACTGAGCACTGAGCACCTTGAGCACTGAGCACCCAGCACCCCGAGTATTGAGCACACAGCACCCCGAGCACAGAGCACCCAGCGCCCCGAGCACTGAGCACCCAGCACCCCGAGCGCTGAGCACTGAGCACCCAGCACCCCGAGTACTGAGCAATGAGCACCCTGAGCACTGAGCACCCAGCACCCCGAGTACTGAGCACTGAGCACCCTGAGTACTGAGCACCCAGCACATTGAGCACTGAGTACCCAGCACCCTGAGCACTGAGCACCCAGCACCCTGAGTACTGAGCACCCAGCACCCTGAGTACTGATCACTGAGCACCCAGCACCCCGAGCACTGAGCACCCAGCACCCTGAGTACTGAGCACTGAGCACCCAGCACCCCGAGCACTGAGCACCCAGCACCCTGAGCACTGAGCACCCAGCACCCGAGTACTGAGCACCCAGCACCCTGAGTACTGAGCACCCAGCACCCTGAGTACTGAGCACCCAGCACCCCGAGTACTGAGCACCCAGCACCCTGAGTACTGAGCACCCAGCACCCTGAGCACAGAGCACCCAGCACCCCGAGCACTGAGCACCCAGCACCCTGAGTACTGAGCACCCAGCACCCTGAGCACTGAGCACCCAGCACCCTGAGCACTGAGCACCCAGCACCCTGAGCACTGAGCACCCAGCACCCTGAGTAGTGAGCACCCAACGTACTGAGCACCGAGCACCCCGAGCACTGAGCACCCAGCACCCTGAGTACTGAGCACCGAGCACCCTGAGCACTGAGCACCCAGCACCCTGAGTACTGAGCTCCGAGCACCCCGAGCACTGAGCACCCAGCGCCCCGAGCACCGAGCACCCTGAGCACTGAGCACCCAGCACCCTGAGTACTGAGCACCCTGAACAATGAGCAATGAGCACCCTGAGTACTGAGCACCCAGCACCTTGAGCACTGAGCACTCAGCACCCGGAGTACTGAGCACCCAGCACCCTGAGTACTGAGCACCCAGCACCCCGAGTACTGAGCACCCAGCACCCTGAGTACTGAGCACCCAGCACCCTGAGCACTGAGCACCCAGCACCCCGAGCACTGAGCACCCAGCACCCTGAGTACTGAGCACGCAGCACCCTGAGTACTGAGCACCCAGCACCCCGAGTACTGAGCACCCAGCATCCTTAGTACTGAGCACCCAGCACCCTGAGCACTGAGCACCCAGCACCCCGAGCACTGAGCACCCAGCAACCTGAGTACTGAGCACCCAGCACCCTGAGCACTGAGCACCCAGCACCCTGAGCACTGAGCACCCAGCACCCTAAGCACTGAGCACCCAGCACCCTGAGTAGTGAGCACCCAACGTACTGAGCACCGAGCAGCCCGAGCACTGAGCACCCAGCACCCTGAGTACTGAGCACCGAGCACCCTGAGCACTGAGCACCCAGCACCCTGAGTACTGAGCTCCGAGCACCCCGAGCACTGAGCACCCAGCGCCCCGAGCACTGAGCACCCTGAGCACTGAGCACCCAGCACCCTGAGTACTGAGCACCCTGAACAATGAGCAATGAGCACCCTGAGTACTGAGCACCCAGCACCTTGAGCACTGAGCACTCAGCACCCTGAGCACTGAGCACCCAGCACCCTGAGCACTGAGCAAACAGCACCCTGAGCACTGAGCACCCAGCACCCTGAGTAGTGAGCACCCAACGTACTGAGCACCGAGCACCCCGAGCACTGAGCACCCAGCGCCCTGAGTACTGAGCACCGAGCACCCTGAGCACTGAGCACTCAGCACCCGAGCACTGAGCACACAGCACCCTGAGTAGTGAGCACCCAACGTACTGAGCACCGAGAACCCCGAGCACTGAGCACCCAGCACCCCGAGCACTGAGCACCCAGCGCCCCGAGCACCGAGCACCCTGAGCACTGAGCACCCAGCACCCCGAGCGCTGAGCACTGAGCACCCAGCACCCCGAGTACTGAGCACTGAGCACCCTGAGTACTGAGCACCCAGCACATTGAGCACTGAGTACCCAGCACCCTGATCACTGAGCACCCAGCACCCTGAGCACTGAGCATCCAGCACCCTGAGTACTGATCACTGAGCACCCAGCACCCCGAGCACTGAGCACCCAGCACTCTGAGCACTGAGCACCCAGCACCCTAGTACTGAGCACCCAGCACCCTGAGTACTGAGCACCCAGCACCCTGAGTACTGAGCACCCAGCACCCCGAGTACTGAGCACCCAGCACCCTGAGTACTGAGCACCCAGCACCCTGAGCACTGAGCACCCAGCATCCTGAGTACTGAGCACCCAGCGCCCCGAGCACTGAGCACCCAGCACCCCGAGCGCTGAGCACTGAGCACCCAGCACCCCGAGTACTGAGCACTGAGCACCCTGAGTACTGAGCACCCAGCACATTGAGCACTGAGTACCCAGCACCCTGATCACTGAGCACCCAGCACCCTGAGCACTGAGCATCCAGCACCCTGAGTACTGATCACTGAGCACCCAGCACCCCGAGCACTGAGCACCCAGCACTCTGAGCACTGAGCACCCAGCACCCGAGTACTGAGCACCCAGCACCCTGAGTACTGAGCACCCAGCACCCTGAGTACTGAGCACCCAGCACCCCGAGTACTGAGCACCCAGCACCCTGAGTACTGAGCACCCAGCACCCTGAGCACTGAGCACCCAGCACCCCGAGCACTGAGCACCCAGCACCCTGAGTACTGTGCACCCAGCACCCTGAGCACTGAGCACCCAGCACCCTGAGCACTGAGCACCCAGCACCCTGAGCACTGAGCACCCAGCACCCTGAGTAGTGAGCACCCAACGTACTGAGCACCGAGCACCCCGAGCACTGAGCACCCAGCACCCTGAGTACTGAGCACCGAGCACCCTGAGCACTGAGCACCCAGCACCCTGAGTACTGAGCTCCGAGCACCCCGAGCACTGAGCACCCAGCGCCCCGAGCACCGAGCACCCTGAGCACTGAGCACCCAGCACCCTGAGTACTGAGCACCCTGAACAATGAGCAATGAGCACCCTGAGTACTGAGCACCCAGCACCTTGAGCACTGAGCACTCAGCACCCGGAGTACTGAGCACCCAGCACCCTGAGTACTGAGCACCCAGCACCCCGAGAACTGAGCACCCAGCACCCTGAGTACTGAGCACCCAGCACCCTGAGTACTGAGCACCCAGCACCCTGAGCACTGAGCACCCAGCACCCCGAGCACTGAGCACCCAGCACCCTGAGTACTGAGCACCCAGCACCCTGAGCACTGAGCACCCAGCACCCTGAGCACTGAGCACCCAGCACCCTAAGCACTGAGCACCCAGCACCCTGAGTAGTGAGCACCCAGCACCCTGAGCACTGAGCACCCAGCACCCTGAGTAGTGAGCACCCAACGTACTGAGCACCGAGCACCCCGAGCACTGAGCACCCAGCACCCTGAGTACTGAGCACCCAGCACCCTGAGTACTGAGCACCCAGCACCCTGAGTACTGAGCACCCAGCACCCTGAGTACTGAGTACCCAGCACCCCGAGCACTGAGCACCCAGCACCCCAAGTACTGAGCACCCAGCACCCTGAGCACTGAGCACCCAGCACCCTGAGCACTGAGCACCCAGCACCCTGAGCACTGAGCACCCAGCACCCTGAGTACTGAGCACCCAGCACCCTGAGCACTGAGCACCCAGCACCCTGAGCACTGAGCACCCAGCACCCTGAGCACTGAGCACACAGCACCCTGAGTAGTGAGCACCCAACGTACTGAGCACCGAGCACCCCGAGCACTGAGCACCCAGCACCCTGAGTACTGAGCACCGAGCACCCCGAGCTCTGAGCACACAGCACCCTGAGTAGTGAGCACCCAACGTACTGAGCACCGAGAACCCCGAGAAATGAGCACCCAGCAGCCGGAGCACTGAGCACCCAGCGCCCCGAGCACCGAGCACCCTGAGCACTGAGCACCCAGCACCCTGACTACTGAGCACCCAGCACCCTGAGCACTAAGCACCCAGCACCCCAAGTACTGAGCACCCAGCACCCTGAGTACTGAGCACCCAGCGCCCCGAGCACTGAGCACCCAGCACCCTGAGCACTGAGCACCCAGCACCCTGAGTTCTGAGCACCCAGCACCCTGAGTACTGAACACCCAGCACCCTGAGCACTGAGCACTGAGCACCCTGAGCACTGAGTACTGAGCACTGAGCACCTTGAGCACTGAGCAACCAGCACCCCGAGTATTGAGCACACAGCACCCCGAGCACAGAGCACCCAGCGCCCCGAGCACTGAGCACCCAGCACCCCGAGCGCTGAGCACTGAGCACCCAGCACCCCGAGTACTGAGCAATGAGCACCCTGAGCACTGAGCACCCAGCACCCCGAGTACTGAGCACTGAGCACCCTGAGTACTGAGCACCCAGCACATTGAGCACTGAGTACCCAGCACCCTGAGCACTGAGCACCCAGCACCCTGAGTACTGAGCACCCAGCACCCTGAGTACTGATCACTGAGCACCCAGCACCCCGAGCACTGAGCACCCAGCACCCTGAGTACTGAGCACTGAGCACCCAGCACCCCGAGCACTGAGCACCCAGCACCCTGAGCACTGAGCACCCAGCACCCGAGTACTGAGCACCCAGCACCCTGAGTACTGAGCACCCAGCACCCTGAGTACTGAGCACCCAGCACCCCGAGTACTGAGCACCCAGCACCCTGAGTACTGAGCACCCAGCACCCTGAGCACAGAGCACCCAGCACCCCGAGCACTGAGCACCCAGCACCCTGAGTACTGAGCACCCAGCACCCTGAGCACTGAGCACCCAGCACCCTGAGCACTGAGCACCCAGCACCCTGAGCACTGAGCACCCAGCACCCTGAGTAGTGAGCACCCAACGTACTGAGCACCGAGCACCCCGAGCACTGAGCACCCAGCACCCTGAGTACTGAGCACCGAGCACCCTGAGCACTGAGCACCCAGCACCCTGAGTACTGAGCTCCGAGCACCCCGAGCACTGAGCACCCAGCGCCCCGAGCACCGAGCACCCTGAGCACTGAGCACCCAGCACCCTGAGTACTGAGCACCCTGAACAATGAGCAATGAGCACCCTGAGTACTGAGCACCCAGCACCTTGAGCACTGAGCACTCAGCACCCGGAGTACTGAGCACCCAGCACCCTGAGTACTGAGCACCCAGCACCCCGAGTACTGAGCACCCAGCACCCTGAGTACTGAGCACCCAGCACCCTGAGCACTGAGCACCCAGCACCCCAAGCACTGAGCACCCAGCACCCTGAGTACTGAGCACGCAGCACCCTGAGTACTGAGCACCCAGCACCCCGAGTACTGAGCACCCAGCATCCTTAGTACTGAGCACCCAGCACCCTGAGCACTGAGCACCCAGCACCCCGAGCACTGAGCACCCAGCACCCTGAGTACTGAGCACCCAGCACCCTGAGCACTGAGCACCCAGCACCCTGAGCACTGAGCACACAGCACCCTAAGCACTGAGCACCCAGCACCCTGAGTAGTGAGCACCCAACGTACTGAGCACCGAGCAGCCCGAGCACTGAGCACCCAGCACCCTGAGTACTGAGCACCGAGCACCCTGAGCACTGAGCACCCAGCACCCTGAGTACTGAGCTCCGAGCACCCCGAGCACTGAGCACCCAGCGCCCCGAGCACCGAGCACCCTGAGCACTGAGCACCCAGCACCCTGAGTACTGAGCACCCTGAACAATGAGCAATGAGCACCCTGAGTACTGAGCACCCAGCACCTTGAGCACTGAGCACTCAGCACCCTGAGCACTGAGCACCCAGCACCCTGAGCACTGAGCAAACAGCACCCTGAGCACTGAGCACCCAGCACCCTGAGTAGTGAGCACCCAACGTACTGAGCACCGAGCACCCCGAGCACTGAGCACCCAGCGCCCTGAGTACTGAGCACCGAGCACCCTGAGCACTGAGCACTCAGCACCCGGAGTACTGAGCACCCAGCACCCTGAGTACTAAGCACCGAGCACCCTGAGTACTGAGCACCCAGCACCCTGAGCACTGAACACACAGCACCCTGAGTACTGAGCACCTCGAGCACTGAGCACCCAGCACCCTGAGTACTGAGCACCGAGCACCCCGAGCACTGATCACCCAGCACCGCGAGCACTGAGCACATAGCACCCCGAGCACTGAGCACCCAGCACCCTGAGTACTGAGCACCCAGCACCCTGAGTACTGAGCACCCAGCACCCTGAGCACTGAGTACCCAGCACCCTGAGCACTGAGCACCCAGCACCCTGAGCACTGAGCACACAGCACCCTGAGCACTGAGCACCCAGCACCCTGAGTACTGAGCACTGAGCACCCAGCAACCCGAGCACTGAGCACCCAGCACCCTGAGTACTGAGCACCTAGCACCCCGAGCACTGAGCACCCTGAGCACTGAGCACCGAGCACCCTGAGTACTGAGCACTGAGAACCCAGCACCCCGAGCACTAAGCACCCAGCACCCTGAGTACTGAGCTCCGAGCACCCCGAGCACTGAGCACCCTGAGCACTGAGCACCGAGCACCCTGAGCACTGAGCACCCAGAACCCTGAGTACTGAGCACCCAGCACCCTGAGCAATGAGCACCCTGAGTACTGAGCACCCAGCACCCTCAGCACTAAACACACAGCACCCTGAGTACTGAGCACCTCGAGCACTGAGCACCCAGTACCCTGAGTACTGAGCACCGAGCACCCCGAGCACTGAGCACCCAGCGCCGCGAGCACTGAGCACATAGCACCCCGAGCACTGAGCACCCAGCACCCTGAGTACTGAGCACCCAGCACCCTGAGTACTGAGCACCCAGCACCCTGAGCACTGAGTACCCAGCACCCTGAGCACAGAGCACCCAGCACCCTGAGCACTGAGCACACAGCACCCTGAGCACTGAGCACCCAGCACCCTGAGTACTGAGCACTGAGCACCCAGCACCCCGAGCACTGAGCACCCAGCACCCTGAGTACTGAGCACCGAGCACCTCGAGCACTGAGCACCCAGCACCCTGAGTACTGAGCTCCGAGCACCCCGAGCACCGAGCACCCTGAGCACTGAGCACCCAGCACCCTGAGTACTGAGCTCCGAGCACCCCGAGCACTGAGCACCCAGCGCCCCGAGCACCGAGCACCCTGAGCACTGAGCACCCAGCACCCTGAGTACTGAGCACCCTGAACAATGAGCAATGAGCACCCTGAGTACTGAGCACCCAGCACCTTGAGCACTGAGCACTCAGCACCCGGAGTACTGAGCACCCAGCACCCTGAGTACTGAGCACCCAGCACCCCGAGTACTGAGCACCCAGCACCCTGAGTACTGAGCACCCAGCACCCTGAGCACTGAGCACCCAGCACCCCGAGCACTGAGCACCCAGCACCCTGAGTACTGAGCACGCAGCACCCTGAGTACTGAGCACCCAGCACCCCGAGTACTGAGCACCCAGCATCCTTAGTACTGAGCACCCAGCACCCTGAGCACTGAGCACCCAGCACCCCGAGCACTGAGCACCCAGCACCCTGAGTACTGAGCACCCAGCACCCTGAGCACTGAGCACCCAGCACCCTGAGCACTGAGCACCCAGCACCCTAAGCACTGAGCACCCAGCACCCTGAGTAGTGAGCACCCAACGTACTGAGCACCGAGCAGCCCGAGCACTGAGCACCCAGCACCCTGAGTACTGAGCACCGAGCACCCTGAGCACTGAGCACCCAGCACCCTGAGTACTGAGCTCCGAGCACCCCGAGCACTGAGCACCCAGCGCCCCGAGCACCGAGCACCCTGAGCACTGAGCACCCAGCACCCTGAGTACTGAGCACCCTGAACAATGAGCAATGAGCACCCTGAGTACTGAGCACCCAGCACCTTGAGCACTGAGCACTCAGCACCCTGAGCACTGAGCACCCAGCACCCTGAGCACTGAGCAAACAGCACCCTGAGCACTGAGCACCCAGCACCCTGAGTAGTGAGCACCCAACGTACTGAGCACCGAGCACCCCGAGCACTGAGCACCCAGCGCCCTGAGTACTGAGCACCGAGCACCCTGAGCACTGAGCACTCAGCACCCGAGCACTGAGCACACAGCACCCTGAGTAGTGAGCACCCAACGTACTGAGCACCGAGAACCCCGAGCACTGAGCACCCAGCACCCCGAGCACTAAGCACCCAGCGCCCCGAGCACCGAGCACCCTGAGCACTGAGCACCCAGCACCCCGAGCGCTGAGCACTGAGCACCCAGCACCCCGAGTAATGAGCACTGAGCACCCTGAGTACTGAGCACCCAGCACATTGAGCACTGAGTACCCAGCACCCTGATCACTGAGCACCCAGCACCCTGAGCACTGAGCATCCAGCACCCTGAGTACTGATCACTGAGCACCCAGCACCCCGAGCACTGAGCACCCAGCACTCTGAGCACTGAGCACCCAGCACCCTAGTACTGAGCACCCAGCACCCTGAGTACTGAGCACCCAGCACCCTGAGTACTGAGCACCCAGCACCCCGAGTACTGAGCACCCAGCACCCTGAGTACTGAGCACCCAGTACCCTGAGCACTGAGCACCCAGCACCCTGAGTACTGAGCACCCAGCGCCCCGAGCACTGAGCACCCAGCACCCCGAGCGCTGAGCACTGAGCACCCAGCACCCCGAGTACTGAGCACTGAGCACCCTGAGTACTGAGCACCCAGCACATTGAGCACTGAGTACCCAGCACCCTGATCACTGAGCACCCAGCACCCTGAGCACTGAGCATCCAGCACCCTGAGTACTGATCACTGAGCACCCAGCACCCCGAGCACTGAGCACCCAGCACTCTGAGCACTGAGCACCAAGCACCCGAGTACTGAGCACCCAGCACCCTGAGTACTGAGCACCCAGCACCCTGAGTACTGAGCACCCAGCACCCCGAGTACTGAGCACCCAGCACCCTGAGTACTGAGCACCCAGCACCCTGAGCACTGAGCACCCAGCACCCCGAGCACTGAGCACCCAGCACCCTGAGTACTGTGCACCCAGCACCCTGAGCACTGAGCACCCAGCACCCTGAGCACTGAGCACCCAGCACCCTGAGCACTGAGCACCCAGCACCCTGAGTAGTGAGCACCCAACGTACTGAGCACCGAGCACCCCGAGCACTGAGCACCCAGCACCCTGAGTACTGAGCACCGAGCACCCTGAGCACTGAGCACCCAGCACCCTGAGTACTGAGCTCCGAGCACCCCGAGCACTGAGCACCCAGCGCCCCGAGCACCGAGCACCCTGAGCACTGAGCACCCAGCACCCTGAGTACTGAGCACCCTGAACAATGAGCAATGAGCACCCTGAGTACTGAGCACCCAGCACCTTGAGCACTGAGCACTCAGCACCCGGAGTACTGAGCACCCAGCACCCTGAGTACTGAGCACCCAGCACCCCGAGAACTGAGCACCCAGCACCCTGAGTACTGAGCACCCAGCACCCTGAGCACTGAGCACCCAGCACCCCGAGCACTGAGCACCCAGCACCCTGAGTACTGAGCACCCAGCACCCTGAGTACTGAGCACCCAGCACCCCGAGTACTGAGCACCCAGCACCCTGAGTACTGAGCACCCAGCACCATGAGCACTGAGCACCCAGCACCCCGAGCACTGAGCACCCAGCACCCTGAGTACTGAGCACCCAGCACCCTGAGCACTGAGCACCCAGCACCCTGAGCACTGAGCACCCAGCACCCTAAGCACTGAGCACCCAGCACCCTGAGTAGTGAGCACCCAGCACCCTGAGCACTGAGCACCCAGCACCCTGAGTAGTGAGCACCCAACGTACTGAGCACCGAGCACCCCGAGCACTGAGCACCCAGCACCCTGAGTACTGAGCACCCAGCACCCTGAGTACTGAGCACCCAGCACCCTGAGTACTGAGCACCCAGCACCCTGAGTACTGAGTACCCAGCACCCCGAGCACTGAGCACCCAGCACCCCAAGTACTGAGCACCCAGCACCCTGAGCACTGAGCACCCAGCACCCTGAGCACTGAGCACCCAGCACCCTGAGCACTGAGCACCCAGCACCCTGAGTACTGAGCACCCAGCACCCTGAGCACTGAGCACCCAGCACCCTGAGCACTGAGCACCCAGCACCCTGAGCACTGAGCACACAGCACCCTGAGTAGTGAGCACCCAACGTACTGAGCACCGAGCACCCCGAGCACTGAGCACCCAGCACCCTGAGTACTGAGCACCGAGCACCCCGAGCTCTGAGCACACAGCACCCTGAGTAGTGAGCACCCAACGTACTGAGCACCGAGAACCCCGAGCACTGAGCACCCAGCAGCCGGAGCACTGAGCACCCAGCGCCCCGAGCACCGAGCACCCTGAGCACTGAGCACCCAGCACCCTGACTACTGAGCACCCAGCACCCTGAGCACTAAGCACCCAGCACCCCAAGTACTGAGCACCCAGCACCCTGAGTACTGAGCACCCAGCGCCCCGAGCACTGAGCACCCAGCACCCTGAGCACTGAGCACCCAGCACCCTGAGTTCTGAGCACCCAGCACCCTGAGTACTGAACACCCAGCACCCTGAGCACTGAGCACTGAGCACCCTGAGCACTGAGTACTGAGCACTGAGCACCTTGAGCACTGAGCACCCAGCACCCCGAGTATTGAGCACACAGCACCCCGAGCACAGAGCACCCAGCGCCCCGAGCACTGAGCACCCAGCAACCCGAGCGCTGAGCACTGAGCACCCAGCACCCCGAGTACTGAGCAATGAGCACCCTGAGCACTGAGCACCCAGCACCCCGAGTACTGAGCACTGAGCACCCTGAGTACTGAGCACCCAGCACATTGAGCACTGAGTACCCAGCACCCTGAGCACTGAGCACCCAGCACCCTGAGTACTGAGCACCCAGCACCCTGAGTACTGATCACTGAGCACCCAGCACCCCGAGCACTGAGCACCCAGCACCCTGAGTACTGAGCACTGAGCACCCAGCACCCCGAGCACTGAGCACCCAGCACCCTGAGCACTGAGCACCCAGCACCCGAGTACTGAGCACCCAGCACCCTGAGTACTGAGCACCCAGCACCCTGAGTACTGAGCACCCAGCACCCCGAGTACTGAGCACCCAGCACCCTGAGTACTGAGCACCCAGCACCCTGAGCACAGAGCACCCAGCACCCCGAGCACTGAGCACCCAGCACCCTGAGTACTGAGCACCCAGCACCCTGAGCACTGAGCACCCAGCACCCTGAGCACTGAGCACCCAGCACCCTGAGCACTGAGCACCCAGCACCCTGAGTAGTGAGCACCCAACGTACTGAGCACCGAGCACCCCGAGCACTGAGCACCCAGCACCCTGAGTACTGAGCACCGAGCACCCTGAGCACTGAGCACCCAGCACCCTGCGTACTGAGCTCCGAGCACCCCGAGCACTGAGCACCCAGCGCCCCGAGCACCGAGCACCCTGAGCACTGAGCACCCAGCACCCTGAGTACTGAGCACCCTGAACAATGAGCAATGAGCACCCTGAGTACTGAGCACCCAGCACCTTGAGCACTGAGCACTCAGCACCCGGAGTACTGAGCACCCAGCACCCTGAGTACTGAGCACCCAGCACCCCGAGTACTGAGCACCCAGCACCCTGAGTACTGAGCACCCAGCACCCTGAGCACTGAGCACCCAGCACCCCGAGCACTGAGCACCCAGCACCCTGAGTACTGAGCACGCAGCACCCTGAGTACTGAGCACCCAGCACCCCGAGTACTGAGCACCCAGCATCCTTAGTACTGAGCACCCAGCACCCTGAGCACTGAGCACCCAGCACCCCGAGCACTGAGCACCCAGCACCCTGAGTACTGAGCACCCAGCACCCTGAGCACTGAGCACCCAGCACCCTGAGCACTGAGCACCCAGCACCCTAAGCACTGAGCACCCAGCACCCTGAGTAGTGAGCACCCAACGTACTGAGCACCGAGCAGCCCGAGCACTGAGCACCCAGCACCCTGAGTACTGAGCACCGAGCACCCTGAGCACTGAGCACCCAGCACCCTGAGTACTGAGCTCCGAGCACCCCGAGCACTGAGCACCCAGCGCCCCGAGCACCGAGCACCCTGAGCACTGAGCACCCAGCACCCTGAGTACTGAGCACCCAGCACCCCGAGTACTGAGCACCCAGCACCCTGAGTACTAAGCACCGAGCACCCTGAGTACTGAGCACCCAGCACCCTGAGCACTGAACACACGGCACCCTGAGTACTGAGCACCTCGAGCACTGAGCACCCAGCACCCTGAGTACTGAGCACCGAGCACCCCGAGCACTGATCACCCAGCACCGCGAGCACTGAGCACATAGCACCCCGAGCACTGAGCACCCAGCACCCTGAGTACTGAGCACCCAGCACCCTGAGTACTGAGCACCCAGCACCCTGAGCACTTAGTACCCAGCACCCTGAGCACTGAGCACCCAGCACCCTGAGCACTGAGCACACAGCACCCTGAGCACTGAGCACCCAGCACCCTGAGTACTGAGCACTGAGCACCCAGCAACCCGAGCACTGAGCACCCAGCACCCTGAGTACTGAGCACCTAGCACCCCGAGCACTGAGCACCCTGAGCACTGAGCACCGAGCACCCTGAGTACTGAGCACTGAGAACCCAGCACCCCGAGCACTAAGCACCCAGCACCCTGAGTACTGAGCTCCGAGCACCCCGAGCACTGAGCACCCTGAGCACTGAGCACCGAGCACCCTGAGCACTGAGCACCCAGAACCCTGAGTACTGAGCACCCAGCACCCTGAGCAATGAGCACCCTGAGTACTGAGCACCCAGCACCCTCAGCACTAAACACACAGCACCCTGAGTACTGAGCACCTCGAGCACTGAGCACCCAGTACCCTGAGTACTGAGCACCGAGCACCCCGAGCACTGAGCACCCAGCGCCGCGAGCACTGAGCACATAGCACCCCGAGCACTGAGCACCCAGCACCCTGAGTACTGAGCACCCAGCACCCTGAGTACTGAGCACCCAGCACCCTGAGCACTGAGTACCCAGCACCCTGAGCACAGAGCACCCAGCACCCTGAGCACTGAGCACACAGCACCCTGAGCACTGAGCACCCAGCACCCTGAGAACTGAGCACTGAGCACCCAGCACCCCGAGCACTGAGCACCCAGCACCCTGAGTACTGAGCACCGAGCACCTCGAGCACTGAGCACCCAGCACCCTGAGTACTGAGCTCCGAGCACCCCGAGCACTGAGCACCCTGAGCACTGAGCACCGAGCACCCTGAGTACTGAGCACCCAGCACCTTGAGCACTGAGCACCGAGCACCCCGAGCACTGAGCACCCAGCACCCGGAGTACTGAGCACCAAGCACCCTGAGTACTAAGCACCGAGCACCCTGAGTACTGAGCACCCAGCACCCTGAGCACTGAACACACAGCACCCTGAGTACTGAGCACCTCGAGCACTGAGCACCCAGCACCCTTAGTACTGAGAACCGAGCACCCCGAGCACTGAGCACCCAGCACCGCGAGCACTGAGCACCCAGCACCCCGAGCACTGAGCACCCAGCACCCTGAGTACTGAGCACTGAGCACCACGAGTACTGAGCACCCAGCACCCTGATCACTGAGCACCCAACACACTGAGTACTGAGCACCCAACACCCCAAGCACTGAGCACCCTGAGTACTGAGCACCCAGCACCCCAAGCACTGAGCACCCTGAGTATTGAGCACCCAGCACCCTGAGTACTGAGCAGCCAGCACCCTGAGTACTGAGCACCCAGCACCCTGAGTACTGAGCACCCAGCACCCCGAGCACTGATCACCCAGCACCCTGAGTATTGAGCACCCAGCACCCTGAGCACTGAGCACCGAGCACCCTGAGCACTGAGCACCCAGCACCCTGAGGACTGAGCACCCAGCACCCTGAGCACTGAGCACCCTGAGTACTGAGCACTGAGCACCCTGAGTACTGATCACTGAGCACCCTGAGTACTGAGCAACCAGCACCCTGAGTACTGAGCACCCAGCACCCTGAGCACTGAGCACCGAGCACCCTGAGCACTGAGCACCCAGCACCCTGAGCACTGAGCACCCAACACCCTGAGTAGTGAGCACCCAACGTACTGAGCACCGAGCACCCCGAGCACTGAGCACCCAGCACCCTGAGTACTGAGCACCCAGCACCCCGAGCACTGAGCACCCAGCACCCTGAGCACTGAGCACCCAGCACCCTGAGCACTGATCACCCAGCACCCTGAGCAGTGAGCACCCAGCACCCTGAGTACTGAGCACCCAGCACCCTGAGTACTGAGCACTCAGCACCCTGAGTACTGAGCACCGAGCACCCCGAGCACTGAGCACCCAGCACCCTGAGTACTGAGCACCCAGCACCCTGAGTACTGAGCACTCAGCACCCTGAGTACTGAGCACCCAGCTCCCTGAGCACTGAGCACCCAGAACCCAAAGCACTGAGCACCCAGCACCCTCAGTACTGAGCACCCAGCACCCCGAGCACTGAGCACCCAGCACCCTGAGTACTGAGCACCCTGAGTACTGAGCACCGATCACCCTGAGCACTGAGCTCCCAGCACCCTGAGTACTGAGCACCCAGCAACCTGAGGACTGAGCACCCAGCACCCTGAGTACTGAGCACCCAGCACCCTGAGCACTGAGCACCCAGCACCCTGAGTACTGAGCACCCAGCACCCTGAACACTGAGCACCCAGCACCCCGAGATTGAGCACCCAGCACCCCGAGTACTGAGCACTGAGCACCCTGAGCACTGAGTACCCAGCACCCTGAGTACTGAGCACCCAGCACCCTGAGCACTGAGCACCGAGCACCCCGATTACTGAGCACCCAGCACCCTGAGCACTGAGCACCCAGCACCCTGAGTACTGAGCAGGCAGCACCCTGAGTACTGAACACCCAGCACCCTGAGCAATGACCACTGAGCACCCTGATCACTGAGTACTGAGCACCGAGCACCCAGCACCCCGAGCACTGAGCACCCAGCACCCTGAGCACTGAGCACCCAGCACCCTGAGCACTGAGCACCCAGCACCCGAGTACTGAGCACCCAGCACCCTGAGTACTGAGCACCCAGCACCCTGAGCACTGAGCACCCAGCTCCCTGAGCACTGAGCACCCAGAACCCAAAGCACTGAGCACCCAGCACCCCGAGCACTGAGCACCCAGCACCCTGAGCACTGAGCACCCAGCTCCCTGAGCACTGAGCACCCAGAACCCAAAGCACTGAGCACCCAGCACCCTCAGTACTGAGCACCCAGCACCCCGAGCACTGAGCACCCAGCACCCTGAGTACTGAGCACCCTGAGTACTGAGCACCGATCACCCTGAGCACTGAGCTCCCAGCACCCTGAGTACTGAGCACCCAGCAACCTGAGGACTGAGCACCCAGCACCCTGAGTACTGAGCACCCAGCACCCCGAGCACTGAGCACCAGGCACCCCAAGTACTGAGCACCGAGCACCCTGAACACTGAGCACCCAGCACCCTGAGCACTGAGCACCCAACACCCTGAGCACTGAGCACCCAACACCCTGAGTACTGAGCACCCAGCACCCTGAGCACTGAGCACCCAGCACCCTGAGCACTGAGCACCCAGCACCCTGAACACTGAGCACACAGCACCCTGAGTAGTGAGCACCCAACGTACTGAGCACCGAGCACCCCGAGCACTGAGCACCCAGCACCCTGAGTACTGAGCACCGAGCACCCCGAGCACTGAGCACACAGCACCCTGAGTAGTGAGCACCCAACGTACTGAGCACCGAGAACCCCGAGCACTGAGCACCCAGCACCCCGAGCACTGAGCACCCAGCGCTCCGAGCACCGAGCACCCTGAGCACTGAGCACCCAGCACCCTGACTACTGAGCACCCAGCACCCTGAGCACTGAGCACCCAGCACCCCAAGCACTGAGCACCCAGCACCCTGAGTACTGAGCACCCAGCGCCCCGAGCACTGAGCACCCAGCACCCTGAGCACTGAGCACCCAGCACCCTGAGTACTGAGCACCCAGCACCCTGAGTACTGAACACCCAGCACCCTGAGCACTGAGCACTGAGCACCCTGAGCACTGAGTACTGAGCACTGAGCACCCTGAGCACTGAGCACCCAGCACCCCGAGTACTGAGCACCCAGCACCCCGAGCACTGAGCACCCAGCGCCCCGAGCACTGAGCACCCAGCACCCCGAGCGCTGAGCACTGATCACCCAGCACCCCGAGTACTGAGAAGTGAGCACCCTGAGCACTGAGCACCCAGCACCCTGAGCACTGAGCATCCAGCACCCTGAGTACTGATCACTGAGCACCCAGCACCCCGAGCACTGAGCACCCAGCATCCTGAGTACTGAGCACTGAGCACCCAGCACCCCGAGCACTGAGCACCCAGCACCCTGAGCACTGAGCACCCAGCACCCGAGTACTGAGCACCCAGCACCCTGAGTACTGAGCACCCAGCACCCCGAGTACTGAGCACCCAGCACCCCGAGGACTGAGCACCCAGCACCCTGAGTACTGAGCACCCAGCACCCTGAGCACTGAGCACCCAGCACCCCGAGCACTGAGCACCCAGCACCCTGAGTACTGAGCACCCAGCACCCTGAGCACTGAGCACCCAGCACGCTGAGCACTGAGCACCCAGCACCCTGAGCACTGAGCACCCAGCACCCTGAGTAGTGAGCACCCAACGTACTGAGCACCGAGCACCCCGAGCACTGAGCACCCAGCACCCTGAGTACTGAGCACTGAGCACCACGAGTACTGAGCACCCAGCACCCTGATCACTGAGCACCCAACACACTGAGTACTGAGCACCCAACACCCCAAGCACTGAGCACCCTGAGTACTGAGCACCCAGCACCCCAAGCACTGAGCACCCTGAGTATTGAGCACCCAGCACCCTGAGTACTGAGCAGCCAGCACCCTGAGTACTGAGCACCCAGCACCCTGAGTACTGAGCACCCAGCACCCCGAGCACTGATCACCCAGCACCCTGAGTATTGAGCACCCAGCACCCTGAGCACTGAGCACCGAGCACCCTGAGCACTGAGCACCCAGCACCCTGAGGACTGAGCACCCAGCACCCTGAGCACTGAGCACCCTGAGTACTGAGCACTGAGCACCCTGAGTACTGATCACTGAGCACCCTGAGTACTGAGCAACCAGCACCCTGAGTACTGAGCACCCAGCACCCTGAGCACTGAGCACCGAGCACCCTGAGCACTGAGCACCCAGCACCCTGAGCACTGAGCACCCAACACCCTGAGTAGTGAGCACCCAACGTACTGAGCACCGAGCACCCCGAGCACTGAGCACCCAGCACCCTGAGTACTGAGCACCCAGCACCCCGAGCACTGAGCACCCAGCACCCTGAGCACTGAGCACCCAGCACCCTGAGCACTGATCACCCAGCACCCTGAGCAGTGAGCACCCAGCACCCTGAGTACTGAGCACCCAGCACCCTGAGTACTGAGCACTCAGCACCCTGAGTACTGAGCACCGAGCACCCCGAGCACTGAGCACCCAGCACCCTGAGTACTGAGCACCCAGCACCCTGAGTACTGAGCACTCAGCACCCTGAGTACTGAGCACCCAGCTCCCTGAGCACTGAGCACCCAGAACCCAAAGCACTGAGCACCCAGCACCCTCAGTACTGAGCACCCAGCACCCCGAGCACTGAGCACCCAGCACCCTGAGTACTGAGCACCCTGAGTACTGAGCACCGATCACCCTGAGCACTGAGCTCCCAGCACCCTGAGTACTGAGCACCCAGCAACCTGAGGACTGAGCACCCAGCACCCTGAGTACTGAGCACCCAGCACCCTGAGCACTGAGCACCCAGCACCCTGAGTACTGAGCACCCAGCACCCTGAACACTGAGCACCCAGCACCCCGAGATTGAGCACCCAGCACCCCGAGTACTGAGCACTGAGCACCCTGAGCACTGAGTACCCAGCACCCTGAGTACTGAGCACCCAGCACCCTGAGCACTGAGCACCGAGCACCCCGATTACTGAGCACCCAGCACCCTGAGCACTGAGCACCCAGCACCCTGAGTACTGAGCAGGCAGCACCCTGAGTACTGAACACCCAGCACCCTGAGCAATGACCACTGAGCACCCTGATCACTGAGTACTGAGCACCGAGCACCCAGCACCCCGAGCACTGAGCACCCAGCACCCTGAGCACTGAGCACCCAGCACCCTGAGCACTGAGCACCCAGCACCCGAGTACTGAGCACCCAGCACCCTGAGTACTGAGCACCCAGCACCCTGAGCACTGAGCACCCAGCTCCCTGAGCACTGAGCACCCAGAACCCAAAGCACTGAGCACCCAGCACCCCGAGCACTGAGCACCCAGCACCCTGAGCACTGAGCACCCAGCTCCCTGAGCACTGAGCACCCAGAACCCAAAGCACTGAGCACCCAGCACCCTCAGTACTGAGCACCCAGCACCCCGAGCACTGAGCACCCAGCACCCTGAGTACTGAGCACCCTGAGTACTGAGCACCGATCACCCTGAGCACTGAGCTCCCAGCACCCTGAGTACTGAGCACCCAGCAACCTGAGGACTGAGCACCCAGCACCCTGAGTACTGAGCACCCAGCACCCCGAGCACTGAGCACCAGGCACCCCAAGTACTGAGCACCGAGCACCCTGAACACTGAGCACCCAGCACCCTGAGCACTGAGCACCCAACACCCTGAGCACTGAGCACCCAACACCCTGAGTACTGAGCACCCAGCACCCTGAGCACTGAGCACCCAGCACCCTGAGCACTGAGCACCCAGCACCCTGAACACTGAGCACACAGCACCCTGAGTAGTGAGCACCCAACGTACTGAGCACCGAGCACCCCGAGCACTGAGCACCCAGCACCCTGAGTACTGAGCACCGAGCACCCCGAGCACTGAGCACACAGCACCCTGAGTAGTGAGCACCCAACGTACTGAGCACCGAGAACCCCGAGCACTGAGCACCCAGCACCCCGAGCACTGAGCACCCAGCGCTCCGAGCACCGAGCACCCTGAGCACTGAGCACCCAGCACCCTGACTACTGAGCACCCAGCACCCTGAGCACTGAGCACCCAGCACCCCAAGCACTGAGCACCCAGCACCCTGAGTACTGAGCACCCAGCGCCCCGAGCACTGAGCACCCAGCACCCTGAGCACTGAGCACCCAGCACCCTGAGTACTGAGCACCCAGCACCCTGAGTACTGAACACCCAGCACCCTGAGCACTGAGCACTGAGCACCCTGAGCACTGAGTACTGAGCACTGAGCACCCTGAGCACTGAGCACCCAGCACCCCGAGTACTGAGCACCCAGCACCCCGAGCACTGAGCACCCAGCGCCCCGAGCACTGAGCACCCAGCACCCCGAGCGCTGAGCACTGATCACCCAGCACCCCGAGTACTGAGAAGTGAGCACCCTGAGCACTGAGCACCCAGCACCCTGAGCACTGAGCATCCAGCACCCTGAGTACTGATCACTGAGCACCCAGCACCCCGAGCACTGAGCACCCAGCATCCTGAGTACTGAGCACTGAGCACCCAGCACCCCGAGCACTGAGCACCCAGCACCCTGAGCACTGAGCACCCAGCACCCGAGTACTGAGCACCCAGCACCCTGAGTACTGAGCACCCAGCACCCCGAGTACTGAGCACCCAGCACCCCGAGGACTGAGCACCCAGCACCCTGAGTACTGAGCACCCAGCACCCTGAGCACTGAGCACCCAGCACCCCGAGCACTGAGCACCCAGCACCCTGAGTACTGAGCACCCAGCACCCTGAGCACTGAGCACCCAGCACGCTGAGCACTGAGCACCCAGCACCCTGAGCACTGAGCACCCAGCACCCTGAGTAGTGAGCACCCAACGTACTGAGCACCGAGCACCCCGAGCACTGAGCACCCAGCACCCTGAGTACTGAGCACCGAGCACCCTGAGCACTGAGCACCCAGCACCCTGAGTACTGAGCTCCGAGCACCCCGAGCACTGAGCACCCAGCGCTCCGAGCACCGAGCACCCTGAGCACTGAGCACCCAGCACCCTGAGTAATGAGCACCCTGAACAATGTGCAATGAGCACCCTGAGTACTGAGCACCCAGCACCTTGAGCACTGAGCACTCAGCACCCGGAGTACTGAGCACCCAGCACCCTGAGTACTAAGCACCGAGCACCCTGAGTACTGAGCACCCAGCACCCTGAGCACTGAACACACAGCACCCTGAGTACTGAGCACCTCGAGCACTGAGCACCCAGCACCCTGAGTACTGAGCACCGAGCACCCTGAGCACTGATCACCCAGCACCGCGAGCACTGAGCACATAGCACCCCGAGCACTGAGCACCCAGCACCCTGAGTACTGAGCACCCAGCACCCTGAGTACTGAGCACCCAGCACCCTGAGCACTGAGTACCCAGCACCCTGAGCACTGAGCACCCAGCACCCTGAGCACTGAGCACACAGCACCCTGAGCACTGAGCACCCAGCACCCTGAGTACTGAGCACTGAGCACCCAGCACCCCGAGCACTGAGCACCCAGCACCCTGAGTACTGAGCACCGAGCACCCTGAACACTGAGCACCCTGAGCATTGAGCACTGAGCACCCTGAGTACTGAGCACTGAGCACCCAGCACCCCGAGCACTGAGCACCCAGCACCCTGAGTACTGAGCTCCGAGCACCCCGAGCACTGAGCACCCTGAGCACTGAGCACCGAGCACCCTGAGCACTGAGCACCCAGAACCCTGAGTACTGAGCACCCAGCACCCAGAGCAATGAGCCCCCTGAGTACTGAGCACATAGCACCCTGAGCACTGAACACACAGCACCCTGAGTACTGAGCACCTCGAGCACTGAGCACCCAGTACCCTGAGTACTGAGCACCGAGCACCCCGAGCACTGAGCACCCAGCACCGCGAGCACTGAGCACATAGCACCCCGAGCACTGAGCACCCAGCACCCTGAGTACTGAGCACCCAGCACCCTGAGTACTGAGCACCCAGCACCCTGAGCACTGAGTACCCAGCACCCTGAGCACAGAGCACCCAGCACCCTGAGCACTGAGCACACAGCACCCTGAGCACTGAGCACCCAGCACCCTGAGTACTGAGCACTGAGCACCCAGCACCCCGAGCACTGAGCACCCAGCACCCTGAGTACTGAGCACCGAGCACCCCGAGCACTGAGCACCCAGCACCCTGAGTACTGAGCTCCGAGCACCCCGAGCACTGAGCACCCTGAGCACTGAGCACCGAGCACCCTGAGTACTGAGCACGGAGCACCTTGAGCACTGAGCACCGAGCACCCCGAGCACTGAGCACCCAGCACCCGGAGTACTGAGCACCCAGCACCCTGAGTACTAAGCACCGAGCACCCTGAGTACTGAGCACCCAGCACCCTGAGCACTGAACACACAGCACCCTGAGTACTGAGCACCTCGAGCACTGAGCACCCAGCACCCTGAGTACTGAGAACCGAGCAGCCCGAGCACTGAGCACCCAGCACCGCGAGCACTGAGCACCCAGCACCCTGAGTACTGAGCACTGAGCACCACGAGTACTGAGCACCCAGCACCCTGATCACTGAGCACCCAACACACTGAGTACTGAGCACCCAACACCCCAAGCACTGAGCACCCTGAGTACTGAGCACCCAGCACCCCAAGCACTGAGCACCCTGAGTATTGAGCACCCAGCACCCTGAGTACTGAGCAGCCAGCACCCTGAGTACTGAGCACCCAGCACCCTGAGTACTGAGCACCCAGCACCCCGAGCACTGAGCACCCAGCACCCTGAGTATTGAGCACCCAGCACCCTGAGCACTGAGCACCGAGCACCCTGAGCACTGAGCACCCAGCACCCTGAGGACTGAGCACCCAGCACCCTGAGCACTGAGCACCCTGAGTACGGAGCACTGAGCACCCTGAGTACTGAGCACTGAGCACCCTGAGTACTGAGCAACCAGCACCCTGAGTACTGAGCACCCAGCACCCTGAGCACTGAGCACCGAGCACCCTGAGCACTGAGCACCCAGCACCCTGAGCACTGAGCACCCAACACCCTGAGTAGTGAGCACCCAACGTACTGAGCACCGAGCACCCCGAGCACTGAGCACCCAGCACCCTGAGTACTGAGCACCCAGCACCCCGAGCACTGAGCACCCAGCACCCTGAGCACTGAGCACCCAGCACCCTGAGCACTGATCACCCAGCACCCTGAGCACTGAGCACCCAGCACCCTGACTACTGAGCACCCAGCACCCTGAGTACTGAGCACTCAGCACCCTGAGTACTGAGCACCGAGCACCCCGAGCACTGAGCACCCAGCACCCTGACCACTGAGCACCCTGGGGACTGAGCACCCAGCACCCTGAGCACTGAGCACCCAGGTCCCTGAGCACTGAGCACCCAGAACCCAAAGCACTGAGCACCCAGCAACCTCAGTACTGAGCACCCAGCACCCCGAGCACTGAGCACCCAGCACCCTGAGTACTGAGCACCCTGAGTACTGAGCACCGATCACCCTGAGCACTGAGCTCCCAGCACCCTGAGTACTGAGCACCCAGCACCCTGAGGACTGAGCACCCAGCACCCTGAGTACTGAGCACCCAACACCCTGAGCACTGAGCACCCAGCACCCTGAGTACTGAGCACCCAGCACCCTGAACACTGAGCACCCAGCACCCCGAGAATGAGCACCCAGCACCCCGAGTACTGAGCACCGAGCACCCTGAGCACTGAGTACCCAGCACCCTGAGTACTGAGCACCCAGCACCCTGAGCACTGAGCACCGAGCACCCCGAGTACTGAGCACCCAGCACCCTGACCACTAAGAACCCAGCACCCTGAGTACTGAGCACGCAGCACCCTGAGTACTGAACACCCAGCACCCTGAGCACTGACCACTGAGCACCCTGATCACTGAGTACTGAGCACCGAGCACCCCGAGAACTGAGCACCCAGCACCCTGAGCACTGAGCACCCAACACCCTGAGTAGTGAGCACCCAACGTACTGAGCACCGAGCACCCCGAGCACTGAGCACCCAGCACCCTGAGTACTGAGCACACAGCACCCCGAGCACTGAGCACCCAGCACCCTGAGCACTGAGCACCCAGCAGCCTGAGCACTGATCACCCAGCACCCTGAGCACTGAGCACCCAGCACCCTGACTACTGAGCACCCAGCACCCTGAGTACTGAGCACTCAGCACCCTGAGTACTGAGCACCCAGCACCCCGAGCACTGAGCACCCAGCACCCTGAGCACTGAGCACCCTGGGGACTGAGCACCCAGCACCCTGAGCACTGAGCACCCAGGTCCCTGAGCACTGAGCACCCAGAACCCAAAGCACTGAGCACCCAGCACCCTCAGTACTGAGCACCCAGCACCCCGAGCACTGAGCACCCAGCACCCTGAGTACTGAGCACCCTGAGTACTGAGCACCGATCACCCTGAGCACTGAGCTCCCAGCACCCTGAGTACTGAGCACACAGCACCCTGAGGACTGAGCACCCAGCACCCTGAGCACTGAGCACCCAGCACCCGAGTACTGAGCACCCAGCACCCTGAGCACTGAGCACCCAGCACCCGAGTACTGAGCACCCAGCACCCTGAGTACTGAGCACCCAGCACCCTGAGTACTGAGCACCCAGCACCCCGAGTACTGAGCACCCAGCACCCTGAGTACTGAGCACCCAGCACCCTGAGCACTGAGCACCCAGCACCCCGAGCGCTGAGCACCCAGCACCCTGAGTACTGAGCACCCAGCACCCTGAGCACTGAGCACCCAGCACCCTGAGCACTGAGCACCCAGCACCCTGAGCACTGAGCACCCAGCACCCTGAGCACTGAGCACCCAGCACCCTGAGTAGTGAGCACCCAACGTACTGAGCACCAAGCACCCCGAGCACTGAGCACCCAGCACCCTTAGTACTGAGCACCGAGCACCCTGAGCACTGAGCACCCAGCACCCTGAGTACTGAGCTCCGAGCACCCCGAGCACTGAGCACCCAGCGCCCCGAGCACCGAGCACCCTGTGCACTGAGCACCCAGCACCCTGAGTACTGAGCACCCTGCACAATGAGCAATGAGCACCCTGAGTACTGAGCACCCAGCACCTTGAGCACTGAGCACCCAGCACCCGGAGTACTGAGCACCCAGGACACTGAGTACTAAGCACCGAGCACCCTGAGTACTGAGCACCCAGCACCCTGAGCACTGAACACACAGCACCCTGAGTACTGAGCACCTCGAGCACTGAGCACCCTGCACCCTGAGTACTGAGCACCGAGCACCCCGAGCACTGAGCACCCAGCACCGCGAGCACTGAGCACATAGGACCCCGAGCACTGAGCACCCAGCACCCTGAGTACTGAGCACCCAGCACCCTGAGCACTGAGCACTGAGCACCCACCAGCCTGAGCACTGAGCACTGAGTACCAAGCACCCTGAGCACTGAGCACCCAGCACCCTAAGCACTGAGTACCCAGCACCCTGAGCACTGAGCACCCAGCACCCTGAGCACTGAGCACACAGCACCCTGAGCAATGAGCACCTAGCACCCTGAGGACTGAGCACTGAGCACCCAGCACCCTGAGCACTGAGCACCCAGCACCCTGAGTACTGAGCACCGAGCACCCCGAGCACTGAGCACCCAGAACCCTGAGTACTGAGCTACGAGCACCCTGAGCACTGAGCACCCTGAGCACTGAGCACCGAGCACCCTGAACACTGAGTACCCAGCACCCTGAGCAATGTGCACCCAGCACCCTGAGCACTGAGCACCCAGCACCCTGAGCACTGAGCACCCAGCACCCTGAGTACTGAGCACTGAGCACCCAGCACCCCGAGCACTGAGCACCCAGCACCCCGAGTACTGAGCACTGAGCACGCTGAGTACTGAGCACCCAGCACCCTGAGCACTGAGTACCCAGCACCCTGAGCACTGAGCACCCATCACCCTGAGCACTGAGCACCCAGGACCCTGAGCACTGAGCACCCAGCACCCTGAGTACTGAGCACTGAGCACCCAGCCCTCCGAGCACTGAGCACCCAGCACCCTGAGTACTGAGCACTGAGCACCCAGCACCCCGAGCACTGAGTACCCAGCACCCTGAGCACTGAGCACCCAGCACCCGAGTACTGAGCACACAGCATCCTGAGTACTGAGCACCCAGCACCCTGAGTACTGAGCACCCAGCACTCCGAGTCCTGAGCACGAAGCACCCTGAGTACTGAGCACCCAGCACCCTGAGCACTGAGCACCCAGCACCCCGAGCACTGAGCACCCAGCACCCTGAGTACTGAGCACCCAGCACCCTGAGCACTGAGCACCCAGCACCCTGAGCACTGAGCACCCAGCACCCTGAGCACTGAGCACTGAGCACCCTGATCACTGAGTACTGAGCACCGAGCACCCCGAGAACTGAGCACCCAGCACCCTGAGTACTGAGCACCCAGCACCCCAAGCACTGAGCACCCTGAGTATTGAGCACCCAGAACCCTGAGTACTGAGCAGCCAGCACCCTGAGTACTGAGCAAACAGCACCCTGAGTACTGAGCACCCAGCACCCCGAGCACTGAGCACCCAGCACCCTGAGGACTGAGCACCCAGCACCATGAGCACTGAGCACACTGAGTACTGAGCACTGAGCACCCTGAGTACTGAGCACTGAGCACCCTGAGTACTGAGCAACCAGCACCCTGAGTACTGAGCACCCAGCACCCTGAGCACTGAGCACCGAGCACCCTGAGCACTGAGCACCCAGCACCCTGATCACTGAGCACCCAGCACCCAGAGTAGTGAGCACCCAACGTACTGAGCACCGAGCACCCCGAGCACTGAGCACCCAGCACCTTGAGTACTGAGCACCCAGCACCCCGAGCACTGAGCACCCAGCACCCTGAGCACTGAGCACCCAGCACCCTGAGCACTGATCACCCAGCACCCTGAGCTCTGAGCACCCAGCACCCTGAGGACTGAGCACCCAGCACCCTGAGTACTGAGCACTCAGCACCCTGAGTACTAAGCACCGAGCACCGCGAGCACTGAGCACCCAGCACCCTGAGCACAGAGCACCCTGAGGACTGAGCACCCAGCACCCCAAGCACTGAGCACCCTGAGTATTGAGCACCCAGCACACTGAGTACTGAGCAGCCAGCACCCTGAGTACTGAGCACCCAGCACCCTGAGTACTGAGCACCCAGCACACTGAGTACTGAGCACCCAACACCCCAAGCACTGAGCACCCTGAGTACTGAGCACCCAGCACCCCAAGCACTGAGCACCCTGAGTATTGAGCACCCAGCACCCTGAGTACTGAGCAGCCAGCACCCTGAGTACTGAGCACCCAGCACCCTGAGTACTGAGCACCCAGCACCCCGAGCACTGAGCACCCAGCACCCTGAGTATTGAGCACCCAGCACCCTGAGCACTGAGCACCGAGCACCCTGAGCACTGAGCACCCAGCACCCTGAGGACTGAGCACCCAGCACCCTAAGCACTGAGCACCCTGAGTACGGAGCACTGAGTACCCTGAGTACTGAGCACTGAGCACCCTGAGTACTGAGCAACCAGCACCCTGAGTACTGAGCACCCAGCACCCTGAGCACTGAGCACCGAGCACCCTGAGCACTGAGCACCCAGCACCCTGAGCACTGAGCACCCAACACCCTGAGTAGTGAGCACCCAACGTACTGAGCACCGAGCACCCCGAGCACTGAGCACCCAGCACCCTGAGTACTGAGCACCCAGCACCCCGAGCACTGAGCACCCAGCACCCTGAGCACTGAGCACCCAGCACCCTGAGCACTGATCACCCAGCACCCTGAGCACTGAGCACCCAGCACCCTGACTACTGAGCACCCAGCACCCTGAGTACTGAGCACTCAGCACCCTGAGTACTGAGCACCGAGCACCCCGAGCACTGAGCACCCAGCACCCTGAGCACTGAGCACCCTGGGGACTGAGCACCCAGCACCCTGAGCACTGAGCACCCAGGTCCCTGAGCACTGAGCACCCAGAACCCAAAGCACTGAGCACCCAGCACCCTCAGTACTGAGCACCCAGCAACCCGAGCACTGAGCACCCAGCACCCTGAGTACTGAGCACCCTGAGTACTGAGCACCGATCACCCTGAGCACTGAGCTCCCAGCACCCTGAGTACTGAGCACCCAGCACCCTGAGGACTGAGCACCCAGCACCCTGAGTACTGAGCACCCAACACCCTGAGCACTGAGCACCCAGCACCCTGAGTACTGAGCACCCAGCACCCTGAACACTGAGCACCCAGCACCCCGAGAATGAGCACCCAGCACCCCGAGTACTGAGCACCGAGCACCCTGAGCACTGAGTACCCAGCACCCTGAGTACTGAGCACCCAGCACCCTGAGCACTGAGCACCGAGCACGCCGAGTACTGAGCACCCAGCACCCTGACCACTAAGAACCCAGCACCCTGAGTACTGAGCACGCAGCACCCTGAGTACTGAACACCCAGCACCCTGAGCACTGACCACTGAGCACCCTGATCACTGAGTACTGAGCACCGAGCACGCCGAGAACTGAGCACCCAGCACCCGGAGTACTGAGCACCCAGCACCCTGAGTACTGAGCACCCAGCACCCCGAGCACTGAGCACCCAGCACCCTGAGTACTGAGCACTGAGCACCCAGCACCCCGAGCACTGAGCACCCAGCACCCTGAGCACTGAGTACTCAGCACCCGAGTACTGAGCACCCAGCACCCTGAGTACTGAGCACCCAGGACCCTGAGTACTGAGCACCCAGCACCCCGAGTACTGAGCACCCAGCACCCTGAGTACTGAGCACCCAGCACCCTGAGCACTGAGCACCCAGCACCCCGAGCGCTAAGCACCCAGCACCCTGAGTACTGAGCACCCAGCACCCTGAGCACTGAGCACCCAGCACCCTGAGCACTGAGCACCCAGCACCCTGAGCACTGAGCACCCAGCACCCTGAGCACTGAGCACCCAGCACCCTGAGTAGTGAGCACCCAACGTACTGAGCACCAAGCACCCCGAGCACTGAGCACCCAGCACCCTTAGTACTGAGCACTGAGCACCCAGCACCCTGAGCACTGAGCACCCAGCACCCTGAGTACTGAGCACCGAGCACCCCGAGCACTGAGCACCCAGAACCCTGAGTACTGAGCTACGAGCACCCTGAGCACTGAGCACCCTGAGCACTGAGCACCGAGCACCCTGAACACTGAGTACCCAGCACCCTGAGCAATGTGCACCCAGCACCCTGAGCACTGAGCACCCAGCACCCTGAGCACTGAGCACCCAGCACCCTGAGTACTGAGCACTGAGCACCCAGCACCCCGAGCACTGAGCACCCAGCACCCCGAGTACTGAGCACTGAGCACGCTGAGTACTGAGCACCCAGCACCCTGAGCACTGAGTACCCAGCACCCTGAGCACTGAGCACCCATCACCCTGAGCACTGAGCACCCAGGACCCTGAGCACTGAGCACCCAGCACCCTGAGTACTTAGCACTGAGCACCCAGCCCTCCGAGCACTGAGCACCCAGCACCCTGAGTACTGAGCACTGAGCACCCAGCACCCCGAGCACTGAGTACCCAGCACCCTGAGCACTGAGCACCCAGCACCCGAGTACTGAGCACACAGCATCCTGAGTACTGAGCACCCAGCACCCTGAGTACTGAGCACCCAGCACTCCGAGTCCTGAGCACGAAGCACCCTGAGTACTGAGCACCCAGCACCCTGAGCACTGAGCACCCAGCACCCCGAGCACTGAGCACCCAGCACCCTGAGTACTGAGCACCCAGCACCCTGAGCACTGAGCACCCAGCACCCTGAGCACTGAGCACCCAGCACCCTGAGCACTGAGCACTGAGCACCCTGATCACTGAGTACTGAGCACCGAGCACCCCGAGAACTGAGCACCCAGCACCCTGAGTACTGAGCACCCAGCACCCCAAGCACTGAGCACCCTGAGTATTGAGCACCCAGAACCCTGAGTACTGAGCAGCCAGCACCCTGAGTACTGAGCAAACAGCACCCTGAGTACTGAGCACCCAGCACCCCGAGCACTGAGCACCCAGCACCCTGAGGACTGAGCACCCAGCACCATGAGCACTGAGCACACTGAGTACTGAGCACTGAGCACCCTGAGTACTGAGCACTGAGCACCCTGAGTACTGAGCAACCAGCACCCTGAGTACTGAGCACCCAGCACCCTGAGCACTGAGCACCGAGCACCCTGAGCACTGAGCACCCAGCACCCTGATCACTGAGCACCCAGGACCCAGAGTAGTGAGCACCCAACGTACTGAGCACCGAGCACCCCGAGCACTGAGCACGAAGCACCTTGAGTACTGAGCACCCAGCAACCCGAGCACTGAGCACCCAGCACCCTGAGCACTGAGCACCCAGCACCCTGAGCACTGATCACCCAGCACCCTGAGCTCTGAGCACCCAGCACCCTGAGGACTGAGCACCCAGCACCCTGAGTACTGAGCACTCAGCACCCTGAGTACTAAGCACCGAGCACCGCGAGCACTGAGCACCCAGCACCCTGAGCACAGAGCACCCTGAGGACTGAGCACCCAGCACCCCAAGCACTGAGCACCCTGAGTATTGAGCACCCAGCACACTGAGTACTGAGCAGCCAGCACCCTGAGTACTGAGCACCCAGCACCCTGAGTACTGAGCACCCAGCACACTGAGTACTGAGCACCCAACACCCCAAGCACTGAGCACCCTGAGTACTGAGCACCCAGCACCCCAAGCACTGAGCACCCTGAGTATTGAGCACCCAGCACCCTGAGTACTGAGCAGCCAGCACCCTGAGTACTGAGCACCCAGCACCCTGAGTACTGAGCACCCAGCACCCCGAGCACTGAGCACCCAGCACCCTGAGTATTGAGCACCCAGCACCCTGAGCACTGAGCACCGAGCACCCTGAGCACTGAGCACCCAGCACCCTGAGGACTGAGCACCCAGCACCCTAAGCACTGAGCACCCTGAGTACGGAGCACTGAGTACCCTGAGTACTGAGCACTGAGCACCCTGAGTACTGAGCAACCAGCACCCTGAGTACTGAGCACCCAGCACCCTGAGCACTGAGCACCGAGCACCCTGAGCACTGAGCACCCAGCACCCTGAGCACTGAGCACCCAACACCCTGAGTAGTGAGCACCCAACGTACTGAGCACCGAGCACCCCGAGCACTGAGCACCCAGCACCCTGAGTACTGAGCACCCAGCACCCCGAGCACTGAGCACCCAGCACCCTGAGCACTGAGCACCCAGCACCCTGAGCACTGATCACCCAGCACCCTGAGCACTGAGCACCCAGCACCCTGACTACTGAGCACCCAGCACCCTGAGTACTGAGCACTCAGCACCCTGAGTACTGAGCACCGAGCACCCCGAGCACTGAGCACCCAGCACCCTGAGCACTGAGCACCCTGGGGACTGAGCACCCAGCACCCTGAGCACTGAGCACCCAGGTCCCTGAGCACTGAGCACCCAGAACCCAAAGCACTGAGCACCCAGCACCCTCAGTACTGAGCACCCAGCACCCCGAGCACTGAGCACCCAGCACCCTGAGTACTGAGCACCCTGAGTACTGAGCACCGATCACCCTGAGCACTGAGCTCCCAGCACCCTGAGTACTGAGCACCCAGCACCCTGAGGACTGAGCACCCAGCACCCTGAGTACTGAGCACCCAACACCCTGAGCACTGAGCACCCAGCACCCTGAGTACTGAGCACCCAGCACCCTGAACACTGAGCACCCAGCACCCCGAGAATGAGCACCCAGCACCCCGAGTACTGAGCACCGAGCACCCTGAGCACTGAGTACCCAGCACCCTGAGTACTGAGCACCCAGCACCCTGAGCACTGAGCACCGAGCACGCCGAGTACTGAGCACCCAGCACCCTGACCACTAAGAACCCAGCACCCTGAGTACTGAGCACGCAGCACCCTGAGTACTGAACACCCAGCACCCTGAGCACTGACCACTGAGCAGCCTGATCACTGAGTACTGAGCACCGAGCACGCCGAGAACTGAGCACCCAGCACCCGGAGTACTGAGCACCCAGCACCCTGAGTACTGAGCACCCAGCACCCCGAGCACTGAGCACCCAGCACCCTGAGTACTGAGCACTGAGCACCCAGCACCCCGAGCACTGAGCACCCAGCACCCTGAGCACTGAGCACCCAGCACCCGAGTACTGAGCACCCAGCACCCTGAGTACTGAGCACCCAGGACCCTGAGTACTGAGCACCCAGCACCCCGAGTACTGAGCACCCAGCACCCTGAGTACTGAGCACCCAGCACCCTGAGCACTGAGCACCCAGCACCCCGAGCGCTAAGCACCCAGCACCCTGAGTACTGAGCACCCAGCACCCTGAGCACTGAGCACCCAGCACCCTGAGCACTGAGCACCCAGCACCCTGAGCACTGAGCACCCAGCACCCTGAGCACTGAGCACCCAGCACCCTGAGTAGTGAGCACCCAACGTACTGAGCACCAAGCACCCCGAGCACTGAGCACCCAGCACCCTTAGTACTGAGCACCGAGCACCCTGAGCACTGAGCACCCAGCACCCTGAGTACTGAGCTCCGAGCACCCCGAGCACTGAGCACCCAGCGCCCCGAGCACCGAGCACCCTGAGCACTGAGCACCCAGCACCCTGAGTACTGAGCACCCTGCACAATGAGCAATGAGCACCCTGAGTACTGAGCACCCAGCACCTTGAGCCCTGAGCACCCAGCACCCGGAGTACTGAGCACCCAGGACACTGAGTACTAAGCACCGAGCACCCTGAGTACTGAGCACCCAGCACCCTGAGCACTGAACACACAGCACCCTGAGTACTGAGCACCTCGAGCACTGAGCACCCAGCACCCTGAGTACTGAGCACCGAGCACCCCGAGCACTGAGCACCCAGCACCGCGAGCACTGAGCACATAGCACCCCGAGCACTGAGCTCCCAGCACCCTGAGTACTGAGCACCCAGCACCCTGAGCACTGAGCACTGAGCACCCACCACCCTGAGCACTGAGCACTGAGTACCAAGCACCCTGAGCACTGAGCACCCAGCACCCTGAGCACTGAGTACCCAGCACCCTGAGCACTGAGCACCCAGCACCCTGAGCACTGAGCACACAGCACCCTGAGCACTGAGCACCTAGCACCCTGAGGACTGAGCACTGAGCACCCAGCACCCTGAGCACTGAGCACCCAGCACCCTGAGTACTGAGCACCGAGCACCCCGAGCACTGAGCACCCAGCACCCTGAGTACTGAGCTCCGAGCACCCTGAGCACTAAGCACCCTGAGCACTGAGCACCGAGCACCCTGAGCACTGAGTACCCAGCACCCTGAGCAATGTGCACCCAGCACCCTGAGCACTGAGCACCCAGCACCCTGAGCACTGAGCACCCAGCACCCTGAGTACTGAGCACTGAGCACCCAGCACCCCGAGCACTGAGAACCCAGCACCCCGAGTACTGAGCACTGAGCACGCTGAGTACTGAGCACCCAGCACCCTGAGCACTGAGTACCCAGCACCCTGAGCACTGAGCACCCATCACCCTGAGCACTGAGCACCCAGGACCCTGAGCACTGAGCACCCAGCACCCTGAGTACTGAGCACTGAGCACCCAGCCCTCCGAGCACTGAGCACCCAGCACCCTGAGTACTGAGCACTGAGCACCCAGCACCCCGAGCACTGAGTACCCAGCACCCTGAGCACTGAGCACCCAGCACCCGAGTACTGAGCACACAGCATCCTGAGTACTGAGCACCCAGCACCCTGAGTACTGAGCACCCAGCACTCCGAGTACTGAGCACCCAGCACCCTGAGTACTGAGCACCCAGCACCCTGAGCACTGAGCACCCAGCACCCCGAGCACTGAGCACCCAGCACCCTGAGTACTGAGCACCCAGCACCCTGAGCACTGAGCACCCAGCACCCTGAGCACTGAGCACCCAGCACCCTGAGCACTGAGCACTGAGCACCCTGATCACTGAGTACTGAGCACCGAGTACCCCGAGAACTGAGCACCCAGCACCCTGAGTACTGAGCACCCAGCACCCCAAGCACTGAGCACCCTGAGTATTGAGCACCCAGAACCCTGAGTACTGAGCAGCCAGCACCCTGAGTACTGAGCAAACAGCACCCTGAGTATTGAGCACCCAGCACCCCGAGCACTGAGCACCCAGCACCCTGAGGACTGAGCACCCAGCACCATGAGCACTGAGCACACTGAGTACTGAGCACTGAGCACCCTGAGTACTGAGCACTGAGCACCCTGAGTACTGAGCAACCAGCACCCTGAGTACTGAGCACCCAGCACCCTGAGCACTGAGCACCGAGCACCCTGAGCACTG
Organism: Microtus oregoni; assembly: GCF_018167655.1. Taxonomy (NCBI): domain Eukaryota; kingdom Metazoa; phylum Chordata; class Mammalia; order Rodentia; family Cricetidae; genus Microtus; species Microtus oregoni. The sequence goes on from NW_024543262.1 coordinate 269,245, forward strand.
AGCACCCAGCACCCTGATCACTGAGCACCCAGCACCCAGAGTAGTGAGCACCCAACGTACTGAGCACCGAGCACCCCGAGCACTGAGCACCCAGCACCTTGAGTACTGAGCACCCAGCACCCCGAGCACTGAGCACCCAGCACCCTGAGCACTGAGCACCCAGCACCCTGAGCACTGATCACCCAGCACCCTGAGCTCTGAGCACCCAGCACCCTGAGTACTGAGCACCCAGCACCCTGAGTACTGAGCACTCAGCACCCTGAGTACTAAGCACCGAGCACCGCGAGCACTGAGCACCCAGCACCCTGAGCACAGAGCACCCTGAGGACTGAGCACCCAGCACCCTGAGCACTGAGCACCCAGCACCCTGAGTACTGAGCACGGATAATCCTGAGCACTGAGCACCCAGAACCCAAAGCACTGAGCACCCAACACCCTCAGTACTGAGCACCCAGCACCCCGAGCACTGAGCACCCAGCACCCTGAGTACTGAGCTCCCTGAGTACTGAGCACCGAGCACCCTGAGCACTGAGCACCCAGAACCCTGAGTACAGAGCACTCAGCACCCTGAGTACTGAGAACCCAGCACCCTGAGTACTGAGCACTCAGCACCCTGAGCACTGAGCACCGAGCACCCCGAGTATTGAGCACCCAGCATCCTGAGCACTGAGCACCCAGCACCCTGAGTACTGAGCACCCAGCACCCTGAGTACTGAACACCCAGCACCCTGAGCACTGAGCACTGAGCACCCTGATCACTGAGTACTGAGCACCGAGCACCCCGAGAACTGAGCACCCAGCACCCGGAGTACTGAGCACCCAGCACCCTGAGTACTGAGCACCGAGCACCCCGAGCACTGAGCACCCAGCACCCCGAGTACTGAGCACCGAGCACCCTGATCACTGAGGACTGAGCACCGAGCACCCCGAGCACTGAGTACCCAGCACCCTGAGTACTGAGCACTCAGCACCCTGAGCACTGAGCACCGAGCACCCCGAGTACTGAGCACCCAGCACCCTGAGCACTGAGCACCCAGCACGCTGAGTACTGAGCACCCAGCACCCTGAGTACTGAACACCCAGCAACCTGAGCAATGAGCACTGAGCACCCTGATCACTGAGTACTGAGCACCGAGCACCCCGAGAACTGAGCACCCAGCACCCGGAGTACTGAGCACCCAGCACCCTGAGTACTGAGCACCCAGCACCCCGAGCACTGAGCACCCAGCACCCTGAGCACTGAGCACCCAGCACCCTGAGTACTGAGCACTGAGCACCCAGCACACCGAGCACTGAGCACCCAGGACCCTGATTACTGAGCACTGAGCACCCAGCACCCCGAGCACTGAACACACAGCACCCTGAGCACTGAGCACCCAGAACCCTCAGCACTGAGCACCCATCACCCTGAGTACTGAGCACTGAGCAACCAGCACCCCGGGCACTGAGCACCCAGCACCCTGAGTACTGAGCACTGAGCACCCAGCACCCCGAGCACTGAGCACCCAGCACCCTGAGCACTGAGCACCCAGCACCCGAGTACTGAGCACCCAGCACCCTGAGTACTGAGCACCCAGCACCCTGAGTACTGAGCACCCAGCACCCTGAGTACTGAGCACCCAGCACCCCGAGCACTGAGCACCCAGCACCCCGAGTACTGAGCACCCAGCACACTGAGTACTGAGCACCCAGCACCCTGTGCACTGAGCACCCAGCACCCCGAGCACTGAGCACCCAGCACCCTGAGTACTGAGCACCCAGCACCCTGAGCACTGAGCACCCAGCACCCTGAGTAGTGAGCACCCAACGTACTGAGCACCGAGCACCCCGAGCACTGAGCACCCAGCACCCTGAGTACTGAGCACCGAGCACCCCGAGCACTGAACACCCAGCACCCTGAGTACTGAGCTCCGAGGACCCCGAGCACTGAGCACCCAGCACCCCGAGCACCGAACACCCTGAGCACTGAGCACCCAGCACCCTGACTACTGAGCACCCAGCACCCTGAGTACTGAACACCCAGCACCCTGAGCACCGAGCACCCCGAGCACTGAGCACCCAGCACCCTGAGCACTGAACACACAGCACCCTAAGTACTGAGCACCTCGAGCACTGAGCACCCAGCACCCTGAGCACTGAGTACCCAGCACCCTTAGCACTGAGCACCCAGCACCCTGAGCACTGAGCACACAGCACCCTGAGCACTGAGCACCCAGCACCCTGAGTACTGAGCACTGAGCACCCAGCACCCCGAGCACTGAGCACCCAGCACCCTGAGTACTGAGCACTGAGCACCCAGCACCCCGAACACTGAGCACCCAGCACCCTGAGCACTGAGCACCCAGCACCCGAGTACTGAGCACCCAGCACCCTGAGTACTGAGCACCCAGCACCCTGAGTACTGAGCACAGAGCACCCCGAGTACTGAGCACCCAGCACCCTGAGTACTGAGCACCCAGCATCCTGAGCACTGAGCACCCAGCACCCCGAGCACTGAGCAACCAGCACCCTGAGTACTGAGCACCCAGGGCCCCGAGCACTGAGCACCCAGCACCCTGAGCACTGAGCACCCAGCACCCTGAGTACTGAGCACCCAGCACCCTGAGTACTGAACACCCAGCACCCTGAGCACTGAGCACTGAGCACCCTGAGCACTGAGTACTGAGCACTGAGCACCCTGAGCACTGAGCACCCAGCACCCCAAGTACTGAGCACCCAGCACCCCGAGCACTGAGCACCCAGCGCCCCGAGCACTGAGCACCCAGCAACCCGAGCACTGAGCACTGAGCACCCAGCACCCCGAGTACTGAGCAGTGAGCACCCTGAGCACTGAGCACCCAGCACCCCGAGTACTGAGCACTGAGCACCCTGAGTACTGAGCAACCAGCACCCTGAGCACTGAGTACCCAGCACCCTGAGGACTAAGCACCCAGCACCCTGAGCACTGAGCACCCAGCACCCTGAGCACTGAGCACCCAGCACCCTGAGTACTGATCACTGAGCACCCAGCACCCCGAGCACTGAGCACCCAGCACCCTGAGTACTGAGCACTGAGCACCCAGCACCCCGAGCACTGAGCACCCAGCACCCTGAGCACTGAGCACCCAGCACCCGAGTACTGAGCACCCAGCACCCTGCGTACTGAGCACCCAGCACCCTGAGTACTGAGCACCCAGCACCCTGAGTACCAAGCACCCAGCACCCCGAGCACTGAGCACCCAGCACCCCGAGTACTGAGCACCCAGCACCCTGAGTACTGAGCACCCAGCACCCTGAGCACTGAGCACCCAGCACCCCGAGCACTGAGCACCCAGCACCCTGAGTACTGAGCACCCAGCACCCTGAGCACTGAGCACCCAGCACCCTGAGTAGTGAGCACCCAACATACTGAGCACCGAGCATCCCGAGCACTGAGCACCCAGCACGCTGAGTACTGAGCACCGAGCACCCCGAGCACTGAACACCCAGCACCCTGAGTACTGAGCTCTGAGGACCCCGAGCACTGAGCACACAGCGCCCCGAGCACCGAGCACCCTGAGCACTGAGCACCCAGCACCCTGACTACTGAGCACCCAGCACCCTGAGCAATGAGCAACCTGAGTACTGAGCACCCAGCACCTTGAGCACTGAGCACCGAGCACCCCGAGCACTGAGCACCCAGCACCCTGAGCACTGAACACACAGCACCCTGAGTACTGAGCACCTCGAGCACTGAGCACCCAGCACCCTGAGCACTGAGTACCCAGCACCCTGAGCACTGAGCACCCAGCACCCTGAGCACTGAGCACACAGGCCCCTGAGCACTGAGCACCCAGCAGCCTGAGTACTGAGCACTGAGCACCCAGCACCCCGAGCACTGAGCACCCAGCACCCTGAGTACTGAGCACTGAGCACCCAGCACCCCGAACACTGAGCACCCAGCACCCTGAGCACTAAGCACCCAGCACCCGAATACTGAGCACCCAGCACCCTGAGTACTGAGCACCCAGCACCCTGAGTACTGAGCACCCAGCACCCCGAGTACTGAGCACCCAGCACCCTGAGTACTGAGCACCCAGCATCCTGAGCACTGAGCACCCAGCACCCCGAGCACTGAGCACCCAGCACCCTGAGTACTGAGTACCCAGCACCCTGAGCACTGAGCACCCAGCACCCCGAGCACTGAGCACCCAGCACCCTGAGTACTGAGCACCCAGTACCCTGAGCACTGAGCACCCAGCACCCTGAGTAGTGAGCACCCAACGTACTGAGCACCGAGCACCCCGAGCACTGAGCACCCAGCACCCTGAGTACTGAGCACCGAGCACCCCGAGCACTGAACACCCAGCACCCTGAGTACTGAGCTCCGAGGACCCCGAGCACTGAGCACCCAGCACCCTGAGCAATGAGCAACCTGAGTACTGAGCACCCAGCACCCTGAGCACTGAACACACAGCACCCTGAGTACTGAGCACCTCGAGCACTGAGCACCCAGCACCGTGAGCACTGAGTACCCAGCACCCTGAGCACTGAGCACCCAGCACCCTGAGCAATGAGCAACCTGAGTACTGAGCACCCAGCACCCTGAGCACTGAACACACAGCACCCTGAGTACTGAGCACCTCGAGCACTGAGCACCCAGCACCGTGAGCACTGAGTACCCAGCACCCTGAGCACTGAGCACCCAGCACCCTGAGCACTGAGCACACAGCACCCTGAGCACTGAGCACCCAGCACCCTGAGTACTGAGCACTGAGCACCCAGCACCCCGAACACTAAGCACCCAGCACCCTGAGCACTGAGCACCCAGTACCCGAGTACTGAGCACCCAGCACCCTGAGTACTGAGCACCCAGCACCCTGAGTACTGAGCACCCAGCAACCCGAGTACTGAGCACCCAGCACCCTGAGTACTGAGCACCCAGCATCCTGAGCACTGAGCACCCAGCACCCCGAGCACTGAGCACCCAGCACCCTGAGTACTGAGCACCCAGCGCCCCGAGCACTGAGCACCCAGCACCCTGAGCACTGAGCACCCAGCACCCTGAGTACTGAGCACCCAGCACCCTGAGTACTGAACACCCAGCACCCTGAGCACTGAGCACTGAGCACCCTGAGCACTGAGTACTGAGCACTGAGCACCCTGAGCACTGAGCACCCAGCACCCCGAGTACTGAGCACCCAGCACCCCGAGCACTGAGCACCCAGCGCCCCGAGCACTGAGCACCCAGCACCCCGAGCACTGAGCACTGAGCACCCAGCACCCCGAGTACTGAGCAGTGAGCACCCTGAGCACTGAGCACCCAGCACCCTGAGTACTGAGCACCGATAATCCTGAGCACTGAGCACCCAGAACCCAAAGCACTGAGCACCCAGCACCCTCAGTACTGAGCACCCAGCACCCCGAGCACTGAGCACCCAGCACCCTGAGTACTGAGCACCCTGAGTACTGAGCACCGAGCACCCCGAGCACTGAGCACCCAGCACCCTGAGTACTGAGCACTGAGCACCCAGCACACCGAGCACTGAGCACCCAGGACCCTGATTACTGAGCACTGAGCACCCAGCACCCCGAGCACTGAGCACCCAGCACCCTGAGCACTGAGCACCCAGAACCCTGAGCACTGAGCACACAGCACCCTGAGTACTGAGCACTGAGCACCCAGCACCCCGGGCACTGAGCACCCAGCACCCTGAGTACTGAGCACAGAGCACCCCGAGAACTGAGCACCCAGCACCCGGAGTACTGAGCACCCAGCACCCTGAGTACTGAGCACCGAGCACCCCGAGCACTGAGCACCCAGCACCCCGAGTACTGAGCACCCAGCACCCCGAGCACTGAGCACCCAGCACCCCGAGCACTGAGCACCCAGCGCCCCGAGCACTGAGCACCCAGCACCCCGAGCACTGAGCACTGAGCACCCAGCACCTTGAGCACTGAGCAGCGAGCACCCCGAGCACTGAGCACCCAGCACCCTGAGCACTGAACACACAGCACCCTGAGTACTGAGCACCTCGAGCACTGAGCACCCAGCACCCTGAGCACTGAGTACCCAGCACCCTGAGCACTGAGCACCCAGCACCCTGAGCACTGAGCACACAGGCCCCTGAGCACTGAGCACCCAGCAGCCTGAGTACTGAGCACTGAGCACCCAGCACCCCGAGCACTGAGCACCCAGCACCCTGAGTACTGAGCACTGAGCACCCAGCACCCCGAACACTGAGCACCCAGCACCCTGAGCACTAAGCACCCAGCACCCGAATACTGAGCACCCAGCACCCTGAGTACTGAGCACCCAGCACCCTGAGTACTGAGCACCCAGCACCCCGAGTACTGAGCACCCAGCACCCTGAGTACTGAGCACCCAGCATCCTGAGCACTGAGCACCCAGCACCCCGAGCACTGAGCACCCAGCACCCTGAGTACTGAGTACCCAGCACCCTGAGCACTGAGCACCCAGCACCCCGAGCACTGAGCACCCAGCACCCTGAGTACTGAGCACCCAGTACCCTGAGCACTGAGCACCCAGCACCCTGAGTAGTGAGCACCCAACGTACTGAGCACCGAGCACCCCGAGCACTGAGCACCCAGCACCCTGAGTACTGAGCACCGAGCACCCCGAGCACTGAACACCCAGCACCCTGGGTACTGAGCTCCGAGGACCCCGAGCACTGAGCACCCAGCGCCCCGAGCACCGAGCACCCTGAGCACTGAGCACCCAGCACCCTGACTACTGAGCACCCAGCACCCTGAGCAATGAGCAACCTGAGTACTGAGCACCCAGCACCCTGAGCACTGAACACACAGCACCCTGAGTACTGAGCACCTCGAGCACTGAGCACCCAGCACCGTGAGCACTGAGTACCCAGCACCCTGAGCACTGAGCACCCAGCACCCTGAGCAATGAGCAACCTGAGTACTGAGCACCCAGCACCCTGAGCACTGAACACACAGCACCCTGAGTACTGAGCACCTCGAGCACTGAGCACCCAGCACCGTGAGCACTGAGTACCCAGCACCCTGAGCACTGAGCACCCAGCACCCTGAGCAATGAGCACACAGCACCCTGAGCACTGAGCACCCAGCACCCTGAGTACTGAGCACTGAGCACCCAGCACCCCGAACACTAAGCACCCAGCACCCTGAGCACTGAGCACCCAGTACCCGAGTACTGAGCACCCAGCACCCTGAGTACTGAGCACCCAGCACCCTGAGTACTGAGCACCCAGCAACCCGAGTACTGAGCACCCAGCACCCTGAGTACTGAGCACCCAGCATCCTGAGCACTGAGCACCCAGCACCCCGAGCACTGAGCACCCAGCACCCTGAGTACTGAGCACCCAGCGCCCCGAGCACTGAGCACCCAGCACCCTGAGCACTGAGCACCCAGCACCCTGAGTACTGAGCACCCAGCACCCTGAGTACTGAACACCCAGCACCCTGAGCACTGAGCACTGAGCACCCTGAGCACTGAGTACTGAGCACTGAGCACCCTGAGCACTGAGCACCCAGCACCCCGAGTACTGAGCACCCAGCACCCCGAGCACTGAGCACCCAGCGCCCCGAGCACTGAGCACCCAGCACCCCGAGCACTGAGCACTGAGCACCCAGCACCCCGAGTACTGAGCAGTGAGCACCCTGAGCACTGAGCACCCAGCACCCTGAGTACTGAGCACCGATAATCCTGAGCACTGAGCACCCAGAAAGCAAAGCACTGAGCACCCAGCACCCTCAGTACTGAGCACCCAGCACCCCGAGCACTGAGCACCCAGCACCCTGAGTACTGAGCACCCTGAATACTGAGCACCGAGCACCCCGAGCACTGAGCACCCAGCACCCTGAGTACTGAGCACTGAGCACCCAGCACACCGAGCACTGAGCACCCAGGACCCTGATTACTGAGCACTGAGCACCCAGCACCCCGAGCACTGAGCACCCAGCACCCTGAGCACTGAGCACCCAGAACCCTGAGCACTGAGCACACAGCACCCTGAGTACTGAGCACTGAGCACCCCGAGAACTGAGCACCCAGCACCCGGAGTACTGAGCACCCAGCACCCTGAGTACTGAGCACCGAGCACCCCGAGCACTGAGCACCCAGCACCCCGAGTACTGAGCACCGAGCAGCCTGGGCACTGAGTACCCAGCACCCTGAGTACTGAGCACTCAGCACCCTGAGCACTGAGCACCGAGCACCCCGAGTACTGAGCACCCAGCACCCTGAGCACTGAGCACGCTGAGTACTGAGCACCCAGCACCCTGAGTACTGAACACCCAGCACCCTGAGCACTGAGCACTGAGCACCCTGATCACTGAGTACTGAGCACCGAGCACCCTGAGAACTGAGCACCCAGCACCCGGAGTACTGAGCACTGAGCACCCAGCACCCCGAGAACTGAGCACCCAGCACCCTGAGTACTGAGCACTGAGCACCCAGCACCCCGAGCACTGAGCACCCAGCACCCTGAGTACTGAGCACCGAGCACCCCGAGCACTGAACACCCAGCACCCTGAGTACTGAGCTCCGAGGACCCCGAGCACTGAGCACCCAGCGCCCCGAGCACCGAGCACCCTGAGCACTGAGCACCCAGCACCCTGACTACTGAGCACCCAGCACCCTGAGCAATGAGCAACCTGAGTACTGAGCACCCAGCACCTTGAGCACTGAGCACCGAGCACCCCGAGCACTGAGCACCCAGCACCCTGAGCACTGAACACACAGCACCCTGAGTACTGAGCACCTCGAGCACTGAGCACCCAGCACCCTGAGCACTGAGTACCCAGCACGCTGAGCACTGAGCAACCAGCACCCTGAGCACTGAGCACACAGCACCCTGAGCACTGAGCACCCAGCACCCTGAGTACTGAGCACTGAGCACCCAGCACCCCGAGCACTGAGCACCCAGCACCCTGAATACTGAGCACTGAGCACCCAGCACCCCGAACACTGAGCACCCAGCACCCTGAGCACTGAGCACCCAGCACCCGAGTACTGAGCACCCAGCACCCTGAGTACTGAGCACCCAGCACCCTGAGTACTGAGCACCCAGCATCCCGAGTACTGAGCACCCAGCACCCTGAGTACTGAGCACCCAGCATCCTGAGCACTGAGCACCCAGCACCCCGAGCACTGAGCACCCAGCACCCTGAGTACTGAGCACCCAGCGCCCCGAGCACTGAGCACCCAGCACCCTGAGCACTGAGCACCCAGCACCCTGAGTACTGAGCACCCAGCACCCTGAGTACTGAACACCCAGCACCCTGAGCACTGAGCACTGAGCACCCTGAGCACTGAGTACTGAGCACTGAGCACCCTGAGCACTGAGCACCCAGCACCCCGAGTACTGAGCACCCAGCACCCCGAGCACTGAGCACCCAGCGCCCCGAGCACTGAGCACCCAGCACCCCGAGCACTGAGCACTGAGCACCCAGCACCCCGAGTACTGAGCAGTGAGCACCCTGAGCACTGAACACCCAGCACCCCGAGTACTGAGCACTGAGCACCCTGAGTACTGAGCAACCAGCACCCTGAGCACTGAGTACGCAGCACCCTGAGGACTGAGCACCCAGCACACTGAGCACTGAGCACCCAGCACCCTGAGCACTGAGCACCCAGCACCCTGAGTACTGATCACTGAGCACCCAGCACCCCGAGCACTGAGCACCCAGCACCCTGAGTACTGAGCACTGAGCACCCAGCACCCCGAGCACTGAGCACCCAGCACCCTGAGCACTGAGCACCCAGCACCCGAGTACTGAGCACCCAGCACCCTGAGTACTGAGCACCCAGCACCCTGAGTACTGTGAACCCAGCACCCTGAGCACTGAGCACCCAGCACCCCGAGCACTGAGCACCCAGCACCCTGAGTACTGAGCACCCAGCACCCTGAGCACTGAGCAACCAGCACCCTGAGCTCTGAGCATCCAGCACCCTGAGCACTGAGCACCCAGGACCCTGAGTAGTGAGCACCCAACGTACTGAGCACCGAGCACCCCGAGCACTGTGCACCCAGCACCCTGAGTACTGATCACCGAGTACCCTGAGCACTGAGCACCCAGCACCCTGAGTACTGAGCTCCGAGCACCCCGAGCACTGAGCACCGAGCACCCTGTGCACTGAGTACCCAGCACCCTGAGTACTGAGCACTCAGCACCCTGAGCACTGAGCACCGAGCACCCTGAGTACTGAGCACCGAGCACCCTGAGCACTGAGAACCCAGCACCCTGAGTACTGAGCTCCGAGCACCCCGAGCACTGAGCACCCAGCACCCTGAGTACTGAGCACCCTGCACCCTGAGCAATGAGCACCCTGAGTACTGAGCACCCAGCACCTTGAGCACTGAGCACCCATCACCCTGAGCACTGAACACACAGCACCCTGAGTACTGAGAACCTCGAGCACTGAGCATCCAGCACCCTGAGTACTGAGCACCGAGCACCCCGAGCACTGAGAACCCAGCACCGCGAGCACTGAGCACATAGCACCCCGAGCACTGAGCACCCAGCACCCTGAGTACTGAGCACCCAGCACCCTGAGTACTGAGCACCCAGCACCCTGAGCACTGAGTACCCAACACCCTGAGCACTGAGCACCCAGCACCCTGAGCACTGAGCACACAGCACCCTGAGCACTGAGCACCCTGAGCACTGAGCACCCAGCACCCTGAGTACTGAGCACTGAGCACCCAGCACCCCGAGCACTGAGCACCCAGCACCCCGAGTACTGAGCACTGAGCACCCTGAGTACTGAGCACCCAGCACCCTGAGCACTGAGTACCCAGCACCCTTAGCACTGAGCACCCAGCACCCTGAGCACTGAGCACCCAGCACCCTGAGCACTGAGCACCCAGCAAACTGAGTACTGAGCACTGAGCACCCAGCACCCCGATCACTGAGCACCCAGCACCCTGAGTACTGAGCACTGAGCACCCAGCACCCCGAGCACTGAGCACCCAGCACCCTGAGCACTGAGCACCCAGCACCCAAGTACTGAGCACATAGCACCCTGAGTACTGAGCACCCAGCACCCTGAGCACTGAGCACCCAGCACCCCGAGCACTGAGCACCCAGCACCCTGAGTACTGAGCACCCAGCACCCAGAGCACTGAGCACCCAGCACCCCGAGCACTGTGCACCCAGCACCCTGAGTACTGAGCACCCAGCACCCTGAGCACTGAGCAACCAGCACCCTGAGCACTGAGCACGGAGCACCCTGAGCACTGAGCACTGAGCACCCTGATCACTGAGTACTGAGCACCGAGCACCCCGAGAACTGAGCACCCAGCACCCGGAGTACTGAGCACCCAGCAGCCCAAGCATTGAGCACCCTGAGTATTGAGCACCCAGCACCCTGAGTACTGAGCAGCCAGCATCCTGAGTACTGAGCAACGAGCACCCTGAGTACAGAGCACCTAGCACCCCGAGCACTGAGCACCCAGCACCCTGAGGACTGAGCACCCAGCACCCTGAGCACTGAGCACCCTGAGTACTGAGCACTGAGCACCCTGAGTACTGAGCACTGAGCACCCTGAGTACTGAGCAACCAGCACCCTGAGTACTGAGCACCCAGGACCCTGAGCAATGAGCAACGAGCACCCTGAGCACTGAGCACCCAGCACCCTGAGCACTGAGCACCCAGCACCCTGAGTAGTGAGCACCCAACGTACTGAGCACCGAGCACCCTGAGCACTGAGCACCCAGCACCCTGACTACTGAGCACCCAGCACCCTGAGCAATGAGCAACCTGAGTACTGAGCACCCAGCACCTTGAGCACTGAGCACCGAGCACCCCGAGCACTGAGCACCCAGCACCCTGAGCACTGAACACACAGCACCCGGAGTACTGAGCACCTCGAGCACTGAGCACCCAGCACCCTGAGCACTGAGTACCCAGCACCCTGAGCACTGAGCACCCAGCAACCTGAGCACTGAGCACACAGCACCCTGAGCACTGAGCACCCAGCACCCTGAGTACTGAGCACTGAGCACCCAGCACCCCGAGCACTGAGCACCCAGCACCCTGAGTACTGAGCACTGAGCACCCAGCACCCCGAACACTGAGCACCCAGCACCCTGAGCACTGAGCACCCAGCACCCGAGTACTGAGCACCCAGCACCCTGAGTACTGAGCACCCAGCACCCTGAGTACTGAGCACCCAGCATCCCGAGTACTGAGCACCCAGCACCCTGAGTACTGAGCACCCAGCATCCTGAGCACTGAGCACCCAGCACCCCGAGCACTGAGCACCCAGCACCCTGATTACTGAGCACCCAGCGCCCCGAGCACTGAGCACCCAGCACCCTGAGCACTGAGCACCCAGCACCCTGAGTACTGAGCACCCAGCACCCTGAGTACTGAACTCCCAGCACCCTGAGCACTGAGCACTGAGCACCCTGAGCACTGAGTACTGAGCACTGAGCACCCTGAGCACTGAGCACCCAGCACCCCGAGTACTGAGCACCCAGCACCCCGAGCACTGAGCACCCAGCGCCCCGAGCACTGAGCACCCAGCACCCCGAGCACTGAGCACTGAGCACCCAGCACCCCGAGTACTGAGCAGTGAGCACCCTGAGCACTGAACACCCAGCACCCCGAGTACTGAGCACTGAGCACCCTGAGTACTGAGCAACCAGCACCCTGAGCACTGAGTACCCAGCACCCTGAGGACTGAGCACCCAGCAAACTGAGCACTGAGCACCCAGCACCCTGAGCACTGAGCACCCAGCACCCTGAGTACTGATCACTGAGCACCCAGCACCCCGAGCACTGAGCACCCAGCACCCTGAGTACTGAGCACTGAGCACCCAGCACCCCGAGCACTGAGCACCCAGCACCCTGAGCACTGAGCACCCAGCACCCGAGTACTGAGCACCCAGCACCCGAGTACTGAGCACCCAGCACCCTGAGCACTGAGCACCCAGCACCCGAGTACTGAGCACCCAGCACCCTGAGTACTGAGCACCCAGCACCCTGAGCACTGAGCACCCAGCACCCGAGCACTGAACACCCAGCACCCTGAGTACTGAGCACCCAGCACCCTGAGCACTGAGCAACCAGCACCCTGAGCTCTGAGCACCCAGCACCCTGAGCACTGAGCACCCAGCACCCTGAGTAGTGAGCACCCAACGTACTGAGCACCGAGCACGCCGAGCACTGTGCACCCAGCACCCTGAGTACTGATCACCGAGTACCCTGAGCACTGAGCACCCAGCACCCTGAGTACTGAGCTCCGAGCACCCCGAGCACTGAGCACCGAGCACCCTGTGCACTGAGTACCCAGCACCCTGAGTACTGAGCACTCAGCACCCTGAGCACTGAGCACCGAGCACCCTGAGTACTGAGCACCGAGCACCCCGAGCACTGAGCACCCAGCACCCTGAGTACTGAGCACCCTGCACCCTGAGCAATGAGCACCCTGAGTACTGAGCACCCAGCACCTTGAGCACTGAGCACCCAGCACCCTGAGCACTGAACACACAGCACCCTGAGTACTGAGCTCCGAGCACCCCGAGCACTGAGCACCGAGCACCCCGAGCACTGAGAACCCAGCACCGCGAGCACTGAGCACATAGCACCCCGAGCACTGAGCACCCAGCACCCTGAGTACTGAGCACCCAGCACCCTGAGTACTGAGCACCCAGCACCCTGAGCACTGAGTACCCAACACCCTGAACACTGAGCACCCAGCACCCTGAGCACTGAGCACACAGCACCCTGAGCACTGAGCACCCGGCACCCTGAGTACTGAGCACTGAGCACCCAGCACCCCGAGCAGTGAGCAGCCAGCACCCTGAGTACTGAGCACCGAGCACCCCGAGCAATGAGCACCCAGCACCCTGAGTACTGAGCTCCGAGCACTCCGAGCACTGAGCACCCTGAGCACTGAGCACCGAGCACCCTGAGCACTGAGTACCCAGCACCCTGAGCACTGAGCACCCAGCGCCCTGAGCACTGAGCACCCAGCACCCTGAGCACTGAGCACCCAGCACCCTGAGTACTGAGCACTGAGCACCCAGCACCCCGAGCACTGAGCACCCAGCACCCCGAGTACTGAGCACTGAGCACCCTGAGTACTGAGCACCCAGCACCCTGAGCACTGAGTACCCAGCACCCTTAGCACTGAGCACCCAGCACCCTGAGCACTGAGCACCCAGCACCCTGAGCACTGAGCACCCAGCACCCTGAGTACTGAGCACTGAGCACCCAGCACCCCGATCACTGAGCACCCAGCACCCTGAGTACTGAGCACTGAGCACCCAGCACCCCGAGCACTGTGCACCCAGCACCCTGAGCACTGTGCACCCAGCACCCGAGTACTGAGCACACAGCACCCTGAGTACTGAGCACCCAGCACCCTGAGCACTGAGCACCCAGCACCCCGAGCACTGAGCACCCAGCACCTTGAGTACTGAGCACCCAGCACCCTGAGCACTGAGCACCCACCACCCCGAGCACTGTGCACCCAGCACCCTGAGTACTGAGCACCCAGCACCCTGAGCACTGAGCACCCAGCACCCTGAGCACTGAGCACGGAGCACCCTGAGCACTGAGCACTGAGCACCCTGATCACTGAGTACTGAGCACCGAGCACCCCGAGAACTGAGCACCCAGCACCCGGAGTACTGAGCACCCAGCAGCCCAAGCACTGAGCACCCTGATTATTGAGCACCCAGCACCCTGAGTACTGAGCAGCCAGCATCCTGAGTACTGAGCAACGAGCACCCTGAGTACAGAGCACCCAGCACCCCGAGCACTGAGCACCCAGCACCCTGAGGACTAAGCACACAGCACCCTGAGCACTGAGCACCCTGAGTACTGAGCACTGAGCACCCTGAGTACTGAGCACTGAGCACCCTGAGTACTGAGCAACCAGCAACCTGAGTACTGAGCACCCAGGACCCTGAGCAATGAGCACCGAGCACCCTGAGCACTGAGAACCCAGCACCCTGAGCACTGAGCACCCAGCACCCTGAGTAGTGAGCACCCAACGTACTGAGCACCGAGCACCCCAAGCACTGAGCACCCAGCACCCTGAGTACTGAGCACCCAGCACCCCGAGCACTGAGCACCAAGCACCCTGAGCACTGAGCACCCAGCACCCTGAGCACTGATCACCTAGCACCCTGAGCACTGAGCACCCAGCACCCTGAGTACTGAGCACCCAGCACCCTGAGTACTGAGCACCCAGCACCTCGAGCACTGAGCACCCAGCACCCTGAGTACTGAGCACCCAGCACCCTGTGCACTGAGCACCGAGCACCCTGAGCACTGAGCACCCAGCACCCTGAGGACTGAGCACCCAGCACCCTGAGTACTGAGCACTGAGCACCCAGCACCCCGAACACTGAGCACCCAGCACCCTGAGCACTGAGCACCCAGCACCCGAGTACTGAGCACCCAGCACCCTGAGCACTGAGCACCCAGCACCCTGAGCACTGAGCACCCAGCACCCTGAGTAGTGAGCACCCAACGTACTGAGCACCGAGCACCCTGAGCACTGAGCACCCAGCACCCTGACTACTGAGCACCCAGCACCCTGAGCAATGAGCAACCTGAGTACTGAGCACCCAGCACCTTGAGCACTGAGCACCGAGCACCCCGAGCACTGAGCACCCAGCACCCTGAGCACTGAACACACAGCACCCGGAGTACTGAGCACCTCGAGCACTGAGCACCCAGCACCCTGAGCACTGAGTACCCAGCACCCTGAGCACTGAGCACCCAGCAACCTGAGCACTGAGCACACAGCACCCTGAGCACTGAGCACCCAGCACCCTGAGTACTGAGCACTGAGCACCCAGCACCCCGAGCACTGAGCACCCAGCACCCTGAGTACTGAGCACTGAGCACCCAGCACCCCGAACACTGAGCACCCAGCACCCTGAGCACTGAGCACCCAGCACCCGAGTACTGAGCACCCAGCACCCTGAGTACTGAGCACCCAGCACCCTGAGTACTGAGCACCCAGCATCCCGAGTACTGAGCACCCAGCACCCTGAGTACTGAGCACCCAGCATCCTGAGCACTGAGCACCCAGCACCCCGAGCACTGAGCACCCAGCACCCTGATTACTGAGCACCCAGCGCCCCGAGCACTGAGCACCCAGCACCCTGAGCACTGAGCACCCAGCACCCTGAGTACTGAGCACCCAGCACCCTGAGTACTGAACTCCCAGCACCCTGAGCACTGAGCACTGAGCACCCTGAGCACTGAGTACTGAGCACTGAGCACCCTGAGCACTGAGCACCCAGCACCCCGAGTACTGAGCACCCAGCACCCCGAGCACTGAGCACCCAGCGCCCCGAGCACTGAGCACCCAGCACCCCGAGCACTGAGCACTGAGCACCCAGCACCCCGAGTACTGAGCAGTGAGCACCCTGAGCACTGAACACCCAGCACCCCGAGTACTGAGCACTGAGCACCCTGAGTACTGAGCAACCAGCACCCTGAGCACTGAGTACCCAGCACCCTGAGGACTGAGCACCCAGCAAACTGAGCACTGAGCACCCAGCACCCTGAGCACTGAGCACCCAGCACCCTGAGTACTGATCACTGAGCACCCAGCACCCCGAGCACTGAGCACCCAGCACCCTGAGTACTGAGCACTGAGCACCCAGCACCCCGAGCACTGAGCACCCAGCACCCTGAGCACTGAGCACCCAGCACCCGAGTACTGAGCACCCAGCACCCGAGTACTGAGCACCCAGCACCCTGAGCACTGAGCACCCAGCACCCGAGTACTGAGCACCCAGCACCCTGAGTACTGAGCACCCAGCACCCTGAGCACTGAGCACCCAGCACCCGAGCACTGAGCACCCAGCACCCTGAGTACTGAGCACCCAGCACCCTGAGCACTGAGCAACCAGCACCCTGAGCTCTGAGCACCCAGCACCCTGAGCACTGAGCACCCAGCACCCTGAGTAGTGAGCACCCAACGTACTGAGCACCGAGCACGCCGAGCACTGTGCACCCAGCACCCTGAGTACTGATCACCGAGTACCCTGAGCACTGAGCACCCAGCACCCTGAGTACTGAGCTCCGAGCACCCCGAGCACTGAGCACCGAGCACCCTGTGCACTGAGTACCCAGCACCCTGAGTACTGAGCACTCAGCACCCTGAGCACTGAGCACCGAGCACCCTGAGTACTGAGCACCGAGCACCCCGAGCACTGAGCACCCAGCACCCTGAGTACTGAGCACCCTGCACCCTGAGCAATGAGCACCCTGAGTACTGAGCACCCAGCACCTTGAGCACTGAGCACCCAGCACCCTGAGCACTGAACACACAGCACCCTGAGTACTGAGCTCCGAGCACCCCGAGCACTGAGCACCGAGCACCCCGAGCACTGAGAACCCAGCACCGCGAGCACTGAGCACATAGCACCCCGAGCACTGAGCACCCAGCACCCTGAGTACTGAGCACCCAGCACCCTGAGTACTGAGCACCCAGCACCCTGAGCACTGAGTACCCAACACCCTGAACACTGAGCACCCAGCACCCTGAGCACTGAGCACACAGCACCCTGAGCACTGAGCACCCAGCACCCTGAGTACTGAGCACTGAGCACCCAGCACCCCGAGCAGTGAGCAGCCAGCACCCTGAGTACTGAGCACCGAGCACCCCGAGCAATGAGCACCCAGCACCCTGAGTACTGAGCTCCGAGCACTCCGAGCACTGAGCACCCTGAGCACTGAGCACCGAGCACCCTGAGCACTGAGTACCCAGCACCCTGAGCACTGAGCACCCAGCGCCCTGAGCATTGAGCACCCAGCACCCTGAGCACTGAGCACCCAGCACCCTGAGTACTGAGCACTGAGCACCCAGCACCCCGAGCACTGAGCACCCAGCACCCCGAGTACTGAGCACTGAGCACCCTGAGTACTGAGCACCCAGCACCCTGAGCACTGAGTACCCAGCACCCTTAGCACTGAGCACCCAGCACCCTGAGCACTGAGCACCCAGCACCCTGAGCACTGAGCACCCAGCACCCTGAGTACTGAGCACTGAGCACCCAGCACCCCGATCACTGAGCACCCAGCACCCTGAGTACTGAGCACTGAGCACCCAGCACCCCGCGCACTGAGCACCCAGCACCCTGAGCACTGTGCACCCAGCACCCGAGTACTGAGCACACAGCACCCTGAGTACTGAGCACCCAGCACCCTGAGCACTGAGCACCCAGCACCCCGAGCACTGAGCACCCAGCACCTTGAGTACTGAGCACCCAGCACCCTGAGCACTGAGCACCCACCACCCCGAGCACTGTGCACCCAGCACCCTGAGTACTGAGCACCCAGCACCCTGAGCACTGAGCACCCAGCACCCTGAGCACTGAGCACGGAGCACCCTGACCACTGAGCACTGAGCACCCTGATCACTGAGTACTGAGCACCGAGCACCCCGAGAACTGAGCACCCAGCACCCGGAGTACTGAGCACCCAGCAGCCCAAGCACTGAGCACCCTGATTATTGAGCACCCAGCACCCTGAGTACTGAGCAGCCAGCATCCTGAGTACTGAGCAACGAGCACCCTGAGTACAGAGCACCCAGCACCCCGAGCACTGAGCACCCAGCACCCTGAGGACTAAGCACCCAGCACCCTGAGTACTGAGCACTGAGCACCCTGAGTACTGAGCACTGAGCACCCTGAGTACTGAGCAACCAGCAACCTGAGTACTGAGCACCCAGGACCCTGAGCAATGAGCACCGAGCACCCTGAGCACTGAGAACCCAGCACCCTGAGCACTGAGCACCCAGCACCCTGAGTAGTGAGCACCCAACGTACTGAGCACCGAGCACCCCAAGCACTGAGCACCCAGCACCCTGAGTACTGAGCACCCAGCACCCCGAGCACTGAGCACCAAGCACCCTGAGCACTGAGCACCCAGCACCCTGAGCACTGATCACCTAGCACCCTGAGCACTGAGCACCCAGCACCCTGAGTACTGAGCACCCAGCACCCTGAGTACTGAGCACCCAGCACCTCGAGCACTGAGCACCCAGCACCCTGAGTACTGAGCACCCAGCACCCTGTGCACTGAGCACCGAGCACCCTGAGCACTGAGCACCCAGCACCCTGAGGACTGAGCACCCAGCACCCTGAGCACTGAGCACCCTGAGTACTGAGCACTGAGCACCCTGAGTACTGAGCACTGAACACCCTGAGTACTGAGCAACCAGCACCCTGAGTACTGAGCACCCAGCACCCTGAGCACTGAGCACCGAGCACCCTGAGCACTGAGCACCCAGCACCCTGAGCACTGAGCACGAAGCACTCTGAGTTGTGAGCACCCAACGTACTGAGCACCGAGCACCCCGAGCACTGAGCAGCCAGCACCCTGAATACTGAGCACCCAGCACCCCGAGCACTGAGCACCCAGCACCCTGAGCACTGATCACCTAGCACCCTGAGCACTGAGCACCCAGCACCCTGAGTACTGAGCACCCAGCACCCTGAGTACTGAGCACCCAGCACCCCGAGCACTGAGCACCCAGCACCCTGAGTACTGATCACCCAGCACACTGAGCACTGAGCACCCAGCACCCTGAGTACTGAGCACCCAGCACCCTGAGTACTGAGCACCCAGCACCCTGAGTACTGAGCACCGAGCAACCCGAGCACTGAGCACCCAGCACCCTGAGCACTGAGCACCCTGAGGACTGAGCACCCAGCACCCTGAGCACTGAGCAACCAGCACCCTGAGTACTGAGCACCGATCATCCTGAGCACTGAGCACCCAGAACCCAAAGCACCCTCAGTACTGAGCACCCAGCACCCCGAGCACTGAGCACCCAGCACCATGAGTACTGAGCACTCTGAGTACTGAGCACCGATCACCCTGAGCACTGAGCTCCCAGCACCCTGAGTACTGAGCACCCAGCACCCTGAGCAATGAGCACCAAGCACCCTGAGTACTGAGCACCCAGCACCCTGAGCACTGAGCACCCAGCACCCCGAGAATGAGCACCCAGCACCCCGAGTACTGAGCACCGAGCACCCTGAGCACTGAGTACCCAGCACCCTGAGTACTGATCACTCAGCACCCTCAGCACTGAGCACCGAGCACCCCGAGTACTGAGCACCCAGCACCCTGAGCACTGAGCACCCAGCACCCTGAGCACTGAGAACCCAGGAACCTGAGCACTGAGCACCCAGCACCCTGAGTACTGAGCACTGAGCACCCAGCACCCCGAGCACTGAGCACCCAGCACCCTGAGTACTGAGCACTGAGCACCCAGCACCCCGAGCACTGAGCACCCAGCACCCTGAGCACTGAGCACCCAGCACCCGAGTACTGAGCACCCAGCACCCGAGTACTGAGCACCCAGCACCCTGAGCACTGAGCACCCAGCACCCGAGTACTGAGCACCCAGCACCCTGAGTACTGAGCACCCAGCACCCTGAGCACTGAGCACCCAGCACCCGAGCACTGAGCACCCAGCACCCTGAGTACTGAGCACCCAGCACCCTGAGCACTGAGCAACCAGCACCCTGAGCTCTGAGCACCCAGCACCCTGAGCACTGAGCACCCAGCACCCTGAGTAGTGAGCACCCAACGTACTGAGCACCGAGCACGCCGAGCACTGTGCACCCAGCACCCTGAGTACTGATCACCGAGTACCCTGAGCACTGAGCACCCAGCACCCTGAGTACTGAGCTCCGAGCACCCCGAGCACTGAGCACCGAGCACCCTGTGCACTGAGTACCCAGCACCCTGAGTACTGAGCACTCAGCACCCTGAGCACTGAGCACCGAGCACCCTGAGTACTGAGCACCGAGCACCCCGAGCACTGAGCACCCAGCACCCTGAGTACTGAGCACCCTGCACCCTGAGCAATGAGCACCCTGAGTACTGAGCACCCAGCACCTTGAGCACTGAGCACCCAGCACCCTGAGCACTGAACACACAGCACCCTGAGTACTGAGCTCCGAGCACCCCGAGCACTGAGCACCGAGCACCCCGAGCACTGAGAACCCAGCACCGCGAGCACTGAGCACATAGCACCCCGAGCACTGAGCACCCAGCACCCTGAGTACTGAGCACCCAGCACCCTGAGTACTGAGCACCCAGCACCCTGAGCACTGAGTACCCAACACCCTGAACACTGAGCACCCAGCACCCTGAGCACTGAGCACACAGCACCCTGAGCACTGAGCACCCAGCACCCTGAGTACTGAGCACTGAGCACCCAGCACCCCGAGCAGTGAGCAGCCAGCACCCTGAGTACTGAGCACCGAGCACCCCGAGCAATGAGCACCCAGCACCCTGAGTACTGAGCTCCGAGCACTCCGAGCACTGAGCACCCTGAGCACTGAGCACCGAGCACCCTGAGCACTGAGTACCCAGCACCCTGAGCACTGAGCACCCAGCGCCCTGAGCATTGAGCACCCAGCACCCTGAGCACTGAGCACCCAGCACCCTGAGTACTGAGCACTGAGCACCCAGCACCCCGAGCACTGAGCACCCAGCACCCCGAGTACTGAGCACTGAGCACCCTGAGTACTGAGCACCCAGCACCCTGAGCACTGAGTACCCAGCACCCTTAGCACTGAGCACCCAGCACCCTGAGCACTGAGCACCCAGCACCCTGAGCACTGAGCACCCAGCACCCTGAGTACTGAGCACTGAGCACCCAGCACCCCGATCACTGAGCACCCAGCACCCTGAGTACTGAGCACTGAGCACCCAGCACCCCGCGCACTGAGCACCCAGCACCCTGAGCACTGTGCACCCAGCACCCGAGTACTGAGCACACAGCACCCTGAGTACTGAGCACCCAGCACCCTGAGCACTGAGCACCCAGCACCCCGAGCACTGAGCACCCAGCACCTTGAGTACTGAGCACCCAGCACCCTGAGCACTGAGCACCCACCACCCCGAGCACTGTGCACCCAGCACCCTGAGTACTGAGCACCCAGCACCCTGAGCACTGAGCACCCAGCACCCTGAGCACTGAGCACGGAGCACCCTGACCACTGAGCACTGAGCACCCTGATCACTGAGTACTGAGCACCGAGCACCCCGAGAACTGAGCACCCAGCACCCGGAGTACTGAGCACCCAGCAGCCCAAGCACTGAGCACCCTGATTATTGAGCACCCAGCACCCTGAGTACTGAGCAGCCAGCATCCTGAGTACTGAGCAACGAGCACCCTGAGTACAGAGCACCCAGCACCCCGAGCACTGAGCACCCAGCACCCTGAGGACTAAGCACACAGCACCCTGAGCACTGAGCACCCTGAGTACTGAGCACTGAGCACCCTGAGTACTGAGCACTGAGCACCCTGAGTACTGAGCAACCAGCAACCTGAGTACTGAGCACCCAGGACCCTGAGCAATGAGCACCGAGCACCCTGAGCACTGAGAACCCAGCACCCTGAGCACTGAGCACCCAGCACCCTGAGTAGTGAGCACCCAACGTACTGAGCACCGAGCACCCCAAGCACTGAGCACCCAGCACCCTGAGTACTGAGCACCCAGCACCCCGAGCACTGAGCACCAAGCACCCTGAGCACTGAGCACCCAGCACCCTGAGCACTGATCACCTAGCACCCTGAGCACTGAGCACCCAGCACCCTGAGTACTGAGCACCCAGCACCCTGAGTACTGAGCACCCAGCACCTCGAGCACTGAGCACCCAGCACCCTGAGTACTGAGCACCCAGCACCCTGTGCACTGAGCACCGAGCACCCTGAGCACTGAGCACCCAGCACCCTGAGGACTGAGCACCCAGCACCCTGAGCACTGAGCACCCTGAGTACTGAGCACTGAGCACCCTGAGTACTGAGCACTGAACACCCTGAGTACTGAGCAACCAGCACCCTGAGTACTGAGCACCCAGCACCCTGAGCACTGAGCACCGAGCACCCTGAGCACTGAGCACCCAGCACCCTGAGCACTGAGCACGAAGCACTCTGAGTTGTGAGCACCCAACGTACTGAGCACCGAGCACCCCGAGCACTGAGCAGCCAGCACCCTGAATACTGAGCACCCAGCACCCCGAGCACTGAGCACCCAGCACCCTGAGCACTGATCACCTAGCACCCTGAGCACTGAGCACCCAGCACCCTGAGTACTGAGCACCCAGCACCCTGAGTACTGAGCACCCAGCACCCCGAGCACTGAGCACCCAGCACCCTGAGTACTGATCACCCAGCACACTGAGCACTGAGCACCCAGCACCCTGAGTACTGAGCACCCAGCACCCTGAGTACTGAGCACCCAGCACCCTGAGTACTGAGCACCGAGCAACCCGAGCACTGAGCACCCAGCACCCTGAGCACTGAGCACCCTGAGGACTGAGCACCCAGCACCCTGAGCACTGAGCAACCAGCACCCTGAGTACTGAGCACCGATCATCCTGAGCACTGAGCACCCAGAACCCAAAGCACCCTCAGTACTGAGCACCCAGCACCCCGAGCACTGAGCACCCAGCACCATGAGTACTGAGCACTCTGAGTACTGAGCACCGATCACCCTGAGCACTGAGCTCCCAGCACCCTGAGTACTGAGCACCCAGCACCCTGAGCAATGAGCACCAAGCACCCTGAGTACTGAGCACCCAGCACCCTGAGCACTGAGCACCCAGCACCCCGAGAATGAGCACCCAGCACCCCGAGTACTGAGCACCGAGCACCCTGAGCACTGAGTACCCAGCACCCTGAGTACTGATCACTCAGCACCCTCAGCACTGAGCACCGAGCACCCCGAGTACTGAGCACCCAGCACCCTGAGCACTGAGCACCCAGCACCCTGAGCACTGAGAACCCAGGAACCTGAGCACTGAGCACCCAGCACCCTGAGTACTGAGCACTGAGCACCCAGCACCCCGAGCACTGAGCACCCAGCACCCTGAGTACTGAGCACTGAGCACCCAGCACCCCGAGCACTGAGCACCCAGCACCCTGAGTACTGAGCACCGAGCACCCCGAGCACTGAACACCCAGCACCCTGAGTACTGAGCTCCGAGGACCCCGAGCACTGAGCACCCAGCGCCCCGAGCACCGAGCACCCTGAGCACTGAGCACCCAGCACCCTGACTACTGAGCACCCAGCACCCTGAGCAATGAGCAACCTGAGTACTGAGCACCCAGCACCTTGAGCACTGAGCACCGAGCACCCCGAGCACTGAGCACCCAGCACCCTGAGCACTGAACACACAGCACCCTGAGTACTGAGCACCTCGAGCACTGAGCACCCAGCACCCTAAGCACTGAGTACCCAGCACCCTGAGCACTGAGCACCCAGCACCCTGAGCACTGAGCACACAGCACCCTGAACACTGAGCACCCAGCACCCTGAGTACTGAGCACTGAGCACCCAGCACCCCGAGCACTGAGCACCCAGCACCCTGAGTACTGAGCTCTGAGCACCCAGCACCCCGAACACTGAGGACCCAGCACCCTGAGCACTGAGCACCCAGCACCCGAGTACTGAGCACCCAGCACCCTGAGTACTGAGCACCCAGCACCCTGAGTACTGAGCACCCAGCATCCCGAGTACTGAGCACCCAGCACCCTGATTACTGAGCACCCAGCATCCTGAGCACTGAGCACCCAGCACCTCGAGCACTGAGCACCCAGCACCCTGAGTACTGAGCACCCAGCGCCCCGAGCACTGAGCACCCAGCACCCTGAGCACTGAGCACCCAGCACCCTGAGTACTGAGCACCCAGCACCCTGAGTACTGAACACCCAGCACCCTGAGCACTGAGCACTGAGCACCCTGAGCACTGAGTACTGAGCACTGAGCACCCTGAGCACTGAGCACCCAGCACCCCGAGTACTGAGCACCCAGCACCCCGAGCACTGAGCACCCAGCGCCCCGAGCACTGAGCACCCAGCACACCGAGCACTGAGCACTGAGCACCCAGCACCCCGAGTACTGAGCAGTGAGCACCCTGAGCACTGAGCACCCAGCAACCTGAGTAGTGAGCACCCAACGTACTGAGCACCGAGCACCCCGAGCACTGTGCACCCAGCACCCTAAGTACTGAGCACTCAGCACCCTGAGCACTGAGCACCGAGCACCCTGAGCACTGAGCACACAGCACCCTGAGCACTGAGCACCCTGAGTACTGAGCACCCAGCACCTTGAGCACTGAGCACCCAGCACCCTGAGCACTGAACACACAGCACCCTGAGTACTGAGCACCTCGAGCACTGAGCATCCAGCACCCTGAGTACTGAGCACCGAGCACCCCGAGCACTGAGAACCCAGCACCGCGAGCACTGAGCACATAGCACCCCGAGCACTGAGCACCCAGCACCCTGAGTACTGAGCACCCAGCACCCTGAGTACTGAGCACCCAGCACCCTGAGCACTGAGTACCCAACACCCTGAGCACTGAGCACCCAGCACCCTGAGCACTGAGCACACAGCACCCTGAACACTGAGCACCCAGCACCCTGAGTACTGAGCACTGAGCACCCAGCACCCCGAGCAGTGAGCAGCCAGCACCCTGAGTACTGAGCACCGAGCACCCCGAGCAATGAGCACCCAGCACCCTGAGTACTGAGCTCCGAGCACTCCGAGCACTGAGCACCCTGAGCACTGAGCACCGAGCACCCTGAGCACTGAGTACCCAGCACCCTGAGCGCTGAGCACCCAGCGCCCTGAGCACTGAGCACCCAGCACCCTGAGCACTGAGCACCCAGCACCCTGAGTACTGAGCACTGAGCACCCAGCACCCCGAGCACTGAGCACCCAGCACCCCGAGTACTGAGCACTGAGCACCCTGAGTACTGAGCACCCAGCACCCTGAGCACTGAGTACCCAGCACCCTTAGCACTGAGCACCCAGCACCCTGAGCACTGAGCACCCAGCACCCTGAGCACTGAGCACCCAGCACCCTGAGTACTGAGCACTGAGCACCCAGCACCCCGATCACTGAACACCCAGCACACTGAGTACTGAGCACTGAGCACCCAGCACCCCGAGCACTGAGCACCCAGCACCCTGAGCACTGAGCACCCAGCACCCGAGTACTGAGCACACAGCACCCTGAGTACTGAGCACCCAGCACCCTGAGCACTGAGCACCCAGCACCCCGAGCACTGAGCACCCAGCACCCTGAGTACTGAGCACCCAGCACCCTGAGCACTGAGCACCCAGCACCCCGAGCACTGTGCACCCAGCACCCTGAGTACTGAGCACCCAGCACCCTGAGCACTGAGCACCCTGAGGACTGAGCACCCAGCACCCTGAGCTCTGAGCAACCAGCACCCTGAGTACTGAGCACCGATCATCCTGAGCACTGAGCACCCAGAACCCAAAGCACCCTCAGTACTGAGCACCCAGCACCCCGAGCACTGAGCACCCAGCACCATGAGTACTGAGCACTCTGAGTACTGAGCACCGATCACCCTGAGCACTGAGCTCCCAGCACCCTGAGTACTGAGCACCCAGCACCCTGAGCAATGAGCACCAAGCACCCTGAGTACTGAGCACCCAGCACCCTGAGCACTGAGCACCCAGCACCCCGAGAATGAGCACCCAGCACCCCGAGTACTGAGCACCGAGCACCCTGAGCACTGAGTACCCAGCACCCTGAGTACTGATCACTCAGCACCCTCAGCACTGAGCACCGAGCACCCCGAGTACTGAGCACCCAGCACCCTGAGCACTGAGCACCCAGCACCCTGAGCACTGAGAACCCAGGAACCTGAGCACTGAGCACCCAGCACCCTGAGTACTGAGCACTGAGCACCCAGCACCCCGAGCACTGAGCACCCAGCACCCTGAGTACTGAGCACTGAGCACCCAGCACCCCGAGCACTGAGCACCCAGCACCCTGAGTACTGAGCACCGAGCACCCCGAGCACTGAACACCCAGCACCCTGAGTACTGAGCTCCGAGGACCCCGAGCACTGAGCACCCAGCGCCCCGAGCACCGAGCACCCTGAGCACTGAGCACCCAGCACCCTGACTACTGAGCACCCAGCACCCTGAGCAATGAGCAACCTGAGTACTGAGCACCCAGCACCTTGAGCACTGAGCACCGAGCACCCCGAGCACTGAGCACCCAGCACCCTGAGCACTGAACACACAGCACCCTGAGTACTGAGCACCTCGAGCACTGAGCACCCAGCACCCTAAGCACTGAGTACCCAGCACCCTGAGCACTGAGCACCCAGCACCCTGAGCACTGAGCACACAGCACCCTGAGCACTGAGCACCCAGCACCCTGAGTACTGAGCACTGAGCACCCAGCACCCCGAGCACTGAGCACTCAGCACCCTGAGTACTGAGCTCTGAGCACCCAGCACCCCGAACACTGAGGACCCAGCACCCTGAGCACTGAGCACCCAGCACCCGAGTACTGAGCACCCAGCACCCTGAGTACTGAGCACCCAGCACCCTGAGTACTGAGCACCCAGCATCCCGAGTACTGAGCAACCAGCACCCTGAGTACTGAGCACACAGCATCCTGAGCACTGAGCACCCAGCACCTCGAGCACTGAGCACCCAGCACCCTGAGTACTGAGCACCCAGCGCACCGAGCACTGAGCACCCAGCACCCTGAGCACTGAGCACCCAGCACCCTGAGTACTGAGCACCCAGCACCCTGAGTACTGAACACCCAGCACCCTGAGCACTGAGCACTGAGCACCCTGAGCACTGAGTACTGAGCACTGAGCACCCTGAGCACTGAGCACCCAGCACCCCGAGTACTGAGCACCCAGCACCCCGAGCACTGAGCACCCAGCGCCCCGAGCACTGAGCACCCAGCACCCCGAGCACTGAGCACTGAGCACCCAGCACCCCGAGTACTGAGCAGTGAGCACCCTGAGCACTGAGCACCCAGCACCCTGAGTAGTGAGCACCCAACGTACTGAGCACCGAGCACCCCGAGCACTGTGCACCCAGCACCCTGAGTACTGAGCACTCAGCACCCTGAGCACTGAGCACCAAGCACCCTGAGCACTGAGCACACAGCACCCTGAGCACTGAGCACCCTGAGTACTGAGCACCCAGCACCTTGAGCACTGAGCACCCAGCACCCTGAGCACTGAACACACAGGACCCTGAGTACTGAGCACCTCGAGCACTGAGCATCCAGCACCCTGAGTACTGAGCACCGAGCACCCCGAGCACTGAGAACCCAGCACCGCGAGCACTGAGCACATAGCAACCCGAGCACTGAGCACCCAGCACCCTGAGTACTGAGCACCCAGCACCATGAGTACTGAGCACCCAGCACCCTGAGCACTGAGTACCCAACACCCTGAGCACTGAGCACCCAGCACCCTGAGTACTGAGCACACAGCACCCTGAACACTGAGCACCCAGAACCCTGAGTACTGAGCACTGAGCACCCAGCACCCCGAGCAGTGAGCAGCCAGCACCCTGAGTACTGAGCACCGAGCACCCCGAGCAATGAGCACCCAGCACCCTGAGTACTGAGCTCCGAGCACTCCGAGCACTGAGCACCCTGAGCACTGAGCACCGAGCACCCTGAGCACTGAGTACCCAGCACCCTGAGCGCTGAGCACCCAGCGCCCTGAGCACTGAGCACCCAGCACCCTGAGCACTGAGCACCCAGCACCCTGAGTACTGAGCACTGAGCACCCAGCACCCCGAGCACTGAGCACCCAGCACCCCGAGTACTGAGCACTGAGCACCCTGAGTACTGAGCACCCAGCACCCTGAGCACTGAGTACCCAGCACCCTTAGCACTGAGCACCCAGCACCCTGAGCACTGAGCACCCAGCACCCTGAGCACTGAGCACCCAGCACCCTGAGTACTGAGCACTGAGCACCCAGCACCCCGATCACTGAACACCCAGCACCCTGAGAACTGAGCACTGAGCACCCAGCACCCCGAGCACTGAGCACCCAGCACCCTGAGCACTGAGCACCCAGCACCCGAGTACTGAGCACACAGCACCCTGAGTACTGAGCACCCAGCACCCTGAGCACTGAGCACCCAGCACCCCGAGCACTGAGCACCCAGCACCCTGAGTACTGAGCACCCAGCACCCTGAGCACTGAGCACCCAGCACCCCGAGCACTGTGCACCCAGCACCCTGAGTACTGAGCACCCAGCACCCTGAGCACTGAGCACCCAGCACCCTGAGCACTGAACACGGAGCACCCTGAGCACTGAGCACTGAGCACCCTGATCACTGAGTACTGAGCACCGAGCACCCCGAGAACTGAGCACCCAGCACCCGTAGTAGTGAGCACGGAGCAGCCCAAGCACTGAGCACCCTGAGTATTGAGCACCCAGCACCCTGAGTACTGAGCAGCCAGCCTCCTGAGTACTGAGCAACGAGCACCCTGAGTACAGAGCACCAAGCACCCCGAGCACTGAGCACCCAGCACCCTGAGGACTGAGCACCCAGCAGCCTGAGCACTGAGCACCCTGAGTACTGAGCACTGAGCACCCTGAGTACTGAGCACTGAGCACCCTGAGTACTGAGCAACCAGCACCCTGAGCAATGAGCACCGAGCACCCTGAGCACTGAGCACCCAGCACCCTGAGCACTCAGCACCCAGCACCCTGAGTAGTGAGCACCCAACGTACTGAGCACCGAGCACCCCAAGCACTGAGCACCCAGCACCCTGAGTACTGAGCACCCAGCACCCCGAGCACTGAGCACCCAGCACCCTGAGCACTGAGCACCCAGCACCCTGAGCACTGATCACCTAGCACCCTGAGCACTGAGCACCCAGCACCCTGAGTACTGAGCACCCAGCACCCTGAGTACTGAGCACCCAGCACCCCGAGCACTGAGCACCCAGCACCCTGAGTACTGAGCACCCAGCACCCTGTGCACTGAGCACCGAGCACCCTGAGCACTGAGCACCCAGCACCCTGAGGACTGAGCACCCAGCATCCTGAGCACTGAGCACCCTGATTACTGAGCACTGAGCACCCTGAGTACTGAGCACTGAACACCCTGAGTACTGAGCAACCAGCACCCTGAGTACTGAGCACCCAGCACCCTGAGCACTGAGCACCGAGCACCCTGAGCACTGAGCACCCAGCACCCTGTGCACTTAGCACCCAGCACTCTGAGTTGTGAGCAACCAACGTACTGAGCACCGAGCACCCCGAGCACTGAGCACCCAGCACCCTGACTACTGAGCACCCAGCACCCCGAGCACTGAGCACCCAGCACCCTGAGCACTGAGCACCCAGCACCCTGAGCACTGATCACCCAGCACACTGAGCACTGAGCACCCAGCACCCTGAGTCCTGAGCACCCAGCACCCTGAGTACTGAGCACCCAGCACCCTGAGTACTGAGCACCCAGCACCCCGAGCACTGAGCACCCAGCACCCTGAGCACTGAGCACCCAGCACCCTGAGCACTGATCACCTAGCACCCTGAGCACTGAGCACCCAGCACCCTGAGTACTGAGCACCCAGCACCCTGAGTACTGAGCACCCAGCACCCCGAGCACTGAGCACCCAGCACCCTGAGTACTGAGCACCCAGCACCCTGTGCACTGAGCACCGAGCACCCTGAGCACTGAGCACCCAGCACCCTGAGGACTGAGCACCCAGCATCCTGAGCACTGAGCACCCTGATTACTGAGCACTGAGCACCCTGAGTACTGAGCACTGAACACCCTGAGTACTGAGCAACCAGCACCCTGAGTACTGAGCACCCAGCACCCTGAGCACTGAGCACCGAGCACCCTGAGCACTGAGCACCCAGCACCCTGTGCACTTAGCACCCAGCACTCTGAGTTGTGAGCAACCAACGTACTGAGCACCGAGCACCCCGAGCACTGAGCACCCAGCACCCTGACTACTGAGCACCGAGCACCCCGAGCACTGAGCACCCAGCACCCTGAGCACTGAGCACCCAGCACCCTGAGCACTGATCACCCAGCACACTGAGCACTGAGCACCCAGCACCCTGAGTCCTGAGCACCCAGCACCCTGAGTACTGAGCACTCAGCACCCTGAGTACTGAGCACCGAGCACCCCGAGCACTGAGCACCCAGCACCCTGAGCACTGAGCACCCTGAGGACTGAGCACCCAGCACGCTGAGTACTGAGCACCCAGCATCCTGAGCAATGAGCACCCAGGAACCTGAGCACTGAGCACCCAGCACCCTGAGTACTGAGCACTGAGCACCCAGCACCCCGAGCACTGAGCACCCAGCACCCTGAGTACTGAGCACCGAGCACCCCGAGCACTGAACACCCAGCACCCTGAGTACTGAGCTCCGAGGACCCCGAGCACTGAGCACCCAGCGCCCCGAGCACCGAGCACCCTGAGCACTGAGCACCCAGCACCCTGAGCACTGAGCACCCAGCACCCTGAGTACTGAGCACTGAGCACCCAGCACCCCGAGCACTGAGCACCCAGCACCCTGAGTACTGAGCACTGAGCACCCAGCACCCCGAACACTGAGCACCCAGCACCCTGAGCACTGAGCACCCAGCACCCGAGTACTGAGCACCCAGCACCCTGAGTACTGAGCACCCAGCACCCTGAGTACTGAGCACCCAGCATCCCGAGTACTGAGCACCCAGCACCCTGAGTACTGAGCACCCAGCATCCTGAGCACTGAGCACCCAGCACCCCGAGCACTGAGCACCCAGCACCCTGAGTACTGAGCATCCAGCGCCCCGAGCACTGAGCACCCAGCACCCTGAGCACTGAGCACCCAGCACCCTGAGTACTGAGCACCCAGCACCCTGAGTACTGAACACCCAGCACCCTGAGCACTGAGCACTGAGCACCCTGAGCACTGAGTACTGAGCACTGAGCACCCTGAGCACTGAGTACCCAGCACCCCGAGTACTGAGCACCCAGCACCCCGAGCACTGAGCACCTAGCGCTCCGAGCACTGAGCACCCAGCACCCCGAGCACTGAGCACTGAGCACCCAGCACCCCGAGTACTGAGCAGTGAGCACCCTGAGCCCTGAACACCCAGCACCCCGAGTACTGAGCACTGAGCACCCTGAGTACTGAGCAACCAGCACCCTGAGCACTGAGTACCCAGCACCCTGAGGACTGAGCACCCAGCACACTGAGCACTGAGCACCCAGCACCCTGAGCACTGAGCACCCAGCACCCTGAGTACTGATCACTGAGCACCCAGCACCCCGAGCACTGAGCACCCAGCACCCTGAGTACTGAGCACTGAGCACCCAGCAATCCGAGCACTGAGCACCCAGCACCCTGAGCACTGAGCACCCAGCACCCGAGTACTGAGCACCCAGCACCCTGAGTACTGAGCACCCAGCACCCTGAGTACTGAGAACCCAGCACCCTGAGCACTGAGCACCCAGCACCCCGAGCACTGAGCACCCAGCACACTGAGTACTGAGCACCCAGCACCCTGAGCACTGAGCAACCAGCACCCTGAGCTCTGAGCATCCAGCACCCTGAGCACTGAGCACCCAGCACCCTGAGTAGTGAGCACCCAACGTACTGAGCACCGAGCACCCCGAGCACTGTGCACCCAGCACCCTGAGTACTGATCACCGAGTACCCTGAGCACTGAGCACCCAGCACCCTGAGTACTGAGCTCTGAGCACCCCGAGCACTGAGCACCGAGCAACCTGTGCACTGAGTACCCAGCACCCTGAGTACTGAGCACTCAGCACCCTGAGCACTGAGCACCGAGCACCCTGAGTACTGAGCACCGAGCACCCTGAGCACTGAGAACCCAGCACCCTGAGTACTGAGCTCCGAGCACCCTGAGCAATGAGCACCCAGCACCCTGAGTACTGAGCACCCTGCACCCTGAGCAATGAGCACCCTGAGTACTGAGCACCCAGCACCTTGAGCACTGAGCACCCATCACCCTGAGTACTGAACACACAGCACCCTGAGTACTGAGAACCTCGAGCACTGAGCATCCAGCACCCTGAGTACTGAGCACCGAGCACCCCGAGCACTGAGAACCCAGCACCGTGAGCACTGAGCACATAGCACCCCGAGCACTGAGCACCCAGCACCCTGAGTACTGAGCACCCAGCACCCTGAGTACTGAGCACCCAGCACCCTGAGCACTGAGTACCCAACACCCTGAGCACTGAGCACCCAGCACCCTGAGCACTGAGCACACAGCTCCCTGAGCACTGAGCACCCTGAGCACTGAGCACCCAGCACCCTGAGTACTGAGTACTGAGCACCCAGCACCCCGAGCACTGAGCACCCAGCACCCCGAGTACTGAGCACTGAGCACCCTGAGTACTGAGCACCCAGCACCCTGAGCACTGAGTACCCAGCACCCTTAGCACTGAGCACCCAGCACCCTGAGCACTGAGCACCCAGCACCCTGAGCACTGAGCACACAGCACCCTGAGTACTGAGCACTGAGCACCCAGCACACCGATCACTGAGCACCCAGCAACCTGAGTACTGAGCACTGAGCACCCAGCACCCCGAGCACTGAGCACCCAGCACCCTGAGCACTGAGCACCCAGCACCCGAGTACTGAGCACCCAGCACACCGAGCACTGAGCACCCAGCACCCTGAGTACTGAGCACTCAGCACCCTGAGCACTGAGCACCGAGCACCCTGAGTACTGAGCACCGAGAACCCTGAGCACTGAGAACCCAGCACCCTGAGTACTGAGCTCCGAGCACCCCGAGCACTGAGCACCCGGCACCCTGAGTACTG
The DNA here is from genome assembly GCF_018167655.1 of Microtus oregoni. Taxonomy (NCBI): domain Eukaryota; kingdom Metazoa; phylum Chordata; class Mammalia; order Rodentia; family Cricetidae; genus Microtus; species Microtus oregoni. Next base: position 302,824 of record NW_024543262.1, read on the forward strand.
AGCACCCTGCACCCTGAGCAATGAGCACCCTGAGTACTGAGCACCCAGCACCTTGAGCACTGAGCACCCATCACCCTGAGCACTGAACACACAGCACCCTGAGTACTGAGAACCTCGAGCACTGAGCATCCAGCACCCTGAGTACTGAGCACCGAGCACCCCGAGCACTGAGAACCCAGCACCGCGAGCACTGAGCACATAGCACCCCGAGCACTGAGCACCCAGCACCCTGAGTACTGAGCACCCAGCACCCTGAGTACTGAGCACCCAGCACCCTGAGCACTGAGTACCCAACACCCTGAGCACTGAGCACCCAGCACCCTGAGCACTGAGCACACAGCACCCTGAGCACTGAGCACCCTGAGCACTGAGCACCCAGCACCCTGAGTACTGAGCACTGAGCACCCAGCACCCCGAGCACTGAGCACCCAGCACCCCGAGTACTGAGCACTGAGCACCCTGAGTACTGAGCACCCAGCACCCTGAGCACTGAGTACCCAGCACCCTTAGCACTGAGCACCCAGCACCCTGAGCACTGAGCACCCAGCACCCTGAGCACTGAGCACCCAGCACCCTGAGTACTGAGCACTGAGCACCCAGCACCCCGATCACTGAGCACCCAGCACCCTGAGTACTGAGCACTGAGCACCCAGCACCCCGAGCACTGAGCACCCAGCACCCTGAGCACTGAGCACCCAGCACCCGAGTACTGAGCACCCAGCACACCGAGCACTGAGCACCCAGCACCCTGAGTACTGAGCACCCAGCACCCAGAGCACTGAGCACCCAGCACCCCAAGCACTGTGCACCCAGCACCCTGAGTACTGAGCACCCAGCACCCTGAGCACTGAGCACCCAGCACCCTGAGCACTGAGCACGGAGCACCCTGAGCACTGAGCACTGAGCACCCTGATCACTGAGTACTGAGCACCGAGCACCCCGAGAACTGAGCACCCAGCACCCGGAGTACTGAGCACCCAGCAGCCCAAGTACTGAGCACCCTGAGTATTGAGCACCCAGCACCCTGAGTACTGAGCAGCCAGCATCCTGAGTACTGAGCAACGAGCACCCTGAGTACAGAGCACCCAGCACCCCGAGCACTGAGCACCCAGCACCCTGAGGACTGAGCACCCAGCACCCTGAGCACTGAGCACCCTGAGTACTGAGCACTGAGCACACTGAGTACTGAGCACTGAGCACTCTGAGTACTGAGCAACCAGCACCCTGAGTACTGAGCACCCAGGACCCTGAGCAATGAGCACCGAGCACCCTGAGCACTGAGCACCCAGCACCCTGAGCACTGAGCACCCAGCACCCTGAGTAGTGAGCACCCAACGTACTGAGCACCGAGCACCCCAAGCACTGAGCACCCAGCAGCCTGAGTACTGATCACCTAGCACCCTGAGCACTGAGCACCCAGCACCCTGAGTACTGAGCACCCAGCACCCTGAGGACTGAGCACCCAGCACCCTGAGCACTGAGCACCCTGAGTACTGAGCACTGAGCACCCTGAGTACTGAGCACTGAACACCCTGAGTACTGAGCAACCAGCACCCTGAGTACTGAGCACCCAGCACCCTGAGCACTGAGCACCGAGCACCCTGAGCACTGAGCACCCAGCACCCTGAGCACTGAGCACCCAGCACCCTGAGCACTGATCACCCAGCACACTGAGCACTGAGCACCCAGCACCCTGAGTCCTGAGCACCCAGCACCCTGAGTACTGAGCACTCAGCACCCTGAGTACTGAGCCCCCTGAGGACTGAGCACCCAGCACCCTGAGCACTGAGCACCCTGAGGACTGAGCACCCAGCACCCTGAGTACTGAGCACCCAGCACCCTGAGCAATGAGCACCCAGGAACCTGAGCACTGAGCACCCAGCACCCTGAGTACTGAGCACTGAGCACCCAGCACCCCGAGCACTGAGCACCCTGCACCCTGAGTACTGAGCACTGAGCACCCAGCACCCCGAGCACTGAGCACCCAGCACCCTGAGTACTGAGCACCGAGCACCCCGAGCACTGAACACCCAGCACCCTGAGTACTGAGCTCCGAGGACCCCGAGCACTGAGCACCCAGCGCCCCGAGCACCGAGCACCCTGAGCACTGAGCACCCAGCACCCTGAGCACTGAGCACCCAGCACCCTGAGTACTGAGCACTGAGCACCCAGCACCCCAAGCACTGAGCACCCAGCACCCTGAGTACTGAGCACTGAGCACCCAGCACCCCGAACACTGAGCACCCAGCACCCTGAGCACTGAGCACCCAGCACCCGAGTACTGAGCACCCAGCACCCTGAGTACTGAGCACCCAGCACCCTGAGTACTGAGCACCCAGCATCCCGAGTACTGAGCACCCAGCACCCTGAGTACTGAGCACCCAGCATCCTGAGCACTGAGCACCCAGCACCACGAGCACTGAGCACCCAGCACCCTGAGTACTGAGCACCCAGCGCCCAGAGCACTGAGCACCCAGCACCCTGAGCACTGAGCACCCAGCACCCTGAGTACTGAGCACCCAGCACCCTGAGCACTGAGCACCCAGCACCCCGAGTACTGAGCAGTGAGCACCCTGAGCACTGAACACCCAGCACCCCGAGTACTGAGCACTGAGCACCCTGAGTACTGAGCAACCAGCACCCTGAGCACTGAGTACCCAGCACCCTGAGGACTGAGCACCCAGCACACTGAGCACTGAGCACCCAGCACCCTGAGCACTGAGCACCCAGCACCCTGAGTACTGATCACTGAGCACCCAGCACCCCGAGCACTGAGCACCCAGCACCCTGAGTACTGAGCACTGAGCACCCAGCACCCCGAGCACTGAGCACCCAGCAACCTGAGCACTGAGCACCCAGCACCCGAGTACTGAGCACCCAGCACCCTGAGTACTGAGCACCCAGCACCCTGAGTACTGAGAACCCAGCACCCTGAGCACTGAGCACCCAGCACCCCGAGCACTGAGCACCCAGCACCCTGAGTACTGAGCACCCAGCACCCTGAGCACTGAGCAACCAGCACCCTGAGCTCTGAGCATCCAGCACCCTGAGCACTGAGCACCCAGCACCCTGAGTAGTGAGCACCCAACGTACTGAGCACCGAGGACCCCGAGCACTGTGCACCCAGCACCCTGAGTACTGATCACCGAGTACCCTGAGCACTGAGCACCCAGCACCCTGAGTACTGAGCTCTGAGCACCCCGAGCACTGAGCACCGAGCAACCTGTGCACTGAGTACCCAGCACCCTGAGTACTGAGCACTCAGCACCCTGAGCACTGAGCACCGAGCACCCTGAGTACTGAGCACCGAGCACCCTGAGCACTGAGAACCCAGCACCCTGAGTACTGAGCTCCGAGCACCCCGAGCACTGAGCACCCGGCACCCTGAGTACTGAGCACCCTGCACCGTGAGCAATGAGCACCCTGAGTACTGAGCACCCAGCACCTTGAGCACTGAGCACCCATCACCCTGAGCACTGAACACACAGCACCCTGAGTACTGAGAACCTCGAGCACTGAGCATCCAGCACCCTGAGTACTGAGCACCGAGCACCCCGAGCACTGAGAACCCAGCACCGCGAGCACTGAGCACATAGCACCCCGAGCACTGAGCACCCAGCACCCTGAGTACTGAGCACCCAGCACCCTGAGTACTGAGCACCCAGCACCCTGAGCACTGAGTACCCAACACCCTGAGCACTGAGCACCCAGCACCCTGAGCACTGAGTACACAGCACCCTGTGCACTGAGCACCCTGAGCACTGAGCACACAGCACCCTGAGTGCTGAGCACTGAGCACCCAGCACCCCGTCACTGAGCACCCAGCACCCCGAGTACTGAGCACTGAGCACCCTGAGTACTGAGCACCCAGCACCCTGAGCACTGAGTACCCAGCACCCTTAGCACTGAGCACCCAGCACCCTGAGCACTGAGCACCCAGCACCCTGAGCACTGAGCACCCAGCACCCTGAGTACTGAGCACTGAGCACCCAGCACCCCGATCACTGAGCACCCAGCACCCTGAGTACTGAGCACTGAGCACCCAGCACCCCGAGCACTGAGCACCCAGCACCCTGAGCACTGAGCACCCAGCATCCGAGTACTGAGCACCCAGCACCCCGAGCACTGAGCACCCAGCACCCTGAGTACTGAGCACCCAGCACCCAGAGCACTGAGCACCCAGCACCCCGAGCACTGTGCACCCAGCACCCTGAGTACTGAGCACCCAGCACCCTGAGCACTGAGCACCCAGCACCCTGAGCACTGAGCACGGAGCACCCTGAGCACTGAGCACTGAGCACCCTGATCACTGAGTACTGAGCACCGAGCACCCCGAGAACTGAGCACCCAGCACCCGGAGTACTGAGCACCCAACGGCCCAAGTACTGAGCACCCTGAGTATTGAGCACCCAGCACCCTGAGTACTGAGCAGCCAGCATCCTGAGTACTGAGCAACGAGCACCCTGAGTACAGAGCACCCAGCACCCCGAGCACTGAGCACCCAGCACCCTGAGGACTGAGCACCCAGCACCCTGAGCACTGAGCACCCTGAGTACTGAGCACTGAGCACCCTAAGTACTGAGCACTGAGCACCCTGAGTACTGAGCAACCAGCACCCTGAGAACTGAGCACCCAGGACCCTGAGCAATGAGCACCGAGCACCCTGAGCACTGAGCACCCAGCACCCTGAGCACTGAGCACCCAGCACCCTGAGTAGTGAGCACCCAACGTACTGAGCACCGAGCACCCCAAGCACTGAGCACCCAGCACCCTGAGTACTGATCACCTAGCACCCTGAGCACTGAGCACCCAGCACCCTGAGTACTGAGCACCCAGCACCCTGAGTACTGAGCACCCAGCACCCCGAGCACTGAGCACCCAGCACCCTGAGTACTGAGCACTCAGCACCCTGTGCACTGAGCACCGAGCACCCTGAGCACTGAGCAACCAGCACCCTGAGGACTGAGCACCCAGCACCCTGAGCACTGAGCACCCTGAGTACTGAGCACTGAGCACCCTGAGTACTGAGCACTGAACACCCTGAGTACTGAGCAACCAGCACCCTGAGTACTGAGCACCCAGCACCCTGAGCACTGAGCACCGAGCACCCTGAGCACTGAGCACCCAGCACCCTGAGCACTGAGCACCCAGCACTCTGAGTTGTGAGCACCCAACGTACTGAGCACCGATCACCCCGAGCACTGAGCACCCAGCAGCCTGACTACTGAGCACCCAGCACCCCGAGCACTGAGCACCCAGCACCCTGAGCACTGAGCACCCAGCACCCTGAGCACTGATCACCCAGCACCCTGAGCACTGAGCACCCAGCACCCTGAGCACTGATCACACAGCACACTGAGCACTGAGCACTAAGCACCCAGAGCACTGAGCACCCAGCACCCCGAGCACGGAGCACCCAGGACCCCGAGCACTGAGAACTGAGCACCCAGCACCCTGAGTACTGAGCACCGAGCTCCCCGAGCACTGAGCACACTGAGTACTGAGCACCCAGCACCCCGATCACTGAGCACCCAGCACCCTGAGCACTGAGCACCCAGCACCCTGAGAACTGAGCACCCAGCACCCTGAGTACTGAGCACCCAGCACGCTGAGTACTGAGCACCCAGCACCCCGAGCACTGAGCACCCAGCACCCTGAGTACTGAGCACTGAGCACCCAGCACCCCGAGCACTGAGCACCCAGCACCCTGAGTACTGAGCACTGAGCACCCAGCACCCGAGTACTGAGCACCCAGCACCCTGAGTACTGAGCACCCAGCACCCTGAGTACTGAGAACCCAGCACCCTGAGCACTGAGCACCCAGCACCCCGAGCACTGAGCACCCAGCACACTGAGTACTGAGCACCCAGCACCCTGAGCACTGAGCAACCAGCACCCTGAGCTCTGAGCATCCAGCACCCTGAGCACTGAGCACCCAGCACCCTGAGTAGTGAGCACCCAACGTACTGAGCACCGAGCACCCCGAGCACTGTGCACCCAGCACCCTGAGTACTGATCACCGAGTACCCTGAGCACTGAGCACCCAGCACCCTGAGTACTGAGCTCTGAGCACCCCGAGCACTGAGCACCGAGCAACCTGTGCACTGAGTACCCAGCACCCTGAGTACTGAGCACTCAGCACCCTGAGCACTGAGCACCGAGCACCCTGAGTACTGAGCACCGAGCACCCTGAGCACTGAGAACCCAGCACCCTGAGTACTGAGCTCCGAGCACCCTGAGCAATGAGCACCCGGCACCCTGAGTACTGAGCACCCTGCACCCTGAGCAATGAGCACCCTGAGTACTGAGCACCCAGCACCTTGAGCACTGAGCACCCATCACCCTGAGTACTGAACACACAGCACCCTGAGTACTGAGAACCTCGAGCACTGAGCATCCAGCACCCTGAGTACTGAGCACCGAGCACCCCGAGCACTGAGAACCCAGCACCGTGAGCACTGAGCACATAGCACCCCGAGCACTGAGCACCCAGCACCCTGAGTACTGAGCACCCAGCACCCTGAGTACTGAGCACCCAGCACCCTGAGCACTGAGTACCCAACACCCTGAGCACTGAGCACCCAGCACCCTGAGCACTGAGCACACAGCTCCCTGAGCACTGAGCACCCTGAGCACTGAGCACCCAGCACCCTGAGTACTGAGCACTGAGCACCCAGCACCCCGAGCACTGAGCACCCAGCACCCCGAGTACTGAGCACTGAGCACCCTGAGTACTGAGCACCCAGCACCCTGAGCACTGAGTACCCAGCACCCTTAGCACTGAGCACCCAGCACCCTGAGCACTGAGCACCCAGCACCCTGAGCACTGAGCACACAGCACCCTGAGTACTGAGCACTGAGCACCCAGCACACCGATCACTGAGCACCCAGCACCCTGAGTACTGAGCACTGAGCACCCAGCACCCCGAGCACTGAGCACCCAGCACCCTGAGCACTGAGCACCCAGCACCCGAGTACTGAGCACCCAGCACACCGAGCACTGAGCACCCAGCACCCTGAGTACTGAGCACTCAGCACCCTGAGCACTGAGCACCGAGCACCCTGAGTACTGAGCACCGAGAACCCTGAGCACTGAGAACCCAGCACCCTGAGTACTGAGCTCCGAGCACCCCGAGCACTGAGCACCCGGCACCCTGAGTACTGAGCACCCTGCACCCTGAGCAATGAGCACCCTGAGTACTGAGCACCCAGCACCTTGAGCACTGAGCACCCATCACCCTGAGCACTGAACACACAGCACCCTGAGTACTGAGAACCTCGAGCACTGAGCATCCAGCACCCTGAGTACTGAGCACCGAGCACCCCGAGCACTGAGAACCCAGCACCGCGAGCACTGAGCACATAGCACCCTGAGCACTGAGCACCCAGCACCCTGAGTACTGAGCACCCAGCACCCTGAGTACTGAGCACCCAGCACCCTGAGCACTGAGTACCCAACACCCTGAGCACTGAGCACCCAGCACCCTGAGCACTGAGTACACAGCACCCTGAGCACTGAGCACCCTGAGCACTGAGCACACAGCACCCTGAGTGCTGAGCACTGAGCACCCAGCACCCCGTCACTGAGCACCCAGCACCCCGAGTACTGAGCACTGAGCACCCTGAGTACTGAGCACCCAGCACCCTGAGCACTGAGTACCCAGCACCCTTAGCACTGAGCACCCAGCACCCTGAGCACTGAGCACCCAGCACCCTGAGCACTGAGCACCCAGCACCCTGAGTACTGAGCACTGAGCACCCAGCACCCCGATCACTGAGCACCCAGCACCCTGAGTACTGAGCACTGAGCACCCAGCACCCCGAGCACTGAGCACCCAGCACCCTGAGCACTGAGCACCCAGCATCCGAGTACTGAGCACCCAGCACCCCGAGCACTGAGCACCCAGCACCCTGAGTACTGAGCACCCAGCACCCAGAGCACTGAGCACCCAGCACCCCGAGCACTGTGCACCCAGCACCCTGAGTACTGAGCACCCAGCACCCTGAGCACTGAGCACCCAGCACCCTGAGCACTGAGCACGGAGCACCCTGAGCACTGAGCACTGAGCACCCTGATCACTGAGTACTGAGCACCGAGCACTCCGAGAACTGAGCACCCAGCACCCGGAGTACTGAGCACCCAACGGCCCAAGTACTGAGCACCCTGAGTATTGAGCACCCAGCACCCTGAGTACTGAGCAGCCAGCATCCTGAGTACTGAGCAACGAGAACCCTGAGTACAGAGCACCCAGCACCCCGAGCACTGAGCACCCAGCACCCTGAGGACTGAGCACCCAGCACCCTGAGCACTGAGCACCCTGAGTACTGAGCACTGAGCACCCTAAGTACTGAGCACTGAGCACCCTGAGTACTGAGCAACCAGCACCCTGAGTACTGAGCACCCAGGACCCTGAGCAATGAGCACCGAGCACCCTGAGCACTGAGCACCCAGCACCCTGAGCACTGAGCACCCAGCACCCTGAGTAGTGAGCACCCAACGTACTGAGCACCGAGCACCCCAAGCACTGAGCACCCAGCACCCTGAGTACTGATCACCTAGCACCCTGAGCACTGAGCACCCAGCACCCTGAGTACTGAGCACCCAGCACCCTGAGTACTGAGCACCCAGCACCCCGAGCACTGAGCACCCAGCACCCTGAGTACTGAGCACTCAGCACCCTGTGCACTGAGCACCGAGCACCCTGAGCACTGAGCAACCAGCACCCTGAGGACTGAGCACCCAGCACCCTGAGCACTGAGCACCCTGAGTACTGAGCACTGAGCACCCTGAGTACTGAGCACTGAACACCCTGAGTACTGAGCAACCAGCACCCTGAGTACTGAGCACCCAGCACCCTGAGCACTGAGCACCGAGCACCCTGAGCACTGAGCACCCAGCACCCTGAGCACTGAGCACCCAGCACTCTGAGTTGTGAGCACCCAACGTACTGAGCACCGATCACCCCGAGCACTGAGCACCCAGCAGCCTGACTACTGAGCACCCAGCACCCCGAGCACTGAGCACCCAGCACCCTGAGCACTGAGCACCCAGCAACCTGAGCACTGATCACCCAGCACCCTGAGCACTGAGCACCCAGCACCCTGAGCACTGATCACACAGCACACTGAGCACTGAGCACTAAGCACCCAGAGCACTGAGCACCCAGCACCCCGAGCACGGAGCACCCAGGACCCCGAGCACTGAGAACTGAGCACCCAGCACCCTGAGTACTGAGCACCGAGCTCCCCGAGCACTGAGCACACTGAGTACTGAGCACCCAGCACCCCGATCACTGAGCACCCAGCACCCTGAGCACTGAGCACCCAGCACCCTGAGAACTGAGCACCCAGCACCCTGAGTACTGAGCACCCAGCACGCTGAGTACTGAGCACCCAGCACCCCGAGCACTGAGCACCCAGCACCCTGAGTACTGAGCACTGAGCACCCAGCACCCCGAGCACTGAGCACCCAGCACCCTGAGTACTGAGCACTGAGCACCCAGCACCCCGAGCACTGAGCACCCAGCACCCTGAGCACTGAGCACCCAGCACCCGAGTACTGAGCACCCAGCACCCTGAGTACTGAGCACCCAGCACCCTGAGTACTGAGAACCCAGCACCCTGAGCACTGAGCACCCAGCACCCCGAGCACTGAGCACCCAGCACACTGAGTACTGAGCACCCAGCACCCTGAGCACTGAGCAACCAGCACCCTGAGCTCTGAGCATCCAGCACCCTGAGCACTGAGCACCCAGCACCCTGAGTAGTGAGCACCCAACGTACTGAGCACCGAGCACCCCGAGCACTGTGCACCCAGCACCCTGAGTACTGATCACCGAGTACCCTGAGCACTGAGCACCCAGCACCCTGAGTACTGAGCTCTGAGCACCCCGAGCACTGAGCACCGAGCAACCTGTGCACTGAGTACCCAGCACCCTGAGTACTGAGCACTCAGCACCCTGAGCACTGAGCACCGAGCACCCTGAGTACTGAGCACCGAGCACCCTGAGCACTGAGAACCCAGCACCCTGAGTACTGAGCTCCGAGCACCCTGAGCAATGAGCACCCGGCACCCTGAGTACTGAGCACCCTGCACCCTGAGCAATGAGCACCCTGAGTACTGAGCACCCAGCACCTTGAGCACTGAGCACCCATCACCCTGAGTACTGAACACACAGCACCCTGAGTACTGAGAACCTCGAGCACTGAGCATCCAGCACCCTGAGTACTGAGCACCGAGCACCCCGAGCACTGAGAACCCAGCACCGTGAGCACTGAGCACATAGCACCCCGAGCACTGAGCACCCAGCACCCTGAGTACTGAGCACCCAGCACCCTGAGTACTGAGCACCCAGCACCCTGAGCACTGAGTACCCAACACCCTGAGCACTGAGCACCCAGCACCCTGAGCACTGAGCACACAGCTCCCTGAGCACTGAGCACCCTGAGCACTGAGCACCCAGCACCCTGAGTACTGAGCACTGAGCACCCAGCACCCCGAGCACTGAGCACCCAGCACCCCGAGTACTGAGCACTGAGCACCCTGAGTACTGAGCACCCAGCACCCTGAGCACTGAGTACCCAGCACCCTTAGCACTGAGCACCCAGCACCCTGAGCACTGAGCACCCAGCACCCTGAGCACTGAGCACACAGCACCCTGAGTACTGAGCACTGAGCACCCAGCACACCGATCACTGAGCACCCAGCACCCTGAGTACTGAGCACTGAGCACCCAGCACCCCGAGCACTGAGCACCCAGCACCCTGAGCACTGAGCACCCAGCACCCGAGTACTGAGCACCCAGCACACCGAGCACTGAGCACCCAGCACCCTGAGTACTGAGCACTCAGCACCCTGAGCACTGAGCACCGAGCACCCTGAGTACTGAGCACCGAGAACCCTGAGCACTGAGAACCCAGCACCCTGAGTACTGAGCTCCGAGCACCCCGAGCACTGAGCACCCGGCACCCTGAGTACTGAGCACCCTGCACCCTGAGCAATGAGCACCCTGAGTACTGAGCACCCAGCACCTTGAGCACTGAGCACCCATCACCCTGAGCACTGAACACACAGCACCCTGAGTACTGAGAACCTCGAGCACTGAGCATCCAGCACACTGAGTACTGAGCACCGAGCACCCCGAGCACTGAGAACCTAGCACCGCGAGCACTGAGCACATAGCACCCCGAGCACTGAGCACCCAGCACCCTGAGTACTGAGCACCCAGCACCCTGAGTACTGAGCACCCAGCACCCTGAGCACTGAGTACCCAACACCCTGAGCACTGAGCACCCAGCACCCTGAGCACTGAGCACACAGCACCCTGAGCACTGAGCACCCTGAGCACTGAGCACCCAGCACCCTGAGTACTGAGCACTGAGCACCCAGCACCCCGAGCACTGAGCACCCAGCACCCCGAGTACTGAGCACTGAGCACCCTGAGTACTGAGCACCCAGCACCCTGAGCACTGAGTACCCAGCACCCTTAGCACTGAGCACCCAGCACCCTGAGCACTGAGCACCCAGCACCCTGAGCACTGAGCACCCAGCACCCTGAGTACTGAGCACTGAGCACCCAGCACCCCGATCACTGAGCACCCAGCACCCTGAGTACTGAGCACTGAGCACCCAGCACCCCGAGCACTGAGCACCCAGCACCCTGAGCACTGAGCACCCAGCACCCGAGTACTGAGCACCCAGCACACCGAGCACTGAGCACCCAGCACCCTGAGTACTGAGCACCCAGCACACAGAGCACTGAGCACCCAGCACCCCAAGCACTGTGCACCCAGCACCCTGAGTACTGAGCACCCAGCACCCTGAGCACTGAGCACCCAGCACCCTGAGCACTGAGCACGGAGCACCCTGAGCACTGAGCACTGAGCACCCTGATCACTGAGTACTGAGCACCGAGCACCCCGAGAACTGAGCACCCAGCACCCGGAGTACTGAGCACCCAGCAGCCCAAGTACTGAGCACCCTGAGTATTGAGCACCCAGCACCCTGAGTACTGAGCACCCAGCACCCTGAGTACTGAGCACTGAGCACCCAGCACCCCGAGCACTGAGCACCCAGCACCCCGAGTACTGAGCACTGAGCACCCTGAGTACTGAGCACCCAGCACCCTGAGCACTGAGTACCCAGCACCCTTAGCACTGAGCACCCAGCACCCTGAGCACTGAGCACCCAGCACCCTGAGCACTGAGCACCCAGCACCCTGAGTACTGAGCACTGAGCACCCAGCACCCCGAGCACTGAGCACCCAGCACCCTGAGGACTGAGCACCCAGCACCCTGAGCACTGAGCACCCTGAGTACTGAGCACTGAGCACACTGAGTACTGAGCACTGAGCACCCTGAGTACTGAGCAACCAGCACCCTGAGTACTGAGCACCCAGGACCCTGAGCAATGAGCACCGAGCACCCTGAGCACTGAGCACCCAGCACCCTGAGCACTGAGCACCCAGCACCCTGAGTAGTGAGCACCCAACGTACTGAGCACCGAGCACCCCAAGCACTGAGCACCCAGCACCCTGAGTACTGATCACCTAGCACCCTGAGCACTGAGCACCCAGCACCCTGAGTACTGAGCACCCAGCACCCTGAGGACTGAGCACCCAGCACCCTGAGCACTGAGCACCCTGAGTACTGAGCACTGAGCACCCTGAGTACTGAGCACTGAACACCCTGAGTACTGAGCAACCAGCACCCTGAGTACTGAGCACCCAGCACCCTGAGCACTGAGCACCGAGCACCCTGAGCACTGAGCACCCAGCACCCTGAGCACTGAGCACCCAGCACCCTGAGCACTGATCACCCAGCACACTGAGCACTGAGCACCCAGCACCCTGAGTCCTGAGCACCCAGCACCCTGAGTACTGAGCACTCAGCACCCTGAGTACTGAGCCCCCTGAGGACTGAGCACCCAGCACCCTGAGCACTGAGCACCCTGAGGACTGAGCACCCAGCACCCTGAGTACTGAGCACCCAGCACCCTGAGCAATGAGCACCCAGGAACCTGAGCACTGAGCACCCAGCACCCTGAGTACTGAGCACTGAGCACCCAGCACCCCGAGCACTGAGCACCCTGCACCCTGAGTACTGAGCACTGAGCACCCAGCACCCCGAGCACTGAGCACCCAGCACCCTGAGTACTGAGCACCGAGCACCCCGAGCACTGAACACCCAGCACCCTGAGTACTGAGCTCCGAGGACCCCGAGCACTGAGCACCCAGCGCCCCGAGCACCGAGCACCCTGAGCACTGAGCACCCAGCACCCTGAGCACTGAGCACCCAGCACCCTGAGTACTGAGCACTGAGCACCCAGCACCCCAAGCACTGAGCACCCAGCACCCTGAGTACTGAGCACTGAGCACCCAGCACCCCGAACACTGAGCACCCAGCACCCTGAGCACTGAGCACCCAGCACCCGAGTACTGAGCACCCAGCACCCTGAGTACTGAGCACCCAGCACCCTGAGTACTGAGCACCCAGCACCCCGAGTACTGAGCACCCAGCACCCTGAGTACTGAGCACCCAGCATCCTGAGCACTGAGCACCCAGCACCCCGAGCACTGAGCACCCAGCACCCTGAGTACTGAGCACCCAGCGCCCAGAGCACTGAGCACCCAGCACCCTGAGCACTGAGCACCCAGCACCCTGAGTACTGAGCACCCAGCACCCTGAGCACTGAGCACCCAGCACCCCGAGTACTGAGCAGTGAGCACCCTGAGCACTGAACACCCAGCACCCCGAGTACTGAGCACTGAGCACCCTGAGTACTGAGCAACCAGCACCCTGAGCACTGAGTACCCAGCACCCTGAGGACTGAGCACCCAGCACACTGAGCACTGAGCACCCAGCACCCTGAGCACTGAGCACCCAGCACCCTGAGTACTGATCACTGAGCACCCAGCACCCCGAGCACTGAGCACCCAGCACCCTGAGTACTGAGCACTGAGCACCCAGCACCCCGAGCACTGAGCACCCAGCAACCTGAGCACTGAGCACCCAGCACCCGAGTACTGAGCACCCAGCACCCTGAGTACTGAGCACCCAGCACCCTGAGTACTGAGAACCCAGCACCCTGAGCACTGAGCACCCAGCACCCCGAGCACTGAGCACCCAGCACCCTGAGTACTGAGCACCCAGCACCCTGAGCACTGAGCAACCAGCACCCTGAGCTCTGAGCATCCAGCACCCTGAGCACTGAGCACCCAGCACCCTGAGTAGTGAGCACCCAACGTACTGAGCACCGAGCACCCCGAGCACTGTGCACCCAGCACCCTGAGTACTGATCACCGAGTACCCTGAGCACTGAGCACCCAGCACCCTGAGTACTGAGCTCTGAGCACCCCGAGCACTGAGCACCGAGCAACCTGTGCACTGAGTACCCAGCACCCTGAGTACTGAGCACTCAGCACCCTGAGCACTGAGCACCGAGCACCCTGAGTACTGAGCACCGAGCACCCTGAGCACTGAGAACCCAGCACCCTGAGTACTGAGCTCCGAGCACCCCGAGCACTGAGCACCCGGCACCCTGAGTACTGAGCACCCTGCACCGTGAGCAATGAGCACCCTGAGTACTGAGCACCCAGCACCTTGAGCACTGAGCACCCATCACCCTGAGCACTGAACACACAGCACCCTGAGTACTGAGAACCTCGAGCACTGAGCATCCAGCACCCTGAGTACTGAGCACCGAGCACCCCGAGCACTGAGAACCCAGCACCGCGAGCACTGAGCACATAGCACCCCGAGCACTGAGCACCCAGCACCCTGAGTACTGAGCACCCAGCACCCTGAGTACTGAGCACCCAGCACCCTGAGCACTGAGTACCCAACACCCTGAGCACTGAGCACCCAGCACCCTGAGCACTGAGCACACAGCACCCTGAGCACTGAGCACCCTGAGCACTGAGCACACAGCACCCTGAGTAATGAGCACTGAGCACCCAGCACCCCGTCACTGAGCACCCAGCACCCCGAGTACTGAGCACTGAGCACCCTGAGTACTGAGCACCCAGCACCCTGAGCACTGAGTACCCAGCACCCTTAGCACTGAGCACCCAGCACCCTGAGCACTGAGCACCCAGCACCCTGAGCACTGAGCACCCAGCACCCTGAGTACTGAGCACTGATCACCCAGCACCCCGATCACTGAGCACCCAGCACCCTGAGTACTGAGCACTGAGCACCCAGCACCCCGAGCACTGAGCACCCAGCACCCTGAGCACTGAGCACCCAGCATCCGAGTACTGAGCACCCAGCACCCCGAGCACTGAGCACCCAGCACCCTGAGTACTGAGCACCCAGCACCCAGAGCACTGAGCACCCAGCACCCCGAGCACTGTGCACCCAGCACCCTGAGTACTGAGCACCCAGCACCCTGAGCACTGAGCACCCAGCACCCTGAGCACTGAGCACGGAGCACCCTGAGCACTGAGCACTGAGCACCCTGATCACTGAGTACTGAGCACCGAGCACCCCGAGAACTGAGCACCCAGCACCCGGAGTACTGAGCACCCAACGGCCCAAGTACTGAGCACCCTGAGTATTGAGCACCCAGCACCCTGAGTACTGAGCAGCCAGCATCCTGAGTACTGAGCAACGAGCACCCTGAGTACAGAGCACCCAGCACCCCGAGCACTGAGCACCCAGCACCCTGAGGACTGAGCACCCAGCACCCTGAGCACTGAGCACCCTGAGTACTGAGCACTGAGCACCCTATGTACTGAGCACTGAGCACCCTGAGTACTGAGCAACCAGCACCCTGAGTACTGAGCACCCAGGACCCTGAGCAATGAGCACCGAGCACCCTGAGCACTGAGCACCCAGCACCCTGAGCACTGAGCACCCAGCACCCTGAGTAGTGAGCACCCAACGTACTGAGCACCGAGCACCCCAAGCACTGAGCACCCAGCACCCTGAGTACTGATCACCTAGCACCCTGAGCACTGAGCACCCAGCACCCTGAGTACTGAGCACCCAGCACCCTGAGTACTGAGCACCCAGCACCCCGAGCACTGAGCACCCAGCACCCTGAGTACTGAGCACTCAGCACCCTGTGCACTGAGCACCGAGCACCCTGAGCACTGAGCACCCAGCACCCTGAGGACTGAGCACCCAGCACCCTGAGCACTGAGCACCCTGAGTACTGAGCACTGAGCACCCTGAGTACTGAGCACTGAACACCCTGAGTACTGAGCAACCAGCACCCTGAGTACTGAGCACCCAGCACCCTGAGCACTGAGCACCGAGCACCCTGAGCACTGAGCACCCAGCACCCTGAGCACTGAGCACCCAGCACTCTGAGTTGTGAGCACCCAACGTACTGAGCACCGATCACCCCGAGCACTGAGCACCCAGCAGCCTGACTACTGAGCACCCAGCACCCCGAGCACTGAGCACCCAGCACCCTGAGCACTGAGCACCCAGCACCCTGAGCACTGATCACCCAGCACCCTGAGCACTGAGCACCCAGCACCCTGAGCACTGATCACACAGCACACTGAGCACTGAGCACTAAGCACCCAGAGCACTGAGCACCCAGCACCCCGAGCACGGAGCACCCAGGACCCCGAGCACTGAGAACTGAGCACCCAGCACCCTGAGTACTGAGCACCGAGCTCCCCGAGCACTGAGCACACTGAGTACTGAGCACTGAGCACCCCGATCACTGAGCACCCAGCACCCTGAGCACTGAGCACCCAGCACCCTGAGAACTGAGCACCCAGCACCCTGAGTACTGAGCACCCAGCACGCTGAGTACTGAGCACCCAGCACCCCGAGCACTGAGCACCCAGCACCCTGAGTACTGAGCACTGAGCACCCAGCACCCCGAGCACTGAGCACCCAGCACCCTGTGTACTGAGCACTGAGCACCCTGAGTACTAAGCACCCAGCACCCTGAGTACTGAGCACCCAGGACCCTGAGCACTGAGCACCGAGCAGCCCGAGCACTGAGCACCCAGCACCCCGAGTACTGAGCAGTGAGCACCCTGAGCACTGAACACCCAGCACCCCGAGTACTGAGCACTGAGCACCCTGAGTACTGAGCAACCAGCACCCTGAGCACTGAGTACCCAGCACCCTGAGGACTGAGCACCCAGCACACTGAGCACTGAGCACCCAGCACCCTGAGCACTGAGCACCCAGCACCCTGAGTACTGATCACTGAGCACCCAGCACCCCGAGCACTGAGCACCCAGCACCCTGAGTACTGAGCACTGAGCACCCAGCACCCCGAGCACTGAGCACCCAGCAACCTGAGCACTGAGCACCCAGCACCCGAGTACTGAGCACCCAGCACCCTGAGTACTGAGCACCCAGCACCCTGAGTACTGAGAACCCAGCACCCTGAGCACTGAGCACCCAGCACCCCGAGCACTGAGCACCCAGCACCCTGAGTACTGAGCACCCAGCACCCTGAGCACTGAGCAACCAGCACCCTGAGCTCTGAGCATCCAGCACCCTGAGCACTGAGCACCCAGCACCCTGAGTAGTGAGCACCCAACGTACTGAGCACCGAGCACCCCGAGCACTGTGCACCCAGCACCCTGAGTACTGATCACCGAGTACCCTGAGCACTGAGCACCCAGCACCCTGAGTACTGAGCTCTGAGCGCCCCGAGCACTGAGCACCGAGCAACCTGTGCACTGAGTACCCAGCACCCTGAGTACTGAGCACTCAGCACCCTGAGCACTGAGCACCGAGCACCCTGAGTACTGAGCACCGAGCACCCTGAGCACTGAGAACCCAGCACCCTGAGTACTGAGCTCCGAGCACCCCGAGCACTGAGCACCCGGCACCCTGAGTACTGAGCACCCTGCACCGTGAGCAATGAGCACCCTGAGTACTGAGCACCCAGCACCTTGAGCACTGAGCACCCATCACCCTGAGCACTGAACACACAGCACCCTGAGTACTGAGAACCTCGAGCACTGAGCATCCAGCACCCTGAGTACTGAGCACCGAGCACCCCGAGCACTGAGAACCCAGCACCGCGAGCACTGAGCACATAGCACCCCGAGCACTGAGCACCCAGCACCCTGAGTACTGAGCACCCAGCACCCTGAGTACTGAGCACCCAGCACCCTGAGCACTGAGTACCCAACACCCTGAGCACTGAGCACCCAGCACCCTGAGCACTGAGCACACAGCACCCTGAGCACTGAGCACCCTGAGCACTGAGCACACAGCACCCTGAGTGCTGAGCACTGAGCACCCAGCACCCCGTCACTGAGCACCCAGCACCCCGAGTACTGAGCACTGAGCACCCTGAGTACTGAGCACCCAGCACCCTGAGCACTGAGTACCCAGCACCCTTAGCACTGAGCACCCAGCACCCTGAGCACTGAGCACCCAGCACCCTGAGCACTGAGCACCCAGCACCCTGAGTACTGAGCACTGATCACCCAGCACCCCGATCACTGAGCACCCAGCACCCTGAGTACTGAGCACTGAGCACCCAGCACCCCGAGCACTGAGCACCCAGCACCCTGAGCACTGAGCACCCAGCATCCGAGTACTGAGCACCCAGCACCCCGAGCACTGAGCACCCAGCACCCTGAGTACTGAGCACCCAGCACCCAGAGCACTGAGCACCCAGCACCCCGAGCACTGTGCACCCAGCACCCTGAGTACTGAGCACCCAGCACCCTGAGCACTGAGCACCCAGCACCCTGAGCACTGAGCACGGAGCACCCTGAGCACTGAGCACTGAGCACCCTGATCACTGAGTACTGAGCACCGAGCACCCCGAGAACTGAGCACCCAGCACCCGGAGTACTGAGCACCCAACGGCCCAAGTACTGAGCACCCTGAGTATTGAGCACCCAGCACCCTGAGTACTGAGCAGCCAGCATCCTGAGTACTGAGCAACGAGCACCCTGAGTACAGAGCACCCAGCACCCCGAGCACTGAGCACCCAGCACCCTGAGGACTGAGCACCCAGCACCCTGAGCACTGAGCACCCTGAGTACTGAGCACTGAGCACCCTATGTACTGAGCACTGAGCACCCTGAGTACTGAGCAACCAGCACCCTGAGTACTGAGCACCCAGGACCCTGAGCAATGAGCACCGAGCACCCTGAGCACTGAGCACCCAGCACCCTGAGCACTGAGCACCCAGCACCCTGAGTAGTGAGCACCCAACGTACTGAGCACCGAGCACCCCAAGCACTGAGCACCCAGCACCCTGAGTACTGATCACCTAGCACCCTGAGCACTGAGCACCCAGCACCCTGAGTACTGAGCACCCAGCACCCTGAGTACTGAGCACCCAGCACCCCGAGCACTGAGCACCCAGCACCCTGAGTACTGAGCACTCAGCACCCTGTGCACTGAGCACCGAGCACCCTGAGCACTGAGCACCCAGCACCCTGAGGACTGAGCACCCAGCACCCTGAGCACTGAGCACCCTGAGTACTGAGCACTGAGCACCCTGAGTACTGAGCACTGAACACCCTGAGTACTGAGCAACCAGCACCCTGAGTACTGAGCACCCAGCACCCTGAGCACTGAGCACCGAGCACCCTGAGCACTGAGCACCCAGCACCCTGAGCACTGAGCACCCAGCACTCTGAGTTGTGAGCACCCAACGTACTGAGCACCGATCACCCCGAGCACTGAGCACCCAGCAGCCTGACTACTGAGCACCCAGCACCCCGAGCACTGAGCACCCAGCACCCTGAGCACTGAGCACCCAGCACCCTGAGCACTGATCACCCAGCACCCTGAGCACTGAGCACCCAGCACCCTGAGCACTGATCACACAGCACACTGAGCACTGAGCACTAAGCACCCAGAGCACTGAGCACCCAGCACCCCGAGCACGGAGCACCCAGGACCCCGAGCACTGAGAACTGAGCACCCAGCACCCTGAGTACTGAGCACCGAGCTCCCCGAGCACTGAGCACACTGAGTACTGAGCACCCAGCACCCCGATCACTGAGCACCCAGCACCCTGAGCACTGAGCACCCAGCACCCTGAGAACTGAGCACCCAGCACCCTGAGTACTGAGCACCCAGCACGCTGAGTACTGAGCACCCAGCACCCCGAGCACTGAGCACCCAGCACCCTGAGTACTGAGCACTGAGCACCCAGCACCCCGAGCACTGAGCACCCAGCACCCTGTGTACTGAGCACTGAGCACCCTGAGTACTAAGCACCCAGCACCCTGAGTACTGAGCACCCAGGACCCTGAGCACTGAGCACCGAGCAGCCCGAGCACTGAGCACCCAGCACCCTGAGCACTCAGCACCCAGCACCCCGAGCACTGAGCACCCAGCACCCTGAGCACTGAGCACCCAGCACCCTGAGCACGGAGCACCGCGAGTACTGAGCACGCAGCACCCTGAGCACTGAGCACCCAGCACCCTGAGCACTGAGCACCCAGCACACTGAGCACTGAGCACGCAGCACCCCGAGCACTGAGCACCCAGCACCCTGAGTACTGAGCACAGAGCACCCTGAGCCATGAGCACCCAGCACCCTGAGTACTGAGCACCCAGCACCCTGAGTACTGAGCAACCAGCACCCTGAGCACTGAGCACTGAGCACCCAGCACCCTGAGCACTGACCACTGAGCACCCAGCACCACAGCCCTGAGCACCCAGCACCCCGAGCACTGAGTACCCAGCACCCTGAGTACTGAGCACCCAGCACCCTGAGCACCCAGCACCCTGAGTACTGAGCACCCACCACCCTGAGTACTGAGCACCCAGCACCCTGAGTACTGAGCACTCAGCACCCTGAGTACTGAGCACCGAGCACCCCGAGCACTGAGCACCCAGCACCCTGAGCACTGTGCACCCGGAGGACTGAGCACCCAGCACCCTGAGCACTGAGCACCGATCACCCTGAGCACTGAGCACCCAGCACCCCTAGCACTGAGCACCCAGCACCCTGAGTACTGAGCACCCAGCACCCCGAGTACTGAGCACCCAGCACCCTGAGAACTGAGCACCCAGCACCCCGAGCACTGAGCAACCCGCACCCTGAGTACTGAGCACCCTGAGTACTGAGCACTGAGCACCGAGCACCCTGAGTACTGAGCACCCTGTGGACTGAGCACCCAGCACCCTGAGTACTGAGCACCGAGCACCCCGAGCACTGAGCACCCAGCACCCCGAGAATGAGCACCCAGCACCCTGAGTACTGAGAACCGAGCACCCTGAGTACTGAGCACCCAGCACCCTGAGTACTGAGCCCCCAGCACCCTGAGTACTGAGCACCCAGCAACCCGAGCACTGAGCACCCAGCACCCTGAGAATGAGCACCCAGCACCATGAGTACTGAGCACCCAGCACCCTGAGTACTGAGCACTAAGCACCCAGAGCACTGAGCACCCAGCACCCCGAGCACGGAGCACCCAGGACCCCGAGCACTGAGAACTGAGCACCCAGCACCCTTTGTACTGAGCACCGAGCTCCCCGAGCACTGAGCACACTGAGTACTGAGCACCCAGCACCCCGATCACTGAGCACCCAGCACCCTGAGCACTGAGCACCCAGCACCCTGAGAACTGAGCACCCAGCACCCTGAGTACTGAGCACCCAGCACGCTGAGTACTGAGCACCCAGCACCCCGAGCACTGAGCACCCAGCACCCTGAGTACTGAGCACTGAGCACCCAGCACCCCGAGCACTGAGCACCCAGCACCCTGTGTACTGAGCACTGAGCACCCTGAGTACTAAGCACCCAGCACCCTGAGTACTGAGCACCCAGGACCCTGAGCACTGAGCACCCAGCAGCCCGAGCACTGAGCACCCAGCACCCTGAGCACTCAGCACCCAGCACCCCGAGCACTGAGCACCCAGCACCCTGAGCACTGAGCACCCAGCACCCTGAGCACGGAGCACCCCGAGTACTGAGCACCCAGCACCCTGAGCACTGAGCACCCAGCACCCTGAGCACAGAGCACCCAGCACCCTGAGCACTGAGCACCCAGCACCCTGAGCACGGAGCACCCAGCACCCTGAGTACTGAGCACCCAACACCCAGAGTACTGAGCACCCAGCACCCTGAGCACTGAGCACCCAACACCCTGAGTACTGAGCACCCAGCACCCTGAGTACTGAACACCCAGCACCCTGAGCACTGAGCACTGAGCACCCTGAGCACTGAGTACTGAGCACTGAGCACCCTGAGAACTGAGCACCCAGCACCACAGCCCTGAGCACCCCGAGTACTGAGCAACAAGCAGCCCGAGTACTGAGCACTGAGCACCCTGAGTACTGAGCACCCAGCACCCTGAGCACTGAGCACCCAGCACACTGAGCACTGAGCACGCAGCACCCGGAGCACTGAGCACCCAGCACCCTGAATACTGAGCACAGAGCACCCTGAGCACTGAGCACCCAGCACCCTGAGTACTGAGCACACAGCACCCTGAGTACTGAGCAACCAGCACCCTGAGCACTGAGCACTGAGCACCCAGCACCCTGAGCACTGACCACTGAGCACCCAGCACCACAACCCTGAGCACCCAGCACCCCGAGCACTGAGCACCCAGCACCCTGCGTACTGAGCACCCAGCACCCTGAGCACACAGCACCATGAGTACTGAGCACCCAGCACCCTGAGTACTGAGCACCCAGCACCCTGAGTACTGAGCACTCAGCACCCTGAGTACTGAGCACCGAGCACCCCGAGCACTGAGCACCCAGCACCCTGAGCACTGAGCACCCGGAGGACTGAGCACCCAGCACCCCGAGCACTGAGCACCGATCACCCTGAGCACTGAGCACCCAGCACCCCGAGCACTGAGCACCCAGCACCCTGAGTACTGAGCACCCAGCACCCTGAGCACACAGCACCATGAGTACTGAGCACCCAGCACCCTGAGTACTGAGCACCCAGCACCCTGAGTACTGAGCACTCAGCACCCTGTGTACTGAGCACCGAGCACCCCGAGCACTGAGCACCCAGCACCCTGAGCACTGAGCACCCGGAGGACTGAGCACCCAGCACCCCGAGCACTGAGCACCGATCACCCTGAGCACTGAGCACCCAGCACCCCGAGCACTGAGCACCCAGCACCCTGAGTACTGAGCACCCAGCACCCCGAGCACTGAGCAACCAGCACCCTGAGTACTGAGAACCCTGAGTACTGAGCACTGAGCACCGAGCACCATGAGTACTGAGCACCCTGAGGACTGAGCACCCAGCACCCTGAGCACTGAGCACCCAGCACCCTGAGTACTGAGCACTGATCACCCTGAGCACTGATCACCCAGCACCCCGAGCACTGAGCACCCAGCACCCTGAGTACTGAGCACCTAGCACCCTGAGCACTGAGCACCGAGCACCCTGAGTACTGAACACCCAGCACCCTGAGCACTGAGCACTGAGCACCCAGGACCCTGAGCACTGAGCACTGAGCACCCAGCACCCTGAGCACTGAGCACCCAGCACCCTGAGCACCCAGCACCCTGAGCACTGAGCACCCTGAGCACTGAGCACCCTGAGCACTGAGCACTGAGCACACTGAGCACTGAGCACCCAGCACCCCGAGTACTGAGCACTGAGCACCCTGTGTACTGAGCACCCAACACCCAGAGTACTGATCACCCAGCACCCTGAGAACTGAGCACCCAGCACCCTGAGTACTGAGCACCCAGCACCCTGAGTACTGAGCACCCAGCTGCCTGAGCACTGAGCACTGAGCACCCAGCACCTTGAGCACTGAGCACTGACCACCCAGCACCCCGAGCACTGAGCACCCAGCACCCCGAGCACTGATCACCCAGCGCCCTGAGCACTGAGCACCCAGCACACTGAGCACTGAGCACCCAGCCCCCTGAGTACTGAGCACCCAGCACCATGAGTACTGAGCACCCAGTACGCTGAGTACTGAGCACTCAGCACCCTGAGTACTGAGCACCGAGCAACCCGAGCACTGAGCACCAAGCACCCTGAGCACAGAGCACCCTGAGGACTGAGCACCCAGCACCCTGAGCACTGAGCACCCAGCACCCTGAGTACTGAGCACCCAGCACCCTGAGCACTGAGCACCCAGCACCCCGAGCACTGAGCACCCAGCACCCTGAGTACTGAGCACCCAGCACCCTGAGCACTGAGCACCCAGCACCCTGAGTACTGAGCACCCTGAGTACTGAGAACGGATCACCCTGAGCACTGAGCACCCAGCACCGTGAGTACTGAGCACCCAGCACCCTGAGCACTGAGCACCCAGCACCCTGAGCACTGAGCACCCAGCACCCTGAGTACTGAGCACCCAGCACCCTGAGCACGGAGCACCCAGGACCCCGAGCACTGAGTACTGAGCACCCAGCACCCTGAGTACTGAGCACCGAGCTCCCCGAGCACTGAGCACCCAGCACCCTGAGCACTGAGCACCCAGCACACTGAGCACTGAGCACCCAGCACCATGAGTACTGAGCACACAGCACGCTGAGTACTGAGCACTCAGCACCCTGAGCACTGAGCACCCAGCACCCTGAGTACTGAGCACTGAGCACCCAGCAACCCGAGCACTGAGCACCCAGCACCCCGAGCACTGAGCATGGAGCACCCCGAGGACTGAGCACCCCGCACCCTGAGCACTGAGCATGGAGCACCCCGAGGACTGAGCACCCCGCACCCTGAGCACTGAGCACCCAGCACCTTGAGTACTGAGCACCGAGCACCCCGAGCACTGAGCTCCCAGCACCCTGAGTACTGAGCACCCAGCACCCTGAGCACTGAGAACCCAGCACCCTGAGCACTGAGCACCCAGCACCCCGAGCACTGAGCACCCAGCATCCTGAGTACTGAGCACCCAACACCCAGAGTACTGAGCACCCAGCAGCCTGAGAACTGAGCACCCAGCACCCTGAGTACTGAGCACCCAGCACCCTGAGTACTGAGCACCCAGCACCCTGAGCACTGAGCACCCAGCACCCTGAGCACTGAGCACCCAGCACCCCGAGCACTGAGCACCCAGCATCCTGAGTACTGAGCACCCAACACCCAGAGTACTGAGCACCCAGCAGCCTGAGAACTGAGCACCCAGCACCCTGAGTACTGAGCACCCAGCACCCTGAGTACTGAGCACCCAGCACCCTGAGCACTGAGCACCCAACACCCAGAGTACTGAGCACCCAGCAGCCTGAGAACTGAGCACCCAGCACCCTGAGTACTGAGCACCCAGCACCCTGAGTACTGAGCACCCAACACCCAGAGTACTGAGCACCCAGCAGCCTGAGAACTGAGCAACCAGCACCCTGAGTACTGAGCACCCAGCACCCTGAGTACTGAGTACCCAGCACCCTGAGCACTGAGCATTGAGCACCCAGCACCCCGAGCACTGAGCACCCAGCACCCTGAGCACTGAGCACCCAGCACCCTGAGCACTGAGCACCCAGCCCCCTGAGTACTGAGCACCCAGCACCATGAGTACTGAGCACCCAGCACCCTGAGTACTGAGCACTCAGCACCCTGAGTACTGAGCACCGAGCACCCCGAGCACTGAGCTCCCTGCACCCTGAGCACTGAGCACCCTGAGGACTGAGCACCCAGCAACCTGAGCACTGAGCACCCAGCACCCTGAGTACTGAGCACCGATCACCCTGAGCACTGAGCACCCAGCACCCCGTCCACTGAGCACCCTGAGTACTGAGCAACGATCACCCTGAGCACTGAGCACCCAGCACCCTGAGTACTGAGCACCCAGCACCCTGAGCACTGAGCACCCAGCACCCTGAGCACTGAGCACCCAGCACCCTGAGTTATGAGCACCCAGAACCCTGAGTACTGAGTACAAAGCACACTGAGCACTGAGCACCCAGCACCCTGAGTACGGAGCACCGAGCACCCTGAGTACTGAGCACCCAGTACCCTGAGCACTGAGCACCCTGAGCACTGAGCACCCTGAGCACTGAGCACTGAGCACCCAGCACCCTGAGTACTGAGCACCCAAAACTCTGAGCACTGAGCACCCAGCACGCTGAGTACTGAGCACTGAGCACACAGCACCCTGAGTACTGAGCACCCAGCACCCCGAGCACTGAGCTCCCAGCGCCCCGAGCACTGAGCACCCAGCACCCTGAGCACTGAGCACTGAGCACACTGAGCACTGAGCACCCAGCACCCCGAGTACTAAGCACTGAGCACCCTGAGTACTGAGCACCCAACACCCAGAGTACTGATCACCCAGCACCCTGAGAACTGAGCACCAAGCACCCTGAGTACTGAGCACCCAGCACCCTGAGTACTGAGCACCCAGCTGCCTGAGCACTGAGCACTGAGCACCCAGCACCTTGAGCACTGAGCACTGACCAACCAGCACCCCGAGCACTGAGCACCCAGCACCCCGAGCACTGAGCACCCAGCGCCCTGAGCACTGAGCACCCAGCACACTGAGCACTGAGCATCCAGCCCCCTGAGTACTGAGCACCCAGCACCATGAGTACTGAGCACCCAGTACCCTGAGTACTGAGCACTCAGCACCCTGAGTACTGAGCACCGAGCAACCCGAGCACTGAGCACCAAGCACCCTGAGCACTGAGCACCCTGAGGACTGAGCACCCAGCACCCTGAGCACTGAGCACCCAGCACCCTGAGTACTGAGCACCGATCACCCTGAGCACTGAGCACCCAGCACCCCGAGCACTGAGCACCCAGCACCCTGAGTACTGAGCACCCAGCACCCTGAGCACTGAGCACCCAGCAACCTGAGTACTGAGCACCCTGAGTACTGAGCACCGATCACCCTGAGCACTGAGCACCCAGCACCCTGAGTACTGAGCACCCAGCACCCTGAGCACTGAGCACCCAGCACCCTGAGCACTGAGCACCCAGCACCCTGAGTACTGAGCACCCAGCACCCTGAGCACGGAGCACCCAGGACCCCGAGCACTGAGTACTGAGCACCCAGCACCCTGAGTACTGAGCACCGAGCTCCCCGAGCACTGAGCACCCAGCACCCTGAGCACTGAGCACCCAGCACCCTGAGCACTGAGCACCCAGCACCCTGAGTACTGAGCACCCAGCACGCTGAGTACTGAGCACTCAGCACCCTGAGCACTGAGCACCCAGCACCCTGAGTACTGAGCACTGAGCACCCAGCACCCCGAGCACTGAGCACCCAGCACCCCGAGCACTGAGCATGGAGCACCCCGAGGACTGAGCACCCCGCACCCTGAGCACTGAGCATGGGGCACCCCGAGGACTGAGCACCCCGCACCCTGAGCACTGAACACCCAGCACCTTGAGTACTGAGCACCGAGCACCCCGAGCACTGAGCTCCCAGCACCCTGAGTACTGAGCACCCAGCACCCTGAGCACTGAGCACACAGCACCCTGAGCACTGAGCACCCAGCACCCCGAGCACTGAGCACCCAGCATCCTGAGTACTGAGCACCCAACACCCAGAGTACTGAGCACCCAGCAGCCTGAGAACTGAGCACCCAGCACCCTGAGTACTGAGCACCCAGCACCCTGAGTACTGAGCACCCAGCACCCTGAGCACTGAGCACTGAGCACGCAGCACCCTGAGCACTGAGCACTGACCACCCAGCACCCCGAGAACTGAGCACCCAGCACCCCGAGCACTGAGCACCCAGCACCCTGAGCACTGAGCACCCAGCACCCTGAGCACTGAGCACCCAGCCCCCTGAGTACTGAGCACCCAGCACCATGAGTACTGAGCACCCAGCACCCTGAGTACTGAGCACTCAGCACCCTGAGTACTGAGCACCGAGCACCCCGAGCACTGAGCTCCCTGCACCCTGAGCACTGAGCACCCTGAGGACTGAGCACCCAGCAACCTGAGCACTGATCACCCAGCACCCTGAGTACTGAGCACCGATCACCCTGAGCACTGAGCACCCAGCACCCCGAGCACTGAGCACCCAGCACCCTGAGTACTGAGCACCCAGCACCCTGAGCACTGAGCACCCAGCACCCTGAGTACTGAGCACCCTGAGTACTGAGCAACGATCACCCTGAGCACTGAGCACCCAGCACCCTGAGTACTGAGCTCCCAGCACCCTGAGCACTGAGCACCCAGCACCCTGAGCACTGAGCACCCAGCACCCTGAGTTATGAGCACCCAGAACCCTGAGTACTGAGTACAAAGCACCCTGAGCACTGAGCACCCAGCACCCTGAGTACTGAGCACCGAGCACCCTGAGTACTGAGCACCCAGCACCCTGAGTACTGAGCACGCAGCACCCTGAGCACTGAGCACCCAGCACCCTGAGTACTGAGCACCCAGCACCCTGAGTACTGAGCACCCAGCACCCTGAGTACTGAGCACCCAGCACCCTGAGCACCGTGCACCCAGCACCCTGAGTACTGAGCACCGAGCACCCCGAGCACTGAGCAACCAGCACCCTGAGTACTGAGCACTGAGCACCCTGAGTACTAAGCACCGAACACCCTGAGTACTGAGCACCCAGCACCCTGAGGACTGAGCACCCAGCACCCTGAGCACTGAGCACCCAGCACCCTGAGTAATGAGCACCCAGCACCCTGAGTACTGAGCACCCAGCACCCTGAGCACTGAGCACCCAGCACCCCGAGCACTGAGCACCCAGCACCCCGAGCACTGAGCACCCAGCACCCCGAGCACTGAGCACCCAGCACCCCGAGCACTGAGCACCCAGCACCCTGAGCACTGAGCACCCAGCACCCTGAGCACTGAGCACCCAGCACCCTGAGTACTGAGTACTCAGCACCCTGAGCACTGAGCACCCAGCACCCTGAGTACTGATCACCGAGCACCCCGAGCACTGAGCACCCAGCACCCTGAGTACTGATCACCGAACACCCCGAGCACTGAGCACCCAGCACCCTGAGTACTGAGCACCCAGCACCCTGAGCACTGAGCACCCAGCACCCCGAGCACTGAGCACCCAGCACCCCGAGCACTGAGCACCCAGCACCCGAGCACTGAGCACCCAGCACCCCGAGCACTGAGCACCCAGCACCCTGAGCACTGAAAACCCAGCACCCTGAGCACTGAGCACCCAGCACCCTGAGTACTGAGTACTCAGCACCCTGAGCACTGAGCACCCAGCACCCTGAGAACTGATCACCGAGCACCCTGAGCACTGAGCACCCAGCACCCTGAGTACTGATCACCGAGCACCCCGAGCACTGAGCACCCAACATCCTGAGTACTGTGCACCCAGCACCCTGAGTACTGAGAACCCAGCACCCTGAGTACTGAGCACCCAGCACCCTGAGCACTGAGCACAATGCACGCTGAGTACTGAGCACTGAGCACCCTGAGTACTGAGCACCTAGCACCCTGAGTACTGAGCACCCAGCACCCTGAGCACTGAGCAGCCAGCACCCTCAGCACTGAGCACCCACCACCCCGAGCACTGAGCACCCAGCACCCTGAGCACTGAGCACCCAGCACCCCGAGTACTGAGCACCCAGCACCCCGAGTACTTAGCACCGAGCACCCCGAGCACTGAGCACCCAGCACCCTGAGTACTGAGCACCCAGTACCCTGAGTACTGAGTTCCCCGAGTACTGAGCACCCAGCACCCCGAGCACTGAGCACCCATCACCCTGAGTACTGAGAACAGATCACCCTGAGTACTGAGCACCCAGCACCCTGAGTACTGAGCCCCCAGCACCCTGAGTACTGAGCACCCGGCACCCCGAGCACTGATCACCCAGCACCCCGAGAATGAGCACCCAGCACCCTGAGTACTGAGAACCGAGCACCCTGAGTACTGAGCACCCAGCACCCTGAGTACTGAGCCCCCAGCACCCTGAGTACTGAGCACCCAGCACCCCGAGCACTGAGCACCCAGCACCCCGAGAATGAGCACCCAGCACCCTGAGTACTGAGCACCCAGCACCCCGAGCACGGAGCACCCAGGACCCCGAGCAGTGAGTACTGAGCACCCAGCACCCTGAGTACTGAGCACCGAGCTCCCCGAGCACTGAGCACCCAGCACCCTGAGCACTGAGCACCCAGCACCCTGAGCACTGAGCACCCAGCACCCTCAGTACTGAGCACCCAGCACGCTGAGTACTGAGCACTCAGCACCCTGAGCACTGAGCACCCAGCACCCTGAGTACTGAGCACTGAGCACCCAGCACCCTGAGCATTGAGCACCCAGCACCCTGTGTACTGAGCACTGAGCACCCTGATTACTAAGCACCCAGCACCCTGAGTACTGAGCACCCAGGACCCTGAGCACTGAGCACCGAGCACCCTGAGTACTGAGCACCCAGCACCCTGAGCACTCAGCACCCATCACCCCGATCACTGAGCACCCAGCACCCTGAGCACTGAGCACCCAGCACCCTGAGCACTGAGCACCCAGCACCCAGAGCACTGAGCACCCAGCACCCTGAGCACTGAGCACCCAGCACCCTGAGTACTGAGCACCCAGCACCCTGAGTACTGAGCACCCTGAGTACTGAGCACCCAGCACCCTGAGCACTGAGCACCCAGCACCCTGAGCATTGAGCACCCAGCATTCTGAGTACTGAGCACCCAGAACCCTGAGTACTGAGTACAAAGCACCCTGAGCACTGAGCACCCAGCACCCTGAGTACTGAGCACGGAGCACCCTGAGTACTGAGCACCCAGCACCCTGAGTACTGAGCACCCAGCACCCTGAGCACTGAGCACACAGCACCCTGAGTACTGAGCACCCAGCACCCTGAGTACTGAGCACTGATCACGCTGAGCACTGAGCACCCAGCACCCCGAGCACTGGGCACCCAGCACCCTGAGTACTGAGCACCTAGCACCCTGAGCACTGAGCACCGAGCAACCTGAGTACTGAACACCCAGCACCCTGAGCACTGAGCACTGAGCACCCAGCACCCCGAGCACTGAGCACCCAGCACCCTGAGCACCCAGCACCCTGAGCACTGAGCACCCTGAGCACTGAGCACCCTGAGCACTGAGCACTGAGCACCCAGCACCCTGAGTACTGAGCACCCAACACTCTGAGCACTGAGCACCCAGCACGCTGAGTACTGAGCACTGAGCACACAGCACCCTGAGCACTGAGCACCCAGCACCCTGAGCACTGAGCACTGAGCACCCAGCACCCCGAGCACTGAGCACCCAGCACCCTGAGCACCCAGCACCCTGAGCACTGAGCACCCTGAGTACTGAGCACCCAGCACCCTGAGCACTGAGCACACAGCACCCTGAGTACTGGGCACCCTGAGTACTGAGCACCGATCACCCTGAGCACTGAGCACCCAGCACCCTGAGTACTGAGCACACAGCACCCTGAGCACTGAGCACCCAGCACCCTGAGCACTGAGCACCCAGCACCCTGAGTACTGAGCACCCAGTACCCTGAGTACTGAGTACAAAGCACCCTGAGCACTGAGCACCCAGCACCCTGAGTACTGAGCACCGAGCACCCTGAGTACTGAGCACCCAGCACCCTGAGTACTGAGCACCCAGCACCCTGAGCACTGAGCACCCAGCACCCTGAGTACTGAGCCCCCAGCCCACTGAGTACTGAGCAACCAGCACCCTGAGTACGGAGCACCCAGCACCCTGAGTACTGAGCACCCAGCACCCTGAGTATTGAGCACCGAGCACCCTGAGCACTGAGCAACCAGCACCCTTAGTACTGAGCACTGAGCACCCTGAGTACTAAGCACCGAACACCCTGAGTACTGAGTACCCAGCACCCTGAGGACTGAGCACCCAGCACCCTGAGCACTGAGCACCCAGCACCCTGAGTAATGAGCACCCAGCACCCTGAGTACTGAGCACCCAGCACCCTGAGCACTGAGCACCCAGCACCCCGAGCACTGAGCACCCAACACCGTGAGTACTGAGTACTCAGCACCCTGAGCACTGAGCACCCAGCACCCTGAGTACTGATCACCGAGCACCCCGAGAACTGAGCACCCAGCACCCTGAGCACTGAGCACCCAGCACCCTGAATAATGAGCACCCAGCACCCTGAGTACTGATCACCGAGCACCCCGAGCACTGAGCACCCAGCACCCTGAGTACTGAGCACCCAGCACCCTGAATACTGAGCACCCAGCACCCTGAGTACTGAGCACCCAGCACCCTGCGCACTGAGCACAAAGCACGCTGAGTACTGAGCACTGAACACCCTGAGTACTGAGCACCGAGGACCCTGAGCACTGAGCACCCAGCACGCTGAGTACTGAGCGCTGAGCACCCTGAGTACTGAGCACCTAGCACCCTGAGTACTGAGCACCCAGCACCCTGAGCACTGAGCAGCCAGCACCCTCAGCACTGAGCACCCAGCACCCCGAGCACTGAGCACCAAGCACCCTGAGCACTGAGCACCCAGCACCCCGAGTACTGAGCACCGAGCACCCCGAGCTCTGAGCACCCAGCAGCCTGAGTACTGAGCACCCAGTACCCTGAGTACTGAGCACCCCGAGTACTGATCACCCAGCACCCCGAGCACTGAGCACCCAGCACCCTGAGTACTGAGAACAGATCACCCCGAGCACGGAGCACCCAGGACCCCGAGCACTGAGTACTGAGCACCCAGCACCCTGAGTACTGAGCACCGAGCTCCCCGAGCACTGAGCACCCAGCACCCTGAGCACTGAGCACCCAGCACCCTGAGCACTGAACACCCAGCACCCTGAGTACTGAGCACCCAGCACGCTGAGTACTGAGCACTCAGCACCCTGAGCACTGAGCACCCAGCACCCTGAGTACTGAGCACTAAGCACCCAGCACCCTGAGCACTGAGCACCCAGCACCCTGAGTACTGAGCACCCAGCACCCTGAGTACTGAGCACCCAGCACCCTGAGTACTGAGCACCGAGCACCCTGAGTACTGAGCACCGAGCACCCTGAGTACTGAGCACCCAGCACCCTGAGCACTGAGCACCCAGCACCCTGAGTACTGAGCACCCAGCACCCTGAGTACTGAGCACCCAGCACCCCGAGCACTGAGCACCCAGCACCCTGAGTACTGAGCACCTAGCACCCCGAGCACTGAGCACCCAGCACCCTGAGCACTGAGCACAAAGCACGCTGAGTACTGAGCACCCTGAGTACTGAGCATAGAGGACCCTGAGCACTGAGCACCCAGCACCCTGAGCACTGAGCACCCAGCACCCCGAGAATGAGCACCCAGCACCCTGAGTACTGAGAACCGAGCACCCTGAGTACTGAGCACCCAGCACGCTGAGCACTGAGCACCCAGCACCCCGAGTACTGAGCACCCAGCACCCCGAGCACTGAGCACCCAGCACCACGAGAATGAGCACCCAGCACCCTGAGAACTGAGCACCCAGCACCCTGAGTAATGAGCACCCAGCACCCCGAGCACTGAGCACCCTGAATACTGAGCACCCAGCACCCTGAGTACTGTGCACTAAGCACCCAGAGCGCTGAGCACCCAGGACCCCGAGCACTGAGTACTGAGCACCCAGCACCCTGAGTACTGAGCACCGAGCTCCCCGAGCACTGAGCACCCTGAGTACTGAGCACCCAGCACCCTGAGTACTGAGCACCCAGCACCCTGAGCACTGAGCACACAGCACCCTGAGTACTGAGCACCCAGCACCACGAGCACTGAGCACACAGCACCCTGAGAACTGAGCACCCTGAGGACTGAGCACCGATCACCATGAGCACTGAGAACCCAGCACCCTGAGTACTGAGCACCCAGCACCCTGAGCACTGAGCACCCAGCACCCTGAGTACTGAGCAGAGAGCACCCTGATCACTGAGCACCCAGCACCCTGAGTACTGAGCACGCAGCACCCTGAGTACTGAGCACCGAGCACCCCGAGTACTGAGCACCCAGCACCCTGAGCACTCAGCACCCAGCACACCGAGCACTGAGCACCCAGCACCCTGAGTACTGAGCTCCCAGCACCCCGAGCCCTGAGCACCCAGCACCCTGAGTACTGAGCACCCTGAGTACTGAGCACCGATCACCCTGAGCACTGAGCACCCAACACCCTGAGTACTGAGCACCCACCGTACTGAGCACTGAGCACACTGAGCACTGAGCACCCAGCACCCTGAGTACTGAGCACCGAGCACCCCGAGCACTGAGCACCCAGCACCCCGAGCACTGAGCACCCAGCACCCCGAGCACTGAGCACCCAGCACCCGTAGCACTGAGGACCCAGCACCCCGAGCAATGAGCACCCAGCACCCTGAGCACTCAGCACCCAGCACACCGAGCACTGAGCACCCAGCACCCTGAGTACTGAGCTCCCAGCACCCCGAGCCCTGAGCACCCAGCACCCTGAGCACTGAGCGCACTGAGCACTGAGCACCCAGCACCCTGAGCACTGAGCACCCAGCACCCTGAGTACTGAGCACCGAGCACCCCGAGCACTGAGCACCCAGCACCCCGAGCACTGAGCACCCAGCACCCCGAGCACTGAGCACCCAGCACCCGTAGCACTGAGGACCCAGCACCCCGAGCAATGAGCACCCAGCACCCTGAGTACTGAGCACCCAGCACCCCGAGTACTGAGCACCCAGCAACCTGAGCACCGAGCACCCAGCACCCCGAACACTGAGCACCCAGCACCCTGAGCACTGAGCACCCAGCACCCTGAGCACTGAGCACTGAGCTCCCCGAGTACTGAGCACCCACCACCCCGTGCACTGAGCACCGAGGACACCGAGCACTGAGCACCCAGCACCCCGAGCACTGAGCACCCAGCACCCTGAGCACTGAGCACCCAGCACCCTGAGCACTGAGCACCCAGCACCCCGAGCACTAAGCACCCAGCAACCCGAGCACTGAGCACCCAGCACCCCGAGCACTGAGCACCCAGCACCCTGAGTACTGAGCAACCAGCACCCTGAGTACTCAGCACCCAGCACCCTGAGCACTGAGCAACCAGCACCCTGAGTACTGAGCACCCTGCACCCCAAGCACTAAGCACCCTGAGAACTGAGCACCCAGCACCCCAAGCACTGAGCACCCTGAGTACTGAGCACCCAGCACCCTGATTAATGAGCACCCAGCACCCCGAGAACTGAGCACCCAGCACCCTGAGTATTGAGCACCGAGCACCCTGAGTACTGAGCACCCAGCACCCTGAGTACTGAGCACCCAGTGTACTGAGCACCGAGCACCCAGCACCCTGAGTACTGAGCACCCAGCCCCCTGAGCACTGAGCACCCAGCACCCTGAGTACTGAGCACCGAGCACCCTGAGTACTGAGCACCCAGCACCCCGAGCACTGAGCACCCAGCACCCCGAGCACTGAGCACCCAGCACCCTGAGCACTGAGCACACTGAGTACTGAGCTACCAGCACCCTGAGTACTGAGCACCCAGCACCCTGAGCACTGAGCACCCAGCACCCTGAGCACTGAGCACCCAGCACCCTGAGTTATGAGCACCCAGAACCCTGAGTACTGAGTACAAAGCACCCTGAGCACTGAGCACCCAGCACCCTGAGTACGGAGCACCGAGCACCCTGAGTACTGAGCACCCAGTACCCTGAGCACTGAGCACCCTGAGCACTGAGCACCCTGAGCACTGAGCACTGAGCACCCAGCACCCTGAGTACTGAGCACCCAAAACTCTGAGCACTGAGCACCCAGCACGCTGAGTACTGAGCACTGAGCACACAGCACCCTGAGTACTGAGCACCCAGCACCCCGAGCACTGAGCTCCCAGCGCCCCGAGCACTGAGCACCCAGCACCCTGAGCACTGAGCACTGAGCACACTGAGCACTGAGCACCCAGCACCCCGAGTACTGAGCACTGAGCACCCTGAGTACTGAGCACCCAACACCCAGAGTACTGATCACCCAGCACCCTGAGAACTGAGCACCAAGCACCCTGAGTACTGAGCACCCAGCACCCTGAGTACTGAGCACCCAGCTGCCTGAGCACTGAGCACTGAGCACCCAGCACCTTGAGCACTGAGCACTGACCACCCAGCACCCCGAGCACTGAGCACCCAGCACCCCGAGCACTGAGCACCCAGCGCCCTGAGCACTGAGCACCCAGCACCATGAGTACTGAGCACCCAGTACCCTGAGTACTGAGCACTCAGCACCCTGAGTACTGAGCACCGAGCACCCCGAGCACTGAGCACCAAGCACCCTGAGCACTGAGCACCCTGAGGACTGAGCACCCAGCACCCTTAGCACTGAGCACCCAGCACCCTGAGTACTGAGCACCGATCACCCTGAGCACTGAGCACCCAGCACCCCGAGCACTGAGCACCCAGCACCCTGAGTACTGAGCACCCAGCACCCTGAGCACTGAGCACCCTGCAACCTGAGTACTGAGCACCCTGAGTACTGAGCACCGATCACCCTGAGCACTGAGCACCCAGCACCCTGAGTACTGAGCACCCAGCACCCTGAGCACTGAGCACCCAGCACCCTGAGCACTGAGCACCCAGCACCCTGAGTACTGAGCACCCAGCACCCTGAGCACGGAGCACCCAGGACCCCGAGCACTGAGTACTGAGCACCCAGCACCCTGAGTACTGAGCACCGAGCTCCCCGAGCACTGAGCACCCAGCACCCTGAGCACTGAGCACCCAGCACCCTGAGCACTGAGCACCCAGCACCCTGAGTACTGAGCACCCAGCACGCTGAGTACTGAGCACTCAGCACCCTGAGCACTGAGCACCCAGCACCCTGAGTACTGAGCACTGAGCACCCAGCACCCCGAGCACTGAGCACCCAGCACCCCGAGCACTGAGCATGGAGCACCCCGAGGACTGAGCACCCCGCACCCTGAGCACTGAGCATGGAGCACCCCGAGGACTGAGCACCCCGCACCCTGAGCACTGAACACCCAGCACCTTGAGTACTGAGCACCAAGCACCCCGAGCACTGAGCTCCCAGCACCCTGAGTACTGAGCACCCAGCACCCTGAGCACTGAGCACCCAGCACCCTGAGCACTGAGCACCCAGCACCCCGAGCACTGAGCACCCAGCATCCTGAGTACTGACCACCCAACACCCAGAGTACTGAGCACCCAGCAGCCTGAGAACTGAGCACCCAGCACCCTGAGTACTGAGCACCCAGCACCCTGAGTACTGAGCACCCAGCACCCTGAGCACTGAGCACTGAGCACGCAGCACCCTGAGCACTGAGCACTGACCACCCAGCACCCCGAGAACTGAGCACCCAGCACCCCGAGCACTGAGCACCCAGCACCCTGAGCACTGAGCACCCAGCACCCTGAGCACTGAGCACCCAGCCCCCTGAGTACTGAGCACCCAGCACCATGAGTACTGAGCACCCAGCACCCTGAGTACTGAGCACTCAGCACCCTGAGTACTGAACACCGAGCACCCCGAGCACTGAGATCCCTGCACCCTGAGCACTGAGCACCCTGAGGACTGAGCACCCAGCAACCTGAGCACTGAGCACCCAGCACCCTGAGTACTGAGCACCGATCACCCTGAGCACTGAGCACCCAGCACCCCGAGCACTGAGCACCCAGCACCCTGAGTACTGAGCACCCAGCACCCTGAGCACTGAGCACCCAGCACCCTGAGTACTGAGCACCCTGAGTACTGAGCAACGATCACCCTGAGCACTGAGCACCCAGCACCCTGAGTACTGAGCACCCAGCACCCTGAGCACTGAGCACCCAGCACCCTGTGCACTGAGCACCCAGCACCCTGAGTTATGAGCACCCAGAACCCTGAGTACTGAGTACAAAGCAACCTGAGCACTGAGCACCCAGCACCCTGAGTACTGAGCACCGAGCACCCTGAGTACTGAGCACCCAGCACCCTGAGTACTGAGCACGCAGCACCCTGAGCACTGAGCACCCAGCACCCTGAGTACTGAGCACCCAGCACCCTGAGTACTGAGCACCCAGCACCCTGAGTACTGAGCACCCAGCACCCTGAGCACTGTGCACCCAGCACCCTGAGTACTGAGCACCGAGCACCCCGAGCACTGAGCAACCAGCACCCTGAGTACTGAGCACTGAGCACCCTGAGTACTAAGCACCGAACACCCTGAGTACTGAGCACCCAGCACCCTGAGGACTGAGCACCCAGCACCCTGAGCACTGAGCACACAGCACCCTGAGTAATGAGCACCCAGCACCCTGAGTACTGAGCATCCAGCACCCTGAGCACTGAGCACCCAGCACCCCGAGCACTGAGCACCCAGCACCCCGAGCACTGAGCACCCAGCACCCCGAGCACTGAGCACCCAGCACTCCGAGCACTGAGCACCCAGCACCCTGAGCACTGAGCACCCAGCACCCTGAGCACTGAGCACCCAGCACCCTGAGTACTGAGTACTCAGCACCCTGAGCACTGAGCACCCAGCACCCTGAGTACTGATCACCGAGCACCCCGAGGACTGAGCACCCAGCACCCTGAGTACTGATCACCGAGCACCCCGAGCACTGAGCACCCAGCACCCTGAGTACTGAGCACCCAGCACCCTGAGCACTGAGCACCCAGCACCCCGAGCACTGAGCACCCAGCACCCCGAGCACTGAGCACCCAGCACCCCGAGCACTGAGCACTCAGCACCCCGAGCACTGAGCACCCAGCACCCTGAGCACTGAAAACCCAGCACCCTGAGCACTGAGCACCCAGCACCCTGAGTACTGAGTACTCAGCACCCTGAGCACTGAGCACCCAGCACCCTGAGCACTGATCACCGAGCACCCTGAGCACTGAGCACCCAGCACCCTGAGTACTGATCACCGAGCACCCCGAGCACTGAGCACCCAGCATCCTGAGTACTGAGCACCCAGCACCCTGAGTACTGAGCACCCAGCACCCTGAGTACTGAGCACCCAGCACCCTGAGCACTGAGCACAATGCACGCTGAGTACTGAGCACTGAGCACCCTGAGTACTGAGCACCTAGCACCCTGAGTACTGAGCACCCAGCACCCTGAGCACTGAGCAGCCAGCACCCTCAGCACTGAGCACCCACCACCCCGAGCACTGAGCACCCAGCACCCTGAGCACTGAGCACCCAGCACCCCGAGTACTGAGCACACAGCACCCCGAGTACTTAGCACCGAGCACCCCCAGCACTGAGCACCCAGCACCCTGAGTACTAAGCACCCAGTACCCTGAGTACTGAGCTCCCCGAGTACTGAGCACCCAGCACCCCGAGTACTGAGCACACAGCACCCCGAGTACTTAGCACCGAGCACCCCCAGCACTGAGCACCCAGCACCCTGAGTACTGAGCACCCAGCACCCTGAGTACTGAGCACCCAGTACCCTGAGTACTGAGCTCCCCGAGTACTGAGAACAGATCACCCTGAGTACTGAGCACCCAGCACCCTGAGTACTGAGCCCCCAGCACCCTGAGTACTGAGCACCCAGCACCCCGAGCACTGAGCACCCAGCACCCCGAGAATGAGCACCCAGCACCCTGAGTACTGAGAACCGAGCACCCTGAGTACTGAGCACCCAGCACCCTGAGTACTGAGCCCCCAGCACCCTGAGTACTGAGCACCCAGCACCCCGAGCACTGAGCACCCAGCACCCCGAGAATGAGCACCCAGCACCCTGAGTACTGAGCACCGAGCTCCCCGAGCACTGAGCACCCAGCACCCTGAGCACTGAGCACCCAGCACCCTGAGCACTGAGCACCCAGCACCCTCAGTACTGAGCACCCAGCACGCTGAGTACTGAGCACTCAGCACCCTGAGCACTGAGCACCCAGCACCCTGAGTACTGAGCACTGAGCACCCAGCACCCTGTGTACTGAGCACTGAGCACCCTGATTACTAAGCACCAAGCACCCTGAGTACTGAGCACCCAGGACCCTGAGCACTGAGCACCGAGCACCCCGAGCACTGAGCACCCAGCACCCTGAGCACTCAGCACCCATCACCCCGATCACTGAGCACCCAGCACCCTGAGCTCTGAGCACCCAGCACCCTGAGCACTAAGCACCCAGCACCCAGAGCACTGAGCACCCTGCACCCTGAGCACTGAGCACCCAGCACCCTGAGTACTGAGCACCCAGCACCCTGAGTACTGAGCACGGAGCACCCTGAGTACTGAGCACCCAGCACCCTGAGTACTGAGCACCCAGCACCCTGAGCACTGAGCACACAGCACCCTGAGTACTGAGCACCCAGCACCCTGAGTACTGAGCACTGATCACCCTGAGCACTGAGCACCCAGCACCCCGAGCACTGAGCACCCAGCACCCTGAGTACTGAGCACCCTGAGCACTGAGCACCCTGAGCACTGAGCACTGAGCACCCAGCACCCTGAGTACTGAGCACCCAAAACTCTGAGCACTGAGCACCCAGCACGCTGAGTACTGAGCACTGAGCACACAGCACCCTGAGTACTGAGCACCCAGCACCCCGAGCACTGAGCTCCCAGCGCCCCGAGCACTGAGCACCCAGCACCCTGAGCACTGAGCACTGAGCACACTGAGCACTGAGCACCCAGCACCCCGAGTACTGAGCACTGAGCACCCTGAGTACTGAGCACCCAACACCCAGAGTACTGATCACCCAGCACCCTGAGAACTGAGCACCAAGCACCCTGAGTACTGAGCACCCAGCACCCTGAGTACTGAGCACCCAGCTGCCTGAGCACTGAGCAATGAGCACCCAGCACCTTGAGCACTGAGCACTGACCACCCAGCACCCCGAGCACTGAGCACCCAGCACCCCGAGCACTGAGCACCCAGCGCCTTGAGCACTGAGCACCCAGCACACTGAGCACTGAGCACCCAGCCCCCTGAGTACTGAGCACCCAGCACCATGAGTACTGAGCACCCAGTACCCTGAGTACTGAGCACTCAGCACCCTGAGTACTAAGCACCGAGCACCCCGAGCACTGAGCACCAAACACCCTGAGCACTGAGCACCCTGAGGACTGAGCACAAAGCACCCTGAGCACTGAGCACCCAGCACCCTGAGTACTGAGCACCGATCACCCTGAGCACTGAGCACCCAGCACCCCGAGCACTGAGCACCCAGCACCCTGAGTACTGAGCACCCAGCACCCTGAGCACTGAGCACCCTGCAACCTGAGTACTGAGCACCCTGAGTGCTGAGCACCGATCACCCTGAGCACTGAGCACCCAGCACCCTGAGTACTGAGCACCCAGCACCCTGAGCACTGAGCACCCAGCACCCTGAGCACTGAGCACCCAGCACCCTGAGTACTGAGCACCCAGCACCCTGAGCACGGAGCACCCAGGACCCCGAGCACTGAGTACTGAGCACCCAGCACCCTGAGTACTGAGCACCGAGCTCCCCGAGCACTGAGCACCCAGCACCCTGAGCACTGAGCACCCAGCACCCTGAGCACTGAGCACCCAGCACCCTGAGTACTGAGCACCCAGCACGCTGAGTACTGAGCACTCAGCACCCTGAGCACTGAGCACCCAGCACCCTGAGTACTGAGCACTGAGCACCCAGCACCCCGAGCACTGAGCACCCAGCACCCCGAGCACTGAGCATGGAGCACCTCGAGGACTGAGCACCCCGCACCCTGAGCACTGAGCATGGAGCACCCCGAGGACTGAGCACCCCGCACCCTGAGCACTGAACACCCAGCACCTTGAGTACTGAGC
This sequence comes from Microtus oregoni, assembly GCF_018167655.1. Lineage (NCBI taxonomy): Eukaryota > Metazoa > Chordata > Mammalia > Rodentia > Cricetidae > Microtus > Microtus oregoni. Next base: position 344,302 of record NW_024543262.1, read on the forward strand.
ACCAAGCACCCCGAGCACTGAGCTCCCAGCACCCTGAGTACTGAGCACCCAGCACCCTGAGCACTGAGCACCCAGCACCCTGAGCACTGAGCACCCAGCACCCCGAGCACTGAGCACCCAGCATCCTGAGTACTGAGCACCCAACACCCAGAGTACTGAGCACCCAGCAGCCTGAGAACTGAGCACCCAGCACCCTGAGTACTGAGCACCCAGCACCCTGAGTACTGAGCACCCAGCACCCTGAGCACTGAGCACTGAGCACGCAGCACCCTGAGCACTGAGCACTGACCACCCAGCACCCCGAGAACTGAGCACCCAGCACCCTGAGCACTGAGCACCCAGCCCCCTGAGTACTGAGCACCCAGCACCATGAGTACTGAGCACCCAGCACCCTGAGTACTGAGCACTCAGCACCCTGAGTACTGAACACCGAGCACCCCGAGCACTGAGCTCCCTGCACCCTGAGCACTGAGCACCCTGAGGACTGAGCACCCAGCAACCTGAGCACTGAGCACCCAGCACCCTGAGTACTGAGCACCGATCACCCTGAGCACTGAGCACCCAGCACCCCGAGCACTGAGCACCCAGCACCCTGAGTACTGAGCACCCAGCACCCTGAGCACTGAGCACCCAGCACCCTGAGTACTGAGCACCCTGAGTACTGAGCAACGATCACCCTGAGCACTGAGCACCCAGCACCCTGAGTACTGAGCACCCAGCACCCTGAGCACTGAGCACCCAGCACCCTGTGCACTGAGCACCCAGCACCCTGAGTTATGAGCACCCAGAACCCTGAGTACTGAGTACAAAGCACCCTGAGCACTGAGCACCCAGCACCCTGAGTACTGAGCACCGAGCACCCTGAGTACTGAGCACCCAGCACCCTGAGTACTGAGCACGCAGCACCCTGAGCACTGAGCACCCAGCACCCTGAGTACTGAGCACCCAGCACCCTGAGTACTGAGCACCAAGCACCCTGAGTACTGAGCACCCAGCACCCTGAGCACTGTGCACCCAGCACCCTGAGTACTGAGCACCGAGCACCCCGAGCACTGAGCAACCAGCACCCTGAGTACTGAGCACTGAGCACCCTGAGTACTAAGCACCGAACACCCTGAGTACTGAGCACCCAGCACCCTGAGGACTGAGCACCCAGCACCCTGAGCACTGAGCACCCAGCACCCTGAGTAATGAGCACCCAGCACCCTGAGTACTGAGCATCCAGCACCCTGAGCACTGAGCACCCAGCACCCCGAGCACTGAGCACCCAGCACCCCGAGCACTGAGCACCCAGCACCCCGAGCACTGAGCACCCAGCACCCCGAGCACTGAGCACCCAGCACCCTGAGCACTGAGCACCCAGCACCCTGAGCACTGAGCACCCAGCACCCTGAGTACTGAGTACTCAGCACCCTGAGCACTGAGCACCCAGCACTCTGAGTACTGATCACCGAGCACCCCGAGCACTGAGCACCCAGCACCCTGAGTACTGATCACCGAGCACCCCGAGCACTGAGCACCCAGCACCCTGAGTACTGAGCACCCAGCACCCTGAGCACTGAGCACCCAGCACCCCGAGCACTGAGCACCCAGCACCCCGAGCACTGAGCACCCAGCACCCCGAGCACTGAGCACTCAGCACCCCGAGCACTGAGCACCCAGCACCCTGAGTACTGAGCACCCAGCAACCCGAGCACTGAGCACCCAGCACCCTGAGAATGAGCACCCAGCACCATGAGTACTGAGCACCCAGCACCCTGAGTACTGAGCACTAAGCACCCAGAGCACTGAGCACCCAGCACCCCGAGCACGGAGCACCCAGGACCCCGAGCACTGAGAACTGAGCACCCAGCACCCTGAGTACTGAGCACCGAGATCCCCGAGCACTGAGCACACTGAGTACTGAGCACCCAGCACCCCGAGCACTGAGCACCCAGCACCCTGAGCACTGAGCACCCAGCACCCTGAGTACTGAGCAACCAGCAACCTGAGTACTGAGCCCCCAGCACCCTGAGTACTGAGCACCCAGCAACCCGAGCACTGAGCACCCAGCACCCTGAGAATGAGCACCCAGCACCATGAGTACTGAGCACCCAGCACCCTGAGTACTGAGCACTAAGCACCCAGAGCACTGAGCACCCAGCACCCCGAGCACGGAGCACCCAGGACCCCGAGCACTGAGAACTGAGCACCCAGCACCCTGAGTACTGAGCACCGAGATCCCCGAGCACTGAGCACACTGAGTACTGAGCACCCAGCACCCCGAGCACTGAGCACCCAGCACCCTGAGCACTGAGCACCCAGCACCATGAGCACGGAGCACCCCGAGGACTGAGCACCCAGCACCCTGAGCACTGAGCACACAGCACCTTGAGTACTGAGCACCGAGCACCTCGAGCACTAAGCACCCAGCACCCTGAGTACTGAGCACCCAGCACCCTGAGCACTGAGCACCCAGAACCCTGAGCACTGAGCACCCAGCACCCTGAGCACGGAGCACCCAGCACCCTGAGTACTGAGCACCCAACACCCAGAGTACTGAGCACCCAGCACCCTGAGCACTGAGCACCCAGCACCCTGAGTACTGAGCACCCAGCACCCTGAGTACTGAACACCCAGCACCCTGAGCACTGAGCACTGAGCACCCTGAGCACTGAGTACTGAGCACTGAGCACCCTGAGCACTGAGCACCCAGCACCCCGAGTACTGAGCACCCAGCACCCCGAGCACTGAGCACCCAGCACCCCGAGCACTGAGCACTGAGCACCCTGAGCCCTGAGCACCCAGCACCCAGAGTACTGAGCACTGAGCACCCTGAGTACTGAGCACCAAGCACCCTGAGTACTGAGCACCCAGCACCCTGAGTACTGAGCACCCAGCACCCTGAGCACTGAGCACCCAGCACCCCGAGCACTGAGCACCCACCACCCTGAGTACTGAGCACAGAGCACTCTGAGCACTGAGCACCCAGCACCCTGAGTACTGAGCACCCAGCACCCTGAGTACTGAGCAACCAGCACCCTGAGCACTGAGCACTGAGCACCCAGCACCCCGAGCACTGAGCACCCAGCACCCTGAGCACTGAGCACCCAGCACCCTGAGTACTGAGCAACCAGCAACCTGAGTACTGAGCAACCTGCAACCTGAGTACTGAGCACTCAGCACCCTGAGTACTGAGCACCGAGCACACCGAGCAATGAGCACCCAGCACCCTGAGCACTGAGCACCCGGAGGACTGAGCACCTAGCACCCTGAGCACTGAGCACCGATCACCGTGAGCAGTGAGCACCCAGCACCCCGAGCACTGAGCACTCAGCACCCTGAGTACTGAGCACCAAGCACCCTGAGTACTGAGTACTCAGCACCCTGAGTACTGAGCACCCAGCACTCTGAGCACTGAGCACCCAGCACCCTGAGTACTGAGCACCCTGATTACTGAGCACTGAGCACCGAGTATCCTGAGTACTGAGCACCCAGCACCCCGAGCACTGAGCACCCAGCACCCTGAGCACTGAGCACCCAGGACCCTGAGTACTGAGCACTCAGCACCCTGAGTACTGAGTACCCAGCACCCTGAGCTCTGAGCACCCAGCACCCTGAGTACTGAGCACCCAACACCCAGAGTACTGAGCACCCAGCACCCTGAGAACTGAGTACCCAGCACCCTGAGCTCTGAGCACCCAGCACCCTGAGTACTGAGCACCGAGCACCCCGAGCACTGAGCACCCAGCAACCTGAGTACTGAGAACAGATCACCCTGAGTACTGAGCACCCAGCACCCTGAGTACTGAGCCCCCAGCACCCTGAGTACTGAGCACCCAGCACCCCGAGCACTGAGCTCCCCGCACCCCGACAATGAGCACCCAGCACCCTGAGTACTGAGAACCGAGCACCCTGAGTACTGAGCACCCAGAACCCTGAGTACTGAGACCCCAGCACCCTGAGTACTAAGCACCCAGCAACCCGAGCACTGAGCACCCAGCACCCTGAGAATGAGCACCCAGCACCATGAGTACTGAGCACCCAGCACCCTGAGTACTGAGCACTAAGCACCCAGAGCACTGAGCACCCAGCACCCCGAGCACGGAGCACCCAGGACCCCGAGCACTGAGAACTGAGCACCCAGCACCCTGAGTACTGAGCACCGAGCTCCCCGAGCACTGAACACACTGAGTACTGAGCACCCAGCACCCCGAGCACTGAGCACCCAGCACCCTGAGCACTGAGCACCCAGCACCCTGAGTACTGAACACCCAGCACCCCGAGTACTGAGCACCGAGCACCCCGAGCACTGAGCACCCAGCGCCCCGAGCACTGAGCACCCAGCACCCCGAGCACTGAGCACTGAGCACCCTGAGCACTGAGCACCCAGGACCCCGAGTACTGAGCACTGAGCACCCTGAGTACTGAGCACCAAGCACCCCGAGAACTGAGCACTGAGCACCCTGAGTACTGAGCACCCAGCACCCTGAGCACTGAGCACCCAGCACCCTGAGTACTGAGCACTGAGAACCCTGAGTACTGAGCACCGAGCACCCTGAGTACTGAGCACCCAGCAACCTGATCACTGAGCACGGAGCACCCCGAGGACTGAGCACCGAGCACAACGAGCACTGAGCACCCAGCACCCTGAGTACTGAGCACCCAGCACCCTGAGCACTGAGCACCCAACTCCCTGTGCACTGAGCACGCAGCACCCCGAGCACTGAGCACCCAGCACCCTGAGTACTGAGCACAGAGCACCCTGAGCACTGAGCACCCAGCACCCTGAGTACTGAGCACCCAGCACCCTGAGTACTGGGCAACCAGCACCCTGAGCACTGAGCACTGAGCACCCAGCACCCTGAGCACTGAGAACTGAGCACCCAGCACCACAGCCCTGAGCACCCAGCACCCCGAGCACTGAGCACCCAGCACCCTGAGCACTGAGCACCCAGCACCCTGAGTACTGAGCAACCAGCAACCTGAGTACTGAGCACCCAGCACCCTGAGTACTGAGCACTCAGCACCCTGAGTACTGAGCACCCAGCACCCTGAGCACTGAGCACCCAGCACCCCGAGTACTGAGCACCCTGCACACCGAGTACTGAGCACCGAGCACCCCGAGCACTGAGCACCCAGCACCCTGAGTACTGAGCACCCAACACCCTGAGTACTGAACACTGAGCACCCCGAGTACTGAGCACCCAGCACCCCGAGCAATGAGCACCCAGCAACCTGAGTACTGAGAACAGATCACCCTGAGTACTGAGCACCCAGCACCCTGAGAACTGAGCCCCCAGCACCCTGAGTACTGAGCACCCAGCACCCCGAGCACTGAGCACCCAGCACCCCGAGAATGAGCACCCAGCACCCTGAGTACTGAGAACCGAGCACCCTGAGTACTGAGCACCCAGCACCCTGAGTACTGAGCCCCCAGCACCCTGAGTACTGAGCACCCAGCAACCCGAGCACTGAGCACCCAGCACCCTGAGAATGAGCACCCAGCACCATGAGTACTGAGCACCCAGCACCCTGAGTACTGAGCACTAAGCACCCAGAGCACTGAGCACCCAGCACCCCGAGCACGGAGCACCCAGGACCACGAGCACTGAGAACTGAGCACCCAGCACCCTGAGTACTGAGCACCGAGCTCCCCGAGCACTGAGCACACTGAGTACTGAGCACCCAGCACCCCGATCACTGAGCACCCAGCACCCTGAGCACTGAGCACCCAGCACCCTGAGCACTGAGCACCCAGCACCCTGAGTACTGAGCACCCAGCACGCTGAGTACTGAGCACCCAGCACCCCGATCACTGAGCACCCAGCACCCTGAGCACTGAGCACCCAGCACCCTGAGCACTGAGCACCCAGCACCCTGAGTACTGAGCACCCAGCACGCTGAGTACTGAGCACCCAGAACCCCGAGCACTGAGCACCCAGCACCCTGAGTACTGAGCACTGAGCACCCAGCACCCCGAGCACTGAGCACCCAGCACCCTGTGTAATGAGCACTGAGCACCCTGAGTACTAAGCACCCAGCAACCTGAGTACTGAGCACCCAGTACCCTGAGCACTGAGCACCGAGCAGCCCGAGCACTGAGCTCCCAGCACCCTGAGCACTCAGCACCCAGCACCCCGAGCACTGAGCAACCAGCACCCTGAGCACTGAGCACCCAGCACCCTGAGCACGGAGCACCCCGAGTACTGAGCACCCAGCACCCTGAGCACTGAGCACCCAGCACCCTGAGCACAGAGCACCCAGCACCCTGAGCACTGAGCACCCAGCACCCCGAGCACGGAGCACCCAGCACCCTGAGTACTGAACACCCAACACCCAGAGTACTGAGCACCCAGCACCCTGAGCACTGAGCACCCAGCACCCTGAGTACTGAGCACCCAGCACCCTGAGTACTGAACACCCAGCACCCTGAGCACTGAGCACTGAGCACCCTGAGCACTGAGTACTGAGCACTGAGCACCCTGAGCACTGAGCACCCAGCACCCCGAGTACTGAGCACCCAGCACCCCGAGCACTGAGCACCCAGCGCCCCGAGCACTGAGCACCCAGCACACCGAGCACTGAGAACTGAGCACCCTGAGCACTGAGCACCCAGCACCCCGAGTACTGAGCACTGAGCACCCTGAGTACTGAGCAACAAGCACCCCGAGTACTGAGCACTGAGCACCCTGAGTACTGAGCACCCAGCACCCTGAGAAATGAGCACCCAGCACCCTGAGTACTGAGCACTGAGAACCCTGAGTACTGAGCACCGAGCACCCTGAGTACTGAGCACTGAGCACCCAGCACCCTGAGCACTGACCACTGAGCAACCAGCACCACAGCCCTGAGCACCCCGAGTACTGAGCAACAAGCACCCCGAGTACTGAGCACTGAGCACCCTGAGTACTGAGCACCCAGCACCCTGAGCACTGAGCACCCAGCACACTGAGCACTGAGCACGCAGCACCCCGAGCACTGAGCACCCAGCACCCTGAGTACTGAGCACAGAGCACCCAGAGCCATGAGCACCCACCACCCTGAGTACTGAGCACCCAGCACCCTGAGTACTGAGCAACCAGCACCCTGAGCACTGAGCACTGAGCACCCAGCACCCTGAGCACTGACCACTGAGCACCCAGCACCACAGCCCTGAGCACCCAGCACCCCGAGCACTGAGCACCCAGCACCCTGAGTACTGAGCACCCAGCACCCTGAGCACCCAGCACCCTGAGTACTGAGCACCCACCACCATGAGTACTGAGCACCCAGCACCCTGAGTACTGAGCACTCAGCACCCTGAGTACTGAGCACCGAGCACCCCGAGCACTGAGCACCCAGCACCCTGAGCACTGTGCACCCGGAGGACTGAGCACCCAGCACCCTGAGCACTGAGCACCGATCACCCTGAGCACTGAGCACCCAGCACCCCTAGCACTGAGCACCCAGCACCCTGAGTACTGAGCACCCAGCACCCCGAGTACTGAGCACCCAGCACCCTGAGAACTGAGCACCCAGCACCCCGAGCACTGAGCAACCCGCACCCTGAGTACTGAGCACCCTGAGTACTGAGCACTGAGCACCGAGCACCCTGAGTACTGAGCACCCTGTGGACTGAGCACCCAGCACCCTGAGTACTGAGCACCCAGCACCCCGAGCACTGAGCACCCAGCACCCCGAGAATGAGCACCGAGCACCCTGAGTACTGAGAACCGAGCACCCTGAGTACTGAGCACCCAGCACCCTGAGTACTAAGCCCCCAGCACCCTGAGTACTGAGCACCCAGCAACCCGAGCACTGAGCACCCAGCACCCTGAGAATGAGCACCCAGCACCATGAGTACTGAGCACCCAGCACCCTGAGTACTGAGCACTAAGCACCCAGAGCACTGAGCACCCAGCACCCCGAGCACGGAGCACCCAGGACCCCGAGCACTGAGAACTGAGCACCCAGCACCCTGAGTACTGAGCACCGAGCTCCCCGAGCACTGAGCACACTGAGTACTGAGCACCCAGCACCCCGATCACTGAGCACCCAGCACCCTGAGCACTGAGCACCCAGCACCCTGAGAACTGAGCACCCAGCACCCTGAGTACTGAGCACCCAGCACGCTGAGTACTGAGCACCCAGCACCCCGAGCACTGAGCACCCAGCACCCTGAGTACTGAGCACTGAGCACCCAGCACCCCGAGCACTGAGCACCCAGCACCCTGTGTACTGAGCACTGAGCACCCTGAGTACTAAGCACCCAGCACCCTGAGTACTGAGCACCCAGGACCCTGAGCACTGAGCACCGAGCAGCCCGAGCACTGAGCACCCAGCACCCTGAGCACTCAGCACCCAGCACCCCGAGCACTGAGCACCCAGCACCCTGAGCACTGAGCACACAGCACCCTGAGCACGGAGCACCACGAGTACTGAGCACGCAGCACCCTGAGCACTGAGCACCCAGCACCCTGAGCACTGAGCACCCAGCACACTGAGCACTGAGCACGCAGCACCCCGAGCACTGAGCACCCAGCACCCTGAGTACTGAGCACAGAGCACCCTGAGCCATGAGCACCCAGCACCCTGAGTACTGAGCACCCAGCACCCTGAGTACTGAGCAACCAGCACCCTGAGCACTGAGCACTGAGCACCCAGCACCCTGAGCACTGACCACTGAGCACCCAGCACCACAGCCCTGAGCACCCAGCACCCCGAGCACTGAGCACCCAGCACCCTGAGTACTGAGCACCCAGCACCCTGAGCACCCAGCACCCTGAGTACTGAGCACCCACCACCCTGAGTACTGAGCACCCAGCACCCTGAGTACTGAGCACTCAGCACCCTGAGTACTGAGCACCGAGCACCCCGAGCACTGAGCACCCAGCACCCTGAGCACTGTGCACCCGGAGGACTGAGCACCCAGCACCCTGAGCACTGAGCACCGATCACCCTGAGCACTGAGCACCCAGCACCCCTAGCACTGAGCACCCAGCACCCTGAGCACGGAGCACCCCGAGTACTGAGCACCCAGCACCCTGAGCACTGAGCACCCAGCACCCTGAGCACAGAGCACCCAGCACCCTGAGCACTGAGCACCCAGCACCCTGAGCACAGAGCACCCAGCACCCTGAGTACTGAGCACCCAACACCCAGAGTACTGAGCACCCAGCACCCTGAGCACTGAGCACCCAACACCCTGAGTACTGAGCACCCAGCACCCTGAGTACTGAACACCCAGCACCCTGAGCACTGAGTACTGAGCACTGAGCACCCTGAGAACTGAGCACCCAGCACCACAGCCCTGAGCACCCCGAGTACTGAGCAACAAGCACCCTGAGAACTGAGCACCCAGCACCCCGAGCACTGAGCAACCCTCACCCTGAGTACTGAGCACCCTGAGTACTGAGCACTGAGCACCGAGCACCCTGAGTACTGAGCACCCTGTGGACTGAGCACCCAGCACCCTGAGTACTGAGCACCCAGCACCCCGAGCACTGAGCACCCAGCACCCCGAGAATGAGCACCCAGCACCCTGAGTACTGAGAACCGAGCACCCTGAGTACTGAGCACCCAGCACCCTGAGTACTGAGCCCCCAGCACCCTGAGTACTGAGCACCCAGCAACCCGAGCACTGAGCACCCAGCACCCTGAGAATGAGCACCCAGCACCATGAGTACTGAGCACCCAGCACCCTGAGTACTGAGCACTAAGCACCCAGAGCACTGAGCACCCAGCACCCCGAGCACGGAGCACCCAGGACCCCGAGCACTGAGAACTGAGCACCCAGCACCCTGAGTACTGAGCACCGAGCTCCCCGAGCACTGAGCACACTGAGTACTGAGCACCCAGCACCCCGATCACTGAGCACCCAGCACCCTGAGCACTGAGCACCCAGCACCCTGAGAACTGAGCACCCAGCACCCTGAGTACTGAGCACCCAGCACGCTGAGTACTGAGCACCCAGCACCCCGAGCACTGAGCACCCAGCACCCTGAGTACTGAGCACTGAGCACCCAGCACCCCGAGCACTGAGCACCCAGCACCCTGTGTACTGAGCACTGAGCACCCTGAGTACTAAGCCCCCAGCACCCTGAGTACTGAGCACCCAGGACCCTGAGCACTGAGCACCGAGCAGCCCGAGCACTGAGCACCCAGCACCCTGAGCACTCAGCACCCAGCACCCCGAGCACTGAGCACCCAGCACCCTGAGCACTGAGCACCCAGCACCCTGAGCACGGAGCACCGCGAGTACTGAGCACGCAGCACCCTGAGCACTGAGCACCCAGCACCCTGAGCACTGAGCACCCAGCACACTGAGCACTGAGCACGCAGCACCCCGAGCACTGAGCACCCAGCACCCTGAGTACTGAGCACAGAGCACCCTGAGCCATGAGCACCCAGCACCCTGAGTACTGAGCACCCAGCACCCTGAGTACTGAGCAACCAGCACCCTGAGCACTGAGCACTGAGCACCCAGCACCCTGAGCACTGACCACTGAGCACCCAGCACCACAGCCCTGAGCACCCAGCACCCCGAGCACTGAGCACCCAGCACCCTGAGTACTGAGCACCCAGCACCCTGAGCACTGAGCACCCAGCACCCCGAGTACTGAGCACCCTGCACACCGAGTACTGAGCACCGAGCACCCCGAGCACTGAGCACCCAGCACCCTGAGTACTGAGCACCCAACACCCTGAGTACTGAACACTGAGCACCCCGAGTACTGAGCACCCAGCACCCCGAGCAATGAGCACCCAGCAACCTGAGTACTGAGAACAGATCACCCTGAGTACTGAGCACCCAGCACCCTGAGAACTGAGCCCCCAGCACCCTGAGTACTGAGCACCCAGCACCCCGAGCACTGAGCACCCAGCACCCCGAGAATGAGCACCCAGCACCCTGAGTACTGAGAACCGAGCACCCTGAGTACTGAGCACCCAGCACCCTGAGTACTGAGCCCCCAGCACCCTGAGTACTGAGCACCCAGCAACCCGAGCACTGAGCACCCAGCACCCTGAGAATGAGCACCCAGCACCATGAGTACTGAGCACCCAGCACCCTGAGTACTGAGCACTAAGCACCCAGAGCACTGAGCACCCAGCACCCCGAGCACGGAGCACCCAGGACCACGAGCACTGAGAACTGAGCACCCAGCACCCTGAGTACTGAGCACCGAGCTCCCCGAGCACTGAGCACACTGAGTACTGAGCACCCAGCACCCCGATCACTGAGCACCCAGCACCCTGAGCACTGAGCACCCAGCACCCTGAGCACTGAGCACCCAGCACCCTGAGTACTGAGCACCCAGCACGCTGAGTACTGAGCACCCAGCACCCCGATCACTGAGCACCCAGCACCCTGAGCACTGAGCACCCAGCACCCTGAGCACTGAGCACCCAGCACCCTGAGTACTGAGCACCCAGCACGCTGAGTACTGAGCACCCAGAACCCCGAGCACTGAGCACCCAGCACCCTGAGTACTGAGCACTGAGCACCCAGCACCCCGAGCACTGAGCACCCAGCACCCTGTGTAATGAGCACTGAGCACCCTGAGTACTAAGCACCCAGCAACCTGAGTACTGAGCACCCAGTACCCTGAGCACTGAGCACCGAGCAGCCCGAGCACTGAGCTCCCAGCACCCTGAGCACTCAGCACCCAGCACCCCGAGCACTGAGCAACCAGCACCCTGAGCACTGAGCACCCAGCACCCTGAGCACGGAGCACCCCGAGTACTGAGCACCCAGCACCCTGAGCACTGAGCACCCAGCACCCTGAGCACAGAGCACCCAGCACCCTGAGCACTGAGCACCCAGCACCCCGAGCACGGAGCACGCAGCACCCTGAGTACTGAACACCCAACACCCAGAGTACTGAGCACCCAGCACCCTGAGCACTGAGCACCCAGCACCCTGAGTACTGAGCACCCAGCACCCTGAGTACTGAACACCCAGCACCCTGAGCACTGAGCACTGAGCACCCTGAGCACTGAGTACTGAGCACTGAGCACCCTGAGCACTGAGCACCCAGCACCCCGAGTACTGAGCACCCAGCACCCCGAGCACTGAGCACCCAGCGCCCCGAGCACTGAGCACCCAGCACCCCGAGCACTGAGAACTGAGCACCCTGAGCACTGAGCACCCAGCACCCCGAGTACTGAGCACTGAGCACCCTGAGTACTGAGCAACAAGCACCCCGAGTACTGAGCACTGAGCACCCTGAGTACTGAGCACCCAGCACCCTGAGAAATGAGCACCCAGCACCCTGAGTACTGAGCACTGAGAACCCTGAGTACTGAGCACCGAGCACCCTGAGTACTGAGCACTGAGCACCCAGCACCCTGAGCACTGACCACTGAGCAACCAGCACCACAGCCCTGAGCACCCCGAGTACTGAGCAACAAGCACCCCGAGTACTGAGCACTGAGCACCCTGAGTACTGAGCACCCAGCACCCTGAGCACTGAGCACCCAGCACACTGAGCACTGAGCACGCAGCACCCCGAGCACTGAGCACCCAGCACCCTGAGTACTGAGCACAGAGCACCCAGAGCCATGAGCACCCACCACCCTGAGTACTGAGCACCCAGCACCCTGAGTACTGAGCAACCAGCACCCTGAGCACTGAGCACTGAGCACCCAGCACCCTGAGCACTGACCACTGAGCACCCAGCACCACAGCCCTGAGCACCCAGCACCCCGAGCACTGAGCACCCAGCACCCTGAGTACTGAGCACCCAGCACCCTGAGCACCCAGCACCCTGAGTACTGAGCACCCACCACCATGAGTACTGAGCACCCAGCACCCTGAGTACTGAGCACTCAGCACCCTGAGTACTGAGCACCGAGCACCCCGAGCACTGAGCACCCAGCACCCTGAGCACTGTGCACCCGGAGGACTGAGCACCCAGCACCCTGAGCACTGAGCACCGATCACCCTGAGCACTGAGCACCCAGCACCCCTAGCACTGAGCACCCAGCACCCTGAGTACTGAGCACCCAGCACCCCGAGTACTGAGCACCCAGCACCCTGAGAACTGAGCACCCAGCACCCCGAGCACTGAGCAACCCGCACCCTGAGTACTGAGCACCCTGAGTACTGAGCACTGAGCACCGAGCACCCTGAGTACTGAGCACCCTGTGGACTGAGCACCCAGCACCCTGAGTACTGAGCACCCAGCACCCCGAGCACTGAGCACCCAGCACCCCGAGAATGAGCACCGAGCACCCTGAGTACTGAGAACCGAGCACCCTGAGTACTGAGCACCCAGCACCCTGAGTACTGAGCCCCCAGCACCCTGAGTACTGAGCACCCAGCAACCCGAGCACTGAGCACCCAGCACCCTGAGAATGAGCACCCAGCACCATGAGTACTGAGCACCCAGCACCCTGAGTACTGAGCACTAAGCACCCAGAGCACTGAGCACCCAGCACCCCGAGCACGGAGCACCCAGGACACCGAGCACTGAGAACTGAGCACCCAGCACCCTGAGTACTGAGCACCGAGCTCCCCGAGCACTGAGCACACTGAGTACTGAGCACCCAGCACCCCGATCACTGAGCACCCAGCACCCTGAGCACTGAGCACCCAGCACCCTGAGAACTGAGCACCCAGCACCCTGAGTACTGAGCACCCAGCACGCTGAGTACTGAGCACCCAGCACCCCGAGCACTGAGCACCCAGCACCCTGAGTACTGAGCACTGAGCACCCAGCACCCCGAGCACTGAGCACCCAGCACCCTGTGTACTGAGCACTGAGCACCCTGAGTACTAAGCACCCAGCACCCTGAGTACTGAGCACCCAGGACCCTGAGCACTGAGCACCGAGCAGCCCGAGCACTGAGCACCCAGCACCCTGAGCACTCAGCACCCAGCACCCCGAGCACTGAGCACCCAGCACCCTGAGCACTGAGCACACAGCACCCTGAGCACGGAGCACCACGAGTACTGAGCACGCAGCACCCTGAGCACTGAGCACCCAGCACCCTGAGCACTGAGCACCCAGCACACTGAGCACTGAGCACGCAGCACCCCGAGCACTGAGCACCCAGCACCCTGAGTACTGAGCACAGAGCACCCTGAGCCATGAGCACCCAGCACCCTGAGTACTGAGCACCCAGCACCCTGAGTACTGAGCAACCAGCACCCTGAGCACTGAGCACTGAGCACCCAGCACCCTGAGCACTGACCACTGAGCACCCAGCACCACAGCCCTGAGCACCCAGCACCCCGAGCACTGAGCACCCAGCACCCTGAGTACTGAGCACCCAGCACCCTGAGCACCCAGCACCCTGAGTACTGAGCACCCACCACCCTGAGTACTGAGCACCCAGCACCCTGAGTACTGAGCACTCAGCACCCTGAGTACTGAGCACCGAGCACCCCGAGCACTGAGCACCCAGCACCCTGAGCACTGTGCACCCGGAGGACTGAGCACCCAGCACCCTGAGCACTGAGCACCGATCACCCTGAGCACTGAGCACCCAGCACCCCTAGCACTGAGCACCCAGCACCCTGAGCACGGAGCACCCCGAGTACTGAGCACCCAGCACCCTGAGCACTGAGCACCCAGCACCCTGAGCACAGAGCACCCAGCACCCTGAGCACTGAGCACCCAGCACCCTGAGCACAGAGCACCCAGCACCCTGAGTACTGAGCACCCAACACCCAGAGTACTGAGCACCCAGCACCCTGAGCACTGAGCACCCAACACCCTGAGTACTGAGCACCCAGCACCCTGAGTACTGAACACCCAGCACCCTGAGCACTGAGTACTGAGCACTGAGCACCCTGAGAACTGAGCACCCAGCACCACAGCCCTGAGCACCCCGAGTACTGAGCAACAAGCACCCTGAGAACTGAGCACCCAGCACCCCGAGCACTGAGCAACCCTCACCCTGAGTACTGAGCACCCTGAGTACTGAGCACTGAGCACCGAGCACCCTGAGTACTGAGCACCCTGTGGACTGAGCACCCAGCACCCTGAGTACTGAGCACCCAGCACCCCGAGCACTGAGCACCCAGCACCCCGAGAATGAGCACCCAGCACCCTGAGTACTGAGAACCGAGCACCCTGAGTACTGAGCACCCAGCACCCTGAGTACTGAGCCCCCAGCACCCTGAGTACTGAGCACCCAGCAACCCGAGCACTGAGCACCCAGCACCCTGAGAATGAGCACCCAGCACCATGAGTACTGAGCACCCAGCACCCTGAGTACTGAGCACTAAGCACCCAGAGCACTGAGCACCCAGCACCCCGAGCACGGAGCACCCAGGACCCCGAGCACTGAGAACTGAGCACCCAGCACCCTGAGTACTGAGCACCGAGCTCCCCGAGCACTGAGCACACTGAGTACTGAGCACCCAGCACCCCGATCACTGAGCACCCAGCACCCTGAGCACTGAGCACCCAGCACCCTGAGAACTGAGCACCCAGCACCCTGAGTACTGAGCACCCAGCACGCTGAGTACTGAGCACCCAGCACCCTGAGCACTCAGCACCCAGCACACCGAGCACTGAGCACCCAGCACCCTGAGCACTGAGCACCCAGCACCCTGAGCACGGAGCACCCCGAGTACTGAGCACCCAGCACCCTGAGCACTGAGCACCCAGCACCCTGAGCACAGAGCACCCAGCACCCTGAGCACTGAGCACCCAGCACCCTGAGCACGGAGCACCCAGCACCCTGAGTACTGAGCACCCAACACCCAGAGTACTGAGCACCCAGCACCCTGAGCACTGAGCACCCAACACCCTGAGTACTGAGCACCCAGCACCCTGAGTACTGAACACCCAGCACCCTGAGCACTGAGCACTGAGCACCCTGAGCACTGAGTACTGAGCACTGAGCACCCTGAGAACTGAGCACCCAGCACCACAGCCCTGAGCACCCCGAGTACTGAGCAACAAGCATCCCGAGTACTGAGCACTGAGCACCCTGAGTACTGAGCACCCAGCACCCTGAGCACTGAGCACCCAGCACACTGAGCACGCAGCACCCGGAGCACTGAGCAGCCAGCACCCTGAGTACTGAGCACAGAGCACCCTGAGCACTGAGCACCCAGCACCCTGAGTACTGAGCACACAGCACCCTGAGTACTGAGCAACCAGCACCCTGAGCACTGAGCACTGAGCACCCAGCACCCTGAGCACTGACCACTGAGCACCCAGCACCACAACCCTGAGCACCCAGCACCCCGAGCACTGAGCACCCAGCACCCTGAGTACTGAGCACCCAGCACCCTGAGCACACAGCACCATGAGTACTGAGCACCCAGCACCCTGAGTACTGAGCACCCAGCACCCTGAGTACTGAGCACTCAGCACCCTGAGTACTGAGCACCGAGCACCCCGAGCACTGAGCACCCAGCACCCTGAGCACTGAGCACCCGGAGGAATGAGCACCCAGCACCCCGAGCACTGAGCACCGATCACCCTGAGCACTGAGCACCCAGCACCCCGAGCACTGAGCACCCAGCACCCTGAGTACTGAGCACCCAGCACCCTGAGCACACAGCACCATGAGTACTGAGCACCCAGCACCCTGAGTACTGAGCACCCAGCACCCTGAGTACTGAGCACTCAGCACCCTGAGTACTGAGCACCGAGCACCCCGAGCACTGAGCACCCAGCACCCTGAGCACTGAGCACCCGGAGGACTGAGCACCCAGCACCCCGAGCACTGAGCACCGATCACCCTGAGCACTGAGCACCCAGCACCCCGAGCACTGAGCACCCAGCACCCTGAGTACTGAGCACCCAGCACCCCGAGCACTGAGCAAGCAGCACCCTGAGTACTGAGCACCCTGAGTACTGAGCACTGAGCACCGAGCACCCTGAGTACTGAGCACCCTGAGGACTGAGCACCCAGCACCCTGAGCACTGAGCACCCAGCACCCTGAGTACTGAGCACTGATCACCCTGAGCACTGATCACCCAGCACCCCGAGCACTGAGCACCCAGCACCCTGAGTACTGAGCACCTAGCACACTGAGCACTGAGCACCGAGCACCCTGAGTACTGAACACCCAGCACCCTGAGCACTGAGCACTGAGCACCCAGGACCCTGAGCACTGAGCACTGAGCACCCAGCACCCTGAGCACTGAGCACCCAGCACCCTGAGCACCCAGCACCCTGAGCACTGAGCACCCTGAGCACTGAGCACCCTGAGCACTGAGCACTGAGCACACTGAGCACTGAGCACCCAGCACCCCGAGTACTGAGCACTGAGCACCCTGAGTACTGAGCACCCAACACCCAGAGTACTGATCACCCAGCACCCTGAGAACTGAGCACCCAGCACCCTGAGTACTGAGCACCCAGCACCCTGAGTACTGAGCACCCAGCTGCCTGAGCACTGAGCACTGAGCACCCAGCACCTTGAGCACTGAGCCCTGACCACCCAGCACCCCGAGCACTGAGCACCCAGCACCCCGAGCACTGAGCACCCAGCGCCCTGAGCACTGAGCACCCAGCACACTGAGCACTGAGCACCCAGCCCCCTGAGTACTGAGCACCCAGCACCATGAGTACTGAGCACCCAGTACCCTGAGTACTGAGCACTCAGCACCCTGAGTATTGAGCACCGAGCAACCCGAGCACTGAGCACCAAGCACCCTGAGCACAGAGCACCCTGAGGACTGAGCACCCAGCACCCTGAGCACTGAGCACCCAGCACCCTGAGTACTGAGCACCGATCACCCTGAGCACTGAGCACCCAGCACCCCGAGCACTGAGCACCCAGCACCCTGAGTACTGAGCACCCAGCACCCTGAGCACTGAGCACCCAGCACCCTGAGTACTGAGCACCCTGAGTACTGAGCACCGATCACCCTGAGCACTGAGCACCCAGCACCCTGAGTACTGAGCACCCAGCACCCTGAGCACTGAGCACCCAGCACCCTGAGCACTGAGCACCCAGCACCCTGAGTACTGAGCACCCAGCACCCTGAGCACGGAGCACCCAGGACCCCGAGCACTGAGTACTGAGCACCTAGCACCCTGAGTACTGAGCACCGAGCTCCCCGAGCACTGAGCACCCAGCACCCTGAGCACTGAGCACCCAGCACCCTGAGCACTGAGCACCCAGCACCATGAGTACTGAGCACACAGCACGCTGAGTACTGAGCACTCAGCACCCTGAGCACTGAGCACCCAGCACCCTGAGTACTGAGCACTGAGCACGCAGCAACCCGAGCACTGAGCACCCAGCACCCCGAGCACTGAGCATGGAGCACCCCGAGGACTGAGCACCCCGCAACCTGAGCACTGAGCATGGAGCACCCCGAGGACTGAGCACCCCGCACCCTGAGCACTGAGCACCCAGCACCTTGAGTACTGAGCACCGAGCACCCCGAGCACTGAGCTCCCAGCACCCTGAGTACTGAGCACCCAGCACCCTGAGCACTGAGCACCCAGCACCCTGAGCACTGAGCACCCAGCACCCCGAGCACTGAGCACCCAGCATCCTGAGTACTGAGCACCCAACACCCAGAGTGCTGAGCACCCAGCAGCCTGAGAACTGAGCACCCAGCACCCTGAGTACTGAGCACCCAGCACCCTGAGTACTGAGCACCCAGCACCCTGAGCACTGAGCACCCAGCACCCTGAGCACTGAGCACCCAGCACCCTGAGCACTGAGCACCCAGCACCCCGAGCACTGAGCACCCAGCATCCTGAGTACTGAGCACCCAACACCCAGAGTACTGAGCACCCAGCAGCCTGAGAACTGAGCACCCAGCACCCTGAGTACTGAGCACCCAGCACCCTGAGTACTGAGCACCCAGCACCCTGAGCACTGAGCACCCAACACCCAGAGTACTGAGCACCCAGCAGCCTGAGAACTGAGCACCCAGCACCCTGAGTACTGAGCACCCAGCACCCTGAGTACTGAGCACCCAACACCCAGAGTACTGAGCACCCAGCAGCCTGAGAACTGAGCACCCAGCACCCTGAGTACTGAGCACCCAGCACCCTGAGTACTGAGCACCCAGCACCCTGAGCACTGAGCATTGAGCACCCAGCACCCCGAGCACTGAGCACCCAGCACCCTGAGCACTGAGCACCCAGCACCCTGAGCACTGAGCACCCAGCCCCCTGAGTACTGAGCACCCAGCACCATGAGTACTGAGCACCCAGCACCCTGAGTACTGAGCACTCAGCACCCTGAGTACTGAGCACCGAGCACCCCGAGCACTGAGCTCCCTGCACCCTGAGCACTGAGCACCCTGAGGACTGAGCACCCAGCAACCTGAGCACTGAGCACCCAGCACCCTGAGTACTGAGCACCGATCACCCTGAGCACTGAGCACCCAGCACCCCGAGCACTGAGCACCCTGAGTACTGAGCAACGATCACCCTGAGCACTGAGCACCCAGCACCCTGAGTACTGAGCACCCAGCACCCTGAGCACTGAGCACCCAGCACCCTGAGCACTGAGCACACAGCACCCTGAGTTATGAGCACCCAGAACCCTGAGTACTGAGTACAAAGCACCCTGAGCACTGAGCACCCAGCACCCTGAGTACGGAGCACCGAGCACCCTGAGTACTGAGCACCCAGTACCCTGAGCACTGAGCACCCTGAGCACTGAGCACCCTGAGCACTGAGCACTGAGCACCCAGCACCCTGAGTACTGAGCACCCAAAACTCTGAGCACTGAGCACCCAGCACGCTGAGTACTGAGCACTGAGCACACAGCACCCTGAGTACTGAGCACCCAGCACCCCGAGCACTGAGCTCCCAGCGCCCCGAGCACTGAGCACCCAGCACCCTGAGCACTGAGCACTGAGCACACTGAGCACTGAGCACCCAGCACCCCGAGTACTGAGCACTGAGCACCCTGAGTACTGAGCACCCAACACCCAGAGTACTGATCACCCAGCACCCTGAGAACTGAGCACCAAGCACCCTGAGTACTGAGCACCCAGCACCCTGAGTACTGAGCACCCAGCTGCCTGAGCACTGAGCACTGAGCACCCAGCACCTTGAGCACTGAGCACTGACCACCCAGCACCCCGAGCACTGAGCAGCCAGCACCCCGAGCACTGAGCACCCAGCGCCCTGAGCACTGAGCACCCAGCACACTGAGCACTGAGCACCCAGCCCCCTGAGTACTGAGCACCCAGCACCATGAGTACTGAGCACCCAGTACCCTGAGTACTGAGCACTCAGCACCCTGAGTACTGAGCACCGAGCACCCCGAGCACTGAGCACCAAGCACCCTGAGCACTGAGCACCCTGAGGACTGAGCACCCAGCACCCTGAGCACTGAGCACCCAGCACCCTGAGTACTGAGCACCGATCACCCTGAGCACTGAGCACCCAGCACCCCGAGCACTGAGCACCCAGCACCCTGAGTACTGAGCACCCAGCACCCTGAGCACTGAGCACCCAGCAACCTGAGTACTGAGCACCCTGAGTACTGAGCACCGATCACCCTGAGCACTGAGCACCCAGCACCCTGAGTACTGAGCACCCAGCACCCTGAGCACTGAGCACCCAGCACCCTGAGCACTGAGCACCCAGCACCCTGAGTACTGAGCACCCAGCACCCTGAGCACGGAGCACCCAGGACCCCGAGCACTGAGTACTGAGCACCCAGCACCCTGAGTACTGAGCACCGAGCTCCCCGAGCACTGAGCACCCAGCACCCTGAGCACTGAGCACCCAGCACCCTGAGCACTGAGCACCCAGCACCCTGAGTACTGAGCACCCAGCACGCTGAGTACTGAGCACTCAGCACCCTGAGCACTGAGCACCCAGCACCCTGAGTACTGAGCACTGAGCACCCAGCACCCCGAGCACTGAGCACCCAGCACCCCGAGCACTGAGCATGGAGCACCCCGAGGACTGAGCACCCCGCACCCTGAGCACTGAGCATGGGGCACCCCGAGGACTGAGCACCCCGCACCCTGAGCACTGAACACCCAGCACCTTGAGTACTGAGCACCGAGCACCCCGAGCACTGAGCTCCCAGCACCCTGAGTACTGAGCACCCAGCACCCTGAGCACTGAGCACCCAGCACCCTGAGCACTGAGCACCCAGCACCCCGAGCACTGAGCACCCAGCATCCTGAGTACTGAGCACCCAACACCCAGAGTACTGAGCACCCAGCAGCCTGAGAACTGAGCACCCAGCACCCTGAGTACTGAGCACCCAGCACCCTGAGTACTGAGCACCCAGTACCCTGAGCACTGAGCACTGAGCACGCAGCACCCTGAGCACTGAGCACTGACCACCCAGCACCCCGAGAACTGAGCACCCAGCACCCCGAGCACTGAGCACCCAGCACCCTGAGCACTGAGCACCCAGCACCCTGATCACTGAGCACCCAGCCCCCTGAGTACTGAGCACCCAGCACCATGAGTACTGAGCACCCAGCACCCTGAGTACTGAGCACTCAGCACCCTGAGTACTGAGCACCGAGCACCCCGAGCACTGAGCTCCCTGCACCCTGAGCACTGAGCACCCTGAGGACTGAGCACCCAGCAACCTGAGCACTGATCACCCAGCACCCTGAGTACTGAGCACCGATCACCCTGAGCACTGAGCACCCAGCACCCCGAGCACTGAGCACCCAGCACCCTGAGTACTGAGCACCCAGCACCCTGAGCACTGAGCACCCAGCACCCTGAGTACTGAGCACCCTGAGTACTGAGCAACGATCACCCTGAGCACTGAGCACCCAGCACCCTGAGTACTGAGCACCCAGCACCCTGAGCACTGAGCACCCAGCACCCTGAGCACTGAGCACCCAGCACCCTGAGTTATGAGCACCCAGAACCCTGAGTACTGAGTACAAAGCACCCTGAGCACTGAGCACCCAGCACCCTGAGTACTGAGCACCGAGCACCGTGAGTACTGAGCACCCAGCACCCTGAGTACTGAGCACGCAGCACCCTGAGCACTGAGCACCCAGCACCCTGAGTACTGAGCACCCAGCACCCTGAGTACTGAGCACCCAGCACCCTGAGTACTGAGCACCCAGCACCCTGAGCACCGTGCACCCAGCACCCTGAGTACTGAGCACCGAGCACCCCGAGCACTGAGCAACCAGCACCCTGAGTACTGAGCACT
Source organism: Microtus oregoni (assembly GCF_018167655.1). Lineage (NCBI taxonomy): Eukaryota > Metazoa > Chordata > Mammalia > Rodentia > Cricetidae > Microtus > Microtus oregoni. The sequence continues at coordinate 366,350 of NW_024543262.1, forward strand.
GAGCACCCTGAGTACTAAGCACCGAACACCCTGAGTACTGAGCACCCAGCACCCTGAGGACTGAGCACCCAGCACCCTGAGCACTGAGCACCCAGCACCCTGAGTACTGAGCACCGAGCACCCCGAGCACTGAGCTCCCTGCACCCTGAGCACTGAGCACCCTGAGGACTGAGCACCCAGCAACCTGAGCACTGAGCACCCAGCACCCTGAGTACTGAGCACCGATCACCCTGAGCACTGAGCACCCAGCACCCCGAGCACTGAGCACCCTGAGTACTGAGCAACGATCACCCTGAGCACTGAGCACCCAGCACCCTGAGTACTGAGCACCCAGCACCCTGAGCACTGAGCACCCAGCACCCTGAGCACTGAGCACACAGCACCCTGAGTTATGAGCACCCAGAACCCTGAGTACTGAGTACAAAGCACCCTGAGCACTGAGCACCCAGCACCCTGAGTACGGAGCACCGAGCACCCTGAGTACTGAGCACCCAGTACCCTGAGCACTGAGCACCCTGAGCACTGAGCACCCTGAGCACTGAGCACTGAGCACCCAGCACCCTGAGTACTGAGCACCCAAAACTCTGAGCACTGAGCACCCAGCACGCTGAGTACTGAGCACTGAGCACACAGCACCCTGAGTACTGAGCACCCAGCACCCCGAGCACTGAGCTCCCAGAGCCCCGAGCACTGAGCACCCAGCACCCTGAGCACTGAGCACTGAGCACACTGAGCACTGAGCACCCAGCACCCCGAGTACTGAGCACTGAGCACGGTGAGTACTGAGCAACCAACACCCAGAGTACTGATCACCCAGCACCCTGAGAACTGAGCACCAAGCACCCTGAGTACTGAGCACCCAGCACCCTGAGTACTGAGCACCCAGCTGCCTGAGCACTGAGCACTGAGCACCCAGCACCTTGAGCACTGAGCACTGACCACCCAGCACCCCGAGCACTGAGCAGCCAGCACCCCGAGCACTGAGCACCCAGCGCCCTGAGCACTGAGCACCCAGCACACTGAGCACTGAGCACCCAGCCCCCTGAGTACTGAGCACCCAGCACCATGAGTACTGAGCACCCAGTACCCTGAGTACTGAGCACTCAGCACCCTGAGTACTGAGCACCGAGCACCCCGAGCACTGAGCACCAAGCACCCTGAGCACTGAGCACCCTGAGGACTGAGCACCCAGCACCCTGAGCACTGAGCACCCAGCACCCTGAGTACTGAGCACCGATCACCCTGAGCACTGAGCACCCAGCACCCCGAGCACTGAGCACCCAGCACCCTGAGTACTGAGCACCCAGCACCCTGAGCACTGAGCACCCAGCAACCTGAGTACTGAGCACCCTGAGTACTGAGCACCGATCACCCTGAGCACTGAGCACCCAGCACCCTGAGTACTGAGCACCCAGCACCCTGAGCACTGAGCACCCAGCACCCTGAGCACTGAGCACCCAGCACCCTGAGTACTGAGCACCCAGCACCCTGAGCACGGAGCACCCAGGACCCCGAGCACTGAGTACTGAGCACCCAGCACCCTGAGTACTGAGCACCGAGCTCCCCGAGCACTGAGCACCCAGCACCCTGAGCACTGAGCACCCAGCACCCTGAGCACTGAGCACCCAGCACCCTGAGTACTGAGCACCCAGCACGCTGAGTACTGAGCACTCAGCACCCTGAGCACTGAGCACCCAGCACCCTGAGTACTGAGCACTGAGCACCCAGCACCCCGAGCACTGAGCACCCAGCACCCCGAGCACTGAGCATGGAGCACCCCGAGGACTGAGCACCCCGCACCCTGAGCACTGAGCATGGGGCACCCCGAGGACTGAGCACCCCGCACCCTGAGCACTGAACACCCAGCACCTTGAGTACTGAGCACCGAGCACCCCGAGCACTGAGCTCCCAGCACCCTGAGTACTGAGCACCCAGCACCCTGAGCACTGAGCACCCAGCACCCTGAGCACTGAGCACCCAGCACCCCGAGCACTGAGCACCCAGCATCCTGAGTACTGAGCACCCAACACCCAGAGTACTGAGCACCCAGCAGCCTGAGAACTGAGCACCCAGCACCCTGAGTACTGAGCACCCAGCACCCTGAGTACTGAGCACCCAGTACCCAGAGCACTGAGCACTGAGCACGCAGCACCCTGAGCACTGAGCACTGACCACCCAGCACCCCGAGAACTGAGCACCCAGCACCCCGAGCACTGAGCACCCAGCACCCTGAGCACTGAGCACCCAGCACCCTGAGCACTGAGCACCCAGCCCCCTGAGTACTGAGCACCCAGCACCATGAGTACTGAGCACCCAGCACCCTGAGTACTGAGCACTCAGCACCCTGAGTACTGAGCACCGAGCACCCCGAGCACTGAGCTCCCTGCACCCTGAGCACTGAGCACCCTGAGGACTGAGCACCCAGCAACCTGAGCACTGATCACCCAGCACCCTGAGTACTGAGCACCGATCACCCTGAGCACTGAGCACCCAGCACCCCGAGCACTGAGCACCCAGCACCCTGAGTACTGAGCACCCAGCACCCTGAGCACTGAGCACCCAGCACCCTGAGTACTGAGCACCCTGAGTACTGAGCAACGATCACCCTTAGCACTGAGCACCCAGCACCCTGAGTACTGAGCACCCAGCACCCTGAGCACTGAGCACCCAGCACCCTGAGCACTGAGCACCCAGCACCCTGAGTTATGAGCACCCAGAACCCTGAGTACTGAGTACAAAGCACCCTGAGCACTGAGCACCCAGCACCCTGAGTACTGAGCACCGAGCAACCTGAGTACTGAGCACCCAGCACCCTGAGTACTGAGCACGCAGCACCCTGAGCACTGAGCACCCAGCACCCTGAGTACTGAGCACCGAGCACCCTGAGTACTGAGCACCCAGCACCCTGAGTACTGAGCACCCAGCACCCTGAGCACCGTGCACCCAGCACCCTGAGTACTGAGCACCGAGCACCCCGAGCACTGAGCAACCAGCACCCTGAGTACTGAGCACTGAGCACCCTGAGTACTAAGCACCGAACACCCTGAGTACTGAGCACCCAGCACCCTGAGGACTGAGCACCCAGCACCCTGAGCACTGAGCACCCAGCACCCTGAGTAATGAGCACCCAGCACCCTGAGTACTGAGCACCCAGCACCCTGAGCACTGAGCACCCAGCACCCCGAGCACTGAGCACCCAGCACCCCGAGCACTGAGCACCCAGCACCCCGAGCACTGAGCACCCAGCACCCCGAGCACTGAGCACCCAGCACCCTGAGCACTGAGCACCCAGCACCCTGAGCACTGAGCACCCAGCACCCTGAGTACTGAGTACTCAGCACCCTGAGCACTGAGCACCCAGCACCCTGAGTACTGATCACCGAGCACCCCGAGCACTGAGCACCCAGCACCCTGAGTACTGATCACCGAGCACCCCGAGCACTGAGCACCCAGCACCCTGAGTACTGAGCACCCAGCACCCTGAGCACTGAGCACCCAGCACCCCGAGCACTGAGCACCCAGCACCCCGAGCACTGAGCACCCAGCACCCGAGCACTGAGCACCCAGCACCCCGAGCACTGAGCACCCAGCACCCTGAGCACTGAAAACCCAGCACCCTGAGCACTGAGCACCCAGCACCCTGAGTACTGAGTACTCAGCACCCTGAGCACTGAGCACCCAGCACCCTGAGAACTGATCACCGAGCACCCTGAGCACTGAGCACCCAGCACCCTGAGTACTGATCACCGAGCACCCCGAGCACTGAGCACCCAGCATCCTGAGTACTGAGCACCCAGCACCCTGAGTACTGAGAACCCAGCATCCTGACTACTGAGCACCCAGCACCCTGAGCACTGAGCACAATGCACGCTGAGTACTGAGCACTGAGCACCCTGAGTACTGAGCACCTAGCACCCTGAGTACTGAGCACCCAGCACCCTGAGCACTGAGCAGCCAGCACCCTCAGCACTGAGCACCCACCACCCCGAGCACTGAGCACCCAGCACCCTGAGCACTGAGCACCCAGCACCCCGAGTACTGAGCACCCAGCACCCCGAGTACTTAGCACCGAGCACCCCGAGCACTGAGCACCCAGCACCCTGAGTACTGAGCACCCAGTACCCTGAGTACTGAGCTCCCCGAGTACTGAGCACCCAGAACCCCGAGCACTGAGCACCCATCACCCTGAGTACTGAGAACAGATCACCCTGAGTACTGAGCACCCAGCACCCTGAGTACTGAGCCCCCAGCACCCTGAGTACTGAGCACCCGGCACCCCGAGCACTGAGCACCCAGCACCCCGAGAATGAGCACCCAGCAACCTGAGTACTGAGAACCGAGCACCCTGAGTACTGAGCACCCAGCACCCTGAGTACTGAGCCCCCAGCACCCTGAGTACTGAGCACCCAGCACCCCGAGCACTGAGCACCCAGCACCCCGAGAATGAGCACCCAGCACCCTGAGTACTGAGCACCCAGCACCCCGAGCACGGAGCACCCAGGACCCCGAGCAGTGAGTACTGAGCACCCAGCACCCTGAGTACTGAGCACCGAGCTCCCCGAGCACTGAGCACCCAGCACCCTGAGCACTGAGCACCCAGCACCCTGAGCACTGAGCACCCAGCACCCTCAGTACTGAGCACCCAGCACGCTGAGTACTGAGCACTCAGCACCCTGAGCACTGAGCACCCAGCACCCTGAGTACTGAGCACTGAGCACCCAGCACCCCGAGCACTGAGCACCCAGCACCCTGTGTACTGAGCACTGAGCACCCTGATTACTAAGCACCCAGCACCCTGAGTACTGAGCACCCAGGACCCTGAGCACTGAGCACCGAGCACCCCGAGATCTGAGCACCCAGCACCCTGAGCACTCAGCACCCATCACCCCGATCACTGAGCACCCAGCACCCTGAGCACTGAGCACCCAGCACCCTGAGCACTGAGCACCCAGCACCCAGAGCACTGAGCACCGAGCACCCTGAGCACTGAGCACCCAGCACCCTGAGTACTGAGCACCCAGCACCCTGAGTACTGAGCACCCTGAGTACTGAGCACCCAGCACCCTGAGCACTGAGCACCCAGCACCCTGAGCATTGAGCACCCAGCATTCTGAGTACTGAGCACCCAGAACCCTGAGTACTGAGTACAAAGCACCCTGAGCACTGAGCACCCAGCACCCTGAGTACTGAGCACGGAGCACCCTGAGTACTGAGCACCCAGCACCCTGAGTACTGAGCACCCAGCACCCTGAGCACTGAGCACACAGCACCCTGAGTACTGAGCACCCAGCACCCTGAGTACTGAGCACTGATCACCCTGAGCACTGAGCACCCAGCACCCCGAGCACTGAGCACCCAGCACCCTGAGTACTGAGCACCTAGCACCCTGAGCACTGAGCACCGAGCACCCTGAGTACTGAACACCCAGCACCCTGAGCACTGAGCACCCAGCACCCTGAGTACTGATCACCGAGCACCCCGAGCACTGAGCACCCAGCACCCTGAGTACTGATCACCGAGCACCCCGAGCACTGAGCACCCAGCACCCTGAGTACTGAGCACCCAGCACCCTGAGCACTGAGCACCCAGCACCCCGAGCACTGAGCACCCAGCACCCCGAGCACTGAGCACCCAGCACCCGAGCACTGAGCACCCAGCACCCCGAGCACTGAGCACCCAGCACCCTGAGCACTGAAAACCCAGCACCCTGAGCACTGAGCACCCAGCACCCTGAGTACTGAGTACTCAGCACCCTGAGCACTGAGCACCCAGCACCCTGAGAACTGATCACCGAGCACCCTGAGCACTGAGCACCCAGCACCCTGAGTACTGATCACCGAGCACCCCGAGCACTGAGCACCCAGCATCCTGAGTACTGAGCACCCAGCACCCTGAGTACTGACAACCCAGCACCCTGAGTACTGAGCACCCAGCACCCTGAGCACTGAGCACAATGCACGCTGAGTACTGAGCACTGAGCACCGTGAGTACTGAGCACCTAGCACCCTGAGTACTGAGCACCCAGCACCCTGAGCACTGAGCAGCCAGCACCCTCAGCACTGAGCACCCACCACCCCGAGCACTGAGCACCCAGCACCCTGAGCACTGAGCACCCAGCACCCCGAGTACTGAGCACCCAGCACCCCGAGTACTTAGCACCGAGCACCCCGAGCACTGAGCACCCAGCACCCTGAGTACTGAGCACCCAGTACCCTGAGTACTGAGCTCCCCGAGTACTGAGCACCCAGCACCCCGAGCACTGAGCACCCATCACCCTGAGTACTGAGAACAGATCACCCTGAGTACTGAGCACCCAGCACCCTGAGTACTGAGCCGCCAGCACCCTGAGTACTGAGCACCCGGCACCCCGAGCACTGAGCACCCAGCACCCCGAGAATGAGCACCCAGCACCCTGAGTACTGAGAACCGAGCACCCTGAGTACTGAGCACCCAGCACCCTGAGTACTGAGCCCCCAGCACCCTGAGTACTGAGCACCCAGCACCCCGAGCACTGAGCACCCAGCACCCCGAGAATGAGCACCCAGCACCCTGAGTACTGAGCACCCAGCACCCCGAGCACGGAGCACCCAGGACCCCGAGCAGTGAGTACTGAGCACCCAGCACCCTGAGTACTGAGCACCGAGCTCCCCGAGCACTGAGCACCCAGCACCCTGAGCACTGAGCACCCAGCACCCTGAGCACTGAGCACCCAGCACCCTCAGTACTGAGCACCCAGCACGCTGAGTACTGAGCACTCAGCACCCTGAGCACTGAGCACCCAGCACCCTGAGTACTGAGCACTGAGCACCCAGCACCCCGAGCACTGAGCACCCAGCACCCTGTGTACTGAGCACTGAGCACCCTGATTACTAAGCACCCAGCACCCTGAGTACTGAGCACCCAGGACCCTGAGCACTGAGCACCGAGCACCCCGAGATCTGAGCACCCAGCACCCTGAGCACTCAGCACCCATCACCCCGATCACTGAGCACCCAGCACCCTGAGCACTGAGCACCCAGCACCCTGAGCACTGAGCACCCAGCACCCAGAGCACTGAGCACCGAGCACCCTGAGCACTGAGCACCCAGCACCCTGAGTACTGAGCACCCAGCACCCTGAGTACTGAGCACCCTGAGTACTGAGCACCCAGCACCCTGAGCACTGAGCACCCAGCACCCTGAGCATTGAGCACCCAGCATTCTGAGTACTGAGCACCCAGAACCCTGAGTACTGAGTACAAAGCACCCTGAGCACTGAGCACCCAGCACCCTGAGTACTGAGCACGGAGCACCCTGAGTACTGAGCACCCAGCACCCTGAGTACTGAGCACCCAGCACCCTGAGCACTGAGCACACAGCACCCTGAGTACTGAGCACCCAGCACCCTGAGTACTGAGCACTGATCACCCTGAGCACTGAGCACCCAGCACCCCGAGCACTGAGCACCCAGCACCCTGAGTACTGAGCACCTAGCACCCTGAGCACTTAGCACCGAGCACCCTGAGTACTGAACACCCAGCACCCTGAGCACTGAGCACTGAGCACCCAGCACCCCGAGCACTGAGCACCCAGCACCCTGAGCACCCAGCACCCTGAGCACTGAGCACCCTGAGCACTGAGCACCCTGAGCACTGAGCACTGAGCACCCAGCACCCTGAGTACTGAGCACCCAACACTCTGAGCACTGAGCACCCAGCACGCTGAGTACGGAGCACTGAGCACACAGCACCCTGAGCACTGAGCACCCAGCACCCTGAGCACTGAGCACTGAGCACCCAGCACCCCGAGCACTGAGCACCCAGCACCCTGAGCACCCAGCACCCTGAGCACTGAGCACCCTGAGTACTGAGCACCCAGCACCCTGAGCACTGAGCACACAGCACCCTGAGTACTGAGCACCCTGAGTACTGAGCACCGATCACCCTGAGCACTGAGCACCCAGCACCCTGAGTACTGAGCACACAGCACCTTGAGCACTGAGCACCCAGCACCCTGAGCACTGAGCACCCAGCACCCTGAGTACTGAGCACCCAGAACCCTGAGTACTGAGTACAAAGCACCCTGAGCACTGAGCACCCAGCACCCTGAGTACTGAGCACTGAGCACCCAGCACCCCGAGCACTGAGCACCCAGCACCCTGAGCACTGAGCACCCAGCACCCTGAGCACTGAGCACCCAGCACCCTCAGTACTGAGCACCCAGCACGCTGAGTACTGAGCACTCAGCACCCTGAGCACTGAGCACCCAGCACCCTGAGTACTGAGCACTGAGCACCCAGCACCCCGAGCACTGAGCACCCAGCACCCTGTGTACTGAGCACTGAGCACCCTGATTACTAAGCACCCAGCACCCTGAGTACTGAGCACCCAGGACCCTGAGCACTGAGCACCGAGCACCCCGAGATCTGAGCACCCAGCACCCTGAGCACTCAGCACCCATCACCCCGATCACTGAGCACCCAGCACCCTGAGCACTGAGCACCCAGCACCCTGAGCACTGAGCACCCAGCACCCAGAGCACTGAGCACCGAGCACCCTGAGCACTGCGCACCCAGCACCCTGAGTACTGAGCACCCAGCACCTTAGTACTGAGCACCCTGAGTACTGAGCACCCAGCACCCTGAGCACTGAGCACCCAGCACCCTGAGCATTGAGCACCCAGCATTCTGAGTACTGAGCACCCAGAACCCTGAGTACTGAGTACAAAGCACCCTGAGCACTGAGCACCCAGCACCCTGAGTACTGAGCACGGAGCACCCTGAGTACTGAGCACCCAGCACCCTGAGTACTGAGCACCCAGCACCCTGAGCACTGAGCACACAGCACCCTGAGTACTGAGCACCCAGCACCCTGAGTACTGAGCACTGATCACCCTGAGCACTGAGCACCCAGCACCCCGAGCACTGAGCACCCAGCACCCTGAGTACTGAGCACCTAGCACCCTGAGCACTGAGCACCGAGCACCCTGAGTACTGAACACCCAGCACCCTGAGCACTGAGCACTGAGCACCCAGCACCCCGAGCACTGAGCACCCAGCACCCTGAGCACCCAGCACCCTGAGCACTGAGCACCCTGAGCACTGAGCACCCTGAGCACTGAGCACTGAGCACCCAGCACCCTGAGTACTGAGCACCCAACACTCTGAGCACTGAGCACCCAGCACGCTGAGTACGGAGCACTGAGCACACAGCACCCTGAGCACTGAGCACCCAGCACCCTGAGCACTGAGCACTGAGCACCCAGCACCCCGAGCACTGAGCACCCAGCACCCTGAGCACCCAGCACCCTGAGCACTGAGCACCCTGAGTACTGAGCACCCAGCACCCTGAGCACTGAGCACACAGCACCCTGAGTACTGAGCACCCTGAGTACTGAGCACCGATCACCCTGAGCACTGAGCACCCAGCACCCTGAGTACTGAGCACACAGCACCCTGAGCACTGAGCACCCAGCACCCTGAGCACTGAGCACCCAGCACCCTGAGTACTGAGCACCCAGAACCCTGAGTACTGAGTACAAAGCACCCTGAGCACTGAGCACCCAGCACCCTGAGTACTGAGCACCGAGCACCCTGAGTACTGAGCACCCAGCACCCTGAGTACTGAGCACCCAGCACCCTGAGCACTGAGCACCCAGCACCCTGAGTACTGAGCCCCCAGCCCCCTGAGTACTGAGCACCCAGCACCCTGAGTACGGAGCACCCAGCACCCTGAGTACTGAGCACCCAGCACCCTGAGTATTGAGCACCGAGCACCCTGAGCACTGAGCAACCAGCAACCTTAGTACTGAGCACTGAGCACCCTGAGTACTAAGCACCGAACACCCTGAGTACTGAGCACCCAGCACCCTGAGGACTGAGCACCCAGCACCCTGAGCACTGAGCACCCAGCACCCTGAGTAATGAGCACCCAGCACCCTGAGTACTGAGCACCCTTCACCCTGAGCACTGAGCACCCAGCATACGAGCACTGAGCACCCAGCACCGTGAGTACTGAGTACTCAGCACCCTGAGCACTGAGCACCCAGCACCCTGAGTACTGATCACCGAGCACCCCGAGCACTGAGCACCCAGCACCCTGAGCACTGAGCACCCAGCACCCTGAATAATGAGCACCCAGCACCCTGAGTACTGATCACCGAGCACCCCGAGCACTGAGCACCCAGCACCCTGAGTACTGAGCACCCAGCACCCTGAATACTGAGCACCCAGCACCCTGAGTACTGAGCACCCAGCACCCTGCGCACTGAGCACAAAGCACGCTGAGAACTGAGCACTGAACACCCTGAGTACTGAGCACCGAGGACCCTGAGCACTGAGCACCCAGCACGCTGAGTACTGAGCACTGAGCACCCTGAGTACTGAGCACCTAGCACCCTGAGTACTGAGCACCCAGCACCCTGAGCACTGAGCAGCCAGCACCCTCAGCACTGAGCACCCAGCACCCCGAGCACTGAGCACCAAGCACACTGAGCACTGAGCACCCAGCACCCCGAGTACTGAGCACCGAGCACCCCAAGCTCTGAGCACCCAGCAGCCTGAGTACTGAGCACCCAGTACCCTGAGTACTGAGCACCCCGAGTACTGATCACCCAGCACCCCGAGCACTGAGCACCCAGCACCCTGAGTACTGAGAACAGATCACCCCGAGCACGGAGCACCCAGGACCCCGAGCACTGAGTACTGAGCACCCAGCACCCTGAGTACTGAGCACCGAGGTCCCCGAGCACTGAGCACCCAGCACCCTGAGCACTGAGCACCCAGCACCCTGAGCACTGAGCACCCAGCACCCTGAGCACTGAGCACCCAGCACCCTGAGTACTGAGCACCCAGCACCCTGAGTACTGAGCACCCAGCACCCTGAGTACTGAGCACCGAGCACCCTGAGTACTGAGCACCGAGCACCCTGAGTACTGAGCACCCAGCACCCTGAGCACTGAGCACCCAGCACCCTGAGTACTGAGCACCCAGCACCCTGAGTACTGAGCACCCAGCACCCCGAGCACTGAGCACCCAGCACCCTGAGTACTGAGCACCTAGCACCCCGAGCACTGAGCACCCAGCACCCTGAGCACTGAGCACAAAGCACGCTGAGTACTGAGCACCCTGAGTACTGAGCATAGAGGACCCTGAGCACTGAGCACCCAGCACCCTGAGCACTGAGCACCCAGCACCCCGAGAATGAGCACCCAGCACCCTGAGTACTGAGAACCGAGCACCCTGAGTACTGAGCACCCAGCACGCTGAGCACTGAGCACCCAGCACCCCGAGTACTGAGCACCCAGCACCCCGAGCACTGAGCATCCAGCACCACGAGAATGAGCACCCAGCACCCTGAGAACTGAGCACCCAGCACCCTGAGTAATGAGCACCCAGCACCCCGAGCACTGAGCACCCTGAATACTGAGCACCCAGCACCCTGAGTACTGTGCACTAAGCACCCAGAGCGCTGAGCACCCAGGACCCCGAGCACTGAGTACTGAGCACCCAGCACCCTGAGTACTGAGCACCGAGCTCCCCGAGCACTGAGCACCCTGAGTACTGAGCACCCAGCACCCTGAGTACTGAGCACCCAGCACCCTGAGCACTGAGCACACAGCACCCTGAGTACTGAGCACCCAGCACCACGAGCACTGAGCACACAGCACCCTGAGAACTGAGCACCCTGAGGACTGAGCACCGATCACCATGAGCACTGAGAACCCAGCACCCTGAGTACTGAGCACCCAGCACCCTGAGCACTGAGCACCCAGCACCCTGAGTACTGAGCAGAGAGCACCCTGATCACTGAGCACCCAGCACCCTGAGTACTTAGCACGCAGCACCCTGAGTACTGAGCACCGAGCACCCCGAGTACTGAGCACCCAGCACCCTGAGCACTCAGCACCCAGCACCCTGAGCACTGAGCACCCAGCACCCTGAGTACTGAGCACTGAGCTCCCCGAGTACTGAGCACCCACCACCCCGTGCACTGAGCACCGAGGACACCGAGCACTGAGCACCCAGCACCCCGAGCACTGAGCACCCAGCACCCTGAGCACTGAGCACCCAGCACCCTGAGCACTGAGCACCCAGCACCCCGAGCACTAAGCACCCAGCAACCCGAGCACTGAGCACCCAGCACCTCGAGCACTGAGCACCCAGCACCCTGAGTACTGAGCAACCAGCACCCTGAGTACTCAGCACCCAGCACCCTGAGCACTGAGCAACCAGCACCCTGAGTACTGAGCACCCTGCACCCCAAGCACTAAGCACCCTGAGAACTGAGCACCCAGCACCCCAAGCACTGAGCACCCTGAGTACTGAGCACCCAGCACCCTGATTAATGAGCACCCAGCACCCCGAGAACTGAGCACCCAGCACCCTGAGTATTGAGCACCGAGCACCCTGAGTACTGAGCACCCAGCACCCTGAGTACTGAGCACCCAGTGTACTGAGCACCGAGCACCCAGCACCCTGAGTACTGAGCACCCAGCCCCCTGAGCACTGAGCACCCAGCACCCTGAGTACTGAGCACCGAGCACCCTGAGTACTGAGCACCCAGCACCCCGAGCACTGAGCACCCAGCACCCCGAGCACTGAGCACCCAGCACCCTGAGCACTGAGCACACTGAGTACTGAGCAACCAGCACCCTGAGTACTGAGCACCCAGCACCCTGAGCACTGAGCACCCAGCACCCTGAGCACTGAGCACCCAGCACCCTGAGTTATGAGCACCCAGAACCCTGAGTACGGAGCACCGAGCACCCTGAGTACTGAGCACCCAGTACCCTGAGCACTGAGCACCCTGAGCACTGAGCACCCTGAGCACTGAGCACTGAGCACCCAGCACCCTGAGTACTGAGCACCCAAAACTCTGAGCACTGAGCACCCAGCACGCTGAGTACTGAGCACTGAGCACACAGCACCCTGAGTACTGAGCACCCAGCACCCCGAGCACTGAGCTCCCAGCGCCCCGAGCACTGAGCACCCAGCACCCTGAGCACTGAGCACTGAGCACACTGAGCACTGAGCACCCAGCACCCCGAGTACTGAGCACTGAGCACCCTGAGTACTGAGCACCCAACACCCAGAGTACTGATCACCCAGCACCCTGAGAACTGAGCACCAAGCACCCTGAGTACTGAGCACCCAGCACCCTGAGTACTGAGCACCCAGCTGCCTGAGCACTGAGCACTGAGCACCCAGCACCTTGAGCACTGAGCACTGACCACCCAGCACCCGAGCACTGAGCACCCAGCACCCCGAGCACTGAGCACCCAGCGCCCTGAGCACTGAGCACCCAGCACACTGAGCACTGAGCACCCAGCCCCCTGAGTACTGAGCACCCAGCACCATGAGTACTGAGCACCCAGCACCCTGAGTACTGAGCACCCAGCACCCTGAGTACTGAGCACCGAGCACCCTGAGTACTGAGCACCGAGCACCCTGAGTACTGAGCACCCAGCACCCTGAGCACTGGGCACCCAGCACCCTGAGTACTGAGCACCCAGCACCCTGAGTACTGAGCACCCAGCACCCCGAGCACTGAGCACCCAGCACCCTGAGTACTGAGCACCTAGCACCCCGAGCACTGAGCACCCAGCACCCTGAGCACTGAGCACAAAGCACGCTGAGTACTGAGCACCCTGAGTACTGAGCATAGAGGACCCTGAGCACTGAGCACCCAGCACCCTGAGCACTGAGCACCCAGCACCCCGAGAATGAGCACCCAGCACCCTGAGTACTGAGAACCGAGCACCCTGAGTACTGAGCACCCAGCACGCTGAGCACTGAGCACCCAGCACCCCGAGTACTGAGCACCCAGCACCCCGAGCACTGAGCATCCAGCAATACGAGAATGAGCACCCAGCACCCTGAGAACTGAGCACCCAGCACCCTGAGTAATGAGCACCCAGCACCCCGAGCACTGAGCACCCTGAATACTGAGCACCCAGCACCCTGAGTACTGTGCACTAAGCACCCAGAGCGCTGAGCACCCAGGACCCCGAGCACTGAGTACTGAGCACCCAGCACCCTGAGTACTGAGCACCAAGCTCCCCGAGCACTGAGCACCCTGAGTACTGAGCACCCAGCACCCTGAGTACTGAGCACCCAGCACCCTGAGCACTGAGCACACAGCACCCTGAGTACTGAGCACCCAGCACCACGAGCACTGAGCACACAGCACCCTGAGAACTGAGCACCCTGAGGACTGAGCACCGATCACCATGAGCACTGAGAACCCAGCACCCTGAGTACTGAGCACCCAGCACCCTGAGCACTGAGCACCCAGCACCCTGAGTACTGAGCAGAGAGCACCCTGATCACTGAGCACCCAGCACCCTGAGTACTGAGCACGCAGCACCCTGAGTACTGAGCACCGAGCACCCCGAGTACTGAGCACCCAGCACCCTGAGCACTCAGCACCCAGCACCCTGAGCACTGAGCACCCAGCACCCTGAGTACTGAGCACTGAGCTCCCCGAGTACTGAGCACCCACCACCCCGTGCACTGAGCACCGAGGACACCGAGCACTGAGCACCCAGCACCCCGAGCACTGAGCACCCAGCACCCTGAGCACTGAGCACCCAGCACCCTGAGCACTGAGCACCCAGCACCCCGAGCACTAAGCACCCAGCAACCCGAGCACTGAGCACCCAGCACCCCGAGCACTGAGCACCCAGCACCCTGAGTACTGAGCAACCAGCACCCTGAGTACTCAGCACCCAGCACCCTGAGCACTGAGCAACCAGCACCCTGAGTACTGAGCACCCTGCACCCCAAGCACTAAGCACCCTGAGAACTGAGCACCCAGCACCCCAAGCACTGAGCACCCTGAGTACTGAGCACCCAGCACCCTGATTAATGAGCACCCAGCACCCCGAGAACTGAGCACCCAGCACCCTGAGTATTGAGCACCGAGCACCCTGAGTACTGAGCACCCAGCACCCTGAGTACTGAGCACCCAGTGTACTGAGCACCGAGCACCCAGCACCCTGAGTACTGAGCACCCAGCCCCCTGAGCACTGAGCACCCAGCACCCTGAGTACTGAGCACCGAGCACCCTGAGTACTGAGCACCCAGCAACCCGAGCACTGAGCACCCAGCACCCCGAGCACTGAGCACCCAGCACCCTGAGCACTGAGCACACTGAGTACTGAGCAACCAGCACCCTGAGTACTGAGCACCCAGCACCCTGAGCACTGAGCACCCAGCACCCTGAGCACTGAGCACCCAGCACCCTGAGTTATGAGCACCCAGAACCCTGAGTACTGAGTACAAAGCACCCTGAGCACTGAGCACCCAGCACCCTGAGTACGGAGCACCGAGCACCCTGAGTACTGAGCACCCAGTACCCTGAGCACTGAGCACCCTGAGCACTGAGCACCCTGAGCACTGAGCACTGAGCACCCAGCACCCTGAGTACTGAGCACCCAAAACTCTGAGCACTGAGCACCCAGCACGCTGAGTACTGAGCACTGAGCACACAGCACCCTGAGTACTGAACACCCAGCACCCCGAGCACTGAGCTCCCAGCGCCCCGAGCACTGAGCTCCCAGCGCCCCGAGCACTGAGCACCCAGCACCCTGAGCACTGAGCACTGAGCACACTGAGCACTGAGCACCCAGCACCCCGAGTACTGAGCACTGAGCACCCTGAGTACTGAGCACCCAACACCCAGAGTACTGATCACCCAGCACCCTGAGAACTGAGCACCAAGCACCCTGAGTACTGAGCACCCAGCACCCTGAGTACTGAGCACCCAGCTGCCTGAGCACTGAGCACTGAGCACCCAGCACCTTGAGCACTGAGCACTGACCACCCAGCACCCCGAGCACTGAGCACCCAGCACCCCGAGCACTGAGCACCCAGCGCCCTGAGCACTGAGCACCCAGCACACTGAGCACTGAGCACCCAGCCCCCTGAGTACTGAGCACCCAGCACCATGAGTACTGAGCACCCAGTACCCTGAGTACTGAGCACTCAGCACCCTGAGTACTGAGCACCGAGCACCCCGAGCACTGAGCACCAAGCACCCTGAGCACTGAGCACCCTGAGGACTGAGCACCCAGCACCCTGAGCACTGAGCACCCAGCACCCTGAGTACTGAGCACCGATCACCCTGAGCACTGAGCACCCAGCACCCCGAGCACTGAGCACCCAGCACCCTGAGTACTGAGCACCCAGCACCCTGAGCACTGAGCACCCTGCAACCTGAGTACTGAGCACCCTGAGTACTGAGCACCGATCACCCTGAGCACTGAGCACCCAGCACCCTGAGTACTGAGCACCCAGCACCCTGAGCACTGAGCACCCAGCACCCTGAGCACTGAGCACCCAGCACCCTGAGTACTGAGCACCCAGCACCCTGAGCACGGATCACCCAGGACCCCGAGCACTGAGTACTGAGCACCCAGCACCCTGAGTACTGAGCACCGAGCTCCCCGAGCACTGAGCACCCAGCACCCTGAGCACTGAGCACCCAGCACCCTGAGCACTGAGCACCCAGCACCCTGAGTACTGAGCACCCAGCACGCTGAGTACTGAGCACTCAGCACCCTGAGCACTGAGCACCCAGCACCCTGAGTACTGAGCACTGAGCACCCAGCACCCCGAGCACTGAGCACCCAGCACCCCGAGCACTGAGCATGGAGCACCCCGAGGACTGAGCACCCCGCACCCTGAGCACTGAGCATGGAGCACCCCGAGGACTGAGCACCCCGCACCCTGAGCACTGAACACCCAGCACCTTGAGTACTGAGCACCAAGCACCCCGAGCACTGAGCTCCCAGCACCCTGAGTACTGAGCACCCAGCACCCTGAGCACTGAGCACCCAGCACCCTGAGCACTGAGCACCCAGCACCCCGAGCACTGAGCACCCAGCATCCTGAGTACTGAGCACCCAACACCCAGAGTACTGAGCACCCAGCAGCCTGAGAACTGAGCACCCAGCACCCTGAGTACTGAGCACCCAGCACCCTGAGTACTGAGCACCCAGCACCCTGAGCACTGAGCACTGAGCACGCAGCACCCTGAGCACTGAGCACTGACCACCCAGCACCCCGAGAACTGAGCACCCAGCACCCCGAGCACTTAGCACCCAGCACCCTGAGCACTGAGCACCCAGCACCCTGAGCACTGGGCACCCAGCCCCCTGAGTACTGAGCACCCAGCACCATGAGTACTGAGCACCCAGCACCCTGAGTACTGAGCACTCAGCACCCTGAGTACTGAACACCGAGCACCCCGAACACTGAGCTCCCTGCACCCTGAGCACTGAGCACCCTGAGGACTGAGCACCCAGCAACCTGAGCACTGAGCACCCAGCACCCTGAGTACTGAGCACCGATCACCCTGAGCACTGAGCACCCAGCACCCCGAGCACTGAGCACCCAGCACCCTGAGTACTGAGCACCCAGCACCCTGAGCACTGAGCACCCAGCACCCTGAGTACTGAGCACCCTGAGTACTGAGCAACGATCACCCTGAGCACTGAGCACCCAGCACCCTGAGTACTGAGCACCCAGCACCCTGAGCACTGAGCACCCAGCACCCTGTGCACTGAGCACCCAGCACCCTGAGTTATGAGCACCCAGAACCCTGAGTACTGAGTACAAAGCACCCTGAGCACTGAGCACCCAGCACCCTGAGTACTGAGCACCGAGCACCCTGAGTACTGAGCACCCAGCACCCTGAGTACTGAGCACGCAGCACCCTGAGCACTGAGCACCCAGCACCCTGAGTACTGAGCACCCAGCACCCTGAGTACTGAGCACCCAGCACCCTGAGTACTGAGCACCCAGCACCCTGAGCACTGTGCACCCAGCACCCTGAGTACTGAGCACCGAGCACCCCGAGCACTGAGCAACCAGCACACTGAGTACTGAGCACTGAGCACCCTGAGTACTAAGCACCGAACACCCTGAGTACTGAGCACCCAGCACCCTGAGGACTGAGCACCCAGCACCCTGAGCACTGAGCACCCAGCACCCTGAGTAATGAGCACCCAGCACCCTGAGTACTGAGCATCCAGCACCCTGAGCACTGAGCACCAAGCACCCCGAGCACTGAGCACCCAGCACCCCGAGCACTGAGCACCCAGCACCCTGAGCACTGAGCACCCAGCACCCCGAGCACTGAGCACCCAGCACCCTGAGCACTGAGCACCCAGCACCCTGAGCACTGAGCACCCAGCACCCTGAGTACTGAGTACTCAGCACCCTGAGCACTGAGCACCCAGCACCCTGAGCACTGAGCACCCAGCACCCCGAGCACTGAGCACCCAGCACCCCGAGCACTGAGCACCCAGCACCCCGAGCACTGAGCACTCAGCACCCCGAGCACTGAGCACCCAGCACCCTGAGCACTGAAAACCCAGCACCCTGAGCACTGAGCACCCAGCACCCTGAGTACTGAGTACTCAGCACCCTGAGCACTGAGCACCCAGCACCCTGAGAACTGATCACCGAGCACCCTGAGCACTGAGCACCCAGCACCCTGAGTACTGATAACCGAGCACCCCGAGCACTGAGCACCCAGCATCCTGAGTACTGAGCACCAAGCACCCTGAGTACTGAGCACCCAGCACCCTGAGTACTGAGCACCCAGCACCCTGAGCACTGAGCACAATGCACGCTGAGTACTGAGCACTGAGCACCCTGAGTACTGAGCACCTAGCACCCTGAGTACTGAGCACCCAGCACCCTGAGCACTGAGCAGCCAGCACCCTCAGCACTGAGCACCCACCACCCCGAGCACTGAGCACCCAGCACCCTGAGCACTGAGCACCCAGCACCCCGAGTACTGAGCACACAGCACCCCGAGTACTTAGCACCGAGCACCCCGAGCACTGAGCACCCAGCACCCTGAGTACTGAGCACCCAGTACCCTGAGTACTGAGCTCCCCGAGTACTGAGCACCCAGCACCCCGAGCACTGAGCACCCAGCACCCTGAGTACTGAGAACAGATCACCCTGAGTACTGAGCACCCAGCACCCTGAGTACTGAGCCCCCAGCACCCTGAGTACTGAGCACCCAGCACCCCGAGCACTGAGCACCCAGCACCCCGAGAATGAGCACCCAGCACCCTGAGTACTGAGAACCGAGCACCCTGAGTACTGAGCACCCAGCACCCTGAGTCCTGAGCCCCCAGCACCCTGAGTACTGAGCACCCAGCACCCCGAGCACTGAGCACCCAGCACCCCGAGAATGAGCACCCAGCACCCTGAGTACTGAGCACCCAGCACCCCGAGCACGGAGCACCCAGGACCCCGAGCACTGAGTACAGAGCACCCAGCACCCTGAGTACTGAGCACCGAGCTCCCCGAGCACTGAGCACCCAGCACCCTGAGCACTGAGCACCCAGCACCCTGAGCACTGAGCACCCAGCACCCTCAGTACTGAGCACCCAGCACGCTGAGTACTGAGCACTCAGCACCCTGAGCACTGAGCACCCAGCACCCTGAGTACTGAGCACTGAGCACCCAGCACCCTGTGTACTGATCACTGAGCACCCTGATTACTAAGCACCCAGCACCCTGAGTACTGAGCACCCAGGACCCTGAGCACTGAGCACCGAGCACCCCGAGCACTGAGCACCCAGCACCCTGAGCACTCAGCACCCATCACCCCGATCACTGAGCACCCAGCACCCTGAGCACTGAGCACCCAGCACCCTGAGCACTAAGCACCCAGCACCCAGAGCACTGAGCACCCAGCACCCTGAGCACTGAGCACCCAGCACCCTGAGTACTGAGCACCCAGCACCCTGAGTACTGAGCACGGAGCACCCTGAGTACTGAGCACCCAGCACCCTGAGTACTGAGCACCCAGCACCCTGAGCACTGAGCACACAGCACCCTGAGTACTGAGCACCCAGCACCCTGAGTACTGAGCACTGATCACCCTGAGCACTGAGCACCCATCACCCCGAGCACTGAGCACCCAGCACCCTGAGTACTGAGCACCCTGAGCACTGAGCACCCTGAGCACTGAGCACTGAGCACCCAGCACCCTGAGTACTGAGCACCCAAAACTCTGAGCACTGAGCACCCAGCACGCTGAGTACTGAGCACTGAGCACACAGCACCCTGAGTACTGAGCACCCAGCACCCCGAGCACTGAGCTCCCAGCGCCCCGAGCACTGAGCACCCAGCACCCTGAGCACTGAGCACTGAGCACACTGAGCACTGAGCACCCAGCACCCCGAGTACTGAGCACTGAGCACCCTGAGTACTGAGCACCCAACACCCAGAGTACTGATCACCCAGCACCCTGAGAACTGAGCACCAAGCACCCTGAGTACTGAGCACCCAGCACCCTGAGTACTGAGCACCCAGCTGCCTGAGCACTGAGCACTGAGCACCCAGCACCTTGAGCACTGAGCACTGACCACCCAGCACCCCGAGCACTGAGCACCCAGCACCCCGAGCACTGAGCACCCAGCGCCCTGAGCACTGAGCACCCAGCACACTGAGCACTGAGCACCCAGCCCCCTGAGTACTGAGCACCCAGCACCATGAGTACTGAGCACCCAGTACCCTGAGTTCTGAGCACTCAGCACCCTGAGTACTGAGCACCGAGCACCCCGAGCACTGAGCACCAAGCACCCTGAGCACTGAGCACCCTGAGTACTGAGCACCGATCACCCTGAGCACTGAGCACCCAGCACCCTGAGTACTGAGCACCCAGCACCCTGAGCACTGAGCACCCAGCACCCTGAGCACTGAGCACCCAGCACCCTGAGTACTGAGCACCCAGCACCCTGAGCACGGAGCACCCAGGACCCCGAGCACTGAGTACTGAGCACCCAGCATACTGAGTACTGAGCACCGAGCTCCCCGAGCACTGAGCACCCAGCACCCTGAGCACTGAGCACCCAGCACCCTGAGCACTGAGCACCCAGCACCCTGAGTACTGAGCACCCAGCACGCTGAGTACTGAGCACTCAGCACCCTGAGCACTGAGCACCCAGCACCCTGAGTACTGAGCACTGAGCACCCAGCACCCCGAGCACTGAGCACCCAGCACCCCGAGCACTGAGCATGGAGCACCCCGAGGACTGAGCACCCCGCACCCTGAGCACTGAGCATGGAGCACCCCGAGGACTGAGCACCCCGCACCCTGAGCACTGAACACCCAGCACCTTGAGTACTGAGCACGAAGCACCCCGAGCACTGAGCTCCCAGCACCCTGAGTACTGAGCACCCAGCACCCTGAGCACTGAGCACCCAGCACCCTGAGCACTGAGCACCCAGCACCCCGAGCACTGAGCACCCAGCATCCTGAGGACTGAGCACCCAACACCCAGAGTACTGAGCACCCAGCAGCCTGAGAACTGAGCACCCAGCACCCTGAGTACTGAGCACCCAGCACCCTGAGTACTGAGCACCCAGCACCCTGAGCACTGAGCACTGAGCACGCAGCACCCTGAGCACTGAGCACTGACCACCCAGCACCCCGAGAACTGAGCACCCAGCACCCCGAGCACTGAGCACCCAGCACCCTGAGCACTGAGCACCCAGCACCCTGAGCACTGAGCACCCAGCCCCCTGAGTACTGAGCACCCAGCACCATGAGTACTGAGCACCCAGCACCCTGAGTACTGAGCACTCAGCACCCTGAGTACTGAACACCGAGCACCCCGAGCACTGAGCTCCCTGCACCCTGAGCACTGAGCACCCTGAGGACTGAGCACCCAGCAACCTGAGCACTGAGCACCCAGCACCCTGAGTACTGAGCACCGATCACCCTGAGCACTGAGCACCCAGCACCCCGAGCACTGAGCACCCAGCACCCTGAGTACTGAGCACCCAGCACCCTGAGCACTGAGCACCCAGCACCCTGAGTACTGAGCACCCTGAGTACTGAGCAACGATCACCCTGAGCACTGAGCACCCAGCACCCTGAGTACTGAGCACCCAGCACCCTGAGCACTGAGCACCCAGCACCCTGTGCACTGAGCACCCAGCACCCTGAGTACTGAGCACCGAGCACCCTGAGTACTGAGCACCCAGCACCCTGAGTACTGAGCACGCAGCACCCTGAGCACTGAGCACCCAGCACCCTGAGTACTGAGCACCCAGCACCCTGAGTACTGAGCACCCAGCACCCTGAGTACTGAGCACCCAGCACCCTGAGCACTGTGCACCCAGCACCCTGAGTACTGAGCACCGAGCACCCCGAGCACTGAGCAACCAGCACCCTGAGTACTGAGCACTGAGCACCCTGAGTACTAAGCACCGAACACCCTGAGTACTGAGCACCCAGCACCCTGAGGACTGAGCACCCAGCACCCTGAGCACTGAGCACCCAGCACCCTGAGTAATGAGCACCCAGCACCCTGAGTACTGAGCATCCAGCACCCTGAGCACTGAGCACCCAGCACCCCGAGCACTGAGCACCCAGCACCCCGAGCACTGAGCACCCAGCACCCCGAGCACTGAGCACCCAGCACCCCGAGCACTGAGCACCCAGCACCCTGAGCACTGAGCACCCAGCACCCTGAGCACTGAGCACCCAGCACCCTGAGTACTGAGTACTCAGCACCCTGAGCACTGAGCACCCAGCACCCTGAGTACTGATCACCGAGCACCCCGAGCACTGAGCACCCAGCACCCTGAGTACTGATCACCGAGCACCCCGAGCACTGAGCACCCAGCACCCTGAGTACTGAGCACCCAGCACCCTGAGCACTGAGCACCCAGCACCCCGAGCACTGAGCACCCAGCACCCCGAGCACTGAGCACCCAGCACCCCGAGCACTGAGCACTCAGCACCCCGAGCACTGAGCACCCAGCACCCTGAGCACTGAAAACCCAGCACCCTGAGCACTGAGCACCCAGCACCCTGAGTACTGAGTACTCAGCACCCTGAGCACTGAGCACCCAGCACCCTGAGAACTGATCACCGAGCACCCCGAGCACTGAGCACCCAGCACCCTGAGTATTGAGCACCCAGCACCCTGAGCACTGAGCACCGAGCACCCTGAGCACTGAGCACCCAGCACCCTGAGGACTGAGCACCCAGCACCCTGAGCACTGAGCACCCTGAGTACTGAGCACTGAGCACCCTGCGTACTGATCACTGAGCACCCTGAGTACTGAGCCCCCAGCACCCTGAGTACTGAGCACCCAGCACCCCGAGCACTGAGCATCCAGCACCACGAGAATGAGCACCCAGCACCCTGAGTACTGAGAACCGAGCACCCTGAGTACTGAGCACCCAGCACCCTGAGTACTGAGCCCCCAGCACCCTGAGTACTGAGCACCCAGCACCCCGAGCACTGAGCACCCAGCACCCCGAGAATGAGCACCCAGCACCCTGAGTACTGAGCACCCTGCACCCCGAGCACGGAGCACCCAGGACCCCGAGCACTGAGTACTGAGCACCCAGCACCCTGAGTACTGAGCACCGAGCTCCCCGAGCACTGAGCACCCAGCACCCTGAGCACTGAGCACCCAGCACCCTGAGCACTGAGCACCCAGCACCCTCAGTACTGAGCACCCAGCACGCTGAGTACTGAGCACTCAGCACCCTGAGCACTGAGCACCCAGCACCCTGAGTACTGAGCACTGAGCACCCAGCACCCTGTGTACTGAGCACTGAGCACCCTGATTACTAAGCACCCAGCACCCTGAGTACTGAGCACCCAGGACCCTGAGCACTGAGCACCGAGCACCCCGAGCACTGAGCACCCAGCACCCTGAGCACTCAGCACCCATCACCCCGATCACTGAGCACCCAGCACCCTGAGCACTGAGCACCCAGCACCCTGAGCACTAAGCACCCAGCACCCAGAGCACTGAGCACCCAGCACCCTGAGCACTGAGCACCCAACACCCTGAGTACTGAGCACCCAGCACCCTGAGTACTGAGCACGGAGCACCCTGAGTACTGAGCACCCAGCACCCTGAGTACTGAGCACCCAGCACCCTGAGCACTGAGCACACAGCACCCTGAGTACTGAGCACCAGCACCCTGAGTACTGAGCACTGATCACCCTGAGCACTGAGCACCCAGCACCCCGAGCACTGAGCACCCAGCACCCTGAGTACTGAGCACCTAGCACCCTGAGCACTGAGCACCGAGCACCCTGAGTACTGAACACCCAGCACCCTGAGCACTGAGCACTGAGCACCCAGCACCCTGAGCACTGAGCACTGAGCACCCAGCACCCCGAGCACTGAGCACCCAGCACCCTGAGCACCCAGCACCCTGAGCACTGAGCACCCTGAGCACTGAGCACCCTGAGCACTGAGCACTGAGCACCCAGCACCCTGAGTACTGAGCACCCAACACTCTGAGCACTGAGCACCCAGCACGCTGAGTACTGAGCACTGAGCACACAGCACCCTGAGCACTGAGCACCCAGCACCCTGAGCACTGAGCACTGAGCACCCAGCACCCCGAGCACTGAGCACCCAGCACCCTGAGCACCCAGGACCCTGAGCACTGAGCACCCTGAGTACTGAGCACCCAGCACCCTGAGCACTGAGCACACAGCACCCTGAGTACTGAGCACCCTGAGTACTGAGCACCGATCACCCTGAGCACTGAGCACCCAGCACCCTGAGTACTGAGCACACAGCACCCTGAGCTCTGAGCACCCAGCACCCTGAGCACTGAGCACCCAGCACCCTGAGTACTGAGCACCCAGAACCCTGAGTACTGAGTACAAAGCACCCTGAGCACTGAGCACCCAGCACCCTGAGTACTGAGCACCGAGCACCCTGAGCACTGAGCACCCAGCACCCTGAGTACTGAGCACACAGCACCCTGAGCACTGAGCACCCAGCACCCTGAGCACTGAGCACCCAGCACCCTGAGTACTGAGCACCCAGAACCCTGAGTACTGAGTACAAAGCACCCTGAGCACTGAGCACCCAGCACCCTGAGTACTGAGCACCGAGCACCCTGAGCACTGAGCACCCAGCACCCTGAGTACTGAGCCCCCAGCCCCCTGAGTACTGAGCACCCAGCACCCTGAGTACGGAGCACCCAGCACCCTGAGTACTGAGCACCCAGCACCCTGAGTATTGAGCACCGAGCACCCCGAGCACTGAGCAACCAGCACCCTGAGTACTGAGCACTGAGCACCCTGAGTACTAAGCACCGAACACCCTGAGTACTGAGCACCCAGCACCCTGAGGACTGAGCACCCAGCACCCTGAGCACTGAGCACCCAGCACCCTGAGTAATGAGCACCCAGCACCCTGAGTACTGAGCACCCAGCACCCTGAGCACTGAGCACCCAGCACCCCGAGCACTGAGCACCCAGCACCCTGAGTACTGAGTACTCAGCACCCTGAGCACTGAGCACCCAGCACCCTGAGTACTGATCACCGAGCACCCCGAGCACTGAGCACCCAGCACCCTGAGCACTGAGCACCCAGCACCCTGAATAATGAGCACCCAGCACCCTGAGTACTGATCACCGAGCACCCCGAGCACTGAGCACCCAGCACCCTGAGTACTGAGCACCCAGCACCCTGAATACTGAGCACCCAGCACCCTGAGTACTGAGCACCCAGCACCCTGCGCACTGAGCACAAAGCACGCTGAGTACTGAGCACTGAACACCCTGAGTACTGAGCACCGAGGACCCTGAGCACTGAGCACCCAGCACGCTGAGTACTGAGCACTGAGCACCCTGAGTACTGAGCACCTAGCACCCTGAGTACTGAGCACCCAGCACCCTGAGCACTGAGCAGCCAGCACCCTCAGCACTGAGCACCCAGCACCCCGAGCACTGAGCACCAAGCACCCTGAGCACTGAGCACCCAGCACCCCGAGTACTGAGCACCGAGCACCCCGAGCTCTGAGCACCCAGCAGCCTGAGTACTGAGCACCCAGTACCCTGAGTACTGAGCACCCCGAGTACTGATCACCCAGCACACCGAGCACTGAGCACCCAGCACCCTGAGTACTGAGAACAGATCACCCCGAGCACGGAGCACCCAGGACCCCGAGCACTGAGTACTGAGCACCCAGCACCCTGAGTACTGAGCACCGAGCTCCCCGAGCACTGAGCACCCAGCACCCTGAGCACTGAGCACCCAGCACCCTGAGCACTGAACACCCAGCACCCTGAGTACTGAGCACCCAGCACGCTGAGTACTGAGCACTCAGCACCCTGAGCACTGAGCACCCAGCACCCTGAGTACTGAGCACTGAGCACCCAGCACCCTGAGCACTGAGCACCCAGCACCCTGAGTACTGAGCACCCAGCACCCTGAGTACTGAGCACCCAGCACCCTGAGTACTGAGCACCGAGCACCCTGAGTACTGAGCACCGAGCACCCTGAGTACTGAGCATCCAGCACCCTGAGCACTGAGCACCCAGCACCCTGAGTACTGAGCACCCAGCACCCTGAGTACTGAGCACCCAGCACCCCGAGCACTGAGCACCCAGCACCCTGAGTACTGAGCACCTAGCACCCCGAGCACTGAGCACCCAGCACCCTGAGCACTGAGCACAAAGCACGCTGAGTACTGAGCACCCTGAGTACTGAGCATAGAGGACCCTGAGCACTGAGCACCCAGCACCCTGAGCACTGAGCACCCAGCACCCCGAGAATGAGCACCCAGCACCCTGAGTACTGAGAACCGAGCACCCTGAGTACTGAGCACCCAGCACGCTGAGCACTGAACACCCAGCACCCCGAGTACTGAGCACCCAGCACCCCGAGCACTGAGCACCCAGCACCACGAGAATGAGCACCCAGCACCCTGAGAACTGAGCACCCAGCACCCTGAGTAATGAGCACCCAGCACCCCGAGCACTGAGCACCCTGAATACTGAGCACCCAGCACCCTGAGTACTGTGCACTAAGCACCCAGAGCGCTGAGCACCCAGGACCCCGAGCACTGAGTACTGAGCACCCAGCACCCTGAGTACTGAGCACCGAGCTCCCCGAGCACTGAGCACCCTGAGTACTGAGCACCCAGCACCCTGAGTACTGAGCACCCAGCACCCTGAGCACTGAGCACACAGCACCCTGAGTACTGAGCACCCAGCACCACGAGCACTGAGCACACAGCACCCTGAGTACTGAGCACCCTGAGGACTGAGCACCGATCACCATGAGCACTGAGAACCCAGCACCCTGAGTACTGAGCACCCAGCACCCTGAGCACTGAGCACCCAGCACCCTGAGTACTGAGCAGAGAGCACCCTGATCACTGAGCACCCAGCACCCTGAGTACTGAGCACGCAGCACCCTGAGTACTGAGCACCGAGCACCCCGAGTACTGAGCACCCAGCACCCTGAGCACTCAGCACCCAGCACACCGAGCACTGAGCACCCAGCACCCTGAGTACTGAGCTCCCAGCACCCGAGCCCTGAGCACCCAGCACCCTGAGTACTGAGCACCCTGAGTACTGAGCACCGATCACCCTGAGCACTGAGCACCCAACACCCTGAGTACTGAGCACCCACCGTACTGAGCACTGAGCACACTGAGCACTGAGCACCCAGCACCCTCAGTACTGAGCACCGAGCACCCTGAGCACTGAGCACCCAGCACCCTGAGTACTGAGCACCGAGCACCCCGAGCACTGAGCACCCAGCGCCCCGAGCACTGAGCACTGAGCACCCCGAGTACTGAGCACCCAGCACCCCGAGCACTGAGCACTCAGCACCCTGAGCACTGAGCACCCAGCACCCTGAGTACTGAGCACTGAGCTCCCCGAGTACTGAGCACCCACCACCCCGTGCACTGAGCACCGAGGACACCGAGCACTGAGCACCCAGCACCCCGAGCACTGAGCACCCAGCACCCTGAGCACTGAGCACCCAGCACCCTGAGCACTGAGCACCCAGCACCCCGAGCACTAAGCACCCAGCAACCCGAGCACTGAGCACCCAGCACCCCGAGCACTGAGCACCCAGCACCCTGAGTACTGAGCACCCAGCACCCTGAGTACTCAGCACCCAGCACCCTGAGCACTGAGCAACCAGCACCCTGAGTACTGAGCACCCTGCACCCCAAGCACTAAGCACCCTGAGAACTGAGCACCCAGCACCCCAAGCACTGAGCACCCTGAGTACTGAGCACCCAGCACCCTGATTAATGAGCACCCAGCACCCCGAGAACTGAGCACCCAGCACCCTGAGTATTGAGCACCGAGCACCCTGAGTACTGAGCACCCAGCACCCTGAGTACTGAGCACCCAGTGTACTGAGCACCGAGCACCCAGCACCCTGAGTACTGAGCACCCAGCCCCCTGAGCACTGAGCACCCAGCACCCTGAGTACTGAGCACCGAGCACCCTGAGTACTGAGCACCCAGCACCCCGAGCACTGAGCACCCAGCACCCCGAGCACTGAGCACCCAGCACCCTGAGCACTGAGCACCCTGAGTACTGAGCACTGAGCACCCTGAGTACTGAGCACCCAGCACCCTGAGTATTGAGCACCCAGCAACCTGAGCACTGAGCACCGAGCACCCTGAGCACTGAGCACCAAGCACCCTGAGTACTGAGCACCCTGAGTACTGAGCACACAACACCGTGAGCACTGAGCACCCAGCACCCCGAGCACTGAGCTCCCAGCACCCTGAGCACTGAGCACCCTGAGTACTGAGCACTGAGCACCCTGAGTACTGAGCACTGAGCACCCTGAGTACTGAGCACCCAGCACCCTGAGTACTGAGCACCCAGCACCCTGAGCAATGAGCACCCGGAGTACTGAGCACCCAGCACCCTGAGTACTAAGCACCGAGCACCCTGAGTACTGAGCACCCAGTACCCTGAGCACTGAACACACAGCACCCTGAGTACTGAGCACCCCGAGCATTGAGCACCCAGCACCCTGAGCACTGAGGACCCAGCACCCTGAGTACTGAGCACCCAGCACCCTGAGCACTGAGCACCCAGCACCCTGAGTACTGAGCACCCAGCACCCTGAGCACTGAGCACCCAGCACCCTGAGTAATGAGCACTGAGCACCCAGCACCCCGAGCACTGAGCACTCAGCACCCTGTGTACTGAGCACTGAGTACCCAGCACCCCGAGCACTGAGCACCCAGCACCCTGAGCACTGAGCACCCTGAGTACTGAGCACCCAGCACCCTGAGCACTGAGCACCCAGCACCCTGAGCACTGAGCACCCTGAGTACTGAGCACCCAGCACCCTGAGCACTGAGCACCCAGCACCCTGAGCACTGAGCACCCAGCACCCAGAGCACTGAGCACCCTGAGCACTGAGAACCGAGCACCCTGAGTGCTGAGCACTGAGCACCCTGACCACTGAGCACCCAGAACCCTGAGTACTGAGCACCCAGCACCCTGAGCACTGAGGACGGAGCACCCTGAGTACTAAGCACAAAGCACCCTGAGTACTGAGCACCCAGCACCCTGAGCACTGAGCACCCAGCACACTGAGTACTGAGCACTGAGCACCCTGAGTACTGAGCACCGAGCACCCTGAGCACTGAGCACCCAGCACGCTGAGTACTGAGCACTGAGCACCCTGATTAATGAGCACCCAGCACCCCGAGAACTGAGCACCCAGCACCCTGAGTATTGAGCACCGAGCACCCTGAGTACTGAGCACCCAGCACCCTGAGTACTGAGCACCCAGTGTACTGAGCAACGAGGACCTAGCACCCTGAGTACTGAGCACCCAGCACCCTGAGCACCGAGCACCCAGCACCCTGAGTACTGAGCACCGAGCACCCTGAGTACTGAGCACCCAGCACCCCGAGCACTGAGCACCCAGCACCCCGAGCACTGAGCACCCAGCACACCGAGCACTCAGCACCCAGCACCCCGAGCACTGAGCACCCAGCACACCGAGCACTGAGCACCCAGCACCCCGAGCACCGAGCACCATGAGTACTAAGCACCGAGCACCCTGAGCACTGAGCACCCAGCACCCTGAGCACTGAGCACCCAGCACCCTGAGTACTGAGCCCCCAGCACCCCGAGCACTGAGCACCCAGCACCGTGAGTACTGAGCACCCAGCACCCTGAGCACTGAGCACCGAGCACCCTGAGCACTGAGCACCCAGCACCCTGAGGACTGAGTACCCAGCACCCCGAGCACTGAGCACCCAGCACCCTGAGCACTGAGCACCCTGATTACTGAGCACTGAGCACCCTGAGTACTGAGCACCCAGCACCCTGAGTATTGAGCACCCAGCAACCTGAGCACTGAGCACCAAGCACCCTGAGCACTGAGCACCCAGCACCCTGAGCACTGAGCACCCAGCACCCTGAGCACTTAGCACCCTGAGGACTGAGCACCCAGCACCCTGAGTACTGAGCACCCAGCACCCTGAGTACTGAGCACCCAGCATCCTGAGTACTGAGCACCCTGAGTACTGAGCACCCAGCACCCCGAGCACTGAGCACCCAGCATCCTGAGTACTGTGCAACCTGAGTACTGAGCACCCAGCAACCTGAGTACTTAGCACCCAGCACCTGAGCACTTAGCACCCAGCACCCTGAGTACTGAGCACCGAGCACTCCGAGTACTGAGCACCCAGCACCCCGAGCACTGAGCACCCAGCACCCTGAGCACTGAGCACCCAGCACCCCAAGCACTGAGCACCCAGCACCCTGAGTACTGAGTACTGAGCACCCTGTGTACTGAGCACCCAGCATCCTGAGCACTGAGCACCCGGCACCCTGAGTACTGAGCACCGACCACCCCGAGCACTGAGCACGCAGCACCCTGAGTACTGAGCACCCAGCACTAAAAGTACTGAGCACCGAGCACCCTGAGCACTGAGCACCGAGCACCCCGAGCACTGAGCACCCAGCACCCTGAGTACTGAGCACCCAGCAAAAAGTGTACTGAGCAGCGAGCACCCTGAGCACTGAGCACCCAGCACCCTGAGTAATGAGCACCCAGCACCCCGAGTACTGAGCACCCAGCACCCCGAGCACTGAGCACCCAGCACCCTGAGTACTGAGCACCCAGCACCCTGAGCACTGAGCACAAAGCACACTGAGTACTGAGCACCCTGAGTACTGAGCATAGAGGACCCTGAGCACTGAGCACCCAGCACCCTGAGCACTGAGCACCCAGCACACCGAGAATGAGCACCCATCACTCTGAGTACTGAGAACCGAGCACCCTGAGTACTGAGGACGCAGCACGCTGAGCACTGAGCACCCAGCACCCCGAGTACTGAGCACCCAGCACCCCGAGCACTGAGCACCCAGCACCACGAGAATGAGCACCCAGCACCCTGAGTACTGAGCACCCAGCACCCTGAGTACTGAGCACCCTGAGTACTGAGCACCGATCACCCTGAGCACTGAGCACCCAACACCCTGAGTACTGAGCACCCAACGTACTGAGCACCGAGCACACTGAGCACTGAGCACCCAGCACCCTGAGTACTGAGCACCGAGCACCCTGAGCACTGAGCACCCAGCACCCTGAGTACTGAGCACCGAGCACCCCGAGCACTGAGCACCCAGCGCCCCGAGCACTGAGCACCCAGCACCCCGAGCACTGAGCACCCAGCACCCGTAGCACTGAGGACCCAGCACCCCGAGCAATGAGCACCCAGCACCCTGAGTACTGAGCACCCAGCACCCCGAGTACTGAGCACCCAGCAACCTGAGCACCGAGCACCCAGCACCCCGAGCACTGAGCACCCAGCACCCTGAGCACTGAGCACCCAGCACTCTGAGTACTGAGCACTGAGCTCCCCGAGTACTGAGCACCCACCACCCCGAGCACTGAGCACCGAGGACACCGAGCACTGAGCAACCAGCACCCCGAGCACTGAGCACCCAGCACCCTGAGCACTGAGCACCCAGCACCCTGAGCACTGAGCACCCAGCACCCCGAGCACTAAGCACCCAGCAACCCGAGCACTGAGCACCCAGCACCCCGAGCACTGAGCACACAGCACCCTGAGTACTGAGCACCCAGCACCCTGAGTACTCAGCACCCAGCACCCTGAGCACTGAGCAACCAGCACCCTGAGTACTGAGCACCCTTCACCCCAAGCACTGAGCACCCTGAGAACTGAGCACCCAGCACCCCAAGCACTGAGAACCCTGAGTACTGAGCACCCAGCACCCTGATTAATGAGCACCCAGCACCCCGAGAACTGAGCACCCAGCACCCTGAGTATTGAGCACCGAGCACCCTGAGTACTGAGCACCCAGCACCCTGAGTACTGAGCACCCAGTGTACTGAGCACCGAGCACCCAGCACCCTGAGTACTGAGCACCCAGCACCCTGAGCACTGAGCACCCAGCACCCTGAGTACTGAGCACCGAGCACCCTGAGTACTGAGCAACCAGCACCCCGAGCACTGAGCACCCAGCACCCCGAGCACTGAGCACCCAGCACCCTGAGCACTGAGCACCCTGAGTACTGAGCACAGAGCACCCTGAGTACTGAGCACCCAGCACCCTGAGTATTGAGCACCCAGCAACCTGAGCACTGAGCACCAAGCACCCTGAGCACTGAGCACCAAGCACCCTGAGTACTGAGCACCCTGAGTACTGAGCACACAGCACCGTGAGCACTGAGCACCCAGCACCCCGAGCACTGAGCACCCAGCACCCTGAGCACTGAGCACCCTGAGTACTGAGCACAGAACACCCTGAGTACTGAGCACTGAGCACCCTGAGTACTGAGCACCCAGCACCCTGAGCACTGAGCACCCAGCACCCTGAGCACTGAGCACACTGAGCACTGAGCACCCAGCACCCTGAGTACTGAGCACCGAGCACCCTGAGCACTGAGCACCCAGCACCCTGAGTACTGAGCACCGAGCACCCCGAGCACTGAGCACCCAGCGCCCCGAGCACTGAGCACTGAGCACCCAGAGTACGGAGCACCCAGCACCCCGAGCACTGAGCACCCAGCACCCTGAGCACTGAGCACCCAGCACCCTGAGTACTGAGCACTGAGCTCCCCGAGTACTGAGCACCCACCACCCCGTGCACTGAGCACCGAGGACACCGAGCACTGAGCACCCAGCACCCCGAGCACTGAGCACCCAGCACCCTGAGCACTGAGCACCCAGCACCCTGAGCACTGAGCACCCAGCACCCCGAGCACTAAGCACCCAGCAACCCGAGCACTGAGCACCCAGCACCCCGAGCACTGAGCACCCAGCACCCTGAGTACTGAGCACCCAGCACCCTGAGTACTCAGCACCCAGCACCCTGAGCACTGAGCAACCAGCACCCTGAGTACTGAGCACCCTGCACCCCAAGCACTAAGCACCCTGAGAACTGAGCACCCAGCACCCCAAGCACTGAGCACCCTGAGTACTGAGCACCCAGCACCCTGATTAATGAGCACCCAGCACCCCGAGAACTGAGCACCCAGCACCCTGAGTATTGAGCACCGAGCACCCTGAGTACTGAGCACCCAGCACCCTGAGTACTGAGCACCCAGTGTACTGAGCACCGAGCACCCAGCACCCTGAGTACTGAGCACCCAGCCCCCTGAGCACTGAGCACCCAGCACCCTGAGTACTGAGCACCGAGCACCCTGAGTACTGAGCACCCAGCACCCCGAGCACTGAGCACCCAGCACCCCGAGCACTGAGCACCCAGCACCCTGAGCACTGAGCACCCTGAGTACTGAGCACTGAGCACCCTGAGTACTGAGCACCCAGCACCCTGAGTATTGAGCACCCAGCAACCTGAGCACTGAGCACCGAGCACCCTGAGCACTGAGCACCAAGCACCCTGAGTACTGAGCACCCTGAGTACTGAGCACACAGCACCGTGAGCACTGAGCACCCAGCACCCCGAGCACTGAGCTCCCAGCACCCTGAGCACTGAGCACCCTGAGTACTGAGCACTGAGCACCCTGAGTACTGAGCACTGAGCACCCTGAGTACTGAGCACCCAGCACCCTGAGTACTGAGCACCCAGCACCCTGAGCAATGAGCACCCGGAGTACTGAGCACCCAGCACCCTGAGTACTAAGCACCGAGCACCCTGAGTACTGAGCACCCAGTACCCTGAGCACTGAACACACAGCACCCTGAGTACTGAGCACCCCGAGCATTGAGCACCCAGCACCCTGAGCACTGAGGACCCAGCACCCTGAGTACTGAGCACCCAGCACCCTGAGCACTGAGCACCCAGCACCCTGAGTACTGAGCACCCAGCACCCTGAGCACTGAGCACCCAGCACCCTGAGTAATGAGCACTGAGCACCCAGCACCCCGAGCACTGAGCACTCAGCACCCTGTGTACTGAGCACTGAGTACCCAGCACCCCGAGCACTGAGCACCCAGCACCCTGAGCACTGAGCACCCTGAGTACTGAGCACCCAGCACCCTGAGCACTGTGCACCCAGCACCCTGAGCACTGAGCACCCAGCACCCAGAGCACTGAGCACCCTGAGTACTGAGCACTGAGCACCCTGAGCACTGAGAACCGAGCACCCTGAGTGCTGAGCACTGAGCACCCTGACCACTGAGCACCCAGAACCCTGAGTACTGAGCACCCAGCACCCTGATCACTGAGGACGGAGCACCCTGAGTACTAAGCACAAAGCACCCTGAGTACTGAGCACCCAGCACCCTGAGCACTGAGCACCCAGCACACTGAGTACTGAGCACTGAGCACCCTGAGTACTGAGCACCGAGCACCCTGAGCACTGAGCACCCAGCACGCTGAGTACTGAGCACTGAGCACCCTGATTAATGAGCACCCAGCACCCCGAGAACTGAGCACCCAGCACCCTGAGTATTGAGCACCGAGCACCCTGAGTACTGAGCACCCAGCACCCTGAGTACTGAGCACCCAGTGTACTGAGCACCGAGGACCCAGCACCCTGAGTACTGAGCACCCAGCACCCTGAGCACCGAGCACCCAGCACCCTGAGTACTGAGCACCGAGCACCCTGAGTACTGAGCACCCAGCACCCCGAGCACTGAGCACCCAGCACCCCGAGCACTGAGCACCCAGCACACCGAGCACTCAGCACCCAGCACCCCGAGCACTGAGCACCCAGCACACCGAGCACTGAGCACCCAGCACCCCGAGCACCGAGCACCATGAGTACTAAGCACCGAGCACCCTGAGCACTGAGCACCCAGCACCCTGAGCACTGAGCACCCAGCACCCTGAGTACTGAGCCCCCAGCACCCCGAGCACTGAGCACCCAGCACCGTGAGTACTGAGCACCCAGCACCCTGAGCACTGAGCACCGAGCACCCTGAGCACTGAGCACCCAGCACCCTGAGGACTGAATACCCAGCACCCCGAGCACTGAGCACCCAGCACCCTGAGCACTGAGCACCCTGATTACTGAGCACTGAGCACCCTGAGTACTGAGCACCCAGCACCCTGAGTATTGAGCACCCAGCAACCTGAGCACTGAGCACCAAGCACCCTGAGCACTGAGCACCCAGCACCCTGAGCACTGAGCACCCAGCACCCTGAGCACTTAGCACCCTGAGGACTGAGCACCCAGCACCCTGAGTACTGAGCACCCAGCACCCTGAGTACTGAGCACCCAGCATCCTGAGTACTGAGCACCCTGAGTACTGAGCACCCAGCACCCCGAGCACTGAGCACCCAGCATCCTGAGTACTGTGCAACCTGAGTACTGAGCACCCAGCAACCTGAGTACTTAGCACCCAGCACCTGAGCACTTAGCACCCAGCACCCTGAGTACTGAGCACCGAGCACTCCGAGTACTGAGCACCCAGCACCCCGAGCACTGAGCACCCAGCACCCTGAGCACTGAGCACCCAGCACCCCAAGCACTGAGCACCCAGCACCCTGAGTACTGAGTACTGAGCACCCTGAGTACTGAGCACCCAGCATCCTGAGCACTGAGCACCCGGCACCCTGAGTACTGAGCACCGACCACCCCGAGCACTGAGCACGCAGCACCCTGAGTACTGAGCACCCAGCACTAAAAGTACTGAGCACCGAGCATCCTGAGCACTGAGCACCGAGCACCCCGAGCACTGAGCACCCAGCACCCTGAGTACTGAGCACCCAGCAAAAAGTGTACTGAGCAGCGAGCACCCTGAGCACTGAGCACCCAGCACCCTGAGTAATGAGCACCCAGCACCCCGAGTACTGAGCACCCAGCACCCCGAGCACTGAGCACCCAGCACCCTGAGTACTGAGCACCCAGCACCCTGAGCACTGAGCACAAAGCACACTGAGTACTGAGCACCCTGAGTACTGAGCATAGAGGACCCTGAGCACTGAGCACCCAGCACCCTGAGCACTGAGCACCCAGCACACCGAGAATGAGCACCCATCACTCTGAGTACTGAGAACCGAGCACCCTGAGTACTGAGGATGCAGCACGCTGAGCACTGAGCACCCAGCACCCCGAGTACTGAGCACCCAGCACCCCGAGCACTGAGCACCCAGCACCACGAGAATGAGCACCCAGCACCCTGAGTACTGAGCACCCAGCACCCTGAGTACTGAGCACCCTGAGTACTGAGCACCGATCACCCTGAGCACTGAGCACCCAACACCCTGAGTACTGAGCACCCAACGTACTGAGCACCGAGCACACTGAGCACTGAGCACCCAGCACCCTGAGTACTGAGCACCGAGCACCCTGAGCACTGAGCACCCAGCACCCTGAGTACTGAGCACCGAGCACCCCGAGCACTGAGCACCCAGCGCCCCGAGCACTGAGCACCCAGCACCCCGAGCACTGAGCACCCAGCACCCGTAGCACTGAGGACCCAGCACCCCGAGCAATGAGCACCCAGCACCCTGAGTACTGAGCACCCAGCACCCCGAGTACTGAGCACCCAGCAACCTGAGCACCGAGCACCCAGCACCCCGAGCACTGAGCACCCAGCACCCTGAGCACTGAGCACCCAGCACTCTGAGTACTGAGCACTGAGCTCCCCGAGTACTGAGCACCCACCACCCTGAGCACTGAGCACCGAGGACACCGAGCACTGAGCAACCAGCACCCCGAGCACTGAGCACCCAGCACCCTGAGCACTGAGCACCCAGCACCCTGAGCACTGAGCACCCAGCACCCCGAGCACTAAGCACCCAGCAACCCGAGCACTGAGCACCCAGCACCCCGAGCACTGAGCACACAGCACCCTGAGTACTGAGCACCCAGCACCCTGAGTACTCAGCACCCAGCACCCTGAGCACTGAGCAACCAGCACCCTGAGTACTGAGCACCCTTCACCCCAAGCACTGAGCACCCTGAGAACTGAGCACCCAGCACCCCAAGCACTGAGAACCCTGAGTACTGAGCACCCAGCACCCTGATTAATGAGCACCCAGCACCCCGAGAACTGAGCACCCAGCACCCTGAGTATTGAGCACCGAGCACCCTGAGTACTGAGCACCCAGCACCCTGAGTACTGAGCACCCAGTGTACTGAGCACCGAGCACCCAACACCCTGAGTACTGAGCACCCAGCACCCTGAGCACTGATCACCCAGCACCCTGAGTACTGAGCACCGAGCACCCTGAGTACTGAGCAACCAGCACCCCGAGCACTGAGCACCCAGCACCCCGAGCACTGAGCACCCAGCACCCTGAGCACTGAGCACCCTGAGTACTGAGCACAGAGCACCCTGAGTACTGAGCACCCAGCACCCTGAGTATTGAGCACCCAGCAACCTGAGCACTGAGCACCAAGCACACTGAGCACTGAGCACCAAGCACCCTGAGTACTGAGCACCCTGAGTACTGAGCACACAGCACCGTGAGCACTGAGCACCCAGCACCCCGAGCACTGAGCACCCAGCACCCTGAGCACTGAGCACCCTGAGTACTGAGCACTGAACACCCTGAGTACTGAGCACTGAGCACCCTGAGTACTGAGCACCCAGCACCCTGAGTACTGAGCACCCAGCACCCTGAGCAATAAGCACCCGGAGTACTGAGCACCCAGCACCCTGAGTACTAAGCACCGAGCACCCTGAGTACTGAGCACCCAGTACCCTGAGCACTGAACACACAGCACCCTGAGTACTGAGCACCCTGAGCATTGAGCACCCAGCACCCTGAGCACTGAGGACCCAGCACCCTGAGTACTGAGCACCCAGCACCCTGAGCACTGAGCACCCAGCACCCTGAGTACTGAGCACCCAGCACCCTGAGCACTGAGCACTCTGAGTAATGAGCACTGAGCACCCAGCACCCCGAGCACTGAGCACTCAGCACCCTGTGTACTGAGCACTGAGTACCCAGCACCCCGAGCACTGAGCACCCAGCACCCTGAGCACTGAGCACCCTGAGTACTGAGCACCCTGAGCACTGAGCACCCAGCACCCTGAGCACTGAGCACCCAGCACCCAGAGCACTGAGCACCCTGAGTACTGAGCACTGAGCACCCTGAGCACTGAGCACCGAGCACCCTGAGTGCTGAGCACTGAGCACCCTGACCACTGAGCACCCAGCACCCTGAGTACTGAGCACCCAGCACCCTGAGCACTGAGGACCGAGCACCCTGAGTACTAAGCACAAAGCACCCTGAGTACTGAGCACCCAGCACCCTGAGCACTGAGCACCCAGCACACTGAGTACTGAGCACTGAGCACCCTGAGTACTGAGCACCGAGCACCCTGAGCACTGAGCACCCAGCACGCTGAGTACTGAGCACTGAGCACCCTGATTAATGAGCACCCGGCACCCCGAGAACTGAGCACCCAGCACCCTGAGTATTGAGCACCGAGCACACTGAGTACTGAGCACCCAGCACCCTGAGTACTGAGCACCCAGTGTACTGAGCACCGAGCACCCAGCTTCCTGAGTACTGAGCACCCAGCACCCTGAGCACTGAGCACCCAGCACCCTGAGTACTGAGCACCGAGCACCCTGAGTACTGAGCACCCAGCACCCCGAGCACTGAGCACCCAGCACCCCGAGCACTGAGCACCCAGCACACCGAGCACTCAGCACACAGCACCCCGAGCACTGAGCACCCAGCACACCGAGCACTGAGCACCCAGCACCACGAGCACCGAGCACCATGAGTACTAAGCACCGAGCACCCTGAGCACTGAGCACCCAGCACCCTGAGCACTGAGCACCCAGCACCCTGAGTACTGAGCCCCCAGCACCCCGAGCACTGAGCACCCAGCACCGTGAGTACTGAGCACCCAGCACCCTGAGCACTGAGCACCGAGCACCCTGAGCACTGAGCACCCAGCACCCTGAGGACTGAGTACCCAGCACCCCGAGCACTGAGCACCCAGCACCCTGAACACTGAGCTCCCTGATTACTGAGCACTGAGCACCCTGAGTACTGAGCACCCAGCACCCTGAGTATTGAGCACCCAGCAACCTGAGCACTGAGCACCGAGCACCCTGAGCACAGAGCACCCAGCACCCTGAGCACTGAGCACCCAGCACCCTGAGCACTTAGCACCCTGAGGACTGAGCACCCAGCACCCTGAGTACTGAGCACCCAGCACCCTGAGTACTGAGCACCCAGCACCCCGAGCACTGAGCACCCAGCACCCTGAGCACTGAGAACTGAGCACCCAGCACCCCGAGCACTGAGCACCCAGCACCCTGAGCACCCAGCACCCTGAGCACTGAGCACCCTGAGCACTGTGCACCCTCAGCACTGAGCACTGAGCACCCAGCACCCTGAGTACTGAGCACCCAACACTCTGAGCACTGAGCACCCAGCACGCTGAGTACTGAGCACTGAGCACACAGCACCCTGAGTACTGAGCACCCAGCACCCCGAGCACTGAGCACCCAGCGCCCCGAGCACTGAGCACCCAGCACCCTGAGCACTGAGCACTGAGCACACTGAGCACTGAGCACCCAGCACCCCGAGTACTGAGCACTGAGA
This sequence comes from Microtus oregoni, assembly GCF_018167655.1. Taxonomy (NCBI): domain Eukaryota; kingdom Metazoa; phylum Chordata; class Mammalia; order Rodentia; family Cricetidae; genus Microtus; species Microtus oregoni. Next base: position 406,088 of record NW_024543262.1, read on the forward strand.
ACCCTGAGTACTGAGCACCCAACACCCAGAGTACTGATCACCCAGCACCCTGAGAACTGAGCACCCAGCACCCTGAGTACTGAGCACCCAGCACCCTGAGTACTGAGCACCCAGCACCCTGAGCACTGAGCACTGAGCACCCAGCACACTGAGCACTGAGCACTGAGCAACCAGCCCCCTGAGTACTGAGCACCCAGCACCATGAGTACTGAGCACCCAGCACCCTGAGCACTGAGCACCCTGAGGACTGAGCACCCAGCACCCTGAGCACTGAGCACCCAGCACACTGAGTACTGAGCACCGATCACCCTGAGCACTGAGCACCCAGCACCCCGAGCACTGAGCACCCAGCACCCCGAGCACTGAGCACCCAGCACCCCGAGCACTGAGCACCCAGCACCCCGAGCACTGAGCACCCAGCACCCTGAGCACTGAAAACCCAGCACCCTGAGCACTGAGCACCCAGCACCCTGAGTACTGAGTACTCAGCACCCGGAGCACTGAGCACCCAGCACCCTGAGTACTGAGCACCAAGCACCCTGAGCACTGAGCACCCAGCACCCTGAGTACTGAGCTCCCTGAGTACTGAGCACCGATCACCCTGAGCACTGAGCACCCAGCACCCTGAGTACTGAGCACCCAGCACCCTGAGCACTGAGCACCCAGCACCCTGAGCACTGAGCACCCAGCACCCTGAGTACTGAGCACCCAGCACCCTGAGTACTGAGTACCCAGCACCCTGAGCACTGAGGACCCAGCACCCTGAGTACTGAGCACCGAGCACCCTGAGTACTGAGCACCCAGCACCCTGAGTACTGAGCACACAGCACCCTGTGCACTGAGCACCCAGCACCCTGAGTACTGAGCACCCAGCACCCTGAGTACTGAGCACCCAGCACCCAGAGCACTGAGCACCCAGCACCCCGAGCACGGAGCACCCAGGACCCCGAGCACTGAGTACTGAGCACTCAGCACCCTGAGTACTGAGCACCGAGCTAACCGAGCACTGAGCACCCTGAGTACTGAGCACCCAGCACCCCGATCACTGAGCACCCAGCACCCTGAGCACTGAGCACCCAGCACCCTGAGCACTGAGCACCCAGCACCCTGAGTACTGAGCACCCAGCACGCTGAGTACTGAGCACCCAGCACCCTGAGCACTGAGCACCCAGCACCCTGAGTACTGAGCACTGAGCACCCAGCACCCCGAGCACTGAGCACCCAGCACCCTGTGTACTGAGCACTGAGCACCCTGAGTACTAAGCACCCAGCACCCTGAGTACTGAGCACCCAGCACCCTGAGCACTGAGCACCGAGCACCCCGAGCACTGAGCACCTAGCACCCTGAGCACTCAGCACCCAGCACCCCGAGCACTGAGCACCCAGCACCCTGAGCACTGAGCACCCAGCACCATGAGCACGGAGAACCCCGAGTACTGAGCACCCAGCACCCTGAGCACTGAGCACCCAGCACCTTGAGTACTGAGCACCGAGCACCTCGAGCACTAAGCACCCAGCACCCTGAGTACTGAGCACCCAGCACCCTGAGCACTGAGCACCCAGAACCCTGAGCACTGAGCACCCAGCACCCTGAGCACGGAGCACCCAGCACCCTGAGTACTGAGCACCCAACACCCAGACTACTGAGCTCCCAGCACCCTGAGCACTGAGCACCCAGCACCCTGAGTACTGAGCACCCAGCACCCTGAGTACTGAACACCCAGCACCCTGAGCACTGAGCACTGAGCACCCTGAGCACTGAGTACTGAGCACTGAGCACCCTGAGCACTGAGCACCCAGCACCCCGAGTACTGAGCACCCAGCACCCCGAGCACTGAGCACCCAGCGCCCCGAGCACTGAGCACTCAGCACCCTGAGCACTGAGCACCCAGCACCCCGAGTACTGAGCACTGAGCACCCTGAGTACTGAGCACCAAGCACCCCGAGTACTGAGCACTGAGCACCCTGAGTACTGAGCACCCAGCACCCTGAGCACTGAGCACCCAGCACACTGAGTACTGAGCACTGAAAACCCTGAGTACTGAGCACCGAGCACCCTGAGTACTGAGCACCCAGCACCCTGATCACTGAGCACGGAGCACCCCGAGGACTGAGCACCCAGCACCCTGAGCACTGAGCACCCAGCACCTTGAGTACTGAGCACCGAGCACAACGAGCACTGAGCACCCAGCACCCTGAGTACTGAGCACCCAGCACCCTGAGCACTGAGCACCCAGCTCCCTGAGCACTGAGCACGCAGCACCCCAAGCACGGAGCACCCAGCACCCTGAGTACTGAGCACAGAGCACCCTGAGCACTGAGCACCCAGCACCCTGAGTACTGAGCACCCAGCATCCTGAGTACTGAGCAACCAGCACCCTGAGCACTGAGCACTGAGCACCCAGCACCCTGACCACTGAGCACTGAGCACCCAGCACCACAGCCCTGAGCACCCAGCACCCCGAGCACTGAGCACCCAGCACCCTGAGCACTGAGCACCCAGCACACTGAGTACTGAGCAACCAGCAACCTGAGTACTGAGCACCCAGCACCCTGAGTACTGAGCACTCAGCACCCTGAGTACTGAGCACCGAGCACAATGAGCAATGAGCACCCAGCACCCTGAGCACTGAGCACCCGGAGGACTGAGCACCCAGCACCCTGAGCACTGAGCACCGATCACTCTGAGCAGTGAGCACCCAGCACCCCGAGCACTGAGCACCCAGCACCCTGAGTACTGAGCACCCAGCACCCCGAGTACTGAGCACCCAGCACCCTGAGTACTGAGCACCCAGCACCCCGAGCACTGAGCACACAGCACCCTGAGTACTGAGCACCCTGAGTACTGAGAACTGAGCACAGATCATCCTGAGTACTGAGCACCCTGAGGACTGAGCACCCAGCACCCAGAGCAATGAGAACCCAGCACCCTGAGTACTGAGCACTGATCACCCTGAGCACTGAGCACCCAGCACCCCGAGCACTGAGCACCCAGCACCCCGAGCACTGAGCACCCAGCACCCTGAGCACTGAGCACCGAGCACCCTGAGTACTGAACACCCAGCACCCTGAGCACTCAGCACTGAGCACCCAGCACCCTGAGCACTGAGCACTGAGCACCCAGCACACCGAGCACTGAGCACCCAGCACCCTGAGCACCCAGCACCCTGAGCACTGAGCACCCTGAGCACTGAGCACATTGAGCACTGAGCACTGAGCACCCAGCACCCTGAGTACTGAGCACCCAACACTCTGAGCACTGAGCACCCAGCACGCTGAGTACTGAGCACTGAGCACACAGCACCCTGAGTACTGAGCACCCAGCACCCCGAGCACTGAGCACCCAGCGCCCCGAGCACTGAGCACCCAGCACCTTGAGTACTGAGCACCGAGCACCCCGAGCACTGAGCACCCAGCACCCCGAGCACTGAGCACCCAGCGCCCCGAGCACTGAGCACCCAGCACCCCGAGCACTGAGCACTGAGCACACTGAGCACTGAGCACCCAGCACCCCGAGTACTGAGCACTGAGCGCCCTGAGTACTGAGCACCCAGCACCCCGAGTACTGAGCACTGAGCACCCTGAGTACTGAGCACCCAGCACCCTGAGCACTGAGAACCCTGAGTACTGAGCACCGAGCACCCTGAGTACTGAGCACCCAGCCCCCTGAGCACTGAGCACGGAGCACCCCGAGGACTGAGCACCCCGCACCCTGAGCACTGAGCACCCAGCACCTTGAGTACTGAGCACCGAGCACCCCGAGCACTGAGCACCCAGCACCCTGAGTACTGAGCACCCAACACCCAGAGTACTGAGCACCCAGCACCCTGATCACTGAGCACCCCGCACCCTGAGTACTGAGCACCCAGCACACTGAGTACTGAGCACCCAGCACCCTGAGTACTGAGCACCTAGCACCCTGAGCACTGAGCACTGACCACCCAGCACCCCGAGCACTGAGCACCCAGCACCCCGAGCACTGAGCACCTAGCGCCCTGAGCACTGAGCACCCGGCACCCTGAGCACTGAGCACCCAGCCCCCTGAGTACTGAGCACCCAGCACCATGAGTACTGAGCACCCAGCACCCTGAGTACTGAGCACCGAGCACCCCGAGCACTGAGCACCCAGCACCCTGAGCACTGAGCACCCTGAGGACTGAGCACCCAGCACCCTGAGCACCTAGCACCCCGAGCACTGAGCACCCAGCACCCTGAGCACTGAGCACCCTGAGCACTGAGCACCCAGCACCCCGAGCACTGAGCACCCAGCACCCTGAGTACTGAGCACCCAGCACCCTGAGCACTGAGCACCCAGCACCCTGAGTACTGAGCACCCTGAGTACTGAGCACCGATCACCCTGAGCACTGAGCACCCAGCACCCTGAGTACTGAGCACCCAGCACCCTGAGCACTGAGCACCCAGCACCCTGAGTACTGAGCACCCAGAACCCTGAGTACTGAGTACAAAGCACCCTGAGCACTGAGCACCCAGCACCCTGAGTACTGAGCACCGAGCACACTAAGTACTGAGCACCAAGCATCCTGAGTACTGAGCACCCAGCACCCTGAGCACTGAGCACCCAGCACCCTGAGTACTGAACACCCAGCACCCTGAGCACTGAGCACTGAGCACCCTGAGCACTGAGTACTGAGCACTGAGCACCCTGAGCACTGAGCACCCAGCACCCCGAGTACTGAGCACCCAGCACCCCGAGCACTGAGCACCCAGCGCCCCGAGCACTGAGCACTCAGCACCCTGAGCAATGAGCACCCAGCACCCCGAGTACTGAGCACTGAGCACCCTGAGTACTGAGCACCAAGCACCCCGAGTACTGAGCACTGAGCACCCTGAGTACTGAGCACCCAGCACCCTGAGCACTGAGCACCCAGCACCCTGAGTACTGAGCACTGAAAACCCTGAGTACTGAGCACCGAGCACCCTGAGTACTGAGCACCCAGCACCCTGATCACTGAGCACGGAGCACCCCGAGGACTGAGCACCCAGCACCCTGAGCACTGAGCACCCAGCACCTTGAGTACTGAGCACCGAGCACAACGAGCACTGAGCACCCAGCACCCTGAGTACTGAGCACCCAGCACCCTGAGCACTGAGCACCCAGCTCCCTGAGCACTGAGCACGCAGCACCCAAAGCACGGAGCACCCAGCACCCTGAGTACTGAGCACAGAGCACCCTGAGCACTGAGCACCCAGCACCCTGAGTACTGAGCACCCAGCACCCTGAGTACTGAGCAACCAGCACCCTGAGCACTGAGCACTGAGCACCCAGCACCCTGACCACTGAGCACTGAGCACCCAGCACCACAGCCCTGAGCACCCAGCACCCCGAGCACTGAGCACCCAGCACCCTGAGCACTGAGCACCCAGCACACTGAGTACTGAGCAACCAGCAACCTGAGTACTGAGAACCCAGCACCCTGAGTACTGAGCACTCAGCACCCTGAGTACTGAGCACCGAGCACAATGAGCAATGAGCACCCAGCACCCTGAGCACTGAGCACCCGGAGGACTGAGCACCCAGCACCCTGAGCACTGAGCACCGATCACTCTGAGCAGTGAGCACCCAGCACCCCGAGCACTGAGCACCCAGCACCCTGAGTACTGAGCACCCAGCACCCCGAGTACTGAGCACCCAGCACCCTGAGTACTGAGCACCCAGCACCCCGAGCACTGAGCACACAGCACCCTGAGTACTGAGCACCCTGAGTACTGAGAACTGAGCACAGATCATCCTGAGTACTGAGCACCCTGAGGACTGAGCACCCAGCACCCAGAGCAATGAGAACCCAGCACCCTGAGTACTGAGCACTGATCACCCTGAGCACTGAGCACCCAGCACCCCGAGCACTGAGCACCCAGCACCCCGAGCACTGAGCACCCAGCACCCTGAGCACTGAGCACCGAGCACCCTGAGTACTGAACACCCAGCACCCTGAGCACTCAGCACTGAGCACCCAGCACCCTGAGCACTGAGCACTGAGCACCCAGCACACCGAGCACTGAGCACCCAGCACCCTGAGCACCCAGCACCCTGAGCACTGAGCACCCTGAGCACTGAGCACCCTGAGCACTGAGCACTGAGCACCCAGCACCCTGAGTACTGAGCACCCAACACTCTGAGCACTGAGCACCCAGCACGCTGAGTACTGAGCACTGAGCACACAGCACCCTGAGTACTGAGCACCCAGCACCCCGAGCACTGAGCACCCAGCGCCCCGAGCACTGAGCACCCAGCACCCCGAGCACTGAGCACTGAGCACACTGAGCACTGAGCACCCAGCACCCCGAGTACTGAGCACTGAGCGCCCTGAGTACTGAGCACCCAGCACCCCGAGTACTGAGCACTGAGCACCCTGAGTACTGAGCACCCAGCACCCTGAGCACTGAGAACCCTGAGTACTGAGCACCGAGCACCCTGAGTACTGAGCACCCAGCCCCCTGAGCACTGAGCACGGAGCACCCCGAGGACTGAGCACCCCGCACCCTGAGCACTGAGCACCCAGCACCTTGAGTACTGAGCACCGAGCACCCCGAGCACTGAGCACCCAGCACCCTGAGTACTGAGCACCCAACACCCAGAGTACTGAGCACCCAGCACCCTGATCACTGAGCACCCCGCACCCTGAGTACTGAGCACCCAGCACACTGAGTACTGAGCACCCAGCACCCTGAGTACTGAGCACCTAGCACCCTGAGCACTGAGCACTGACCACCCAGCACCCCGAGCACTGAGCACCCAGCACCCCGAGCACTGAGCACCTAGCGCCCTGAGCACTGAGCACCCGGCACCCTGAGCACTGAGCACCCAGCCCCCTGAGTACTGAGCACCCAGCACCATGAGTACTGAGCACCCAGCACCCTGAGTACTGAGCACCGAGCAAACCGAGCACTGAGCACCCAGCACCCTGAGCACTGAGCACCCTGAGGACTGAGCACCCAGCACCCTGAGCACCGAGCACCCCGAGCACTGAGCACCCAGCACCCTGAGCACTGAGCACCCTGAGCACTGAGCACCCAGCACCCCGAGCACTGAGCACCCAGCACCCTGAGTACTGAGCACCCAGCACCCTGAGCACTGAGCACCCAGCACCCTGAGTACTGAGCACCCTGAGTACTGAGCACCGATCACCCTGAGCACTGAGCACCCAGCACCCTGAGTACTGAGCACCCAGCACCCTGAGCACTGAGCACCCAGCACCCTGAGTACTGAGCACCCAGAACCCTGAGTACTGAGTACAAAGCACCCTGAGCACTGAGCACCCAGCACCCTGAGTACTGAGCACCGAGCACACTAAGTACTGAGCACCAAGCATCCTGAGTACTGAGCACCCAGCACCCTGAGCACTGAGCACCCAGCACCCTGAGTACTGAGCACCCAGCACCCTGAGTACTGAGCACCCAGCACCCTGAGGACTGAGCACCCAGCACCCTGAGTACTGAGCACCCAGCACCCCGAGCACTGAGCACCCAGCACCCTGAGTACTGAGCACCCAGCACCCTGAGCACTGAGCACCCAGCACCCTGAGTACTGAGCTCCCTGAGTACTGAGCACCGATCACCCTGAGCACTGAGCACCCAGCACCCTGAGTACTGAGCACCCAGCAACCTGAGCACTGGGCACCCAGCACCCTGAGTACTGAGCACCCAGAACCCTGAGTACTGAGTACAATGCACCCTGAGCACTGAGCACCCAGCACCCTGAGTACTGAGCACCGAGCACACTAAGTACTGAGCACCAAGCATCCTGAGTACTGAGCACCCAGCACCCTGAGCACTGAGCACCCAGCACCCTGAGTACTGAGCACCCAGCACCCTGAGTACTGAGCACCCAGCACCCAGAGTACTGAGCACCCAGCACCCTGAGTACTGAGCACCCAGCACCCTGAGTACTGAGCACCGAGCACCCCAAGCACTGAGCAACCAGCACCCTGAGTACTGAGCACTGATCACCCTGAGTACTGAGCACCGAACACCCTGAGTACTGAGCACCCAGCACCCTGAGGACTGAGCACCCAGCACCCTGAACACTGAGCACCCAGCACCCTGAGTACTGTGCCCCCAGCACCCTGAGTACTGAGCACCCAGCACCCTGAGCACTGAGCACCCAGCACCCCGAGCACTGAGCACCCAGCACCCTGAGCACTGAGCACCCAGCACCCCGAGCACTGAGCACCCAGCACCCTGAGCACTGAGCACCCAGCACCCTGAGCACTGAGCACCAAGCACCCTGAGTACTGAGTACTCAGCACCCTGAGCACTGAGCACCCAGCACCCTGAGTACTGATCACCGAGCACCCCGAGCACTGAGCACCCAGCACCCTGAGTACTGAGCACCCAGCACCCTGACTACTGAGCACCCAGCACCCTGAGTACTGAGCACCCAGCACCCTGAGCACTGAGCACAAAGCACGCTGAGTACTGAGCACTGAGCACCCTTAGTACTGAGCACCGAGGACCCTGAGCACTGAGCACCCAGCACCCTGAGCACTGAGCAGCCAGCACCCTCAGCACTGAGCACCCAGCACCCCGAGCACTGAGCACCCAGCACCCTGAGCACTGAGCACCCAGCACCCCGAGTACTGAGCACCCAGCACCCCGAGTAATGAGCACCGAGCACCCCGAGCACTGAGCACCCAGCACCCTGAGTACTGAGCACCCAGTACCCTGAGTACTGAGCACCCCGAGTACTGAGCACCCAGCACCCCGAGCACTGAGCACCCAGCACCCTGAGAACTGAGAACCGAGCACCCTGAGTACTGAGCACCCAGCACCCTGAGTACTGAGCCCCCAGCACCCTGAGTACTGAGCACCCAGCACCCCGAGCACTGAGCACCCAGCACCCCGAGAATGAGCACCCAGCACCCTGAGTACTGAGCACCCAGCACCCCGAGCACGGAGCACCCAGGACCCCGAGCACTGAGTACTGAACACCCAGCACCCGGAGTACTGAGCACCGAGCTCCCCGAGCACTGAGCACCCAGCACCCTGAGCACTGAGCACCCAGCACCCTGAGCACTGAGCACCCAGCACCCTGAGTACTGAGCACCCAGCACGCTGAGTACTGAGCACTCAGCACCCTGAGCACTGAGCACCCAGCACCCTGAGTACTGAGCACTGAGCACCCAGCACCCCGAGCACTGAGCACCCAGCACCCTGTGTACTGAGCACTGAGCACCCTGATTACTAAGCACCTAGCACCCTGAGTACTGAGCACCCAGGACCCTGAGCACTGAGCACCGAGCACCCCGAGCACTGAGCACCCAGCACCCTGAGCACTCAGCACCCATCACCCCGATCACTGAGCACCCAGCACCCTGAGCACTGAGCACCCAGCACCCTGAGCACTGAGCACCCAGCACCCAGAGCACTGAGCACCCAGCACCCTGAGCGCTGAGCACCCAGCACCCTGAGTACTGAGCACCCAGCACCCTGAGTACTGAGCACCGATCACCCTGAGCACTGAGCACCCAGCACCCTGAGTACTGAGCACCCAGCACCCTGAGCACTGAGCACCCAGCACCCTGAGCATTGAGCACCCAGCACCCTGAGTACTTAGCACCCAGAACCCTGAGTACTGAGTATAAAGCACCCTGAGCACTGAGCACCCAGCACCCTGAGTACTGAGCACGGAGCACCCTGAGTACTGAGCACCCAGCACCCTGAGTACTGAGCACCCAGCACCCTGAGCACTGAGCACCCAGCACCCTGAGTACTGAGCACCCAGCACCCTGAGTACTGAGCACTGATCACCCTGAGCACTGAGCACCCAGCACCCCGAGCACTGAGCACCCAGCACCCTGAGTACTGAGCACCTAGCACCCTGAGCACTGAGCACCGAGCACCCTGAGTACTGAACACCCAGCAACCTGAGCACTGAGCACTGAGCACCCAGCACCCTGAGCACTGATCACTGAGCACCCAGCACCCCGAGCACTGAGCACCCAGCACCCTGAGCACCCAGCAACCAGAGCACTGAGCACCCTGAGCACTGAGCACCCTGAGCACTGAGCACTGAGCACCCAGCACCCTGAGTACTGAGCACCCAACACTCTGAGCACTGAGCACCCAGCACGCTGAGTACTGAGCACTGAGCACACAGCACCCTGAGCACTGAGCACCCAGCACCCTGAGCACTGAGCACTGAGCACCCAGCATCCCGAGCACTGAGCAACAGGCACCCTGAGCACCCAGCACCCTGAGCACTGAGCACCCTGAGTACTGAGCACCCAGCACCCTGAGCACTGAGCACACAGCACCCTGAGTACTGAGCACCCTGAGTACTGAGCACCGATCACCCTGAGCACTGAGCACCCAGCACCCTGAGTACTGAGAACACAGCACCCTGAGCACTGAGCACCCAGCACCCTGAGCACTGAACACCCAGCACCCTGAGTACTGAGCACCCAGCACCCTGAGTACTGATCACCGAGCTCCCCGAGCACTGAGCACCCAGCACCCTGAGCACTGAGCACCCAGCACCCTGAGTACTGAACACCCAGCACCCTGAGTACTGAGCACCCAGCACCCTGAGTACTGATCACCGAGCACCCCGAGCACTGAGCACCCAGCACCCTGAGTACTGAGCACCCAGCACCCTGAATACTGAGCACCCAGCACCCTGAGTACTGAGCACTCAGCACCCTGAGCACTGAGCACCCAGCACCCTGAGTACTGAGCACTGAGCACCCAGCACCCCGAGCACTGAGCACCCAGCACCCTGTGTACTGAGCACTGAGCACCCTGATTACTAAGCACCCAGCACCCTGAGTACTGAGCACCCAGGACCCTAAGCACTGAGCACCGAGCACCCCGAGCACTGAGCACTCAGCACCCTGAGCGCTCAGCACCCATCACCCCGATCACTGAGCACCCAGCACCCTGAGCACTGAGCACCCAGCACTCTGAGCACTGAGCACCCAGCACCCAGAGCACTGAGCACCCAGCACCCTGAGCACTGAGCACCCAGCACCCTGAGTACTGAGCACCCAGCACCCTGAGTACTGAGCACCCAGCACCCTGAGTACTGAGCACCGAGCACCCTGAGTACTGAGCACCGAGCACCCTGAGTACTGAGCACCCAGCACCCTGAGCACTGAGCACCCAGCACCCTGAGTACTGAGAACCGAGCACCCTGAGTACTGAACACCCAGCACCCTGAGCACTGAGCACTGAGCACACAGCAGCCTGAGCACTGAGAACTGAGCACCCAGCACCCCGAGCACTGAGCACCCAGCACCCTGAGCACCCAGCACGATGAGCACTGAGCACCCTGAGCACTGAGCACCCTCAGCACTGAGCACTGAGCACCCAGCACCCTGAGTACTGAGCACCCAACACTCTGAGCACTGAGCACCCAGCACGCTGAGTACTGAGCACTGAGCACACAGCACCCTGAGTACAGAGCACCCAGCACCCCGAGCACTGAGCACCCAGCGCCCCGAGCGTTGAGAACCCAGCACCCTGAGCACTGAGCACTGAGCACACTGAGCACTGAGCACCCAGCACCCCGAGTACTGAGCACTGAGCACCCTGAGTACTGAGCACCCAGCACCCTGAGCACTGAGCACTGAGCACCCTGAGTACTGAGCACCCAGCACCCTGAGAACTGAGCACCCAGCACCCTGAGTACTGAGCACCCAGCACCCTGAGTACTGAGCACCCAGCACCCTGAGCACTGAGCACTGAGCACCCAGCACCTTGAGCACTGAGCACAGACCACCCAGCACCCCGAGCACTGAGCACCCAGCACCCCGAGCACTGAGCACCCAGCGCCCTGAGCACTGAGCACCCAGCACACTGAGCACTGAGCACCCAGCCCCCTGAGTACTGAGCACCCAGCACCATGAGTACTGAGCACCCAGCACCCTGAGCACTGAGCACCCTGAGGACTGAGCACCCAGCACCCTGAGCACTGAGCACCCAGCACCCTGAGTACTGAGCACCGATCACCCTGAGCACTGAGCACCCAGCACCCCGAGCACTGAGCACCCAGCACCCTGAGTACTGAGCACCCAGCACCCTGAGCACTGAGCACCCAGCACCCTGAGTACTGAGCACCCTGAGTACTGAGCACCGATCACCCTGAGCACTGAGCACCCAGCACCCTGTGTACTGAGCACCCAGCACCCTGAGCACTGAGCACCCAGCACCCTGAGCACTGAGCACCCAGCACCCTGAGTACTGAGCACCCAGCACCCTGAGTACTGAGTACCTAGCACCCTGAGCACTGAGGACCCAGCACCCTGAGTACTGAGCACCGAGCACCCTGAGTACTGAGCACCCAGCACCCTGAGTACTGAGCACACAGCACCCTGAGCACTGAGCACCCAGCACCCTGAGTACTGAGCACCCAGCACCCTGAGTACTGAGCACCCAGCACCCAGAGCACTGAGCACCCAGCACCCCGAGCATGGAGCACCCAGGACCCCGAGCACTGAGTACTGAGCACCCAGCACCCTGAGTACTGAGCACCGAGCTAACCGAGCACTGAGCACCCTGAGTACTGAGCACCCAGCACCCCGATCACTGAGCACCCAGCACCCTGAGCACTGAGCACCCAGCACCCTGAGCACTGAGCACCCAGCACCCTGAGTACTGAGCACCCAGCAGGCTGAGTACTGAGCACCCAGCACCCTGAGCACTGAGCACCCAGCACCCTGAGTACTGAGCACTGAGCACCCAGCACCCCGAGCACTGAGCACCCAGCACCCTGTGTACTGAGCACTGAGCACCCTGAGTACTAAGCACCCAGCACCCTGAGTACTGAGCACCCAGCACCCTGAGCACTGAGCACCGAGCACCCCGAGCACTGAGCACCCAGCACCCTGAGCACTCAGCACCCAGTACCCCGAGCACTGAGCACCAAGCACCCTGAGCACTGAGCACCCAGCACCATGAGCACGGAGAACCCCTAGTACTGAGCACCCAGCACCCTGAGCACTGAGCACCCAGCACCTTGAGTACTGAGCACCGAGCACCTCGAGCACTAAGCACCCAGCACCCTGAGTACTGAACACCCAGCAACCTGAGCACTGAGCACTGAGCACCCAGCACCCTGAGCACTGAGCACTGAGCACCCAGCACCCCGAGCACTGAGCACCCAGCACCCTGAGCATCCAGCACCCAGAGCACTGAGCACCCTGTGCACTGAGCACCCTGAGCACTGAGCACCCAGCACCCTGAGTACTGAGCACCCAACACTCTGAGCACTGAGCACCCAGCACGCTGAGTACTGAGCACTGAGCACACAGCACCCTGAGCACTGAGCACCCAGCACCCTGAGCACTGAGCACTGAGCACCCAGCATCCCGAGCACTGAGCACCAGGCACCCTGAGCACCCAGCACCCTGAGCACTGAGCACCCTGAGTACTGAGCACCCAGCACCCTGAGCACTGAGCACACAGCACCCTGAGTACTGAGCACCCTGAGTACTGAGCACCGATCACCCTGAGCACTGAGCACCCAGCACCCTGAGTACCGAGCACACAGCACCCTGAGCACTGAGCACCCAGCACCCTGAGCACTGAGCACCCAGCACCCTGAGTACTGAGCACCCAGAACCCTGAGTACTGAGTACAAAGCACCCTGAGCACTGAGCACCCAGCACCCTGAGTACTGAGCACCGAGCACCCTGTGTACTGAGCACCCAGCACCCTGAGTACTGAGCACCCAGCACCCTGAGCACTGAGCACCCAGCACCCTGAGTACTGAGCACCCAGCACCCTGAGTACTGAGCACCCAGCACCCTGAGTAAGGAGCACCCAGCACCCTGAGTACTGAGCACCCAGCACCGTGAGTACTGAGCACCGAGCACCCCGAGCACTGAGCAACCAGCACCCTGAGTACTGAGCACTGAGCACCCTGAGTACTAAGCACCGAACACCCTGAGTACTGAGCACCCAGCACCCTGAGGACTGAGCACCCAGCACCCTGAGCACTGAGCACCCAGCACCCTGAGTAATGAGCACCCAGCACCCTGAGTACTGAGCACCCAGCACCCTGAGCACTGAGCACCCAGCACCCCGAGCACTGAGCACCCAGCACCCTGAGTACTGAGTACTCAGCACCCTGAGCACTGAGCACCCAGCACCCTGAGTACTGATCACCGAGCACCCCGAGCACTGAGCACCCAGCACCCTGAGCACTGAGCACCCAGCACCCTGAGTACTGAGCACCCAGCACCCTGAGCACTGAGCACAAAGCACGCTGAGTACTGAGCACTGAACACCGTGAGTACTGAGCACCGAGGACCCTGAGCACTGAGCACCCAGCACGCTGAGTACTGAGCACTGAGCACCCTGAGTACTGAGCACCTAGCACCCTGAGTACTGAGCACCCAGCACCCTGAGCACTGAGCAGCCAGCACCCTCAGCACTGAGCACCCAGCACTCCGAGCACTGAGCACCCAGCACCCTGAGCACTGAGCACCCAGCACCCCGAGTACTGAGCACCGAGCACCCCGAGCTCTGAGCACCCAGCACACTGAGTACTGAGCACCCAGTACCCTGGGTACTGAGCACCCCGAGTACTGAGCACCCAGCACCCCGAGCACTGAGCACCCAGCACCCTGAGTACTGAGAACAGATCACCCCGAGCTCGGAGCACCCAGGACCCCGAGCACTGAGTACTGAGCAGCCAGCACCCTGAGCACTGAGCACCCAGCACCCTGAGCACTGAACACCCAGCACCCTGAGTACTGAGCACCCAGCACCCTGAGTACTGATCACCGAGCACCCCGAGCACGGAGCACCCAGCACCCTGAGTACTGAGCACCCAGCACCCTGAATACTGAGCACCCAGCACCCTGAGTACTGAGCACTCAGCACCCTGAGCACTGAGGACCCAGCACCCTGAGTACTGAGCACTGAGCACCCAGCACCCCGAGCACTGAGCACCCAGCACCCTGTGTACTGAGCACTGAGCACCCTGATTACTAAGCACCCAGCACCCTGAGTACTGAGCACCCAGGACCCTAAGCACTGAGCACCGAGCACCCCGAGCACTGAGCACTCAGCACCCTGAGCACTCAGCACCCATCACCCCGATCACTGAGCACCCAGCACCCTGAGCACTGAGCACCCAGCACTCTGAGCACTGAGCACCCAGCACCCAGAGCACTGAGCACCCAGCACCCTGAGCACTGAGCACCCAGCACCCTGAGTACTGAGCACCCAGCACCCTGAGTACTGAGCACCCAGCACCCTGAGTACTGAGCACCGAGCACCCTGAGTACTGAGCACCGAGCACCCTGAGTACTGAGCACCCAGCACCCTGAGCACTGAGCACCCAGCACCCTGAGTACTGAGCACCCAGCACCCTGAGTACTGAGCACCTAGCACCCCGAGCACTGAGCACCCAGAACCCTGAGTACTGAGCACCTAGCACCCTGAGCACTGAGCACCGAGCACCCTGAGTACTGAACACCCAGCACCCTGAGCACTGAGCACTGAGCACACAGCACCCTGAGCACTGAGAACTGAGCACCCAGCACCCCGAGCACTGAGCACCCAGCACCCTGAGCACCCAGCACCCTGAGCACTGAGCACCCTGAGCACTGAGCACCCTCAGCACTGAGCACTGAGCACCCAGCACCCTGAGTACTGAGCACCCAACACTCTGAGCACTGAGCACCCAGCACGCTGAGTACTGAGCACTGAGCACACAGCACCCTGAGTACAGAGCACCCAGCACCCCGAGCACTGAGCACCCAGCGCCCCGAGCGTTGAGAACCCAGCACCCTAAGCACTGAGCACTGAGCACACTGAGCACTGAGCACCCAGCACCCCGAGTACTGAGCACTGAGCACCCTGAGTACTGAGCACCCAACACCCCGAGTACTGATCACCCAGCACCCTGAGAACTGAGCACCCAGCACCCTGAGTACTGAGCACCCAGCACCCTGAGTACTGAGCACCCAGCACCCTGCGCACTGAGCACTGAGCACCCAGCACCTTGAGCACTGAGCACTGACCACCCAGCACCCCGAGCACTGAGCACCCAGCACCCCGAGCACTGAGCACCCAGCGCCCTGAGCACTGAGCACCCAGCACACTGAGCACTGAGCACCCAGCCCCCTGAGTACTGAGCACCCAGCACCATGAGTACTGAGCACCCAGCACCCTGAGCACTGAGCACCCTGAGGACTGAGCACCCAGCACCCTGAGCACTGAGCACCCAGCACCCTGAGTACTGAGCACCGATCACCCTGAGCACTGAGCACCCAGCACCCCGAGCACTGAGCACCCAGCACCCTGAGTACTGAGCACCCAGCACCCTGAGCACTGAGCACCCAGCACCCTGAGTACTGAGCACCCTGAGTACTGAGCACCGATCACCCTGAGCACTGAGCACCCAGCACCCTGAGTACTGAGCACCCAGCACCCTGAGCACTGAGCACCCAGCACCCTGAGCACTGAGCACCCAGCACCCTGAGTACTGAGCACCCAGCACCCTGAGTACTGAGTACCCAGCACCCTGAGCACTGAGGACCCAGCACCCTGAGTACTGAGCACCGAGCACCCTGAGTACTGAGCACCCAGCACCCTGAGTACTGAGCACACAGCACCCTGAGCACTGAGCACCCAGCACCCTGAGTACTGAGCACCCAGCACCCTGAGTACTGAGCACCCAGCACCCAGAGCACTGAGCACCCAGCACCCCGAGCATGGAGCACCCAGGACCCCGAGCACTGAGTACTGAGCACCCAGCACCCTGAGTACTGAGCACCGAGCTAACCGAGCACTGAGCACCCTGAGTACTGAGCACCCAGCACCCCGATCACTGAGCACCCAGCACCCTGAGCACTGAGCACCCAGCACCCTGAGCACTGAGCACCCAGCACCCTGAGTACTGAGCACCCAGCACGCTGAGTACTGAGCACCCAGCACCCTGAGCACTGAGCACACAGCACCCTGAGTACTGAGCACTGAGCACCCAGCACCCCGTGCACTGAGCACCCAGCACCCTGTGTACTGAGCACTGAGCACCCTGAGTACTAAGCACCCAGCACCCTGAGTACTGAGCACCCAGCACCCTGAGCACTGAGCACCGAGCACCCCGAGCACTGAGCACCCAGCACCCTGAGCACTGAGCACCGAGCACCCCGAGCACTGAGCACCCAGCACCCCGAGCACTGAGCACCAAGCACCCTGAGCACTGAGCACCCAGCACCATGAGCACGGAGAACCCCGAGTACTGAGCACCCAGCACCCTGAGCACTGAGCACCCAGCACCTTGAGTACTGAGCACCGAGCACCTCGAGCACTAAGCACCCAGCACCCTGAGTACTGAGCACCCAGCACCCTGAGCACTGAGCACCCAGAACCCTGAGTACTGAGCACCCAACACCCAGACTACTGAGCTCCCAGCACACTGAGCACTTAGCAGCCAGCACCCTGAGTACTGAGCACCCAGCACCCTGAGTACTGAACACCCAGCACCCTGAGCACTGAGCACTGAGCACCCTGAGCACTGAGTACTGAGCACTGAGCACCCTGAGCACTGAGCACCCAGCACCCCGAGTACTGAGCACCCAGCACCCTGAGCACTGAGCACCCAGCGCCCCGAGCACTGAGCACCCAGCACCGCGAGCACTGAGCACTGAGCACCCTGAGCACTGAGCACCCAGCACCCGGAGTACTGAGCACTGAGCACCCTGAGTACTGAGCACCAAGCACCCCAAGTACTGAGCACTGAGCACCCTGAGTACTGAGCACCCAGCACCCTGAGCACTGAGCACCCAGCACCCTGAGTACTGAGCACTGAAAACCCTGAGTACTGAGCACCGAGCACCCTGAGTACTGAGCACCCAGCACACTGATCACTGAGCACGGAGCACCCCGAGGACTGAGCACCCAGCACCCTGAGCACTGAGCACCCAGCACCTTGAGTACTGAGCACCGAGCACAACGAGCACTGAGCACCCAGCACCCTGAGTACTGAGCACCCAGCACCCTGAGCACTGAGCACCCAGCTCCCTGAGCACTGAGCACGCAGCACCCCAAGCACTGAGCACCCAGCACCCTGAGTACTGAGCACAGAGCACCCTGAGCACTGAGCACCCAGCACCCTGAGTACAGAGCACCCAGCACCCTGAGTACTGAGCAACCAGCACCCTGAGCACTGAGCACTGAGCACCCAGCACCCTGAGCACTGAGCACCCAGCACCACAGCCCTGAGCACCCAGCACCCCGAGCACTGAGCACCCAGCACCCTGAGCACTGAGCACCCAGCACCCTGAGTACTGAGCAACCAGCAACCTGAGTACTGAGCACCCAGCACCCTGAGTACTGAGCAGTCAGCACCCTGAGTACTGAGCATCGAGCACACCGAGCAATGAGCACCCAGCACCCTGAGCACTGAGCACCCGGAGGACTGAGCACCCAGCACCCTGAGCACTGAGCACCGATCACTCTGAGCAGTGAGCACCCAGCACCCCGAGCACTGAGCACCCAGCACCCTGAGTACTGAGCACCCAGCACCCCGAGTACTGAGCACCCAGCACCCTGAGTACTGAGCACCCAGCACCCCGAGCACTGAGCACCCAGCACCCTGAGTACTGAGCACCCTGAGTACTGAGCACTGAGCACAGAGCATCCTGAGTACTGAGCACCCTGAGGACTGAGCACCCAGCACCCAGAGCACTGAGAACCCAGCACCCTGAGTACTGAGCACTGATCACCCTGAGCACTGAGCACCCAGCACCCCGAGCACTGAGCACCCAGCACCCTGAGTACTGAGCACCCAGCACCCTGAGCACTGAGCACCGAGCACCCTGAGTACTGAACACCCAGCACCCTGAGCACTCAGCACTGAGCACCCAGCACCCTGAGCACTGAGCACTGAGCACCCAGCACCCCGAGCACTGAGCACCCAGCACCCTGAGCACCCAGCACCCTGAGCACTGAGCACCCTGAGCACTGAGCACCCTGAGCACTGAGCACTGAGCACCCAGCACCCTGAGTACTGAGCACCCAACACTCTGAGCACTGAGCACCCAGCACGCTGAGTACTGAGCACTGAGCACACAGCACCCTGAGTACTGAGCACCCAGCACCCCGAGCACTGAGCACCCAGCGCCCCGAGCACTGAGCACCCAGCACCCCGAGCACTGAGCACTGAGCACACTGAGCACTGAGAACCCTGAGTACTGAGCACCAAGCACCCTGAGCACTGAGAACCCTGAGTACTGAGCACCGAGCACCCTGAGTACTGAGTACCCAGCCCCCTGAGCACTGAGCACGGAGCACCCCGAGGACTGAGCACCCCGCACCCTGAGCACTGAGCACCCAGCACCTTGAGTACTGAGCACCGAGCACCCCGAGCACTGAGCACCCAGCACCCTGAGTACTGAGCACCCAACACCCAGAGTACTGAGCACCCAGCACCCTGATCACTGAGCACCCAGCACCCTGAGTACTGAGCACCCAGCACCCTGAGTACTGAGCACCCAGCACCCTGAGCACTGAGCACTGAGCACCCAGCACCCTGAGCACTGAGCACTGACCACCCAGCACCCCGAGCACTGAGCACCCAGCACCCCGAGCACTGAGCACCCAGCGCCCTGAGCACTGAGCACCCAGCACCCTGAGCACTGAGCACCCAGCCCCCTGAGTACTGAGCACCCAGCACCATGAGTATTGAGCACCCAGCACCCTGAGTACTGAGCACCGAGCACCCCGAGCACTGAGCACCCAGCACCCTGAGCACTGAGCACCCTGAGGACTGAGCACCCAGCACCCTGAGCACCGAGCACACCGAGCACTGAGCACCCAGCACCCTGAGCACTGAGCACCCTGAGCACTGAGCACCCAGCACACCGAGCACTGAGCACCCAGCACCCTGAGTACTGAGCACCCAGCACCCTGAGCACTGAGCACCCAGCACCCTGAGTACTGAGCACCCAGCACCCTGAGTACTGAGCACCCTGAGTACTGAGCACCGATCACCCTGAGCACTGAGCACCCAGCACCCTGAGTACTGAGCACCCAGCACCCTGAGCACTGAGCACCCAGCACCCTGAGCACTGAGCACCCAGCACCCTGAGTACTGAGCACCCAGCACCCTGAGTACTGAGTACCCAGCACCCTGAGCACTGAGGACCCAGCACCCTGAGTACTGAGCACCGAGCACCCTGAGTACTGAGCACCCAGCACGCTGAGTACTGAGCACACAGCACCCTGAGCACTGAGCACCCAGCACCCTGAGTACTGAGCACCCAGCACCCTGAGTACTGAGCACCCAGCACCCAGAGCACTGAGCACCCAGCACCCCGAGCATGGAGCACCCAGGACCCCGAGCACTGAGTACTGAGCACCCAGCACCCTGAGTACTGAGCACCGAGCTAACCGAGCACTGAGCACCCTGAGTACTGAGCACCCAGCACCCCGATCACTGAGCACCCAGCACCCTGAGCACTGAGCACCCAGCACCCTGAGCACTGAGCACCCAGCACCCTGAGTACTGAGCACCCAGCACGCTGAGTACTGAGCACCCAGCACCCTGAGCACTGAGCACACAGCACCCTGAGTACTGAGCACTGAGCACCCAGCACCCCGTGCCCTGAGCACCCAGCACCCTGTGTACTGAGCACTGAGCACCCTGAGTACTAAGCACCCAGCACCCTGAGTACTGAGCACCCAGCACCCTGAGCACTGAGCACCGAGCACCCCGAGCACTGAGCACCCAGCACCCTGAGCACTCAGCACCCAGCACCCCGAGCACTGAGCACCAAGCACCCTGAGCACTGAGCACCCAGCACCATGAGCACGGAGAACCCCGAGTACTGAGCACCCAGCACCCTGAGCACTGAGCACCCAGCACCTTGAGTACTGAGCACCGAGCACCTCGAGCACTAAGCACCCAGCACCCTGAGTACTGAGCACCCAGCACCCTGAGCACTGAGCACCCAGAACCCTGAGCACTGAGCACAGAGCACCCTGAGCACGGAGCACCCAGCACCCTGAGTACTGAGCACCCAACACCCAGACTACTGAGCTCCCAGCACACTGAGCACTTAGCAGCCAGCACCCTGAGTACTGAGCACCCAGCACCCTGAGTACTGAACACCCAGCACCCTGAGCACTGAGCACTGAGCACCCTGAGCACTGAGTACTGAGCACTGAGCACCCTGAGCACTGAGCACCCAGCACCCCGAGTACTGAGCACCCAGCACCCTGAGCACTGAGCACCCAGCGCCCCGAGCACTGAGCACCCAGCACCGCGAGCACTGAGCACTGAGCACCCTGAGCACTGAGCACCCAGCACCCGGAGTACTGAGCACTGAGCACCCTGAGTACTGAGCACCAAGCACCCCTAGTACTGAGCACTGAGCACCCTGAGTACTGAGCACCCAGCACCCTGAGCACTGAGCACCCAGCACCCTGAGTACTGAGCACTGAAAACCCTGAGTACTGAGCACCGAGCACCCTGAGTACTGAGCACCCAGCACACTGATCACTGAGCACGGAGCACCCCGAGGACTGAGCACCCAGCACCCTGAGCACTGAGCACCCAGCACCTTGAGTACTGAGCACCGAGCACAACGAGCACTGAGCACCCAGCACCCTGAGTACTGAGCACCCAGCACCCTGAGCACTGAGCACCCAGCTCCCTGAGCACTGAGCACGCAGCACCCCAAGCACTGAGCACCCAGCACCCTGAGTACTGAGCACAGAGCACCCTGAGCACTGAGCACCCAGCACCCTGAGTACAGAGCACCCAGCACCCTGAGTACTGAGCAACCAGCACCCTGAGCACTGAGCACTGAGCACCCAGCACCCTGAGCACTGAGCACCCAGCACCACAGCCCTGAGCACCCAGCACCCCGAGCACTGAGCACCCAGCACCCTGAGCACTGAGCACCCAGCACCCTGAGTACTGAGCAACCAGCAACCTGAGTACTGAGCACCCAGCACCCTGAGTACTGAGCAGTCAGCACCCTGAGTACTGAGCATCGAGCACACCGAGCAATGAGCACCCAGCACCCTGAGCACTGAGCACCCGGAGGACTGAGCACCCAGCACCCTGAGCACTGAGCACCGATCACTCTGAGCAGTGAGCACCCAGCACCCCGAGCACTGAGCACCCAGCACCCTGAGTACTGAGCACCCAGCACCCCGAGTACTGAGCACCCAGCACCCTGAGTACTGAGCACCCAGCACCCCGAGCACTGAGCACCCAGCACCCTGAGTACTGAGCACCCTGAGTACTGAGCACTGAGCACAGAGCATCCTGAGTACTGAGCACCCTGAGGACTGAGCACCCAGCACCCAGAGCACTGAGAACCCAGCACCCTGAGTACTGAGCACTGATCACCCTGAGCACTGAGCACCCAGCACCCCGAGCACTGAGCACCCAGCACCCTGAGTACTGAGCACCCAGCACCCTGAGCACTGAGCACCGAGCACCCTGAGTACTGAACACCCAGCACCCTGAGCACTCAGCACTGAGCACCCAGCACCCTGAGCACTGAGCACTGAGCACCCAGCACCCCGAGCACTGAGCACCCAGCACCCTGAGCACCCAGCACCCTGAGCACTGAGCACCCTGAGCACTGAGCACCCTGAGCACTGAGCACTGAGCACCCAGCACCCTGAGTACTGAGCACCCAACACTCTGAGCACTGAGCACCCAGCACGCTGAGTACTGAGCTCTGAGCACACAGCACCCTGAGTACTGAGCACCCAGCACCCCGAGCACTGAGCACCCAGCGCCCCGAGCACTGAGCACCCAGCACCCCGAGCACTGAGCACTGAGCACACTGAGCACTGAGAACCCTGAGTACTGAGCACCCAGCACCCTGAGCACTGAGAACCCTGAGTACTGAGCACCGAGCACCCTGAGTACTGAGTACCCAGCCCCCTGAGCACTGAGCACGGAGCACCCCGAGGACTGAGCACCCCGCACCCTGAGCACTGAGCACCCAGCACCTTGAGTACTGAGCACCGAGCACCCCGAGCACTGAGCACCCAGCACCCTGAGTACTGAGCACCCAACACCCAGAGTACTGAGCACCCAGCACCCTGATCACTGAGCACCCAGCACCCTGAGTACTGAGCACCCAGCACCCTGAGTACTGAGCACCCAGCACCCTGAGCACTGAGCACTGAGCACCCAGCACCCTGAGCACTGAGCACTGACCACCCAGCACCCCGAGCACTGAGCACCCAGCGCCCTGAGCACTGAGCACCCAGCACCCTGAGCACTGAGCACCCAGCCCCCTGAGTACTGAGCACCCAGCACCATGAGTACTGAGCACCCAGCACCCTGAGTACTGAGCACCGAGCACCCCGAGCACTGAGCACCCAGCACCCTGAGCACTGAGCACCCTGAGGACTGAGCACCCAGCACCCTGAGCACCGAGCACACCGAGCACTGAGCACCCAGCACCCTGAGCACTGAGCACCCTGAGCACTGAGCACCCAGCACACCGAGCACTGAGCACCCAGCACCCTGAGTACTGAGCACCCAGCACCCTGAGCACTGAGCACCCAGCACCCTGAGTACTGAGCACCCAGCACCCTGAATACTGAGCACCCTGAGTACTGAGCACCGATCACCCTGAGCACTGAGCACCCAGCACCCTGAGTACTGAGCACCCAGCACCCTGAGCACTGAGCACCCAGCACCCTGAGCACTGAGCACCCAGCACCCTGAGTACTGAGCACCCAGCACCCTGAGTACTGAGTACCCAGCACCCTGAGCACTGAGGACCCAGCACCCTGAGTACTGAGCACAGAGCACCCTGAGTACTGAGCACCCAGCACCCTGAGTACTGAGCACACAGCACCCTGAGCACTGAGCACCCAGCACCCTGAGTACTGAGCACCCAGCACCCTGAGTACTGAGCACCCAGCACCCAGAGCACTGAGCACCCAGCACCCCGAGCATGGAGCACCCAGGACCCCGAGCACTGAGTACTGAGCACCCAGCACCCTGAGTACTGAGCACCGAGCTAACCGAGCACTGAGCACCCTGAGTACTGAGCACCCAGCACCCCGATCACTGAGCACCCAGCACCCTGAGCACTGAGCACCCAGCACCCTGAGCACTGAGCACCCAGCACCCTGAGTACTGAGCACCCAGCACGCTGAGTACTGAGCACCCAGCACCCTGAGCACTGAGCACACAGCACCCTGAGTACTGAGCACTGAGCACCCAGCACCCCGTGCACTGAGCACCCAGCACCCTGTGTACTGAGCACTGAGCACCCTGAGTACTAAGCACCCAGCACCCTGAGTACTGAGCACCCAGCACCCTGAGCACTGAGCACCGAGCACCCCGAGCACTGAGCACCCAGCACCCTGAGCACTCAGCACCCAGCACCCCGAGCACTGAGCACCAAGCACCCTGAGCACTGAGCACCCAGCACCATGAGCACGGAGAACCCCGAGTACTGAGCACCCAGCACCCTGAGCACTGAGCACCCAGCACCTTGAGTACTGAGCACCGAGCACCTCGAGCACTAAGCACCCAGCACCCTGAGTACTGAGCACCCAGCACCCTGAGCACTGAGCACCCAGAACCCTGAGCACTGAGCACAGAGCACCCTGAGCACGGAGCACCCAGCACCCTGAGTACTGAGCACCCAACACCCAGACTACTGAGCTCCCAGCACACTGAGCACTTAGCAGCCAGCACCCTGAGTACTGAGCACCCAGCACCCTGAGTACTGAACACCCAGCACCCTGAGCACTGAGCACTGAGCACCCTGAGCACTGAGTACTGAGCACTGAGCACCCTGAGCACTGAGCACCCAGCACCCCGAGTACTGAGCACCCAGCACCCTGAGCACTGAGCACCCAGCGCCCCGAGCACTGAGCACCCAGCACCGCGAGCACTGAGCACTGAGCACCCTGAGCACTGAGCACCCAGCACCCGGAGTACTGAGCACTGAGCACCCTGAGTACTGAGCACCAAGCACCCCGAGTACTGAGCACTGAGCACCCTGAGTACTGAGCACCCAGCACCCTGAGCACTGAGCACCCAGCACCCTGAGTACTGAGCACTGAAAACCCTGAGTACTGAGCACCGAGCACCCTGAGTACTGAGCACCCAGCACACTGATCACTGAGCACGGAGCACCCCGAGGACTGAGCACCCAGCACCCTGAGCACTGAGCACCCAGCACCTTGAGTACTGAGCACCGAGCACAACGAGCACTGAGCACCCAGCACCCTGAGTACTGAGCACCCAGCACCCTGAGCACTGAGCACCCAGCTCCCTGAGCACTGAGCACGCAGCACCCCAAGCACTGAGCACCCAGCACCCTGAGTACTGAGCACAGAGCACCCTGAGCACTGAGCACCCAGCACCCTGAGTACAGAGCACCCAGCACCCTGAGTACTGAGCAACCAGCACCCTGAGCACTGAGCACTGAGCACCCAGCACCCTGAGCACTGAGCACCCAGCACCACAGCCCTGAGCACCCAGCACCCCGAGCACTGAGCACCCAGCACCCTGAGCACTGAGCACCCAGCACCCTGAGTACTGAGCAACCAGCAACCTGAGTACTGAGCACCCAGCACCCTGAGTACTGAGCAGTCAGCACCCTGAGTACTGAGCATCGAGCACACCGAGCAATGAGCACCCAGCACCCTGAGCACTGAGCACCCGGAGGACTGAGCACCCAGCACCCTGAGCACTGAGCACCGATCACTCTGAGCAGTGAGCACCCAGCACCCCGAGCACTGAGCACCCAGCACCCTGAGTACTGAGCACCCAGCACCCCGAGTACTGAGCACCCAGCACCCTGAGTACTGAGCACCCAGCACCCCGAGCACTGAGCACCCAGCACCCTGAGTACTGAGCACCCTGAGGACTGAGCACTGAGCACAGAGCATCCTGAGTACTGAGCACCCTGAGGACTGAGCACCCAGCACCCAGAGCACTGAGAACCCAGCACCCTGAGTACTGAGCACTGATCACCCTGAGCACTGAGCACCCAGCACCCCGAGCACTGAGCACCCAGCACCCTGAGTACTGAGCACCCAGCACCCTGAGCACTGAGCACCGAGCACCCTGAGTACTGAACACCCAGCACCCTGAGCACTCAGCACTGAGCACCCAGCACCCTGAGCACTGAGCACTGAGCACCCAGCACCCCGAGCACTGAGCACCCAGCACCCTGAGCACCCAGCACCCTGAGCACTGAGCACCCTGAGCACTGAGCACCCTGAGCACTGAGCACTGAGCACCCAGCACCCTGAGTACTGAGCACCCAACACTCTGAGCACTGAGCACCCAGCACGCTGAGTACTGAGCACTGAGCACACAGCACCCTGAGTACTGAGCACCCAGCACCCCGAGCACTGAGCACCCAGCGCCCCGAGCACTGAGCACCCAGCACCCCGAGCACTGAGCACTGAGCACACTGAGCACTGAGAACCCTGAGTACTGAGCACCCAGCACCCTGAGCACTGAGAACCCTGAGTACTGAGCACCGAGCACCCTGAGTACTGAGTACCCAGCCCCCTGAGCACTGAGCACGGAGCACCCCGAGGACTGAGCACCCCGCACCCTGAGCACTGAGCACCCAGCACCTTGAGTACTGAGCACCGAGCACCCCGAGCACTGAGCACCCAGCACCCTGAGTACTGAGCACCCAACACCCAGAGTACTGAGCACCCAGCACCCTGATCACTGAGCACCCAGCACTCTGAGTACTGAGCACCCAGCACCCTGAGTACTGAGCACCCAGCACCCTGAGCACTGAGCACTGAGCACCCAGCACCCTGAGCACTGAGCACTGACCACCCAGCACCCCGAGCACTGAGCACCCAGCACCCCGAGCACTGAGCACCCAGCGCCCCGAGCACTGAGCACCCAGCACCCTGAGCACTGAGCACCCAGCCCCCTGAGTACTGAGCACCCAGCACCATGAGTACTGAGCACCCAGCACCCTGAGTACTGAGCACCGAGCACCCCGAGCACTGAGCACCCAGCACCCTGAGCACTGAGCACCCTGAGGACTGAGCACCCAGCACCCTGAGCACCGAGCACACCGAGCACTGAGCACCCAGCACCCTGAGCACTGAGCACCCTGAGCACTGAGCACCCAGCACACCGAGCACTGAGCACCCAGCACCCTGAGTACTGAGCACCCAGCACCCTGAGCACTGAGCACCCAGCACCCTGAGTACTGAGCACCCAGCACCCTGAGCACTGAGCACGCAGCACCCTGAGCACTGAGCACCCAGCACCCTGAGTACTGAGCACCCAGAACCCTGAGTACTGAGTACAAAGCACCCTGAGCACTGAGCACCCAGCACCCTGAGTACTGAGCACCGAGCACACTAAGTACTGAGCACCAAGCACCCTGAGTACTGAGCACACAGCACCCTGAGCACTGAGCACACAGCACCCTGAGTACTGAGCACCCAGCACCCTGAGTACTGAGCACCCAGCACCCTGAGTACTGAGCACCCAGCACCCTGAGTACTGAGCACCCAGCACCCTGAGTACTGAGCACCGAGCACCCCGAGCACTGAGCAACCAGCACCCTGAGTACTGAGCACTGAGCACCCTGAGTACTGATCACCGAACACCCTGAGTACTGAGCACCCAGCACCCTGAGGACTGAGCACCCAGCACCCTGAACACTGAGCACCCAGCACCCTGAGAACTGAGCCCCCAGCACCCTGAGTACTGAGCACCCAGCACCCTGAGCACTGAGCACCCAGCACCCCGAGCACTGAGCACCCAGCACCCCGAGCACTGAGCACCCAGCACCCCGAGCACTGAGCACCCAGCACCCTGAGTACTGAGCACAGAGCACCCTGAGCACTGAGCACCCAGCACCCTGAGTACTGAGCACCCAGCACCCTGAGTACTGAGCAACCAGCACCCTGAGCACTGAGCACTGAGCACCCAGCACCCTGAGCACTGAGCACTGAGCACCCAGCACCACAGCCCTGAGCACCCAGCACTCCGAGCACTGAGCACCCAGCACCCTGTGCACTGAGCACCCAGCACCCTGAGTACTGAGCACTGAGCACCCTGATTACTAAGCACCCAGCACCCTGAGTACTGAGCACCCAGGACCCTAAGCACTGAGCACCGAGCACCCCGAGCACTGAGCACTCAGCACCCTGAGCACTCAGCACCCATCACCCCGATCACTGAGCACCCAGCACCCTGAGCACTGAGCACCCAGCACTCTGAGCACTGAGCACCCAGCACCCAGAGCACTGAGCACCCAGCACCCTGAGCACTGAGCACCCAGCACCCTGAGTACTGAGCACCCAGCACCCTGAGTACTGAGCACCCAGCACCCTGAGTACTGAGCACCGAGCACCCTGAGTACTGAGCACCGAGCACCCTGAGTACTGAGCACCCAGCACCCTGAGCACTGAGCACCCAGCACCCTGAGTACTGAGCACCCAGCACCCTGAGTACTGAGCACCCAGCACACCGAGCACTAAGCACCCAGAACCCTGAGTACTGAGCACCTAGCACCCTGAGCACTGAGCACCGAGCACCCTGAGTACTGAACACCCAGCACCCTGAGCACTGAGCACTGAGCACACAGCACCCTGAGCACTGAGAACTGAGCACCCAGCACCCCGAGCACTGAGCACCCAGCACCCTGAGCACCCAGCACCCTGAGCACTGAGCACCCTGAGCACTGAGCACCCTCAGCACTGAGCACTGAGCACCCAGCACCCTGAGTACTGAGCACCCAACACTCTGAGCACTGAGCACCCAGCACGCTGAGTACTGAGCACTGAGCACACAGCACCCTGAGTACAGAGCACCCAGCACCCCGAGCACTGAGCACCCAGCGCCCCGAGCGTTGAGAACCCAGCACCCTGAGCACTGAGCACTGAGCACACTGAGCACTGAGCACCCAGCACCCCGAGTACTGAGCACTGAGCACCCTGAGTACTGAGCACCCAACACCCCGAGTACTGATCACCCAGCACCCTGAGAACTGAGCACCCAGCACCCTGAGTACTGAGCACCCAGCAACCTGAGTACTGAGCACCCAGCACCCTGAGCACTGAGCACTGAGCACCCAGCACCTTGAGCACTGAGCACTGACCACCCAGCAAACCGAGCACTGAGCACCCAGCACACCGAGCACTGAGCACCCAGCGCCCTGAGCACTGAGCACCCAGCACACTGAGCACTGAGCACCCAGCCCCCTGATTACTGAGCACCCAGCACCATGAGTACTGAGCACCCAGCACCCTGAGCACTGAGCACCCTGAGGACTGAGCACCCAGCACCCTGAGCACTGAGCACCCAGCACCCTGAGTACTGAGCACCGATCACCCTGAGCACTGAGCACCCAGCACCCCGAGCACTGAGCACCCAGCACCCTGAGTACTGAGCACCCAGCACCCTGAGCACTGAGCACCCAGCACCCTGAGTACTGAGCACCCTGAGTACTGAGCACCGATCACCCTGAGCACTGAGCACCCAGCACCCTGAGTACTGAGCACCCAGCACCCTGAGCACTGAGCACCCAGCACCCTGAGCACTGAGCACCCAGCACCCTGAGTACTGAGCACCCAGCACCCTGAGTACTGAGTACCCAGCACCCTGAGCACTGAGGACCCAGCACCCTGAGTACTGAGCACCCAGCACCCTGAGTACTGAGCACCCAGCACCCTGAGTACTGAGCACACAGCACCCTGAGCACTGAGCACCCAGCACCCTGAGTACTGAGCACCCAGCACCCTGAGTACTGAGCACCCAGCACCCAGAGCACTGAGCACCCAGCACCCCGAGCATGGAGCACCCAGGACCCCGAGCACTGAGTACTGAGCACCCAGCACCCTGAGTACTGAGCACCGAGCTAACCGAGCACTGAGCACCCTGAGTACTGAGCACCCAGCACCCCGATCACTGAGCACCCAGCACCCTGAGCACTGAGCACCCAGCACCCTGGGCACTGAGCACCCAGCACCCTGAGTACTGAGCACCCAGCACGCTGAGTACTGAGCACCCAGCACCCTGAGCACTGAGCACCCAGCACCCTGAGTACTGAGCACTGAGCACCCAGCACCCCGAGCACTGAGCACCCAGCACCCTGTGTACTGAGCACTGAGCACCCTGAGTACTAAGCACCCAGCACCCTGAGTACTGAGCACGCAGCACCCTGAGCACTGAGCACCGAGCACCCCGAGCACTGAGCACCCAGCACCCTGAGCACTCAGCACCCAGCACCCCGAGCACTGAGCACCAAGCACCCTGAGCACTGAGCACCCAGCACCATGAGCACGGAGAACCCCGAGTACTGAGCACCCAGCACCCTGAGCACTGAGCACCCAGCACCTTGAGTACTGAGCACCGAGCACCTCGAGCACTAAGCACCCAGCACCCTGAGTACTGAGCACCCAGCACCCTGAGCACTGAGCACCCAGAACCCTGAGCACTGAGCACAGAGCACCCTGAGCACGGAGCACCCAGCACCCTGAGTACTGAGCACCCAACACCCAGACTACTGAGCTCCCAGCACACTGAGCACTGAGCAGCCAGCACCCTGAGTACTGAGCACCCAGCACCCTGAGTACTGAACACCCAGCACCCTGAGCACTGAGCACTGAGCACCCTGAGCACTGAGCACCCTGAGCACTGAGCACCCAGCACCCCGAGTACTGAGCACCCAGCACCCTGAGCACTGAGCACCCAGCGCCCCGAGCACTGAGCACCCAGCACCGCGAGCACTGAGCACTGAGCACCCTGAGCACTGAGCACCCAGCACCCCGAGTACTGAGCACTGAGCACCCTGAGTACTGAGCACCAAGCACCCCGAGTACTGAGCACTGAGCACCCTGAGTACTGAGCACCCAGCACCCTGAGCACTGAGCACCCAGCACCCTGAGTACTGAGCACTGAAAACCCTGAGTACTGAGCACCGAGCACCCTGAGTACTGAGCACCCAGCACCCTGATCACTGAGCACGGAGCACCCCGAGGACTGAGCACCCAGCACCCTGAGCACTGAGCACCCAGCACCTTGAGTACTGAGCACCGAGCACAACGAGCACTGAGCACCCAGCACCCTGAGTACTGAGCACCCAGCACCCTGAGCACTGAGCACCCAGCTCCCTGAGCACTGAGCACGCAGCACCCCAAGCACTGAGCACCCAGGACCCTGAGTACTGAGCACAGAGCACCCTGAGCACTGAGCACCCAGCACCCTGAGTACAGAGCACCCAGCACCCTGAGTACTGAGCAACCAGCACCCTGAGCACTGAGCACTGAGCACCCAGCACCCTGAGCACTGAGCACCCAGCACCACAGCCCTGAGCACCCAGCACCCCGAGCACTGAGCACCCAGCACCCTGAGCACTGAGCACGCAGCACCCTGAGTACTGAGCAACCAGCAACCTGAGTACTGAGCACCCAGCACCCTGAGTACTGAGCAGTCAGCACCCTGAGTACTGAGCATCGAGCACACCGAGCAATGAGCACCCAGCCCCCTGAGCACTGAGCACCCGGAGGACTGAGCACCCAGCACCCTGAGCACTGAGCACCGATCACTCTGAGCAGTGAGCACCCAGCACCCCGAGCACTGAGCACCCAGCACCCTGAGTACTGAGCACCCAGCACCCCGAGTACTGAGCACCCAGCACCCTGAGTACTGAGCACCCAGCACCCCGAGCACTGAGCACCCAGCACCCTGAGTACTGAGCACCCTGAGTACTGAGCACTGAGCACAGAGCATCCTGAGTACTGAGCACCCTGAGGACTGAGCACCCAGCACCCAGAGCACTGAGAACCCAGCACCCTGAGTACTGAGCACTGATCACCCTGAGAACTGAGCACCCAGCACCCCGAGCACTGAGCACCCAGCACCCTGAGTACTGAGCACCCAGCACCCTGAGCACTGAGCACCGAGCACCCTGAGTACTGAACACCCAGCACCCTGAGCACTCAGCACTGAGCACCCAGCACCCTGAGCACTGAGCACTGAGCACCCAGCACCCCGAGCACTGAGCACCCAGCACCCTGAGCACCCAGCACCCTGAGCACTGAGCACCCTGAGCACTGAGCACCCTGAGCACTGAGCACTGAGCACCCAGCACCCTGAGTACTGAGCACCCAACACTCTGAGCACTGAGCACCCAGCACGCTGAGTACTGAGCACTGAGCACACAGCACCCTGAGTACTGAGCACCCAGCACCCCGAGCACTGAGCACCCAGCGCCCCGAGCACTGAGCACCCAGCACCCCGAGCACTGAGCACTGAGCACACTGAGCACTGAGAACCCTGAGTACTGAGCACCCAGCACCCTGAGCACTGAGAACCCTGAGTACTGAGCACCGAGCACCCTGAGTACTGAGTACCCAGCCCCCTGAGCACTGAGCACGGAGCACCCCGAGGACTGAGCACCCCGCACCCTGAGCACTGAGCACCCAGCACCTTGAGTACTGAGCACCGAGCACCCCGAGCACTGAGCACCCAGCACCCTGAGTACTGAGCACCCAACACCCAGAGTACTGAGCACCCAGCACCCTGATCACTGAGCACCCAGCACCCTGAGTACTGAGCACCCAGCACCCTGAGTACTGAGCACCCAGCACCCTGAGCACTGAGCACTGAGCACCCAGCACCCTGAGCACTGAGCACTGACCACCCAGCGCCCCGAGCACTGAGCACCCAGCACCCCGAGCACTGAGCACCCAGCGCCCTGAGCACTGAGCACCCAGCACCCTGAGCACTGAGCACCCAGCCCCCTGAGTACTGAGCACCCAGCACCATGAGTACTGAGCACCCAGCACCCTGAGTACTGAGCACCGAGCACCCCGAGCACTGAGCACCCAGCACCCTGAGCACTGAGCACCCTGAGGACTGAGCACCCAGCACCCTGAGCACCGAGCACACCGAGCACTGAGCACCCAGCACCCTGAGCACTGAGCACCCTGAGCACTGAGCACCCAGCACACCGAGCACTGAGCACCCAGCACCCTGAGTACTGAGCACCCAGCACCCTGAGCACTGAGCACCCAGCACCCTGAGTACTGAGCACCCAGCACCCTGAGTACTGAGCACACAGCACCCTGAGCACTGAGCACCCAGCACCCTGAGTACTGAGCACCCAGCACCCTGAGTACTGAGCACCCAGCACCCAGAGCACTGAGCACCCAGCACCCCGAGCATGGAGCACCCAGGACCCCGAGCACTGAGTACTGAGCACCCAGCACCCTGAGTACTGAGCACCGAGCTAACCGAGCACTGAGCACCCTGAGTACTGAGCACCCAGCACCCCGATCACTGAGCACCCAGCACCCTGAGCACTGAGCACCCAGCACCCTGAGCACTGAGCACCCAGCACCCTGAGTACTGAGCACCCAGCACGCTGAGTACTGAGCACCCAGCACCCTGAGCACTGAGCACCCAGCACCCTGAGTACTGAGCACTGAGCACCCAGCACCCCGAGCACTGAGCACCCAGCACCCTGTGTACTGAGCATTGAGCACCCTGAGTACTAAACACCCAGCACCCTGAGTACTGAGCACCCAGCACCCTGAGCACTCAGCACCCAGCACCCCGAGCACTGAGCACCAAGCACCCTGAGCACTGAGCACCCAGCACCATGAGCACGGAGAACCCCGAGTACTGAGCACCCAGCACCCTGAGCACTGAGCACCCAGCACCTTGAGTACTGAGCACCGAGCACCTCGAGCACTAAGCACCCAGCACCCTGAGTACTGAGCACCCAGCACCCTGAGCACTGAGCACCCAGAACCCTGAGCACTGAGCACAGAGCACCCTGAGCACGGAGCACCCAGCACCCTGAGTACTGAGCACCCAACACCCAGACTACTGAGCTCCCAGCACACTGAGCACTGAGCAGCCAGCACCCTGAGTACTGAGCACCCAGCACCCTGAGTACTGAACACCCAGCACCCTGAGCACTGAGCACTGAGGACCCTGAGCACTGAGTACTGAGCACTGAGCACCCTGAGCACTGAGCACCCAGCACCCCGAGTACTGAGCACCCAGCACCCTGAGCACTGAGCACCCAGCGCCCCGAGCACTGAGCACCCAGCACCGCGAGCACTGAGCACTGAGCACCCTGAGCACTGAGCACCCAGCACCCGGAGTACTGAGCACTGAGCACCCTGAGTACTGAGCACCAAGCACCCCGAGTACTGAGCACTGAGCACCCTGAGTACTGAGCACCCAGCACCCTGAGCACTGAGCACCCAGCACCCTGAGTACTGAGCACTGAAAACCCTGAGTACTGAGCACCGTGCACCCTGTGTACTGAGCACCCAGCACCCTGATCGCTGAGCACGGAGCACCCCGAGGACTGAGCACCCAGCACCCTGAGCACTGAGCACCCAGCACCTTGAGTACTGAGCACCGAGCACAACGAGCACTGAGCACCCAGCACCCTGAGTACTGAGCACCCAGCACCCTGAGCACTGAGCACCCAGCTCCCTGAGCACTGAGCACGCAGCACCCCAAGCACTGAGCACCCAGCACCCTGAGTACTGAGCACAGAGCACCCTGAGCACTGAGCACCCAGCACCCTGAGTACAGAGCACCCAGCACCCTGAGTACTGAGCAACCAGCACCCTGAGCACTGAGCACTGAGCACCCAGCACCCTGAGCACTGAGCACCCAGCACCACAGCCCTGAGCACCCAGCACCCCGAGCACTGAGCACCCAGCACCCTGAGCACTGAGCACCCAGCACCCTGAGTACTGAGCAACCAGCAACCTGAGTACTGAGCACCCAGCACCCTGAGTACTGAGCAGTCAGCACCCTGAGTACTGAGCACCGAGCACACCGAGCAATGAGCACCCAGCACCCTGAGCACTGAGCACCCGGAGGACTGAGCACCCAGCACCCTGAGCACTGAGCACCGATCACTCTGAGCAGTGAGCACCCAGCACCCCGAGCACTGAGCACCCAGCACCCTGAGTACTGAGAACCCAGCACCCCGAGTACTGAGCAACCAGCAACCTGAGTACTGAGCACCCAGCACCCTGAGTACTGAGCAGTCAGCACCCTGAGTACTGAGCACCGAGCACACCGAGCAATGAGCACCCAGCACCCTGAGCACTGAGCACCGGAGGACTGAGCACCCAGCACCCCGAATACTGAGCACCCAGCACCCTGAGTACTGAGCACCCAGCACCCCGAGCACTGAGCACCCAGCACCCTGAGTACTGAGCACCCTGAGTACTGAGCACTGAGCACAGAGCATCCTGAGAACTGAGCACCCTGAGGACTGAGCACCCAGCACCCAGAGCACTGAGAACCCAGCACCCTGAGTACTGAGCACTGATCACCCTGAGCACTGAGCACCCAGCACCCCGAGCACTGAGCACCCAGCACCCTGAGTACTGAGCACCCAGCACCCTGAGCACTGAGCACCGAGCACCCTGAGTACTGAACACCCAGCACCCTGAGCACTCAGCACTGAGCACCCAGCACCCTGAGCACTGAGCACTGAGCACCCAGCACCCCGAGCACTGAGCACCCAGCACCCTGAGCACCCAGCACCCTGAGCACTGAGCACCCTGAGCACTGAGCACCCTGAGCACTGAGCACTGAGCACCCAGCACCCTGAGTACTGAGCACCCAACACTCTGAGCACTGAGCACCCAGCACGCTGAGTACTGAGCACTGAGCACACAGCACCCTGAGTACTGAGCACCCAGCACCATGAGTACTGAGCACCCAGCACCCTGAGTACTGAGCACCGAGCACCCCGAGCACTGAGCACCCAGCACCCTGTGCACTGAGCACCCTGAGGACTGAGCACCCAGCACCCTGAGCACCGAGCACACCGAGCACTGAGCACCCAGCACCCTGAGCACTAAGCACCCTGAGCACTGAGCACCCAGCACACCGAGCACTGAGCACCCAGCACCCTGAGTACTGAGCACCCAGCACCCTGAGCACTGAGCACCCAGCACCCTGAGTACTGAGCACCCTGAGTACTGAGCACCGATCACCCTGAGCACTGAGCACCCAGCACCCTGAGTACTGAGCACCCAGCACCCTGAGCACTGAGCACCCAGCACCCTGAGCACTGAGCACCCAGCACCCTGAGTACTGATCACCCAGAACCCTGAGTACTGAGTACAAAGCACCCTGAGCACTGAGCACCCAGCACCCTGAGTACTGAGCACCGAGCACACTAAGTACTGAGCACCAAGCACCCTGAGTACTGAGCACACAGCACCCTGAGCACTGAGCACACAGCACCCTGAGTACTGAGCACCCAGCACCCTGAGTACTGAGCACACAGCACCCTGAGTACTGAGCACCCAGCACCCTGAGTACTGAGCACCCAGCACCCTGAGTACTGAGCACCGAGCACCCCGAGCACTGAGCAACCAGCACCCTGAGTACTGAGCACTGAGCACCCTGAGTACTGAGCACCGAACACCCTGAGTACTGAGCACCCAGCACCCTGAGGACTGAGCACCCAGCAGCCTGAACACTGAGCACCCAGCACCCTGAGTACTGAGCCCCCAGCACCCTGAGTACTGAGCACCCAGCACCCTGAGCACTGAGCACCCAGCACCCCGAGCACTGAGCACCCAGCACCCCGAGCACTGAGCACCCAGCACCCCGAGCACTGAGCACCCAGCACCCTGAGTACTGAGCACAGAGCACCCTGAGCACTGAGCACCCAGCACCCTGAGTACTGAGCACCCAGCACCCTGAGTACTGAGCAACCAGCACCCTGAGCACTGAGCACTGAGCACCCAGCACCCTGAGCACTGAGCACTGAGCACCCAGCACCACAGCCCTGAGCACCCAGCACTCCGAGCACTGAGCACCCAGCACCCTGAGCACTGAGCACCCAGCACCCTGAGTACTGAGCAACCAGCAACCTGAGTACTGAGCACCCAGCACCCTGAGTACTGAGCACTCAGCACCCTGAGTACTGAGCACCGAGCACACCGAGCAATGAGCACCCAGCACCCTGAGCACTGAGCACCCGGAGGACTGAGCACCCAGCACCCTGAGCACTGAGCACCGATCACTCTGAGCAGTGAGCACCCAGCACCCCGAGCACTGAGCACCCAGCACCCTGAGTACTGAGCACCCAGCACCCCGAGTACTGAGCACCCAGCACCCTGAGTACTGAGCACCCAGCACCCCGAGCACTGAGCACCCAGCACCCTGAGTACTGAGCACCCTGAGTACTGAGCACTGAGCACAGAGCATCCTGAGTACTGAGCACCCTGAGGACTGAGCACCCAGCACCCAGAGAACTGAGAACCCAGCACCCTGAGTACTGAGCACTGATCACCCTGAGCACTGAGCACCCAGCACCCCGAGCACTGAGCACCCAGCACCCTGAGTACTGAGCACCCAGCACCCTGAGCACTGAGCACCGAGCACCCTGAGTACTGAACACCCAGCACCCTGAGCACTCAGCACTGAGCACCCAGCACCCTGAGCACTGAGCACTGAGCACCCAGCACCCCGAGCACTGAGCACCCAGCACCCTGAGCACCCAGCACCCTGAGCACTGAGCACCCTGAGCACTGAGCACCCTGAGCACTGAGCACTGAGCACCCAGCACCCTGAGTACTGAGCACCCAACACTCTGAGCACTGAGCACCCAGCACGCTGAGTACTGAGCACTGAGCACACAGCACCCTGAGTACTGAGCACCCAGCACCCCGAGCACTGAGCACCCAGCGCCCCGAGCACTGAGCACCCAGCACCCCGAGCACTGAGCACTGAGCACACTGAGCACTGAGCACCCAGCACCCCGAGTACTGAGCACTGAGCGCCCTGAGTACTGAGCACCCAGCACCCCGAGTACTGAGCACTGAGCACCCTGAGTACTGAGCACCCAGCACCCTGAGCACTGAGAACCCTGAGTACTGAGCACCGATCACCCTGAGTACTGAGCACCCAGCCCCCTGAGCACTGAGCACGGAGCACCCCGAGGACTGAGCACCCCGCACCCTGAGCACTGAGCACCCAGCACCTTGAGTACTGAGCACCGAGCACCCCGAGCACTGAGCACCCAGCACCCTGAGTACTGAGCACCCAACACCCAGAGTACTGAGCACCCAGCACCCTGATCACTGAGCACCCAGCACCCTGAGTACTGAGCACCCAGCACCCTGAGTACTGAGCACCCAGCACCCTGAGCACTGAGCACCCAGCACCCTGAGCACTGAGCACTGACCACCCAGCACCCAGAGCACTGAGCACCCAGCACCCCGAGCACTGAGCACCCAGCGCCCTGAGCACTGAGCACCCAGCACCCTGAGTACTGAGCACCGAGCACCCCGAGCACTGAGCACCCAGCACCCTGAGCACTGAGCACCCTGAGGACTGAGCACCCAGCACCCTGAGCACCGAGCACCCCGAGCACTGAGCACCCAGCACCCTGAGCACTGAGCACCCTGAGCACTGAGCACCCAGCACACCGAGCACTGAGCACCCAGCACCCTGAGTACTGAGCACCGAGCACCCCGAGCACTGAGCACCCAGCACCCTGAGCACTGAGCACCCTGAGGACTGAGCACCCAGCACCCTGAGCACCGAGCACCCCGAGCACTGAGCACCCAGCACCCTGAGCACTGAGCACCCTGAGCACTGAGCACCCAGCACACCGAGCACTGAGCACCCAGCACCCTGAGTACTGAGCACCGATCACCCTGAGCACTGAGCACCCAGAACCCTGAGCACTGAGCACCCAGCACCCTGAGTACTGAGGACCCAGAACCCTGAGTACTGAGTACAAAGCACCCTGAGCACTGAGCACCCAGCACCCTGAGTACTGAGCACCGAGCACACTAAGTACTGAGCACCAAGCACCCTGAGTACTGAGCACCCAGCACCCTGAGCACTGAGCACCCAGCACCCTGAGTACTGAGCACCCAGCACCCTGAGTACTGAGCACCCAGCACCCTGAGTACTGAGCACCCAGCACCCTGAGTACTGAGCACCCAGCACCCTGAGTACTGAGCACCGAGCACCCCGAGCACTGAGCAACCAGCACCCTGAGTACTGAGCACTGAGCACCCTGAGTACTGAGCACCGAACACCCTGAGTACTGAGCACCCAGCACCCTGAGGACTGAGCACCCAGCACCCTGAACACTGAGCACCCAGCACCCTGAGTACTGAGCCCCCAGCACCCTGAGTACTGAGCACCCAGCACCCTGAGCACTGAGCACCCAGCACCCCGAGCACTGAGCACCCAGCACCCCGAGCACTGAGCACCCAGCACCCCGAGCACTGAGCACCCAGCACCCTGAGCACTGAGCACCCAGCACCCTGAGCACTGAGCACCCAGCACCCTGAGTACTGAGTACTCAGCACCCTGAGCACTGAGCACCCAGCACCCTGAGTACTGATCACCGAGCACCCCGAGCACTGAGCACCCAGCACCCTGAGTACTGAGCACCCAGCACCCTGAGTACTGAGCACCCAGCACCCTGAGCACTGAGCACAAAGCACGCTGAGTACTGAGCACTGAGCACCCTGAGTACTGAGCACCGAGGACCCTGAGCACTGAGCACCCAGCACGCTGAGTACTGAGCACTGAGCACCCTGAGTACTGAGCACCTAGCACCCTGAATACTGAGCACACAGCACCCTGAGCACTGAGCAGCCAGCACCCTCAGCACTGAGCACCCAGCACCCCGAGCACTGAGCACCCAGCACCCTGAGCACTGAGCACCCAGCACCCCGAGTACTGAGCACCCAGCACCCTGAGTACTGAGCACCAAGTACCCTGAGTACTGAGCACCCCGAGTACTGAGCAGCCAGCACCCCGAGCACTGAGCACCCAGCACCCTGAGTACTGAGAACAGATCACCCTGAGTACTGAGCACCCAGCACCCTGAGTACTGAGCCCCCAGCACCCTGAGTACTGAGCACCCAGCAACCCGAGCACTGAGCACCCAGCACCCCGAGAATGAGCACCCAGCACCCTGAGTACTGAGAACCGAGCACCCTGAGTATTGAGCACCCAGCACCCTGAGTACTGAGCCCCCAGCACCCTGAGCACTGAGCACCCAGCACACCGAGCACTGAGCACCCAGCACCCCGAGAATGAGCACCCAGCACACTGAGTACTGAGCACCCAGCACCCCGAGCACGGAGCACCCAGGACCCCGAGCACTGAGTACTGAGCACCCAGCACCCTGAGTACTGAGCACCGAGCTCCCCGAGCACTGAGCACCCAGCACCCTGAGCACTGAGCACCCAGCACCCTGAGCACTGAGCACCCAGCACCCTGAGCACTGAGCACGCAGCACCCTGAGCACTGAGCACCCAGCACCCAGAGCACTGAGCACCCAGCACCCTGAGCACTGAGCACCCAGCACCCTGAGTACTGAGCACCCAGCACCCTGAGTACTGAGCTCCCTGAGTACTGAGCACCGATCACCCTGAGCACTGAGCACCCAGCACCCTGAGTACTGAGCACCCAGCACCCTGAGCACTGAGCACCCAGCACCCTGAGCATTGAGCACACAGCACCCTGAGTACTGAGCACCCAGAACCCTGAGTACTGAGCACCAAGTACCCTGAGTACTGAGCACCCCGAGTACTGAGCAGCCAGCACCCCGAGCACTGAGCACCCAGCACCCTGAGTACTGAGAACAGATCACCCTGAGTACTGAGCACCCAGCACCCTGAGTACTGAGCCCCCAGCACCCTGAGTACTGAGCACCCAGCAACCCGAGCACTGAGCACCCAGCACCCCGAGAATGAGCACCCAGCACCCTGAGTACTGAGAACCGAGCACCCTGAGTATTGAGCACCCAGCACCCTGAGTACTGAGCCCCCAGCACCCTGAGCACTGAGCACCCAGCACACCGAGCACTGAGCACCCAGCACCCCGAGAATGAGCACCCAGCACACTGAGTACTGAGCACCCAGCACCCCGAGCACGGAGCACCCAGGACCCCGAGCACTGAGTACTGAGCACCCAGCACCCTGAGTACTGAGCACCGAGCTCCCCGAGCACTGAGCACCCAGCACCCTGAGCACTGAGCACCCAGCACCCTGAGCACTGAGCACCCAGCACCCTGAGCACTGAGCACCCAGCACCCTGAGCACTGAGCACCCAGCACCCAGAGCACTGAGCACCCAGCACCCTGAGCACTGAGCACCCAGCACCCTGAGTACTGAGCACTGAGCACCCTGAGTACTGAGCACCGAACACCCTGAGTACTGAGCACCCAGCACCCTGAGGACTGAGCACCCAGCAGCCTGAACACTGAGCACCCAGCACCCTGAGTACTGAGCCCCCAGCACCCTGAGTACTGAGCACCCAGCACCCTGAGCACTGAGCACCCAGCACCCCGAGCACTGAGCACCCAGCACCCCGAGCACTGAGCACCCAGCACCCCGAGCACTGAGCACCCAGCACCCTGAGTACTGAGCACAGAGCACCCTGAGCACTGAGCACCCAGCACCCTGAGTACTGAGCACCCAGCACCCTGAGTACTGAGCAACCAGCACCCTGAGCACTGAGCACTGAGCACCCAGCACCCTGAGCACTGAGCACTGAGCACCCAGCACCACAGCCCTGAGCACCCAGCACTCCGAGCACTGAGCACCCAGCACCCTGAGCACTGAGCACCCAGCACCCTGAGTACTGAGCAACCAGCAACCTGAGTACTGAGCACCCAGCACCCTGAGTACTGAGCACTCAGCACCCTGAGTACTGAGCACCGAGCACACCGAGCAATGAGCACCCAGCACCCTGAGCACTGAGCACCCGGAGGACTGAGCACCCAGCACCCTGAGCACTGAGCACCGATCACTCTGAGCAGTGAGCACCCAGCACCCCGAGCACTGAGCACCCAGCACCCTGAGTACTGAGCACCCAGCACCCCGAGTACTGAGCACCCAGCACCCTGAGTACTGAGCACCCAGCACCCCGAGCACTGAGCACCCAGCACCCTGAGTACTGAGCACCCTGAGTACTGAGCACTGAGCACAGAGCATCCTGAGTACTGAGCACCCTGAGGACTGAGCACCCAGCACCCAGAGAACTGAGAACCCAGCACCCTGAGTACTGAGCACTGATCACCCTGAGCACTGAGCACCCAGCACCCCGAGCACTGAGCACCCAGCACCCTGAGTACTGAGCACCCAGCACCCTGAGCACTGAGCACCGAGCACCCTGAGTACTGAACACCCAGCACCCTGAGCACTCAGCACTGAGCACCCAGCACCCTGAGCACTGAGCACTGAGCACCCAGCACCCCGAGCACTGAGCACCCAGCACCCTGAGCACCCAGCACCCTGAGCACTGAGCACCCTGAGCACTGAGCACCCTGAGCACTGAGCACTGAGCACCCAGCACCCTGAGTACTGAGCACCCAACACTCTGAGCACTGAGCACCCAGCACGCTGAGTACTGAGCACTGAGCACTCAGCACCCTGAGTACTGAGCACCCAGCACCCCGAGCACTGAGCACCCAGCGCCCCGAGCACTGAGCACCCAGCACCCCGAGCACTGAGCACTGAGCACACTGAGCACTGAGCACCCAGCACCCCGAGTACTGAGCACTGAGCGCCCTGAGTACTGAGCACCCAGCACCCCGAGTACTGAGCACTGAGCACCCTGAGTACTGAGCACCCAGCACCCTGAGCACTGAGAACCCTGAGTACTGAGCACCGATCACCCTGAGTACTGAGCACCCAGCCCCCTGAGCACTGAGCACGGAGCACCCCGAGGACTGAGCACCCCGCACCCTGAGCACTGAGCACCCAGCACCTTGAGTACTGAGCACCGAGCACCCCGAGCACTGAGCACCCAGCACCCTGAGTACTGAGCACCCAACACCCAGAGTACTGAGCACCCAGCACCCTGATCACTGAGCACCCAGCACCCTGAGTACTGAGCACCCAGCACCCTGAGTACTGAGCACCCAGCACCCTGAGCACTGAGCACCCAGCACCCTGAGCACTGAGCACTGACCACCCAGCACCCAGAGCACTGAGCACCCAGCACCCCGAGCACTGAGCACCCAGCGCCCTGAGCACTGAGCACCCAGCACCCTGAGTACTGAGCACCGAGCACCCCGAGCACTGAGCACCCAGCACCCTGAGCACTGAGCACCCTGAGGACTGAGCACCCAGCACCCTGAGCACCGAGCACCCCGAGCACTGAGCACCCAGCACCCTGAGCACTGAGCACCCTGAGCACTGAGCACCCAGCACACCGAGCACTGAGCACCCAGCACCCTGAGTACTGAGCACC
This sequence comes from Microtus oregoni, assembly GCF_018167655.1. Taxonomy (NCBI): domain Eukaryota; kingdom Metazoa; phylum Chordata; class Mammalia; order Rodentia; family Cricetidae; genus Microtus; species Microtus oregoni. The sequence continues at coordinate 449,278 of NW_024543262.1, forward strand.
GAGCACCCCGAGCACTGAGCACCCAGCACCCTGAGCACTGAGCACCCAGCACCCTGAGTACTGAGCAACCAGCACCCTGAGCACTGAGCACTGAGCACCCAGCACCCTGAGCACTGAGCACTGAGCACCCAGCACCACAGCCCTGAGCACCCAGCACTCCGAGCACTGAGCACCCAGCACCCTGAGCACTGAGCACCCAGCACCCTGAGTACTGAGCAACCAGCAACCTGAGTACTGAGCACCCAGCACCCTGAGTACTGAGCACTCAGCACCCTGAGTACTGAGCACCGAGCACACCGAGCAATGAGCACCCAGCACCCTGAGCACTGAGCACCCGGAGGACTGAGCACCCAGCACCCTGAGCACTGAGCACCGATCACTCTGAGCAGTGAGCACCCAGCACCCCGAGCACTGAGCACCCAGCACCCTGAGTACTGAGCACCCAGCACCCCGAGTACTGAGCACCCAGCACCCTGAGTACTGAGCACCCAGCACCCCGAGCACTGAGCACCCAGCACCCTGAGTACTGAGCACCCTGAGTACTGAGCACTGAGCACAGAGCATCCTGAGTACTGAGCACCCTGAGGACTGAGCACCCAGCACCCAGAGAACTGAGAACCCAGCACCCTGAGTACTGAGCACTGATCACCCTGAGCACTGAGCACCCAGCACCCCGAGCACTGAGCACCCAGCACCCTGAGTACTGAGCACCCAGCACCCTGAGCACTGAGCACCGAGCACCCTGAGTACTGAACACCCAGCACCCTGAGCACTCAGCACTGAGCACCCAGCACCCTGAGCACTGAGCACTGAGCACCCAGCACCCCGAGCACTGAGCACCCAGCACCCTGAGCACCCAGCACCCTGAGCACTGAGCACCCTGAGCACTGAGCACCCTGAGCACTGAGCACTGAGCACCCAGCACCCTGAGTACTGAGCACCCAACACTCTGAGCACTGAGCACCCAGCACGCTGAGTACTGAGCACTGAGCACACAGCACCCTGAGTACTGAGCACCCAGCACCCCGAGCACTGAGCACCCAGCGCCCCGAGCACTGAGCACCCAGCACCCCGAGCACTGAGCACTGAGCACACTGAGCACTGAGCACCCAGCACCCCGAGTACTGAGCACTGAGCGCCCTGAGTACTGAGCACCCAGCACCCCGAGTACTGAGCACTGAGCACCCTGAGTACTGAGCACCCAGCACCCTGAGCACTGAGAACCCTGAGTACTGAGCACCGATCACCCTGAGTACTGAGCACCCAGCCCCCTGAGCACTGAGCACGGAGCACCCCGAGGACTGAGCACCCCGCACCCTGAGCACTGAGCACCCAGCACCTTGAGTACTGAGCACCGAGCACCCCGAGCACTGAGCACCCAGCACCCTGAGTACTGAGCACCCAACACCCAGAGTACTGAGCACCCAGCACCCTGATCACTGAGCACCCAGCACCCTGAGTACTGAGCACCCAGCACCCTGAGTACTGAGCACCCAGCACCCTGAGCACTGAGCACCCAGCACCCTGAGCACTGAGCACTGACCACCCAGCACCCAGAGCACTGAGCACCCAGCACCCCGAGCACTGAGCACCCAGCGCCCTGAGCACTGAGCACCCAGCACCCTGAGTACTGAGCACCGAGCACCCCGAGCACTGAGCACCCAGCACCCTGAGCACTGAGCACCCTGAGGACTGAGCACCCAGCACCCTGAGCACCGAGCACCCCGAGCACTGAGCACCCAGCACCCTGAGCACTGAGCACCCTGAGCACTGAGCACCCAGCACCCTGAGCACTGAGCACTGAGCACCCAGCACCACAGCCCTGAGCACCCAGCACTCCGAGCACTGAGCACCCAGCACCCTGAGCACTGAGCACCCAGCACCCTGAGTACTGAGCAACCAGCAACCTGAGTACTGAGCACCCAGCACCCTGAGTACTGAGCACTCAGCACCCTGAGTACTGAGCACCGAGCACACCGAGCAATGAGCACCCAGCACCCTGAGCACTGAGCACCCGGAGGACTGAGCACCCAGCACCCTGAGCACTGAGCACCGATCACTCTGAGCAGTGAGCACCCAGCACCCCGAGCACTGAGCACCCAGCACCCTGAGTACTGAGCACCCAGCACCCCGAGTACTGAGCACCCAGCACCCTGAGTACTGAGCACCCAGCACCCCGAGCACTGAGCACCCAGCACCCTGAGTACTGAGCACCCTGAGTACTGAGCACTGAGCACAGAGCATCCTGAGTACTGAGCACCCTGAGGACTGAGCACCCAGCACCCAGAGAACTGAGAACCCAGCACCCTGAGTACTGAGCACTGATCACCCTGAGCACTGAGCACCCAGCACCCCGAGCACTGAGCACCCAGCACCCTGAGTACTGAGCACCCAGCACCCTGAGCACTGAGCACCGAGCACCCTGAGTACTGAACACCCAGCACCCTGAGCACTCAGCACTGAGCACCCAGCACCCTGAGCACTGAGCACTGAGCACCCAGCACCCCGAGCACTGAGCACCCAGCACCCTGAGCACCCAGCACCCTGAGCACTGAGCACCCTGAGCACTGAGCACCCTGAGCACTGAGCACTGAGCACCCAGCACGCTGAGTACTGAGCACCCAACACTCTGAGCACTGAGCACCCAGCACGCTGAGTACTGAGCACTGAGCACACAGCACCCTGAGTACTGAGCACCCAGCACCCCGAGCACTGAGCACCCAGCGCCCCGAGCACTGAGCACCCAGCACCCCGAGCACTGAGCACTGAGCACACTGAGCACTGAGCACCCAGCACCCCGAGTACTGAGCACTGAGCGCCCTGAGTACTGAGCACCCAGCACCCCGAGTACTGAGCACTGAGCACCCTGAGTACTGAGCACCCAGCACCCTGAGCACTGAGAACCCTGAGTACTGAGCACCGATCACCCTGAGTACTGAGCACCCAGCCCCCTGAGCACTGAGCACGGAGCACCCCGAGGACTGAGCACCCCGCACCCTGAGCACTGAGCACCCAGCACCTTGAGTACTGAGCACCGAGCACCCCGAGCACTGAGCACCCAGCACCCTGAGTACTGAGCACCCAACACCCAGAGTACTGAGCACCCAGCACCCTGATCACTGAGCACCCAGCACCCTGAGTACTGAGCACCCAGCACCCTGAGTACTGAGCACCCAGCACCCTGAGCACTGAGCACCCAGCACCCTGAGCACTGAGCACTGACCACCCAGCACCCAGAGCACTGAGCACCCAGCACCCCGAGCACTGAGCACCCAGCGCCCTGAGCACTGAGCACCCAGCACCCTGAGTACTGAGCACCGAGCACCCCGAGCACTGAGCACCCAGCACCCTGAGCACTGAGCACCCTGAGGACTGAGCACCCAGCACCCTGAGCACCGAGCACCCCGAGCACTGAGCACCCAGCACCCTGAGCACTGAGCACCCTGAGCACTGAGCACCCAGCACACCGAGCACTGAGCACCCAGCACCCTGAGTACTGAGCACCGAGCACCCCGAGCACTGAGCACCCAGCACCCTGAGCACTGAGCACCCTGAGGACTGAGCACCCAGCACCCTGAGCACCGAGCACCCCGAGCACTGAGCACCCAGCACCCTGAGCACTGAGCACCCTGAGCACTGAGCACCCAGCACACCGAGCACTGAGCACCCAGCACCCTGAGTACTGAGCACCGATCACCCTGAGCACTGAGCACCCAGAACCCTGAGCACTGAGCACCCAGCACCCTGAGTACTGAGGACCCAGAACCCTGAGTACTGAGTACAAAGCACCCTGAGCACTGAGCACCCAGCACCCTGAGTACTGAGCACCGAGCACACTAAGTACTGAGCACCAAGCACCCTGAGTACTGAGCACCCAGCACCCTGAGCACTGAGCACCCAGCACCCTGAGTACTGAGCACCCAGCACCCTGAGTACTGAGCACCCAGCACCCTGAGTACTGAGCACCCAGCACCCTGAGTACTGAGCACCCAGCACCCTGAGTACTGAGCACCGAGCACCCCGAGCACTGAGCAACCAGCACCCTGAGTACTGAGCACTGAGCACCCTGAGTACTGAGCACCGAACACCCTGAGTACTGAGCACCCAGCACCCTGAGGACTGAGCACCCAGCACCCTGAACACTGAGCACCCAGCACCCTGAGTACTGAGCCCCCAGCACCCTGAGTACTGAGCACCCAGCACCCTGAGCACTGAGCACCCAGCACCCCGAGCACTGAGCACCCAGCACCCCGAGCACTGAGCACCCAGCACCCCGAGCACTGAGCACCCAGCACCCTGAGCACTGAGCACCCAGCACCCTGAGCACTGAGCACCCAGCACCCTGAGTACTGAGTACTCAGCACCCTGAGCACTGAGCACCCAGCACCCTGAGTACTGATCACCGAGCACCCCGAGCACTGAGCACCCAGCACCCTGAGTACTGAGCACCCAGCACCCTGAGTACTGAGCACCCAGCACCCTGAGCACTGAGCACAAAGCACGCTGAGTACTGAGCACTGAGCACCCTGAGTACTGAGCACCGAGGACCCTGAGCACTGAGCACCCAGCACGCTGAGTACTGAGCACTGAGCACCCTGAGTACTGAGCACCTAGCACCCTGAATACTGAGCACACAGCACCCTGAGCACTGAGCAGCCAGCACCCTCAGCACTGAGCACCCAGCACCCCGAGCACTGAGCACCCAGCACCCTGAGCACTGAGCACCCAGCACCCCGAGTACTGAGCACCCAGCACCCTGAGTACTGAGCACCAAGTACCCTGAGTACTGAGCACCCCGAGTACTGAGCAGCCAGCACCCCGAGCACTGAGCACCCAGCACCCTGAGTACTGAGAACAGATCACCCTGAGTACTGAGCACCCAGCACCCTGAGTACTGAGCCCCCAGCACCCTGAGTACTGAGCACCCAGCAACCCGAGCACTGAGCACCCAGCACCCCGAGAATGAGCACCCAGCACCCTGAGTACTGAGAACCGAGCACCCTGAGTATTGAGCACCCAGCACCCTGAGTACTGAGCCCCCAGCACCCTGAGCACTGAGCACCCAGCACACCGAGCACTGAGCACCCAGCACCCCGAGAATGAGCACCCAGCACACTGAGTACTGAGCACCCAGCACCCCGAGCACGGAGCACCCAGGACCCCGAGCACTGAGTACTGAGCACCCAGCACCCTGAGTACTGAGCACCGAGCTCCCCGAGCACTGAGCACCCAGCACCCTGAGCACTGAGCACCCAGCACCCTGAGCACTGAGCACCCAGCACCCTGAGCACTGAGCACGCAGCACCCTGAGCACTGAGCACCCAGCACCCAGAGCACTGAGCACCCAGCACCCTGAGCACTGAGCACCCAGCACCCTGAGTACTGAGCACCCAGCACCCTGAGTACTGAGCTCCCTGAGTACTGAGCACCGATCACCCTGAGCACTGAGCACCCAGCACCCTGAGTACTGAGCACCCAGCACCCTGAGCACTGAGCACCCAGCACCCTGAGCATTGAGCACACAGCACCCTGAGTACTGAGCACCCAGAACCCTGAGTACTGAGCACCAAGTACCCTGAGTACTGAGCACCCCGAGTACTGAGCAGCCAGCACCCCGAGCACTGAGCACCCAGCACCCTGAGTACTGAGAACAGATCACCCTGAGTACTGAGCACCCAGCACCCTGAGTACTGAGCCCCCAGCACCCTGAGTACTGAGCACCCAGCAACCCGAGCACTGAGCACCCAGCACCCCGAGAATGAGCACCCAGCACCCTGAGTACTGAGAACCGAGCACCCTGAGTATTGAGCACCCAGCACCCTGAGTACTGAGCCCCCAGCACCCTGAGCACTGAGCACCCAGCACACCGAGCACTGAGCACCCAGCACCCCGAGAATGAGCACCCAGCACACTGAGTACTGAGCACCCAGCACCCCGAGCACGGAGCACCCAGGACCCCGAGCACTGAGTACTGAGCACCCAGCACCCTGAGTACTGAGCACCGAGCTCCCCGAGCACTGAGCACCCAGCACCCTGAGCACTGAGCACCCAGCACCCTGAGCACTGAGCACCCAGCACCCTGAGCACTGAGCACCCAGCACCCTGAGCACTGAGCACCCAGCACCCAGAGCACTGAGCACCCAGCACCCTGAGCACTGAGCACCCAGCACCCTGAGTACTGAGCACCCAGCACCCTGAGTACTGAGCTCCCTGAGTACTGAGCACCGATCACCCTGAGCACTGAGCACCCAGCACCCTGAGTACTGAGCACCCAGCACCCTGAGCACTGAGCACCCAGCACCCTGAGCATTGAGCACACAGCACCCTGAGTACTGAGCACCCAGAACCCTGAGTACTGAGTACAAAGCACCCTGAGCACTGAGCACCCAGCACCCTGAGTACTGAGCACGGAGCACCCTGAGTACTGAGCACCCAGCACCCTGAGTACTGAGCACCCAGCACCCTGAGCACTGAGCACCCAGCACCCTGAGTACTGAGCACCCAGCACCCTGAGTACTGAGCACTGATCACCCTGAGCACTGAGCACCCAGCACCCCGAGCACTGAGCACCCAGCACCCTGAGTACTGAGCACCTAGCACCCTGAGCACTGAGCACCGAGCACCCTGAGTACTGAACACCCAGCACCCTGAGCACTGAGCACTGAGCACCCAGCACCCCGAGTACTGAGCACTGAGCGCCCTGAGTACTGAGCACCCAGCACCCCGAGTACTGAGCACTGAGCACCCTGAGTACTGAGCACCCAGCACCCTGAGCACTGAGAACCCTGAGTACTGAGCACCGAGCACCCTGAGTACTGAGCACCCAGCCCCCTGAGCACTGAGCACGGAGCACCCCGAGGACTGAGCACCCCGCACCCTGAGCACTGAGCACCCAGCACCTTGAGTACTGAGCACCGAGCACCCCGAGCACTGAGCACCCAGCACCCTGAGTACTGAGCACCCAACACCCAGAGTACTGAGCACCCAGCACCCTGATCACTGAGCACCCAGCACCCTGAGTACTGAGCACCCAGCACCCTGAGTACTGAGCACCCAGCACCCTGAGCACTGAGCACCCAGCACCCTGAGCACTGAGCACTGACCACACAGCACCCAGAGCACTGAGCACCCAGCACCCCGAGCACTGAGCACCCAGCGCCCTGAGCACTGAGCACCCAGCACCCTGAGTACTGAGCACCGAGCACCCCGAGCACTGAGCACCCAGCACCCTGAGCACTGAGCACCCTGAGGACTGAGCACCCAGCACCCTGAGCACCGAGCACCCCAAGCACTGAGCACCCAGCACCCTGAGCACTGAGCACCCTGAGCACTGAGCACCCAGCACACCGAGCACTGAGCACCCAGCACCCTGAGTACTGAGCACCCAGCACCCTGAGCACTGAGCACCCAGCACCCTGAGTACTGAGCACCCTGAGTACTGAGCACCGATCACCCTGAGCACTGAGCACCCAGCACCCTGAGTACTGAGCACCCAGCACCCTGAGCACTGAGCACCCAGAACCCTGAGTACTGAGCACCCAGCACCCTGAGTACTGAGGACCCAGAACCCTGAGTACTGAGTACAAAGCACCCTGAGCACTGAGCACCCAGCACCCTGAGTACTGAGCACCGAGCACACTAAGTACTGAGCACCAAGCACCCTGAGTACTGAGCACCCAGCACCCTGAGCACTGAGCACCCAGCACCCTGAGTACTGAGCACCCAGCACCCTGAGTACTGAGCACCCAGCACCCTGAGTACTGAGCACCCAGCACCCTGAGTACTGAGCACCCAGCACCCTGAGTACTGAGCACCGAGCACCCCGAGCACTGAGCAACCAGCACCCTGAGTACTGAGCACTGAGCACCCTGAGTACTGAGCACCGAACACCCTGAGTACTGAGCACCCAGCACCCTGAGGACTGAGCACCCAGCACCCTGAACACTGAGCACCCAGCACCCTGAGTACTGAGCCCCCAGCACCCTGAGTACTGAGCACCCAGCACCCTGAGCACTGAGCACCCAGCACCCCGAGCACTGAGCACCCAGCACCCCGAGCACTGAGCACCCAGCACCCCGAGCACTGAGCACCCAGCACCCTGAGCACTGAGCACCCAGCACCCTGAGCACTGAGCACCCAGCACCCTGAGTACTGAGTACTCAGCACCCTGAGCACTGAGCACCCAGCACCCTGAGTACTGATCACCGAGCACCCCGAGCACTGAGCACCCAGCACCCTGAGTACTGAGCACCCAGCACCCTGAGTACTGAGCACCCAGCACCCTGAGCACTGAGCACAAAGCACGCTGAGTACTGAGCACTGAGCACCCTGAGTACTGAGCACCGAGGACCCTGAGCACTGAGCACCCAGCACGCTGAGTACTGAGCACTGAGCACCCTGAGTACTGAGCACCTAGCACCCTGAATACTGAGCACACAGCACCCTGAGCACTGAGCAGCCAGCACCCTCAGCACTGAGCACCCAGCACCCCGAGCACTGAGCACCCAGCACCCTGAGCACTGAGCACCCAGCACCCCGAGTACTGAGCACCCAGCACCCTGAGTACTGAGCACCAAGTACCCTGAGTACTGAGCACCCCGAGTACTGAGCAGCCAGCACCCCGAGCACTGAGCACCCAGCACCCTGAGTACTGAGAACAGATCACCCTGAGTACTGAGCACCCAGCACCCTGAGTACTGAGCCCCCAGCACCCTGAGTACTGAGCACCCAGCAACCCGAGCACTGAGCACCCAGCACCCCGAGAATGAGCACCCAGCACCCTGAGTACTGAGAACCGAGCACCCTGAGTATTGAGCACCCAGCACCCTGAGTACTGAGCCCCCAGCACCCTGAGCACTGAGCACCCAGCACACCGAGCACTGAGCACCCAGCACCCCGAGAATGAGCACCCAGCACACTGAGTACTGAGCACCCAGCACCCCGAGCACGGAGCACCCAGGACCCCGAGCACTGAGTACTGAGCACCCAGCACCCTGAGTACTGAGCACCGAGCTCCCCGAGCACTGAGCACCCAGCACCCTGAGCACTGAGCACCCAGCACCCTGAGCACTGAGCACCCAGCACCCTGAGCACTGAGCACCCAGCACCCTGAGCACTGAGCACCCAGCACCCAGAGCACTGAGCACCCAGCACCCTGAGCACTGAGCACCCAGCACCCTGAGTACTGAGCACCCAGCACCCTGAGTACTGAGCACCCTGAGTACTGAGCACCGATCACCCTGAGCACTGAGCACCCAGCACCCTGAGTACTGAGCACCCAGCACCCTGAGCACTGAGCACCCAGCACCCTGAGCATTGAGCACACAGCACCCTGAGTACTGAGCACCCAGAACCCTGAGTACTGAGTACAAAGCACCCTGAGCACTGAGCACCCAGCACCCTGAGTACTGAGCACGGAGCACCCTGAGTACTGAGCACCCAGCACCCTGAGTACTGAGCACCCAGCACCCTGAGCACTGAGCACCCAGCACCCTGAGTACTGAGCACCCAGCACCCTGAGTACTGAGCACTGATCACCCTGAGCACTGAGCACCCAGCACCCCGAGCACTGAGCACCCAGCACCCTGAGTACTGAGCACCTAGCACCCTGAGCACTGAGCACCGAGCACCCTGAGTACTGAACACCCAGCACCCTGAGCACTGAGCACTGAGCACCCAGCACCCTGAGCACTGAGCACTGAGCACCCAGCACCCCGAGCACTGAGCACCCAGCACCCTGAGCACCCAGCACCCTGAGCACTGAGCACCCTGAGCACTGAGCACCCTGAGCACTGAGCACTGAGCACCCAGCACCCTGAGTACTGAGCACCCAACACTCTGAGCAATGAGCACCCAGCACGCTGAGTACTGAGCACTGAGCACACAGCACCCTGAGCACTGAGCACCCAGCACCCTGAGCACTGAGCACTGAGCACCCAGCACCCCGAGCACTGAGCACCCAGCACCCTGAGCACCCAGCACCCTGAGCACTGAGCACCCTGAGTACTGAGCACCCAGCACCCTGAGCACTGAGCACACAGCACCCTGAGTACTGAGCACCCTGAGTACTGAGCACTGATCACCCTGAGCACTGAGCACCCAGCACCCTGAGTACTGAGCACACAGCACCCTGAGCACTGAGCACCCAGCACCCTGAGCACTGAGCACCCAGCACCCTGAGTACTGAGCACCCAGAACCCTGAGTACTGAGTACAAAGCACCCTGAGCACTGAGCACCCAGCACCCTGAGTACTGAGCACCGAGCACGATGAGTACTGAGCACCCAGCACCCTGAGTACTGAGCACCCAGCACCCTGAGCACTGAGCACCCAGCACCCTGAGTACTGAGCACCCAGCACCCTGAGTACTGAGCACCCAGCACCCTGAGTACGGAGCACCCAGCACCCTGAGTACTGAGCACCCAGCACCCTGAGTACTGAGCACTGAGCACCCTGAGCACTGAGCAACCAGCACCCTGAGTACTGAGCACTGAGCACCCTGAGTACTAAGCACCGAACACCCTGAGTACTGAGCACCCAGCACCCTGAGGACTGAGCACCCAGCACCCTGAGCACTGAGCACCCAGCACCCTGAGTAATGAGCACCCAGCACCCTGAGTACTGAGCACCCAGCACCCTGAGCACTGAGCACCCAGCACCCCGAGCACTGAGCACCCAGCACCCCGAGCACTGAGCACCCAGTACCCTGAGCACTGAGCACCCAGCACCCTGAGCACTGAGCACCCAGCACCCTGAGTACTGAGTACTCAGCACCCTGAGCACTGACCACCCAGCACCCTGAGTACTGATCACCGAGCACCCCGAGCACTGAGCACCCAGCACCCTGAGTACTGAGCACCCAGCACCCTGAGCACTGAGCACAAAGCACACTGAGTACTGAGCACTGAACACCCTGAGTACTGAGCACCGAGGACCCTGAGCACTCAGCACCCAGCACGCTGAGTACTAAGCACTGAGCACCCTGAGTACTGAGCACCTAGCACCCTGAGTACTGAGCACCCAGCACCCTGAGCACTGAGCAGCCAGCACCCTCAGCACTGAGCACCCAGCACCCCGAGCACTGAGCACCCAGCACCCTGAGCACTGAGCACCCAGCACCCCGAGTACTGAGCACCGAGCACCCCGAGCTCTGAGCACCCAGCACCCTGAGTACTGAGCACCCAGTACCCTGAGTACTGAGCACCCCGAGTACTGAGCTCCCAGCACCCCGAGCACTGAGCACCCAGCACCCTGAGTACTGAGAACAGATCACCCCGAGCACGCAGCAACCAGTACCCCGAGCACTGAGTACTGAGCACCCAGCACCCTGAGTACTGAGCACCGAGCTCCCCGAGCACTGAGCACCCAGCACCCTGAGCACTGAGCACCCAGCACCCTGAGCAGTGAACACCCAGCACCCTGAGTACTGAGCACCCAGCACGCTGAGTACTGAGCACTCAGCACCCTGAGCACTTAGCACCCAGCACCCTGAGTACTGAGCACTGAGCACCCAGCACCCCGAGCACTGAGCACCCAGCACCCTGTGTACTGAGCACTGAGCACCCTGATTACTAAGCACCTAGCACCCTGAGTACTGAGCACCCAGGACCCTGAGCACTGAGCACCGAGCACCCCGAGCACTGAGCACTCAGCACCCTGAGCACTCAGCACCCATCACCCCGATCACTGAGCACCCAGCACCCTGAGCACTGAGCACCCAGCACCGTGAGCACTGAGCACCCAGCAACCAGAGCACTGAGCACCCAGCACCCTGAGCACTGAGCACCCAGCACCCTGAGTACTGAGCACCCAGCACCCTGAGTACTGAGCACCCAGCACCCTGAGTACTGAGCACCGAGCACCCTGAGTACTGAGCATCGAGCACACTGAGTAATGAGCAACCAGCACCCTGAGCACTGAGCACCCAGCACCCTGAGTACTGAGCACCCAGCACCCTGAGTACTGAGCACCCAGCACCCCGAGCACTGAGCACCCAGCACCCTGAGTACTGAGCACCTAGCACCCTGAGCACTGAGCACCGAGCACCCTGAGTACTGAACACCCAGCACCCTGAGCACTGAGCACTGAGCACCCAGCACCCTGAGCACTGAGAACTGAGCACCCAGCACCCCGAGCACTGAGCACCCAGCACCCTGAGCACCCAGCACCCTGAGCACTGAGCACCCTGAGCACTGAGGACCCTGAGCACTGAGCACTGAGCACCAAGCACCCTGAGTACTGAGCACCCAACACTCTGAGCACTGAGTACCCAGCACGCTGAGTACTGAGCACTGAGCACACAGCACCCTGAGTACTGAGCACCCAGCACCCCGAGCACTGAGCACCCAGCGCCCCGAGCACTGAGCACCCAGCACCCTGAGCACTGAGCACTGAGCACACTGAGCACTGAGCACCCAGCACCCCGAGTACTGAGAACTGAGCACCCTGAGTACTGCGCACCCAACACCCAGAGTACTGATCACCCAGCACCCTGAGAACTGAGCACCCAGCACCCTGAGTACTGAGCACCCAGCACCCTGAGTACTGAGCACCCAGCACCCTGAGCACTGAGCACTGAGCACCCAGCACCTTGAGCACTGAGCACTGACCACCCAGCACCCTGAGCACTGAGCACCCAGCACCCTGAGCACTGAGCACCCAGCACCCTGAGTACTGAGTACTCAGCACCCTGAGCACTGAGCACCCAGCACCCTGAGTACTGATCACCGAGCACCCCGAGCACTGAGCACCCAGCACCCTGAGTACTGAGAACCCAGCACCCTGAGTACTGAGCACCCAGCACCCTGAGTACTGAGCACCCAGCACCCTGAGCACTGAGCACAAAGCACGCTGAGTACTGAGCACTGAGCACCCTGAGTACTGAGCACCGAGGACCCTGAGCACTGAGCACCCAGCACGCTGAGTACTGAGCACTGAGCACACTGAGTTCTGAGCACCTAGCACCCTGAGTACTGAGCACCCAGCACCCTGAGCACTGAGCAGCCAGCACCCTCAGCACTGAGCACCCAGCACCCCGAGCACTGAGCACCCAGCACCCTGAGCACTGAGCAACCAGCACCCCGAGTACTGAGCACCCAGCACCCCGAGTACTGAGCACCGAGCACCCCGAGCACTGAGCACCCAGCACCCTGAGTACTGAGCACCCAGTACCCTGAGTACTGAGCACCCCGAGTACTGAGCACCCAGCACCCCGAGCACTGAGCACCCAGCACCCTGAGTACTGAGAACAGATCACCCTGAGCACTGAGCACCCAGCACCCTGAGTACTGAGCACCCAGAACCCTGAGTACTGAGTACAAAGCACCCTGAGCACTGAGCACCCAGCACCCTGAGTACTGAGCACCGAGCACCCTGAGTACTGAGCACCCAGCACCCTGAGTACTGAGCACACAGCACCCTGAGCACTGAGCACCCAGCACCCTGAGTACTGAGCACCCAGCACCCTGAGTACTGAGCACCCAGCACCCTGAGTACGGAGCACCAAGCACCCTGAGTACTGAGCACCCAGCACCCTGAGTACTGAGCACCGAGCACCCCGAGCACTGAGCAACCAGCACACTGAGTACTGAGCACTGAGCACCCTGAGTACTAAGCACCGAACACCCTGAGTACTGAGCACCCAGCACCCTGAGGACTGAGCACCCAGCACCCTGAGCACTGAGCACCCAGCACCCTGAGTAATGAGCACCCAGCACCCTGAGTACTGAGCACCCAGCACCCTGACCACTGAGCACCCAGCACCCCGAGCACTGAGCACCCAGCACCCCGAGCACTGAGCACCCAGCACCCTGAGCACTGAGCACCCAGCACCCTGAGCACTGAGCACCCAGCACCCTGAGTACTGAGTACTCAGCACCCTGAGCACTGAGCACCCAGCACCCTGAGTACTGAGCACCGAGCACCCCGAGCACTGAGCACCCAGCACCCTGAGTACTGATCACCGAGCACCCCGAGCACTGAGCACCCAGCACCCTGAGTACTGAGCACCCAGCACCCTGAGTACTGAGCACCCAGCACCCTGAGTACTGAGCACCCAGCACCCTGAGCACTGAGCACAAAGCACGCTGAGTACTGAGCACTGAGCACCCTGAGTACTGAGCACCGAGGACCCTGAGCACTGAGCACCCAGCACGCTGAGTACTGAGCACTGAGCACCCTGAGTACTGAGCACCTAGCACCCTGAGTACTGAGCACCCAGCACCCTGAGAACTGAGCAGCCAGCACCCTCTGCACTGAGTACCCAGCACCCCGAGCACTGAGCACCCAGCACCCTGAGTACTGAGCCCCCAGCACCCTGAGCACTGAGCACCCAGCACACCGAGCACTGAGCACCCAGCACCCCGAGAATGAGCACCCAGCACCCTGAGTACTGAGCACCCAGCACCCCGAGCACGGAGCACCCAGGACCCCGAGCACTGAGTACTGAGCACCCAGCACCCTGAGTACTGAGCACCGAGCTCCCCGAGCACTGAGCACCCAGCACCCTGAGCACTGAGCACCCAGCACCCTGAGCACTGAGCACCCAGCACCCTGAGCACTGAGCACCCAGCACCCTGAGCACTGAGCACCCAGCACCCAGAGCACTGAGCACCCAGCACCCTGAGCACTGAGCACCCAGCACCCTGAGTACTGAGCACCCAGCACCCTGAGTACTGAGCACCCTGAGTACTGAGCACCGATCACCCTGAGCACTGAGCACCCAGCACCCTGAGTACTGAGCACCCAGCACCCTGAGCACTGAGCACCCAGCACCCTGAGCATTGAGCACCCAGCACCCTGAGTACTGAGCACCCAGAACCCTGAGTACTGAGTACAAAGCACCCTGAGCACTGAGCACCCAGCACCCTGAGTACTGAGCACGGAGCACCCTGAGTACTGAGCACCCAGCACCCTGAGTACTGAGCAACCAGCACCCTGAGCACTGAGCACCCAGCACCCTGAGTACTGAGCACCCAGCACCCTGAGTACTGAGCACTGATCACCCTGAGCACTGAGCACCCATCACCCCGAGCACTGAGCACCCAGCACCCTGAGTACTGAGCACCTAGCACCCTGAGCACTGAGCACCGAGCACCCTGAGTACTGAACACCCAGCACCCTGAGCACTGAGCACTGAGCACCCAGCACCCTGAGCACTGAGCACTGAGCACCCAGCACCCCGAGCACTGAGCACCCAGCACCCTGAGCACCCAGCACCCTGAGCACTGAGCACCCTGAGCACTGAGCACACTGAGCACTGAGCACTGAGCACCCAGCACCCTGAGTACTGAGCACCCAACACTCTGAGCAATGAGCACCCAGCACGCTGAGTACTGAGCACTGAGCACACAGCACCCTGAGCACTGAGCACCCAGCACCCTGAGCACTGAGCACTGAGCACCCAGCACCCCGAGCACTGAGCACCCAGCACCCTGAGCACCCAGCACCCTGAGCACTGAGCACCCTGAGTACTGAGCACAAAGCACCCTGAGCACTGAGCACACAGCACCCTGAGTACTGAGCACCCTGAGTAGTGAGCACTGATCACCCTGAGCACTGAGCACCCAGCACCCTGAGTACTGAGCACACAGCACCCTGAGCACTGAGCACCCAGCACCCTGAGCACTGAGCACCCAGCACCCTGAGTACTGAGCACCCAGAACCCTGAGTACTGAGTACAAAGCACCCTGAGCACTGAGCACCCAGCACCCTGAGTACTGAGCACCGAGCACCCTGAGTACTGAGCACCCAGCACCCTGAGTACTGAGCACCCAGCACCCTGAGCACTGAGCACCGAGCACCCTGAGTACTGAGCACCCAGCACCCTGAGTACGGAGCACCCAGCACCCTGAGTACTGAGCACCCAGCACCCTGAGTACTGAGCACCGAACACCCTGAGTACTGAGCACCCAGCACCCTGAGGACTGAGCACCCAGCACCCTGAGCACTGAGCACCCAGCACCCTGAGTAATGAGCACCCAGCACCCTGAGTACTGAGCACCCAGCACCCTGAGCACTGAGCACCCAGCACCCCGAGCACTGAGCACCCAGCACCCCGAGCACTGAGCACCCAGCACCCTGAGCACTGAGCACCCAGCACCCTGAGCACTGAGCACCCAGCACCCTGAGTACTGAGTACTCAGCACCCTGAGCACTGAGCACCCAGCACCCTAGGTACTGATCACCGAGCACCCCGAGCACTGAGCACCCAGCACCCTGAGTACTGATCACCGAGCACCCCGAGCACTGAGCACCCAGCACCCTGAGTACTGAGCACCCAGCACCCTGAGTACTGAGCACCCAGCACCCTGAGTACTGAGCACCCAGCACCCTGAGCACTGAGCACAAAGCACGCTGAGTACTGAGCACTGAGCACCCTGAGTACTGAGCACCGAGGACCCTGAGCACTGAGCACCCAGCACGCTGAGTACTGAGCACTGAGCACCCTGAGTACTGAGCACCTAGCACCCTGAGTACTGAGCACCCAGCACCCTGAGAACTGAGCAGCCAGCACCCTCTGCACTGAGCACCCAGCACCCCGAGCACTGAGCACCCAGCACCCTGAGTACTGAGCCCCCAGCACCCTGAGCACTGAGCACCCAGCACACCGAGCACTGAGCACCCAGCACCCCGAGAATGAGCACCCAGCACCCTGAGTACTGAGCACCCAGCACCCCGAGCACGGAGCACCCAGGACCCCGAGCACTGAGTACTGAGCACCCAGCACCCTGAGTACTGAGCACCGAGCTCCCCGAGCACTGAGCACCCAGCACCCTGAGCACTGAGCACCCAGCACCCTGAGCACTGAGCACCCAGCACCCTGAGCACTGAGCACCCAGCACCCTGAGCACTGAGCACCCAGCACCCAGAGCACTGAGCACCCAGCACCCTGAGCACTGAGCACCCAGCACCCTGAGTACTGAGCACCCAGCACCCTGAGTACTGAGCACCCTGAGTACTGAGCACCGATCACCCTGAGCACTGAGCACCCAGCACCCTGAGTACTGAGCACCCAGCACCCTGAGCACTGAGCACCCAGCACCCTGAGCATTGAGCACCCAGCACCCTGAGTACTGAGCACCCAGAACCCTGAGTACTGAGTACAAAGCACCCTGAGCACTGAGCACCCAGCACCCTGAGTACTGAGCACGGAGCACCCTGAGTACTGAGCACCCAGCACCCTGAGTACTGAGCAACCAGCACCCTGAGCACTGAGCACCCAGCACCCTGAGTACTGAGCACCCAGCACCCTGAGTACTGAGCACTGATCACCCTGAGCACTGAGCACCCAGCACCCTGAGCACTGAGCACCCAGCACCCTGAGTACTGAGCACCTAGCACCCTGAGCACTGAGCACCGAGCACCCTGAGTACTGAACACCCAGCACCCTGAGCACTGAGCACTGAGCACCCAGCACCCTGAGCACTGAGCACTGAGCACCCAGCACCCCGAGCACTGAGCACCCAGCACCCTGAGCACCCAGCACCCTGAGCACTGAGCACCCTGAGCACTGAGCACCCTGAGCACTGAGCACTGAGCACCCAGCACCCTGAGTACTGAGCACCCAACACTCTGAGCAATGAGCACCCAGCACGCTGAGTACTGAGCACTGAGCACACAGCACCCTGAGCACTGAGCACCCAGCACCCTGAGCACTGAGCACTGAGCACCCAGCACCCCGAGCACTGAGCACCCAGCACCCTGAGCACCCAGCACCCTGAGCACTGAGCACCCTGAGTACTGAGCACAAAGCACCCTGAGCACTGAGCACACAGCACCCTGAGTACTGAGCACCCTGAGTAGTGAGCACTGATCACCCTGAGCACTGAGCACCCAGCACCCTGAGTACTGAGCACACAGCACCCTGAGCACTGAGCACCCAGCACCCTGAGCACTGAGCACCCAGCACCCTGAGTACTGAGCACCCAGAACCCTGAGTACTGAGTACAAAGCACCCTGAGCACTGAGCACCCAGCACCCTGAGTACTGAGCACCGAGCACCCTGAGTACTGAGCACCCAGCACCCTGAGTACTGAGCACCCAGCACCCTGAGCACTGAGCACCGAGCACCCTGAGTACTGAGCACCCAGCACCCTGAGTACGGAGCACCCAGCACCCTGAGTACTGAGCACCCAGCACCCTGAGTACTGAGCACCGAGCACCCCGAGCACTGAGCAACCAGCACCCTGAGTACTAAGCACTGAGCACCCTGAGTACTAAGCACCGAACACCCTGAGTACTAAGCACCGAACACCCTGAGTACTGAGCACCCAGCACCCTGAGTACTGAGCACCCAGCACCCTGAGCACTGAGCACCCAGCACCCCGAGCACTGAGCACCCAGCACCCCGAGCACTGAGCACCCAGCACCCTGAGCACTGAGCACCATGCACCCTGAGCACTGAGCACCCAGCACCCTGAGTACTGAGTACTCAGCACCCTGAGCACTGAGCACCCAGCACCCTAGGTACTGATCACCGAGCACCCCGAGCACTGAGCACCCAGCACCCTGAGTACTGAGCACCCAGCACCCTGAGCACTGAGCACAAAGCACGCTGAGTACTGAGCACTGAACACCCTGAGTACTGAGCACTGAGGACCCTGAGCACTCAGCACCCAGCACGCTGAGTACTAAGCACTGAGCACCCTGAGTACTGAGCACCTAGCACCCTGAGTACTGAGCACCCAGCACCCTGAGCACTGAGCAGCCAGCACCCTCAGCACTGAGCACCCAGCACCCCGAGCACTGAGCACCCAGCACCCTGAGCACTGAGCACCCAGCACCCCGAGTACTGAGCACCGAGCACCCCGAGCTCTGAGCACCCAGCACCCTGAGTACTGAGAACAGATCACCCCGAGCACGGAGCACCCAGTACCCCGAGCACTGAGTACTGAGCACCCAGCACCCTGAGTACTGAGCACCGAGCTCCCCGAGCACTGAGCACCCAGCACCCTGAGCACTGAGCACCCAGCACCCTGAGCACTGAACACCCAGCACCCTGAGTACTGAGCACCCAGCACGCTGAGTACTGAGCACTCAGCACCCTGAGCACTGAGCACCCAGCACCCTGAGTACTGAGCACTGAGCACCCAGCACCCCGAGCACTGAGCACCCAGCACCCTGTGTACTGTGCACTGAGCACCCTGATTACTAAGCACCTAGCACCCTGAGTACTGAGCACCCAGGACCCTGAGCACTGAGCACCGAGCACCCCGACCACTGAGCACTCAGCACCCTGAGCACTCAGCACCCATCACCCCGATCACTGAGCACCCAGCACCCTGAGCACTGAGCACCCAGCACCCTGAGCACTGAGCACCCTGCAACCAGAGCACTGAGCACCCAGCACCCTGAGCACTGAGCACCCAGCACCCTGAGTACTGAGCACCCAGCACCCTGAGTACTGAGCACCCAGCACCCTGAGTACTGAGCACCGAGCACCCTGAGTACTGAGCACCGAGCACCCTGAGTACTGAGCACCCAGCACCCTGAGCACTGAGCACCCAGCACCCTGAGTACTGAGCACCCAGCACCCTGAGTACTGAGCACCCAGCACCCCGAGCACTGAGCACCCAGCACCCTGAGTACTGAGCACCTAGCACCCTGAGCACTGAGCACCGAGCACCCTGAGTACTGAACACCCAGCACCCTGAGCACTGAGCACTGAGCACCCAGCACCCTGAGCACTGAGAACTGAGCACCCAGCACCCCGAGCACTGAGCACCCAGCACCCTGAGCACCCAGCACCCTGAGTACTGAGCACCCTGAGCACTGAGCACCCTGAGCACTGAGCACTGAGCACCCAGCACCCTGAGTACTGAGCACCCAACACTCTGAGCACTGAGCACCCAGCACGCTGAGTACTGAGCACTGAGCACACAGCACCCTGAGTACTGAGCACCCAGCACCCCGAGCACTGAGCACCCAGCGCCCCGAGCACTGAGCACCCAGCACCCTGAGCACTGAGCACTGAGCACACTGAGCACTGAGCACCCAGCACCCCGAGTACTGAGCACTGAGCACCCTGAGTACTGCGCACCCAACACCCAGAGTACTGATCACCCAGCACCCTGAGAACTGAGCACCCAGCACCCTGAGTACTGAGCACCCAGCACCCTGAGTACTGAGCACCCAGCACCCTGAGCACTGAGCACTGAGCACCCAGCACCTTGAGCACTGAGCACTGACCACCCAGCACCCTGAGCACTGAGCACCCAGCACCCTGAGCACTGAGCACCCAGCACCCTGAGTACTGAGTACTCAGCACCCTGAGCACTTAGCAACCAGCAGCCTGAGTACTGATCACCGAGCACCCCGAGCACTGAGCACCCAGCACCCTGAGTACTGAGCACCCAGCACCCTGAGTACTGAGCACCCAGCACCCTGAGTACTGAGCACCCAGCACCCTGAGCACTGAGCACAAAGCACGCTGAGTACTGAGCACTGAGCACCCTGAGTACTGAGCACCGAGGACTCTGAGCACTGAGCACCCAGCACGCTGAGTACTGAGCACTGAGCACCCTGAGTACTGAGCACCTAGCACCCTGAGTACTGAGCACCCAGCACCCTGAGCACTGAGCAGCCAGCACCCTCAGCACTGAGCACCCAGCACCCCGAGCACTGAGCACCCAGCACCCTGAGCACTGAGCACCCAGCACCCCGAGTACTGAGCACCCAGCACCCCGAGTACTGAGCACCGAGCACCCCGAGCACTGAGCACCCAGCACCCTGAGTACTGAGCACCCAGTACCCTGAGTACTGAGCACCCCGAGTACTGAGCACCCAGCACCCCGAGCACTGAGCACCCAGCACCCTGAGTACTGAGAACAGATCACCCTGTGTACTGAGCACCCAGCACCCTGAGTACTGAGCCCCCAGCACCCTGAGTACTGAGCACCCAGCAACCCGAGCACTGAGCACCCAGCACCCCGAGAATGAGCACCCAGCACCCTGAGTACTGAGAACCGAGCACCCTGAGTACTGAGCACCCAGCACCCTGAGTACTGAGCCCCCAGCACCCTGAGCACTGAGCACCCAGCACACCGAGCACTGAGCACCCAGCACCCCGAGAATGAGCACCCAGCACCCTGAGTACTGAGCACCCAGCACCCCGAGCACGGAGCACCCAGGACCCCGAGCACTGAGTACTGAGCACCAGCACCCTGAGTACTGAGCACCGAGCTCCCCGAGCACTGAGCACCCAGCACCCTGAGCACTGAGCACCCAGCACCCTGAGCACTGAGCAACCAGCACCCTGAGCACTGAGCACCCAGCACCCTGAGCACTGAGCACCCAGCACCCAGAGCACTGAGCACCCAGCACCCTGAGCACTGAGCACCCAGCACCCTGAGTACTGAGCACCCAGCACCCTGAGTACTGAGCACCCTGAGTACTGAGCACCGATCACCCTGAGCACTGAGCACCCAGCACCCTGAGTACTGAGCACCCAGCACCCTGAGCACTGAGCACCCAGCACCCTGAGCATTGAGCACCCAGCACCCTGAGTACTGAGCACCCAGAACCCTGAGTACTGAGTACAAAGCACCCTGAGCACTGAGCACCCAGCACCCTGAGTACTGAGCACGGAGCACCCTGAGTACTGAGCACCCAGCACCCTGAGTACTGAGCAACCAGCACCCTGAGCACTGAGCACCCAGCACCCTGAGTACTGAGCACTGATCACCCTGAGCACTGAGCACCCAGCACCCCGAGCACTGAGCACCCAGCACCCTGAGTACTGAGCACCTAGCACCCTGAGCACTGAGCACCGAGCACCCTGAGTACTGAACACCCAGCACCCTGAGCACTGAGCACTGAGCACCCAGCACCCTGAGCACTGAGCACTGAGCACCCAGCACCCCGAGCACTGAGCACCCAGCACCCTGAGCACCCAGCACCCTGAGCATTGAGCACCCTGAGCACTGAGCACCCTGAGCACTGAGCACTGAGCACCCAGCACCCTGAGTACTGAGCACCCAACACTCTGAGCAATGAGCACCCAGCACGCTGAGTACTGAGCACTGAGCACACAGCACCCTGAGCACTGAGCACCCAGCACCCTGAGCACTGAGCACTGAGCACCCAGCACCCCGAGCACTGAGCACCCAGCACCCTGAGCACCCAGCACCCTGAGCACTGAGCACCCTGAGTACTGAGCACCCAGCACCCTGAGCACTGAGCACACAGCACCCTGAGTACTGAGCACCCTGAGTAGTGAGCACTGATCACCCTGAGCACTGAGCACCCAGCACCCTGAGTACTGAGCACACAGCACACTGAGCACTGAGCACCCAGCACCCTGAGCACTGAGCACCCAGCACCCTGAGTACTGAGCACCCAGAACCCTGAGTACTGAGTACAAAGCACCCTGAGCACTGAGCACCCAGCACCCTGAGTACTGAGCACCGAGCACCCTGAGTACTGAGCACCCAGCACCCTGAGTACTGAGCACCCAGCACCCTGAGCACTGAGCACCCAGCACCCTGAGTACTGAGAACCCAGCACCCTGAGTACTGAGCAGCCAGCACCCTGAGTACGGAGCACCCAGCACCCTGAGTACTGAGCACCCAGCACCCTGAGTACTGAGCACCGAGCACCCTGAGTACTGAGCACTGAGCACCCTGAGTACTAAGCACCGAACACCCTGAGTAGTGAGCACCCAGCACCCTGAGGACTGAGCACCCAGCACCCTGAGCACTGAGCACCCAGCACCCTGAGTAATGAGCACCCAGCACCCTGAGTACTGAGCACCCAGCACCCTGAGCACTGAGCACCCAGCACCCCGAGCACTGAGCACCCAGCACCCCGAGCACTGAGCACCCAGCACCCTGAGCACTGAGCACCCAGCACCCTGAGCACTGAGCACCCAGCACCCTGAGTACTGAGTACTCAGCACCCTGAGCACTGAGCACCTAGCACCCTGAGCACTGAGCACCGAGCACCCTGAGTACTGAACACCCAGCACCCTGAGCACTGAGCACTGAGCACCCAGCACCCTGAGCACTGAGAACTGAGCACCCAGCACCCCGAGCACTGAGCACCCAGCACCCTGAGCACCCAGCACCCTGAGTACTGAGCACCCTGAGCACTGAGCACCCTGAGCACTGAGCACTGAGCACCCAGCACCCTGAGTACTGAGCACCCAACACTCTGAGCACTGAGCACCCAGCACGCTGAGTACTGAGCACTGAGCACACAGCACCCTGAGTACTGAGCACCCAGCACCCCGAGCACTGAGCACCCAGCGCCCCGAGCACTGAGCACCCAGCACCCTGAGCACTGAGCACTGAGCACACTGAGCACTGAGCACCCAGCACCCCGAGTACTGAGCACTGAACACCCTGAGTACTGCGCACCCAACACCCAGAGTACTGATCACCCAGCACCCTGAGAACTGAGCACCCAGCACCCTGAGTACTGAGCACCCAGCACCCTGAGTACTGAGCACCCAGCACCCTGAGCACTGAGCACTGAGCACCCAGCACCTTGAGCACTGAGCACTGACCACCCAGCACCCTGAGCACTGAGCACCCAGCACCCTGAGCACTGAGCACCCAGCACCCTGAGTACTGAGTACTCAGCACCCTGAGCACTGAGCACCCAGCACCCTGAGTACTGATCACCGAGCACCCCGAGCACTGAGCACCCAGCACCCTGAGTACTGAGCACCCAGCACCCTGAGTACTGAGCACCCAGCACCCTGAGTACTGAGCACCCAGCACCCTGAGCACTGAGCACCCAGCACCCCGAGCACTGAGCACCCAGCACCCTGAGTACTGAGCACCGAGGACTCTGAGC
This sequence comes from Microtus oregoni, assembly GCF_018167655.1. NCBI lineage: Eukaryota > Metazoa > Chordata > Mammalia > Rodentia > Cricetidae > Microtus > Microtus oregoni. Next base: position 473,073 of record NW_024543262.1, read on the forward strand.
ACTGAGCACCCAGCACGCTGAGTACTGAGCACTGAGCACCCTGAGTACTGAGCACCTAGCACCCTGAGTACTGAGCACCCAGCACCCTGAGCACTGAGCAGCCAGCACCCTCAGCACTGAGCACCCAGCACCCCGAGCACTGAGCACCCAGCACCCTGAGCACTGAGCACCCAGCACCCCGAGTACTGAGCACCCAGCACCCCGAGTACTGAGCACCGAGCACCCCGAGCACTGAGCACCCAGCACCCTGAGTACTGAGCACCCAGTACCCTGAGTACTGAGCACCCCGAGTACTGAGCACCCAGCACCCCGAGCACTGAGCACCCAGCACCCTGAGTACTGAGAACAGATCACCCTGTGTACTGAGCACCCAGCACCCTGAGTACTGAGCCCCCAGCACCCTGAGTACTGAGCACCCAGCAACCCGAGCACTGAGCACCCAGCACCCCGAGAATGAGCACCCAGCACCCTGAGTACTGAGAACCGAGCACCCTGAGTACTGAGCACCCAGCACCCTGAGTACTGAGCCCCCAGCATCCTGAGCACTGAGCACCCAGCACACCGAGCACTGAGCACCCAGCACCCCGAGAATGAGCACCCAGCACCCTGAGTACTGAGCACCCAGCACCCCGAGCACGGAGCACCCAGGACCCCGAGCACTGAGTACTGAGCACCAGCACCCTGAGTACTGAGCACCGAGCTCCCCGAGCACTGAGCACCCAGCACCCTGAGCACTGAGCACCCAGCACCCTGAGCACTGAGCACCCAGCACCCTGAGCACTGAGCACCCAGCACCCTGAGCACTGAGCACCCAGCACCCAGAGCACTGAGCACCCAGCACCCTGAGCACTGAGCACCCAGCACCCTGAGTACTGAGCACCCAGCACCCTGAGTACTGAGCACCCTGAGTACTGAGCACCGATCACCCTGAGCACTGAGCACCCAGCACCCTGAGTACTGAGCACCCAGCACCCTGAGCACTGAGCACCCAGCAAACTGAGCATTGAGCACCCAGCACCCTGAGTACTGAGCACCCAGAACCCTGAGTACTGAGTACAAAGCACCCTGAGCACTGAGCACCCAGCACCCTGAGTACTGAGCACGGAGCACCCTGAGTACTGAGCACCCAGCACCCTGAGTACTGAGCAACCAGCACCCTGAGCACTGAGCACCCAGCACCCTGAGTACTGAGCACTGATCACCCTGAGCACTGAGCACCCAGCACCCCGAGCACTGAGCACACAGAACCCTGAGTACTGAGCACCTAGCACCCTGAGCACTGAGCACCGAGCACCCTGAGTACTGAACACCCAGCACCCTGAGCACTGAGCACTGAGCACCCAGCACCCTGAGCACTGAGCACGGAGCACCCAGCACCCCGAGCACTGAGCACCCAGCACCCTGAGCACCCAGCACCCTGAGCACTGAGCACCCTGAGCACTGAGCACCCTGAGCACTGAGCACTGAGCACCCAGCACCCTGAGTACTGAGCACCCAACACTCTGAGCAATGAGCACCCAGCACGCTGAGTACTGAGCACTGAGCACACAGCACCCTGAGCACTGAGCACCCAGCACCCTGAGCACTGAGCACTGAGCACCCAGCACCCCGAGCACTGAGCACCCAGCACCCTGAGCACCCAGCACCCTGAGCACTGAGCACCCTGAGTACTGAGCACCCAGCACCCTGAGCACTGAGCACACAGCACCCTGAGTACTGAGCACCCTGAGTAGTGAGCACTGATCACCCTGAGCACTGAGCACCCAGCACCCTGAGTACTGAGCACACAGCACCCTGAGCACTGAGCACCCAGCACCCTGAGCACTGAGCACCCAGCACCCTGAGTACTGAGCACCCAGAACCCTGAGTACTGAGTACAAAGCACCCTGAGCACTGAGCACCCAGCACCCTGAGTACTGAGCACCGAGCACCCTGAGTACTGAGCACCCAGCACCCTGAGTACTGAGCACCCAGCACCCTGAGCACTGAGCACCCAGCACCCTGAGTACTGAGCACCCAGCACCCTGAGTACTGAGCACCCAGCACCCTGAGTACGGAGCACCCAGCACCCTGAGTACTGAGCACCCAGCACCCTGAGTACTGAGCACCGAGCACCCGAGCACTGAGCAACCAGCACCCTGAGTACTGAGCACTGAGCACCCTGAGTACCAAGCACCGAACACCCTGAGTAGTGAGCACCCAGCACCCTGAGGACTGAGCACCCAGCACCCTGAGCACTGAGCACCCAGCACCCTGAGTAATGAGCACCCAGCACCCTGAGTACTGAGCACCCAGCACCCTGAGCACTGAGCACCCAGCACCCCGAGCACTGAGCACCCAGCACCCCGAGCACTGAGCACCCAGCACCCTGAGCACTGAGCACCCAGCACCCTGAGCACTGAGCACCCAGCACCCTGAGTACTGAGTACTCAGCACCCTGAGCACTGAGCACCCAGCACCCTGAGTACTGGTCACCGAGCACCCCGAGCACTGAGCACCCAGCACCCTGAGTACTGAGCACCCAGCACCCTGAGCACTGAGCACAAAGCACGCTGAGTACTGAGCTCTGAACACCCTGAGTACTTAGCACCGAGGACCCTGAGCACTCAGCACCCAGCACGCTGAGTACTAAGCACTGAGCACCCTGAGTACTGAGCACCTAGCACCCTGAGTACTGAGCACCCAGCACCCTGAGCACTGAGCAGCCAGCACCCTCAGCACTGAGCACCCAGCACCCCGAGCACTGAGCACCCAGCACCCTGAGCACTGAGCACCCAGCACCCCGAGTACTGAGCACCGAGCACCCCGAGCTCTGAGCACCCAGCACCCTGAGTACTGAGCACCCAGTACCCTGAGTACTGAGCACCCCGAGTACTGAGCACCCAGCACCCCGAGCACTGAGCACCCAGCACCCTGAGTACTGAGAACAGATCACCCCGAGCACGGAGCACCCAGTACCCCGAGCACTGAGTACTGAGCACCCAGCACCCTGAATACTGAACACCGAGCTCCCCGAGCACTGAGCACCCAGCACCCTGAGCACTGAGCACCCAGCACCCTGAGCACTGAACACCCAGCACCCTGAGTACTGAGCACCCAGCACGCTGAGTACTGAGCACTCAGCACCCTGAGCACTGAGCACCCAGCACCCTGAGTACTGAGCACTGAGCACCCAGCACCCCGAGCACTAAACACCCAGCACCCTGTGTACTGAGCACTGAGCACCCTGATTACTAAGCACCTATCACCCTGAGTACTGAGCACTCAGCACCCTGAGCACTCAGCACCCAGCACCCCGAGCACTGAGCACAAAGCACCCTGAGCACTGAGCACCCAGCACCCAGAGCACTGAGCACCCAGCACCCTGAGCACTGAGCACCCAGCACCCTGAGTACTGAGCACCCAGCACCCTGAGTACTGAGCACCCAGCACCCTGAGTACTGAGCACCGAGCACCCTGAGTACTGAGCACCGAGCACCCTGAGTACTGAGCACCCAGCACCCTGAGCACTGAGCACCCAGCACCCTGAGTACTGAGCACCCAGCACCCTGAGTACTGAGCACCCAGCACCCCTAGCACTGAGCACCCAGCACCCTGAGTACTGAGCACCTAGCACCCTGAGCACTGAGCACCGAGCACCCTGAGTACTGAACACCCAGCACCCTGAGCACTGAGCACTGAGCACCCAGCACCCTGAGCACTGAGAACTGAGCACCCAGCACCCCGAGCACTGAGCACCCAGCACCCTGAGCACCCAGCACCCTGAGCACTGAGCACCCTGAGCACTGAGCACCCTGAGCACTGAGCACTGAGCACCCAGCACCCTGAGTACTGAGCACCCAGCACCCTGAGCACTGAGCACCCAGCACCCCGAGCACTGAGCACCCAGCACCCCGAGCACTGAGCACCCAGCACCCTGAGCACTGAGCACCCAGCACCCTGAGCACTGAGCACCCAGCACCCTGAGTACTGAGTACTCAGCACCCTGAGCACTGAGCACCCAGCACCCTGAGTACTGATCACCGAGCACCCCGAGCACTGAGCACTCAGCACCCTGAGTACTGAGCACCCAGCACCCTGAGCACTGAGCACAAAGCACGCTGAGTACTGAGCACTGAACACCCTGAGTACTGAGCACCGAGGACCCTGAGCACTCAGCACCCAGCACGCTGAGTACTAAGCACTGAGCACCCTGAGTACTGAGCACCTAGCACCCTGAGTACTGAGCACCCAGCACCCTGAGCACTGAGCAGCCAGCACCCTCAGCACTGAGCACCCAGCACCCCGAGCACTGAGCACCCAGCACCCTGAGCACTGAGCACCCAGCACCCCGAGTACTGAGCACCGAGCACCCCGAGCTCTGAGCACACAGCACCCTGATTACTGAGCACCCAGTACCCTGAGTACTGAGCACCCCGAGTACTGAGCACCCAGCACCCCGAGCACTGAGCACCCAGCACCCTGAGTACTGAGAACAGATCACCCCGAGCACGGAGCACCCAGTACCCCGAACACTGAGTACTGAGCACCCAGCACACTGAGTACTGAGCACTGAGCTCCCCGAGCACTGAGCACCCAGCACCCTGAGCACTGAGCACCCAGCACCCTGAGCACTGAACACCCAGCACCCTGAGTACTGAGCACTGAGCACCCAGCACCCCGAGCACTGAGCACCCAGCACCCTGTGTACTGAGCACTGAGCACCCTGATTACTAAGCACCTAGCACCCTGAGTACTGAGCACCCAGGACCCTGAGCACTGAGCACCGAGCACCCCGAGCACTGAGCACTCAGCACCCTGAGCACCCAGCACCCATCACCGCGATCACTGAGCACCCAGCACCCTGAGCACTGAGCACCCAGCACCCTGAGCACTGAGCACCCAGCACCCAGAGCACTGAGCACCCAGCACCCTGAGCACTGAGCACCCAGCACCCTGAGTACTGAGCACCCAGCACCCTGAGTACTGAGCACCCAGCACCCTGAGTACTGAGCACCGAGCACCCGGAGTACTGAGCACCGAGCACCCTGAGTACTGAGCACCCAGCACCCTGAGCACTGAGCACCCAGCACCCTGAGTACTGAGCACCCAGCACCCTGAGTACTGAGCACCCAGCACCCCTAGCACTGAGCACCCAGCACCCTGAGTACTGAGCACCTAGCACCCTGAGCACTGAGCACCGAGCACACTGAGTACTGAACACCCAGCACCCTGAGCACTGAGCACTGAGCACCCAGCACCCTGAGCACTGAGAACTGAGCACCCAGCACCCCGAGCACTGAGCACCCAGCACCCTGAGCACCCAGCACCCTGAGCACTGAGCACCCTGAGCACTGAGCACCCTGAGCACTGAGCACTGAGCACCCAGCACCCTGAGTACTGAGCACCCAACACTCTGAGCACTGAGCACCCAGCACGCTGAGTACTGAGCACTGAGCACACAGCACCCTGAGTACTGAGCACCCAGCACCCCGAGCACTGAGCACCCAGCGCCCCGAGCACTGAGCACCCAGCACCCTGAGCACTGAGCACTGAGCACACTGAGCACTGAGCACCCAGCACCCCGAGTACTGAGCACTGAGCACCCTGAGTACTGCGCACCCAACACCCAGAGTACTGATCACCCAGCACCCTGAGAACTGAGCACCCAGCACCCTGAGTACTGAGCACCCAGCACCCTGAGTACTGAGCACCCAGCACCCTGAGCACTGAGCACTGAGCACCCAGCACCTTGAGCACTGAGCACTGACCACCCAGCACTCCGAGCACTGAGCACCCAGCACCCCAAGCACTGAGCACCCAGCGCCCTGAGCACTGAGCACCCAGCACCCTGAGCACTGAGCACCCAGCCCCCTGAGTACTGAGCACCCAGCACCATGAGTACTGAGCACCCAGCACCCTGAGCACTGAGCACCCTGAGGACTGAGCACCCAGCTCCCTGAGCACTGAGCACCCAGCACCCTGAGTACTGAGCACCGATCACCCTGAGCACTGAGCACCCAGCACCCCGAGCACTGAGCACCCAGCCCCCTGAGTACTGAGCACCCAGCACCCTGAGCACAGAGCACCCAGCACCCTGAGTACTGAGCACCCTGAGTACTGAGCACCGATCACCCTGAGCACTGAGCACCCAGCACCCTGAGTACTGAGCACCCAGCAACCTGAGCACTGAGCAACCAGCACCCTGAGCACTGAGCACCCAGCACCCTGAGTACTGAGCACCCAGCACCCTGAATACTGAGTACCCAGCACCCTGAGCACTGAGGACCCAGCACCCTGAGTACTGAGCACCGAGCACCCTGAGTACTGAGCACCCAGCACCCTGAGTACTGAGCACACAGCACCCTGAGCACTGAGCACCCAGCACCCTGAGTACTGAGCACCCAGCACCCTGAGTACTGAGCACCCAGCACCCAGAGCACTGAGCACCCAGCACCCCGAGCACGGAGCACCCAGGACCCCGAGCACTGAGTACTGAGCACCCAGCACCCTGAGTACTGAGCACCGAGCTAACCGAGCACTGAGCACCCTGAGTACTGAGCACCCAGCACCCTGTGCACTGAGCACCCAGCACCCTGTGCACTGAGCACCCAGCACCCTGAGCACTGAGCACCCAGCACCCTGAGTACTGAGCACCCAGCACGCTGAGTACTGAGCACCCAGCACCCTGAGCACTGAGCAGGCAGCACCCTGAGTACTGAGCACTGAGCACCCAGCACCCCGAGCACTGAGCACCCAGCACCCTGTGTACTGAGCACTGAGCACCCTGAGCAATGAGCACCGAGCACCCCGAGCACTGAGCACCCAGCACCCTGAGCACTCAGCACCCAGCACCCCGAGCACTGAGCACCGAGCACCCTGAGCACTGAGCACCCAGCACCCTGAGCACTCAGCACCCAGCACCCCGAGCACTGAGCACCCAGCACCCTGAGCACTGAGCACCCAGCACCATGAGCACGGAGCACCCCGAGTACTGAGCACCCAGCACCCTGAGCACTGAGCACCCAGCACCTTGAGTACTGAGCACCGAGCACCTCGAGCACTAAGCACCCAGCACCCTGAGTACTGAGCACCCAGCACCCTGAGCACTGAGCACCCAGAACCCTGAGCACTGAGCACCCAGCACCCTGAGCACGGAGCACCCAGCACCCTGAGTACTGAGCACCCAACACCCAGACTACTGAGCTCCCAGCACCCTGAGCACTGAGAACCCAGCACCCTGAGTACTGAGCACCCAGCACCCTGAGTACTGAACAATCAGCACCCTGAACACTGAGCACTGAGCACCCTGAGCACTGAGTACTGAGCACTGAGCACCCTGGGCACTGAGCACCCAGCACCCCGAGTACTGAGCACCCAGCACCCCGAGCACTGAGCACCCAGCGCCCCGAGCACTGAGCACCCAGCACCCCGAGCACTGAGCACTGAGCACCCTGAGCACTGAGCACCAAGCACCCCGAGTACTGAGCACTGAGCACCCTGAGTACTGAGCACCAAGCACCCCGAGTACTGAGCACTGAGCACCCTGAGTACTGAGCACCCAGCACCCTGAGCACTGAGCACCCAGCACCCTGAGTACTGAGCACTGAAAACCCTGAGTACTGAGCACCGAGCACCCTGAGTACTGAGCACCCAGCACCCTGATCACTGAGCACGGAGCACCCCGAGGACTGAGCACCCAGCACCCTGAGCACTGAGCACCCAGCACCTTGAGTACTGAGCACCGAGCACAACGAGCACTGAGCACCCAGCACCCTGAGTACTGAGCACCCAGCACCCTGAGCACTTAGCACCCAGCTCCCTGAGCACTGAGCACGCAGCACCCCAAGCACTCAGCAACCAGCACCCTGAGTACTGAGCACAGAGCACCCTGAGCACTGAGCACCCAGCACCCTGAGTACTGAGCACCCAGCACCCTGAGTACTGAGCAACCAGCACCCTGAGCACTGAGCACTGAGCACCCAGCACCCTGAGCACTGAGCACTGAGCACCCAGCACCACAGCCCTGAGCACCCAGCACCCTGAGCACTGAGCACCCAGCACCCTGAGCACTGAGCACCCAGCACCCTGAGTACTGAGCAACCAGCTACCTGAGTACTGAGCACCCAGCACCCTGAGTACTGAGCACTCAGCAGCCTGAGTACTGAGCACCGAGCACACCGAGCAATGAGCACCCAGCACCCTGAGCACTGAGCACCCGGAGGACTGAGCACCCAGCACTCTGAGCACTGAGCACAGATCACTCTGAGCAGTGAGCACCCAGCACCCCGAGCACTGAGCACCCAGCACCCTGAGTACTGAGCACCCAGCACCCCGAGTACTGAGCACCCAGCACCCTGAGTACTGAGCACCCAGCACCCCGAGCACTGAGCACCCAGCACCCTGAGTACTGAGCACCCTGTGTACTGAGCACTGAGCACAGAGCATCCTGAGTACTGAGCACTCTGAGGACTGAGCACCCAGCACCCAGAGCACTGAGAACCCAGCACCCTGAGTACTGAGCACTGATCACCCTGAGCACTGAGCACCCAGCACCCCGAGCACTGAGCACCCAGCACCCTGAGTACTGAGCACCCAGCACCCTGAGCACTGAGCACCGAGCACCCTGAGTACTGAACACCCAGCACCTTGAGCACTCAGCACTGAGCACCCAGCACCCTGAGCACTGAGCACTGAGCACCCAGCACCCCGAGCACTGAGCACCCAGCACCCTGAGCACCCAGCACCCTGAGCACTGAGCACCCTGAGCACTGAGCACCCTGAGCACTGAGCACTGAGCACCCAGCACCCTGAGTACTGAGCACCCAACACTCTGAGCACTGAGCACCCAGCACGCTGAGTACTGAGCACTGAGCACACAGCACCCTGAGTACTGAGCACCCAGCACCCCGAGCACTGAGCACCCAGCGCCCCGAGCACTGAGCACCCAGCACCCCGAGCACTGAGCACTGAGCACACTGAGCACTGAGCACCCAGCACCCCGAGTACTGAGCACTGAGCGCCCTGAGTACTGAGCACCCAGCACCCCGAGTACTGAGCACTGAGCACCCTGAGTACTGAGCACCCAGCACCCTGAGCACTGAGAACCCTGAGTACTGAGCACCGAGCACACTGAGTACTGAGCACCCAGCCCCCTGAGCACTGAGCACGGAGCACCCCGAGGACTGAGCACCCCCACCCTGAGCACTGAGCACCCAGCACCTTGAGTACTGAGCACCGAGCACCCCGAGCACTGAGCACCCAGCACCCTGAGTACTGAGCACCCAACACCCAGAGTACTGAGCACCCAGCACCCTGAGTACTGAGCACCCAGCACCCTGAGCACTGAGCACTGAGCACCCAGCACCCTGAGCACTGAGCACTGACCACCCAGCACCCCGAGCACTGAGCACCCAGCACCCCGAGCACTGAGCACCCAGCGCCCTGAGCACTGAGCACCCAGCACCCTGAGCACTGAGCACCCAGCACCCTGAGTACTGAGCACCCAGCACCATGAGTACTGAGCACCCAGCACCCTGAGTACTGAGCACCGAGCAACCCGAGCACTGAGCACCCAGCACCCTGAGCACTGAGCACCCTGAGGACTGAGCACCCAGCACCCTGAGCACCGAGCACCCCGAGCACTGAGCACCCAGCACCCTGAGCACTGAGCACCCTGAGCACTGAGCACCCAGCACACCGAGCACTGAGCACCCAGCACCCTGAGTACTGAGCACCCATCACCCTGAGCACTGAGCACCCAGCACCCTGAGTACTGAGCACCCTGAGTACTGAGCACCGATCACCCTGAGCACTGAGCACCCAGCACCCTGAGTACTGAGCACCCAGCACCCTGAGCACTGAGCACCCAGCACCCTGAGCACTGAGCACCCAGCACCCTGAGTACTGGTCACCGAGCACCCCGAGCACTGAGCACCCAGCACCCTGAGTACTGAGCACCCAGCACCCTGAGCACTGAGCACAAAGCACGCTGAGTACTGAGCTCTGAACACCCTGAGTACTTAGCACCGAGGACCCTGAGCACTCAGCACCCAGCACGCTGAGTACTAAGCACTGAGCACCCTGAGTACTGAGCACCTAGCACCCTGAGTACTAAGCACCCAGCACCCTGAGCACTGAGCAGCCAGCACCCTCAGCACTGAGCACCCAGCACCCCGAGCACTGAGCACCCAGCACCCTGAGCACTGAGCACCCAGCACCCCGAGTACTGAGCACCGAGCACCCCGAGCTCTGAGCACCCAGCACCCTGAGTACTGAGCACCCAGTACCCTGAGTACTGAGCACCCCGAGTACTGAGCACCCAGCACCCCGAGCACTGAGCACCCAGCACCCTGAGTACTGAGAACAGATCACCCCGAGCACGGAGCACCCAGTACCCCGAGCACTGAGTACTGAGCACCCAGCACCCTGAGTACTGAGCACCGAGCTCCCCGAGCACTGAGCACGGAGCACCCTGAGCACTGAGCACCCAGCACCCTGAGCACTGAACACCCAGCACCCTGAGTACTGAGCACGCAGCACGCTGAGTACTGAGCACTCAGCACCCTGAGCACTGAGCACCCAGCACCCTGAGTACTGAGCACTGAGCACCCAGCACCCCGAGCACTGAACACCCAGCACCCTGTGTACTGAGCACTGAGCACCCTGATTACTAAGCACCTAGCACCCCGAGGACTGAGCACCCAGGACCCTGAGCACTGAGCACCGAGCACCCCGAGCACTGAGCACCCAGCACCCTGAGCACTGAGCACGGAGCACCCCGAGGACTGAGCACCCAGCACCCTGAGCACTGAGCACCCAGCACCTTGAGTACTGAGCACCGAGCACCCCGAGCACTGAGCACCCAGCACCCTGAGTACTGAGCACCCAGCACCCTGAGCACTGAGCACCCAGCACCCTGAGCACTGAGCACCCAGCACCCCGAGAACTGAGCACCCAGCACCCTGAGTACTGAGCACCCAACACCCAGAGTACTGAGCACCCATTACCCAGATCACTGAGCACCCAGAACCCTAAGCACTGAGCACCCAGCACCCTGAGCACTGAGCACCCAGCACCCAGAGCACTGAGCACCCAGCACCCTGAGCAATGAGCACCCAGCACCCTGAGTACTGAGCACCCAGCACCCTGAGTACTGAGCACCCAGACCCCGAGCACTGAGGACCCATCACCCCTAGCACTGAGCACCCAGCATTCTGAGCACTGAGCACCCAGCAGCCCGAGCACTGAGCACCCAGCATCCTGAGCACTGAGTACTGAGCACCCAGCACCCTGAGCACTGAGCACCCAGCACCCTGAGCACTGAGCACCCAGCACCCTGAGTACTGAGCACCCAGCACCCCAAGCACTGAGCACCGAGCACCCTGAGTACTGAGCACCCAGCACGCTGAGCACTGAGCACCCAGCACCCCGAGTACTGAGCACCCAGCACCCTGAGTACTGAGCACTCAGCACCCTGAGTACTGAGCACCGAGCACCCCGAGCACTGAGCACCCAGCACCCTGAGCACTGAGCAACCTGAGGACTGAGCACCCAGCACCCTGAGCACTGAGCACCCAGCACCCTGAGTACTGAGCACCGATCACCCTGAGCACTGAGCACCCAGCACCCCGACCACTGAGCACCCAGCAGCCTAAGTACTGAGAACAGATCACCCTGAGTACTGAGCACCCAGCACCCTGAGTACTGAGCCCCCAGCACCCTGAGTACTGAGCACCCAGCAACCCGAGCACTGAGCACCCAGCTCCCCGAGAATGAGCACCCAGCACCCTGAGTACTGAGAACCGAGCACCCTGAGTACTGAGCACCCAGCACCCTGAGTACTGAGCCCCCAGCACCCTGAGAACTGAGCACCCAGCACCCCGAGCACTGAGCACCCAGCACCCCGAGAATGAGCACCCAGCACCCTGACTACTGAGCACCCAGCACCCTGAGTACTGAGCACCCAGCACCCTGAGAACTGAGCACCCAGCACCCTGAGTACTGAGCACCCCGCACCCTGAGTACTTAGCACCCAGCACCCTGAGCACTGAGCACCCAGCACCTTGAGCACTGAGCACTGACCACCCAGCACCCCGAGCACTGAGCACCCAGCACCCCGAGCACTGAGCACCCAGTGCCCTGAGCACTGAGCACCCAGCACCCTGAGCACTGAGCACCCAGCACCCCGAGCACTGAGCACCGAGCGCCCTGAGCACTGAGCACCCAGCTCCATGAGTACTGAGCACCCAGCACCCTGAGTACTGAGCACACAGCACCCTGAGTATTGAGCACCGAGCACCCCGAGCACTGAGCACCCAGCACCCTGAGCACTGAGCACCCTGAGGACTGAGCACCCAGCACCGTGAGCACTGAGCACCCAGCACCCTGAGTACTGAGCACCGATCACCCTGAGCACTGAGCACCCAGCACCCCGAGCACTGAGCACCCAGCACCCTGAGCACTGAGCACCCAGCACCCTGAGTACTGAGCACTGAGCACCCAGCACCCCGAGCACTGAGCATCCAGCACCCTGTGTACTGAGCACTGAGCACCCTGAGTACTAAACACCCAGCACCCTGAGTACTGAGCACCCAGGACACTGAGCACTGAGCACCGAACACCCCGAGCACTGAGCACCCAGCACCCTGAGCAATCAGCACCCATCACCCCGATCACTGAGCACCCAGCACCCTGAGCACTGAGCACCCAGCACCCTGAGCACTGAGCACCCAGCACCCAGAGCACTGAGCACCCAGCACCCTGAGCACTGAGCACCCAGCACCCTGAGTACTGAGCACCCAGCACCCTGAGTACTGAGCACCCAGACCCCGAGCACTGAGGACCCAGCACCCCTAGCACTGAGCACCCAGCACCCTGAGCACTGAGCACCCAGCAGCCCGAGCACTGAGCACCCAGCATCCTGAGCACTGAGTACTGAGCACCCAGCACCCTGAGCACTGAGCACCCAGCACCCTGAGCACTGAGCACCCAGCACCCTGAGTACTGAGCACCCAGCACCCCAAGCACTGAGCACCGAGCACCCTGAGTACTGAGCACCCAGCACGCTGAGCACTGAGCACCCAGCACCCCGAGTACTGAGCACCCAGCACCCTGACTACTGAGCACTCAGCACCCTGAGTACTGAGCACCGAGCACCCCGAGCACTGAGCACCCAGCACCCTGAGCACTGAGCAACCTGAGGACTGAGCACCCAGCACCCTGAGCACTGAGCACCCAGCACCCTGAGTACTGAGCACCGATCACCCTGAGCACTGAGCACCCAGCACCCCGAGCACTGAGCACCCAGCAGCCTAAGTACTGAGAACAGATCACCCTGAGTACTGAGCACCCAGCACCCTGAGTACTGAGCCCCCAGCACCCTGAGTACTGAGCACCCAGCAACCCGAGCACTGAGCACCCAGCACCCCGAGAATGAGCACCCAGCACCCTGAGTACTGAGAACCGAGCACCCTGAGTACTGAGCACCCAGCACCCTGAGTACTGAGCCCCCAGCACCCTGAGTACTGAGCACCCAGCACCCCGAGCACTGAGCAGCCAGCACCCCGAGAATGAGCACCCAGCACCCTGAGTACTGAGCACCCAGCACCCCGAGCACGGAGCACCCAGGACCCCGAGCACTGAGTACTGAGCACCCAGCACCCTGAGTACTGAGCACCGAGCTCCCCGAGCACTGAGCACCCAGCACCCTGAGCACGGAGCACCCAGCACCCTGAGCACTGAGCACCCAGCACCCTGAGTACTGAGCACTCAGCACCCTGAGTACTGAGCACCGAGCACCCCGAGCACTGAGCACCCAGCACCCTGAGCACTGAGCAACCTGAGGACTGAGCACCCATCACCCTGAGCACTGAGCACCCAGCACCCTGAGTACTGAGCACCGATCACCCTGAGCACTGAGCACCCAGCACCCCGACCACTGAGCACCCAGCAGCCTAAGTACTGAGAACAGATCACCCTGAGTACTGAGCACCCAGCACCCTGAGTACTGAGCCCCCAGCACCCTGAGTACTGAGCACCCAGCAACCCGAGCACTGAGCACCCAGCTCCCCGAGAATGAGCACCCAGCACCCTGAGTACTGAGAACCGAGCACCCTGAGTACTGAGCACCCAGCACCCTGAGTACTGAGCCCCCAGCACCCTGAGAACTGAGCACCCAGCACCCCGAGCACTGAGCACCCAGCACCCCGAGAATGAGCACCCAGCACCCTGACTACTGAGCACCCAGCACCCTGAGTACTGAGCACCCAGCACCCTGAGAACTGAGCACCCAGCACCCTGAGTACTGAGCACCCCGCACCCTGAGTACTTAGCACCCAGCACCCTGAGCACTGAGCACCCAGCACCTTGAGCACTGAACACTGACCACCCAGCACCCCGAGCACTGAGCACCCAGCACCCCGAGCACTGAGCACCCAGTGCCCTGAGCACTGAGCACCCAGCACCCTGAGCACTGAGCACCCAGCACCCCGAGCACTGAGCACCGAGCGCCCTGAGCACTGAGCACCCAGCTCCATGAGTACTGAGCACCCAGCACCCTGAGTACTGAGCACACAGCACCCTGAGTATTGAGCACCGAGCACCCCGAGCACTGAGCACCCAGCACCCTGAGGACTGAGCACCCTGAGGACTGAGCACCCAGCACCGTGAGCACTGAGCACCCAGCACCCTGAGTACTGAGCACCGATCACCCTGAGCACTGAGCACCCAGCACCCGGAGCACTGAGCACCCAGCACCCTGAGCACTGAGCACCCAGCACCCTGAGTACTGAGCACTGAGCACCCAGCACCCCGAGCACTGAGCATCCAGCACCCTGTGTACTGAGCACTGTGCACCCTGAGTACTAAACACCCAGCACCCTGAGTACTGAGCACCCAGGACACTGAGCACTGAGCACCGAACACCCCGAGCACTGAGCACCCAGCACCCTGAGCAATCAGCACCCATCACCCCGATCACTGAGCACCCAGCACCCTGAGCACTGAGCACCCAGCACCCTGAGCACTGAGCACCCAGCACCCAGAGCACTGAGCACCCAGCACCCTGAGCACTGAGCACCCAGCACCCTGAGTACTGAGCACCCAGCACCCTGAGTACTGAGCACCCAGACCCCGAGCACTGAGGACCCAGCACCCCTAGCACTGAGCACCCAGCACCCTGAGCACTGAGCACCCAGCAGCCCGAGCACTGAGCACCCAGCATCCTGAGCAGTGAGTACTGAGCACCCAGCACCCTGAGCACTGAGCACCCAGCACCCTGAGCACTGAGCACCCAGCACCCTGAGTACTGAGCACCCAGCACCCCAAGCACTGAGCACCGAGCACCCTGAGTACTGAGCACCCAGCACGCTGAGCACTGAGCACCCAGCACCCCGAGTACTGAGCACCCAGCACCCTGACTACTGAGCACTCAGCACCCTGAGTACTGAGCACCGAGCACCCCGAGCATTGAGCACCCAGCACCCTGAGCACTGAGCAACCTGAGGACTGAGCACCCAGTACCCTGAGCACTGAGCACCCAGCACCCTGAGTACTGAGCACCGATCACCCTGAGCACTGAGAACCCAGCACCCCGAGCACTGAGCACCCAGCAGCCTAAGTACTGAGAACAGATCACCCTGAGTACTGAGCACCCAGCACCCTGAGTACTGAGCCCCCAGCACCCTGAGTACTGAGCACCCAGCAACCCGAGCACTGAGCACCCAGCACCCCGAGAATGAGCACCCAGCACCCTGAGTACTGAGAACCGAGCACCCTGAGTACTGAGCACCCAGCACCCTGAGTACTGAGCCCCCAGCACCCTGAGTACTGAGCACCCAGCACCCCGAGCACTGAGCAGCCAGCACCCCGAGAATGAGCACCCAGCACCCTGAGTACTGAGCACCCAGCACCCCGAGCACGGAGCACCCAGGACCCCGAGCACTGAGTACTGAGCACCCAGCACCCTGAGTACTGAGCACCGAGCTCCCCGAGCACTGAGCACCCAGCACCCTGAGCACGGAGCACCCAGCACCCTGAGCACTGAGCACCCAGCACCCTGAGTACTGAGCACCCAGCACGCTGAGTACTGAGCACTCAGCACCCTGAGCACTGAGCACCCAGCACCCTGAGTACTGAGCACTGAGCACCCAGCACCCCGAGCACTGAGCACCCAGCACCCTGTGTACTGAGCACTGAGCACCCTGAGTACTAAGCACCCAGCACCCTGAGTACTGAGCACCCAGCACCCCGAGCACTGAGCACCGAGCACCCCGAGCACTGAGCACCCAGCACCCTGAGCACTCAACACCCATCACCCCGGTCACTGAGCACCCAGCACCCTGAGCACTGAGCACCCAGCACCCTGAGCACTGAGCACCAAGCACCCAGAGCACTGAGCACCCAGCACCCTGAGCACTGAGCATCAAGCACCCTGAGCACTGAGCACCCAGCACCCTGAGTACTGAGCATCAAGCACGCTGAGCACTGAGAACCCAGCACCCTGAGCACTGAGCACCCAGCACCCTGAGCACTGAGCACCAAGCACCCTGAGTACTGAGCACCCAGCACCCCAAACACTGAGCACCGAGCACCCTGAGAACTGAGCACCGAGCACCCTGAGTACTGAGCACCCAGCACCATGCGTACTGAGCCCCGAGCACCCAGAGTACTGAGCAACGTGAGTCCTGAGCACCCAGTACCCCGAGAATGAGCACCCAGCACCCTGAGTACTGAGCATCAAGCACCCTGAGTTCTGAGCACCCAGCACCCTGAGTACTGCGCACCCAGCACCCTGAGTTCTGAGCACCCAGCACCCTGAGCACTGAGCACACTGAGTACTGAGCAACCAGCACCCTGAGCACTGAGCACCCAGCACCCCGAGCACTGAGCACCCAGCACCCCGACCACTGAGCACTGAGCACCCTGAGCACTGAGGACCCAGCACCCCGAGCACTGAGCACCCAGCACCCTGAGTACTGAGCACCCAGCACCCTGAGCACTGAGGACCCAGCACCCCGAGCACTGAGCACCCAGCACGCTGAGTACTGAGCACTGAGCACACAGCACCCTGAGTACTGAGCACCCAGCACCCTGAGTACTGAGCACCCAGCACCCCAAGCACTGAGCACTGAGCAACCTGAGTACTGAGCACTGAGCACCCTTAGTACTGAGCACCGAGCACCCTGAGTACTGAGCACCCAGCACCCCGAGCACTGAGCACCCAGCACCCTGAGCACTGAGGACCCAGCACCCCGAGCACTGAGCACCCAGCACCCTGAGTACTGAGCACCCAGCACCCTGAGCACTGAGGACCCAGCACCCCGAGCACTGAGCACCCAGCACGCTGAGTACTGAGCACTGAGCACCCAGCACCCTGAGTACTGAGCACCCAGCACCCTGAGTACTGAGCACCCAGCATCCCAAGCACTGAGCACTGAGCAACCTGAGTACTGAGCACTGAGCACCCTTAGTACTGAGCACCGAGCACCCTGAGTACTGAGCACCCAGCACCCCGAGCACTGAGCACTGAGCACCCCGAGGACTGAGCACCCAGCACCCTGAGCACTGAGCACCCAGCACCCTGAGCACTGAGGACCCAGCACCCCGAGCACTGAGCACCCAGCACGCTGAGTACTGAGCACTGAGCACCCAGCACCCCGAGTACTGATCACTGAGCACCCTGAGTACTGAGCACCCAGCACCCTGAGCACTGAGCACCCAGCACCCTGAGTACTGAGCACTGAGAACCCTGAGTACTGAACACTGAGCACCCTGAGTACTGAGCACCCAGCACCCTGATCACTGAGCAAGGAGCACCCCGAGGACTGAGCACCCAGCACCCTGAGCACTGAGCAACCAGCACCTTGAGTACTGAGCACCGAGCACCCCGAGCACTGAGCACCCAGCACCCTGAGTACTGAGCACCCAGCACCCTGAGCACTGAGCACGGAGCACCCCGAGGACTGAGCACCCAGCACCCTGAGCACTGAGCACCCAGCACCTTGAGTACTGAGCACCGAGCACCCCGAGCACTGAGCACCCAGCACCCTGAGTACTGAGCACCCAGCACCCTGAGCACTGAGCACCCAGCACCCTGAGCACTGAGCACCCAGCACCCCGAGAACTGAGCACCCAGCACCCTGAGTACTGAGCACCCAACACCCAGAGTACTGAGCACCAAGCACCCTGAGAACTGAGCACCCAGCACCCTGAGTACTTAGCACCCAGCACCCTGAGCACTGAGCACTGAGCACCCAGCACCTTGAGCACTGAGCACTGACCACCCAGCACCCCGAGCACTGAGCACCCAGCACCCCGAGCACTGAGCACCCAGCGCCCTGAGCACTGAGCACCCAGCACCATGAGCACTGAGCACCCAGCACCCCGAGCACTGAGCACCCAGCGCCCTGAGCACTGAGCACCCAGCACCATGAGTACTGAGCACCCAGCACCCTGAGTACTGAGCACTCAGCACCCTGAGTATTGAGCACCGAGCACCCCGAGCACTGAGCACCCAGCACCCTGAGCACTGAGCACCCTGAGGACTGAGCACCCAGCACCCTGAGCACTGAGCACCCAGCACCCTGAGTACTGAGCACCGATCACCCTGAGCACTGAGCACCCAGCACCCCGAGCACTGAGCACCCAGCACCCTGAGCACTGAGCACCCAGCACCCTGAGTACTGAGCACTGAGCACCCAGCACCCCGAGCACTGAGCATCCAGCACCCTGTGTACTGAGCACTGAGCACCCTGAGTACTAAGCACCCAGCACCCTGAGTACTGAACACCCAGGACCCTGAGCACTGAGCACCGAGCACCCCGAGCACTGACCACCCAGCACCCTGAGCACTCAGCACCCATCACCCAGATCACTGAGCACCCAGCACCCTAAGCACTGAGCACCCAGCACCCTGAGCACTGAGCACCCAGCACCCAGAGCACTGAGCACCCAGCACCCTGAGCAATGAGCACCCAGCACCCTGAGTACTGAGCACCCAGCACCCTGAGTACTGAGCACCCAGACCCCGAGCACTGAGGACCCATCACCCCTAGCACTGAGCACCCAGCATTCTGAGCACTGAGCACCCAGCAGCCCGAGCACTGAGCACCCAGCATCCTGAGCACTGAGTACTGAGCACCCAGCACCCTGAGCACTGAGCACCCAGCACCCTGAGCACTGAGCACCCAGCACCCTGAGTACTGAGCACCCAGCACCCCAAGCACTGAGCACCGAGCACCCTGAGTACTGAGCACCCAGCACGCTGAGCACTGAGCACCCAGCACCCCGAGTACTGAGCACCCAGCACCCTGAGTACTGAGCACTCAGCACCCTGAGTACTGAGCACCGAGCACCCCGAGCGCTGAGCACCCAGCACCCTGAGCACTGAGCAACCTGTGGACTGAGCACCCAGCACCCTGAGCACTGAGCACCCAGCACCCTGAGTACTGAGCACCCAGCACCCCGAGCACTGAGCAGCCAGCACCCCGAGAATGAGCACCCAGCACCCTGAGTACTGAGCACCCAGCACCCCGAGCACGGAGCACCCAGGACCCCGAGCACTGAGTACTGAGCACCCAGCACCCTGAGTACTGAGCACCGAGCTCCCCGAGCACTGAGCACCCAGCACCCTGAGCACGGAGCACCCAGCACCCTGAGCACTGAGCACCCAGCACCCTGAGTACTGAGCACCCAGCACGCTGAGTACTGAGCACTCAGCACCCTGAGCACTGAGCACCCAGCACCCTGAGTACTGAGCACTGAGCACCCAGCACCCCGAGCACTGAGCACCCAGCACCCTGTGTACTGAGCACTGAGCACCCTGAGTACTAAGCACCCAGCACCCTGAGTACTGAGCACCCAGCACCCCGAGCACTGAGCACCGAGCACCCCGAGCACTGAGCACCCAGCACCCTGAGCACTCAACACCCATCACCCCGGTCACTGAGCACCCAGCACCCTGAGCACTGAGCACCCAGCACCCTGAGCACTGAGCACCAAGCACCCAGAGCACTGAGCACCCAGCACCCTGAGCACTGAGCATCAAGCACCCTGAGCACTGAGCACCCAGCACCCTGAGTACTGAGCATCAAGCACGCTGAGCACTGAGAACCCAGCACCCTGAGCACTGAGCACCCAGCACCCTGAGCACTGAGCACCAAGCACCCTGAGTACTGAGCACCCAGCACCCCAAACACTGAGCACCGAGCACCCTGAGAACTGAGCACCGAGCACCCTGAGTACTGAGCACCCAGCACCATGCGTACTGAGCCCCGAGCACCCAGAGTACTGAGCAACGTGAGTCCTGAGCACCCAGTACCCCGAGAATGAGCACCCAGCACCCTGAGTACTGAGCATCAAGCACCCTGAGTTCTGAGCACCCAGCACCCTGAGTACTGCGCACCCAGCACCCTGAGTTCTGAGCACCCAGCACCCTGAGCACTGAGCACACTGAGTACTGAGCAACCAGCACCCTGAGCACTGAGCACCCAGCACCCCGAGCACTGAGCACCCAGCACCCCGACCACTGAGCACTGAGCACCCTGAGCACTGAGGACCCAGCACCCCGAGCACTGAGCACCCAGCACCCTGAGTACTGAGCACCCAGCACCCTGAGCACTGAGGACCCAGCACCCCGAGCACTGAGCACCCAGCACGCTGAGTACTGAGCACTGAGCACACAGCACCCTGAGTACTGAGCACCCAGCACCCTGAGTACTGAGCACCCAGCACCCCAAGCACTGAGCACTGAGCAACCTGAGTACTGAGCACTGAGCACCCTTAGTACTGAGCACCGAGCACCCTGAGTACTGAGCACCCAGCACCCCGAGCACTGAGCACCCAGCACCCTGAGCACTGAGGACCCAGCACCCCGAGCACTGAGCACCCAGCACCCTGAGTACTGAGCACCCAGCACCCTGAGCACTGAGGACCCAGCACCCCGAGCACTGAGCACCCAGCACGCTGAGTACTGAGCACTGAGCACCCAGCACCCTGAGTACTGAGCACCCAGCACCCTGAGTACTGAGCACCCAGCATCCCAAGCACTGAGCACTGAGCAACCTGAGTACTGAGCACTGAGCACCCTTAGTACTGAGCACCGAGCACCCTGAGTACTGAGCACCCAGCACCCCGAGCACTGAGCACTGAGCACCCCGAGGACTGAGCACCCAGCACCCTGAGCACTGAGCACCCAGCACCCTGAGCACTGAGGACCCAGCACCCCGAGCACTGAGCACCCAGCACGCTGAGTACTGAGCACTGAGCACCCAGCACCCCGAGTACTGATCACTGAGCACCCTGAGTACTGAGCACCCAGCACCCTGAGCACTGAGCACCCAGCACCCTGAGTACTGAGCACTGAGAACCCTGAGTACTGAACACTGAGCACCCTGAGTACTGAGCACCCAGCACCCTGATCACTGAGCAAGGAGCACCCCGAGGACTGAGCACCCAGCACCCTGAGCACTGAGCAACCAGCACCTTGAGTACTGAGCACCGAGCACCCCGAGCACTGAGCACCCAGCACCCTGAGTACTGAGCACCCAGCACCCTGAGCACTGAGCACGGAGCACCCCGAGGACTGAGCACCCAGCACCCTGAGCACTGAGCACCCAGCACCTTGAGTACTGAGCACCGAGCACCCCGAGCACTGAGCACCCAGCACCCTGAGTACTGAGCACCCAGCACCCTGAGCACTGAGCACCCAGCACCCTGAGCACTGAGCACCCAGCACCCCGAGAACTGAGCACCCAGCACCCTGAGTACTGAGCACCCAACACCCAGAGTACTGAGCACCAAGCACCCTGAGAACTGAGCACCCAGCACCCTGAGTACTTAGCACCCAGCACCCTGAGCACTGAGCACTGAGCACCCAGCACCTTGAGCACTGAGCACTGACCACCCAGCACCCCGAGCACTGAGCACCCAGCACCCCGAGCACTGAGCACCCAGCGCCCTGAGCACTGAGCACCCAGCACCATGAGCACTGAGCACCCAGCACCCCGAGCACTGAGCACCCAGCGCCCTGAGCACTGAGCACCCAGCACCATGAGTACTGAGCACCCAGCACCCTGAGTACTGAGCACTCAGCACCCTGAGTATTGAGCACCGAGCACCCCGAGCACTGAGCACCCAGCACCCTGAGCACTGAGCACCCTGAGGACTGAGCACCCAGCACCCTGAGCACTGAGCACCCAGCACCCTGAGTACTGAGCACCGATCACCCTGAGCACTGAGCACCCAGCACCCCGAGCACTGAGCACCCAGCACCCTGAGCACTGAGCACCCAGCACCCTGAGTACTGAGCACTGAGCACCCAGCACCCCGAGCACTGAGCATCCAGCACCCTGTGTACTGAGCACTGAGCACCCTGAGTACTAAGCACCCAGCACCCTGAGTACTGAACACCCAGGACCCTGAGCACTGAGCACCGAGCACCCCGAGCACTGACCACCCAGCACCCTGAGCACTCAGCACCCATCACCCAGATCACTGAGCACCCAGCACCCTAAGCACTGAGCACCCAGCACCCTGAGCACTGAGCACCCAGCACCCAGAGCACTGAGCACCCAGCACCCTGAGCAATGAGCACCCAGCACCCTGAGTACTGAGCACCCAGCACCCTGAGTACTGAGCACCCAGACCCCGAGCACTGAGGACCCATCACCCCTAGCACTGAGCACCCAGCATTCTGAGCACTGAGCACCCAGCAGCCCGAGCACTGAGCACCCAGCATCCTGAGCACTGAGTACTGAGCACCCAGCACCCTGAGCACTGAGCACCCAGCACCCTGAGCACTGAGCACCCAGCACCCTGAGTACTGAGCACCCAGCACCCCAAGCACTGAGCACCGAGCACCCTGAGTACTGAGCACCCAGCACGCTGAGCACTGAGCACCCAGCACCCCGAGTACTGAGCACCCAGCACCCTGAGTACTGAGCACTCAGCACCCTGAGTACTGAGCACCGAGCACCCCGAGCGCTGAGCACCCAGCACCCTGAGCACTGAGCAACCTGTGGACTGAGCACCCAGCACCCTGAGCACTGAGCACCCAGCACCCTGAGTACTGAGCACCGATCACCCTGAGCACTGAGCACCCAGCACCCCGAGCACTGAGCACCCAGCAGCCAAAGTACTGAGAACAGATCACCCTGAGTACTGAGCACCCAGCACCCTGAGTACTGAGCCCCCAGCACCCTGAGTACTGAGCACCCAGCAACCCGAGCACTGAGCACCCAGCACGCCGAGAATGAGCACCCAGCACCCTGAGTACTGAGAACCGAGCACCCTGAGTACTGAGCACCCAGCACCCTGAGTACTGAGCCCCCAGCACCCTGAGTACTGAGCACCCAGCACCCCGAGCACTGAGCACCCAGCACCCCGAGAATGAGCATCCAGCACCCTGACTACTGAGCACCCAGCACCCTGAGTACTGAGCACCCAGCACCCTGAGAACTGAGCACCCAGCACCCTGAGTACTGAGCACCCAGCACCCTGAGTACTTAGCACCCAGCACCCTGAGCACTGAGCACTGAGCACCCAGCACCTTGAGCACTGAGCACTGACCACCCAGCACCCCGAGCACTGAGCACCCAGCACCCCGAGCACTGAGCACCCAGTGCCCTGAGCACTGAGCACCCAGCACCCTGAGCACTGAGCACCCAGCACCCCGAGCACTGAGCACCCAGCGCCCTGAGCACTGAGCACCCAGCACCATGAGTACTGAGCACCCAGCACCCTGAGTACTGAGCACACAGCACCCTGAGTATTGAGCACCGAGCACCCCGAGCACTGAGCACCCAGCACCCTGAGCACTGAGCACCCTGAGGACTGAGCACCCAGCACCCTGAGCACTGAGCACCCATCACCCTGAGTACTGAGCACCGATCACCCTGAGCACTGAGCACCCAGCACCCCGAGCACTGAGCACCCAGCACCCTGAGCACTGAGCACCCAGCACCCTGAGTACTGAGCACTGAGCACCCAGCACCCCGAGCACTGAGCATCCAGCACCCTGTGTACTGAGCACTGAGCACCCTGAGTACTAAGCACCCAGCACCCTGAGTACTGAGCACCCTGGACCCTGAGCACTGAGCACCGAACACCCCGAGCACTGAGCACCCAGCACCCTGAGCAATCAGCACCCATCACCCCGATCACTGAGCACCCAGCACCCTGAGCACTGAGCACCCAGCACCCTGAGCACTGAGCACCCAGCACCCAGAGCACTGAGCACCCAGCACCCTGAGCACTGAGCACCCAGCACCCTGAGTACTGAGCACCCAGCACCCTGAGTACTGAGCACCCAGACCCCGAGCACTGAGGACCCAGCACCCCTAGCACTGAGCACCCAGCACCCTGAGCACTGAGCACCCAGCAGCCCGAGCACTGAGCACCCAGCATCCTGAGCACTGAGTACTGAGCACCCAGCACCCTGAGCACTGAGCACCCAGCACCCTGAGCACTGAGCACCCAGCACCCTGAGTACTGAGCACCCAGCACCCCAAGCACTGAGCACCGAGCACCCTGAGTACTGAGCACCCAGCACGCTGAGCACTGAGCACCCAGCACCCCGAGTACTGAGCACCCAGCACCCTGACTACTGAGCACTCAGCACCCTGAGTACTGAGCACCGAGCACCCCGAGCACTGAGCACCCAGCACCCTGAGCACTGAGCAACCTGAGGACTGAGCACCCAGCACCCTGAGCACTGAGCACCCAGCACCCTGAGTACTGAGCACCGATCACCCTGAGCACTGAGCACCCAGCACCCCGAGCACTGAGCACCCAGCAGCCTAAGTACTGAGAACAGATCACCCTGAGTACTGAGCACCCTGCACCCTGAGTACTGAGCCCCCAGCACCCTGAGTACTGAGCACCCAGCAACCCGAGCACTGAGCACCCAGCACCCCGAGAATGAGCACCCAGCACCCTGAGTACTGAGAACCGAGCACCCTGAGTACTGAGAACCCAGCACCCTGAGTACTGAGCCCCCAGCACCCTGAGTACTGAGCACCCAGCACCCCGAGCACTGAGCACCCAGCACCCCGAGAATGAGCACCCAGCACCCTGAGTACTGAGCACCCAGCACCCCGAGCACGGAGCACCCAGGACCCCGAGCATTGAGTACTGAGCACCCAGCACCCTGAGTACTGAGCACCGAGCTCCCCGAGCACTGAGCACCCAGCACCCTGAGCACGGAGCACCCAGCACCCAGAGCACTGAGCACCCAGCACCCTGAGTACTGAGCACCCAGCACGCTGAGTACTGAGCACTCAGCACCCTGAGCACTGAGCACCCAGCACCCTGAGTACTGAGCACTGAGCACCCAGCACCCCGAGCACTGAGCACCCAGCACCCTGTGTACTGAGCACTGAGCACCCTGAGTACTAAGCACCCAGCACCCTGAGTACTGAGCACCCAGCACCCCGAGCACTGAGCACCGAGCACCCCGAGCACTGAGCACCCAGCACCCTGAGCACTCAGCCCCCATCACCCCGGTCACTGAGCACCCAGCACCCTGAGCACTGAGCACCCAGCACCCTGAGCACTGAGCACCAAGCACCCAGAGCACTGAGCACCCAGCACCCTGAGCACTGAGCATCAAGCACCCTGAGCACTGAGCACCCAGCACCCTGAGTACTGAGCATCAAGCACGCTGAGCACTGAGAACCCAGCACCCTGCGCACTGAGCACCCAGCACCCTGAGCACTGAGCACTCAGCACCCTGAGTACTGTGCACTGAGCAACCCGAGCACTGAGCACCGGGTAACCCGAG
Organism: Microtus oregoni; assembly: GCF_018167655.1. Lineage (NCBI taxonomy): Eukaryota > Metazoa > Chordata > Mammalia > Rodentia > Cricetidae > Microtus > Microtus oregoni. The sequence goes on from NW_024543262.1 coordinate 498,832, forward strand.
CACTGAGCACCCAGCACCCTGAGTACTGAGCACCAAGCACCCTGAGTACTGAGCACTGAGCACTGACCACCCTGAGCACTGAGCACCCAGCACCCTGAGCACTGAGCACCCAGCATCCTGAGCACTGAGTACTGAGCACCCAGCACCCTGAGCACTGAGCAGCCAGCACCCTGAGCACTGAGCACCAAGCACCCTGAGTACTGAGCACCCAGCACCCCAAACACTGAGCACCGAGCACCCTGAGAACTGAGCACCGAGCACCCTGAGTACTGAGCACCCAGCACCATGAGTACTGAGCCCCGAGCACCCAGAGTACTGAGCAACCTGAGTCCTGAGCACCCAGTAACCCGAGAATGAGCACCCAGCACCCTGAGTACTGAGCATCAAGCACCCTGAGTTCTGAGCACCCAGCACCCTGAGTACTGCGCACCCAGCACCCTGAGTTCTGAGCACCCAGCACCCTGAGCACTGAGCACCCTGAGTACTGAGCAACCAGCACCCTGAGCACTGAGCACCCAGCACCCCGAGCACTGAGCACCCAGCACCCCGACCACTGAGCACTGAGCACCATGAGCACTGAGGACCCAGCACGCCGAGCACTGAGCACCCAGCACCCTGAGTACTGAGCACCCAGCACCCTGAGCACTGAGGACCCAGCACCCCGAGCACTGAGCACCCAGCACGCTGAGTACTGAGCACTGAGCACCCAGCACCCTGAGTACTGAGCACCCAGCACCCTGAGTACTGAGCACCCAGCACCCCAAGCACTGAGCACTGAGCAACCTGAGTACTGAGCACTGAGCACCCTTAGTACTGAGCACCGAGCACCCTGAGTACTGAGCACCCAGCACCCTGAGCACTGAGCACTGAGCAACCTGAGTGCTGAGCAACAAGCACCCCGAGTACTGAGCACTGAGCACCCTGAGTACTGAGCACCCAGCACCCTGAGCACTGAGCACCCAGCACCCTGAGTACTGAGCACTGAGAACCCTGAGTACTGAACACCGAGCACCCTGAGTACTGAGCACCCAGCACGGTGATCACTGAGCACGGAGCACCCCGAGGACTGAGCACCCGGCACCCTGAGCACTGAGCACCCAGCACCTTGAGTACTGAGCACCGAGCACCCCGAGCACTGAGCACCCAGCACCCTGAGTACTGAGCACCCAGCACCCTGAGCACTGAGCACGGAGCACCCCGAGGACTGAGCACCCAGCACCCTGAGCACTGAGCACCCAGCACCTTGAGTACTGAGCACCGAGCACCCCGAGCACTGAGCACCCAGCACCCTGAGTACTGAGCACCCAGCACCCTGAGCACTGAGCACCCAGCACCCTGAGCACTAAGCACCCAGCACCACGAGAACTGAGCACCCAGCACCCTGAGTACTGAGCACCCAGCACCCTGAGTACTGAGCACCCAGCACCCTGAGCACTGAGCACTGAGCACCCAGCACCTTGAGCACTGAGCACTGACCACCCAGCACCCCGAGCACTGAGCACCCAGCACCCCGAGCACTGAGCACCCAGCGCCCTGAGCACTGAGCACCCAGCACCCTGAGCACTGAGCACCCAGTCCCCTGAGTACTGAGCACCCAGCACCATGAGTACTGAGCACCCAGCACCCTGAGTACTGAGCACTCAGCACCCTGAGTACTGAGCACCGAGCACCCCGAGCACTGAGCACCCAGCACCCTGAGCACTGAGCACCCTGAGGCCTGAGCACCCAGCACCCTGAGCACTGAGCACCCAGCACCCTGAGTACTGAGCACCGATCACCCTGAGCACTGAGCACCCAGCACCCCGAGCACTGAGCACCCAGCACCCTGAGTACTGAGCACCCAGCACCCTGAGCACTGAGCACCCAGCATCCTGAGTACTGAGCACCCTGAGTACTGAGCACCGATCACCCTGAGCACTAAGCACCCAGCACCCTGTGTACTGAGCACCCAGCACCCTGAGCACTGAGCACCCAGCACCCTGAGAACTGAGCACCCAGCACCCTGAGTACTGAGCACCCAGCACCCTGAGTACTGAGTACCCAGCACCCTGAGCACTGAGCACCCAGCACCCTGAGTACTGAGCACCGAGCACCCTGAGTACTGAGCACCCAGCACCCTGAGTACTGAGCACCCAGCACCCTGAGCACTGAGCACCCAGCACCCTGAGTACTGAGCACCCAGACCCCGAGCACTGAGGACCCATCACCCCTAGCACTGAGCACCCAGCACCCTGAGCACTGAGCACCCAGCAGCCCGAGCACTGAGCACCCAGCATCCTGAGCACTGAGTACTGAGCACCCAGCACCCTGAGCACTGAGCACCCAGCACCCTGAGCACTGAGCACCCAGCACCCTGAGTACTGAGCACCCAGCACCCCAAGCACTGAGCACCGAGCACCCTAAGTACTGAGCACCCAGCACGCTGAGCACTGAGCACCCAGCACCCCGCGTACTGAGCACCCAGCACCCTGAGTACTGAGCACTCAGCACCCTGAGTACTGAGCACCGAGCACCCCGAGTACTGAGCACTGAGCACCCTGAGTACTGAGCACCCAGCACCCTGATCACTGAGTACCCAGCAACCTGAGTACTGAGCACTGAGAACCCTGAGTACTGAGCACCGAGCACCCTGAGTACTGAGCACCCAGCACCCTGATCACTGAGCACCCAGCACCCTGAGCACTGAGCACCTAGCACCTTGAGTACTGAGCACCGATCACCCCGAGCACTGAGCACCCAGCACCCTGAGTACTGAGCACCAATCACCCCGAGCACTGAGAACCCAGCACCCTGAGTAGTGAGCACCCAATGTACTGAGCACCGAGCACCCCGAGCACTGAGCACCCAGCACCCTGAGTACTGAGCACCGACCACCCTGAGCACTGAGCACCCAGCACCCTGAGTACTGAGCTCCGAGCACCCCGAGCAATGAGCATCCAGCGCCCCGAGCACTGAGCACCCAGCACCCTGAGCACTTAGCACCCAGCACCCTGAGTACTGGGCACCCAGCACCCCGAGCACTGAGCACCCAGCACCCTGAGCACTGAGCACCCAGCACACTGAGCACAGATCACCCAGCACACTGAGCGCTGAGCACCCAGCACCCTGAGTACTGAGCACCCAGCACCCTGAGTACTGAGCACTCAGCACCGTGAGTACTGAGCACCGAGCACCCCGAGCACTGAGCACCCAGCACCCTGGGCACTGCACCCAGCACCCTGAGTACTGAGCACCGATCACTCCGAGCACTGAACACCCAGCACCCTGAGTACTGAGCTCCGAGCACCCCGAGCACTGAGCATCCAGCGCCCCGAGCACTGAGCACCCCGCACCCTGAGCACTTAGCACCCAGCACCCTGAGTACTGGGCACCCAGCACCCCGAGCACTGAGCACCCAGCACCCTGAGCACTGAGCACCCAGCACCCTGAGCACAGATCACGCAGCACACTGAGCGCTGAGCACCCAGCACCCTGAGTACTGAGCACCCAGCACCCTGAGTACTGAGCACTCAGCACCGTGAGTACTGAGCACCGAGCACCCCGAGCACTGAGCACCCAGCACCCTGGGCACTGCACCCAGCACCCTGAGTACTGAGCACCGATCACTCCGAGCACTGAACACCCAGCACCCTGAGTACTGAGCTCCGAGCACCCCGAGCACTGAGCATCCAGCGCCCCGAGCACTGAGCACCCCGCACCCTGAGCACTTAGCACCCAGCACCCTGAGTACTGGGCACCCAGCACCCCGAGCACTGAGCACCCAGCACCCTGAGCACTGAGCACCCAGCACCCTGAGCACAGATCACGCAGCACACTGAGCGCTGAGCACCAAGCACCCTGAGCACTGAGCACCCAGCACCCTGAGTACTGAGCACCGAGCACCCCGAGCCCTGAGCACCCAGCACCCTGAGCACTGAGCACCCAGCACCCCGAGTACTGAGCACCCAGCACCCCGAGCACTGAGCACCCAGCGCCCGGAGCACTGAGCACCCAGCACCACGAGCACTGAGCACTGAGCACCCTGAGCACTGAGCACCCAGCACGCCGAGTACTGAGCACTGAGCACCCTGAGTACTGAGCACCCAGCACCCTGATCACTGAGTACCCAGCAACCTGAGTACTGAGCACTGAGAACCCTGAGTACTGAGCACCGAGCACCCTGAGTACTGAGCACCCAGCACCCTGATCACTGAGCACCCAGCACCCTGAGCACTGAGCACCTAGCACCTTGAGTACTGAGCACCGAGCACCCCGAGCACTGAGCACCCAGCACCCTGAGTACTGAGCACCCAGCACCCTGAGCACTGAGCACCCAGCACCCTGAGCACTGAGCAACCAGCACCCCGAGCACTGATCACCCAGCACACTGAGTACTGCGCACCAAGCACCCTGAGCACTGAGCACCCAGCACCCTGAGTACTGAGCACCCAGCACCCTGAGTACTGAGCAACCAGCACCCTGAGCACTGAGCACCCAGCACCCTGAGCACTGAGCACTGAGCACCCAGCACCCCGAGCACTGAGCACACAGCACCCTGACCACTGAGCACACTGAGGACTGAGCACCCAGCACCCTGAGCACTGAGCACCCAGCACCCTGAGTACTGAGCACCGATCACCCTGAGCACTGACCACCCAGCACCCGAGCACTGAGCACCCAGCACCCTGAGTACTGAGCACCCAGCACCCTGAGTACTGAGCACCGATCACCCTGAGCACTGAGCACCCAGAAAACAGAGCACTGAGCACCCAGCACCCTGAGTACTGAGCACCCAGCACCCCGAGCACTGAGCACCCAGCACCCTGAGTACTGAGCACCGTGAGTACTGAGCACCGATCACCCTGAGCACTGAGCTCCCAGCACCCTGAGTACTGAGCACCCAGCACCCTGAGCACTGAGCACCCAGCACCCTGAGTACTGAGCACCCAGCACCCTGAGCACTGAGCCCCCAGCACCCTGAGTACTGAGCACCCAGCACCCTGAGCACTGTGCACCCAGCACTCTGAGTACTGAGCACCCAGCACCCCGAGCACTGAGCACCCAGCACCCGAGAATGAGCACCCAGCACCCCGAGTACTGAGCAATGAGCACCCTGAGCACTGAGTACCCAGCACCCTGAGCACTGAGCACCCAGCACCCTGAGTACTGAGCACCCAGCACCCTGAGTACTGAGCACCCAGCACCCTGAGCACTGAGCACCGAGCACCCCGAGTACTGAGCACCCAGCACCCTGAGGACTGAACACCCAGCTCCCTGAGCACTGAGCACCCTGAGCACTGAGTACTGAGCACCGAGCACCCCGAGAACTGAGCACCCAGCACCCGGAGTACTGAGCACCCAGCACACTGAGTAATGAGCACCCAGCACCCCGAGCACTGAGCACCCAGCACCCTGAGCACTGAGCTCCCAGCACCCTGAGTACTGAGCACTGAGCACCCAGCACCACAAGCACTGAGCACCCAGCACCCTGAGTACTGAGCACTGAGCACCCAGCACCCCGAGCACTGAGCACCCAGCCCCCAGAGTACTAAGCACCGAGCACCCTGAGTACTGAGCACCCAGCACCCTGAGCACTGAACACACAGCACCCTGAGTACTGAGCACCTCGAGCACTGAGCACCCAGCACCCTGAGTACTGAGCACCGAGCACCCCGAGCACTGAACACACGGCACCCCGAGCACTGAGCACCCAGCACCCCGAGCACTGAGCACCCAGCACGCTGAGCACTGAGTACCCAGCACCCTGAGCACTGAGCACCCAGCACCCTGAGCACTGAGCACCCAGCACCCTGAACACTGAGCACCCAGCGCCCTGAGTACTGAGCACTGAGCACTGAGCACCCAGCACCCCGAGCACTGAGCACCCAGCACCCTGAGTACTGAGCACCCAGCACCCCGAGCACTGAGCACCCAGCACCCTGAGTACTGAGCACCGAGCACCCTGAGTACTGAGCACCCAGCACCCTGAGTACTGAGCACCCAGCGTTCTGAGCACCGAGCACCCAGCACCCTGAGTACTGAGCACCCAGCACCCTGAGCACTGAGCACCCAGCACCCTGAGTACTGAGCACTGAGCACCCCGAGTACTGAGCACCGGGCACCGCGAGCACTAAGCACCCAGCACCCCGAGAACCGAGCACCCAGCACTCTGAGCACTGAGCACCCAGCACCCTGAGCACTGAGCACCCAGCACCCTGAGCACTGAGCACCCAGCACCCTGAGTACTGAGCACCCAAAGTATTGAGCACCGAGCACCCTGAGCACTGAGCACCCAGCACCCTGAGTACTGAGCACCCAGCACCCTGAGCAATGAGCACCCTGAGTACTGAGCACCCAGCACACTGAGCACTGAGCACCCAGCACCCTGAGTACTGAGCACCCAGCACCCTGAGTTCTGAGCACCCAGCACCCCGAGCACTGAGCACCCAGCACCCTGAGCACTGAGCACCCAGCACCCCGAGCACTGAGCACCCAGGACCCTGAGTACTGAGCACCCAGCACCCTGAGTACTGAGCACTCAGCACCCTGAATACTGAGCACCGAGCACCCCGAGCACTGAGCACCCAGCACCCTGAGCACCCAGCACCCTGCGGACTGAGCACCCAGCACCCTGAGTACTGAGCACCCAGCACCCTGAGTACTGAGCACCCAGCATCCGGAGTACTGAGCACCGTTCACCCTGAGCACTGAGCACCCAGCACCCCGAGCACTAAGCACCCAGCACCCTGAGTACTGAGCACCCTGAGTACTGAGCACCGAGCACCCCGAGCACTGAGCACCCAGCACCGTGAGCACTGAGCACCCAGCACCCCGAGCACTGAGCACCCAGCACCCTGAGTACTGAGCACCCAGCACCCTGAGTACTGAACACCCAGCAACCTGAGCACTGAGTACCCAGCACCCTGAGCACTGAGCACACAGCACCCTGAGCACTGAGCACCCAGCACCCTGAGTACTGAGCACCCAGCACCCCGAGTACTGAGCACCCAGCACCCTGAGTACTGAGCACGGAGCACCCTGAGCACTGAGCACCCAGCACCCCGAGCACTGAGCACCCAGCACACTGAGTACTGAGCACACAGCACCCTGAGCACTGAGCACCCAGCACCCTGAGTACTGAGCACCCAGCACCCTGAGCACTGAGCACCCAGAACCCTGAGTACTGATCACCCAGCACCCTGAGTACTGAGCACACAGCACCCTGAGCACTGAGCACCGAGCACCCCGAGTACTGAGCACCCAGCAACCTGAGCACTGAGCACCCAGCACCCTGAGTACTGAGCACCAAGCACCCTGAGTACTGAACACCCAGCACCCTGAGTACTGAGCACCCTGAGCACTGAGTACTGATCACCGAGCACCCCGAGAACTGAGCACCCAGCACCCTGAGTACTGAGCACCCAGCACCCCGAGCACTGAGCACCCAGCACCCTGAGCACTGAGCACCCAGCACCCTGAGTACTGAGCACTGAGCACCCAGCACCCCGAGCACTGAGCACCCAGCACCCTGAGCACTGAGCACCCAGCAGCCCGAGCACTGAGCACCCAGCATCCTGAGCACTGAGTACTGAGCACCCAGCACCCTGAGCACTGAGCACCCAGCACCCTGAGCACTGAGGACCCAGCACCCTGAGTACTGAGCACCCAGCACCCCAAGCACTGAGCACCGAGCACCCTGAGTACTGAGCACCCAGCACGCTGAGCACTGAGCACCCAGCACCCCGAGTACTGAGCACCCAGCACCCTGACTACTGAGCACTCAGCACCCTGAGTACTGAGCACCGAGCACCCCGAGCACTGAGCACCCAGCACCCTGAGCACTGAGCAACCTGAGGACTGAGCACCCAGCACCCTGAGCACTGAGCACCCAGCACCCTGAGTACTGAGCACCGATCACCCTGAGCACTGAGCACCCAGCACCCCGAGCACTGAGCACCCAGCAGCCTGAGTACTGAGAACCGAGCACCCTGAGTACTGAGCACCCAGCACCCTGAGTACAGAGCCCCCAGCACCCTGAGTACTGAGCACCCAGCACCCCGAGCACTGAGCACCCAGCACCCCGAGAATGAGCACCCAGCACCCTGAGTACTGAGCACCCAGCACCCCGAGCACGGAGCACCCAGGACCCCGAGCACTGAGTACTGAGCACCCAGCACCCTGAGTACTGAGCACCGAGCTCCCCGAGCACTGAGCACCCAGCACCCTGAGCACGGAGCACCCAGCACCCAGAGCACTGAGCACCCAGCACCCTGAGTACTGAGCACCCAGCACGCTGAGTACTGAGCACTCAGCACCCTGAGCACTGAGCACCCAGCACCCTGAGTACTGAGCACTGAGCACCCAGCACCCTGAGTACTGAGCACTGAGCACCCAGCACCCCGAGCACTGAGCACCCAGCACCCTGTGTACTGAGCACTGAGAACCCTGAGCACGGAGCACCCAGCACCCAGAGCACTGAGCACCCAGCACCCTGAGTACTGAGCACCCAGCACGCTGAGTACTGAGCACTCAGCACCCTGAGCACTGAGCACCCAGCACCCTGAGTACTGAGCACTGAGCACCGAGCACCCCGAGCACTGAGCAACCAGCACCCTGAGCACTCAGCACCCATCACCCCGGTCACTGAGCACCCAGCACCCTGAGCACTGAGCACCCAGCACCCTGAGCACTGAGCACCAAGCACCCAGAGCACTGAGCACCCAGCACCCTGAGCACTGAGCATCAAGCACCCTGAGCACTGAGCACCCAGCACCCTGAGTACTGAGCATCAAGCACGCTGAGCACTGAGAACCCAGCACCCTGAGCACTGAGCACCCAGCACCCTGAGCACTGAGCACTCAGCACCCTGAGTACTGAGCACTGAGCAACCCGAGCACTGAGCACCGGGTAACCCGAGCACTGAGCACCCAGCACCCTGAGTACTGAGCACCAAGCACCCTGAGTACTGAAAACTGAGCACTGACCACCCTGAGCACTGAGCACCCAGCACCCTGAGCACTGAGCACCCAGCATCCTGAGCACTGAGTACTGAGCACCCAGCACCCTGAGCACTGAGCAGCCAGCACCCTGAGCACTGAGCACCAAGCACCCTGAGTACTGAGCACCCAGCACCCCAAACACTGAGCACCGAGCACCCTGAGAACTGAGCACCGAGCACCCTGAGTACTGAGCACCCAGCACCATGAGTACTGAGCCCCGAGCACCCAGAGTACTGAGCAACCTGAGTCCTGAGCACCCAGTAACCCGAGAATGAGCACCCAGCACCCTGAGTACTGAGCATCAAGCACCCTGAGTTCTGAGCACCCAGCACCCTGAGTACTGCGCACCCAGCACCCTGAGTTCTGAGCACCCAGCACCCTGAGCACTGAGCACACTGAGTACTGAGCAACCAGCACCCTGAGCACTGAGCACCCAGCACCCCGAGCACTGAGCACCCAGCACCCCGACCACTGAGCACTGAGCACCCTGAGCACTGAGGACCCAGCACCCCGAGCACTGAGCACCCAGCACCCTGAGTACTGAGCACCCAGCACCCTGAGCACTGAGGACCCAGCACCCCGAGCACTGAGCACCCAGCACGCTGAGTACTGAGCACTGAGCACCCAGCACCCTGAGTACTGAGCACCCAGCACCCTGAGTACTGAGCACCCAGCACCCCAAGCACTGAGCACTGAGCAACCTGAGTACTGAGCACTGAGCACCCTTAGTACTGAGCACCGAGCACCCTGAGTACTGAGCACCCAGCACCCCGAGCACTGAGCACTGAGCAACCTGAGTGCTGAGCAACAAGCACCCCGAGTACTGAGCACTGAGCACCCTGAGTACTGAGCACCCAGCACCCTGAGCACTGAGCACCCAGCACCCTGAGTACTGAGCACTGAGAACCCTGAGTACTGAACACCGAGCACCCTGAGTACTGAGCACCCAGCACGGTGATCACTGAGCACGGAGCACCCCGAGGACTGAGCACCCGGCACCCTGAGCACTGAGCACCCAGCACCTTGAGTACTGAGCACCGAGCACCCCGAGAACTGAGCACCCAGCACCCAGAGTACTGAGCACCCAGCACCCTGAGCACTGAGCACGGAGCACCCCGAGGACTGAGCACCCAGCACCCTGAGCACTGAGCACCCAGCACCTTGAGTACTGAGCACCGAGCACCCCGAGCACTGAGCACCCAGCACCCTGAGTACTGAGCACCCAGCACCCTGAGCACTGAGCACCCAGCACCCTGAGCACTGAGCACCCAGCACCTTGAGTACTGAGCACCGAGCACCCCGAGCACTGAGCACCCAGCACCCTGAGTACTGAGCACCCAGCACCCTGAGCACTGAGCACCCAGCACCCTGAGCACTAAGCACCCAGCACCCCGAGCACTGAGCACCCAGCACCCTGAGCACTGAGCACCCAGCACCCCGAGCACTGAGCACCCAGCACACTGAGTACTGAGCACACAGCACCCTGAGCACTGAGCACCCAGCACCCTGAGTACTGAGCACCCAGCACCCTGAGCACTGAGCACCCAGCACCCTGAGTACTGAGCACCCAGCACCCTGAGTACTGAGCACACAGCACCCTGAGCACTGAGCACCGAGCACCCCAAGTACTGAGCACCCAGCAACCTGAGCACTGAGCACCCAGCACCCTGAGTACTGAGCACCAAGCACCCTGAGTACTGAACACCCAGCACCCTGAGTACTGAGCACCCTGAGCACTGAGTACTGATCACCGAGCACCCCGAGAACTGAGCACCCAGCACCCTGAGTACTGAGCACAGAGCACCCCGAGCACTGAGCACCCAGCACCCTGAGCACTGAGCACCCAGCACCCTGAGTACTGAGCACTGAGCACCCAGCACCCCGAGCACTGAGCACCCAGCACCCTGAGCACTGAGCACCCAGCAGCCCGAGCACTGAGCACCCAGCATCCTGAGCACTGAGTACTGAGCACCCAGCACCCTGAGCACTGAGCACCCAGCACCCTGAGCACTGAGGACCCAGCACCCTGAGTACTGAGCACCCAGCACCCCAAGCACTGAGCACCGAGCACCCTGAGTACTGAGCACCCAGCACGCTGAGCACTGAGCACCCAGCACCCCGAGTACTGAGCACCCAGCACCCTGACTACTGAGCACTCAGCACCCTGAGTACTGAGCACCGAGCACCCCGAGCACTGAGCACCCAGCACCCTGAGCACTGAGCAACCTGAGGACTGAGCACCCAGCACCCTGAGCACTGAGCACCCAGCACCCTGAGTACTGAGCACCGATCACCCTGAGCACTGAGCACCCAGCACCCCGAGCACTGAGCACCCAGCAGCCTGAGTACTGAGAACCGAGCACCCTGAGTACTGAGCACCCAGCACCCTGAGTACAGAGCCCCCAGCACCCTGAGTACTGAGCACCCAGCACCCCGAGCACTGAGCACCCAGCACCCCGAGAATGAGCACCCAGCACCCTGACTACTGAGCACCCAGCACCCCGAGCACGGAGCACCCAGGACCCCGAGCACTGAGTACTGAGCACCCAGCACCCTGAGTACTGAGCACCGAGCTCCCCGAGCACTGAGCACCCAGCACCCTGAGCACGGAGCACCCAGCACCCAGAGCACTGAGCACCCAGCACCCTGAGTACTGAGCACCCAGCACGCTGAGTACTGAGCACTCAGCACCCTGAGCACTGAGCACCCAGCACCCTGAGTACTGAGCACTGAGCACCCAGCACCCCGAGCACTGAGCACCCAGCACCCTGTGTACTGAGCACTGAGAACCCTGAGTACTAAGCACCCAGCACCCTGAGTACTGAGCACCCCGCACCCCGAGCACTGAGCACCGAGCACCCCGAGCACTGAGCAACCAGCACCCTGAGCACTCAGCACCCATCACCCCGGTCACTGAGCACCCAGCACCCTGAGCACTGAGCACCCAGCACCCTGAGCACTGAGCACCAAGCACCCAGAGCACTGAGCACCCAGCACCCTGAGCACTGAGCATCAAGCACCCTGAGCACTGAGCACCCAGCACCCTGAGTACTGAGCATCAAGCACGCTGAGCACTGAGAACCCAGCACCCTGAGCACTGAGCACCCAGCACCCTGAGCACTGAGCACTCAGCACCCTGAGTACTGAGCACTGAGCAACCCGAGCACTGAGCACCGGGTAACCCGAGCACTGAGCACCCAGCACCCTGAGTACTGAGCACCAAGCACCCTGAGTACTGAAAACTGAGCACTGACCACCCTGAGCACTGAGCACCCAGCACCCTGAGCACTGAGCACCCAGCATCCTGAGCACTGAGTACTGAGCACCCAGCACCCTGAGCACTGAGCAGCCAGCACCCTGAGCACTGAGCACCAAGCACCCTGAGTACTGAGCACCCAGCACCCCAAACACTGAGCACCGAGCACCCTGAGAACTGAGCACCGAGCACCCTGAGTACTGAGCACCCAGCACCATGAGTACTGAGCCCCGAGCACCCAGAGTACTGAGCAACCTGAGTCCTGAGCACCCAGTAACCCGAGAATGAGCACCCAGCACCCTGAGTACTGAGCATCAAGCACCCTGAGTTCTGAGCACCCAGCACCCTGAGTACTGCGCACCCAGCACCCTGAGTTCTGAGCACCCAGCACCCTGAGCACTGAGCACACTGAGTACTGAGCAACCAGCACCCTGAGCACTGAGCACCCAGCACCCCGAGCACTGAGCACCCAGCACCCCGACCACTGAGCACTGAGCACCCTGAGCACTGAGGACCCAGCACCCCGAGCACTGAGCACCCAGCACCCTGAGTACTGAGCACCCAGCACCCTGAGCACTGAGGACCCAGCACCCCGAGCACTGAGCACCCAGCACGCTGAGTACTGAGCACTGAGCACCCAGCACCCTGAGTACTGAGCACCCAGCACCCTGAGTACTGAGCACCCAGCACCCCAAGCACTGAGCACTGAGCAACCTGAGTACTGAGCACTGAGCACCCTTAGTACTGAGCACCGAGCACCCTGAGTACTGAGCACCCAGCACCCCGAGCACTGAGCACTGAGCAACCTGAGTGCTGAGCAACAAGCACCCCGAGTACTGAGCACTGAGCACCCTGAGTACTGAGCACCCAGCACCCTGAGCACTGAGCACCCAGCACCCTGAGTACTGAGCACTGAGAACCCTGAGTACTGAACACCGAGCACCCTGAGTACTGAGCACCCAGCACGGTGATCACTGAGCACGGAGCACCCCGAGGACTGAGCACCCGGCACCCTGAGCACTGAGCACCCAGCACCTTGAGTACTGAGCACCGAGCACCCCGAGAACTGAGCACCCAGCACCCAGAGTACTGAGCACCCAGCACCCTGAGCACTGAGCACGGAGCACCCCGAGGACTGAGCACCCAGCACTCTGAGCACTGAGCACCCAGCACCTTGAGTACTGAGCACCGAGCACCCCGAGCACTGAGCACCCAGCACCCTGAGTACTGAGCACCCAGCACCCTGAGCACTGAGCACCCAGCACCCTGAGCACTAAGCACCCAGCACCACGAGAACTGAGCACCCAGCACCCTGAGTACTGAGCACCCAGCACCCTGAGTACTGAGCACCCAGCACCCTGAGCACTGAGCACTGAGCACCCAGCACCTTGAGCACTGAGCACTGACCACCCAGCACCCCGAGCACTGAGCACCCAGCACCCCGAGCACTGAGCACCCAGCGCCCTGAGCACTGAGCACCCAGCACCCTGAGCACTGAGCACCCAGTCCCCTGAGTACTGAGCACCCAGCACCATGAGTACTGAGCACCCAGCACCCTGAGTACTGAGCACTCAGCACCCTGAGTACTGAGCACCGAGCACCCCGAGCACTGAGCACCCAGCACCCTGAGCACTGAGCACCCTGAGGCCTGAGCACCCAGCACCCTGAGCACTGAGCACCCAGCACCCTGAGTACTGAGCACCGATCACCCTGAGCACTGAGCACCCAGCACCCCGAGCACTGAGCACCCAGCACCCTGAGTACTGAGCACCCAGCACCCTGAGCACTGAGCACCCAGCATCCTGAGTACTGAGCACCCTGAGTACTGAGCACCGATCACCCTGAGCACTAAGCACCCAGCACCCTGAGTACTGAGCACCCAGCACCCTGAGCACTGAGCACCCAGCACCCTGAGCACTGAGCACCCAGCACCCTGAGTACTGAGCACCCAGCACCCTGAGTACTGAGTACCCAGCACCCTGAGCACTGAGCACCCAGCACCCTGAGTACTGAGCACCGAGCACCCTGAGTACTGAGCACCCAGCACCCTGAGTACTGAGCACCCAGCACCCTGAGCACTGAGCAGCCAGCACCCTGAGTACTGAGCACCCAGACCCCGAGCACTGAGGACCCATCACCCCTAGCACTGAGCACCCAGCACCCTGAGCACTGAGCACCCAGCAGCCCGAGCACTGAGCACCCAGCATCCTGAGCACTGAGTACTGAGCACCCAGCACCCTGAGCACTGAGCACCCAGCACCCTGAGCACTGAGCACCCAGCACCCTGAGTACTGAGCACCCAGCACCCCAAGCACTGAGCACCGAGCACCCTAAGTACTGAGCACCCAGCACGCTGAGCACTGAGCACCCAGCACCCCGCGTACTGAGCACCCAGCACCCTGAGTACTGAGCACTCAGCACCCTGAGTACTGAGCACCGAGCACCCCGAGTACTGAGCACTGAGCACCCTGAGTACTGAGCACCCAGCACCCTGATCACTGAGTACCCAGCAACCTGAGTACTGAGCACTGAGAACCCTGAGTACTGAGCACCGAGCACCCTGAGTACTGAGCACCCAGCACCCTGATCACTGAGCACCCAGCACCCTGAGCACTGAGCACCTAGCACCTTGAGTACTGAGCACCGATCACCCCGAGCACTGAGCACCCAGCACCCTGAGTACTGAGCACCGATCACCCCGAGCACTGAGAACCCAGCACCCTGAGTAGTGAGCACCCAACGTACTGAGCACCGAGCACCCCGAGCACTGAGCACCCAGCACCCTGAGTACTGAGCACCGATCACCCTGAGCACTGAGCACCCAGCACCCTGAGTACTGAGCTCCGAGCACCCCGAGCAATGAGCATCCAGCGCCCCGAGCACTGAGCACCCAGCACCCTGAGCACTTAGCACCCAGCACCCTGAGTACTGGGCACCCAGCACCCCGAGCACTGAGCACCCAGCACCCTGAGCACTGAGCACCCAGCACACTGAGCACAGATCACCCAGCACACTGAGCGCTGAGCACCCAGCACCCTGAGTACTGAGCACCCAGCACCCTGAGTACTGAGCACTCAGCACCGTGAGTACTGAGCACCGAGCACCCCGAGCACTGAGCACCCAGCACCCTGGGCACTGCACCCAGCACCCTGAGTACTGAGCACTGATCACTCCGAGCACTGAACACCCAGCACCCTGAGTACTGAGCTCCGAGCACCCCGAGCACTGAGCATCCAGCGCCCCGAGCACTGAGCACCCCGCACCCTGAGCACTTAGCACCCAGCACCCTGAGTACTGGGCACCCAGCACCCCGAGCACTGAGCACCCAGCACCCTGAGCACTGAGCAACCAGCACCCTGAGCACAGATCACCCAGCACAATGAGCGCAGAGCACCCAGCACCCTGAGTACTGAGCACCCAGCACCCTGAGTACTGAGCACTCAGCACCCTGAGTACTGAGCACCGAGCACCCCGAGCCCTGAGCACCCAGCACCCTGAGCACTGAGCACCCAGCACCCCGAGCACTGAGCACCCAGCACCCTGAGTACTGAGCACCCAGCACCCTGAGCACTGAGCACCCAGCACCCTGAGCACTGAGCACCCAGCACCCTGAGTAGTGAGCACCCAACGTACTGAGCACCGAGCACCCCTAGCACTGAGCACCCAGCACCCTGACTACTGAGCACCGATCACCCCGAGCACTGAGCACCCAGCACCCTTAGTACTGAGCTCCGAGCACCCCGAGCACTGAGCACGCAGCACCCTGAGCACTGAGCACCCAGCACCCTGAGTACTGAGCACCCAACAACCCGAGCACTGAGCAACCAGCACCCTGAGCACTGAGCACCCAGCACACTGAGCACTGATCACCCAGCACCCTGAGCACTGAGCACCCAGCACCCTGAGCACTGAGCATCGAGCACCCCGAGTACTGAGCACCCAGCACCCTGAGCACTGAGCACCCCGCACCCTGAGTACTGAGCACCCAGCACCCTGAGTACTGAACACCCAGCACCCTGAGCACTGAGCACCCAGCACCCTGAGTAGTGAGCACCCAACGTACTGAGCACCGAGCACCCCGAGCACTGAGCACCCAGCACCCTGAGCACTGAGCACCCAGCACCCTGAGTAGTGAGCACCCAACGTACTGAGCACCGAGCACCCCGAGCACTGAGCACCCAGCACCCTGAGTACTGAGCACCGATCACCCCGAGCACTGAGAACCCAGCACCCTGAGTAGTGAGCACCCAACGTACTGAGCACCGAGCACCCCGAGCACTGAGCACCCAGCACCCTGAGTACTGAGCACCGATCACCCTGAGCACTGAGCACCCAGCACCCTGAGTACTGAGCTCCGAGCACCCCGAGCAATGAGCATCCAGCGCCCCGAGCACTGAGCACCCAGCACCCTGAGCACTTAGCCCCCAGCACCCTGAGTACTGGGCACCCAGCACCCCGAGTACTGAGCACCCAGCACCCTGAGCACTGAGCACCCAGCACACTGAGCACAGATCACCCAGCACACTGAGCGCTGAGCACCCAGCACCCTGAGTACTGAGCACCCAGCACCCTGAGTACTGAGCACTCAGCACCGTGAGTACTGAGCACCGAGCACCCCGAGCACTGAGCACCCAGCACCCTGGGCACTGCACCCAGCACCCTGAGTACTGAGCACCGATCACCCCGAGCACTGAACATCCAGCACCCTGAGTACTGAGCTCCGAGCACCCCGAGCACTGAGCATCCAGCGCCCCGAGCACTGAGCACCCCGCACCCTGAGCACTTAGCACCCAGCACCCTGAGTACTGGGCACCCAGCACCCCGAGCACTGAGCACCCAGCACCCTGAGCACTGAGCACCCAGCACCCTGAGCACAGATCACCCAGCACACTGAGCGCTGAGCACCCAGCACCCTGAGTACTGAGCACCCAGCACCCTGAGTACTGACCACTCAGCACCCTGAGTACTGAGCACCGAGCACCCCGAGCCCTGAGCACCCAGCACCCTGAGCACTGAGCACCCTGAGGACTGAGCACCCTGCACCCTGAGAACTGAGCTCCCAGCACCCTGAGTACTGAGCACCCAGCACCCTGAGCACTGAGCACCCAGCACCCTGAACACTGAGCACCCAGCACCCCGAGCACTGAGCACCCAGCACCCTGAGTACTGAGCACCCAGCACCCTGAGCACTGAGCACCCAGCACCCTGAGCACTGAGCACCCAGCACCCTGAGTAGTGAGCACCCAATGTACTGAGCACCAAGCACCCCGAGCACTGAGCACCCAGCACCCTGACTACTGAGCACCGATCACCCCGAGAACTGAGCACCCAGCACCCTGAGTACTGAGCTCCGAGCACCCCGAGCACTGAGCACCCAGCGCCTCGAGCACTGAGCACCCAGCACACTGAGCACTGAGCACCCAGCACCCTGAGTACGGAGCACCCAGCACCCCGAGCACTGAGCACCCAGCACCCTGAGCACTGAGCACCCAGCACACTGAGCACTGATCACCCAGCACCCTGAGCACTGAGCACCCAGCACCCTGAGTACTGAGCACCCAGCACCCTGAGTACTGAGCACTCAGCACCCTGAGTACTGAGCACCGAGCACCCCGAGCACTGAGCACCCAGCACCCTGAGCACTGAGCACCCCGCACCCCGAGTACTGAGCACCCAGCACCCCGAGCACTGAGCACCCAGCGCCCGGAGCACTGAGCACCCAGCACCACGAGCAGTGAGCACTGAGCACCCTGAGCACTGAGCACCCAGCACGCCGAGTACTGAGCACTGAGCACCCTGAGTACTGAGCACCAAGCACCCCGAGTACTGAGCACTGAGCACCCTGAGTACTGAGCACCCAGCACCCTGATCACTGAGTACCCAGCAACCTGAGTACTGAGCACTGAGAACCCTGAGTACTGAGCACCGAGCACCCTGAGTACTGAGCACCCAGCACCCTGATCACTGAGCACCCAGCACCCTGAGCACTGAGCACCTAGCACCTTGAGTACTGAGCACCGAGCACCCCGAGCACTGAGCACCCAGCACCCTGAGTACTGAGCACCCAGCACCCTGAGCACTGAGCACCCAGCACCCTGAGCACTGAGCAACCAGCACCCCGAGCACTGATCACCCAGCACACTGAGTACTGCGCACCAAGCACCCTGAGCACTGAGCACCCAGCACCCTGAGTACTGAGCACCCAGCACCCTGAGTACTGAGCAACCAGCACCCTGAGCACTGAGCACTGAGCAACCTGAGTGCTGAGCAACAAGCACCCCGAGTACTGAGCACTGAGCACCCTGAGTACTGAGCACCCAGCACCCTGAGCACTGAGCACCCAGCACCCTGAGTACTGAGCACTGAGAACCCTGAGTACTGAACACCGAGCACCCTGAGTACTGAGCACCCAGCACGGTGATCACTGAGCACGGAGCACCCCGAGGACTGAGCACCCGGCACCCTGAGCACTGAGCACCCAGCACCTTGAGTACTGAGCACCGAGCACCCCGAGAACTGAGCACCCAGCACCCTGAGTACTGAGCACCCAGCACCCTGAGCACTGAGCACGGAGCACCCCGAGGACTGAGCACCCAGCACCCTGAGCACTGAGCACCCAGCACCTTGAGTACTGAGCACCGAGCACCCCGAGCACTGAGCACCCAGCACCCTGAGTACTGAGCACCCAGCACCCTGAGCACTGAGCACCCAGCACCCTGAGCACTAAGCACCCAGCACCACGAGAACTGAGCACCCAGCACCCTGAGTACTGAGCACCCAGCACCCTGAGTACTGAGCACCCAGCACCCTGAGCACTGAGCACTGAGCACCCAGCACCTTGAGCACTGAGCACTGACCACCCAGCACCCCGAGCACTGAGCACCCAGCACCCCGAGCACTGAGCACCCAGCGCCCTGAGCACTGAGCACCCAGCACCCTGAGCACTGAGCACCCAGTCCCCTGAGTACTGAGCACCCAGCACCATGAGTACTGAGCACCCAGCACCCTGAGTACTGAGCACTCAGCACCCTGAGTACTGAGCACCGAGCACCCCGAGCACTGAGCACCCAGCACCCTGAGCACTGAGCACCCTGAGGCCTGAGCACCCAGCACCCTGAGCACTGAGCACCCAGCACCCTGAGTACTGAGCACCGATCACCCTGAGCACTGAGCACCCAGCACCCCGAGCACTGAGCACCCAGCACCCTGAGTACTGAGCACCCAGCACCCTGAGCACTGAGCACCCAGCATCCTGAGTACTGAGCACCCTGAGTACTGAGCACCGATCACCCTGAGCACTAAGCACCCAGCACCCTGAGTACTGAGCACCCAGCACCCTGAGCACTGAGCACCCAGCACCCTGAGCACTGAGCACCCAGCACCCTGAGTACTGAGCACCCAGCACCCTGAGTACTGAGTACCCAGCACCCTGAGCACTGAGCACCCAGCACCCTGAGTACTGAGCACCGAGCACCCTGAGTACTGAGCACCCAGCACCCTGAGTACTGAGCACCCAGCACCCTGAGCACTGAGCACCCAGCACCCTGAGTACTGAGCACCCAGACCCCGAGCACTGAGGACCCATCACCCCTAGCACTGAGCACCCAGCACCCTGAGCACTGAGCACCCAGCAGCCCGAGCACTGAGCACCCAGCATCCTGAGCACTGAGTACTGAGCACCCAGCACCCTGAGCACTGAGCACCCAGCACCCTGAGCACTGAGCACCCAGCACCCTGAGTACTGAGCACCCAGCACCCCAAGCACTGAGCACCGAGCACCCTAAGTACTGAGCACCCAGCACGCTGAGCACTGAGCACCCAGCACCCCGCGTACTGAGCACCCAGCACCCTGAGTACTGAGCACTCAGCACCCTGAGTACTGAGCACCGAGCACCCCGAGTACTGAGCACTGAGCACCCTGAGTACTGAGCACCCAGCACCCTGATCACTGAGTACCCAGCAACCTGAGTACTGAGCACTGAGAACCCTGAGTACTGAGCACCGAGCACCCTGAGTACTGAGCACCCAGCACCCTGATCACTGAGCACCCAGCACCCTGAGCACTGAGCACCTAGCACCTTGAGTACTGAGCACCGATCACCCCGAGCACTGAGCACCCAGCACAATGAGTACTGAGCACCGATCACCCCGAGCACTGAGAACCCAGCACCCTGAGTAGTGAGCACCCAACGTACTGAGCACCGAGCACCCCGAGCACTGAGCACCCAGCACCCTGAGTACTGAGCACCGATCACCCTGAGCACTGAGCACCCAGCACCCTGAGTACTGAGCTCCGAGCACCCCGAGCAATGAGCATCCAGCGCCCCGAGCACTGAGCACCCAGCACCCTGAGCACTTAGCACCCAGCACCCTGAGTACTGGGCACCCAGCACCCCGAGCACTGAGCACCCAGCACCCTGAGCACTGAGCACCCAGCACACTGAGCACAGATCACCCAGCACACTGAGCGCTGAGCACCCAGCACCCTGAGTACTGAGCACCCAGCACCCTGAGTACTGAGCACTCAGCACCGTGAGTACTGAGCACCGAGCACCCCGAGCACTGAGCACCCAGCACCCTGGGCACTGCACCCAGCACCCTGAGTACTGAGCACTGATCACTCCGAGCACTGAACACCCAGCACCCTGAGTACTGAGCTCCGAGCACCCCGAGCACTGAGCATCCAGCGCCCCGAGCACTGAGCACCCCGCACCCTGAGCACTTAGCACCCAGCACCCTGAGTACTGGGCACCCAGCACCCCGAGCACTGAGCACCCAGCACCCTGAGCACTGAGCAACCAGCACCCTGAGCACAGATCACCCAGCACAATGAGCGCAGAGAACCCAGCACCCTGAGTACTGAGCACCCAGCACCCTGAGTACTGAGCACTCAGCACCCTGAGTACTGAGCACCGAGCACCCCGAGCCCTGAGCACCCAGCACCCTGAGCACTGAGCACCCAGCACCCCGAGCACTGAGCACCCAGCACCCTGAGTACTGAGCACCCAGCACCCTGAGCACTGAGCACCCAGCACCCTGAGCACTGAGCACCCAGCACCCTGAGTAGTGAGCACCCAACGTACTGAGCACCGAGCACCCCTAGCACTGAGCACCCAGCACCCTGACTACTGAGCACCGATCACCCCGAGCACTGAGCACCCAGCACCCTTAGTACTGAGCTCCGAGCACCCCGAGCACTGAGCACGCAGCACCCTGAGCACTGAGCACCCAGCACCCTGAGTACTGAGCACCCAACAACCCGAGCACTGAGCAACCAGCACCCTGAGCACTGAGCACCCAGCACACTGAGCACTGATCACCCAGCACCCTGAGCACTGAGCACCCAGCACCCTGAGCACTGAGCATCGAGCACCCCGAGTACTGAGCACCCAGCACCCTGAGCACTGAGCACCCCGCACCCTGAGTACTGAGCACCCAGCACCCTGAGTACTGAACACCCAGCACCCTGAGCACTGAGCACCCAGCACCCTGAGTAGTGAGCACCCAACGTACTGAGCACCGAGCACCCCGAGCACTGAGCACCCAGCACCCTGAGCACTGAGCACCCAGCACCCTGAGTAGTGAGCACCCAACGTACTGAGCACCGAGCACCCCGAGCACTGAGCACCCAGCACCCTGAGTACTGAGCACCGATCACCCCGAGCACTGAGAACCCAGCACCCTGAGTAGTGAGCACCCAACGTACTGAGCACCGAGCACCCCGAGCACTGAGCACCCAGCACCCTGAGTACTGAGCACCGATCACCCTGAGCACTGAGCACCCAGCACCCTGAGTACTGAGCTCCGAGCACCCCGAGCAATGAGCATCCAGCGCCCCGAGCACTGAGCACCCAGCACCCTGAGCACTTAGCACCCAGCACCCTGAGTACTGGGCACCCAGCACCCCGAGTACTGAGCACCCAGCACCCTGAGCACTGAGCACCCAGCACACTGAGCACAGATCACCCAGCACACTGAGCGCTGAGCACCCAGCACCCTGAGTACTGAGCACCCAGCACCCTGAGTACTGAGCACTCAGCACCGTGAGTACTGAGCACCGAGCACCCCGAGCACTGAGCACCCAGCACCCTGGGCACTGCACCCAGCACCCTGAGTACTGAGCACCGATCACCCCGAGCACTGAACATCCAGCACCCTGAGTACTGAGCTCCGAGCACCCCGAGCACTGAGCATCCAGCGCCCCGAGCACTGAGCACCCCGCACCCTGAGCACTTAGCACCCAGCACCCTGAGTACTGGGCACCCAGCACCCCGAGCACTGAGCACCCAGCACCCTGAGCACTGAGCACCCAGCACCCTGAGCACAGATCACCCAGCACACTGAGCGCTGAGCACCCAGCACCCTGAGTACTGAGCACCCAGCACCCTGAGTACTGACCACTCAGCACCCTGAGTACTGAGCACCGAGCACCCCGAGCCCTGAGCACCCAGCACCCTGAGCACTGAGCACCCTGAGGACTGAGCACCCTGCACCCTGAGAACTGAGCTCCCAGCACCCTGAGTACTGAGCACCCAGCACCCTGAGCACTGAGCACCCAGCACCCTGAACACTGAGCACCCAGCACCCCGAGCACTGAGCACCCAGCACCCTGAGTAGTGAGCACCCAACGTACTGAGCACCGAGCACCCCTAGCACTGAGCACCCAGCACCCTGACTACTGAGCACCGATCACCCCGAGCACTGAGCACCCAGCACCCTTAGTACTGAGCTCCGAGCACCCCGAGCACTGAGCACGCAGCACCCTGAGCACTGAGCACCCAGCACCCTGAGTACTGAGCACCCAACAACCCGAGCACTGAGCAACCAGCACCCTGAGCACTGAGCACCCAGCACACTGAGCACTGATCACCCAGCACCCTGAGCACTGAGCACCCAGCACCCTGAGCACTGAGCATCGAGCACCCCGAGTACTGAGCACCCAGCACCCTGAGCACTGAGCACCCCGCACCCTGAGTACTGAGCACCCAGCACCCTGAGTACTGAACACCCAGCACCCTGAGCACTGAGCACCCAGCACCCTGAGTAGTGAGCACCCAACGTACTGAGCACCGAGCACCCCGAGCACTGAGCACCCAGCACCCTGAGCACTGAGCACCCAGCACCCTGAGTAGTGAGCACCCAACGTACTGAGCACCGAGCACCCCGAGCACTGAGCACCCAGCACCCTGAGTACTGAGCACCGATCACCCCGAGCACTGAGAACCCAGCACCCTGAGTAGTGAGCACCCAACGTACTGAGCACCGAGCACCCCGAGCACTGAGCACCCAGCACCCTGAGTACTGAGCACCGATCACCCTGAGCACTGAGCACCCAGCACCCTGAGTACTGAGCTCCGAGCACCCCGAGCAATGAGCATCCAGCGCCCCGAGCACTGAGCACCCAGCACCCTGAGCACTTAGCCCCCAGCACCCTGAGTACTGGGCACCCAGCACCCCGAGTACTGAGCACCCAGCACCCTGAGCACTGAGCACCCAGCACACTGAGCACAGATCACCCAGCACACTGAGCGCTGAGCACCCAGCACCCTGAGTACTGAGCACCCAGCACCCTGAGTACTGAGCACTCAGCACCGTGAGTACTGAGCACCGAGCACCCCGAGCACTGAGCACCCAGCACCCTGGGCACTGCACCCAGCACCCTGAGTACTGAGCACCGATCACCCCGAGCACTGAACATCCAGCACCCTGAGTACTGAGCTCCGAGCACCCCGAGCACTGAGCATCCAGCGCCCCGAGCACTGAGCACCCCGCACCCTGAGCACTTAGCACCCAGCACCCTGAGTACTGGGCACCCAGCACCCCGAGCACTGAGCACCCAGCACCCTGAGCACTGAGCACCCAGCACCCTGAGCACAGATCACCCAGCACACTGAGCGCTGAGCACCCAGCACCCTGAGTACTGAGCACCCAGCACCCTGAGTACTGACCACTCAGCACCCTGAGTACTGAGCACCGAGCACCCCGAGCCCTGAGCACCCAGCACCCTGAGCACTGAGCACCCTGAGGACTGAGCACCCTGCACCCTGAGAACTGAGCTCCCAGCACCCTGAGTACTGAGCACCCAGCACCCTGAGCACTGAGCACCCAGCACCCTGAACACTGAGCACCCAGCACCCCGAGCACTGAGCACCCAGCACCCTGAGTACTGAGCACCCAGCACCCTGAGCACTGAGCACCCAGCACCCTGAGCACTGAGCACCCAGCACCCTGAGTAGTGAGCACCCAATGTACTGAGCACCAAGCACCCCGAGCACTGAGCACCCAGCACCCTGACTACTGAGCACCGATCACCCCGAGAACTGAGCACCCAGCACCCTGAGTACTGAGCTCCGAGCACCCCGAGCACTGAGCACCCAGCGCCTCGAGCACTGAGCACCCAGCACACTGAGCACTGAGCACCCAGCACCCTGAGTACGGAGCACCCAGCACCCCGAGCACTGAGCACCCAGCACCCTGAGCACTGAGCACCCAGCACACTGAGCACTGATCACCCAGCACCCTGAGCACTGAGCACCCAGCACCCTGAGTACTGAGCACCCAGCACCCTGAGTACTGAGCACTCAGCACCCTGAGTACTGAGCACCGAGCACCCCGAGCACTGAGCACCCAGCACCCTGAGCACTGAGCACCCCGCACCCCGAGTACTGAGCACCCAGCACCCCGAGCACTGAGCACCCAGCGCCCGGAGCACTGAGCACCCAGCACCACGAGCAGTGAGCACTGAGCACCCTGAGCACTGAGCACCCAGCACGCCGAGTACTGAGCACTGAGCACCCTGAGTACTGAGCACCAAGCACCCCGAGTACTGAGCACTGAGCACCCTGAGTACTGAGCACCCAGCACCCTGATCACTGAGTACCCAGCAACCTGAGTACTGAGCACTGAGAACCCTGAGTACTGAGCACCGAGCACCCTGAGTACTGAGCACCCAGCACCCTGATCACTGAGCACCCAGCACCCTGAGCACTGAGCACCTAGCACCTTGAGTACTGAGCACCGAGCACCCCGAGCACTGAGCACCCAGCACCCTGAGTACTGAGCACCCAGCACCCTGAGCACTGAGCACCCAGCACCCTGAGCACTGAGCAACCAGCACCCCGAGCACTGATCACCCAGCACACTGAGTACTGCGCACCAAGCACCCTGAGCACTGAGCACCCAGCACCCTGAGTACTGAGCACCCAGCACCCTGAGTACTGAGCAACCAGCACCCTGAGCACTGAGCACTGAGCAACCTGAGTGCTGAGCAACAAGCACCCCGAGTACTGAGCACTGAGCACCCTGAGTACTGAGCACCCAGCACCCTGAGCACTGAGCACCCAGCACCCTGAGTACTGAGCACTGAGAACCCTGAGTACTGAACACCGAGCACCCTGAGTACTGAGCACCCAGCACGGTGATCACTGAGCACGGAGCACCCCGAGGACTGAGCACCCGGCACCCTGAGCACTGAGCACCCAGCACCTTGAGTACTGAGCACCGAGCACCCCGAGAACTGAGCACCCAGCACCCTGAGTACTGAGCACCCAGCACCCTGAGCACTGAGCACGGAGCACCCCGAGGACTGAGCACCCAGCACCCTGAGCACTGAGCACCCAGCACCTTGAGTACTGAGCACCGAGCACCCCGAGCACTGAGCACCCAGCACCCTGAGTACTGAGCACCCAGCACCCTGAGCACTGAGCACCCAGCACCCTGAGCACTAAGCACCCAGCACCACGAGAACTGAGCACCCAGCACCCTGAGTACTGAGCACCCAGCACCCTGAGTACTGAGCACCCAGCACCCTGAGCACTGAGCACTGAGCACCCAGCACCTTGAGCACTGAGCACTGACCACCCAGCACCCCGAGCACTGAGCACCCAGCACCCCGAGCACTGAGCACCCAGCGCCCTGAGCACTGAGCACCCAGCACCCTGAGCACTGAGCACCCAGTCCCCTGAGTACTGAGCACCCAGCACCATGAGTACTGAGCACCCAGCACCCTGAGTACTGAGCACTCAGCACCCTGAGTACTGAGCACCGAGCACCCCGAGCACTGAGCACCCAGCACCCTGAGCACTGAGCACCCTGAGGCCTGAGCACCCAGCACCCTGAGCACTGAGCACCCAGCACCCTGAGTACTGAGCACCGATCACCCTGAGCACTGAGCACCCAGCACCCCGAGCACTGAGCACCCAGCACCCTGAGTACTGAGCACCCAGCACCCTGAGCACTGAGCACCCAGCATCCTGAGTACTGAGCACCCTGAGTACTGAGCACCGATCACCCTGAGCACTAAGCACCCAGCACCCTGAGTACTGAGCACCCAGCACCCTGAGCACTGAGCACCCAGCACCCTGAGCACTGAGCACCCAGCACCCTGAGTACTGAGCACCCAGCACCCTGAGTACTGAGTACCCAGCACCCTGAGCACTGAGCACCCAGCACCCTGAGTACTGAGCACCGAGCACCCTGAGTACTGAGCACCCAGCACCCTGAGTACTGAGCACCCAGCACCCTGAGCACTGAGCACCCAGCACCCTGAGTACTGAGCACCCAGACCCCGAGCACTGAGGACCCATCACCCCTAGCACTGAGCACCCAGCACCCTGAGCACTGAGCACCCAGCAGCCCGAGCACTGAGCACCCAGCATCCTGAGCACTGAGTACTGAGCACCCAGCACCCTGAGCACTGAGCACCCAGCACCCTGAGCACTGAGCACCCAGCACCCTGAGTACTGAGCACCCAGCACCCCAAGCACTGAGCACCGAGCACCCTAAGTACTGAGCACCCAGCACGCTGAGCACTGAGCACCCAGCACCCCGCGTACTGAGCACCCAGCACCCTGAGTACTGAGCACTCAGCACCCTGAGTACTGAGCACCGAGCACCCCGAGTACTGAGCACTGAGCACCCTGAGTACTGAGCACCCAGCACCCTGATCACTGAGTACCCAGCAACCTGAGTACTGAGCACTGAGAACCCTGAGTACTGAGCACCGAGCACCCTGAGTACTGAGCACCCAGCACCCTGATCACTGAGCACCCAGCACCCTGAGCACTGAGCACCTAGCACCTTGAGTACTGAGCACCGATCACCCCGAGCACTGAGCACCCAGCACCCTGAGTACTGAGCACCGATCACCCCGAGCACTGAGAACCCAGCACCCTGAGTAGTGAGCACCCAACGTACTGAGCACCGAGCACCCCGAGCACTGAGCACCCAGCACCCTGAGTACTGAGCACCGATCACCCTGAGCACTGAGCACCCAGCACCCTGAGTACTGAGCTCCGAGCACCCCGAGCAATGAGCATCCAGCGCCCCGAGCACTGAGCACCCAGCACCCTGAGCACTTAGCACCCAGCACCCTGAGTACTGGGCACCCAGCACCCCGAGCACTGAGCACCCAGCACCCTGAGCACTGAGCACCCAGCACACTGAGCACAGATCACCCAGCACACTGAGCGCTGAGCACCCAGCACCCTGAGTACTGAGCACCCAGCACCCTGAGTACTGAGCACTCAGCACCGTGAGTACTGAGCACCGAGCACCCCGAGCACTGAGCACCCAGCACCCTGGGCACTGCACCCAGCACCCTGAGTACTGAGCACTGATCACTCCGAGCACTGAACACCCAGCACCCTGAGTACTGAGCTCCGAGCACCCCGAGCACTGAGCATCCAGCGCCCCGAGCACTGAGCACCCCGCACCCTGAGCACTTAGCACCCAGCACCCTGAGTACTGGGCACCCAGCACCCCGAGCACTGAGCACCCAGCACCCTGAGCACTGAGCAACCAGCACCCTGAGCACAGATCACCCAGCACAATGAGCGCAGAGCACCCAGCACCCTGAGTACTGAGCACCCAGCACCCTGAGTACTGAGCACTCAGCACCCTGAGTACTGAGCACCGAGCACCCCGAGCCCTGAGCACCCAGCACCCTGAGCACTGAGCACCCAGCACCCCGAGCACTGAGCACCCAGCACCCTGAGTACTGAGCACCCAGCACCCTGAGCACTGAGCACCCAGCACCCTGAGCACTGAGCACCCAGCACCCTGAGTAGTGAGCACCCAACGTACTGAGCACCGAGCACCCCTAGCACTGAGCACCCAGCACCCTGACTACTGAGCACCGATCACCCCGAGCACTGAGCACCCAGCACCCTTAGTACTGAGCTCCGAGCACCCCGAGCACTGAGCACGCAGCACCCTGAGCACTGAGCACCCAGCACCCTGAGTACTGAGCACCCAACAACCCGAGCACTGAGCAACCAGCACCCTGAGCACTGAGCACCCAGCACACTGAGCACTGATCACCCAGCACCCTGAGCACTGAGCACCCAGCACCCTGAGCACTGAGCATCGAGCACCCCGAGTACTGAGCACCCAGCACCCTGAGCACTGAGCACCCCGCACCCTGAGTACTGAGCACCCAGCACCCTGAGTACTGAACACCCAGCACCCTGAGCACTGAGCACCCAGCACCCTGAGTAGTGAGCACCCAACGTACTGAGCACCGAGCACCCCGAGCACTGAGCACCCAGCACCCTGAGCACTGAGCACCCAGCACCCTGAGTAGTGAGCACCCAACGTACTGAGCACCGAGCACCCCGAGCACTGAGCACCCAGCACCCTGAGTACTGAGCACCGATCACCCCGAGCACTGAGAACCCAGCACCCTGAGTAGTGAGCACCCAACGTACTGAGCACCGAGCACCCCGAGCACTGAGCACCCAGCACCCTGAGTACTGAGCACCGATCACCCTGAGCACTGAGCACCCAGCACCCTGAGTACTGAGCTCCGAGCACCCCGAGCAATGAGCATCCAGCGCCCCGAGCACTGAGCACCCAGCACCCTGAGCACTTAGCACCCAGCACCCTGAGTACTGGGCACCCAGCACCCCGAGTACTGAGCACCCAGCACCCTGAGCACTGAGCACCCAGCACACTGAGCACAGATCACCCAGCACACTGAGCGCTGAGCACCCAGCACCCTGAGTACTGAGCACCCAGCACCCTGAGTACTGAGCACTCAGCACCGTGAGTACTGAGCACCGAGCACCCCGAGCACTGAGCACCCAGCACCCTGGGCACTGCACCCAGCACCCTGAGTACTGAGCACCGATCACCCCGAGCACTGAACATCCAGCACCCTGAGTACTGAGCTCCGAGCACCCCGAGCACTGAGCATCCAGCGCCCCGAGCACTGAGCACCCCGCACCCTGAGCACTTAGCACCCAGCACCCTGAGTACTGGGCACCCAGCACCCCGAGCACTGAGCACCCAGCACCCTGAGCACTGAGCACCCAGCACCCTGAGCACAGATCACCCAGCACACTGAGCGCTGAGCACCCAGCACCCTGAGTACTGAGCACCCAGCACCCTGAGTACTGACCACTCAGCACCCTGAGTACTGAGCACCGAGCACCCCGAGCCCTGAGCACCCAGCACCCTGAGCACTGAGCACCCTGAGGACTGAGCACCCTGCACCCTGAGAACTGAGCTCCCAGCACCCTGAGTACTGAGCACCCAGCACCCTGAGCACTGAGCACCCAGCACCCTGAACACTGAGCACCCAGCACCCCGAGCACTGAGCACCCAGCACCCTGAGTACTGAGCACCCAGCACCCTGAGCACTGAGCACCCAGCACCCTGAGCACTGAGCACCCAGCACCCTGAGTAGTGAGCACCCAATGTACTGAGCACCAAGCACCCCGAGCACTGAGCACCCAGCACCCTGACTACTGAGCACCGATCACCCCGAGAACTGAGCACCCAGCACCCTGAGTACTGAGCTCCGAGCACCCCGAGCACTGAGCACCCAGCGCCCCGAGCACTGAGCACCCAGCACCCTGAGCACTGAGCACCCAGCACCCTGAGTACGGAGCACCCAGCACCCCGAGCACTGAGCACCCAGCACCCTGAGCACTGAGCACCCAGCACACTGAGCACTGATCACCCAGCACCCTGAGCACTGAGCACCCAGCACCCTGAGTACTGAGCACCCAGCACCCTGAGTACTGAGCACTCAGCACCCTGAGTACTGAGCACCGAGCACCCCGAGCACTGAGCACCCAGCACCCTGAGCACTGAGCACCCCGCACCCCGAGTACTGAGCACCCAGCACCCCGAGCACTGAGCACCCAGCGCCCGGAGCACTGAGCACCCA
This sequence comes from Microtus oregoni, assembly GCF_018167655.1. NCBI lineage: Eukaryota > Metazoa > Chordata > Mammalia > Rodentia > Cricetidae > Microtus > Microtus oregoni. Next base: position 529,238 of record NW_024543262.1, read on the forward strand.
GCACAACGAGCAGTGAGCACTGAGCACCCTGAGCACTGAGCACCCAGCACGCCGAGTACTGAGCACTGAGCACCCTGAGTACTGAGCACCAAGCACCCCGAGTACTGAGCACTGAGCACCCTGAGTACTGAGCACCCAGCACCCTGATCACTGAGTACCCAGCAACCTGAGTACTGAGCACTGAGAACCCTGAGTACTGAGCACCGAGCACCCTGAGTACTGAGCACCCAGCACCCTGATCACTGAGCACCCAGCACCCTGAGCACTGAGCACCTAGCACCTTGAGTACTGAGCACCGAGCACCCCGAGCACTGAGCACCCAGCACCCTGAGTACTGAGCACCCAGCACCCTGAGCACTGAGCACCCAGCACCCTGAGCACTGAGCAACCAGCACCCCGAGCACTGATCACCCAGCACACTGAGTACTGCGCACCAAGCACCCTGAGCACTGAGCACCCAGCACCCTGAGTACTGAGCACCCAGCACCCTGAGTACTGAGCAACCAGCACCCTGAGCACTGAGCACCCAGCACCCTGAGCACTGAGCACTGAGCACCCAGCACCCCGAGCACTGAGCACACAGCACCCTGACCACTGAGCACACTGAGGACTGAGCACCCAGCACCCTGAGCACTGAGCACCCAGCACCCTGAGTACTGAGCACCGATCACCCTGAGCACTGACCACCCAGCACCCGAGCACTGAGCACCCAGCACCCTGAGTACTGAGCACCCAGCACCCTGAGTACTGAGCACCGATCACCCTGAGCACTGAGCACCCAGAAAACAGAGCACTGAGCACCCAGCACCCTGAGTACTGAGCACCCAGCACCCCGAGCACTGAGCACCCAGCACCCTGAGTACTGAGCACCGTGAGTACTGAGCACCGATCACCCTGAGCACTGAGCTCCCAGCACCCTGAGTACTGAGCACCCAGCACCCTGAGCACTGAGCACCCAGCACCCTGAGTACTGAGCACCCAGCACCCTGAGCACTGAGCCCCCAGCACCCTGAGTACTGAGCACCCAGCACCCTGAGCACTGAGCACCCAGCACTCTGAGTACTGAGCACCCAGCACCCCGAGCACTGAGCACCCAGCACCCGAGAATGAGCACCCAGCACCCCGAGTACTGAGCAACGAGCACCCTGAGCACTGAGTACCCAGCACCCTGAGCACTGAGCACCCAGCACCCTGAGTACTGAGCACCCAGCACCCTGAGTACTGAGCACCCAGCACCCTGAGCACTGAGCACCGAGCACCCCGAGTACTGAGCACCCAGCACCCTGAGGACTGAACACCCAGCTCCCTGAGCACTGAGCACCCTGAGCACTGAGTACTGAGCACCGAGCACCCCGAGAACTGAGCACCCAGCACCCGGAGTACTGAGCACCCAGCACACTGAGTAATGAGCACCCAGCACCCCGAGCACTGAGCACCCAGCACCCTGAGCACTGAGCACCCAGCACCCTGAGTACTGAGCACTGAGCACCCAGCACCCCAAGCACTGAGCACCCAGCACCCTGAGTACTGAGCACTGAGCACCCAGCACCCCGAGCACTGAGCACCCAGCCCCCAGAGTACTAAGCACCGAGCACCCTGAGTACTGAGCACCCAGCACCCTGAGCACTGAACACACAGCACCCTGAGTACTGAGCACCTCGAGCACTGAGCACCCAGCACCCTGAGTACTGAGCACCGAGCACCCCGAGCACTGAACACCCGGCACCCCGAGCACTGAGCACCCAGCACCCCGAGCACTGAGCACCCAGCACCCTGAGTACTGAGCACCCAGCACCCTGAGTACTGAGCACCCAGCACGCTGAGCACTGAGTACCCAGCACCCTGAGCACTGAGCACCCAGCACCCTGAGCACTGAGCACCCAGCACCCTGAACACTGAGCACCCAGCGCCCTGAGTACTGAGCACTGAGCACTGAGCACCCAGCACCCCAAGCACTGAGCACCCAGCACCCTGAGTACTGAGCACCCAGCACCCCGAGCACTGAGCACCCAGCACCCTGAGTACTGAGCACCGAGCACCCTGAGTACTGAGTACCCAGCACCCTGAGTACTGAGCACCCAGCGTACTGAGCACCGAGCACCCAGCACCCTGAGTACTGAGCACCCAGCACCCTGAGCACTGAGCACCCAGCACCCTGAGTACTGAGCACTGAGCACCCCGAGTACTGAGCACCGGGCACCGCGAGCACTAAGCACCCAGCACCCCGAGAACCGAGCACCCAGCACTCTGAGCACTGAGCACCCAGCACCCTGAGCACTGAGCACCCAGCACCCTGAGCACTGAGCACCCAGCACCCTGAGCACTGAGCACCCAGCACCCTGAGCACTGAGCACCCAGCACACTGAGCACTGAGCACCCAGCACCCTGAGCACTGAGCACCCAGCACCCTGAGTACTGAGCACCCAAAGTATAGAGCACCGAGCACCCTGAGTACTGAGCACCCAGCACACTGAGCACTGAGCACCCAGCACCCTGAGTACTGAGCACCCAGCACCCTGAGTTCTGAGCACCCAGCACCCCGAGCACTGAGCACCCAGCACCCTGAGCACTGAGCACCCAGCACCCCGAGCACTGAGCACCCAGGACCCTGAGTACTGAGCACCCAGCACCCTGAGTACTGAGCACTCAGCACCCTGAATACTGAGCACCGAGCACCCCGAGCACTGAGCACCCAGCACCCTGAGCACCCAGCACCCTGAGGACTGAGCACCCAGCACCCTGAGTTCTGAGCACCCAGCACCCTGAGTACTGAGCACCCAGCATCCGGAGTACTGAGCACCATTCACCCTGAGCACTGAGCACCCAGCACCCCGAGCACTAAGCACCCAGCACCCTGAGTACTGAGCACCCTGAGTACTGAGCACCGAGCACCCCGAGCACTGAGCACCCAGCACCTTGAGCACTGAGCACCCAGCACCCCGAGCACTGAGCACCCAGCACCCTGAGTACTGAGCACCCAGCACCCTGAGTACTGAACACCCAGCACCCTGAGCACTGAGTACCCAGCACCCTGAGCACTGAGCACACAGCACCCTGAGCACTGAGCACCCAGCACCCTGAGTACTGAGCACTGAGCACCCAGGACCCCGAGCACTGAGCACCCAGCACCCTGAGTACTGAGCACTGAGCACCCAGCACACCGAGCACTGAGCACCCAGCACCCTGAGCACTGAGCACTCAGCACCCTGAGTACTGAGCACCCAGCACCCCGAGTACTGAGCACCCAGCACCCTGAGTACTGAGCACCCAGCACCCTGAGCACTGAACACACAGCACCCTGAGTACTGAGCACCTCGAGCACTGAGCACCCAGCACCCTGAGTACTGAGCACCGAGCACCCCGAGCACTGAGCACCCAGCACCCTGAGCACTGAGCACTGAGCACCCAGCACCCCGAGCACTGAGCACCCAGCACCCTGAGTACTGAGCACCCAGCACCCTGAGTACTGAGCACCCAGCAACCTGAGCACTGAGTACCCAGCACCCTGAGCACTGAGCACCCAGCAACCTGAGCACTGAGCACCCAGCACCCTGAGCACTGTGCACCCAGCACCCTGAGTACTGAGCACTGAGCACTGAGCACCCAGCACCCCGAGCACTGAGCACCCAGCACCCTGAGTACTAAGCACCCAGCACCCTGAGTACTGAGCACCCAGCACCCTGAGTACTGAGCACTGAGCACCCAGCACCCCGAGCACTGAGCACCCAGCGCCCTGAGTACTGAGCACTGAGCACTGAGCACCCAGCACCCCGAGCACTGAGCACCCAGCACCCTGAGTACTGAGCACCCAGCACCCCGAGCACTGAGCACCCAGCACCCTGAGTACTGAGCACCGAGCACCCTGAGTACTGAGCACCCAGCACCCTGAGTACTGAGCACCCAGCGTACTGAGCACCGAGCACCCAGCACCCTGAGTACTGAGCACCCAGCACCCTGAGCACTGAGCACCCAGCACCCTGAGTACTGAGCACTGAGCACCCCGAGCACTGAGCACCCAGCACCCTGAGTACTGAGCACCCAGCACCCTGAGTACTGAACACCCAGCACACTGAGCACTGAGTACCCAGCACCCTGAGCACTGAGCACACAGCACCCTGAGCACTGAGCACCCAGCACCCTGAGTACTGAGCACTGAGCACCCAGGACCCCGAGCACTGAGCACCCAGCACCCTGAGTACTAAGCACTGAGCACCCAGCACACCGAGCACTGAGCACCCAGCACCCTGAGCACTGAGCACCCAGCACCCTGAGTACTGCGCACCCAGCAACCCGAGTACTGAGCACACAGCACCCTGAGTACTGAGCACCGAGCACCCTGAGCACTGAGCACCCAGCACCCCGAGCACTGAGCACCCAGCACACTGAGTACTGAGCACACAGCACCCTGAGCACTGAGCACCCAGCACCCTGAGTACTGAGCACCCAGCACCCTGAGCACTGAGCACCCAGCACCCTGAGTACTGAGCACCCAGCACCCTGAGTACTGAGCACACAGCACCCTGAGCACTGAGCACCGAGCACCCCGAGTACTGAGCACCCAGCACCCTGAGCACTGAGCACCCAGCACCCTGAGTACCGAGCACCAAGCACCCTGAGTACTGAACACCCAGCACCCTGAGCACTGAGCACCCTGAGCACTGAGTACTGATCACCGAGCACCCCGAGAACTGAGCACCCAGCACCCTGAGTACTGAGCACCCAGCACCCCGAGCACTGAGCACCCAGCACCCTGAGCACTGAGCACCCAGCACCCTGAGTACTGAGCACTGAGCACCCAGCACCCCGAGCACTGAGCACCCAGCACCTTGAGTACTGATCACTGAGCACCCATCACCCCGAGCACTGAGCACCCAGCCCCCTGAGTACTAAGCACCGAGCACCCTGAGTACTGAGCACCCAGCACCGTGAACACTGAACACACAGCACCCTGAGTACTGAGCACCTCGAGCACTGAGCACCCAGCACCCTGAGTACTGAGCACCGAGCACCCCGAGCAATGAGCACCCAGCACCCCGAGCACTGAGCACCCAGCACCCCGAGCACTGAGCACCCAGCACCCTGAGTACTGAGCACCCAGCACCCTGAGTACTGAGCACCCAGCACCCTGAGCACTGAGTACCCAGCACCCTGAGCACTGAGCACCCAGCACCCTGAGCACTGAGCACCCAGCACCCTGAGCACTGTGCACCCAGCACCCTGAGTACTGAGCACTGAGCACTGAGCACCCAGCACCCCGAGCACTGAGCACCCAGCACCCTGAGTACTAAGCACCCAGCACCCTGAGTACTGAGCACCCAGCACCCTGAGTACTGAGCACTGAGCACCCAGCACCCCGAGCACTGAGCACCCAGCACCCTGAGTACTGAGCACTGAGCACTGAGCACCCAGCACCCCGAGCACTGAGCAGCCAGCACCCTGAGTACTGAGCACCCAGCACCCCGAGCACTGAGCACCCAGCACCCTGAGTACTGAGCACCGAGCACCCTGAGTACTGAGCACCCAGCACCCTGAGTACTGAGCACCCAGCGTACTGAGCACCGAGCACCCAGCACCCTGAGTACTGAGCACCCAGCACCCTGAGCACTGAGCACCCAGCACCCTGAGTACTGAGCACCCAGCACCCTGAGTACTGAGCACCCAGCACCCCGAGCACTGAGCACCCAGCACCCTGAGTACTGAGCACCGAGCACCCTGAGTACTGAGTACCCAGCACCCTGAGTACTGAGCACCCAGCGTACTGAGCACCGAGCACCCAGCACCCTGAGTACTGAGCACCCAGCACCCTGAGCACTGAGCACCCAGCACCCTGAGTACTGAGCACTGAGCACCCCGAGTACTGAGCACCGGGCAGCGCGAGCACTAAGCACCCAGCACCCCGAGAACCGAGCACCCAGCACTCTGAGCACTGAGCACCCAGCACCCTGAGCACTGAGCACCCAGCACCCTGAGCACTGAGCACCCAGCACCCTGAGCACTGAGCACCCAGCACCCTGAGCACTGAGCACCCAGCACACTGAGCACTGAGCACCCAGCACCCTGAGCACTGAGCACCCAGCACCCTGAGTACTGAGCACCCAAAGTATAGAGCACCGAGCACCCTGAGTACTGAGCACCCAGCACACTGAGCACTGAGCACCCAGCACCCTGAGTACTGAGCACCCAGCACCCTGAGTTCTGAGCACCCAGCACCCCGAGCACTGAGCACCCAGCACCCTGAGCACTGAGCACCCAGCACCCCGAGCACTGAGCACCCAGGACCCTGAGTACTGAGCACCCAGCACCCTGAGTACTGAGCACTCAGCACCCTGAATACTGAGCACCGAGCACCCCGAGCACTGAGCACCCAGCACCCTGAGCACCCAGCACCCTGAGGACTGAGCACCCAGCACCTTGAGTTCTGAGCACCCAGCACCCTGAGTACTGAGCACCCAGCATCCGGAGTACTGAGCACCATTCACCCTGAGCACTGAGCACCCAGCACCCCGAGCACTAAGCACCCAGCACCCTGAGTACTGAGCACCCTGAGTACTGAGCACCGAGCACCCCGAGCACTGAGCACCCAGCACCGTGAGCACTGAGCACCCAGCACCCCGAGCACTGAGCACCCAGCACCCTGAGTACTGAGCACCCAGCACCCTGAGTACTGAACACCCAGCACCCTGAGCACTGAGTACCCAGCACCCTGAGCACTGAGCACACAGCACCCTGAGCACTGAGCACCCAGCACCCTGAGTACTGAGCACTGAGCACCCAGGACCCCGAGCACTGAGCACCCAGCACCCTGAGTACTGAGCACTGAGCACCCAGCACACCGAGCACTGAGCACCCAGCACCCTGAGCACTGAGCACTCAGCACCCTGAGTACTGAGCACCCAGCACCCCGAGTACTGAGCACCCAGCACCCTGAGTACTGAGCACCCAGCACCCTGAGCACTGAACACACAGCACCCTGAGTACTGAGCACCTCGAGCACTGAGCACCCAGCACCCTGAGTACTGAGCACCGAGCACCCCGAGCACTGAGCACCCAGCACCCTGAGCACTGAGCACTGAGCACCCAGCACCCCGAGCACTGAGCACCCAGCACCCTGAGTACTGAGCACCCAGCACCCTGAGTACTGAGCACCCAGCAACCTGAGCACTGAGTACCCAGCACCCTGAGCACTGAGCACCCAGCAACCTGAGCACTGAGCACCCAGCACCCTGAGCACTGTGCACCCAGCACCCTGAGTACTGAGCACTGAGCACTGAGCACCCAGCACCCCGAGCACTGAGCACCCAGCACCCTGAGTACTAAGCACCCAGCACCCTGAGTACTGAGCACCCAGCACCCTGAGTACTGAGCACTGAGCACCCAGCACCCCGAGCACTGAGCACCCAGCGCCCTGAGTACTGAGCACTGAGCACTGAGCACCCAGCACCCCGAGCACTGAGCACCCAGCACCCTGAGTACTGAGCACCCAGCACCCCGAGCACTGAGCACCCAGCACCCTGAGTACTGAGCACCGAGCACCCTGAGTACTGAGCACCCAGCACCCTGAGTACTGAGCACCCAGCGTACTGAGCACCGAGCACCCAGCACCCTGAGTACTGAGCACCCAGCACCCTGAGCACTGAGCACCCAGCACCCTGAGTACTGAGCACTGAGCACCCCGAGCACTGAGCACCCAGCACCCTGAGTACTGAGCACCCAGCACCCTGAGTACTGAACACCCAGCACACTGAGCACTGAGTACCCAGCACCCTGAGCACTGAGCACACAGCACCCTGAGCACTGAGCACCCAGCACCCTGAGTACTGAGCACTGAGCACCCAGGACCCCGAGCACTGAGCACCCAGCACCCTGAGTACTAAGCACTGAGCACCCAGCACACCGAGCACTGAGCACCCAGCACCCTGAGCACTGAGCACCCAGCACCCTGAGTACTGCGCACCCAGCAACCCGAGTACTGAGCACACAGCACCCTGAGTACTGAGCACCGAGCACCCTGAGCACTGAGCACCCAGCACCCCGAGCACTGAGCACCCAGCACACTGAGTACTGAGCACACAGCACCCTGAGCACTGAGCACCCAGCACCCTGAGTACTGAGCACCCAGCACCCTGAGCACTGAGCACCCAGCACCCTGAGTACTGAGCACCCAGCACCCTGAGTACTGAGCACACAGCACCCTGAGCACTGAGCACCGAGCACCCCGAGTACTGAGCACCCAGCACCCTGAGCACTGAGCACCCAGCACCCTGAGTACTGAGCACCAAGCACCCTGAGTACTGAACACCCAGCACCCTGAGCACTGAGCACCCTGAGCACTGAGTACTGATCACCGAGCACCCCGAGAACTGAGCACCCAGCACCCTGAGTACTGAGCACCCAGCACCCCGAGCACTGAGCACCCAGCACCCTGAGCACTGAGCACCCAGCACCCTGAGTACTGAGCACTGAGCACCCAGCACCCCGAGCACTGAGCACCCAGCACCTTGAGTACTGATCACTGAGCACCCATCACCCCGAGCACTGAGCACCCAGCCCCCTGAGTACTAAGCACCGAGCACCCTGAGTACTGAGCACCCAGCACCGTGAACACTGAACACACAGCACCCTGAGTACTGAGCACCTCGAGCACTGAGCACCCAGCACCCTGAGTACTGAGCACCGAGCACCCCGAGCAATGAGCACCCAGCACCCCGAGCACTGAGCACCCAGCACCCCGAGCACTGAGCACCCAGCACCCTGAGTACTGAGCACCCAGCACCCTGAGTACTGAGCACCCAGCACCCTGAGCACTGAGTACCCAGCACCCTGAGCACTGAGCACCCAGCACCCTGAGCACTGAGCACCCAGCACCCTGAGCACTGTGCACCCAGCACCCTGAGTACTGAGCACTGAGCACTGAGCACCCAGCACCCCGAGCACTGAGCACCCAGCACCCTGAGTACTAAGCACCCAGCACCCTGAGTACTGAGCACCCAGCACCCTGAGTACTGAGCACTGAGCACCCAGCACCCCGAGCACTGAGCACCCAGCACCCTGAGTACTGAGCACTGAGCACTGAGCACCCAGCACCCCGAGCACTGAGCAGCCAGCACCCTGAGTACTGAGCACCCAGCACCCCGAGCACTGAGCACCCAGCACCCTGAGTACTGAGCACCGAGCACCCTGAGTACTGAGCACCCAGCACCCTGAGTACTGAGCACCCAGCGTACTGAGCACCGAGCACCCAGCACCCTGAGTACTGAGCACCCAGCACCCTGAGCACTGAGCACCCAGCACCCTGAGTACTGAGCACCCAGCACCCTGAGTTCTGAGCTCCCAGCACCCCGAGCACTGAGCACCCAGCACCCTGAGCACTGAGCACCCAGCACCCCGAGCACTGAGCACCCAGGACCCTGAGTACTGAGCACCCAGCACCCTGAGTACTGAGCACTCAGCACCCTGAATACTGAGCACCGAGCACCCCGAGCACTGAGCACCCAGCACCCTGAGCACCCAGCACCCTGAGGACTGAGCACCCAGCACCCTGAGTACTGAGCACCCAGCAACCTGAGTACTGAGCACCCAGAATCCGGAGTACTGAGCACCGTTCACCCTGAGCACTGAGCACCCAGCACCCCGAGCACTAAGCACCCAGCACCCTGAGTACTGAGCACCCTGAGTACTGAGCACCGAGCACCCCGAGCACTGAGCACCCAGCACCGTGAGCACTGAGCACCCAGCACCCCGAGCACTGAGCACCCAGCACCCTGAGTACTGAGCACCCAGCACCCCGAGCACTGAGCACCCAGCACCCTGAGTACTGAGCACCGAGCACCCTGAGTACTGAGCACCCAGCACCCTGAGTACTGAGCACCCAGCGTACTGAGCACCGAGCACCCAGCACCCTGAGTACTGAGCACCCAGCACCCCGAGCACTGAGCACCCAGCACCCTGAGTACTGAGCACCCAGCACCCTGAGTACTGAACACCCAGCACACTGAGCACTGAGTACCCAGCACCCTGAGCACTGAGCACACAGCACCCTGAGCACTGAGCACCCAGCACCCTGAGTACTGAGCACTGAGCACCCAGGACCCCGAGCACTGAGCACCCAGCACCCTGAGTACTGAGCACTGAGCACCCAGCACACCGAGCACTGAGCACCCAGCACCCTGAGCACTGAGCACCCAGCACCCTGAGTACTGCGCACCCAGCAACCCGAGTACTGAGCACACAGCACCCTGAGTACTGAGCACCGAGCACCCTGAGCACTGAGCACCCAGCACCCCGAGCACTGAGCACCCAGCACCCTGAGTACTGAGCACCCAGCACCCCGAGCACTGAGCACCCAGCACCCTGAGTACTGAGCACCGAGCACCCTGAGTACTGAGCACCCAGCACCCTGAGTACTGAGCACCCAGCGTACTGAGCACCGAGCACCCAGCACCCTGAGTACTGAGCACCCAGCACCCTGAGCACTGAGCACCCAGCACCCTGAGTACTGAGCACTGAGCACCCCGAGCACTGAGCACCCAGCACCCTGAGTACTGAGCACCCAGCACCCTGAGTACTGAACACCCAGCACACTGAGCACTGAGTACCCAGCACCCTGAGCACTGAGCACACAGCACCCTGAGCACTGAGCACCCAGCACCCTGAGTACTGAGCACTGAGCACCCAGGACCCCGAGCACTGAGCACCCAGCACCCTGAGTACTGAGCACTGAGCACCCAGCACACCGAGCACTGAGCACCCAGCACCCTGAGCACTGAGCACCCAGCACCCTGAGCACTGAGCACCGAGCACCCCGAGTACTGAGCACCCAGCACCCTGAGCACTGAGCACCCAGCACCCTGAGTACTGAGCACCAAGCACCCTGAGTACTGAACACCCAGCACCCTGAGCACTGAGCACCCTGAGCACTGAGTACTGAGCACCCAGCACCCCGAGCACTGAGCACCCAGCACCCTGAGTACTGAGCACCGAGCACCCTGAGTAATGAGCACCCAGCACCCTGAGTACTGAGCACCCAGCGTACTGAGCACCGAGCACCCAGCACCCTGAGTACTGAGCACCCAGCACCCCGAGGACTGAGCACCCAGCACCCTGAGTACTGAGCACCCAGCACCCTGAGTACTGAACACCCAGCACACTGAGCACTGAGTACCCAGCACCCTGAGCACTGAGCACACAGCACCCTGAGCACTGAGCACCCAGCACCCTGAGTACTGAGCACTGAGCACCCAGGACCCCGAGCACTGAGCACCCAGCACCCTGAGCACTGAGCACCCAGCACCCCGAGCACTGAGCACCCAGGACCCTGAGTACTGAGCACCCAGCACCCTGAGTACTGAGCACTCAGCACCCTGAATACTGAGCACCGAGCACCCCGAGCACTGAGCACCCAGCACCCTGAGCACCCAGCACCCTGAGGACTGAGCACCCAGCACCCTGAGTACTGAGCACCCAGCACCCTGAGTACTGAGCACCCAGCATCCGGAGTACTGAGCACCGTTCACCCTGAGCACTGAGCACCCAGCACCCCGAGCACTAAGCACCCAGCACCCTGAGTACTGAGCACCCTGAGTACTGAGCACCGAGCACCCCGAGCACTGAGCACCCAGAACCGTGAGCACTGAGCACCCAGCACCCCGAGCACTGAGCACCCAGCACCCTGAGTACTGAGCACCCAGCACCCCGAGCACTGAGCACCCAGCACCCTGAGTACTGAGCACCGAGCACCCTGAGTACTGAGCACCCAGCACCCTGAGTACTGAGCACCCAGCGTACTGAGCACCGAGCACCCAGCACCCTGAGTACTGAGCACCCAGCACCCCGAGCACTGAGCACCCAGCACCCTGAGTACTGAGCACCCAGCACCCTGAGTACTGAACACCCAGCACACTGAGCACTGAGTACCCAGCACCCTGAGCACTGAGCACACAGCACCCTGAGCACTGAGCACCCAGCACCCTGAGTACTGAGCACTGAGCACCCAGGACCCCGAGCACTGAGCACCCAGCACCCTGAGTACTGAGCACTGAGCACCCAGCACACCGAGCACTGAGCACCCAGCACCCTGAGCACTGAGCACCCAGCACCCTGAGTACTGCGCACCCAGCAACCCGAGTACTGAGCACACAGCACCCTGAGTACTGAGCACCGAGCACCCTGAGTACTGAGCACCCAGCACCCCGAGCACTGAGCACCCAGCACCCTGAGTACTGAGCACCCAGCACCCCGAGCACTGAGCACCCAGCACCCTGAGTACTGAGCACCGAGCACCCTGAGTACTGAGCACCCAGCACCCTGAGTACTGAGCACCCAGCGTACTGAGCACCGAGCACCCAGCACCCTGAGTACTGAGCACCCAGCACCCTGAGCACTGAGCACCCAGCACCCTGAGTACTGAGCACTGAGCACCCCGAGCACTGAGCACCCAGCACCCTGAGTACTGAGCACCCAGCACCCTGAGTACTGAACACCCAGCACACTGAGCACTGAGTACCCAGCACCCTGAGCACTGAGCACACAGCACCCTGAGCACTGAGCACCCAGCACCCTGAGTACTGAGCACTGAGCACCCAGGACCCCGAGCACTGAGCACCCAGCACCCTGAGTACTGAGCACTGAGCACCCAGCACACCGAGCACTGAGCACCCAGCACCCTGAGCACTGAGCACCCAGCACCCTGAGCACTGAGCACCGAGCACCCCGAGTACTGAGCACCCAGCACCCTGAGCACTGAGCACCCAGCACCCTGAGTACTGAGCACCAAGCACCCTGAGTACTGAACACCCAGCACCCTGAGCACTGAGCACCCTGAGCACTGAGTACTGAGCACCCAGCACCCCGAGCACTGAGCACCCAGCACCCTGAGTACTGAGCACCGAGCACCCTGAGTACTGAGCACCCAGCACCCTGAGTACTGAGCACCCAGCGTACTGAGCACCGAGCACCCAGCACCCTGAGTACTGAGCACCCAGCACCCCGAGGACTGAGCACCCAGCACCCTGAGTACTGAGCACCCAGCACCCTGAGTACTGAACACCCAGCACACTGAGCACTGAGTACCCAGCACCCTGAGCACTGAGCACACAGCACCCTGAGCACTGAGCACCCAGCACCCTGAGTACTGAGCACTGAGCACCCAGGACCCCGAGCACTGAGCACCCAGCACCCTGAGTACTGAGCACTGAGCACCCAGCACACCGAGCACTGAGCACCCAGCACCCTGAGCACTGAGCACCCAGCACCCTGAGTACTGCGCACCCAGCAACCCGAGTACTGAGCACACAGCACCCTGAGTACTGAGCACCGAGCACCCTGAGCACTGAGCACCCAGCACCCCGAGCACTGAGCACCCAGCACCCTGAGTACTGAGCACCCAGCACCCCGAGCACTGAGCACCCAGCACCCTGAGCACTGAGCACCCAGCACCTTGAGTACTGAGCACCGAGCACAACGAGCACTGAGCACCCAGCACCCTGAGTACTGAGCACCCAGCACCCTGAGCACTGAGCACCCAGCACCCTGAGTACTGAGCACTGAGCACCCCGAGCACTGAGCACCCAGCACCCTGAGTACTGAGCACCCAGCACCCTGAGTACTGAACACCCAGCACACTGAGCACTGAGTACCCAGCACCCTGAGCACTGAGCACACAGCACCCTGAGCACTGAGCACCCAGCACCCTGAGTACTGAGCACTGAGCACCCAGGACCCCGAGCACTGAGCACCCAGCACCCTGAGTACTGAGCACTGAGCACCCAGCACACCGAGCACTGAGCACCCAGCACCCTGAGCACTGAGCACCCAGCACCCTGAGCACTGAGCACCGAGCACCCCGAGTACTGAGCACCCAGCACCCTGAGCACTGAGCACCCAGCACCCTGAGTACTGAGCACCAAGCACCCTGAGTACTGAACACCCAGCACCCTGAGCACTGAGCACCCTGAGCACTGAGTACTGATCACCGAGCACCCCGAGAACTGAGCACCCAGCACCCTGAGTACTGAGCACCCAGCACCCCGAGCACTGAGCACCCAGCACCCTGAGCACTGAGCACCCAGCACCCTGAGTACTGAGCACTGAGCACCCAGCACCCCGAGCACTGAGCACCCAGCACCTTGAGTACTGATCACTGAGCACCCATCACCCCGAGCACTGAGCACCCAGCCCCCTGAGTACTAAGCACCGAGCACCCTGAGTACTGAGCACCCAGCACCCTGAGCACTGAACACACAGCACCCTGAGTACTGAGCACCTCGAGCACTGAGCACCCAGCACCCTGAGTACTGAGCACCGAGCACCCCGAGCACTGAGCACCCAGCACCCCGAGCACTGAGCACCCAGCACCCCGAGCACTGAGCACCCAGCACCCTGAGTACTGAGCACCCAGCACCCTGAGTACTGAGCACCCAGCACCCTGAGCACTGAGTACCCAGCACCCTGAGCACTGAGCACCCAGCACCCTGAGCACTGAGCACCCAGCACCCTGAGCACTGTGCACCCAGCACCCTGAGTACTGAGCACTGAGCACTGAGCACCCAGCACCCCGAGCACTGAGCACCCAGCACCCTGAGTACTAAGCACCCAGCACCCTGAGTACTGAGCACCCAGCACCCTGAGTACTGAGCACTGAGCACCCAGCACCCCGAGCACTGAGCACCCAGCACCCTGAGTAATGAGCACTGAGCACTGAGCACCCAGCACCCCGAGCACTGAGCACCCAGCACCCTGAGTACTGAGCACCCAGCACCCCGAGCACTGAGCACCCAGCACCCTGAGTACTGAGCACCGAGCACCCTGATTACTGAGCACCCAGCACCCTGAGTACTGAGCACCCAGCGTACTGAGCACCGAGCACCCAGCACCCTGAGTACTGAGCACCCAGCACCCTGAGCACTGAGCACCCAGCACCCTGAGTACTGAGCACCCAGCACCCTGAGTTCTGAGCACCCAGCACCCCGAGCACTGAGCACCCAGCACCCTGAGCACTGAGCACCCAGCACCCCGAGCACTGAGCACCCAGGACCCTGAGTACTGAGCACCCAGCACCCTGAGTACTGAGCACTCAGCACCCTGAATACTGAGCACCGAGCACCCCGAGCACTGAGCACCCAGCACCCTGAGCACCCAGCACCCTGAGGACTGAGCACCCAGCACCCTGAGTACTGAGCACCCAGCACCCTGAGTACTGAGCACCCAGCATCCGGAGTACTGAGCACCGTTCACCCTGAGCACTGAGCACCCAGCACCCCGAGCACTAAGCACCCAGCACCCTGAGTACTGAGCACCCTGAGTCCTGAGCACCGAGCACCCCGAGCACTGAGCACCCAGCTCCGTGAGCACTGAGCACCCAGCACCCCGAGCACTGAGCACCCAGCACTCTGAGCACTGAGCACCCAGCACCCTGAGCACTGAGCACCCAGCACCCTGAGCACTGAGCACCCAGCACCCTGAGTACTGAGCACCCAAAGTTTTGAGCACCGAGCACCCTGAGCACTGAGCACCCAGCACCCTGAGTACTGAGCACCCAGCACCCTGAGCAATGAGCACCCTGAGTACTGAGCACCCAGCACACTGAGCACTGAGCACCCAGCACCCTGAGTACTGAGCACCCAGCACCCTGAGTTCTGAGCACCCAGCACGCCGAGCACTGAGCACCCAGCACCCTGAGCACTGAGCACCCAGCACCCCGAGCACTGAGCACCCAGGACCCTGAGTACTGAGCACCCAGCACCCTGAGTACTGAGCACTCAGCACCCTGAATACTGAGCACCGAGCACCCCGAGCACTGAGCACCCAGCACCCTGAGTACTGAGCACCCAGCACCCTGAGTACTGAGCACCCAGCACCCTGAGCACTGAGTACCCAGCACCCTGAGCACTGAGCACCCAGCACCCTGAGCACTGAGCACCCAGCACCCTGAGCACTGTGCACCCAGCACCCTGAGTACTGAGCACTGAGCACTGAGCACCCAGCACCCCGAGCACTGAGCACCCAGCACCCTGAGTACTAAGCACCCAGCACCCTGAGTACTGAGCACCCAGCACCCTGAGTACTGAGCACTGAGCACCCAGCACCCCGAGCACTGAGCACCCAGCACCCTGAGTACTGAGCACTGAGCACTGAGCACCCAGCACCCCGAGCACTGAGCAGCCAGCACCCTGAGTACTGAGCACCCAGCACCCCGAGCACTGAGCACCCAGCACCCTGAGTACTGAGCACCGAGCACCCTGAGTACTGAGCACCCAGCACCCTGAGTACTGAGCACCCAGCGTACTGAGCACCGAGCACCCAGCACCCTGAGTACTGAGCACCCAGCACCCTGAGCACTGAGCACCCAGCACCCTGAGTACTGAGCACCCAGCACCCTGAGTTCTGAGCACCCAGCACCCCGAGCACTGAGCACCCAGCACCCTGAGCACTGAGCACCCAGCACCCCGAGCACTGAGCACCCAGGACCCTGAGTACTGAGCACCCAGCACCCTGAGTACTGAGCACTCAGCACCCTGAATACTGAGCACCGAGCACCCCGAGCACTGAGCACCCAGCACCCTGAGCACCCAGCACCCTGAGGACTGAGCACCCAGCACCCTGAGTACTGAGCACCCAGCAACCTGAGTACTGAGCACCCAGCATCCGGAGTACTGAGCACCGTTCACCCTGAGCACTGAGCACCCAGCACCCCGAGCACTAAGCACCCAGCACCCTGAGTACTGAGCACCCTGAGTACTGAGCACCGAGCACCCCGAGCACTGAGCACCCAGCACCGTGAGCACTGAGCACCCAGCACCCCGAGCACTGAGCACCCAGCACCCTGAGTACTGAGCACCCAGCACCCCGAGCACTGAGCACCCAGCACCCTGAGTACTGAGCACCGAGCACCCTGAGTACTGAGCACCCAGCACCCTGAGTACTGAGCACCCAGCGTACTGAGCACCGAGCACCCAGCACCCTGAGTACTGAGCACCCAGCACCCCGAGCACTGAGCACCCAGCACCCTGAGTACTGAGCACCCAGCACCCTGAGTACTGAACACCCAGCACACTGAGCACTGAGTACCCAGCACCCTGAGCACTGAGCACACAGCACCCTGAGCACTGAGCACCCAGCACCCTGAGTACTGAGCACTGAGCACCCAGGACCCCGAGCACTGAGCACCCAGCACCCTGAGTACTGAGCACTGAGCACCCAGCACACCGAGCACTGAGCACCCAGCACCCTGAGCACTGAGCACCCAGCACCCTGAGTACTGCGCACCCAGCAACCCGAGTACTGAGCACACAGCACCCTGAGTACTGAGCACCGAGCACCCTGAGCACTGAGCACCCAGCACCCCGAGCACTGAGCACCCAGCACCCTGAGTACTGAGCACCCAGCACCCCGAGCACTGAGCACCCAGCACCCTGAGTACTGAGCACCCAGCATCCGGAGTACTGAGCACCGTTCACCCTGAGCACTGAGCACCCAGCACCCCGAGCACTAAGCACCCAGCACCCTGAGTACTGAGCACCCTGAGTCCTGAGCACCGAGCACCCCGAGCACTGAGCACCCAGCTCCGTGAGCACTGAGCACCCAGCACCCCGAGCACTGAGCACCCAGCACTCTGAGCACTGAGCACCCAGCACCCTGAGCACTGAGCACCCAGCACCCTGAGCACTGAGCACCCAGCACCCTGAGTACTGAGCACCCAAAGTTTTGAGCACCGAGCACCCTGAGCACTGAGCACCCAGCACCCTGAGTACTGAGCACCCAGCACCCTGAGCAATGAGCACCCTGAGTACTGAGCACCCAGCACACTGAGCACTGAGCACCCAGCACCCTGAGTACTGAGCACCCAGCACCCTGAGTTCTGAGCACCCAGCACGCCGAGCACTGAGCACCCAGCACCCTGAGCACTGAGCACCCAGCACCCCGAGCACTGAGCACCCAGGACCCTGAGTACTGAGCACCCAGCACCCTGAGTACTGAGCACTCAGCACCCTGAATACTGAGCACCGAGCACCCCGAGCACTGAGCACCCAGCACCCTGAGTACTGAGCACCCAGCACCCTGAGTACTGAGCACCCAGCACCCTGAGCACTGAGTACCCAGCACCCTGAGCACTGAGCACCCAGCACCCTGAGCACTGAGCACCCAGCACCCTGAGCACTGTGCACCCAGCACCCTGAGTACTGAGCACTGAGCACTGAGCACCCAGCACCCCGAGCACTGAGCACCCAGCACCCTGAGTACTAAGCACCCAGCACCCTGAGTACTGAGCACCCAGCACCCTGAGTACTGAGCACTGAGCACCCAGCACCCCGAGCACTGAGCACCCAGCACCCTGAGTACTGAGCACTGAGCACTGAGCACCCAGCACCCCGAGCACTGAGCAGCCAGCACCCTGAGTACTGAGCACCCAGCACCCCGAGCACTGAGCACCCAGCACCCTGAGTACTGAGCACCGAGCACCCTGAGTACTGAGCACCCAGCACCCTGAGTACTGAGCACCCAGCGTACTGAGCACCGAGCACCCAGCACCCTGAGTACTGAGCACCCAGCACCCTGAGCACTGAGCACCCAGCACCCTGAGTACTGAGCACCCAGCACCCTGAGTTCTGAGCACCCAGCACCCCGAGCACTGAGCACCCAGCACCCTGAGCACTGAGCACCCAGCACCCCGAGCACTGAGCACCCAGGACCCTGAGTACTGAGCACCCAGCACCCTGAGTACTGAGCACTCAGCACCCTGAATACTGAGCACCGAGCACCCCGAGCACTGAGCACCCAGCACCCTGAGCACCCAGCACCCTGAGGACTGAGCACCCAGCACCCTGAGTACTGAGCACCCAGCAACCTGAGTACTGAGCACCCAGCATCCGGAGTACTGAGCACCGTTCACCCTGAGCACTGAGCACCCAGCACCCCGAGCACTAAGCACCCAGCACCCTGAGTACTGAGCACCCTGAGTACTGAGCACCGAGCACCCCGAGCACTGAGCACCCAGCACCGTGAGCACTGAGCACCCAGCACCCCGAGCACTGAGCACCCAGCACCCTGAGTACTGAGCACCCAGCACCCCGAGCACTGAGCACCCAGCACCCTGAGTACTGAGCACCGAGCACCCTGAGTACTGAGCACCCAGCACCCTGAGTACTGAGCACCCAGCGTACTGAGCACCGAGCACCCAGCACCCTGAGTACTGAGCACCCAGCACCCCGAGCACTGAGCACCCAGCACCCTGAGTACTGAGCACCCAGCACCCTGAGTACTGAACACCCAGCACACTGAGCACTGAGTACCCAGCACCCTGAGCACTGAGCACACAGCACCCTGAGCACTGAGCACCCAGCACCCTGAGTACTGAGCACTGAGCACCCAGGACCCCGAGCACTGAGCACCCAGCACCCTGAGTACTGAGCACTGAGCACCCAGCACACCGAGCACTGAGCACCCAGCACCCTGAGCACTGAGCACCCAGCACCCTGAGTACTGCGCACCCAGCAACCCGAGTACTGAGCACACAGCACCCTGAGTACTGAGCACCGAGCACCCTGAGCACTGAGCACCCAGCACCCCGAGCACTGAGCACCCAGCACCCTGAGTACTGAGCACCCAGCACCCCGAGCACTGAGCACCCAGCACCCTGAGTACTGAGCACCGAGCACCCTGAGTACTGAGCACCCAGCACCCTGAGTACTGAGCACCCAGCGTACTGAGCACCGAGCACCCAGCACCCTGAGTACTGAGCACCCAGCACCCTGAGCACTGAGCACCCAGCACCCTGAGTACTGAGCACTGAGCACCCCGAGCACTGAGCACCCAGCACCCTGAGTACTGAGCACCCAGCACCCTGAGTACTGAACACCCAGCACACTGAGCACTGAGTACCCAGCACCCTGAGCACTGAGCACACAGCACCCTGAGCACTGAGCACCCAGCACCCTGAGTACTGAGCACTGAGCACCCAGGACCCCGAGCACTGAGCACCCAGCACCCTGAGTACTGAGCACTGAGCACCCAGCACACCGAGCACTGAGCACCCAGCACCCTGAGCACTGAGCACCCAGCACCCTGAGCACTGAGCACCGAGCACCCCGAGTACTGAGCACCCAGCACCCTGAGCACTGAGCACCCAGCACCCTGAGTACTGAGCACCAAGCACCCTGAGTACTGAACACCCAGCACCCTGAGCACTGAGCACCCTGAGCACTGAGTACTGAGCACCCAGCACCCCGAGCACTGAGCACCCAGCACCCTGAGTACTGAGCACCGAGCACCCTGAGTACTGAGCACCCAGCACCCTGAGTACTGAGCACCCAGCGTACTGAGCACCGAGCACCCAGCACCCTGAGTACTGAGCACCCAGCACCCCGAGGACTGAGCACCCAGCACCCTGAGTACTGAGCACCCAGCACCCTGAGTACTGAACACCCAGCACACTGAGCACTGAGTACCCAGCACCATGAGCACTGAGCACACAGCACCCTGAGCACTGAGCACCCAGCACCCTGAGTACTGAGCACTGAGCACCCAGGACCCCGAGCACTGAGCACCCAGCACCCTGAGCACTGAGCACCCAGCACCCCGAGCACTGAGCACCCAGGACCCTGAGTACTGAGCACCCAGCACCCTGAGTACTGAGCACTCAGCACCCTGAATACTGAGCACCGAGCACCCCGAGCACTGAGCACCCAGCACCCTGAGCACCCAGCACCCTGAGGACTGAGCACCCAGCACCCTGAGTACTGAGCACCCAGCACCCTGAGTACTGAGCACCCAGCATCCGGAGTACTGAGCACCGTTCACCCTGAGCACTGAGCACCCAGCACCCCGAGCACTAAGCACCCAGCACCCTGAGTACTGAGCACCCTGAGTACTGAGCACCGAGCACCCCGAGCACTGAGCACCCAGCACCGTGAGCACTGAGCACCCAGCACCCCGAGCACTGAGCACCCAGCACCCTGAGTACTGAGCACCCAGCACCCCGAGCACTGAGCACCCAGCACCCTGAGTACTGAGCACCGAGCACCCTGAGTACTGAGCACCCAGCACCCTGAGTACTGAGCACCCAGCGTACTGAGCACCGAGCACCCAGCACCCTGAGTACTGAGCACCCAGCACCCCGAGCACTGAGCACCCAGCACCCTGAGTACTGAGCACCCAGCACCCTGAGTACTGAACACCCAGCACACTGAGCACTGAGTACCCAGCACCCTGAGCACTGAGCACACAGCACCCTGAGCACTGAGCACCCAGCACCCTGAGTACTGAGCACTGAGCACCCAGGACCCCGAGCACTGAGCACCCAGCACCCTGAGTACTGAGCACTGAGCACCCAGCACACCGAGCACTGAGCACCCAGCACCCTGAGCACTGAGCACCCAGCACCCTGAGTACTGCGCACCCAGCAACCCGAGTACTGAGCACACAGCACCCTGAGTACTGAGCACCGAGCACCCTGAGTACTGAGCACCCAGCACCCCGAGCACTGAGCACCCAGCACCCTGAGTACTGAGCACCCAGCACCCCGAGCACTGAGCACCCAGCACCCTGAGTACTGAGCACCGAGCACCCTGAGTACTGAGCACCCAGCACCCTGAGTACTGAGCACCCAGCGTACTGAGCACCGAGCACCCAGCACCCTGAGTACTGAGCACCCAGCACCCTGAGCACTGAGCACCCAGCACCCTGAGTACTGAGCAGTGAGCACCCCGAGCACTGAGCACCCAGCACCCTGAGTACTGAGCACCCAGCATCCTGAGTACTGAACACCCAGCACACTGAGCACTGAGTACCCAGCACCCTGAGCACTGAGCACACAGCACCCTGAGCACTGAGCACCCAGCACCCTGAGTACTGAGAACTGAGCACCCAGGACCCCGAGCACTGAGCACCCAGCACCCTGAGTACTGAGCACTGAGCACCCAGCACACCGAGCACTGAGCACCCAGCACCCTGAGCACTGAGCACCCAGCACCCTGAGCACTGAGCACCGAGCACCCCGAGTACTGAGCACCCAGCACCCTGAGCACTGAGCACCCAGCACCCTGAGTACTGAGCACCAAGCACCCTGAGTACTGAACACCCAGAACCCTGAGCACTGAGCACCCTGAGCACTGAGTACTGAGCACCCAGCACCCCGAGCACTGAGCACCCAGCACCCTGAGTACTGAGCACCGAGCACCCTGAGTACTGAGCACCCAGCACCCTGAGTACTGAGCACCCAGCGTACTGAGCACCGAGCACCCAGCACCCTGAGTACTGAGCACCCAGCACCCCGAGGACTGAGCACCCAGCACCCTGAGTACTGAGCACACAGCACCCTGAGTACTGAACACCCAGCACACTGAGCACTGAGTACCCAGCACCCTGAGCACTGAGCACACAGCACCCTGAGCACTGAGCACCCAGCACCCTGAGTACTGAGCACTGAGCACCCAGGACCCCGAGCACTGAGCACCCAGCACCCTGAGTACTGAGCACTGAGCACCCAGCACACCGAGCACTGAGCACCCAGCACCCTGAGCACTGAGCACCCAGCACCCTGAGTACTGCGCACCCAGCAACCCGAGTACTGAGCACACAGCACCCTGAGTACTGAGCACCGAGCACCCTGAGCACTGAGCACCCAGCACCCCGAGCACTGAGCACCCAGCACCCTGAGTACTGAGCACCCAGCACCCCGAGCACTGAGCACCCAGCACCCTGAGCACTGAGCACCCAGCACCTTGAGTACTGAGCACCGAGCACAACGAGCACTGAGCACCCAGCACCCTGAGTACTGAGCACCCAGCACCCTGAGCACTGAGCACCCAGCACCCTGAGTACTGAGCACTGAGCACCCCGAGCACTGAGCACCCAGCACCCTGAGTACTGAGCACCCAGCACCCTGAGTACTGAACACCCAGCACACTGAGCACTGAGTACCCAGCACCCTGAGCACTGAGCACACAGCACCCTGAGCACTGAGCACCCAGCACCCTGAGTACTGAGCACTGAGCACCCAGGACCCCGAGCACTGAGCACCCAGCACCCTGAGTACTGAGCACTGAGCACCCAGCACACCGAGCACTGAGCACCCAGCACCCTGAGCACTGAGCACCCAGCACCCTGAGCACTGAGCACCGAGCACCCCGAGTACTGAGCACCCAGCACCCTGAGCACTGAGCACCCAGCACCCTGAGTACTGAGCACCAAGCACCCTGAGTACTGAACACCCAGCACCCTGAGCACTGAGCACCCTGAGCACTGAGTACTGATCACCGAGCACCCCGAGAACTGAGCACCCAGCACCCTGAGTACTGAGCACCCAGCACCCCGAGCACTGAGCACCCAGCACCCTGAGCACTGAGCACCCAGCACCCTGAGTACTGAGCACTGAGCACCCAGCACCCCGAGCACTGAGCACCCAGCACCTTGAGTACTGATCACTGAGCACCCATCACCCCGAGCACTGAGCACCCAGCCCCCTGAGTACTAAGCACCGAGCACCCTGAGTACTGAGCACCCAGCACCCTGAGCACTGAACACACAGCACCCTGAGTACTGAGCACCTCGAGCACTGAGCACCCAGCACCCTGAGTACTGAGCACCGAGCACCCCGAGCACTGAGCACCCAGCACCCCGAGCACTGAGCACCCAGCACCCCGAGCACTGAGCACCCAGCACCCTGAGTACTGAGCACCCAGCACCCTGAGTACTGAGCACCCAGCACCCTGAGCACTGAGTACCCAGCACCCTGAGCACTGAGCACCCAGCACCCTGAGCACTGAGCACCCAGCACCCTGAGCACTGTGCACCCAGCACCCTGAGTACTGAGCACTGAGCACTGAGCACCCAGCACCCCGAGCACTGAGCACCCAGCACCCTGAGTACTAAGCACCCAGCACCCTGAGTACTGAGCACCCAGCACCCTGAGTACTGAGCACTGAGCACCCAGCACCCCGAGCACTGAGCACCCAGCACCCTGAGTAATGAACACTGAGCACTGAGCACCCAGCACCCCGAGCACTGAGCACCCAGCACCCTGAGTACTGAGCACCCAGCACCCCGAGCACTGAGCACCCAGCACCCTGAGTACTGAGCACCGAGCACCCTGATTACTGAGCACCCAGCACCCTGAGTACTGAGCACCCAGCGTACTGAGCACCGAGCACCCAGCACCCTGAGTACTGAGCACCCAGCACCCTGAGCACTGAGCACCCAGCACCCTGAGTACTGAGCACACAGCACCCTGAGTTCTGAGCACCCAGCACCCCGAGCACTGAGCACCCAGCACCCTGAGCACTGAGCACCCAGCACCCCGAGCACTGAGCACCCAGGACCCTGAGTACTGAGCACCCAGCACCCTGAGTACTGAGCACTCAGCACCCTGAATACTGAGCACCGAGCACCCCGAGCACTGAGCACCCAGCACCCTGAGCACCCAGCACCCTGAGGACTGAGCACCCAGCACCCTGAGTACTGAGCACCCAGCACCCTGAGTACTGAGCACCCAGCATCCGGAGTACTGAGCACCGTTCACCCTGAGCACTGAGCACCCAGCACCCCGAGCACTAAGCACCCAGCACCCTGAGTACTGAGCACCCTGAGTCCTGAGCACCGAGCACCCCGAGCACTGAGCACCCAGCTCCGTGAGCACTGAGCACCCAGCACCCCGAGCACTGAGCACCCAGCACTCTGAGCACTGAGCACCCAGCACCCTGAGCACTGAGCACCCAGCACCCTGAGCACTGAGCACCCAGCACCCTGAGTACTGAGCACCCAAAGTTTTGAGCACCGAGCACCCTGAGCACTGAGCACCCAGCACCCTGAGCAATGAGCACCCTGAGTACTGAGCACCCAGCACACTGAGCACTGAGCACCCAGCACCCTGAGTACTGAGCACCCAGCACCCTGAGTTCTGAGCACCCAGCACGCCGAGCACTGAGCACCCAGCACCCTGAGCACTGAGCACCCAGCACCCCGAGCACTGAGCACCCAGGACCCTGAGTACTGAGCACCCAGCACCCTGAGTACTGAGCACTCAGCACCCTGAATACTGAGCACCGAGCACCCCGAGCACTGAGCACCCAGCACCCTGAGCACCCAGCACCCTGAGGACTGAGCACCCAGCACCCTGAGTACTGAGCACCCAGCACCCTGAGTACTGAGCACCCAGCATCCGGAGTACTGAGCACCGTTCACCCTGAGCACTGAGCACCCAGCACCCCGAGCACTAAGCACCCAGCACCCTGAGTACTGAGCACCCTGAGTACTGAGCACCGAGCACCCCGAGCACTGAGCACCCAGCACCATGAGCACTGAGCACCCAGCACCCCGAGCACTGAGCACCCAGCACCCTGAGTACTGAGCACCCAGCACCCTGAGTACTGAACACCCAGCACCCTGATCACTGAGTAGACAGCACCCTGAGCCCTGAGCACACAGCACCCTGAGCACTGAGCACCCAGCACCCTGAGTACTGAGCACTGAGCACCCAGGACCCCGAGCACTGAGCACCCAGCACCCTGAGTACTGAGCACTGAGCACCCAGCACACCGAGCACTGAGCACCCAGCACCCTGAGCACTGAGCACCCAGCACCCTGAGTACTGAGCACCCAGCACCCCGAGTACTGAGCACCCAGCACCCTGAGCACTGAGCACCCAGCACCCTGAGTACTGAGCACCAAGCACCCTGAGTACTGAACACCCAGCACCCTGAGCACTGAGCACCCTGAGCACTGAGTACTGATCACCGAGCACCCCGAGAACTGAGCACCCAGCACCCTGAGTACTGAGCACCCAGCACCCCGAGCACTGAGCACCCAGCACCCTGAGCACTGAGCACCCAGCACCCTGAGTACTGAGCACTGAGCACCCAGCACCCCGAGCACTGAGCACCCAGCACCTTGAGTACTGATCACTGAGCACCCATCACCCCGAGCACTGAGCACCCAGCCCCCTGAGTACTAAGCACCGAGCACACTGAGTACTGAGCACCCAGCACCCTGAGCACTGAACACACAGCACCCTGAGTACTGAGCACCTCGAGCACTGAGCACCCAGCACCCTGAGTACTGAGCACCGAGCACCCTGAGCACTGAGCACCCAGCACCCCGAGCACTGAGCACAAAGCACCCCGAGCACTGAGCACGCAGCACCCTGAGTACTGAGCACCAAGCACCCTGAGTACTGAGCAAACAGCACCCTGAGCACTGAGTACCCAGCACCCTGAGCACTGAGCACCCAGCACCCTGAGCACTGAGCACCCAGCACCCTGAGCACTGTGCACTCAGCACCCTGAGTACTGAGCACTGAGCACTGCGCACCCAGCACCCCGAGCACTGAGCACCCAGCACCCTGAGTACTAAGCACCCAGCACCCTGAGTACTGAGCACCCAGCACCCTGAGTACTGAGCACCCAGCGTACTGAGCACCGACCACCCCGAGCACTGAGCACCCAGCACCCTGAGTACTGAGCACCCAGCACCCCGAGCACTGAGCACCCAGCACCCTGAGTACTGAGTACCGAGCACCCTGAGTACTGAGCACCCAGCACCCTGAGTACTGAGCACCCAGCGTACTGAGCACCGAGCCCCCAGCACCCTGAGTACTGAGCACCCAGCACTCTGAGCACTGAGCACCCAGGACCCTGAGTACTGAGCACTGAGCACCCCGAGTACTGAGCACCAGGCACCGCGAGCACTAAGCACCCAGCACGCCGAGCACCGAGCACCCAGCACCCTGAGCACTGAGCACCCAGCACCCTGAGCACTGAGCCCCCAGCACCCTGAGCACTGAGCACCCAGCACCCTGATTACTGAGCACCCAACGTATTGAGCACTGAGCACCCTGAGCACTGAGTACCCAGCACCCTGAGTACTGAGCACCCAGCACACTGAGCAATGAGCACCCTGAGTACTGAGCACCCAGCACCCCGAGCACTGAGCACCCAGCACCCTGAGTACTGAGCACCGAGCACCCTGAGTACTGAGCACCCAGCACCCTGAGTACTGAGCACCCAGCGTACTGAGCACCGAGCACCCAGCACCCTGAGTACTGAGCACCCAGCACCCTGAGCACTGAGCACCCAGCACCCTGAGTACTGAGCACTGAGCACCCCGAGCACTGAGCACCCAGCACCCTGAGTACTGAGCACCCAGCACCCTGAGTACTGAACACCCAGCACCCTGAGCACTGAGTACCCAGCACCCTGAGCACTGAGCACACAGCACCCTGAGCACTGAGCACCCAGCACCCTGAGTACTGAGCACTGAGCACCCAGGACCCCGAGCAATGAGCACCCAGCACCCTGAGTACTGAGCACTGAGCACCCAGCACACCGAGCACTGAGCACCCAGCACCCTGAGCACTGAGCACCCAGCACCCTGAGTACTGAGCACCCAGCACCCTGAGTACTGAGCACACAGCACCCTGAGCACTGAGCACCGAGCACCCCGAGTACTGAGCACCCAGCACCCTGAGCACTGAGCACCCAGCACCCTGAGTACTGAGCACCAAGCACCCTGAGTACTGAACACCCAGCACCCTGAGCACTGAGCACCCTGAGCACTGAGTACTGATCACCGAGCACCCCGAGAACTGAGCACCCAGCACCCTGAGTACTGAGCACCCAGCACCCCGAGCACTGAGCACCCAGCACCCTGAGCACTGAGCACCCAGCACCCTGAGTACTGAGCACTGAGCACCCAGCACCCCGAGCACTGAGCACCCAGCACCTTGAGTACTGATCACTGAGCACCCATCACCCCGAGCACTGAGCACCCAGCCCCCTGAGTACTAAGCAACGAGCACCCTGAGTACTGAGCACCCAGCACACTGAGCACTGAACACACAGCACCCTGAGTACTGAGCACCTCGAGCACTGAGCACCCAGCACCCTGAGTACTGAGCACCGAGCACCCCGAGCACTGAGCACCCAGCACCCCGAGCACTGAGCACCCAGCACCCTGAGCACTGAGTACCCAGCACCCTGAGCACTGAGCACCCAGCACCCTGAGCACTGAGCACCCAGCACCCTGAGCACTGTGCACCCAGCACCCTGAGTACTGAGCACCCAGCACCCTGAGCACTGAGTACCCAGCACCCTGAGCACTGAGCACCCAGCACCCTGAGCACTGAGCACCCAGCACCCTGAGCACTGTGCACCCAGCACCCTGAGTACTGAGCACTGAGCACTGAGCACCCAGCACCCCGAGCACTGAGCACCCAGCACCCTGAGTACTAAGCACCCAGCACCCTGAGTACTGAGCACCAAGCACCCTGAGTACTGAGCACTGAGCACCCAGCACCCTGAGTACTGAGCACTGAGCACCCAGGACCCCGAGCACTGAGCACCCAGCACCCTGAGTACTGAGCACTGAGCACCCAGCACACCGAGCACTGAGCACCCAGCACCCTGAGCACTGAGCACCCAGCACCCTGAGTACTGAGCACCCAGCACCCCGAGTACTGAGCACCCAGCACCCTGAGCACTGAGCACCCAGCACCCTGAGTACTGAGCACCAAGCACCCTGAGTACTGAACACCCAGCACCCTGAGCACTGAGCACCCTGAGCACTGAGTACTGATCACCGAGCACCCCGAGAACTGAGC
Source organism: Microtus oregoni (assembly GCF_018167655.1). Classification (NCBI taxonomy): domain Eukaryota; kingdom Metazoa; phylum Chordata; class Mammalia; order Rodentia; family Cricetidae; genus Microtus; species Microtus oregoni. Next base: position 557,823 of record NW_024543262.1, read on the forward strand.
ACCCAGCACCCTGAGTACTGAGCACCCAGCACCCCGAGCACTGAGCACCCAGCACCCTGAGCACTGAGCACCCAGCACCCTGAGTACTGAGCACTGAGCACCCAGCACCCCGAGCACTGAGCACCCAGCACCTTGAGTACTGATCACTGAGCACCCATCACCCCGAGCACTGAGCACCCAGCCCCCTGAGTACTAAGCACCGAGCACACTGAGTACTGAGCACCCAGCACCCTGAGCACTGAACACACAGCACCCTGAGTACTGAGCACCTCGAGCACTGAGCACCCAGCACCCTGAGTACTGAGCACCGAGCACCCTGAGCACTGAGCACCCAGCACCCCGAGCACTGAGCACAAAGCACCCCGAGCACTGAGCACGCAGCACCCTGAGTACTGAGCACCAAGCACCCTGAGTACTGAGCAAACAGCACCCTGAGCACTGAGTACCCAGCACCCTGAGCACTGAGCACCCAGCACCCTGAGCACTGAGCACCCAGCACCCTGAGCACTGTGCACTCAGCACCCTGAGTACTGAGCACTGAGCACTGCGCACCCAGCACCCCGAGCACTGAGCACCCAGCACCCTGAGTACTAAGCACCCAGCACCCTGAGTACTGAGCACCCAGCACCCTGAGTACTGAGCACCCAGCGTACTGAGCACCGACCACCCCGAGCACTGAGCACCCAGCACCCTGAGTACTGAGCACCCAGCACCCCGAGCACTGAGCACCCAGCACCCTGAGTACTGAGTACCGAGCACCCTGAGTACTGAGCACCCAGCACCCTGAGTACTGAGCACCCAGCGTACTGAGCACCGAGCCCCCAGCACCCTGAGTACTGAGCACCCAGCACTCTGAGCACTGAGCACCCAGGACCCTGAGTACTGAGCACTGAGCACCCCGAGTACTGAGCACCAGGCACCGCGAGCACTAAGCACCCAGCACGCCGAGCACCGAGCACCCAGCACCCTGAGCACTGAGCACCCAGCACCCTGAGCACTGAGCCCCCAGCACCCTGAGCACTGAGCACCCAGCACCCTGATTACTGAGCACCCAACGTATTGAGCACTGAGCACCCTGAGCACTGAGTACCCAGCACCCTGAGTACTGAGCACCCAGCACACTGAGCAATGAGCACCCTGAGTACTGAGCACCCAGCACCCCGAGCACTGAGCACCCAGCACCCTGAGTACTGAGCACCGAGCACCCTGAGTACTGAGCACCCAGCACCCTGAGTACTGAGCACCCAGCGTACTGAGCACCGAGCACCCAGCACCCTGAGTACTGAGCACCCAGCACCCTGAGCACTGAGCACCCAGCACCCTGAGTACTGAGCACTGAGCACCCCGAGCACTGAGCACCCAGCACCCTGAGTACTGAGCACCCAGCACCCTGAGTACTGAACACCCAGCACCCTGAGCACTGAGTACCCAGCACCCTGAGCACTGAGCACACAGCACCCTGAGCACTGAGCACCCAGCACCCTGAGTACTGAGCACTGAGCACCCAGGACCCCGAGCAATGAGCACCCAGCACCCTGAGTACTGAGCACTGAGCACCCAGCACACCGAGCACTGAGCACCCAGCACCCTGAGCACTGAGCACCCAGCACCCTGAGTACTGAGCACCCAGCACCCTGAGTACTGAGCACACAGCACCCTGAGCACTGAGCACCGAGCACCCCGAGTACTGAGCACCCAGCACCCTGAGCACTGAGCACCCAGCACCCTGAGTACTGAGCACCAAGCACCCTGAGTACTGAACACCCAGCACCCTGAGCACTGAGCACCCTGAGCACTGAGTACTGATCACCGAGCACCCCGAGAACTGAGCACCCAGCACCCTGAGTACTGAGCACCCAGCACCCCGAGCACTGAGCACCCAGCACCCTGAGCACTGAGCACCCAGCACCCTGAGTACTGAGCACTGAGCACCCAGCACCCCGAGCACTGAGCACCCAGCACCTTGAGTACTGATCACTGAGCACCCATCACCCCGAGCACTGAGCACCCAGCCCCCTGAGTACTAAGCAACGAGCACCCTGAGTACTGAGCACCCAGCACACTGAGCACTGAACACACAGCACCCTGAGTACTGAGCACCTCGAGCACTGAGCACCCAGCACCCTGAGTACTGAGCACCGAGCACCCCGAGCACTGAGCACCCAGCACCCCGAGCACTGAGCACCCAGCACCCTGAGCACTGAGTACCCAGCACCCTGAGCACTGAGCACCCAGCACCCTGAGCACTGAGCACCCAGCACCCTGAGCACTGTGCACCCAGCACCCTGAGTACTGAGCACCCAGCACCCTGAGCACTGAGTACCCAGCACCCTGAGCACTGAGCACCCAGCACCCTGAGCACTGAGCACCCAGCACCCTGAGCACTGTGCACCCAGCACCCTGAGTACTGAGCACTGAGCACTGAGCACCCAGCACCCCGAGCACTGAGCACCCAGCACCCTGAGTACTAAGCACCCAGCACCCTGAGTACTGAGCACCAAGCACCCTGAGTACTGAGCACTGAGCACCCAGCACCCCGAGCACTGAGCACCCAGCACCCTGAGTACTGAGCACTGAGCACTGAGCACCCAGCACCCCGAGCACTGAGCACCCAGCACCCTGAGTACTGAGCACCCAGCACCCCGAGCACTGAGCACCCAGCACCCTGAGTACTGAGCACCGAGCACCCTGAGTACTGAGCACCCAGCACCCTGAGTACTGAGCACCCAGCGTACTGAGCACCGAGCACCCAGCACCCTGAGTACTGAGCACCCAGCACCCTGAGCACTGAGCACCCAGCACCCTGAGTACTGAGCACCCAGCACCCTGAGTTCTGAGCACCCAGCACCCCGAGCACTGAGCACCCAGCACCCTGAGCACTGAGCACCCAGCACCGTGAGCACTGAGCACCCAGCACCCCGAGCACTGAGCACCCAGCACTCTGAGCACTGAGCACCCAGCACCCTGAGCACTGAGCACCCAGCACCCTGAGCACTGAGCACCCAGCATCCTGAGTACTGAGCACCCAAAGTATTGAGCACCGAGCACCCTGAGCACTGAGCACCCAGCACCCTGAGTACTGTGCACCCAGCACCCTGAGCAATGAGCACCCTGAGTACTGAGTACCCAGCACACTGAGCACTGAGCACCCAGCACCCTGAGTACTGAGCACCCAGCACCCTGAGTTCTGAGCACCCAGCACCCCGAGCACTGAGCACCCAGCACCCTGAGCACTGAGCAACCAGCACCCCGAGCACTGAGCACCCAGGACCCTGAGTACTGAGCACCCAGCACCCTGAGTACTGAGCACTCAGCACCCTGAATACTGAGCACCGAGCACCCCGAGCACTGAGCACCCAGCACCCTGAGCACCCAGCACCCTGAGGACTGAGCACTCAGCACCCTGAGTACTGAGCACCCAGCACCCTGAGTACTGAGCACCCAGCATCCGGAGTACTGAGCACCGTTCACCCTGAGCACTGAGCACCCAGCACCCCGAGCACTAAGCACCCAGCACCCTGAGTACTGAGCACCCTGAGTACTGAGCACCGAGCACCCCGAGCACTGAGCACCCAGCACCGTGAGCACTGAGCACCCAGCACCCCGAGCACTGAGCACCCAGCACCCTGAGTACTGAGCACCCAGCACCCTGAGTACTGAACACCCAGCACCCTGAGCACTGAGTACCCAGCACCCTGAGCACTGAGCACACAGCACCCTGAGCACTGAGCACCCAGCACCCTGAGTACTGAGCACTGAGCACCCAGGACCCCGAGCACTGAGCACCCAGCACCCTGAGTACTGAGCACTGAGCACCCAGCACACCGAGCACTGAGCACCCAGCACCCTGAGCACTGAGCACCCAGCACCCTGAGTACTGAGCACCCAGCACCCCGAGTACTGAGCACCCAGCACCCTGAGCACTGAGCACCCAGCACCCTGAGTACTGAGCACCAAGCACTCTGAGTACTGAACACCCAGCACCCTGAGCACTGAGCACCCTGAGCACTGAGTACTGATCACCGAGCACCCCGAGAACTGAGCACCCAGCACCCTGAGTACTGAGCACCCAGCACCCCGAGCACTGAGCACCCAGCACCCTGAGCACTGAGCACCCAGCACCCTGAGTACTGAGCACTGAGCACCCAGCACCCCGAGCACTGAGCACCCAGCACCTTGAGTACTGATCACTGAGCACCCATCACCCCGAGCACTGAGCACCCAGCCCCCTGAGTACTAAGCACCGAGCACACTGAGTACTGAGCACCCAGCACCCTGAGCACTGAACACACAGCACCCTGAGTACTGAGCACCTCGAGCACTGAGCACCCAGCACCCTGAGTACTGAGCACCGAGCACCCCGAGCACTGAGTACCCAGCACCCCGAGCACTGAGCACCCAGCACCCCGAGCACTGAGTACCCAGCACCCTGAGCACTGAGCACCCAGCACCCTGAGCACTGAGCACCCAGCACCCTGAGCACTGTGCACCCAGCACCCTGAGTACTGAGCACTGAGCACTGAGCACCCAGCACCCCGAGCACTGAGCACCCAGCACCCTGAGTACTAAGCACCCAGCACACTGAGTACTGAGCACCCAGCACCCTGAGTACTGAGCACCCAGCACCCTGAGCACCGACCACCCCGAGCACTGAGCACCCAGCACCCTGAGTACTGAGCACCCACCACCCCGAGCACTGAGCACCCAGCACCCTGAGTACTGAGTACCGAGCACCCTGAGTACTGAGCACCCAGCACCCTGAGTACTGAGCACCCAGCGTACTGAGCACCGAGCCCCCAGCACCCTGAGTACTGAGCACCCAGCACTCTGAGCACTGAGCACCCAGGACCCTGAGTACTGAGCACTGAGCACCCCGAGTACTGAGCACCAGGCACCACGAGCACTAAGCACCCAGCACGCCGAGCACCGATCACCCAGCACCCTGAGCACCGAGCACCCAGCACCTTGAGCACTGAGCACCGAGCACCCCGAGCACTGAGCACCCAGCACCCTGAGTACTGAGCACCGAGCACCCCGAGCACTGAGCACCCAGTACCCTGAGCACTGAGCACCCAGCACCCTGAGCACTGAGCACCCAGCACCCTGAGTACTGAGCACCCAGCACACTGAGCACTGAACACACAGCACCCTGAGTACTGAGCACCTCGAGCACTGAGCACCCAGCACCCTGAGTACTGAGCACCGAGCACCCCGAGCACTGAGCACCCAGCACCCCGAGCACTGAGCACCCAGCACCCTGAGCACTGAGTACCCAGCACCCTGAGCACTGAGCACCCAGCACCCTGAGCACTGAGCACCCAGCACCCTGAGCACTGTGCACCCAGCACCCTGAGTACTGAGCACCCAGCACCCTGAGCACTGAGTACCCAGCACCCTGAGCACTGAGCACCCAGCACCCTGAGCACTGAGCACCCAGCACCCTGAGCACTGTGCACCCAGCACCCTGAGTACTGAGCACTGAGCACTGAGCACCCAGCACCCCGAGCACTGAGCACCCAGCACCCTGAGTACTAAGCACCCAGCACCCTGAGTACTGAGCACCAAGCACCCTGAGTACTGAGCACTGAGCACCCAGCACCCCGAGCACTGAGCACCCAGCACCCTGAGTACTGAGCACTGAGCACTGAGCACCCAGCACCCCGAGCACTGAGCACCCAGCACCCTGAGTACTGAGCACCCAGCACCCCGAGCACTGAGCACCCAGCACCCTGAGTACTGAGCACCGAGCACCCTGAGTACTGAGCACCCAGCACCCTGAGTACTGAGCACCCAGCGTACTGAGCACCGAGCACCCAGCACCCTGAGTACTGAGCACCCAGCACCCTGAGCACTGAGCACCCAGCACCCTGAGTACTGAGCACCCAGCACCCTGAGTTCTGAGCACCCAGCACCCCGAGCACTGAGCACCCAGCACCCTGAGCACTGAGCACCCAGCACCGTGAGCACTGAGCACCCAGCACCCCGAGCACTGAGCACCCAGCACTCTGAGCACTGAGCACCCAGCACCCTGAGCACTGAGCACCCAGCACCCTGAGCACTGAGCACCCAGCATCCTGAGTACTGAGCACCCAAAGTATTGAGCACCGAGCACCCTGAGCACTGAGCACCCAGCACCCTGAGTACTGTGCACCCAGCACCCTGAGCAATGAGCACCCTGAGTACTGAGTACCCAGCACACTGAGCACTGAGCACCCAGCACCCTGAGTACTGAGCACCCAGCACCCTGAGTTCTGAGCACCCAGCACCCCGAGCACTGAGCACCCAGCACCCTGAGCACTGAGCAACCAGCACCCCGAGCACTGAGCACCCAGGACCCTGAGTACTGAGCACCCAGCACCCTGAGTACTGAGCACTCAGCACCCTGAATACTGAGCACCGAGCACCCCGAGCACTGAGCACCCAGCACCCTGAGCACCCAGCACCCTGAGGACTGAGCACTCAGCACCCTGAGTACTGAGCACCCAGCACCCTGAGTACTGAGCACCCAGCATCCGGAGTACTGAGCACCGTTCACCCTGAGCACTGAGCACCCAGCACCCCGAGCACTAAGCACCCAGCACCCTGAGTACTGAGCACCCTGAGTACTGAGCACCGAGCACCCCGAGCACTGAGCACCCAGCACCGTGAGCACTGAGCACCCAGGACCTCGAGCACTGAGCACCCAGCACCCTGAGTACTGAGCACCCAGCACACCGAGCACTGAGCACCCAGCACCCTGAGCACTGAGCACCCAGCACCCTGAGTTCTGAGCACCCAGCACCCCGAGCACTGAGCACCCAGCACCCTGAGCACTGAGCACCCAGCACCGTGAGCACTGAGCACCCAGCACCCCGAGCACTGAGCACCCAGCACTCTGAGCACTGAGCACCCAGCACCCTGAGCACTGAGCACCCAGCACCCTGAGCACTGAGCACCCAGCATCCTGAGTACTGAGCACCCAAAGTATTGAGCACCGAGCACCCTGAGCACTGAGCACCCAGCACCCTGAGTACTGTGCACCCAGCACCCTGAGCAATGAGCACCCTGAGTACTGAGTACCCAGCACACTGAGCACTGAGCACCCAGCACCCTGAGTACTGAGCACCCAGCACCCTGAGTTCTGAGCACCCAGCACCCCGAGCACTGAGCACCCAGCACCCTGAGCACTGAGCAACCAGCACCCCGAGCACTGAGCACCCAGGACCCTGAGTAGTGAGCACCCAGCACCCTGAGTACTGAGCACTCAGCACCCTGAATACTGAGCACCGAGCACCCCGAGCACTGAGCACCCAGCACCCTGAGCACCCAGCACCCTGAGGACTGAGCACTCAGCACCCTGAGTACTGAGCACCCAGCACCCTGAGTACTGAGCACCCAGCATCCGGAGAACTGAGCACCGTTCACCCTGAGCACTGAGCACCCAGCACCCCGAGCACTAAGCACCCAGCACCCTGAGTACTGAGCACCCTGAGTACTGAGCACCGAGCACCCCGAGCACTGAGCACCCAGCACCGTGAGCACTGAGCACCCAGCACCCCGAGCACTGAGCACCCAGCACCCTGAGTACTGAGCACCCAGCACCCTGAGTACTGAACACCCAGCACCCTGAGCACTGAGTACCCAGCACCCTGAGCACTGAGCACACAGCACCCTGAGCACTGAGCACCCAGCACCCTGAGTACTGAGCACTGAGCACCCAGGACCCCGAGCACTGAGCACCCAGCACCCTGAGTACTGAGCACTGAGCACCCAGCACACCGAGCACTGAGCACCCAGCACCCTGAGCACTGAGCACCCAGCACCCTGAGTACTGAGCACCCAGCACCCCGAGTACTGAGCACCCAGCACCCTGAGCACTGAGCACCCAGCACCCTGAGTACTGAGCACCAAGCACTCTGAGTACTGAACACCCAGCACCCTGAGCACTGAGCACCCTGAGCACTGAGTACTGATCACCGAGCACCCCGAGAACTGAGCACCCAGCACCCTGAGTACTGAGCACCCAGCACCCCGAGCACTGAGCACCCAGCACCCTGAGCACTGAGCACCCAGCACCCTGAGTACTGAGCACTGAGCACCCAGCACCCCGAGCACTGAGCACCCAGCACCTTGAGTACTGATCACTGAGCACCCATCACCCCGAGCACTGAGCACCCAGCCCCCTGAGTACTAAGCACCGAGCACACTGAGTACTGAGCACCCAGCACCCTGAGCACTGAACACACAGCACCCTGAGTACTGAGCACCTCGAGCACTGAGCACCCAGCACCCTGAGTACTGAGCACCGAGCACCCCGAGCACTGAGCACCCAGCACCCCGAGCACTGAGCACCCAGCACCCCGAGCACTGAGTACCCAGCACCCTGAGCACTGAGCACCCAGCACCCTGAGCACTGAGCACCCAGCACCCTGAGCACTGTGCACCCAGCACCCTGAGTACTGAGCACTGAGCACTGAGCACCCAGCACCCCGAGCACTGAGCACCCAGCACCCTGAGTACTAAGCACCCAGCACACTGAGTACTGAGCACCCAGCACCCTGAGTACTGAGCACCCAGCACCCTGAGCACCGACCACCCCGAGCACTGAGCACCCAGCACCCTGAGTACTGAGCACCCACCACCCCGAGCACTGAGCACCCAGCACCCTGAGTACTGAGTACCGAGCACCCTGAGTACTGAGCACCCAGCACCCTGAGTACTGAGCACCCAGCGTACTGAGCACCGAGCCCCCAGCACCCTGAGTACTGAGCACCCAGCACTCTGAGCACTGAGCACCCAGGACCCTGAGTACTGAGCACTGAGCACCCCGAGTACTGAGCACCAGGCACCGCGAGCACTAAGCACCCAGCACGCCGAGCACCGAGCACCCAGCACCCTGAGCACCGAGCACCCAGCACCTTGAGCACTGAGCACCGAGCACCCCGAGCACTGAGCACCCAGCACCCTGAGTACTGAGCACCGAGCACCCCGAGCACTGAGCACCCAGTACCCTGAGCACTGAGCACCCAGCACCCTGAGCACTGAGCACCCAGCACCCTGAGTACTGAGCACCCAGCACACTGAGCACTGAACACACAGCACCCTGAGTACTGAGCACCTCGAGCACTGAGCACCCAGCACCCTGAGTACTGAGCACCGAGCACCCCGAGCACTGAGCACCCAGCACCCCGAGCACTGAGCACCCAGCACCCTGAGCACTGAGTACCCAGCACCCTGAGCACTGAGCACCCAGCACCCTGAGCACTGAGCACCCAGCACCCTGAGCACTGTGCACCCAGCACCCTGAGTACTGAGCACCCAGCACCCTGAGCACTGAGTACCCAGCACCCTGAGCACTGAGCACCCAGCACCCTGAGCACTGAGCACCCAGCACCCTGAGCACTGTGCACCCAGCACCCTGAGTACTGAGCACTGAGCACTGAGCACCCAGCACCCCGAGCACTGAGCACTCAGCACCCTGAGTACTAAGCACCCAGCACCCTGAGTACTGAGCACCAAGCACCCTGAGTACTGAGCACTGAGCACCCAGCACCCCGAGCACTGAGCACCCAGCACCCTGAGTACTGAGCACTGAGCACTGAGCACCCAGCACCCCGAGCACTGAGCACCCAGCACCCTGAGTACTGAGCACCCAGCACCCCGAGCACTGAGCACCCAACACCCTGAGTACTGAGCACCGAGCACCCTGAGTACTGAGCACCCAGCACCCTGAGTACTGAGCACCCAGCGTACTGAGCACCGAGCACCCAGCACCCTGAGTACTGAGCACCCAGCACCCTGAGCACAGAGCACCCAGCACCCTGAGTACTGAGCACCCAGCACCCTGAGTTCTGAGCACCCAGCACCCTGAGCACTGAGCACCCAGCACCCTGAGCACTGAGCACCCAGCACCGTGAGCACTGAGCACCCAGCACCCCGAGCACTGAGCACCCAGCACTCTGAGCACTGAGCACCCAGCACCCTGAGCACTGAGCACCCAGCACCCTGAGCACTGAGCACCCAGCATCCTGAGTACTGAGCACCCAAAGTATTGAGCACCGAGCACCCTGAGCACTGAGCACCCAGCACCCTGAGTACTGTGCACCCAGCACCCTGAGCAATGAGCACCCTGAGTACTGAGTACCCAGCACACTGAGCACTGAGCACCCAGCACCCTGAGTACTGAGCACCCAGCACCCTGAGTTCTGAGCACCCAGCACCCCGAGCACTGAGCACCCAGCACCCTGAGCACTGAGCAACCAGCACCCCGAGCACTGAGCACCCAGGACCCTGAGTACTGAGCACCCAGCACCCTGAGTACTGAGCACTCAGCACCCTGAATACTGAGCACCGAGCACCCCGAGCACTGAGCACCCAGCACCCTGAGCACCCAGCACCCTGAGGACTGAGCACTCAGCACCCTGAGTACTGAGCACCCAGCACCCTGAGTACTGAGCACCCAGCATCCGGAGTACTGAGCACCGTTCACCCTGAGCACTGAGCACCCAGCACGCCGAGCACTAAGCACCCAGCACCCTGAGTACTGAGCACCCTGAGTACTGAGCACCGAGCACCCCGAGCACTGAGCACCCAGCACCGTGAGCACTGAGCACCCAGCACCCCGAGCACTGAGCACCCAGCACCCTGAGTACTGAGCACCCAGCACCCTGAGTACTGAACACCCAGCACCCTGAGCACTGAGTACCCAGCACCCTGAGCACTGAGCACACAGCACCCTGAGCACTGAGCACCCAGCACCCTGAGTACTGAGCACTGAGCACCCAGGACCCCGAGCACTGAGCACCCAGCACCCTGAGTACTGAGCACTGAGCACCCAGCACACCGAGCACTGAGCACCCAGCACCCTGAGCACTGAGCACCCAGCACCCTGAGTACTGAGCACCCAGCACCCCGAGTACTGAGCACCCAGCACCCTGAGCACTGAGCACCCAGCACCCTGAGTACTGAGCACCAAGCACTCTGAGTACTGAACACCCAGCACCCTGAGCACTGAGCACCCTGAGCACTGAGTACTGATCACCGAGCACCCCGAGAACTGAGCACCCAGCACCCTGAGTACTGAGCACCCAGCACCCCGAGCACTGAGCACCCAGCACCCTGAGCACTGAGCACCCAGCACCCTGAGTACTGAGCACTGAGCACCCAGCACCCCGAGCACTGAGCACCCAGCACCTTGAGTACTGATCACTGAGCACCCATCACCCCGAGCACTGAGCACCCAGCCCCCTGAGTACTAAGCACCGAGCACACTGAGTACTGAGCACCCAGCACCCTGAGCACTGAACACACAGCACCCTGAGTACTGAGCACCTCGAGCACTGAGCACCCAGCACCCTGAGTACTGAGCACCGAGCACCCCGAGCACTGAGCACCCAGCACCCCGAGCACTGAGCACCCAGCACCCCGAGCACTGAGTACCCAGCACCCTGAGCACTGAGCACCCAGCACCCTGAGCACTGAGCACCCAGCACCCTGAGCACTGTGCACCCAGCACCCTGAGTACTGAGCACTGAGCACTGAGCACCCAGCACCCCGAGCACTGAGCACCCAGCACCCTGAGTACTAAGCACCCAGCACACTGAGTACTGAGCACCCAGCACCCTGAGTACTGAGCACCCAGCACCCTGAGCACCGACCACCCCGAGCACTGAGCACCCAGCACCCTGAGTACTGAGCACCCACCACCCCGAGCACTGAGCACCCAGCACCCTGAGTACTGAGTACCGAGCACCCTGAGTACTGAGCACCCAGCACCCTGAGTACTGAGCACCCAGCGTACTGAGCACCGAGCCCCCAGCACCCTGAGTACTGAGCACCCAGCACTCTGAGCACTGAGCACCCAGGACCCTGAGTACTGAGCACTGAGCACCCCGAGTACTGAGCACCAGGCACCGCGAGCACTAAGCACCCAGCACGCCGAGCACCGAGCACCCAGCACCCTGAGCACCGAGCACCCAGCACCTTGAGCACTGAGCACCGAGCACCCCGAGCACTGAGCACCCAGCACCCTGAGTACTGAGCACCGAGCACCCCGAGCACTGAGCACCCAGTACCCTGAGCACTGAGCACCCAGCACCCTGAGCACTGAGCACCCAGCACCCTGAGTACTGAGCACCCAGCACCCTGAGTACTGAGCACACAGCACCCTGAGCACTGAGCACCCAGCACCCTGAGTACTGAGCACCCAGCACCCTGAGCACTGAGCACCCAGCACCCTGAGTACTGAGCACCCAGCACCCTGAGTACTGAGCACACAGCACCCTGAGCACTGAGCACCGAGCACCCCGAGTACTGAGCACCCAGCACCCTGAGCACTGAGCACCCAGCACCCTGAGTACTGAGCACCAAGCACCCTGAGTACTGAACACCCAGAACCCTGAGCACTGAGCACCCTGAGCACTGAGTACTGATCACCGAGCACCCCGAGAACTGAGCACCCAGCACCCTGAGTACTGAGCACCCAGCACCCCGAGCACTGAGCACCCAGCACCCTGAGCACTGAGCACCCAGCACCCTGAGTACTTAGCACCGAGCACCCTGAGTACTGAGCACCCAGCACCCTGAGTACTGAGCACCCAGCACCCTGAGCACTGAGCACCCAGCACCCTGAGTACTGAGCACCCAGCACCCTGAGTTCTGAGCACACAGCACCCCGAGCACTGAGCACCCAGCACCCTGAGCACTGAGCACCCAGCACCCCGAGCACTGAGCACCCAGGACCCTGAGTACTGAGCACCCAGCACCCTGAGTACTGAGCACTCAGCACCCTGAATACTGAGCACCGAGCACCCCGAGCACTGAGCACCCAGCACCCTGAGCACCCAGCACCCTGAGGACTGAGCAACCAGCACCCTGAGTACTGAGCACCCAGCACCCTGAGTACTGAGCACCCAGCATCCGGAGTACTGAGCACCGTTCACCCTGAGCACTGAGCACCCAGCACCCCGAGCACTAATCACCCAGCACCCTGAGTACTGAGCACCCTGAGTACTGAGCACCGAGCACCCCGAGCACTGAGCACCCAGCACCGTGAGCACTGAGCACCCAGCACCCCGAGCACTGAGCACCCAGCACTCTGAGCACTGAGCACCCAGCACCCTGAGCACTGAGCACCCAGCACCCTGAGCACTGAGCACCCAGCACCCTGAGTACTGAGCACCCAAAGTATTGAGCACCGAGCACCCTGAGCACTGAGCACCCAGCACCCTGAGTAATGAGCACCCAGCACCCTGAGCAATGAGCACCCTGAGTACTGAGCACCCAGCACACTGAGCACTGAGCACCCAGCACCCTGAGTACTGAGCACCCAGCACCCTGAGTTCTGAGCACCCAGCACCCCGAGCACTGAGCACCCAGCACCCTGAGCACTGAGCACCCAGCACCCCGAGCACTGAGCACCCAGGACCCTGAGTACTGAGCACCCAGCACCCTGAGTACTGAGCACTCAGCACCCTGAATACTGAGCACCGAGCACCCCGAGCACTGAGCACCCAGCACCCTGAGCACCCAGCACCCTGAGGACTGAGCACCCAGCACGCTGAGTACTGAGCACCCAGCACCCTGAGTACTGAGCACCCAGCATCCGGAGTACTGAGCACCGTTCACCCTGAGCACTGAGCACCCAGCACCCCGAGCACTAAGCACCCAGCACCCTGAGTACTGAGCACCCTGAGTACTGAGCACCGAGCACCCCGAGCACTGAGCACCCAGCACCGTGAGCACTGAGCACCCAGCACCCCGAGCACTGAGCACCCAGCACCCTGAGTACTGAGCACCCAGCACCCTGAGTACTGAACACCCAGCACCCTGAGCACTGAGTACCCAGCACCCTGAGCACTGAGCACACAGCACCCTGAGCACTGAGCACCCAGCACCCTGAGTACTGAGCACTGAGCACCCAGGACCCCGAGCACTGAGCACCCAGCACCCTGAGTACTGAGCACTGAGCACCCAGCACACCGAGCACTGAGCACCCAGCACCCTGAGCACTGAGCACCCAGCACCCTGAGTACTGAGCACCCAGCACCCCGAGTACTGAGCACCCAGCACCCTGAGCACTGAGCACCCTGAGCACTGAGTACTGATCACCGAGCACCCCGAGAACTGAGCACCCAGCACCCTGAGTACTGAGCACCCAGCACCCCGAGCACTGAGCACCCAGCACCCTGAGCACTGAGCACCCAGCACCCTGAGTACTGAGCACTGAGCACACAGCACCCCGAGCACTGAGCACCCAGCACCTTGAGTACTGATCACTGAGCACCCATCACCCCGAGCACTGAGCACCCAGCCCCCTGAGTACTAAGCACCGAGCACACTGAGTACTGAGCACCCAGCACCCTGAGCACTGAACACACAGCACCCTGAGTACTGAGCACCTCGAGCACTGAGCACCCAGCACCCTGAGTACTGAGCACCGAGCACCCCGAGCACTGAGCACCCAGCACCCCGAGCACTGAGCACCCAGCACCCCGAGCACTGAGCACGCAGCACCCTGAGTACTGAGCACCAAGCACCCTGAGTACTGAGCACCCAGCACCCTGAGCACTGAGTACCCAGCACCCTGAGCACTGAGCACCCAGCACCCTGAGCACTGAGCACCCAGCACCCTGAGCACTGTGCACCCAGCACCCTGAGTACTGAGCACTGAGCACTGAGCACCCAGCACCCCGAGCACTGAGCACCCAGCACCCTGAGTACTAAGCACCCAGCACCCTGAGTACTGAGCACCCAGCACCCTGAGTACTGAGCACCCAGCGTACTGAGCACCGACCACCCCGAGCACTGAGCACCCAGCACCCTGAGTACTGAGCACCCAGCACCCCGAGCACTGAGCACCCAGCACCCTGAGTATTGAGTACCGAGCACCCTGAGTACTGAGCACCCAGCACCCTGAGTACTGAGCACCCAGCGTACTGAGCACCGAGCCCCCAGCACCCTGAGTACTGAGCACCCAGCACTCTGAGCACTGAGCACCCAGGACCCTGAGTACTGAGCACTGAGCACCCCGAGTACTGAGCACCAGGCACCGCGAGCATTAAGCACCCAGCACGCCGAGCACCGAGCACCCAGCACCCTGAGCACTGAGCACCCAGCACCCTGAGCACTGAGCCCCCAGCACCCTGAGCACTGAGCACCCAGCACCCTGAGTACTGAGCACCCAACGTATTGAGCACCGAGCACCCTGAGCACTGAGTACCCAGCACCCTGAGTACTGAGCACCCAGCAAACTGAGCAATGAGCACCCTGAGTACTGAGCACCCAGCACCTTGAGCACTGAGCACCGAGCACCCCGAGCACTGAGCACCCAGCACCCTGAGTACTGAGCACCGAGCACCCCGAGCACTGAGCACCCAGCACCGTGAGCACTGAGCACCCAGCACCCCGAGCACTGAGCACCGAGAACCCTGAATACTGAGCACCCAGCACCCTGAATACTGAGCACCCAGCACCCTGAGCACTGAGTACCCAGCACCCTGAGCACTGAGCTCCCAGCACCCTGAGTACTGAGCACCCAGCACACCGAGCACTGAGCACCCAGCACCCTGAGTACTGAGCACCGAGCACCCTGAGTACTGAGCACCCAGCACCCTGAGTACTGAGCACTAAGCGTACTGAGCACCGAGCACCCAGCACCCTGAGTACTGAGCACCCAGCACCCTGAGCACTGAGCACCCAGCACCCTGAGTACTGAGCACTGAGCACCCCGAGTACTGAGCACCGTGCACCGCGAGAACTAAGCATCCAGCACCCCGAGAACCGAGCACCCAGCACCCTGAGCACTGAGCACCCAGTACCCTGAGCACTGAGCACCCAGCACCCTGAGCACTGAGCACCCAGCACCCTGAGTACTGAGCACCCAGCACCCTGAGTACTGAGCACACAGCACCCTGAGCACTGAGCACCCAGCACCCTGAGTACTGAGCACCCAGCACCCTGAGCACTGAGCACCCAGCACCCTGAGTACTGAGCACCCAGCACCCTGAGTACTGAGCACACAGCACCCTGAGCACTGAGCACCGAGCACCCCGAGTACTGAGCACCCATCACCCTGAGCACTGAGCACCCAGCACCCTGAGTACTGAGCACCAAGCACCCTGAGTACTGAACACCCAGCACCCTGAGCACTGAGCACCCTGAGCACTGAGTACTGATCACCGAGCTCCCCGAGAACTGAGCACCCAGCACCCTGAGTACTGAGCACCCAGCACCCCGAGCACTGAGCACCCAGCACCCCGAGCACTGAGCACCCAGCACCCTGAGTACTGAGCACCCTGAGTACTGAGCACTGAGCACCGAGCACCCTGAGTACTGAGCACCCTGAGGACTGAGCACCCAGCACCCTGAGCACTGAGCACCCAGCACCCTGAGTACTGAGCACAGATCACCCTGATCACTGAGCACCCAGCACCCCGAGCACTGAGCACCCAGCACCCTGAGTACTGAGCACCCAGCACCCTGAGCACTGAGCACCAAGCACCCTGAGTACTGAACACCCAGCACCCTGAGCACTGAGCACTGAGCACCCAGCACCCTGAGCACTGAGCACTGAGCACCCAGCACCCCGAGCACTGAGCACCCAGCACCCTGAGCACCCAGCACCCTGAGCACTGAGCACCCTGAGCACTGAGCACCCTGAGCACTGAGCACTGAGCATCCAGCACCCTGAGTACTGAGCACCCAACACTCTGAGCACTGAGCACCCAGCACGCTGAGTACTGAGCACCGATCACCCTGAGCACTGAGCACCTAGGACCCCGAGCACTGAGCACCCAGCACCCTGAGTACAGAGCACCCAGCACCCCGTGTACTGAGCACCCAGCACCCTGAGCACTGAGCACCCAGCACCCTGAGTACTGAGCACCGATCACCATGAGCACTGAGCACCCAGCACCCTGAGTACTGAGCACCCAGCAGCCTGAGCACTGAGCACCCAGCACCCTGAGCACTGAGCACCCAGCACCCTGAGTACTGAGCACCCAGCACCCTGAGTACTGAGTACCCAGCACCCTGAGCACTGAGCACCCAGCACCCTGAGTACTGAGCACCGAGCACCCTGAGTACTGAGCACCCAGCACCCTTAGTACTGAGCACCCAGCACCCTGAGCACTGAGCACCCAGCACCCTGAGTACTGAGCACCCAGCACCACCCTCAGCACTGAGCACCCAGCACCCCGAGCACTGAGCACCCAGCACCCTGAGCACTGAGCACCCAGCACCCTGAGTACTGAGCACCCAGCACCCCGAGTACTGAGCACCGAGCACCTCGAGCACTGAGCACCCAGCACCCTGAGTACTGAGCACCCAGCACCCTGAGTACTGAGCACTGAGCACCCCGAGTACTGAGCACCCAGCACCACGAGCACTGAGCAGCCACCAACCTGAGTACTGAGAACAGATCACCCTGAGTACTGAGCACCCAGCACCCTGAGTACTGAGCCCCCAGCACCCTGAGTACTGAGCACCCAGCACCCCGAGCACTGAGCACCCAGCACCCCGAGAATGAGCACCCAGCACCCTGAGTACTGAGAACCGACCACCCTGAGTACTGAGCACCCAGCACCCTGAGTACTGAGCCCCTAGAACCCTGAGAATGAGCACGCAGCACCATGAATACTGAGCACCCAGCACCCTGAGTACTGAGCACTAAGCACCCAGAGCACTGAGAACCCAGCACCCCGAGCACGGAGCACCCTGGACCACGAGCACTGAGAACTGAGCACCCAGCACCCTGAGTACTGAGCACCGAGCTCCCCGAGCACTGAGCACCTTGAGTACTGAGCACTCAGCACCCCGATCACTGAGCACCCAGCACCCTGAGCACTGAGCACCCAGCACCCTGAGCTCTGAGCACCCAGCACCCTGAGTACTGAGCACCCAGCATGCTGAGTACTGAGCACCCAGCACCCTGAGCACTGAGCAACCAGCACCCTGAGTACTGAGCACTGAGCACCCAGCACCCCGAGCACTGAGCACCCAGCACCCTGAGCACTGAGCACCCAGCACCCTGAGCACGGAGCACCCCGAGGACTGAGCACCCAGCACCCTGAGCACTGAGCACATAGCACCCTGAGCACTGAGCAGCCAGCACCCCGAGCACGGAGCACCCAGCACCCTGAGTACTGAGCACCCAGCACCCCGAGCACTGAGCACCCAGCACCCTGTGTACTGAGCACTGAGCACCCTGAGTACTAAGCACCCAGCACCCTGAGTACTGAGCACCCGGGACCCTGAGCACTGAGCACCGAGCACCCCGAGCACTGAGCACCCAGCACCCTGAGCACTCAGCACCCAGCACCCCGAGCACTGAGCACCCAGGACCCTGAGCCCTGAGCACCCAGCACCCTGAGCACGGAGCACCCCGAGGACTGAGCACCCAGCACCCTGAGCACTGAGCACCCAGCACCTTGAGTACTGAGCACCGAGCACCCCGAGCACTAAGCACCCAGCACCCAGAGTACTGAGCACCCAGCACCCTGACCACTGAGCACAGAGCACCCTGAGCAGTGAGCAGCCAGCACCCCGAGCACGGAGCACCCAGCACGCTGAGTACTGAGCACCCAACACCCAGAGTACTGAGCACCCAGCACCCTGAGCACTGAGCACCCAGCACCCCGAGTACTGAGCACCCAGCACCCTGAGTACTGAGCACCCAGCACCCTGAGCACTGAGCACCCAGAGGACTGAGCACCCAGCACCCTGAGCACTGAGCACCGATCACCCTGAGCACTGAGCACCCAGCACCCCGAGCACTGAGCACCCAGCACCCTGAGCACTGAGCACCCAGCACCCCGAGTACTGAGCACCCAGCACCCTGAGTACTGAGCACCCAGCACCCCGAGCACTGAGCACCCAGCACCCTGAGTATTGAGTACCGAGCACCCTGAGTACTGAGCACCCAGCACCCTGAGTACTGAGCACCCAGCGTACTGAGCACCGAGCCCCCAGCACCCTGAGTACTGAGCACCCAGCACTCTGAGCACTGAGCACCCAGGACCCTGAGTACTGAGCACTGAGCACCCCGAGTACTGAGCACCAGGCACCGCGAGCACTAAGCACCCAGCACGCCGAGCACCGAGCACCCAGCACCCTGAGCACTGAGCACCCAGCACCCTGAGCACTGAGCCCCCAGCACCCTGAGCACTGAGCACCCAGCACCCTGAGTACTGAGCACCCAACGTATTGAGCACCGAGCACCCTGAGCACTGAGTACCCAGCACCCTGAGTACTGAGCACCCAGCACACTGAGCAATGAGCACCCTGAGTACTGAGCACCCAGCACCTTGAGCACTGAGCACCGAGCACCCCGAGCACTGAGCACCCAGCACCCTGAGTACTGAGCACCGAGCACCCCGAGCACTGAGCACCCAGCACCGTGAGCACTGAGCACCCAGCACCCCGAGCACTGAGCACCGAGCACCCTGAATACTGAGCACCCAGCACCCTGAATACTGAGCACCCAGCACCCTGAGCACTGAGTACCCAGCACCCTGAGCACTGAGCTCCCAGCACCCTGAGTACTGAGCACCCAGCACCCCGAGCACTGAGCACCCAGCACCCTGAGTACTGAGCACCGAGCACCCTGAGTACTGAGCACCCAGCACCCTGAGTACTGAGCACCAAGCGTACTGAGCACCGAGCACCCAGCACCCTGAGTACTGAGCACCCAGCACCCTGAGCACTGAGCACCCAGCACCCTGAGTACTGAGCACTGAGCACCCCGAGTACTGAGCACCGGGCACCGCGAGAACTAAGCACCCAGCACCCCGAGAACCGAGCACCCAGCACCCTGAGCACTGAGCACCCAGTACCCTGAGCACTGAGCACCCAGCACCCTGAGCACTGAGCACCCAGCACCCTGAGTACTGAGCACCCAGCACCCTGAGTACTGAGCACACAGCACCCTGAGCACTGAGCACCCAGCACCCTGAGTACTGAGCACCCAGCACCCTGAGCACTGAGCACCCAGCACCCTGAGTACTGAGCACCCAGCACCCTGAGTACTGAGCACACAGCACCCTGAGCACTGAGCACCGAGCACCCCGAGTACTGAGCACCCAGCACCCTGAGCACTGAGCACCCAGCACCCTGAGTACTGAGCACCAAGCACCCTGAGTACAGAACACCCAGCACCCTGAGCACTGAGCACCCTGAGCACTGAGTACTGATCACCGAGCACCCCGAGAACTGAGCACCCAGCACCCTGAGTACTGAGCACCCAGCACCCCGAGCACTGAGCACCCAGCACCCCGAGCACTGAGCACCCAGCACCCTGAGTACTGAGCACCCTGAGTACTGAGCACTGAGCACCGAGCACCCTGAGTACTGAGCACCCTGAGGACTGAGCACCCAGCACCCTGAGCACTGAGCACCCAGCACCCTGAGTACTGAGCACAGATCACCCTGATCACTGAGCACCCAGCACCCCGAGCACTGAGCACCCAGCACCCTGAGTACTGAGCACCCAGCACCCTGAGCACTGAGCACCAAGCACCCTGAGTACTGAACACCCAGCACCCTGAGCACTGAGCACTGAGCACCCAGCACCCTGAGCACTGAGCACTGAGCACCCAGCACCCCGAGCACTGAGCACCCAGCACCCTGAGCACCCAGCACCCTGAGCCCTGAGCACCCTGAGCACTGAGCACCCTGAGCACTGAGCACTGAGCATCCAGCACCCTGAGTACTGAGCACCCAACACTCTGAGCACTGAGCACCCAGCACGCTGAGTACTGAGCACCGATCACACTGAGCACTGAGCACCTAGGACCCCGAGCACTGAGCACCCAGCACCCTGAGTACAGAGCACCCAGCACCCCGTGTACTGAGCACCCAGCACCCCGAGCACTGAGCACCCAGCACCCTGAGTACTGAGCACCGATCACCATGAGCACTGAGCACCCAGCACCCTGAGTACTGAGCACCCAGCAGCCTGAGCACTGAGCACAAAGCACCCTGAGCACTGAGCACCCAGCACCCTGAGTACTGAGCACCCAGCACCCTGAGTACTGAGTACCCAGCACCCTGAGCACTGAGCACCCAGCACCCTGAGTACTGAGCACCGAGCACCCTGAGTACTGAGCACCCAGCACCCTTAGTACTGAGCACCCAGCACCCTGAGCACTGAGCACCCAGCACCCTGAGTACTGAGCACCCAGCACCACCCTCAGCACTGAGCACCCAGCACCCCGAGCACTGAGCACCCAGCACCCTGAGCACTGAGCACCCAGCACCCTGAGTACTGAGCACCCAGCACCCCGAGTACTGAGCACCGAGCACCTCGAGCACTGAGCACCCAGCACCCTGAGTACTGAGCACCCAGCACCCTGAGTACTGAGCACTGAGCACCCCGAGTACTGAGCACCCAGCACCACGAGCACTGAGCAGCCACCAACCTGAGTACTGAGAACAGATCACCCTGAGTACTGAGCACCCAGCAAACTGAGTACTGAGCCCCCAGCACCCTGAGTACTGAGCACCCAGCACCCCGAGCACTGAGCACCCAGCACCCCGAGAATGAGCACCCAGCACCCTGAGTACTGAGAACCGAGCACCCTGAGTACTGAGCACCCAGCACCCTGAGTACTGAGCCCCTAGAACCCTGAGAATGAGCACGCAGCACCATGAATACTGAGCACCCAGCACCCTGAGTACTGAGCACTAAGCACCCAGAGCACTGAGAACCCAGCACCCCGAGCACGGAGCACCCAGGACCCCGAGCACTGAGAACTGAGCACCCAGCACCCTGAGTACTGAGCACCGAGCTCCCCGAGCACTGAGCACCTTGAGTACTGAGCACCCAGCACCCCGATCACTGAGCACCCAGCACCCTGAGCACTGAGCACCCAGCACCCTGAGCTCTGAGCACCCAGCACCCTGAGTACTGAGCACCCAGCATGCTGAGTACTGAGCACCCAGCACCCCGAGCACTGAGCAACCAGCACCCTGAGTACTGAGCACTGAGCACCCAGCACCCCGAGCACTGAGCACCCAGCACCCTGAGCACTGAGCACCCAGCACCATGAGCACGGAGCACCCCGAGGACTGAGCACCCAGCACACTGAGCACTGAGCACCCAGCACCTTGAGTACTGAGCACCGAGCACCCCGAGCACTAAGCACCCAGCACCCTGAGTACTGAGCACCCAGCACCCTGAGCACTGAGCACATAGCACCCTGAGCACTGAGCAGCCAGCACCCCGAGCACGGAGCACCCAGCACCCTGAGTACTGAGCACCCAGCACCCCGAGCACTGAGCACCCAGCACCCTGTGTACTGAGCACTGAGCACCCTGAGTACTAAGCACCCATCACCCTGAGTACTGAGCACCCGGGACCCTGAGCACTGAGCACCGAGCACCCCGAGCACTGAGCACCCAGCACCCTGAGCACTCAGCACCCAGCACCCCGAGCACTGAGCACCCAGGACCCTGAGCACTGAGCACCCAGCACCCTGAGCACGGAGCACCCCGAGGACTGAGCACCCAGCACCCTGAGCACTGAGCACCCAGCACCTTGAGTACTGAGCACCGAGCACCCCGAGCACTAAGCACCCAGCACCCAGAGTACTGAGCACCCAGCACCCTGACCACTGAGCACAGAGCACCCTGAGCAGTGAGCAGCCAGCACCCCGAGCACGGAGCACCCAGCACGCTGAGTACTGAGCACCCAACACCCAGAGTACTGAGCACCCAGCACCCTGAGCACTGAGCACCCAGCACCCCGAGTACTGAGCACCCAGCACCCTGAGTACTGAGCACCCAGCACCCTGAGCACTGAGCACCCAGAGGACTGAGCACCCAGCACCCTGAGCACTGAGCACCGATCACCCTGAGCACTGAGCACCCAGCACCCCGAGCACTGAGCACCCAGCACCCTGAGCACTGAGCACCCAGCACCCCGAGTACTGAGCACCCAGCACCCTGAGTACTGAGCACCCAGCACCCTGAGCACTGAGCACCCGGAGGACTGAGCACCCAGCACCCTGAGCACTGAGCACCGATCACCCTGAGCACTGAGCACCCAGCACCCCGAGTACTGAGCACCCAGCAGCCTGAGTACTGAGCACGCAGCACCCTGAGCACTGAGCACCCGGAGGACTGAGCACCCAGCACCCTGAGTACTGAGCACCCAGCACCCCGAGTACTGAGCACCCAGCACCCTGAGTACTGAGCACCCAGCACCCCGAGCACTGAGCACCCAGCACCCTGAGTACTGAGCACCCTGAGTACTGAGCACTGAGCACCGAGCACCCTGAGTACTGAGCACGCTGAGGACTGAGCACCCAGCACCCTGAGCACTGAGCACCCAGCACCCTGAGTACTGAGCACAGATCACCCTGATCACTGAGCACCCAGCACCCCGAGCACTGAGCACCCAGCACCCTGAGTACTGAGCACCCAGCACCCTGAGCACTGAGCACCAAGCACCCTGAGTACTGAACACCCAGCACCCTGAGCACTGAGCACTGAGCACCCAGCACCCTGAGCACTGAGCACTGAGCACCCAGCACCCCGAGCACTGAGCACCCAGCACCGTGAGCACCCAGCACCCTGAGGACTGAGCACCCTGAGCACTGAGCACCCTGAGCACTGAGCACTGAGCACCCAGCACCCTGAGTACTGAGCACCCAACACTCTGAGCACTGAGCACCCAGCACGCTGAGTACTGAGCACCGATCACCCTGAGCACTGAGCACCCAGCACCCTGAGTACAGAGCACCCAGCACCCCGTGTACTGAGCACCCAGCACCCCGAGCACTGAGCACCCAGCACCCTGAGTACTGAGCACTGATCACCATGAGCACTGAGCACCCAGGACCCTGAGTACTGAGCACCCAGCAGCCTGAGCACTGAGCACCCAGCACCCTGAGCACTGAGCACCCAGCACCCTGAGTACTGAGCACCCAGCACCCTGAGTACTGAGTACCCAGCACCCTGAGCACTGAGCACCCAGCACCCTGAGTACTGAGCACCGAGCACCCTGAGTACTGAGCACCCAGCACCCTTAGTACTGAGCACCCAGCACCCTGAGCACTGAGCACCCAGCACCCTGAGTACTGAGCACCCAGCACCACCCTCAGCACTGAGCACCCAGCACCCCGAGCACTGAGCAACCAGCACCCTGAGCACTGAGCACCCAGCACCCTGAGTACTGAGCACCCAGCACCCCGAGTACTGAGCACCGAGCACCTCGAGCACTGAGCACCCAGCACCCTGAGTACTGAGCACCCAGCACCCTGAGTACTGAGCACTGAGCACCCCGAGTACTGAGCACCCAGCACCCCGAGCACTGAGCACCCAGCAACCTGAGTACTGAGAACAGATCACCCTGAGTACTGAGCACCCAGCACCCTGAGTACTGAGCCCCCAGCACCCTGAGTACTGAGCACCCAGCACCCCGAGCACTGAGCAGCCAGCACCCCGAGAATGAGCACCCAGCACCCTGAGTACTGAGAACCGAGCACCCTGAGTACTGAGCACCCAGCACCCTGAGTACTGAGCCCCTAGAACCCTGAGAATGAGCACGCAGCACCATGAGTACTGAGCACCCAGCACCCTGAGTACTGAGCACTAAGCACCCAGAGCACTGAGAACCCAGCACCCCGAGCACGGAGCACCCAGGACCGCGAGCACTGAATACTGAGCACCCAGCACCCTGAGTACTGAGCACCCAGCACCCTGAGTACTGAGTACCCACCACCCTGAGCACTGAGCACCCAGCACCCTGAGTACTGAGCACCGCGCACCCTGAGTACTGAGCACCCAGCAACCTTAGTACTGAGCACCCAGCACCCTGAGCACTGAGCACCCAGCACCCTGAGTACTGAGCACCCAGCACCACCCTCAGCACTGAGCACCCAGCACCCCGAGCACTGAGCACCCAGCACCCTGAGCACTGAGCACCCAGCACCCCGAGTACTGAGCACCCAGCACCCCGAGTACTGAGCACCGAGCACCCCGAGCACTGAGCACCCAGCACCCTGAGTACTGAGCACCCAGCACCCTGAGTACTGAGCACTGAGCACCCCGAGTACTGAGCACCCAGAACCCCGAGCACTGAGCACCCAGCACCCTGAGTACTGAGAACCGAGCACCCTGAGTACTGAGCACCCAGCACCCTGAGTACTGAGCCCCTAGCACCCTGAGAATGAGCACCCAGCACCATGAGTACTGAGCACCCAGCACCCTGAGTACTGAGCACTAAGCACCCAGAGCACTGAGCACCCAGCACCCTGAGCACGGAGCACCCAGGACCCCGAGCACTGAGAACTGAGCACCCAGCACCCTGAGTAATGAGCACCGAGCTCCCTGAGCACTGAGCACCCTGAGTACTAAGCACCCAGCACCCCAATCACTGAGCAACCAGCACCCTGAGCAGTGTGACACCAGCACCCTGAGCACTGAGCACCCAGCACCCTGAGTATTGAGCACCCAGCACGCTGAGTACTGAGCACCCAGCACCCCGAGCACTGAGCACCCAGCACCCTGAGTACTGAGCACTGAGCACCCAGCACCCCGAGCACTGAGCACCCAGCACCCTGTGTACTGATCACTGAGCACCCTGAGTACTAAGCACCCAGCACCATGAGTACTGAGCACCCAGGACCCTGAGCACTGAGCACCGAGCACCCCGAGCACTGAGCACCCAGCACCCTGAGCACTCAGCACCCAGCACCCCGAGCACTGAGCACCCAGCACCCTGAGCACTGAGCACCCAGCACCCTGAGCACCCCGAGGACTGAGCACCCAGCACCCTGAGCACTGAGCACCCAGCACCTTGAGTACTGAGCACCGAGCACCCCGAGCACTAAGCACCCAGCACCCTGAGTACAGAGCACCCAGCACCCTGAGCACTGAGCACCCAGCACCCTGAGCACTGAGCACCCAGCACCCCGAGCACGGAGCACCCAGCACCCTGAGTACTGAGCACCCAACACCCAGAGTACTGAGCACCCAGCATCCTGAGCACTGAGCACCCAGCACCCTGAGTACTGAGCACCCAGCACACTGAGTACTGAGCACCCAGCACCCTGAGCACTGAGCACCCGGGGGACTGAGCACCCAGCACCCTGAGCACTGAGCACCCAGCACCCTGAGTACTGAGCACCCAGCACACTGAGTACTGAGCACCCAGCACCCTGAGCACTGAGCACCCGGGGGACTGAGCACCCAACACCCAGAGTACTGAGCACCCAGCACCCTGAGTACTGAGCACCCAGCACCCTGAGTACTGAGTACCCACCACCCTGAGCACTGAGCACCCAGCACCCTGAGTACTGAGCACCGCGCACCCTGAGTACTGAGCACCCAGCAACCTTAGTACTGAGCACCCAGCACCCTGAGCACTGAGCACCCAGCACCCTGAGTACTGAGCACCCAGCACCACCCTCAGCACTGAGCACCCAGCACCCCGAGCACTGAGCACCCAGCACCCTGAGCACTGAGCACCCAGCACCCCGAGTACTGAGCAGCCAGCACCCCGAGTACTGAGCACCGAGCACCCCGAGCACTGAGCACCCAGCACCCTGAGTACTGAGCACCCAGCACCCTGAGTACTGAGCACTGAGCACCCCGAGTACTGAGCACCCAGAACCCCGAGCACTGAGCACCCAGCACCCTGAGTACTGAGAACCGAGCACCCTGAGTACTGAGCACCCAGCACCCTGAGTACTGAGCCCCTAGCACCCTGAGAATGAGCACCCAGCACCATGAGTACTGAGCACCCAGCACCCTGAGTACTGAGCACTAAGCACCCAGAGCACTGAGCACCCAGCACCCTGAGCACGGAGCACCCAGGACCCCGAGCACTGAGAACTGAGCACCCAGCACCCTGAGTAATGAGCACCGAGCTCCCTGAGCACTGAGCACCCTGAGTACTAAGCACCCAGCACCCCAATCACTGAGCAACCAGCACCCTGAGCAGTGTGACACCAGCACCCTGAGCACTGAGCACCCAGCACCCTGAGTATTGAGCACCCAGCACGCTGAGTACTGAGCACCCAGCACCCCGAGCACTGAGCACCCAGCACCCTGAGTACTGAGCACTGAGCACCCAGCACCCCGAGCACTGAGCACCCAGCACCCTGTGTACTGATCACTGAGCACCCTGAGTACTAAGCACCCAGCACCATGAGTACTGAGCACCCAGGACCCTGAGCACTGAGCACCGAGCACCCCGAGCACTGAGCACCCAGCACCCTGAGCACTCAGCACCCAGCACCCCGAGCACTGAGCACCCAGCACCCTGAGCACTGAGCACCCAGCACCCTGAGCACCCCGAGGACTGAGCACCCAGCACCCTGAGCACTGAGCACCCAGCACCTTGAGTACTGAGCACCGAGCACCCCGAGCACTAAGCACCCAGCACCCTGAGTACAGAGCACCCAGCACCCTGAGCACTGAGCACCCAGCACCCTGAGCACTGAGCACCCAGCACCCCGAGCACGGAGCACCCAGCACCCTGAGTACTGAGCACCCAACACCCAGAGTACTGAGCACCCAGCATCCTGAGCACTGAGCACCCAGCACCCTGAGTACTGAGCACCCAGCACACTGAGTACTGAGCACCCAGCACCCTGAGCACTGAGCACCCGGGGGACTGAGCACCCAGCACCCTGAGCACTGAGCACCCAGCACCCTGAGTACTGAGCACCCAGCACACTGAGTACTGAGCACCCAGCACCCTGAGCACTGAGCACCCGGGGGACTGAGCACCCAACACCCAGAGTACTGAGCACCCAGCACCCAGAGTACTGAGCACCCAGCATCCTGAGTACTGAGCACCCAGCACCCCGAGCACTGAGCACTCAGCACCCTGAGTACTGAGCACCCTGAGTACTGAGCACTGAGCACCGAGCACCCTGGGTACTGAGCACCCTGAGGACTGAGCACCCAGCACCCTGAGCACTGAGCACCCAGCACCCTGAGTACTGAGCACTGATCACCCTGAGCACTGAGCACCAAGCACCCCAAGCACTGAGCACCCAGCACCCTGAGTACTGAGCACCCAGCACCCTGAGCACTGAGCACCGAGCACCCTGAGTACTGAACACTCAGCACCCTGAGCACTGAGCACTGAGCACAGAGCACCCTGAGCACTGAGCAATGAGCACCCAGCACCCCGAGCACTGAGCACCCAGCACCCTGAGCACCCAGCACCCTGAGCACTGAGCACCCTGAGCACTGAGCACTCTGAGCACTGAGCACTGAGCAACCAGCACCCTGAGTACTGAGCACCCAACACTCTGAGCACTGAGAACCCAGCACGCTGAGTACTGAGCACTGTGCACACAGCACCCTGTGTACTGAGCACCTAGCACCCCGAGCACTGAGCACCCAGCACCCCGAGCACTGCGCACTGAGCACACTGAGCACTGAGCACCCAGCACCCCGAGTACTGAGCACTGAGCACCCTGAGTACTGAGCAACCAGCACCCCTAGTACTGAGCACTGAGCACCCTGAGTACTGAGCACCCAGCACCCTGAGCACTGAGAACCCTGAGTACTGAGCACCGAGCACCCTGAGTACTGAGCACCCAGCACCCTGAGCACTGAGCACGGAGCACCCCGAGGACTGAGCACCCAGCACCCTGAGCACTGAGCACCCAGCACCTTGAGTACTGAGCACCGAGCACCCCGAGCACTGAGCACCCAGCACCCTGAATACTGAGCACCCAGCACCCTGAGCACTGAGCACCCAGCACCCCGAGCACTGAGCACACAGCACCCCGAGCACTGAGCACCCAGCACCCTGAGTACTGAGCACCCAACACCGAGAGTACTGAGCACACAGCACCCTGAGCACTGAGCACCCAGCACCCTGAGTACTGAGCAACCAGCACCCTGAGTACTGACCACCCAGCACCCTGAACACTGAGCACTGAGCACCCAACACCCTGAGCACTGAGCACTGAGCACCCAGCACCCCGAGCACTGAGCACCGAGCACCCCGAGCACTGAGCACCCAGCACCCTGAGCACTGAGCACCCTGAGGACTGAGCACCCAGCACCCTGAGCAGTGAGCACCCAGCACGCTGAGTACTGAGCACCGATCACCCTGAGCACTGAGCACCCAGGACCCCGAGCACTGAGCACCCAGCACCCTGAGTACAGAGCACACAGCACCCCGAGTACTGAGCACCCAGCACCCTGAGCACTGAGCACCCAGCACCCTGAGTACTGAGCACCCTGAGTACTGAGCACCCATCACCCTGAGCACTGAGCACCCAGCACCCTGAGTACTGAGCACCCAGCACCCTGAGCACTGAGGACCCAGCACCCTGAGCACTGAGCACCCAGCACCCTGAGTACTGAGCACCCAGCACCCTGAATACTGAGTACCCAGCACCCTGAGCTCTGAGCACCCAGCACCCTGAGTACTGAGCACCGAGCACCCTGAGTACTGAGCACCCAGCACCCTTAGTACTGAGCACCCAGCACCCTGAGCACTGAGCACCCAGCACCCTGAGTACTGAGCACCCAGCACCACCCTCAGCACTGAGCACCCAGCACCCCGAGCACTGAGCACCCAGCACCCCGAGTACTGAGCACCGAGCACCCCGAGCACTGAGCACCCACCAACCAGAGTACTGAGCACCCAGCACCCTGAGTACTGAGCACTGAGCACCCCGAGTACTGAGCACCCAGAACCCCGAGCACTGAGCACCCAGCAACCTGAGTACTGAGAACAGATCACCCTGAGTACTGAGCACCCAGAACCCTGAGTACTGAGCCCCCATCACCCTGAGTACTGAGCACCCAGCACCCCGATCACTGAGCACCCAGCACCCCGAGAATGAGCACCCAGCACCCTGAGTACTGAGAACCGAGCACCCTGAATACTGAGCACCCAGCACCCTGAGTACTGAGCCCCCAGCACCCTGAGTACTGAGCACCCAGCAATTCGAGCACTGAGCACCCAGCACCCTGAGAATGAGCACCCAGCACCATGAGTACTGAGCACCCAGCACCCTGAGTACTGAGCACTAAGCACCCAGAGCACTGAGCACCCTGCACCCAGAGCACTGAGCACCCAGCGCCCCTAGCACTGAGCACCCAGCACCCCGAGCACTGAGAACTGAGCACCCCGAGCACTGAGCACCCAGCACCCCGAGTACTGAGCACTGAGCACCCTGAGTACTGAGCAACAAGCACCCCGAGTACTGAGCACTGAGCACCCTGAGTACTGAGCACCCAGCACCCTGAGAACTGAGCACCCAGCACCCTGAGTACTGAGCACTGAGAACCCTGAGTTCTGAGCACCGAGCACCCTGAGTACTGAGCACCCAGCACCCTGATCACTGAGCACGGAGCACCCCGAGGACTGAGCACCCAGCACCCTGAGCACTGAGCACCCAGCACCTTGAGTACTGAGCACCGAGCACCCCGAGCACTGAGCACCCAGCACCCTGAGTACTGAGCACCCAGCACCCCAAGCACTGAGCACCCAGCACCCTGAGTACTGAGCACAGAGCACCCTGAGCACTGAGCACCCAGCACACTGAGCACTGAGCACCCAGCACCCTGAGCACTGAGCACTGAGCACCCAGCACCACAGCCCTGAGCACCCAGCACCCTGAGCACTGAGCACCCAGCACCCTGAGCACTGAGCAACCAGCACCCTGAGCACCCAGCACCCTGAGTACTGAGCACCCAGCACCCTGAGTACTGAGCACCCAGCACCCTGAGTACTGAGCACTCAGCACCCTGAGTACTGAGCTCCGAGCACCCCGAGCACTGAGCACCCAGCACCCTGAGCACTGAGCACCCGGAGGACTGAGCACCCAGCACCCTGATAACTGAGCACCGATCACCCTGAGCACTGAGCACCCAGCACACCGAGCACTGAGCACCCAGCACCCTGAGTACTGAGCACCCAGCACCCTGAGTACTGAGCACCCAGCACCCTGAGTACTGAGCACTCAGCACCCTGAGTACTGAGCACCGAGCGCCCCGAGCACTGAGCACCCAGCACCCTGAGCACTGAGCACCCGGA
Organism: Microtus oregoni; assembly: GCF_018167655.1. Taxonomy (NCBI): domain Eukaryota; kingdom Metazoa; phylum Chordata; class Mammalia; order Rodentia; family Cricetidae; genus Microtus; species Microtus oregoni. The sequence continues at coordinate 588,817 of NW_024543262.1, forward strand.
GGACTGAGCACCCAGCACCCTGATAACTGAGCACTGATCACCCTGAGCACTGAGCACCCAGCACACCGAGCACTGATCACGCAGCACCCTGAGTACTGAGCACCCAGCACCCCGAGCACTGAGCAACCAGCACCCTGTGTACTGAGCACCCTGAGTACTGAGCACTGAGCACCGAGCACCCTGAGTACTGAGCACCCTGAGGACTGAGCACCCAGCACCCTGAGCACTGAGCACCCAGCACCCTGAGTACTGAGCACTGATCACCCTGAGCACTGAGCACCCAGCACCCCGAGCAGTGAGCACCAAGCACCCCTAGTACTGAGCACCCAGCACCCTGAGCACTGAGCGCCCAGCACCCTGAGTACTGAGCACCCAGCACCCTGAGTACTGAGCACCCACCACCCCGAGCACTGAGCACCCTGAGTACTGAGCACTAACCACCCAGAGCGCTGAGCACCCAGCACCCCAAGCACGGAGCACCCAGGACCCCAAGCACTGAGTACTGAGCACCCAGCACCCTGAGTACTGAGCACCGAGCTCCCCGAGCACTGAGCACCCTGAGTACTGAGCACCCAGCACCCCGATCACAGAGCACCCAGCACCCTCAGCACTGAGCACCCAGCACCCCGAGCACTGAGCACACAGCACCCTGAGTACTGAGCACCCTGAGGACTGAGCACCGATCACCCTGAGCACTGAGCACCCAGCACCCTGAGCACTGAACACCCAGCACCCTGAGTATTGAGCACCCAGCACCCTGAGTACTGAGCACCCAGCACCCTGAGCACTGAGCACCCAGCACCCTGAGTACTGAGCATTCAGCACCCTGATCACAGAGCACCCAGCACCCTCAGCACTGAGCACCCAGCACCCCGAGCACTGAGCACCCAGCACCCTGAGTACTGAGCACCCTGAGTACTGAGCACCCAGCACCCTGAGTACTGAGCACCGAGCACCCTGAGCACTGAGCACCCAGCACCCTGAGTACTGAGCACCCAGCACCAAGAGTACTGAGCACCGAGCATCCTGAGCACTGAGCACCGAGCACCCCGAGCACTGAGCACCCAGCACCCTGAGTACTGAGCACCCAGCACCAAGAGTACTGAGCACCGAGCACCCCGAGCACTGAGCACCCAGCACCCTGAGTACTGAGCACCCAGCACCGTGAGTACTGAGCACCCAGCACCCTGAGTACTGAGCACCCAGCACCCTGAGCACTGAGCACAAAGCACGCTGAGTACTGAGCAATGAGCACCCTGAGTACTGAGCACCAAGGACCCTGAGCACTGAGCAGCCAGCACCCTGAGCACTGAGCACCCAGCACCCTGAGTACTGAGCACCCAGCACCCTGAGTACTGAGCACCCAGCACCCTGAGTACTGAGCACCCAGCACCCTGAGTACTGAGCACCCAGCACCCTGAGTACTGAGCACCGAGCACCCCGAGTACTGAGCACCCAGCACCCCGAGCACTGAGCGCCCAGCACCCTGAGCACTGAGCACCGAGCACCCCAAGCACTGAGCACCCAGCACCCTGAGCACTGAGCACCCTGAGGACTGAGCACCCAGCATCCTGAGTACTGAGCACCGAGCACCCCGAGCACTGAGCACCCAGCACCCTGAGCACTGAGCACCCTGAGGACTGAGCACCCAGCACCCTGAGTACTGAGCACCCAGCATCCTGAGTACTGAGCACCGATCACCCTGAGCACAGAGCACCCAGCAACCCGAGCACTGAGCACCCAGCACCCTGAGTACTGAGCACCCTGAGTACTGAGCACCCAGCACCCCGAGAACTGAGCACCCAGCTCCCTGAGTACTGAGCACCTTGAGTACTGAGCACCCAGCACCCTGAGTACTGAGCACCCTGAGTACTGAGCACCCAGCACCCTGAGCACTGAGCACCCAGCACCCTGAGTACTGAGCAACCAGCACCCTGAGCACTGAGCACCCAGCACCCTGAGTACTCAGCACCCAGCACCCTGAGTACTTAGCACCCAGCACGCTGAGCACTGAGCACCCAGCACCCTGAGTACTGAGCACCGAGCACCGTGAGTACTGAGCACCCAGCACCCTGAGTACTGAGCAACCAGCACCCTGAGTACTGAGCACCGAGCACCCAGAGTACTGAGCACCCAGCACCCTGAGCACTGAGCACCCAGCACCCTTAGTACTGAGCACCCAGCACCCTGAGTACTGAGCACCCAGCACCCCGAGCACTGAGCACCCTGAGTACTGAGCACTAAGCACCCAGAGCGCTGAGCACCCAGCACCCCAAGCACGGAGGACCCAGGAAACCGAGCACTGAGTACTGAGCACCCAGCACCCTGAGTACTGAGCACCGAGCTCCCCGAGCACTGAGCACCCTGAGTACTGAGCACCCAGCACCCTGATCACAGAGCACCCAGCACCCTCAGCACTGAGCACCCAGCACCCCGAGCACTGAGCACCCAGCACCCTGAGTACGGAGCACCCTGAGGACTGAGCACCGATCACCCTGAGCACTGAGCACCCAGCACCCTGAGTACTGAGCACCCAGCACCCTGAGTACTGAGCACCGAGCACTCCGAGCACTGAGCACCCAGCACACTGAGCACTGAGCACCCAGCACCCTGAGTACTGAGCACCCAGCACCCTGAGTACTGAGCACCCAGCACCCTGAGCAATGAGCACCCAGCACCCTGAGTACTGAGCACCCAGCACCCTGATCACAGAGCACCCAGCACCCTCAGCACTGAGCACCCAGCACCCCGAGCACTGAGCACACAGCACCCTGAGTACTGAGCACCCTGAGTACTGAGAACCCAGCACCCTGAGCACTGAGCACCCAGCACCCTGAGTACTGAGCACCGAGCACACTGAGCACTGAGCACCCAGCACCCTGAGTACTGAGCACCCAGCACCAAGAGTACTGAGCACCGAGCATCCTGAGCACTGAGCACCGAGCACCCCGAGCGCTGAGCACCCAGCACCCTGAGTACTGAGCACCCAGCACCCTGAGCACTGAGCACCCAGCACCCTGAGTACTGAGCTCCCAGCACCCTGAGTACTTAGCACCCAGCACCCTGAGCACTGAGCACCCAGCACCCTGAGTACTGAGCACCGAGCACCCTGAGTACTGAGCACCCAGCACCCTGAGTACTGAGCACCCAGCACCCTGAGTACTGAGCACCGAGCACCCCGAGTACTGACCACCCAGCACCCTGAGCACTGAGCACCCAGCACCCTGAGTACTGAGCACCCAGCACCCTGAGTACTGAGCACCCAGCACCCAGAGCACTGAGCACCCTGAGTTCTGAGCACTAAGCACCCAGAGCGCTGAGCACCCAGCACCCCAAGCACGGAGCACCCAGGACCCCGAGCACTGAGTACTGAGCACCCAGCACCCTGAGTACTGAGCACCGAGCTCCCCGAGCACTGAGCACCCTGAGTACTGAGCACCCAGCACACCGATCACAGAGCACCCAGCACCCTCAGCACTGAGCACCCAGCACCACGAGCACTGAGCACCCAGCACCCTGAGTACTGAGCACCCTGAGGACTGAGCACCGATCACCCTGAGCACTGAGCACCCAGCACCCTGAGTACTGAGCACCCAGCACCCTGAGTACTGAGCACCGAGCACTCCGAGCACTGAGCACCCAGCACCCTGAGCACTGAGCACCCAGCACCCTGAGTACTGAACACCCAGCACCCTGAGTACTGAGCACCCAGCACCCTGAGCACTGAGCACCCAGCACCCTGAGTACTGAGCACCCAGCACCCTGAGTACTGAGCACCCAGCACCCTGAGTACTGAGCACCGAGCACCCCGAGTACTGAACACCCAGCATCCCGAGCACTGAGCACCCAGCACCCTGAGCACTGAGCACCCAGCACCCCAAGCACTGAGCACCCAGCACCCTGAGTACTGAGTACTGAGCACCCTGAGTACTGAGCACCCAGCACCCTGAGCACTGAGCACCCAGCACCCTGAGTACTGAGCACCGAGCACCCCGAGCACTGAGCACCCAGCACCCTGAGGACTGAGCACCCAGGACCAAGACTACTGAGCACCAAGCATCCTGAGCACTGAGCACAGAGCACCCTGAGCACTGAGCACCCAGCACCCTGAGTACTGAGCACCCAGCACCCTGAGTAATGAGCACCCAGCACCCTGAGCACTGAGCACAAAGCACGCTGAGTACTGAGCACTGAGCACCCTGAGTACTGAGCACCAAGGACCCTGAGCACTGAGCACCCAGCACGCTGAGTACTGAGCGCTGTGCACCCTGAGTACTGAGCACCGAGCACCCTGAGTACTGAGCACCCAGCACCCTGAGCACTGAGCAGCCAGCACCCTGAGCACTGAGCACCCAGCACCCTGAGTACTGAGCACCCAGCACCCTGAGTACTGAGCACCAAGCACCCTGAGTACTGAACACCCAGCACCCTGAGCACTGAGCACTGAGCACCCAGCACCCTGAGCACTGAGCGCTGTGCACCCTGAGTACTGAGCACCGAGCACCCTGAGTACTGAGCACCCAGCACCCCTAGTACTGAGCACCCAGCACCCTGAGCACTGAGCGCCCAGCACCCTGAGTACTGAGCACCCAGCACCCTGAGTACTGAGCACCCACCACCCCGAGCACTGAGCACCCTGAGTACTGAGCACTAACCACCCAGAGCGCTTAGCACCCAGCACCCCAAGCACGGAGCACCCAGGACCCCAAGCACTGAGTACTGAGCACCAAGCACCCTGAGTACTGAGCACCGAGCTCCCCGAGCACTGAGCACCCTGAGTACTGAGCACCCAGCACCCCGATCACAGAGCACCCAGCACATTCAGCACTGAGCACCCAGCACCCCGAGCACTGAGCACACAGCACCCTGAGTACTGAGCACCCTGAGGACTGAGCACCGATCACCCTGAGCACTGAGCACCCAGCACCCTGAGCACTGAACACCCAGCACCCTGAGTATTGAGCACCCAGCACCCTGAGTACTGAGCACCCAGCACCCTGAGCACTGAGCACCCAGCACCCTGAGTACTGAGCATTCAGCACCCTGATCACAGAGCACCCAGCACCCTCAGCACTGAGCACCCAGCACCCCGAGCACTGAGCACCCAGCACCCTGAGTACTGAGCACCCTGAGTACTGAGCACCCAGCACCCTGAGTACTGAGCACCGAGCACCCTGAGCACTGAGCACCCAGCACCCTGAGTACTGAGCACCCAGCACCAAGAGTACTGAGCACCGAGCATCCTGAGCACTGAGCACCGAGCACCCCGAGCACTGAGCACCCAGCACCCTGAGTACTGAGCACCCAGCACCAAGAGTACTGAGCACCGAGCACCCCGAGCACTGAGCACCCAGCACCCTGAGTACTGAGCACCCAGCACCGTGAGTACTGAGCACCCAGCACCCTGAGTACTGAGCACCCAGCACCCTGAGCACTGAGCACAAAGCACGCTGAGTACTGAGCAATGAGCACCCTGAGTACTGAGCACCAAGGACCCTGAGCACTGAGCAGCCAGCACCCTGAGCACTGAGCACCCAGCACCCTGAGTACTGAGCACCCAGCACCCTGAGTACTGAGCACCCAGCACCCTGAGTACTGAGCACCCAGCACCCTGAGTACTGAGCACCCAGCACCCTGAGTACTGAGCACCGAGCACCCCGAGTACTGAGCACCCAGCACCCCGAGCACTGAGCGCCCAGCACCCTGAGCACTGAGCACCGAGCACCCCAAGCACTGAGCACCCAGCACCCTGAGCACTGAGCACCCTGAGGACTGAGCACCCAGCATCCTGAGTACTGAGCACCGAGCACCCCGAGCACTGAGCACCCAGCACCCTGAGCACTGAGCACCCTGAGGACTGAGCACCCAGCACCCTGAGTACTGAGCACCCAGCATCCTGAGTACTGAGCACCGATCACCCTGAGCACAGAGCACCCAGCAACCCGAGCACTGAGCACCCAGCACCCTGAGTACTGAGCACCCTGAGTACTGAGCACCCAGCACCCCGAGAACTGAGCACCCAGCTCCCTGAGTACTGAGCACCTTGAGTACTGAGCACCCAGCACCCTGAGTACTGAGCACCCTGAGTACTGAGCACCCAGCACCCTGAGCACTGAGCACCCAGCACCCTGAGTACTGAGCAACCAGCACCCTGAGCACTGAGCACCCAGCACCCTGAGTACTCAGCACCCAGCACCCTGAGTACTTAGCACCCAGCACCCTGAGCACTGAGCACCCAGCACCCTGAGTACTGAGCACCGAGCACCGTGAGTACTGAGCACCCAGCACCCTGAGTACTGAGCAACCAGCACCCTGAGTACTGAGCACCGAGCACCCAGAGTACTGAGCACCCAGCACCCTGAGCACTGAGCACCCAGTACCCTGAGTACTGAGCACCCAGCACCCTGAGTACTGAGCACCCAGCACCCCGAGCACTGAGCACCCTGAGTACTGAGCACTAAGCACCCAGAGCGCTGAGCACCCAGCACCCCAAGCACGGAGGACCCAGGAAACCGAGCACTGAGTACTGAGCACCCAGCACCCTGAGTACTGAGCACCGAGCTCCCCGAGCACTGAGCACCCTGAGTACTGAGCACCCAGCACCCTGATCACAGAGCACCCAGCACCCTCAGCACTGAGCACCCAGCACCCCGAGCACTGAGCACCCAGCACCCTGAGTACGGAGCACCCTGAGGACTGAGCACCGATCACCCTGAGCACTGAGCACCCAGCACCCTGAGTACTGAGCACCCAGCACCCTGAGTACTGAGCACCGAGCACTCCGAGCACTGAGCACCCAGCACACTGAGCACTGAGCACCCAGCACCCTGAGTACTGAGCACCCAGCACCCTGAGTACTGAGCACCCAGCACCCTGAGCAATGAGCACCCAGCACCCTGAGTACTGAGCACCCAGCACCCTGATCACAGAGCACCCAGCACCCTCAGCACTGAGCACCCAGCACCCCGAGCACTGAGCGCACAGCACCCTGAGTACTGAGCACCCTGAGTACTGAGAACCCAGCACCCTGAGCACTGAGCACCCAGCACCCTGAGTACTGAGCACCGAGCACACTGAGCACTGAGCACCCAGCACCCTGAGTACTGAGCACCCAGCACCAAGAGTACTGAGCACCGAGCATCCTGAGCACTGAGCACCGAGCACCCCGAGCGCTGAGCACCCAGCACCCTGAGTACTGAGCACCCAGCACCCTGAGCACTGAGCACCCAGCACCCTGAGTACTGAGCTCCCAGCACCCTGAGTACTTAGCACCCAGCACCCTGAGCACTGAGCACCCAGCACCCTGAGTACTGAGCACCGAGCACCCTGAGTACTGAGCACCCAGCACCCTGAGTACTGAGCACCCAGCACCCTGAGTACTGAGCACCGAGCACCCCGAGTACTGACCACCCAGCACCCTGAGCACTGAGCACCCAGCACCCTGAGTACTGAGCACCCAGCACCCTGAGTACTGAGCACCCAGCACCCAGAGCACTGAGCACCCTGAGTTCTGAGCACTAAGCACCCAGAGCGCTGAGCACCCAGCACCCCAAGCACGGAGCACCCAGGACCCCGAGCACTGAGTACTGAGCACCCAGCACCCTGAGTACTGAGCACCGAGCTCCCCGAGCACTGAGCACCCTGAGTACTGAGCACCCAGCACACCGATCACAGAGCACCCAGCACCCTCAGCACTGAGCACCCAGCACCACGAGCACTGAGCACCCAGCACCCTGAGTACTGAGCACCCTGAGGACTGAGCACCGATCACCCTGAGCACTGAGCACCCAGCACCCTGAGTACTGAGCACCCAGCACCCTGAGTACTGAGCACCGAGCACTCCGAGCACTGAGCACCCAGCACCCTGAGCACTGAGCACCCAGCACCCTGAGTACTGAACACCCAGCACCCTGAGTACTGAGCACCCAGCACCCTGAGCACTGAGCACCCAGCACCCTGAGTACTGAGCACCCAGCACCCTGAGTACTGAGCACCCAGCACCCTGAGTACTGAGCACCGAGCACCCCGAGTACTGAACACCCAGCATCCCGAGCACTGAGCACCCAGCACCCTGAGCACTGAGCACCCAACACCCCAAGCACTGAGCACCCAGCACCCTGAGTACTGAGTACTGAGCACCCTGAGTACTGAGCACCCAGCACCCTGAGCACTGAGCACCCAGCACCCTGAGTACTGAGCACCGAGCACCCCGAGCACTGAGCACCCAGCACCCTGAGGACTGAGCACCCAGGACCAAGACTACTGAGCACCAAGCATCCTGAGCACTGAGCACAGAGCACCCTGAGCACTGAGCACCCAGCACCCTGAGTACTGAGCACCCAGCACCCTGAGTAATGAGCAAACAGCACCCTGAGCACTGAGCACAAAGCACGCTGAGTACTGAGCACTGAGCACCCTGAGTACTGAGCACCAAGGACCCTGAGCACTGAGCACCCAGCACGCTGAGTACTGAGCGCTGTGCACCCTGAGTACTGAGCACCGAGCACCCTGAGTACTGAGCACCCAGCACCCTGAGCACTGAGCAGCCAGCACCCTGAGCACTGAGCACCCAGCACCCTGAGTACTGAGCACCCAGCACCAAGAGTACTGAGCACCGAACACCCCGAGCACTGAGCACCCAGCACCCTGAGTAATGAGCACCCAGCACCCTGAGCACTGAGCACAAAGCACGCTGAGTACTGAGCACTGAGCACCCTGAGTACTGAGCACCAAGGACCCTGAGCACTGAGCACCCAGCACGCTGAGTACTGAGCGCTGTGCACCCTGAGTACTGAGCACCGAGCACCCTGAGTACTGAGCACCCAGCACCCTGAGCACTGAGCACCCAGCACACCGAGTACTGAGCACCCAGCACCCTGAGTACTGAGCACCGAGCACCCCGAGAACTGAGCACCCAGCACCCTGAGTACTGAGCACCCAGCACCCTGAGTACTGAGCACCCAGCACCATGAGCACTGAGCACCCAGCACCCCGAGCACTGAGCACCCAGCACCCCGAGAATGAGCACCCAGCAGCCTGAGTACTGAGAACAGAGCACCCAGAGTACTGAGCACAAAGCACGCTGAGCACTGAGCACCCAGCACCCCGAGAATTAGCACCCAGCACCCTGAGTACTGAGCACCCAGCACCCTGAGTACTGAGCACCCAGCACCTCGTGCACTGAGCACCCTGAGTACTGAGCACCCAGCACCCTGAGTACTGAGCGCTAAGCACCCAGAGCGCTGAGCACCCAGCACCCCAAGCACGGAGCACCCAGGACCCTGAGCACTGAGTACTGAGCACCCAGCACCCTGAGTACTGAGCACCGAGCTCCCCGAGCACTGAGCACCCTGAGTACTGAGCACCCAGCACCCCGATGACAGAGCACCCAGCACCCTCAGCACTGAGCACGCAGCACCCCGAGCACTGAGCACCGAGCACCCCGAGCACTGAGCACCCAGCACCCTGAGTACTGAGCACCCAGCACCCTGAGCACTGAGCACCCAGCACCCTTAGCACTGAGCACCCAGCACCCTGAGCACTGAGCACCCAGCACCCTGAGTACTGAGCACCCAACGTACTGAGCACCGAGCACCCCTAGCACTGAGCACCCAGCACCCCGAGCACTTAGCACTGAGCACCCTGAGTACTGAGCACTGAGCACCCTTAGTACTGAGCACCGAGCACCCCGAGCACTGAGCAGCCAGCACCTTGAGTACTGAGCACCGAGCACCCCGAGCACTGAGCACCCAGCACCCTGAGTCCTGAGCATCCAGCACCCTGAGCACTGAGCACCCAGCACCCCAAGCACTGAGCACCCAGCACCCTGAGTACTGAGCACCCAGCACCCTGAGTACTGAGCACCCAGTACCCCGAGCACTGAGCACCCAGCACCCTGAGCACTGAGAACCCAGCACCCTGAGTACTGAGCACCCAGCACCCCGAGCACTGAGCACCCAGCACCCTGAGTACTGAGCACTCAGCAGCCTGAGTACTGAGCACCGAGCACCCCGAGCACTGAGCACCCAGCACCCTGAGCACTGAGCACACTGAGGACTGAGCACCCAGCACCCTGAGTACTGAGCACCCAGCACCCTGAGTACTGAGCACCCAGCATACTGAGTACTGAGCACCGATCACCCTGAGCACTGAGCACCCAGCACCCTGAGCACTGAGCACCCAGCACCCTGAGTACTGAGCACCCTGAGTATTGAGCACCCAGCACCCCGAGCACTGAGCGCCCAGCACCCCGAGTACTTAGCACCCTGAGCACTGAGCACCCAGCACCCTGAGTACTGAGCACCCAGCACACTGAGCACTGAGCACCCAGCACCCTGAGTACTGAGCACCCAGCACCCTGAGCACTGAGCACCCAGCACCCTGAGTACTGTGCACCCAGCACCCTGAGTACTTAGCACCGAGCATCCTGAGTACTGAGCACCCAGCACCCTGAGTACTGAGCACCCAGCACCCTGAGTACTGAGCACCGAGCACCCCGAGTACTGAGCACCCTGAGCACTGAGAACCCAGCACCCTGAGCACTGAGCACCCAGCACCCCAAGCACTGAGCACCCAGCACCCTGAGCACTGAGCACTCAGCACCCTGAGCACTGAGCACCCAGCACCCTGAGCACTGAGCACCCAGCACCCTGAGTACTGAGCACCCAGCACCCTGAGCACTGAGCACCCAGCACCCTGAGTACTTAGCACCCAGCACACTGAGCACTGAGCACCCAGAACCCTGAGTACTGAGCACCGACCACCCTGAGTACTGAGCACCCAGCACCCTGAGTACTGAGCACCCAGCACCCTGAGTACTGAGCACCGAGCATCCGGAGTACTGAGCACCCTGCACCCCGAGCACTGAGCACCCAGCACCCTGAGCACTGAGCACCCTGAGTACTGAGCACCCAGCACCCTGAGCACTGAGCACCCAGCACCCTGAGTACTGAGCACCGAGCACCCCGAGGACTGAGCACCCAGCACCCTGAGTACTGAGTACCCAGCACGAAGAGTACTGAGCACCGAGCATCCTGAGCACTGAGCACCGAGCACCCCGAGCACTGAGCATCCAGCACCCTGAGTACTGAGCACCCAGCACCAAGAGTACTGAGCACCGAGCACCCCGAGTACTGAGCACCCAGCACCCTGAGTAATGAGCACCCAGCACCCTGAGCACTGAGCACAAAGCACGCTGAATACTGAGCACTGAGCACCCTGAGTACTGAGCACCAAGGACCCTGAGCACTGAGCACCCAGCACGCTGAGTACTGAGCGCTGAGCACCCTGAGTACTGAGCACCGAGCACCCTGAGTACTGAGCACCCAGCACCCTGAGCACTGAGCAGCCAGCATCCTGAGCACTGAGCACCCAGCACCCCGAGCACTGAGCACCCAGCACCCTGAGCACTGAGCACCCAGCACCCCGAGGGCTGAGCACCCAGCACCCTGAGTACTGAGCACCGAGCACCCGGAGCACAGAGCACCCAGCACCCTGAGTACTGAGCACCCAGCACCCTGAGTACTGAGCACCCAGCACCCCAAGCACTGAGCACCCAGCACCCCGAGCACTGAGCACCCAGCTCCCCGAGCATGAGCACCCAGCAGCCTGAGTACTGAGAACAGAGCACCCTGAGTTCTGAGCACCCAGCACGCTGAGCACTGAGCACCCAGCACCCCGAGTACTGAGCAAACAGCACCCCGAGCACTGAGCACCCAGCACCAAGAGAATTAGCACCCAGCACCCTGAGTACTGAGCACCCAGCACCCTGAGTACTGAGCACCCAGCACCCCGTGCACTGAGCACCCTGAGTACTGAGCACCCAGCACCCTGAGTACTGAGCACCCTGAGGACTGAGCACCGATAACCCTGAGCACTGAGCACCCAGCACCCTGAGTACTGAGCACCCAGCACCCTGAGTACTGAGCACCGAGCACCCCGAGCACTGAGCACCCAGCACCCTGAGTACTGAGCACCCAGCACCCTGAGCACTGAGCACCCAGCACCCTGAGCACTGAGCACCCATCACCCTGAGCACTGAGCACCCAGCACCCTGAGTACTGAGCACCCAACGTACTGAGCACCGAGCACCCCTAGCACTGAGCACCTAGCACCCTGAGTACTGAGCACCCAGCACCCGGAGCACTGAGCACCCAGCACACCGAGCACTGAGCACTGAGCACCCTGAATACTGAGCACTGAGCACCCTTAGTACTGAGCACCGAGCACCCTGAGTACTGAGCACCCAGCACCCTGAGCACTGAGCACGGAGCATCCCGAGGACTGAGCACCCAGCACCGTGAGCACTGAGCAGCCAGCACCTTGAGTACAGAGCACCGAGCACCCCGAGCACTGAGCACCCAGCACCCTGAGTCCTGAGCACCCAGCACCCTGAGCACTGCGCACCCAGCACCCCGAGCACTGAGCACCCAGCACCCTGAGTACTGAGCACCCAGCACCCTGAGTACTGAGCACCCAGTACCCCGAGCACTGAGCACCCAGCACCCTGAGCACTGAGCACCCAGCACCGTGAGTACTGAACACCCAGCACCCCGAGCACTGAGCACCCAGCACCCTGAGTACTGAGCACTCAGCACCCTGAGTACTGAGCACCGAGCACCCCGAGCACTGAGCACCCAGCACCCTGAGCACTGAGCACCCTGAGGACTGAGCACCCAGCACCCTGTGTACTGAGCACCCAGCACCCTGAGTACTGAGCACCCAGCATCCTGAGTACTGAGCAACGATCACCCTGAGCACTGAGCACCCAGCACCCTGAGCACTGAGCAGCCAGCACCCTGAGTACTGAGCACCCTGAGTACTGAGCACCCAGCACCCCGAGCACTGAGCACCCAGCACCCCGAGTACTGAGCACCCTGAGCACTGAGCACCCAGCAACCAGAGCACTGAGCACTCTGAGGTCTGAGCACCCAGCACCCTGAGTACTGAGCACCCAGTATCCTGAGTACTGAGCACGGATCACCCTGAGCACTGAGCACCCAGCAACCCGAGCACTGAGCACCCAGCACCCTGAGTACTGAGCACCCTGAGTACTGTGCACCCAGCACCCCGAGCACTGAGCACCCAGCACCCTGAGTACTGAGCACCCTGAGTACTGAGCACCCAGCACCCTGAGCACTGAGCACCCAGCACCCTGAGTACTGAGCACCCAGCACCCTGAGCACTGAGCACCCAGGACCCTGAGTACTGAGCTCCCAGCACCCTGAGTACTTAGCACCCAGCACCCTGAGCACTGAGCACCCAGCACCCTGAGTACTGAGCACCGAGCACCCTGAGTACTGAGCACCCAGCACCCTGAGTACTGAGCACCCAGCACCCTGAGTACTGAGCACCGAGCACCCCGAGTACTGACCACCCAGCACCCTGAGCACTGAGCACCCAGCACCCTGAGTACTGAGCACCCAGCACCCTGAGTACTGAGCACCCAGCACCCAGAGCACTGAGCACCCTGAGTTCTGAGCACTAAGCACCCAGAGCGCTGAGCACCCAGCACCCCAAGCACGGAGCACCCAGGACCCCGAGCACTGAGTACTGAGCACCCAGCACCCTGAGTACTGAGCACCGAGCTCCCCGAGCACTGAGCACCCTGAGTACTGAGCACCCAGCACCCCGATCACAGAGCACCCAGCACCCTCAGCACTGAGCACCCAGCACCACGAGCACTGAGCACCCAGCACCCTGAGTACTGAGCACCCTGAGGACTGAGCACCGATCACCCTAAGCACTGAGCACCCAGCACCCTGAGTACTCAGCACCCAGCACCCTGAGTACTGAGCACCGAGCACTCCGAGCACTGAGCACCCAGCACCCTGAGCACTGAGCACCCAGCACCCTGAGTACTGAGCACCCAGCACCCTGAGTACTGAGCACCCAGCACCCTGAGCACTGAGCACCCAGCACCCTGAGTACTGAGCACCCAGCACCCTGAGTACTGAGCACCGAGCACCCCGAGTACTGAACACCCAGCACCCCGAGCACTGAGCACCCAGCACCCTGAGCACTGAGCACCCAGCACCCCAAGCACTGAGCACCCAGCACCCTGAGTACTGAGTACTGAGCACCCTGAGTACTGAGCACCCAGCACCCTGAGCACTGAGCACCCAGCACCCTGAGTACTGAGCACCGAGCACCCCGAGCACTGAGCACCCAGCACCCTGAGTACTGAGCTCCCAGGACCAAGACTACTGAGCACCAAGCATCCTGAGCACTGAGCACAGAGCACCCTGAGCACTGAGCACCCAGCACCCTGAGTACTGAGCACCCAGCACCAAGAGTACTGAGCACCGAGCACCCCGAGCAGTGAGCACCCAGCACCCTGAGTAATGAGCACCCAGCACACTGAGCACTGAGCACAAAGCACGCTGAGTACTGAGCACTGAGCACCCTGAGTACTGAGCACCAAGGACCCTGAGCACTGAGCACCCAGCACGCTGAGTACTGAGCGCTGTGCACCCTGAGTACTGAGCACCGAGCACCCTGAGTACTGAGCACCCAGCACCCTGAGCACTGAGCAGCCAGCACCCTGAGCACTGAGCACCCAGCACCCCGAGCACTGAGCACCCAGCACCCTGAGCACTGAACACCCAGCACCCCGAGTACTGAGCACCCAGCACCCTGAGTACTGAGCACCGAGCACCCCGAGAACTGAGCACCCAGCACCCTGAGTACTGAGCACCCAGCACCCTGAGTACTGAGCACCCAGCACCCCGAGCACTGAGCAACCAGCACCCCGAGCACTGAGCACCCAGCACCCCGAGAATGAGCACCCAGCAGCCTGAGTACTGAGAACAGAGCACCCAGAGTACTGAGCACCCAGCACGCTGAGCACTGAGCACAAAGCACCCCGAGAATTAGCACCCAGCACCCTGAGTACTGAGCACCCAGCACCCTGAGTACTGAGCACCCAGCACCTCGTGCACTGAGCACCCTGAGTACTGAGCACCCAGCACCCTGAGTACTGAGCGCTAAGCACCCAGAGCGCTGAGCACCCAGCACCCCAAGCACGGAGCACCCAGGACCCTGAGCACTGAGTACTGAGCAACCAGCACCCTGAGTACTGAGCACCGAGCTCCCCGAGCACTGAGCACCCTGAGTACTGAGCAAACAGCACCCCGATGACAGAGCACCCAGCACCCTGAGTACTGAGCACCCTGAGGATTGAGCACCGATAACACTGAGCACTGAGCACCCAGCACCCTGAGTACTGAGCATCCAGCACCCTGAGTACTGAGCACCGAGCACCCCGAGCACTGAGCACCCAGCACCCTGAGTACTGAGCACCCAGCACCCTGAGCACTGAGCACCCAGCACCCTTAGCACTGAGCACCCAGCACCCTGAGCACTGAGCACCCAGCACCCTGAGTACTGAGCACCCAACGTACTGAGCACCGAGCACCCCTAGCACTGAGCACCCAGCACCCTGAGTACTGAGCACTCAGCAGCCTGAGTACTGAGCACCGAGCACCCCGAGCACTGAGTACCCAGCACCCTGAGCACTGAGCACACTGAGGACTGAGCACCCAGCACCCTGAGTACTGAGCACCCAGCACCCTGAGTACTGAGCACCCAGCATACTGAGTACTGAGCACCGATCACCCTGAGCACTGAGCACCCAGCACCCCGAGCACTGAGCACCCAGCACCCTGAGTACTGAGCACCCTGAGTATTGAGCACCCAGCACCCCGAGCACTGAGCGCCCAGCACCCCGAGTACTGAGCACCCTGAGCACTGAGCACTCAGCACCCTGAGTACTGAGCACCCAGCACACTGAGCACTGAGCACCCAGCACCCTGAGTACTGAGCACCCAGCACCCTGAGCACTGAGCACCCAGCACCCTGAGTACTGAGCACCCAGCACCCTGAGTACTTAGCACCGAGCACCCTGAGTACTGAGCACCCAGCACCCTGAGTACTGAGCACCCAGCACCCTGAGTACTGAGCACCGAGCACCCCGAGTACTGAGCACCCAGCACCCTGAGCACTGAGAACCCAGCACCCTGAGCACTGAGCACCCAGCACCCCAAGCACTGAGCACCCAGCATCCTGAGCACTGAGCACTCAGCACCCTGAGCACTGAGCACCCAGCACCCTGAGCACTGAGCACCCAGCACCCTGAGTACTGAGCAACCAGGACCCTGAGCACTGAGCACCCAGCACCCTGAGTACTGAGCACCCAGCACCCTGAGTACTTAGCACCCAGCACACTGAGCACTGAGCACCCAGAACCCTGAGTACTGAGCACCGAGCACCCTGAGTACTGAGCACCGAGCACCCTGAGTACTGAGCACCCAGCACCCTGAGTACTGAGCACCGAGCATCCGGAGTACTGAGCACCCTGCACCAAGAGCACTGAGCACCCAGCACCCTGAGCACTGAGCACCCTGTGTACTGAGCACCCAGCACCCTGAGCACTGAGGACCCAGCACCCTGAGTACTGAGCACCGAGCACCCCGAGGACTGACACCCAGCACCCTGAGTACTGAGCACCCAGCACCAAGAGTACTGAGCACCCTGAGCACTGAGCACCCAGCAACCCGAGCACTGAGCACCCAGCACCCTGAGTACTGAGCACCCTGAGTACTGTGCACCCAGCACCCCGAGCACTGAGCACCCAGCACCCTGAGTACTGAGCACCCTTAGTACTGAGCACCCAGCACACTGAGTACTGAGCACCCTGAGCACTGAGCACCCTGCACCAAGAGCACTGAGCACCCAGCACCCTGAGCACTGAGCACCCTGTGTACTGAGCACCCAGCACCCTGAGCACTGAGCACCCAGCACCCTGAGTACTGAGCACCGAGCACCCCGAGGACTGAGCACCCAGCACCCTGAGTACTGAGCACCCAGCACCAAGAGTACTGAGCACCGAGCATCCTGAGCACTGAGCACCGAGCACCCCGAGCACTGAGCACCCAGCACCCTGAGTACTGAGCACCCAGCACCAAGAGTACTGAGCACTGAGCACCCCGAGTACTGAGCACCCAGCACCCTGAGTAATGAGCACCCAGCACCCTGAGCACTGAGCACAAAGCACGCTGAATACTGAGCACGGAGCACCCTGAGTACTGAGCACCAAGGACCCTGAGCACTGAGCACCCAGCACGCTGAGTACTGAGCGCTGAGCACCCTGAGTACTGAGCACCGAGCACCCTGAGTACTGAGCACCCAGCACCCTGAGCACTGAGCAGCCAGCATCCTGAGCACTGAGCACCCAGCACCCCGAGCACTGAGCACCCAGCACCCTGAGCACTGAGCACCCAGCACCCCGAGTACTGAGCACCCAGCACCCTGAGTACTGAGCAACGATCACCCTGAGCACTGAGCACCCAGCACCCTGAGCACTGAGCAGATAGCACCCTGAGTACTGAGCACCCTGAGTACTGAGCACCCAGCACCCCGAGCACTGAGCACCCAGCACCCCGAGTACTGAGCACCCTGAGCACTGAGCACCCAGCACCCTGAGCACTGAGCACTCTGAGGTCTGAGCACCCAGCACCCTGAGTACTGAGCACCCAGTATCCTGAGTACTGAGCACCGATCACCCTGAGCACTGAGCACCCAGCAACCCGAGCACTGAGCACCCAGCACCCTGAGTACTGAGCACCCTGAGTACTGTGCACCCAGCACCCCGAGCACTGAGCACCCAGCACCCTGAGTACTGAGCACCCTGAGTACTGAGCACCCAGCACACTGAGTACTGAGCACCCTGAGTACTGAGCACCCAGCACCCTGAGCACTGAGCACCCAGCACCCTGAGTACTGAGCACCCAGCACCCTGAGCACTGAGCACCCAGCACCCTGAGTACTGAGCTCCCAGCACCCTGAGTACTTAGCACCCAGCACCCTGAGCACTGAGCACCCAGCACCCTGAGTACTGAGCACCGAGCACCCTGAGTACTGAGCACCCAGCACCCTGAGTACTGAGCACCCAGCACCCTGAGTACTGAGCACCGAGCACCCCGAGTACTGACCACCCAGCACCCTGAGCACTGAGCACCCAGCACCCTGAGTACTGAGCACCCAGCACCCTGAGTACTGAGCACCCAGCACCCAGAGCACTGAGCACCCTGAGTTCTGAGCACTAAACACCCAGAGCGCTGAGCACCCAGCACCCCAAGCACGGAGCACCCAGGACCCCGAGCACTGAGTACTGAGCACCCAGCACCCTGAGTACTGAGCACCGAGCTCCCCGAGCACTGAGCACCCTGAGTACTGAGCACCCAGCACCCCGATCACAGAGCACCCAGCACCCTCAGCACTGAGCACCCAGCACCACGAGCACTGAGCACCCAGCACCCTGAGTACTGAGCACCCTGAGGACTGAGCACCGATCACCCTGAGCACTGAGCACCCAGCACCCTGAGTACTGAGCACCCAGCACCCTGAGTACTGAGCACCGAGCACTCCGAGCACTGAGCACCCAGCACCCTGAGCACTGAGCACCCAGCACCCTGAGTACTGAGCACCCAGCACCCTGAGTACTGAGCACCCAGCACCCTGAGCACTGAGCACCCAGCACCCTGAGTACTGAGCACCCAGCACCCTGAGTACTGAGCACCCAGCATCCTGAGTACTGAGCACCGAGCACCCCGAGTACTGAACACCCAGCACCCCGAGCACTGAGCACCCAGCATCCTGAGCACTGAGCACCCAGCACCCCAAGCACTGAGCACCCAGCACCCTGAGTACTGAGCACCCTGAGTACTGAGCACCCAGCACCCTGAGCACTGAGCACCCAGCACCCTGAGTACTGAGCACCGAGCACCCCGAGCACTGAGCACCCAGCACCCTGAGTACTGAGCACCCAGGACCAAGACTACTGAGCACCAAGCATCCTGAGCACTGAGCACAGAGCACCCTGAGCACTGAGCACCCAGCACCCTGAGTACTGAGCACCCAGCACCAAGAGTACTGAGCACCGAGCACCCCGAGCACTGAGCACCCAGCACCCTGAGTAATGAGCACCCAGCACCCTGAGCACTGAGCACAAAGCACGCTGAGTACTGAGCACTGAGCACCCTGAGTACTGAGCACCAAGGACCCTGAGCACTGAGCACCCAGCACGCTGAGTACTGAGCGCTGTGCACCCTGAGTACTGAGCACCGAGCACCCTGAGTACTGAGCACCCAGCACCCTGAGCACTGAGCAGCCAGCACCCTGAGCACTGAGCACCCAGCACCCCGAGCACTGAGCACCCAGCACCCTGAGCACTGAGCACCCAGCACCCCGAGTACTGAGCACCCAGCACCCTGAGTACTGAGCACCGAGCACCCCGAGAACTGAGCACCCAGCACCCTGAGTACTGAGCACCCAGCACCCTGAGTACTGAGCACCCAGCACCCCGAGCACTGAGCAACCAGCACCCCGAGCACTGAGCACCCAGCACCCCGAGAATGAGCACCCAGCAGCCTGAGTACTGAGAACAGAGCACCCAGAGTACTGAGCACCCAGCACGCTGAGCACTGAGCACAAAGCACCCCGAGAATTAGCACCCAGCACCCTGAGTACTGAGCACCCAGCACCCTGAGTACTGAGCACCCAGCACCTCGTGCACTGAGCACCCTGAGTACTGAGCACCCAGCACCCTGAGTACTGAGCGCTAAGCACCCAGAGCGCTGAGCACCCAGCACCCTAAGCACGGAGCACCCAGGACCCTGAGCACTGAGTACTGAGCACCCAGCACCCTGAGTACTGAGCACCGAGCTCCCCGAGCACTGAGCACCCTGAGTACTGAGCAAACAGCACCCCGATGACAGAGCACCCAGCACCCTCAGCACTGAGCACGCAGCACCCCGAGCACTGAGCACCCAGCACCCTGAGTACTGAGCACCCTGAGGAATGAGCACCGATAACCCTGAGCACTGAGCACCCAGCACCCTGAGTACTGAGCACCCAGCACCCTGAGTACTGAGCACCGAGCACCCCGAGCACTGAGCACCCAGCACCCTGAGTACTGAGCACCCAGCACCCTGAGCACTGAGCACCCAGCACCCTTAGCACTGAGCACCCAGCACCCTGAGCACTGAGCACCCAGCACCCTGAGTACTGAGCACCCAACGTACTGAGCACCGAGCACCCCTAGCACTGAGCACCCAGCACCCTGAGTAGTGAGCACCCAGCACCCTGAGTACTGAGCACCCAGCACACCGAGCACTGAGCACCCAGCACCCCGAGCACTGAGCACTGAGCACCCTGAGTACTGAGCACTGAGCACGCTTAGTACTGAGCACCGAGCACCCCGAGCACTGAGCAGCCAGCACCTTGAGTACTGAGCACCGAGCACCCCGAGCACTGAGCACCCAGCACCCTGAGTCCTGAGCACCCAGCACCCTGAGCACTGAGCACCCAGCACCCCAAGCACTGAGCACCCAGCACCCTGAGTACTGAGCACCGAGCACCCTGAGTACTGAGCACCCAGTACCCCGAGCACTGAGCACCCAGCACCCTGAGCACTGAGAACCCAGCACCCTTAGTACTGAGCACCCAGCACCCCGAGCACTGAGCACCCAGCACCCTGAGTACTGAGCACTCAGCAGCCTGAGTACTGAGCACCGAGCACCCCGAGCACTGAGCACCCAGCACCCTGAGCACTGAGCACACTGAGGACTGAGCACCCAGCACCCTGAGTACTGAGCACCCAGCACCCTGAGTACTGAGCACCCAGCATACTGAGTACTGAGCACCGATCACCCTGAGCACTGAGCACCCAGCACCCCGAGCACTGAGCACCCAGCACCCTGAGTACTGAGCACCCTGAGTATTGAGCACCCAGCACCCCGAGCACTGAGCGCCCAGCACCCCGAGTACTGAGCACCCTGAGCACTGAGCACCCAGCACCCTGAGTACTGAGCACCCAGCACACTGAGCACTGAGCACCCAGCACCCTGAGTACTGAGCACCCAGCACCCTGAGCACTGAGCACCCAGCACCCTGAGTACTGAGCACCCAGCACCCTGAGTACTTAGCACCGAGCACCCTGAGTACTGAGCACCCAGCACCCTGAGTACTGAGCACCCAGCACCCTGAGTACTGAGCACCGAGCACCCTGAGTACTGAGCACCCAGCACCCTGAGCACTGAGAACCCAGCACCCTGAGCACTGAGCACCCAGCACCCCAAGCACTGAGCACCCAGCACCCTGAGCACTGAGCACTCAGCACCCTGAGCACTGAGCACACAGCACCCTGAGCACTGAGCACCCAGCACCCTGAGTACTGAGCAACCAGGACCCTGAGCACTGAGCACCCAGCACCCTGAGTACTGAGCACCCAGCACCCTGAGTACTTAGCACCCAGCACACTGAGCACTGAGCACCCAGAACCCTGAGTACTGAGCACCGAGCACCCTGAGTACTGAGCACCCAGCACCCTGAGTACTGAGCACCCAGCACCCTGAGTACTGAGCACCGAGCATCCGGAGTACTGAGCACCCTGCACCCCGAGCACTGAGCACCCAGCACCCTGAGCACTGAGCACCCTGAGTACTGAGCACCCAGCACCCTGAGCACTGAGCACCAAGCACCCTGAGTACTGAGCACCGAGCACCCCGAGGACTGAGCACCCAGCACCCTGAGTACTGAGCACCCAGCACCAAGAGTACTGAGCACCGAGCATCCTGAGCACTGAGCACCGAGCACCCCGAGCACTGAGCACCCAGCACCCTGAGTACTGAGCACCCAGCACCAAGAGTACTGAGCACCGAGCACCCCAAGTACTGAGCACCCAGCACCCTGAGTAATGAGCACCCAGTACCCTGAGCACTGAGCACAAAGCACGCTGAATACTGAGCACGGAGCACCCTGAGTACTGAGCACCAAGGACCCTGAGCACTGAGCACCCAGCACGCTGAGTACTGAGCGCTGAGCACCCTGAGTACTGAGCACCGAGCACCCTGAGTACTGAGCACCCAGCACCCTGAGCACTGAGCAGCCAGCATCCTGAGCACTGAGCACCCAGCACCCCGAGCACTGAGCACCCAGCACCCTGAGCACTGAGCACCCAGCACCCCGAGTACTGAGCACCCAGCACCCTGAGTACTGAGCACCGAGCACCCCGAGAACTGAGCACCCAGCACCCTGAGTACTGAGCACCCAGCACCCTGAGTACTGAGCACCCAGCACCCCGAGCACTGAGCAACCAGCACCCCGAGCACTGAGCACCCAGCACCCCGAGAATGAGCACCCAGCCGCCTGAGTACTGAGAACAGAGCACCCAGAGTACTGAGCACCCAGCACGCTGAGCACTGAGCACAAAGCACCCCGAGAATTAGCACCCAGCACCCTGAGTACTGAGCACCCAGCACCCTGAGTACTGAGCACCCAGCACCTCGTGCACTGAGCACCCTGAGTACTGAGCACCCAGCACCCTGAGTACTGAGCGCTAAGCACCCAGAGCGCTGAGCACCCAGCACCCCAAGCACGGAGCACCCAGGACCCTGAGCACTGAGTACTGAGCACCCAGCACCCTGAGTACTGAGCACCGAGCTCCCCGAGCACTGAGCACCCTGAGTACTGAGCAAACAGCACCCCGATGACAGAGCACCCAGCACCCTCAGCACTGAGCCCGCAGCACCCCGAGCACTGAGCACCCAGCACACTGAGTACTGAGCACCCTGAGGAGTGAGCACCGATAACCCTGAGCACTGAGCACCCAGCACCCTGAGTACTGAGCACCCAGCACCCTGAGTACTGAGCACCGAGCACCCCGAGCACTGAGCACCCAGCACCCTGAGTACTGAGCACCCAGCACCCTGAGCACTGAGCACCCAGCACCCTTAGCACTGAGCACCCAGCACCCTGAGCACTGAGCACCCAGCACCCTGAGTACTGAGCACCCAACGTACTGAGCACCGAGCACCCCTAGCACTGAGCACCCAGCACCCTGAGTAGTGAGCACCCAGCACCCTGAGTACTGAGCACCCAGCACACCGAGCACTGAGCACCCAGCACCCCGAGCACTGAGCACTGAGCACCCTGAGTACTGAGCACTGAGCACCCTTAGTACTGAGCACCGAGCACCCCGAGCACTGAGCAGCCAGCACCTTGAGTACTGAGCACCGAGCACCCCGAGCACTGAGCACCCAGCACCCTGAGTACTGAGCACCCAGCACCCTGAGTACTGAGCACCCAGTACCCCGAGCACTGAGCACCCAGCACCCTGAGCACTGAGAACCCAGCACCCTGAGTACTGAGCACCCAGCACCCCGAGCACTGAGCACCCAGCACCCTGAGTACTGAGCACTCAGCAGCCTGAGTACTGAGAACCGAGCACCCCGAGCACTGAGCACCCAGCAGCCTGAGCACTGAGCACACTGAGGACTGAGCACCCAGCACCCTGAGTACTGAGCACCCAGCACCCTGAGTACTGAGCACCCAGCATACTGAGTACTGAGCACCGATCACCCTGAGCACTGAGCACCCAGCACCCCGAGCACTGAGCACCCAGCACCCTGAGTACTGAGCACCCTGAGTATTGAGCACCCAGCACCCCGAGCACTGAGCGCCCAGCACCCCGAGTACTGAGCACCCTGAGCACTGAGCACCCAGCACCCTGAGTACTGACCACCCAGCACACTGAGCACTGAGCACCCAGCACCCTGAGTACTGAGCACCCAGCACCCTGAGCACTGAGCACCCAGCACCCTGAGTACTGAGCACCCAGCACCCTGAGTACTTAGCACCGAGCACCCTGAGTACTGAGCACCCAGCACCCTGAGTACTGAGCACCCAGCACCCTGAGTACTGAGCACCGAGCACCCCGAGTACTGAGCACCCAGCACCCTGAGCACTGAGAACCCAGCACCCTGAGCACTGAGCACCCAGCACCCCAAGCACTGAGCACCCAGCACCCTGAGCACTGAGCACTCAGCACCCTGAGCACTGAGCACCCAGCACCCTGAGCACTGAGCACCCAGCACCCTGAGTACTGAGCAACCAGGACCCTGAGCACTGAGCACCCAGCACCCTGAGTACTGAGCACCCAGCACCCTGAGTACTTAGCACCCAGCACACTGAGCACTGAGCACCCAGAACCCTGAGTACTGAGCACCGAGCACCCTGAGTACTGAGCACCCAGCACCCTGAGTACTGAGCACCCAGCACCCTGAGTACTGAGCACCGAGCATCCGGAGTACTGAGCACCCTGCACCCCGAGCACTGAGCACCCAGCACCGTGAGCACTGAGCACCCTGAGTACTGAGCACCCAGCACCCTGAGCACTGAGCACCCAGCACCTCGTGCACTGAGCACCCTGAGTACTGAGCACCCAGCACCCTGAGTACTGAGCGCTAAGCACCCAGAGCGCTGAGCACCCAGCAAACCAAGCACGGAGCACCCAGGACCCTGAGCACTGAGTACTGAGCACCCAGCACCCTGAGTACTGAGCACCGAGCTCCCCGAGCACTGAGCACCCTGAGTACTGAGCAAACAGCACCCCGATGACAGAGCACCCAGCACCCTCAGCACTGAGCACGCAGCACCCCGAGCACTGAGCACCCAGCACCCTGAGTACTGAGCACCCTGAGGAGTGAGCACCGATAACCCTGAGCACTGAGCACCCAGCACCCTGAGTACTGAGCACCCAGCACCCTGAGTACTGAGCACCGAGCACCCCGAGCACTGAGCACCCAGCACCCTGAGTACTGAGCACCCAGCACCCTGAGCACTGAGCACCCAGCACCCTTAGCACTGAGCACCCAGCACCCTGAGCACTGAGCACCCAGCACCCTGAGTACTGAGCACCCAACGTACTGAGCACCGAGCACCCCTAGCACTGAGCACCCAGCACCCTGAGTAGTGAGCACCCAGCACCCTGAGTACTGAGCACCCAGCACACCGAGCACTGAGCACCCAGCACCCCGAGCACTGAGCACTGAGCACCCTGAGTACTGAGCACCCAGTACCCTGAGTACTGAGCACCCAGTACCCCGAGCACTGAGCACCCAGCACCCTGAGCACTGAGAACCCAGCACCCTGAGTACTGAGCACCCAGCACCCCGAGCACTGAGCACCCAGCACCCTGAGTACTGAGCACTCAGCAGCCTGAGTACTGAGAACCGAGCACCCCGAGCACTGAGCACCCAGCACCCTGAGCACTGAGCACACTGAGGACTGAGCACCCAGCACCCTGAGTACTGAGCACCCAGCACCCTGAGTACTGAGCACCCAGCATACTGAGTACTGAGCACCGATCACCCTGAGCACTGAGCACCCAGCACATCGAGCACTGAGCACCCAGCACCCTGAGTACTGAGCACCCTGAGTATTGAGCACCCAGCACCCCGAGCACTGAGCGCCCAGCACCCCGAGTACTGAGCACCCTGAGCACTGAACACCCAGCACCCTGAGTACTGAGCACCCAGCACACTGAGCACTGAGCACCCAGCACCCTGAGTACTGAGCACCCAGCACCCTGAGCACTGAGCACCCAGCACCCTGAGTACTGAGCACCCAGCACCCTGAGTACTTAGCACCGAGCACCCTGAGTACTGAGCACCCAGCACCCTGAGTACTGAGCACCCAGCACCCTGAGTACTGAGCACCGAGCACCCCGAGTACTGAGCACCCAGCACCCTGAGCACTGAGAACCCAGCACCCTGAGCACTGAGCACCCAGCACCCCAAGCACTGAGCACCCAGCACCCTGAGCACTGAGCACTCAGCACCCTGAGCACTGAGCACCCAGCACCCTGAGCACTGAGCACCCAGCACCCTGAGTACTGAGCAACCAGGACCCTGAGCACTGAGCACCCAGCACCCTGAGTACTGAGCACCCAGCACCCTGAGTACTTAGCACCCAGCACACTGAGCACTGAGCACCCAGAACCCTGAGTACTGAGCACCGAGCACCCTGAGTACTGAGCACCCAGCAGCCTGAGTACTGAGAACAGAGCACCCAGAGTACTGAGCACCCAGCACGCTGAGCACTGAGCACAAAGCACCCCGAGAATTAGCACCCAGCACCCTGAGTACTGAGCACCCAGCACCCTGAGTACTGAGCACCCAGCACCTCGTGCACTGAGCACCCTGAGTACTGAGCACCCAGCACCCTGAGTACTGAGCGCTAAGCACCCAGAGCGCTGAGCACCCAGCACCCTAAGCACGGAGCACCCAGGACCCTGAGCACTGAGTACTGAGCACCCAGCACCCTGAGTACTGAGCACCGAGCTCCCCGAGCACTGAGCACCCTGAGTACTGAGCAAACAGCACCCCGATGACAGAGCACCCAGCACCCTCAGCACTGAGCACGCAGCACCCCGAGCACTGAGCACCCAGCACCCTGAGTACTGAGCACCCTGAGGAGTGAGCACCGATAACCCTGAGCACTGAGCACCCAGCACCCTGAGTACTGAGCACCCAGCACCCTGAGTACTGAGCACCGAGCACCCCGAGCACTGAGCACCCAGCACCCTGAGTACTGAGCACCCAGCACCCTGAGCACTGAGCACCCAGCACCCTTAGCACTGAGCACCCAGCACCCTGAGCACTGAGCACCCAGCACCCTGAGTACTGAGCACCCAACGTACTGAGCACCGAGCACCCCTAGCACTGAGCACCCAGCACCCTGAGTAGTGAGCACCCAGCACCCTGAGTACTGAGCACCCAGCACACCGAGCACTGAGCACCCAGCACCCCGAGCACTGAGCACTGAGCACCCTGAGTACTGAGCACTGAGCACGCTTAGTACTGAGCACCGAGCACCCCGAGCACTGAGCAGCCAGCACCTTGAGTACTGAGCACCGAGCACCCCGAGCACTGAGCACCCAGCACCCTGAGTCCTGAGCACCCAGCACCCTGAGCACTGAGCACCCAGCACCCCAAGCACTGAGCACCCAGCACCCTGAGTACTGAGCACCGAGCACCCTGAGTACTGAGCACCCAGTACCCCGAGCACTGAGCACCCAGCACCCTGAGCACTGAGAACCCAGCACCCTTAGTACTGAGCACCCAGCACCCCGAGCACTGAGCACCCAGCACCCTGAGTACTGAGCACTCAGCAGCCTGAGTACTGAGCACCGAGCACCCCGAGCACTGAGCACCCAGCACCCTGAGCACTGAGCACACTGAGGACTGAGCACCCAGCACCCTGAGTACTGAGCACCCAGCACCCTGAGTACTGAGCACCCAGCATACTGAGTACTGAGCACCGATCACCCTGAGCACTGAGCACCCAGCACCCCGAGCACTGAGCACCCAGCACCCTGAGTACTGAGCACCCTGAGTATTGAGCACCCAGCACCCCGAGCACTGAGCGCCCAGCACCCCGAGTACTGAGCACCCTGAGCACTGAGCACCCAGCACCCTGAGTACTGAGCACCCAGCACACTGAGCACTGAGCACCCAGCACCCTGAGTACTGAGCACCCAGCACCCTGAGCACTGAGCACCCAGCACCCTGAGTACTGAGCACCCAGCACCCTGAGTACTGAGCACCCAGCACCCCGAGCACTGAGCACCCAGCACCCTGAGTACTGAGCACTCAGCAGCCTGAGTACTGAGAACCGAGCACCCCGAGCACTGAGCACCCAGCACCCTGAGCACTGAGCACACTGAGGACTGAGCACCCAGCACCCTGAGTACTGAGCACCCAGCACCCTGAGTACTGAGCACCCAGCATACTGAGTACTGAGCACCGATCACCCTGAGCACTGAGCACCCAGCACATCGAGCACTGAGCACCCAGCACCCTGAGTACTGAGCACCCTGAGTATTGAGCACCCAGCACCCCGAGCACTGAGCGCCCAGCACCCCGAGTACTGAGCACCCTGAGCACTGAACACCCAGCACCCTGAGTACTGAGCACCCAGCACACTGAGCACTGAGCACCCAGCACCCTGAGTACTGAGCACCCAGCACCCTGAGCACTGAGCACCCAGCACCCTGAGTACTGAGCACCCAGCACCCTGAGTACTTAGCACCGAGCACCCTGAGTACTGAGCACCCAGCACCCTGAGTACTGAGCACCCAGCACCCTGAGTACTGAGCACCGAGCACCCCGAGTACTGAGCACCCAGCACCCTGAGCACTGAGAACCCAGCACCCTGAGCACTGAGCACCCAGCACCCCAAGCACTGAGCACCCAGCACCCTGAGCACTGAGCACTCAGCACCCTGAGCACTGAGCACCCAGCACCCTGAGCACTGAGCACCCAGCACCCTGAGTACTGAGCAACCAGGACCCTGAGCACTGAGCACCCAGCACCCTGAGTACTGAGCACCCAGCACCCTGAGTACTTAGCACCCAGCACACTGAGCACTGAGCACCCAGAACCCTGAGTACTGAGCACCGAGCACCCTGAGTACTGAGCACCCAGCAGCCTGAGTACTGAGAACAGAGCACCCAGAGTACTGAGCACCCAGCACGCTGAGCACTGAGCACAAAGCACCCCGAGAATTAGCACCCAGCACCCTGAGTACTGAGCACCCAGCACCCTGAGTACTGAGCACCCAGCACCTCGTGCACTGAGCACCCTGAGTACTGAGCACCCAGCACCCTGAGTACTGAGCGCTAAGCACCCAGAGCGCTGAGCACCCAGCACCCTAAGCACGGAGCACCCAGGACCCTGAGCACTGAGTACTGAGCACCCAGCACCCTGAGTACTGAGCACCGAGCTCCCCGAGCACTGAGCACCCTGAGTACTGAGCAAACAGCACCCCGATGACAGAGCACCCAGCACCCTCAGCACTGAGCACGCAGCACCCCGAGCACTGAGCACCCAGCACCCTGAGTACTGAGCACCCTGAGGAGTGAGCACCGATAACCCTGAGCACTGAGCACCCAGCACCCTGAGTACTGAGCACCCAGCACCCTGAGTACTGAGCACCGAGCACCCCGAGCACTGAGCACCCAGCACCCTGAGTACTGAGCACCCAGCACCCTGAGCACTGAGCACCCAGCACCCTTAGCACTGAGCACCCAGCACCCTGAGCACTGAGCACCCAGCACCCTGAGTACTGAGCACCCAACGTACTGAGCACCGAGCACCCCTAGCACTGAGCACCCAGCACCCTGAGTAGTGAGCACCCAGCACCCTGAGTACTGAGCACCCAGCACACCGAGCACTGAGCACCCAGCACCCCGAGCACTGAGCACTGAGCACCCTGAGTACTGAGCACTGAGCACGCTTAGTACTGAGCACCGAGCACCCCGAGCACTGAGCAGCCAGCACCTTGAGTACTGAGCACCGAGCACCCCGAGCACTGAGCACCCAGCACCCTGAGTCCTGAGCACCCAGCACCCTGAGCACTGAGCACCCAGCACCCCAAGCACTGAGCACCCAGCACCCTGAGTACTGAGCACCGAGCACCCTGAGTACTGAGCACCCAGTACCCCGAGCACTGAGCACCCAGCACCCTGAGCACTGAGAACCCAGCACCCTTAGTACTGAGCACCCAGCACCCCGAGCACTGAGCACCCAGCACCCTGAGTACTGAGCACTCAGCAGCCTGAGTACTGAGCACCGAGCACCCCGAGCACTGAGCACCCAGCACCCTGAGCACTGAGCACACTGAGGACTGAGCACCCAGCACCCTGAGTACTGAGCACCCAGCACCCTGAGTACTGAGCACCCAGCATACTGAGTACTGAGCACCGATCACCCTGAGCACTGAGCACCCAGCACCCCGAGCACTGAGCACCCAGCACCCTGAGTACTGAGCACCCTGAGTATTGAGCACCCAGCACCCCGAGCACTGAGCGCCCAGCACCCCGAGTACTGAGCACCCTGAGCACTGAGCACCCAGCACCCTGAGTACTGAGCACCCAGCACACTGAGCACTGAGCACCCAGCACCCTGAGTACTGAGCACCCAGCACCCTGAGCACTGAGCACCCAGCACCCTGAGTACTGAGCACCCAGCACCCTGAGTACTTAGCACCGAGCACCCTGAGTACTGAGCACCCAGCACCCTGAGTACTGAGCACCCAGCACCCTGAGTACTGAGCACCGAGCACCCCGAGTACTGAGCACCCAGCACCCTGAGCACTGAGAACCCAGCACCCTGAGCACTGAGCACCCAGCACCCCAAGCACTGAGCACCCAGCACCCTGAGCACTGAGCACTCAGCACCCTGAGCACTGAGCACACAGCACCCTGAGCACTGAGCACCCAGCACCCTGAGTACTGAGCAACCAGGACCCTGAGCACTGAGCACCCAGCACCCTGAGTACTGAGCACCCAGCACCCTGAGTACTTAGCACCCAGCACACTGAGCACTGAGCACCCAGAACCCTGAGTACTGAGCACCGAGCACCCTGAGTACTGAGCACCCAGCACCCTGAGTACTGAGCACCCAGCACCCTGAGTACTGAGCACCGAGCATCCGGAGTACTGAGCACCCTGCACCCCGAGCACTGAGCACCCAGCACCCTGAGCACTGAGCACCCTGAGTACTGAGCACCCAGCACCCTGAGCACTGAGCACCAAGCACCCTGAGTACTGAGCACCGAGCACCCCGAGGACTGAGCACCCAGCACCCTGAGTACTGAGCACCCAGCACCAAGAGTACTGAGCACCGAGCATCCTGAGCACTGAGAACCGAGCACCCCGAGCACTGAGCACCCAGCACCCTGAGTACTGAGCACCCAGCACCAAGAGTACTGAGCATCGAGCACCCCAAGTACTGAGCACCCAGCACCCTGAGTAATGAGCACCCAGCACCCTGAGCACTGAGCACAAAGCACGCTGAATACTGAGCACGGAGCACCCTGAGTACTGAGCACCAAGGACCCTGAGCACTGAGCACCCAGCACGCTGAGTACTGAGCGCTGAGCACCCTGAGTACTGAGCACCGAGCACCCTGAGTACTGAGCACCCAGCACCCTGAGCACTGAGCAGCCAGCATCCTGAGCACTGAGCACCCAGCACCCCGAGCACTGAGCACCCAGCACCCTGAGCACTGAGCACCCAGCACCCCGAGTACTGAGCACCCAGCACCCTGAGTACTGAGCACCGAGCACCCCGAGAACTGAGCACCCAGCACCCTGAGTACTGAGCACCCAGCACCCTGAGTACTGAGCACCCAGCACCCCGAGCACTGAGCAACCAGCACCCCGAGCACTGAGCACCCAGCACACCGAGAATGAGCACCCAGCCGCCTGAGTACTGAGAACAGAGCACCCAGAGTACTGAGCACCCAGCACGCTGAGCACTGAGCACAAAGCACCCCGAGAATTAGCACCCAGCACCCTGAGTACTGAGCACCCAGCACCCTGAGTACTGAGCACCCAGCACCTCGTGCACTGAGCACCCTGAGTACTGAGCACCCAGCACCCTGAGTACTGAGCGCTAAGCACCCAGAGCGCTGAGCACCCAGCACCCCAAGCACGGAGCACCCAGGACCCTGAGCACTGAGTACTGAGCACCCAGCACCCTGAGTACTGAGCACCGAGCTCCCCGAGCACTGAGCACCCTGAGTACTGAGCAAACAGCACCCCGATGACAGAGCACCCAGCACCCTCAGCACTGAGCACGCAGCACCCCGAGCACTGAGCACCCAGCACACTGAGTACTGAGCACCCTGAGGAGTGAGCACCGATAACCCTGAGCACTGAGCACCCAGCACCCTGAGTACTGAGCACCCAGCACCCTGAGTACTGAGCACCGAGCACCCCGAGCACTGAGCACCCAGCACCCTGAGTACTGAGCACCCAGCACCCTGAGCACTGAGCACCCAGCACCCTTAGCACTGAGCACCCAGCACCCTGAGCACTGAGCACCCAGCACCCTGAGTACTGAGCACCCAACGTACTGAGCACCGAGCACCCCTAGCACTGAGCACCCAGCACCCTGAGTAGTGAGCACCCAGCACCCTGAGTACTGAGCACCCAGCACACCGAGCACTGAGCACCCAGCACCCCGAGCACTGAGCACTGAGCACCCTGAGTACTGAGCACTGAGCACCCTTAGTACTGAGCACCGAGCACCCCGAGCACTGAGCAGCCAGCACCTTGAGTACTGAGCACCGAGCACCCCGAGCACTGAGCACCCAGAACCCTGAGTACTGAGCACCCAGCACCCTGAGTACTGAGCACCCAGTACCCCGAGCACTGAGCACCCAGCACCCTGAGCACTGAGAACCCAGCACCCTGAGTACTGAGCACCCAGCACCCCGAGCACTGAGCACCCAGCACCCTGAGTACTGAGCACTCAGCAGCCTGAGTACTGAGAACCGAGCACCCCGAGCACTGAGCACCCAGCAGCCTGAGCACTGAGCACACTGAGGACTGAGCACCCAGCACCCTGAGTACTGAGCACCCAGCACCCTGAGTACTGAGCACCCAGCATACTGAGTACTGAGCACCGATCACCCTGAGCACTGAGCACCCAGCACCCCGAGCACTGAGCACCCAGCACCCTGAGTACTGAGCACCCAGCACCCTGAGCACTGAGCACCCAGCACCCTGAGTACTGAGCACCCAGCACCCTGAGTACTTAGCACCGAGCACCCTGAGTACTGAGCACCCAGCACCCTGAGTACTGAGCACCCAGCACCCTGAGTACTGAGCACCGAGCACCCCGAGTACTGAGCACCCAGCACCCTGAGCACTGAGAACCCAGCACCCTGAGCACTGAGCACCCAGCACCCCAAGCACTGAGCACCCAGCACCCTGAGCACTGAGCACTCAGCACCCTGAGCACTGAGCACCCAGCACCCTGAGCACTGAGCACCCAGCACCCTGAGTACTGAGCAACCAGGACCCTGAGCACTGAGCACCCAGCACCCTGAGTACTGAGCACCCAGCACCCTGAGTACTTAGCACCCAGCACACTGAGCACTGAGCACCCAGAACCCTGAGTACTGAGCACCGAGCACCCTGAGTACTGAGCACCCAGCACCCTGAGTACTGAGCACCCAGCACCCTGAGTACTGAGCACCGAGCATCCGGAGTACTGAGCACCCTGCACCCCGAGCACTGAGCACCCAGCACCGTGAGCACTGAGCACCCTGAGTACTGAGCACCCAGCACCCTGAGCACTGAGCACCCAGCACCTCGTGCACTGAGCACCCTGAGTACTGAGCACCCAGCACCCTGAGTACTGAGCACCCAGCACCCTGAGCACTGAGCACCCAGCACCCTTAGCACTGAGCACCCAGCACCCTGAGCACTGAGCACCCAGGACCCTGAGCACTGAGTACTGAGCACCCAGCACCCTGAGTACTGAGCACCGAGCTCCCCGAGCACTGAGCACCCTGAGTACTGAGCAAACAGCACCCCGATGACAGAGCACCCAGCACCCTCAGCACTGAGCACGCAGCACCCCGAGCACTGAGCACCCAGCACCCTGAGTACTGAGCACCCTGAGGAGTGAGCACCGATAACCCTGAGCACTGAGCACCCAGCACCCTGAGTACTGAGCACCCAGCACCCTGAGTACTGAGCACCGAGCACCCCGAGCACTGAGCACCCAGCACCCTGAGTACTGAGCACCCAGCACCCTGAGCACTGAGCACCCAGCACCCTTAGCACTGAGCACCCAGCACCCTGAGCACTGAGCACCCAGCACCCTGAGTACTGAGCACCCAACGTACTGAGCACCGAGCACCCCTAGCACTGAGCACCCAGCACCCTGAGTAGTGAGCACCCAGCACCCTGAGTACTGAGCACCCAGCACACCGAGCACTGAGCACCCAGCACCCCGAGCACTGAGCACTGAGCACCCTGAGTACTGAGCACTGAGCACCCTTAGTACTGAGCACGGAGCACCCCGAGCACTGAGCAGCCAGCACCTTGAGTACTGAGCACCGAGCACCCCGAGCACTGAGCACCCAGCACCCTGAGTACTGAGCACCCAGCACCCTGAGTACTGAGCACCCAGTACCCCGAGCACTGAGCACCCAGCACCCTGAGCACTGAGAACCCAGCACCCTGAGTACTGAGCACCCAGCACCCCGAGCACTGAGCACCCAGCACCCTGAGTACTGAGCACTCAGCAGCCTGAGTACTGAGAACCGAGCACCCCGAGCACTGAGCACCCAGCACCCTGAGCACTGAGCACACTGAGGACTGAGCACCCAGCACCCTGAGTACTGAGCACCCAGCACCCTGAGTACTGAGCACCCAGCATACTGAGTACTGAGCACCGATCACCCTGAGCACTGAGCACCCAGCACATCGAGCACTGAGCACCCAGCACCCTGAGTACTGAGCACCCTGAGTATTGAGCACCCAGCACCCCGAGCACTGAGCGCCCAGCACCCCGAGTACTGAGCACCCTGAGCACTGAACACCCAGCACCCTGAGTACTGAGCACCCAGCACACTGAGCACTGAGCACCCAGCACCCTGAGTACTGAGCACCCAGCACCCTGAGCACTGAGCACCCAGCACCCTGAGTACTGAGCACCCAGCACCCTGTGTACTTAGCACCGAGCACCCTGAGTACTGAGCACCCAGCACCCTGAGTACTGAGCACCCAGCACCCTGAGTACTGAGCACCGAGCACCCCGAGTACTGAGCACCCAGCACCCTGAGCACTGAGAACCCAGCACCCTGAGCACTGAGCACCCAGCACCCCAAGCACTGAGCACCCAGCACCCTGAGCACTGAGCACTCAGCACCCTGAGCACTGAGCACCCAGCACCCTGAGCACTGAGCACCCAGCACCCTGAGTACTGAGCAACCAGGACCCTGAGCACTGAGCACCCAGCACCCTGAGTACTGAGCACCCAGCACCCTGAGTACTTAGCACCCAGCACACTGAGCACTGAGCACCCAGAACCCTGAGTACTGAGCACCGAGCACCCTGAGTACTGAGCACCCAGCACCCTGAGTACTGAGCACCCAGCACCCTGAGTACTGAGCACCGAGCATCCGGAGTACTGAGCACCCTGCACCCCGAGCACTGAGCACCCAGCACCCTGAGCACTGAGCACCCTGAGTACTGAGCACCCAGCACCCTGAGCACTGAGCACCCAGCACCCTGAGTACTGAGCACCGAGCACCCCGAGGACTGAGCACCCAGCACCCTGAGTACTGAGCACCCAGCACCAAGAGTACTGAGCACCGAGTATCCTGAGCACTGAGCACCGAGCACCCCGAGCACTGAGCACCCAGCACCCTGAGTACTGAGCACCCAGCACCAAGAGTACTGAGCATCGAGGACCCCGAGTACTGAGCACCCAGCACCCTGAGTAATGAGCACCCAGCACCCTGAGCACTGAGCACAAAGCACGCTGAATACTGAGCACGGAGCACCCTGAGTACTGAGCACCAAGGACCCTGAGCACTGAGCACCCAGCACGCTGAGTACTGAGCGCTGAGCACCCTGAGTACTGAGCACCGAGCACCCTGAGTACTGAGCACCCAGCACCCTGAGCACTGAGCAGCCAGCATCCTGAGCACTGAGCACCCAGCACCCCGAGCACTGAGCACCAAGCACCCTGAGCACTGAGCACCCAGCACCCCGAGGACTGAGCACCCAGCACCCTGAGTACTGAGCACCGAGCACCCGGAGCACTGAGCACCCAGCACCCTGAGTACTGAGCACCCAGCACCCTGAGTACTGAGCACCCAGCACCCCAAGCACTGAGCACCCAGCACCCCGAGCATTGAGCACCCAGCTCCCCGAGCATGAGCACCCAGCAGCCTGAGTACTGAGAACAGAGCACCCTGAGTACTGAGCACCCAGCACGCTGAGCACTGAGCACCCAGCACCCCGAGTACTGAGCAAACAGCACCCCGAGCACTGAGCACCCAGCACCCCGAGAATTAGCACCCAGCACCCTGAGTACTGAGCACCCAGCACCCCGTGCACTGAGCACCCTGAGTACTGAGCACCCAGCACCCTGAGTACTGAGCACTAAGCACCCAGAGCGCTGAGCACCCAGCACCCCAAGCACGGAGCACCCAGGACCCCGAGCACTGAGTACTGAGCTCCCAGCACCCTGAGTACTGAGCACCGAGCTCCCCGAGCACTGAGCACCCTGAGTACTGAGCACCCAGCACCCCGATGACAGAGCACCCAGCACCCTCAGCACTGAGCACGCAGCACCCCGAGCACTGAGCACCCAGCACCCTGAGTACTGAGCACCCTGAGGACTGAGCACCGATAACCCTGAGCACTGAGCACCCAGCAACCTGAGTACTGAGCACCCAGCACCCTGAGTACTGAGCACCGAGCACCCCGAGCACTGAGCACCCAGCACCCTGAGTACTGAGCACCCAGCACCCTGAGCACTGAGCACCCAGCACCCTGAGTACTGAGCACCCAACGTACTGAGCACCGAGCACCCCTAGCACTGAGCACCCAGCACCCTGAGTACTGAGCACCCAGCACCCGGAGCACTGAGCACCCAGCACACCGAGCACTGAGCACTGAGCACCCTGAATACTGAGCACTGAGCACCCTTAGTACTGAGCACCGAGCACCCTGAGTACTGAGCACCCAGCACCCTGAGCACTGAGCACGGAGCATCCCGAGGACTGAGCACCCAGCACCGTGAGCACTGAGCAGCCAGCACCTTGAGTACAGAGCACCGAGCACCCCGAGCACTGAGCACCCAGCACCCTGAGTCCTGAGCACCCAGCACCCTGAGCACTGCGCACCCAGCACCCCGAGCACTGAGCACCCAGCACCCTGAGTACTGAGCACCCAGCACCCTGAGTACTGAGCACCCAGTACCCCGAGCACTGAGCACCCAGCACCCTGAGCACTGAGCACCCAGCACCCTGAGTACTGAACACCCAGCACCCCGAGCACTGAGCACCCAGCACCCTGAGTACTGAGCACTCAGCACCCTGAGTACTGGGCACCGAGCACCCCGAGCACTGAGCACCCAGCACCCTGAGCACTGAGCACCCTGAGGACTGAGCACCCAGCACCCTGAGTACTGAGCACCCAGCACCCTGAGTACTGAGCACCCAGCATCCTGAGTACTGAGCAACGATCACCCTGAGCACTGAGCACCCAGCACCCTGAGCACTGAGCAGCCAGCACCCTGAGTACTGAGCACCCTGAGTACTGAGAACCCAGCACCCCGAGCACTGAGCACCCAGCACCCCGAGTACTGAGCACCCTGAGCACTGAGCACCCAGCACCCTGAGTACTGAGCACCCAGCACCCTGAGCACTGAGCACCCAGCACCCTGAGTACTGAGCACCCAGCACCCTGAGCACTGAGCACCCAGCACCCTGAGTACTGAGCACCCAGCACCCTGAGTACTTAGCACCGAGCACCCTGAGTACTGAGCACCCAGGACCCTGAGTACTGAGCACCCAGCACCCTGAGTACTGAGCACTGAGCACCCCGAGTACTGAGCACCCAGCACCCTGAGCACTGAGAACCCAGCACCCTGAGCACTAAGCTCCCAGCACCCCAAGCACTGAGCACCCAGCACCCTGAGCACTGAGCACCCAGCACCCTGAGCACTGAGCACCCAGCACCCTGAGCACTGAGCACCCAGCACCCTGAGTACTGAGCACCCAACGTACTGAGCACCGAGCACCCCTAGCACTGAGCACCCAGCACCCTGAGTACTGAGCACACAGCACCCTGAGTACTGAGCACCCAGCACCCCGAGCACTGAGCACCCAGCACCCCGAGCACTGAGCACTGAGCACCCTGAGTACTGAGCACTGAGCACCCTTAGTACTGAGCACCGAGCACCCTGAGTACTGAGCACCCAACACCCTGAGCACTGAGCACGGAGCACCCCGAGGACTGAGCACCCAGAACCGTGAGCACTGAGCAGCCAGGACCTTGAGTACTGAGCACCGAGCACCCCGAGCACTGAGCACCCAGCACCCTGAGGCCTGAGCACCCAGCACCCTGAGTACTGAACACCCAGCACCCTGAGTACTGTGCACCGAGCATCCGGAGTACTGAGCACCCTGCACCCCGAGCACTGAGCACCCAGCACCCTGAGCACTGAGCACCCTGAGGAATGAGCACCCAGCACCCTGAGTACTGAGCACCCAGCATCCTGAGTACTGAGCACCGATCACCCTGAGCACTGAGCACCCAGCAACCCGAGCACTGAGCACCCAGCACCCTGAGTACTGAGCACCCTGAGTACTGAGCACCCAGCACCCTGAGAACTGAGCACCCTGAGTACTGAGCACCCACCACCCTGAGCACTGAGCACCCAGCACCCTGAGTACTGAGCACCCAGCACCCTGAGCACTGAGCACCCAGCACCCTGAGTACGGAGCACCCAGCACCCTGAGTACTTAGCACCCAGCAACCTGAGCACTGAGCACCCAGCACCCTGAGTACTGAGCACCCAGCACACCGAGCCCTGAGCACCCAGCACCCCGAGCACTGAGCACTGAGCACCCTGAGTACTGAGCACTGAGCACCCTTAGTACTGAGCACCGAGCACCCCGAGCACTGAGCAGCCAGCACCTTGAGTACTGAGCACCGAGCACCCCGAGCACTGAGCACCAAGCACCCTGAGTACTGAGCACCCAGCACCCTGAGTACTGAGCACCCAGTACCCCGAGCACTGAGCACCCAGCACCCTGAGCACTGAGAACCCAGCACCCTGAGTACTGAGCACCCAGCACCCCGAGCACTGAGCACCCAGCACCCTGAGTACTGAGCACTCAGCAGCCTGAGTACTGAGAACCGAGCACCCCGAGCACTGAGCACCCAGCAGCCTGAGCACTGAGCACACTGAGGACTGAGCACCCAGCACCCTGAGTACTGAGCACCCAGCACCCTGAGTACTGAGCACCCAGCATACTGAGTACTGAGCACCGATCACCCTGAGCACTGAGCACCCAGCACCCCGAGCACTGAGCACCCAGCACCCTGAGTACTGAGCACCCTGAGTATTGAGCACCCAGCACCCCGAGCACTGAGCGCCCAGCACCCCGAGTACTGAGCACCCTGAGCACTGAGCACCCAGCACCCTGAGTACTGAGCACCCAGCACACTGAGCACTGAGCACCCAGCACCCTGAGTACTGAGCACCCAGCACCCTGAGCACTGAGCACCCAGCACCCTGAGTACTGAGCAACCAGCACCCTGAGTACTTAGCACCGAGCACCCTGAGTACTGAGCACCCAGCACCCTGAGTACTGAGCACACAGCACCCTGAGTACTGAGCACCGAGCACCCCGAGTACTGAGCACCCAGCACCCTGAGCACTGAGAACCCAGCACCCTGAGCACTGAGCACCCAGCACCCCAAGCACTGAGCACCCAGCACCCTGAGCACTGAGCACTCAGCACCCTGAGCACTGAGCACCCAGCACCCTGAGCACTGAGCACCCAGCACCCTGAGTACTGAGCAACCAGGACCCTGAGCACTGAGCACCCAGCACCCTGAGTACTGAGCACCCAGCACACTGAGCACTGAGCACCCAGCACCCTGAGTACTGAGCACCCAGCACCCTGAGTACTTAGCACCCAGCACACTGAGCACCCAGAACCCTGAGTACTGAGCACCGAGCACCCTGAGTACTGAGCACCCAGCACCCTGAGTACTGAGCACCCAGCACCCTGAGTACTGAGCACCGAGCATCCGGAGTACTGAGCACCCTGCACCCCGAGCACTGAGCACCCAGCACCGTGAGCACTGAGCACCCTGAGTACTGAGCACCCAGCACCCTGAGCACTGAGCACCCAGCACCTCGTGCACTGAGCACCCTGAGTACTGAGCACCCAGCACCCTGAGTACTGAGCGCTAAGCACCCAGAGCGCTGAGCACCCAGGAAACCAAGCACGGAGCACCCAGGACCCTGAGCACTGAGTACTGAGCACCCAGCACCCTGAGTACTGAGCACCGAGCTCCCCGAGCACTGAGCACCCTGAGTACTGAGCAAACAGCACCCCGATGACAGAGCACCCAGCACCCTCAGCACTGAGCACGCAGCACCCCGAGCACTGAGCACCCAGCACCCTGAGTACTGAGCACCCTGAGGAGTGAGCACCGATAACCCTGAGCACTGAGCACCCAGCACCCTGAGTACTGAGCACCCAGCACCCTGAGCACTGAGCACCCAGCACCCTGAGTACTGAGCACCCAGCACCCTGAGCACTGAGCACCCAGCACCCTGAGTACTGAGCACCCAGCACCCTGAGTACTTAGCACCGAGCACCCTGAGTACTGAGCACCCAGGACCCTGAGTACTGAGCACCCAGCACCCTGAGTACTGAGCACTGAGCACCCCCGAGTACTGAGCACCCAGCACCCTGAGCACTGAGAACCCAGCACCCTGAGCACTAAGCTCCCAGCACCCCAAGCACTGAGCACCCAGCACCCTGAGCACTGAGCACCCAGCACCCTGAGCACTGAGCACCCAGCACCCTGAGCACTGAGCACCCAGCACCCTGAGTACTGAGCACCCAACGTACTGAGCACCGAGCACCCCTAGCACTGAGCACCCAGCACCCTGAGCACTGAGCACCCTGAGGACTGAGCACCCAGCACCCTGAGTACTGAGCACCCAGCACCCTGAGTACTGAGCACCCAGCATCCTGAGTACTGAGAAACGATCACCCTGAGCACTGAGCACCCAGCACCCTGAGCACTGAGCAGCCAGCACCCTGAGTACTGAGCACCCTGAGTACTGAGAACCCAGCACCCCGAGCACTGAGCACCCAGCACCCCGAGTACTGAGCACCCTGAGCACTGAGCACCCAGCACCCTGAGTACTGAGCACCCAGCACCCTGAGCACTGAGCACCCAGCACCCTGAGTACTGAGCACCCAGCACCCTGAGCACTGAGCACCCAGCACCCTGAGTACTGAGCACCCAGCACCCTGAGTACTTAGCACCGAGCACCCTGAGTACTGAGCACCCAGGACCCTGAGTACTGAGCACCCAGCACCCTGAGTACTGAGCACTGAGCACCCCGAGTACTGAGCACCCAGCACCCTGAGCACTGAGAACCCAGCACCCTGAGCACTAAGCTCCCAGCACCCCAAGCACTGAGCACCCAGCACCCTGAGCACTGAGCACCCAGCACCCTGAGCACTGAGCACCCAGCACCCTGAGCACTGAGCACCCAGCACCCTGAGTACTGAGCACCCAACGTACTGAGCACCGAGCACCCCTAGCACTGAGCACCCAGCACCCTGAGTACTGAGCACACAGCACCCTGAGTACTGAGCACCCAGCACCCCGAGCACTGAGCACCCAGCACCCCGAGCACTGAGCACTGAGCACCCTGAGTACTGAGCACTGAGCACCCTTAGTACTGAGCACCGAGCACCCTGAGTACTGAGCACCCAACACCCTGAGCACTGAGCACGGAGCACCCCGAGGACTGAGCACCCAGAACCGTGAGCACTGAGCAGCCAGGACCTTGAGTACTGAGCACCGAGCACCCCGAGCACTGAGCACCCAGCACCCTGAGGCCTGAGCACCCAGCACCCTGAGTACTGAACACCCAGCACCCTGAGTACTGTGCACCGAGCATCCGGAGTACTGAGCACCCTGCACCCCGAGCACTGAGCACCCAGCACCCTGAGCACTGAGCACCCTGAGGAATGAGCACCCAGCACCCTGAGTACTGAGCACCCAGCATCCTGAGTACTGAGCACCGATCACCCTGAGCACTGAGCACCCAGCAACCCGAGCACTGAGCACCCAGCACCCTGAGTACTGAGCACCCTGAGTACTGAGCACCCAGCACCCTGAGAACTGAGCACCCTGAGTACTGAGCACCCACCACCCTGAGCACTGAGCACCCAGCACCCTGAGTACTGAGCACCCAGCACCCTGAGCACTGAGCACCCAGCACCCTGAGTACGGAGCACCCAGCACCCTGAGTACTTAGCACCCAGCAACCTGAGCACTGAGCACCCAGCACCCTGAGTACTGAGCACCGAGCACCCTGAGCACTGAGTACCCAGCACCCTGAGTACTGAGCACAAAGCACCCCAAGCACTGAGCACCCAGCACCCTGAGCACTGAGCACCCAGCACCCTGAGCACTGAGCACCCAGCACCCTGAGCACTGAGCACCCAGCACCCTGAGTACTGAGCACCCAGCACCCCAAGCACTGAGCACCCAGCACCCTGAGCACTGAGCACCCAGCACCCCAAGCACTGAGCACCCAGCACCCTGAGCACTGAGCACCCAGCACCCTGAGCACTGAGCACCCAGCACCCTGAGCACTGAGCACCCAGCACCCTGAGTACTGAGCACCCAACGTACTGAGCACCGAGCACCCCTAGCACTGAGCACCCAGCACCCTGAGTACTGAGCACCCAGCACCCTGAGTACTGAGCACCCAGCACCCTGAGCACTGAGCACCCAGCACCCCGAGCACTGAGCACTGAGCACCCTGAGTACTGAGCACTGAGCACCCTTAGTAATGAGCACCGAGCACCCTGAGTACTGAGCACCCAGCACCCTGAGCACTGAGCACCCAGCACCCTGAGTACTGAGCACCCTGAGGAGTGAGCACCGATAACCCTGAGCACTGAGCACCCAGCACCCTGAGTACTGAGCACCCAGCACCCTGAGTACTGAGCACCGAGCACCCCGAGCACTGAGCACCCAGCACCCTGAGTACTGAGCACCCAGCACCCTGAGCACTGAGCACCCAGCACCCTTAGCACTGAGCACCCAGCACCCTGAGCACTGAGCACCCAGCACCCTGAGTACTGAGCACCCAACGTACTGAGCACCGAGCACCCCTAGCACTGAGCACCCAGCACCCTGAGTAGTGAGCACCCAGCACCCTGAGTACTGAGCACCCAGCACACCGAGCACTGAGCACCCAGCACCCCGAGCACTGAGCACTGAGCACCCTGAGTACTGAGCACTGAGCACCCTTAGTACTGAGCACCGAGCACCCCGAGCACTGAGCAGCCAGCACCTTGAGTACTGAGCACCGAGCACCCCGAGCACTGAGCACCCAGCACCCTGAGTACTGAGCACCCAGCACCCTGAGTACTGAGCACCCAGTACCCCGAGCACTGAGCACCAAGCACCCTGAGCACTGAGAACCCAGCACCCTGAGTACTGAGCACCCAGCACCCCGAGCACTGAGCACCCAGCACCCTGAGTACTGAGCACTCAGCAGCCTGAGTACTGAGAACCGAGCACCCCGAGCACTGAGCACCCAGCAGCCTGAGCACTGAGCACACTGAGGACTGAGCACCCAGCACCCTGAGTACTGAGCACCCAGCACCCTGAGTACTGAGCACCCAGCATACTGAGTACTGAGCACCGATCACCCTGAGCACTGAGCACCCAGCACCCCGAGCACTGAGCACCCAGCACCCTGAGTACTGAGCACCCTGAGTATTGAGCACCCATCACCCCGAGCACTGAGCGCCCAGCACCCCGAGTACTGAGCACCCTGAGCACTGAGCACCCAGCACCCTGAGTACTGAGCACCCAGCACACTGAGCACTGAGCACCCAGCACCCTGAGTACTGAGCACCCAGCACCCTGAGCACTGAGCACCCAGCACCCTGAGTACTGAGCAACCAGCACCCTGAGTACTTAGCACCGAGCACCCTGAGTACTGAGCATCCAGCACCCTGAGTACTGAGCACACAGCACCCTGAGTACTGAGCACCGAGCACCCCGAGTACTGAGCACCCAGCACCCTGAGCACTGAGAACCCAGCACCCTGAGCACTGAGCACCCAGCACCCCAAGCACTGAGCACCCAGCACCCTGAGCACTGAGCACTCAGCACCCTGAGCACTGAGCACCCAGCACCCTGAGCACTGAGCACCCAGCACCCTGAGTACTGAGCAACCAGGACCCTGAGCACTGAGCACCCAGCACCCTGAGTACTGAGCACCCAGCACCCTGAGTACTTAGCACCCAGCACACTGAGCACTGAGCACCCAGAACCCTGAGTACTGAGCACCGAGCACCCTCAGTACTGAGCACCCAGCACCCTGAGTACTGAGCACCCAGCACCCTGAGTACTGAGCACCGAGCATCCGGAGTACTGAGCACCCTGCACCCCGAGCACTGAGCACCCAGCACCGTGAGCACTGAGCACCCTGAGTACTGAGCACCCAGCACCCTGAGCACTGAGCACCCAGCACCTCGTGCACTGAGCACCCTGAGTACTGAGCACCCAGCACCCTGAGTACTGAGCGCTAAGCACCCAGAGCGCTGAGCACCCAGGAAACCAAGCACGGAGCACCCAGGACCCTGAGCACTGAGTACTGAGCACCCAGCACCCTGAGTACTGAGCACCGAGCTCCCCGAGCACTGAGCACCCTGAGTACTGAGCAAACAGCACCCCGATGACAGAGCACCCAGCACCCTCAGCACTGAGCACGCAGCACCCCGAGCACTGAGCACCCAGCACCCTGAGTACTGAGCACCCTGAGGAGTGAGCACCGATAACCCTGAGCACTGAGCACCCAGCACCCTGAGTACTGAGCACCCAGCACCCTGAGTACTGAGCACCGAGCACCCCGAGCACTGAGCACCCAGCACCCTGAGTACTGAGCACCCAGCACCCTGAGCACTGAGCACCCAGCACCCTTAGCACTGAGCACCCAGCACCCTGAGCACTGAGCACCCAGCACCCTGAGTACTGAGCACCCAACGTACTGAGCACCGAGCACCCCTAGCACTGAGCACCCAGCACCCTGAGTAGTGAGCACCCAGCACCCTTAGTACTGAGAACCCAGCACACCGAGCACTGAGCACCCAGCACCCCGAGCACTGAGCACTGAGCACCCTGAGTACTGAGCACTGAGCACCCTTAGTACTGAGCACGGAGCACCCCGAGCACTGAGCAGCCTGCACCTTGAGT
Source organism: Microtus oregoni (assembly GCF_018167655.1). Lineage (NCBI taxonomy): Eukaryota > Metazoa > Chordata > Mammalia > Rodentia > Cricetidae > Microtus > Microtus oregoni. The sequence goes on from NW_024543262.1 coordinate 633,514, forward strand.
ACTGAGCACCGAGCACCCCGAGCACTGAGCACCCAGCACCCTGAGTACTGAGCACCCAGCACCCTGAGTACTGAGCACCCAGTACCCCGAGCACTGAGCACCCAGCACCCTGAGCACTGAGAACCCAGCACCCTGAGTACTGAGCACCCAGCACCCCGAGCACTGAGCACCCAGCACCCTGAGTACTGAGCACTCAGCAGCCTGAGTACTGAGAACCGAGCACCCCGAGCACTGAGCACCCAGCACCCTGAGCACTGAGCACACTGAAGACTGAGCACCCAGCACCCTGAGTACTGAGCACCCAGCACCCTGAGTACTGAGCACCCAGCATACTGAGTACTGAGCACCGATCACCCTGAGCACTGAGCACCCAGCACCCCGAGCACTGAGCACCCAGCACCCTGAGTACTGAGCACCCTGAGTATTGAGCACCCAGCACCCCGAGCACTGAGCGCCCAGCACCCCGAGTACTGAGCACCCTGAGCACTGAGCACCCAGCACCCTGAGTACTGAGCACCCAGCACACTGAGCACTGAGCACCCAGCACCCTGAGTACTGAGCACCCAGCACCCTGAGCACTGAGCACCCAGCACCCTGAGTACTGAGCACCCAGCACCCTGAGTACTTAGCACCGAGCACCCTGAGTACTGAGCACCCAGCACCCTGAGTACTGAGCACCCAGCACCCTGAGTACTGAGCACCGAGCACCCCGAGTACTGAGCACCCAGCACCCTGAGCACTGAGAACCCAGCACCCTGAGCACTGAGCACCCAGCACCCCAAGCACTGAGCACCCAGCACCCTGAGCACTGAGCACTCAGCACCCTGAGCACTGAGCACCCAGCACCCTGAGCACTGAGCACCCAGCACCCTGAGTACTGAGCAACCAGGACCCTGAGCACTGAGCACCCAGCACCCTGAGTACTGAGCACCCAGCACCCTGAGTACTTTGCACCCAGCACACTGAGCACTGAGCACCCAGAACCCTGAGTACTGAGCACCGAGCACCCTGAGTACTGAGCACAGAGCACCCTGAGTACTGAGCACCCAGCACCCTGAGTACTGAGCACCGAGCATCCGGAGTACTGAGCACCCTGCACCCCGAGCACTGAGCACCCAGCACCCTGAGCACTGAGCACCCTGAGTACTGAGCACCCAGCACCCTGAGCACTGAGCACCCAGCACCCTGAGTACTGAGCACCGAGCACCCCGAGGACTGAGCACCCAGCACCCTGAGTACTGAGCACCCAACACCAAGAGTACTGAGCACCGAGCATTCTGAGCACTGAGCACCGAGCACCCCGAGCACTGAGCACCCAGCACCCTGAGTACTGAGCACCCAGCACCAAGAGTACTGAGCATCGAGCACCCCGAGTACTGAGCACCCAGCACCCTGAGTAATGAGCACCCAGCACCCTGAGCACTGAGCACAAAGCACGCTGAATACTGAGCACGGAGCACCCTGAGTACTGAGCACCAAGGACCCTGAGCACTGAGCACCCAGCACGCTGAGTACTGAGCGCTGAGCACCCTGAGTACTGAGCACCGAGCACCCTGAGTACTGAGCACCCAGCACCCTGAGCACTGAGCAGCCAGCATCCTGAGCACTGAGCACCCAGCACCCCGAGCACTGAGCACCAAGCACCCTGAGCACTGAGCACCCAGCACCCCGAGGACTGAGCACCCAGCACCCTGAGTACTGAGCACCGAGCACCCGGAGCACTGAGCACCCAGCACCCTGAGTACTGAGCACCCAGCACCCTGAGTACTGAGCACCCAGCACCCCAAGCACTGAGCACCCAGCACCCCGAGCATTGAGCACCCAGCTCCCCGAGCATGAGCACCCAGCAGCCTGAGTACTGAGAACAGAGCACCCTGAGTACTGAGCACCCAGCACGCTGAGCACTGAGCACCCAGCACCCCGAGTACTGAGCAAACAGCACCCCGAGCACTGAGCACCCAGCACCCCGAGAATTAGCACCCAGCACCCTGAGTACTGAGCACCCAGCACCCTGAGTACTGAGCACCCAGCACCCCGTGCACTGAGCACCCTGAGTACTGAGCACCCAGCACCCTGAGTACTGACCACTAAGCACCCAGAGCGCTGAGCACCCAGCACCCCAAGCACGGAGCACCCAGGACCCCGAGCACTGAGTACTGAGCTCCCAGCACCCTGAGTACTGAGCACCGAGCTCCCCGAGCACTGAGCACCCTGAGTACTGAGCACCCAGCACCCCGATGACAGAGCACCCAGCACCCTCAGCACTGAGCACGCAGCACCCCGAGCACTGAGCACCCAGCACCCTGAGTACTGAGCACCCTGAGGACTGAGCACCGATAACCCTGAGCACTGAGCACCCAGCAACCTGAGTACTGAGCACCCAGCACCCTGAGTACTGAGCACCGAGCACCCCGAGCACTGAGCACCCAGCACCCTGAGTACTGAGCACCCAGCACACTGAGCACTGAGCACCCAGAACCCTGAGTACTGAGCACCGAGCACCCTGAGTACTGAGCACCCAGCACCCTGAGTACTGAGCACCCAGCACCCTGAGTACTGAGCACCGAGCATCCGGAGTACTGAGCACCCTGCACCCCGAGCACTGAGCACACAGCACCCTGAGCACTGAGCACCCTGAGTACTGAGCACCCAGCACCCTGAGCACTGAGCACCCAGCACCCTGAGTACTGAGCACCGAGCACCCCGAGGACTGAGCACCCAGCACCCTGAGTACTGAGCACCCAGCACCAAGAGTACTGAGCATCGAGCACCCCGAGTACTGAGCACCCAGCACCCTGAGTAATGAGCACCCAGCACCCTGAGCACTGAGCACAAAGCACGCTGAATACTGAGCACGGAGCACCCTGAGTACTGAGCACCAAGGACCCTGAGCACTGAGCACCCAGCACGCTGAGTACTGAGCGCTGAGCACCCTGAGTACTGAGCACCGAGCACCCTGAGTACTGAGCACCCAGCACCCTGAGCACTGAGCAGCCAGCATCCTGAGCACTGAGCACCCAGCACCCCGAGCACTGAGCACCCAGCACCCTGATCACTGAGCACCCAGCACCCCGAGGACTGAGCACCCAGCACCCTGAGTACTGAGCACCGAGCACCCGGAGCACTGAGCACCCAGCACCCTGAGTACTGAGCACCCAGCACCCTGAGTACTGAGCACCCAGCACCCCAAGCACTGAGCACCCAGCACCCCGAGAATTGAGCACCCACCTCCCCGAGCATGAGCACCCAGCAGCCTGAGTACTGAGAACAGAGCACCCTGAGTACTGAGCACCCAGCACGCTGAGCACTGAGCACCCAGCACCCCGAGTACTGAGCAAACAGCACCCCGAGCACTGAGCACCCAGCACCCCGAGAATTAGCACCCAGCACCCTGAGTACTGAGCACCCAGCACCCTGAGTACTGAGCACCCAGCACCCCGTGCACTGAGCACCCTGAGTACTGAGCACCCAGCACCCTGAGTACTGAGCACTAAGCACCCAGAGCTCTGAGCACCCAGCACCCCAAGCACGGAGCACCCAGGACCCCGAGCACTGAGTACTGAGCACCCAGCACCCTGAGTACTGAGCACCGAGCTCCCCGAGCACTGAGCACCCTGAGTACTGAGCACCCAGCACCCCGATGACAGAGCACCCAGCACCCTCAGCACTGAGCACGCATCACCCCGAGCACTGAGCACCCAGCACCCTGAGTACTGAGCACCCTGAGGACTGAGCACCGATAACCCTGAGCACTGAGCACCCAGCAACCTGAGTACTGAGCACCCAGCACCCTGAGTACTGAGCACCGAGCACCCCGAGCACTGAGCACCCAGCACCCTGAGTACTGAGCACCCAGCACCCTGAGCACTGAGCACCCAGCACCCTGAGTACTGAGCACCCAACGTACTGAGCACCGAGCACCCCTAGCACTGAGCACCCAGCACCCTGAGTACTGAGCACCCAGCACCCGGAGCACTGAGCACCCAGCACACCGAGCACTGAGCACTGAGCACCCTGAATACTGAGCACTGAGCACCCTTAGTACTGAGCACCGAGCACCCTGAGTACTGAGCACCCAGCACCCTGAGCACTGAGCACGGAGCATCCCGAGGACTGAGCACCCAGCACCGTGAGCACTGAGCAGCCATTACCTTGAGTACAGAGCACCGAGCACCCCGAGCACTGAGCACCCAGCACCCTGAGTCCTGAGCACCCAGCACCCTGAGCACTGCGCACCCAGCACCCCGAGCACTGAACACCCAGCACCCTGAGTACTGAGCACCCAGCACCCTGAGTACTGAGCACCCAGTACACCGAGCACTGAGCACCCAGCACCCTGAGCACTGAGCACCCAGCACCCTGAGTACTGAACACCCAGCACCCCGAGCACTGAGCACCCAGCACCCTGAGTACTGAGCACTCAGCACCCTGAGTACTGAGCACCGAGCACCCCGAGCACTGAGCACCCATCACCCTGAGCACTGAGCACCCTGAGGACTGAGCACCCAGCACCCTGAGTACTGAGCACCCAGCACCCTGAGTACTGAGCACCCAGCATCCTGAGTACTGAGCAACGATCACCCTGAGCACTGAGCACCCAGCACCCTGAGCACTGAGCAGCCAGCACCCTGAGTACTGAGCACCCTGAGTACTGAGAACCCAGCACCCCGAGCACTGAGCACCCAGCACCCCGAGTACTGAGCACCCTGAGCACTGAGCACCCAGCACCCTGAGTACTGAGCACCCAGCACCCTGAGCACTGAGCACCCAGCACCCTGAGTACTGAGCACCCAGCACCCTGAGCACTGAGCACCCAGCACCCTGAGTACTGAGCACCCAGCACCCTGAGTACTTAGCACCGAGCACCCTGAGTACTGAGCACCCAGGACCCTGAGTACTGAGCACCCAGCACCCTGAGTACTGAGCACTGAGCACCCCGAGTACTGAGCACCCAGCACCCTGAGCACTGAGAACCCAGCACCCTGAGCACTAAGCACCCAGCACCCCAAGCACTGAGCACCCAGCACCCTGAGCACTGAGCACCCAGCACCCTGAGAACTGAGCACCCAGCACCCTGAGCACTGAGCACCCAGCACCCTGAGTACTGAGCACCCAACGTACTGAGCACCGAGCACCCCTAGCCCTGAGCACCCAGCACCCTGAGTACTGAGCACACAGCACCCTGAGTACTGAGCACCCAGCACCCCGAGCACTGAGCACCCAGCACCCCGAGCACTGAGCACTGAGCACCCTGAGTACTGAGCACTGAGCACCCTTAGTACTGAGCACCGAGCACCCTGAGTACTGAGCACCCAACACCCTGAGCACTGAGCACGGAGCACCCCGAGGACTGAGCACCCAGAACCGTGAGCACTGAGCAGCCAGGACCTTGAGTACTGAGCACCGAGCACCCCGAGCACTGAGCACCCAGCACCCTGAGGCCTGAGCACCCAGCACCCTGAGTACTGAGCACCCAGCACCCTGAGTACTGAGCACCGAGCATCCGGAGTACTGAGCACCCTGCACCCCGAGCACTGAGCACCCAGCACCCTGAGCACTGAGCACCCTGAGGAATGAGCACCCAGCACCCTGAGTACTGAGCACCCAGCATCCTGAGTACTGAGCACCGATCACCCTGAGCACTGAGCACCCAGCAACCCGAGCACTGAGCACCCAGCACCCTGAGTACTGAGCACCCTGAGTACTGAGCACCCAGCACACCGAGAACTGAGCACCCTGAGTACTGAGCACCCACCACCCTGAGCACCCAGCACCCTGAGTACTGAGCACCCAGCACCCTGAGCACTGAGCACCCAGCACCCTGAGTACGGAGCACCCAGCACCCTGAGCACTGAGTACCCAGCACCCTGAGTACTGAGCACACAGCACCCCAAGCACTGAGCACCCAGCACCCTGAGCACTGAGCACCCAGCACCCTGAGCACTGAGCACCCAGCACCCTGAGCACTGAGCACCCAGCACCCTGAGTACTGAGCACCCAGCACCCCAAGCACTGAGCACCCAGCACCCTGAGCACTGAGCACCCAGCACCCCAAGCACTGAGCACCCAGCACCCTGAGCACTGAGCACCCAGCACCCTGAGCACTGAGCACCCAGCACCCTGAGCACTGAGCACCCAGCACCCTGAGTACTGAGCACCCAACGTACTGAGCACCGAGCACCCCTAGCACTGAGCACCCAGCACCCTGAGTACTGAGCACCCAGCACCCTGAGTACTGAGCACCCAGCACCCCGAGCACTGAGCACCCAGCACCCCGAGCACTGAGCACTGAGCACCCTGAGTACTGAGCACTGAGCACCCTTAGTAATGAGCACCGAGCACCCTGAGTACTGAGCACCCAGCACCCTGAGCACTGAGCACGGAGCACCCCGAGGACTGAGCACCCAGCACCGTGAGCACTGAGCAGCCAGCACCTTGAGTACTGAGCACCGAGCACCCCGAGCACTGAGCACCCAGCACCCTGAGTCCTGAGCACCCAGCACCCTGAGCACTGAGCACCCAGCACCCCGAGCACTGAGCACCCAGCACCCTGAGTACTGAGCACCCAGCACCCTGAGTACTGAGCACTCAGCACCCTGAGTACTGAGCACCGAGCACCCCGAGCACTGAGCACCCAGCACCCTGAGCACTGAGCACACTGAGGACTGAGCACCCAGCACCCTGAGTACTGAGCACCCAGCACCCTGAGTACTGAGCACCCAGCATACTGAGTACTGAGCACCGATCACCCTGAGCACTGAGCACCCAGCACCCCGAGCACTGAGCACCCAGCACCCTGAGTACTGAGCACCCTGAGTATTGAGCACCCAGCACCCTGAGCACTGAGCTCCCAGCACCCCGAGTACTGAGCACCCTGAGCACTTAGCACTGAGCACCCAGCACCCTGAGTACTGAGCACCCAGCACCCTGAGCACTGAGCACCCAGCACCCTGAGTACTGAGCACCCAGCACCCTGAGTACTTAGCACCGAGCACCCTGAGTACTGAGCACCCAGCACCCTGAGTACTGAGCACCCAGCACCCTGAGTACTGAGCACCGAGCACCCTGAGTACTGAGCACCCAGCACCCTGAGCACTGAGAACCCAGCACCCTGAGCACTGAGCACCCAGCACCCCAAGCACTGAGCACCCAGCACCCTGAGCACTGAGCACTCAGCACCCTGAGCACTGAGCACCCAGCACCCTGAGCACTGAGCACCCAGCACCCTGAGTACTGAGCACCCAGCACCCTGAGCACTGAGCACACAGCACCCTGAGTACTGAGCACCCAGCACCCTGAGTACTGAGCACCCAGCACCCTGAGCACTGAGCACCCAGCACCCCGAGCACTGAGCACCCAGCACCCTGAGTACTGAGCACCCTGAGTACTGAGCACCCAGCACCCCGAGCACTGAGCACCCAGCACCCCGAGTACTGAGCACCCTGAGTACTGAGCACCCAGCACCCCGAGCACTGAGCACCCTGCACCCTGAGTACTGAGAACCAAAGCACCATGAGTACTGAGCACCCTGAGTACTGAGCACCCAGCACCCTGAGCACTGAGCACCCAGCACCCTGAGTACTGAGCACCCAGCACCCTGAGCACTGAGCACCCAGCACCCTGAGTCCTGAGCACCCAGCACCCTGAGTTCTTAGCACCCAGCACACTGAGCACTGAGCACCCAGCACCCTGAGTACTGAGCACCGAGCACCCTGAGTACTGAGCACCCAGCACCCTGAGTACTGAGCACCCAGCACGCTGAGTACTGAGCACCGAGCATCCGGAGTACTGAGCACCCTGCACCCCGAGCACTGAGCACCCAGCACCCTGAGCACTGAGCACCCTGAGGACTGAGCACCCAGCACCCTGAGTACTGAGCACCCAGTATCCTGAGTACTGAGCACCGATCACCCTGAGCACTGAGCACCCAGCAACCCGAGCACTGAGCACCCAGCACCCTGAGTACTGAGCACCCTGAGTACTGTGCACCCAGCACCCCGAGCACTGCGCACCCAGCACCCCGAGCACTGAGCACCCAGCACCCTGAGTACTGAGCACCCAGGACCCTGAGTACTGAGCACCCAGTACCAAGAGCACTGAGCACCCAGCACCCTGAGCACTGAGCACCCAGCACCCTGAGTACTGAACACCCAGCACCCCGAGCACTGAGCACCCAGCACCCTGAGTACTGAGCACTCAGCACCCTGATTACTGAGCACCGAGCACCCCGAGCACTGAGCACCCAGCACCCTGAGCACTGAGCACCCTGAGGACTGAGCACCCAGCACCCTGAGTACTGAGCACCCAGCACCCTGAGTACTGAGCACCCAGCATCCTGAGTACTGAGCAACGATCACCCTGAGCACTGGGCACCCAGCACCCTGAGCACTGAGCAGCCAGCACCCTGAGTACTGAGCACCCTGAGTACTGAGCACCCAGCACCCCGAGCACTGAGCACCCAGCACCCCGAGTACTGAGCACCCTGAGCACTGAGCACCCAGCACCCTGAGTACTGAGCACCCAGCACCCTGAGCACTGAGCACCCAACACCCTGAGTACTGAGCACAAAGCACCCTGAGCACTGAGCACCCAGCACCCTGAGTACTGAGCACCCAGCACCCTGAGTACTTAGCACTGAGCACCCTGAGTACTGAGCACCCAGGACCCTGAGTACTGAGCACCCAGCACCCTGAGTACTGAGCACCGAGCACCCCGAGTACTGAGCACCCAGCACCCTGAGCACTGAGAACCCAGCACCCTGAGCACTAAGCACCCAGCACCCCAAGCACTGAGCACCCAGCATCCTGAGCACTGAGCACCCAACACCGTGAGCACTGAGCACCCAGCACCCTGAGCACTGAGCACCCAGCACCCTGAGTACTGAGCACCCAACGTACTGAGCACCGAGCACCCCTAGCACTGAGCACCCAGCACCCTGAGTACTGAGCACCCAGCACCCTGAGTACTGAGCACCCAGCACCCCGTGCACTGAGCACCCTGAGTACTGAGCACCCAGCACCCTGAGTACTGAGCACTAAGCACCCAGAGCTCTGAGCACCCAGCACCCCAAGCACGGAGCACCCAGGACCCCGAGCACTGAGTACTGAGCACCCAGCACCCTGAGTACTGAGCACCGAGCTCCCCGAGCACTGAGCACCCTGAGTACTGAGCACCCAGCACCCCGATGACAGAGCACCCAGCACCCTCAGCACTGAGCACGCATCACCCCGAGCACTGAGCACCCAGCACCCTGAGTACTGAGCACCCTGAGGACTGAGCACCGATAACCCTGAGCACTGAGCACCCAGCAACCTGAGTACTGAGCACCCAGCACCCTGAGTACTGAGCACCGAGCACCCCGAGCACTGAGCACCCAGCACCCTGAGTACTGAGCACCCAGCACCCTGAGCACTGAGCACCCAGCACCCTGAGTACTGAGCACCCAACGTACTGAGCACCGAGCACCCCTAGCACTGAGCACCCAGCACCCTGAGTACTGAGCACCCAGCACCCGGAGCACTGAGCACCCAGCACACCGAGCACTGAGCACTGAGCACCCTGAATACTGAGCACTGAGCACCCTTAGTACTGAGCACCGAGCACCCTGAGTACTGAGCACCCAGCACCCTGAGCACTGAGCACGGAGCATCCCGAGGACTGAGCACCCAGCACCGTGAGCACTGAGCAGCCATTACCTTGAGTACAGAGCACCGAGCACCCCGAGCACTGAGCACCCAGCACCCTGAGTCCTGAGCACCCAGCACCCTGAGCACTGCGCACCCAGCACCCCGAGCACTGAACACCCAGCACCCTGAGTACTGAGCACCCAGCACCCTGAGTACTGAGCACCCAGTACCCCGAGCACTGAGCACCCAGCACCCTGAGCACTGAGCACCCAGCACCCTGAGTACTGAACACCCAGCACCCCGAGCACGAGCACCCAGCACCCTGAGTACTGAGCACTCAGCACCCTGAGTACTGAGCACCGAGCACCCCGAGCACTGAGCACCCATCACCCTGAGCACTGAGCACCCTGAGGACTGAGCACCCAGCACCCTGAGTACTGAGCACCCAGCACCCTGAGTACTGAGCACCCAGCATCCTGAGTACTGAGCAACGATCACCCTGAGCACTGAGCACCCAGCACCCTGAGCACTGAGCAGCCAGCACCCTGAGTACTGAGCACCCTGAGTACTGAGAACCCAGCACCCCGAGCACTGAGCACCCAGCACCCCGAGTACTGAGCACCCTGAGCACTGAGCACCCAGCACCCTGAGTACTGAGCACCCAGCACCCTGAGCACTGAGCACCCAGCACCCTGAGTACTGAGCACCCAGCACCCTGAGCACTGAGCACCCAGCACCCTGAGTACTGAGCACCCAGCACCCTGAGTACTTAGCACCGAGCACCCTGAGTACTGAGCACCCAGGACCCTGAGTACTGAGCACCCAGCACCCTGAGTACTGAGCACTGAGCACCCCGAGTACTGAGCACCCAGCACCCTGAGCACTGAGAACCCAGCACCCTGAGCACTAAGCACCCAGCACCCCAAGCACTGAGCACCCAGCACCCTGAGCATTGAGCACCCAGCACCCTGAGAACTGAGCACCCAGCACCCTGAGCACTGAGCACCCAGCACCCTGAGTACTGAGCACCCAACGTACTGAGCACCGAGCACCCCTAGCCCTGAGCACCCAGCACCCTGAGTACTGAGCACACAGCACCCTGAGTACTGAGCACCCAGCACCCCGAGCACTGAGCACCCAGCACCCCGAGCACTGAGCACTGAGCACCCTGAGTACTGAGCACTGAGCACCCTTAGTACTGAGCACCGAGCACCCTGAGTACTGAGCACCCAACACCCTGAGCACTGAGCACGGAGCACCCCGAGGACTGAGCACCCAGAACCGTGAGCACTGAGCAGCCAGGACCTTGAGTACTGAGCACCGAGCACCCCGAGCACTGAGCACCCAGCACCCTGAGGCCTGAGCACCCAGCACCCTGAGTACTGAGCACCCAGCACCCTGAGTACTGAGCACCGAGCATCCGGAGTACTGAGCACCCTGCACCCCGAGCACTGAGCACCCAGCACCCTGAGCACTGAGCACCCTGAGGAATGAGCACCCAGCACCCTGAGTACTGAGCACCCAGCATCCTGAGTACTGAGCACCGATCACCCTGAGCACTGAGCACCCAGCAACCCGAGCACTGAGCACCCAGCACCCTGAGTACTGAGCACCCTGAGTACTGAGCACCCAGCACACCGAGAACTGAGCACCCTGAGTACTGAGCACCCACCACCCTGAGCACCCAGCACCCTGAGTACTGAGCACCCAGCACCCTGAGCACTGAGCACCCAGCACCCTGAGTACGGAGCACCCAGCACCCTGAGCACTGAGTACCCAGCACCCTGAGTACTGAGCACACAGCACCCCAAGCACTGAGCACCCAGCACCCTGAGCACTGAGCACCCAGCACCCTGAGCACTGAGCACCCAGCACCCTGAGCACTGAGCACCCAGCACCCTGAGTACTGAGCACCCAGCACCCCAAGCACTGAGCACCCAGCACCCTGAGCACTGAGCACCCAGCACCCCAAGCACTGAGCACCCAGCACCCTGAGCACTGAGCACCCAGCACCCTGAGCACTGAGCACCCAGCACCCTGAGCACTGAGCACCCAGCACCCTGAGTACTGAGCACCCAACGTACTGAGCACCGAGCACCCCTAGCACTGAGCACCCAGCACCCTGAGTACTGAGCACCCAGCACCCTGAGTACTGAGCACCCAGCACCCCGAGCACTGAGCACCCAGCACCCCGAGCACTGAGCACTGAGCACCCTGAGTACTGAGCACTGAGCACCCTTAGTAATGAGCACTGAGCACCCTGAGTACTGAGCACCCAGCACCCTGAGCACTGAGCACGGAGCACCCCGAGGACTGAGCACCCAGCACCGTGAGCACTGAGCAGCCAGCACCTTGAGTACTGAGCACCGAGCACCCCGAGCACTGAGCACCCAGCACCCTGAGTCCTGAGCACCCAGCACCCTGAGCACTGAGCACCCAGCACCCCGAGCACTGAGCACCCAGCACCCTGAGTACTGAGCACCCAGCACCCTGAGTACTGAGCACTCAGCACCCTGAGTACTGAGCACCGAGCACCCCGAGCACTGAGCACCCAGCACCCTGAGCACTGAGCACACTGAGGACTGAGCACCCAGCACCCTGAGTACTGAGCACCCAGCACCCTGAGTACTGAGCACCCAGCATACTGAGTACTGAGCACCGATCACCCTGAGCACTGAGCACCCAGCACCCCGAGCACTGAGCACCCAGCACCCTGAGTACTGAGCACCCTAAGTATTGAGCACCCAGCACCCTGAGCACTGAGCTCCCAGCACCCCGAGTACTGAGCACCCTGAGCACTTAGCACTGAGCACCCAGCACCCTGAGTACTGAGCACCCAGCACCCTGAGCACTGAGCACCCAGCACCCTGAGTACTGAGCACCCAGCACCCTGAGTACTTAGCACCGAGCACCCTGAGTACTGAGCACCCAGCACCCTGAGTACTGAGCACCCAGCACCCTGAGTACTGAGCACCGAGCACCCTGAGTACTGAGCACCCAGCACCCTGAGCACTGAGAACCCAGCACCCTGAGCACTGAGCACCCAGCACCCCAAGCACTGAGCACCCAGCACCCTGAGCACTGAGCACTCAGCACCCTGAGCACTGAGCACCCAGCACCCTGAGCACTGAGCACCCAGCACCCTGAGTACTGAGCACCCAGCACCCTGAGCACTGAGCACACAGCACCCTGAGTACTGAGCACCCAGCACCCTGAGTACTGAGCACCCAGCACCCTGAGCACTGAGCACCCAGCACCCCGAGCACTGAGCACCCAGCACCCTGAGTACTGAGCACCCTGAGTACTGAGCACCCAGCACCCCGAGCACTGAGCACCCAGCACCCCGAGTACTGAGCACCCTGAGTACTGAGCACCCAGCACCCCGAGCACTGAGCACCCTGCACCCTGAGTACTGAGAACCAAAGCACCATGAGTACTGAGCACCCTGAGTACTGAGCACCCAGCACCCTGAGCACTGAGCACCCAGCACCCTGAGTACTGAGCACCCAGCACCCTGAGCACTGAGCACCCAGCACCCTGAGTCCTGAGCACCCAGCACCCTGAGTTCTTAGCACCCAGCACACTGAGCACTGAGCACCCAGCACCCTGAGTACTGAGCACCGAGCACCCTGAGTACTGAGCACCCAGCACCCTGAGTACTGAGCACCCAGCACGCTGAGTACTGAGCACCGAGCATCCGGAGTACTGAGCACCCTGCACCCCGAGCACTGAGCACCCAGCACCCTGAGCACTGAGCACCCTGAGGACTGAGCACCCAGCACCCTGAGTACTGAGCACCCAGTATCCTGAGTACTGAGCACCGATCACCCTGAGCACTGAGCACCCAGCAACCCGAGCACTGAGCACCCAGCACCCTGAGTACTGAGCACCCTGAGTACTGTGCACCCAGCACCCCGAGCACTGCGCACCCAGCACCCCGAGCACTGAGCACCCAGCACCCTGAGTACTGAGCACCCAGGACCCTGAGTACTGAGCACCCAGTACCAAGAGCACTGAGCACCCAGCACCCTGAGCACTGAGCACCCAGCACCCTGAGTACTGAACACCCAGCACCCCGAGCACTGAGCACCCAGCACCCTGAGTACTGAGCACTCAGCACCCTGATTACTGAGCACCGAGCACCCCGAGCACTGAGCACCCAGCACCCTGAGCACTGAGCACCCTGAGGACTGAGCACCCAGCACCCTGAGTACTGAGCACCCAGCACCCTGAGTACTGAGCACCCAGCATCCTGAGTACTGAGCAACGATCACCCTGAGCACTGGGCACCCAGCACCCTGAGCACTGAGCAGCCAGCACCCTGAGTACTGAGCACCCTGAGTACTGAGCACCCAGCACCCCGAGCACTGAGCACCCAGCACCCCGAGTACTGAGCACCCTGAGCACTGAGCACCCAGCACCCTGAGTACTGAGCACCCAGCACCCTGAGCACTGAGCACCCAACACCCTGAGTACTGAGCACAAAGCACCCTGAGCACTGAGCACCCAGCACCCTGAGTACTGAGCACCCAGCACCCTGAGTACTTAGCACTGAGCACCCTGAGTACTGAGCACCCAGGACCCTGAGTACTGAGCACCCAGCACCCTGAGTACTGAGCACCGAGCACCCCGAGTACTGAGCACCCAGCACCCTGAGCACTGAGAACCCAGCACCCTGAGCACTAAGCACCCAGCACCCCAAGCACTGAGCACCCAGCATCCTGAGCACTGAGCACCCAGCACCGTGAGCACTGAGCACCCAGCACCCTGAGCACTGAGCACCCAGCACCCTGAGTACTGAGCACCCAACGTACTGAGCACCGAGCACCCCTAGCACTGAGCACCCAGCACCCTGAGTACTGAGCACCCAGCACCCCGAGCACTGAGCACCCAGCACCCCGAGCACTGAGCACTGAGCACCCTGAGTACTGAGCACTGAGCCCCCTTAGTACTGAGCACCGAGCACCCTGAGTACTGAGCACCCAACACCCTGAGCACTGAGCACGGAGCACCCCGAGGACTGAGCACCCAGAACCGTGAGCACTGAGCAGCCAGGACCTTGAGTACTGAGCACCGAGCACCCCGAGCACTGAGCACCCAGCACCCTGAGTCCTGAGCACCCAGCACCCTGAGTACTGAGCACCCAGCACCCTGAGTACTGAGCACCGAGCATCCGGAGTACTGAGCACCCTGCACCCCGAGCACTGAGCACCCAGCACCCTGAGCACTGAGCACCCTGAGGAATGAGCACCCAGCACCCTGAGTACTGAGCACCCAGCATCCTGAGTACTGAGCACCGATCACCCTGAGCACTGAGCACCCAGCAACCCGAGCACTGAGCACCCAGCACCCTGAGTACTGAGCACCCTGTGTACTGAGCACCCAGCACCCCGAGCACTGAGCACCCAGCAACCCGAGCACTGAGCACCCAGCACCCTGAGTACTGAGCACCCTGAGTACTGAGCACCCAGCACCCTGAGTACTGAGCACCCTGAGTACTGAGTACCCACCACCCTGAGCACTGAGCATCCAGCACCCTGAGTACTGAGCACCCAGCACCCTGAGCACTGAGCACCCAGCACCCTGAGTATGGAGCACCCAGCACCCTGAGTACTTAGCACCCAGCAACCTGAGCACTGAGCACCCAGCACCCTGAGTACTGAGCACCGAGAACCCTGAGCACTGAGTACCCAGCACCCTGAGCACTGAGCACACAGCACCCCAAGCACTGAGCACCCAGCACCCTGAGCACTGAGCACCCAGCACCCTGAGCACTGAGCACCCAGCACCCTGAGCACTGAGCACCCAGCACCCTGAGTACTGAGCACCCAGCACCCCAAGCACTGAGCACCCAGCACCCTGAGCACTGAGCACCCAGCACCCCAAGCACTGAGCACCCAGCACCCTGAGCACTGAGCACCCAGCACCCTGAGCACTGAGCACCCAGCACCCTGAGTACTGAGCACCCAACGTACTGAGCACCGAGCACCCCTAGCACTGAGCACCCAGCACCCTGAGTACTGAGCACCCAGCACCCTGAGTACTGAGCACCCAGCACCCCGAGCACTGAGCACTGAGCACCCTGAGTACTGAGCACTGAGCACCCTTAGTAATGAACACCGAGCACCCTGAGTACTGAGCACCCAGCACCCTGAGCACTGAGCACGGAGCACCCCGAGGACTGAGCACCCAGCACCGTGAGCACTGAGCAGCCAGCACCTTGAGTACTGAGCACCGAGCACCCCGAGCACTGAGCACCCAGCACCCTGAGTCCTGAGCACCCAGCACCCTGAGCACTGAGCACCCAGCACCCCGAGCACTGAGCACCCAGCACCCTGAGTACTGAGCACCCAGCACCCTGAGTACTGAGCACCCAGTACCCCGAGCACTGAGCACCCAGCACACTGAGCACTGAGCACCCAGCACCCTGAGTACTGAGCACCCAGCACCCCGAGCACTGAGCACCCAGCACCCTGAGTACTGAGCACTCAGCACCCTGAGTACTGAGCACCGAGCACCCCGAGCACTGAGCACCCAGCACCCTGAGCACTGAGCACACTGAGGACTGAGCACCCAGCACCCTGAGTACTGAGCACCCAGCACCCTGAGTACTGAGCACCCAGCATACTGAGTACTGAGCACCGATCACCCTGAGCACTGAGCACCCAGCACCCCGAGCACTGAGCACCCAGCACCCTGAGTACTGAGCACCCAGAGTATTGAGCACCCAGCACCCTGAGCACTGAGCGCCCAGCACCCCGAGTACTGAGCACCCTGAGCACTGAGCACTGAGCACCCAGCACCCTGAGTACTGAGCACCCAGCACCCTGAGCACTGAGCACCCAGCACCCTGAGTACTGAGCACCCAGCACCCTGAGTACTTAGCACCGAGCACCCTGAGTACTGAGCACCCAGCACCCTGAGTACTGAGCACCCAGCACCCTGAGCACTGAGCACTCAGCACCCTGAGCACTGAGCACCCAGCACCCTGAGCACTGAGCACCCAGCACCCTGAGTACTGAGCACCCAGCACCCTGAGCACTGAGCACCCAGCACCCTGAGTACTGAGCACCCAGCACCCTGAGTACTGAGCACCCAGCACCCTGAGCACTGAGCACCCAGCACCCCGAGCACTGAGCACCCAGCACCCTGAGTACTGAGCACCCTGAGTACTGAGCACCCAGCACCCTGAGCACTGAGCACCCAGCACCCCGAGTACTGAGCACCCTGAGTACTGAGCACCCAGCACCCTGAGTACTGAGCACCCTGAGTACTGAGCACCCAGCACCCTGAGCACTGAGCACCCAGCACCCTGAGTACTGAGCACCCAGCACCCTGAGCACTGAGCACCCAGCACCCTGAGTACTGAGCACCCAGCACCCTGAGTACTTAGCACCGAGCACCCTGAGTACTGAGGACCCAGCACCCTGAGTACTGAGCACCCAGCACCCTGAGTACTGAGCACCGAGCACCCCGAGTACTGAGTACCCAGCACCCTGAGCACTGAGAACCCAGCACCCTGAGCACTGAGCACCCAGCACCCCAAGCACTGAGCACCCAGCACCCTGAGTACTGAGCACCCTGAGTACTGAGCACCCAGCACCCCGAGAACTGAGCACCCTGCACCCTGAGTACTGAGCACCAAAGCACCATGAGTACTGAGCACCCTGAGTACTGAGCACCCAGCACCCTGAGCACTGAGCACCCAGCACCCTGAGTACTGAGCACCCAGCACCCTGAGCACTGAGCACCCAGCACCCTGAGTCCTGAGCACCCAGCACCCTGAGTTCTTAGCACCCAGCACACTGAGCACTGAGCACCCAGCACCCTGAGTACTGAGCACCGAGCACCCTGAGTACTGAGCACCCAGCACCCTGAGTACTGAGCACCCAGCACGCTGAGTACTGAGCACCGAGCATCCGGAGTACTGAGCACCCTGCACCCCGAGCACTGAGCACCCAGCACCCTGAGCACTGAGCACCCTGAGGACTGAGCACCCAGCACCCTGAGTACTGAGCACCCAGCATCCTGAGTACTGAGCACCGATCACCCTGAGCACTGAGCACCCAGCAACCCGAGCACTGAGCACCCAGCACCCTGAGTACTGAGCACCCTGAGTACTGTGCACCCAGCACCCCGAGCACTGAGCACCCAGCAACCCGAGCACTGAGCACCAAGCACCCTGAGTACTGAGCACCCTGAGTACTGAGCACCCAGCACCATGAGTACTGAGCACCCTGAATACTGAGCACCCAGCACCCTGAGTACTGAGCACCCAGCACCCTGAGTATTGAGCACCCAGCACCCCGAGCACTGAGCGCCCAGCACCCCGAGTACTGAGCACCCTGAGCACTGAGCACTGAGCACCCAGCACCCTGAGTACTGAGCACCCAGCACCCTGAGCACTGAGCACCCAGCACCCTGAGTACTGAGCACCCAGCACCCTGAGTACTTAGCACCGAGCACCCTGAGTACTGAGCACCCAGCACCCTGAGTACTGAGCACCCAGCACCCTGAGTACTGAGCACCGAGCACCCCGAGTACTGAGCACGCAGCACCCTGAGCACAGAGCACGCAGCACCCTGAGCACTGAGCACCCAGCACCCTGAGCACTGAGCACCCAGCACCCTGAGTACTGAGCACCCAGCACCCTGAGCACTGAGCACCCAGCACCCTGAGTACTGAGCACCCAGCACCCTGAGCACTGAGCACCCAGCACCCTGAGTACTGAGCACCCAGCACCCTGAGTACTGAGCACCCAGCACCCTGAGCACTTAGCACCCAGCACCCTGAGTACTGAGCACCCAGCACCCTGAGCACTGAGCACCCAGCACCCTGAGTACTGAGCACCCAGCACCCTGAGCACTGAGCACCCAGCACCCTGAGTACTGAGCACCCAGCACCCGGAGCACTGAGCACCCAGCACCCTGAGTACTGAGCACAAAGCACCCTGAGTACTGAGCACCCAGCACCCTGAGCACTGAGCACCCAGCACCCTGAGTACTGAGCACCCAGCACCCTGAGTACTTAGCACCCAGCACACTGAGCACTGAGCACCCAGCACCCTGAGTACTGAGCACCGAGCACCCTGAGTACTGAGCACCCAGCACCCTGAGTACTGAGCACCCAGCACCCTGAGTACTGAGCACCGAACATCCGGAGTACTGATCACCCTGCACCCCGAGCACTGAGCACCCAGCACCCTGAGCACTGAGCACCCTGAGTACTGATCACCCAGCACCCTGAGCACTGAGCACCCAGCACCCTGAGTACTGAGCACCGAGCACCCCGAGCACTGAGCACCCAGCACCCTGAGTACTGAGCACCCAGCACCAAGAGTACTGAGCACCGTGCATCCTGAGCACTGAGCACCGAGCACCACGAGCACTGAGCACCCAGCACCCTGAGTACTGAGCACCCAGCACCAAGAGTACTGAGCACCGAGCACCCCGAGTACTGAGCAAACAACACCCTGAGTAATGAGCACCCAGCACCCTGAGCACTGAGCACCCTGAGTACTGAGCACCAAGGACCCTGAGCACTGAGCACCCAGCACGCTGAGTACTGAGCGCTGAGCACCCTGAGTACTGAGCACCGAGCACCCTGAGTACTGAGCACCCAGCACCCTGAGCACTGAGCAGCCAGCATCCTGAGCACTGAGCACCCAGCACCCCGAGCACTGAGCACCCAGCACCCTGAGCACTGAGCACCCAGCACCCCGAGGACTGAGCACCCAGCACCCTGAGTACTGAGCACCGAGCACCCCGAGCACTGAGCACCCAGCACCCTGAGTACTGAGCACCCAGCACCCTGAGTACTGAGCACCCAGCACCCCGAGCACTGAGCACCCAGCACCCCGAGCACTGAGCACCCAGCTCCCCGAGCATGAGCACCCAGCAGCCTGAGTACTGAGAACAGAGCACCCAGAGTACTGAGCACCCAGCACGCTGAGCACTGAGCACCCAGCACCCCGAGTACTGAGCAAACAGCACCCCGAGCACTGAGCACCCAGCACCCCGAGAATTAGCACCCAGCACCCTGAGTACTGAGCACCCAGCACCCTGAGTACTGAGCACCCAGCACCCCATGCACTGAGCACCCTGAGTACTGAGCACCCAGCACCCTGAGTACTGAGCACTAAGCACCCAGAGCGCTGAGCACCCAGCACCCCAAGCACGGAGCACCCAGGACCCCGAGCACTGAGTACTGAGCACCCAGCACCCTGAGTACTGAGCACCGAGCTCCCCGAGCACTGATCACCCTATGTACAGAGCACCCAGCACCCCGATGACAGAGCACCCAGCAACCTCAGCACTGAGCACGCAGCACCCCGAGCACTGAGCACCCAGCACCCTGAGTACTGAGCACCCTGAGGACTGAGCACCGATAACCCTGAGCACTGAGCACCCAGCACCCTGAGTCCTGAGCACCCAGCACCCTGAGTACTGAGCACCAAGCACCCCGAGCACTGAGCACCCAGCACCCTGAGTACTGAGCACCCAGCACCCTGAGCACTGAGCACCCAGGACCCTGAGCACTGAGCACCCAGCACCCTGAGCACTGAGCACCCAGCTCCCTGAGTACTGAGCACCCAACGTACTGAGCACCGAGCACCCCTAGCACTGAGCACCCAGCACCCTGAGTACTGAGCACCCAGCACCCTGAGTACTGAGCACCCAGCACCCCGAGCACTGAGCACTGAGCACCCTGAGTACTGAGCACTGAGCACCCTTAGTACTGAGCACCGAGCACCCTGAGTACTGAGCACCCAGCACCCTGAGCACTGAGCACGGAGCATCCCGAGGACTGAGCACCCAGCACCGTGAGCACTGAGCAGCCAGCACCTTGAGTACTGAGCACCGAGCACCCCGAGCACTGAGCACCCAGCACCCTGAGTCCTAAGCACCCAGCACCCCGAGCACTGAGCACCCAGCACCCTGAGTACTGAGCACCCAGCACCCTGAGTACTGAGCACCCAGTACCCCGAGCACTGAGCACCCAGCACCCTGAGCACTGAGCACCCAGCACCCTGAGTACTGAACACCCAGCACCCCGAGCACTGAGCACCCAGCACCCTGAGTACTGAGCACTCAGCACCCTGAGTACTGAGCACCGAGCACCCCGAGCACTGAGCACCCAGCACCCTGAGCACTGAGCACCCTGAGGACTGAGCACCCAGCACCCTGAGTACTGAGCACCCAGCACCCTGAGTACTGAGCACCCAGCATCCTGAGTACTGAGCACCGATCACCCTGAGCACTGAGCACCCAGCACCCTGAGCACTGTGCAGCCAGCACCCTGAGTACTGAGCACCCTGAGTACTGAGCACCCAGCACCCCGAGCACTGAGCACCCAGCACCCCGAGTACTGAGCACCCTGAGCACTGAGCACCCAGCACCCTGAGTACTGAGCACCCAGCACCCTGAGTACTGAGCACCCAGCACCCTGAGTACTGAGCACCGAGCACCCCGAGTACTGAGCACCCAGCACCCTGAGCACTGAGAACCCAGCACCCTGAGCACTGAGCACCCAGCACCCCAAGCACTGAGCACCCAGCACCCTGAGCACTGAGCACTCAGCACCCTGAGCACTGAGCACCCAGCACCCTGAGCACTGGGCACCCAGCACCCTGAGTACTGAGCACCCAGCACAATGAGCACTGAGCACCCAGCACCCTGAGTACTGAGCACGGGGCACCCTGAGTACTGAGCACCCAGCACCCTGAGCACTGAGCACCCAGCACCCCGAGCACTGAGCACCCAGCACCCTGAGTACTGAGCACCCTGAGTACTGAGCACCCAGCACCCCGAGCACTGAGCACCCAGCACCCCGAGTACTGAGCACCCTGAGTACTGAGCACCCAGCACCCTGAGTACTGAGCACCCTGAGTACTGAGCACCCAGCACCCTGAGCACTGAGCACCCAGCACCCTGAGTACTGAGCACCCAGCACCCTGAGCACTGAGCACCCAGCACCCTGAGTACTGAGCACCCAGCACCCTGAGTACTTAGCACCGAGCACCCTGAGTACTGAGGACCCAGCACCCTGAGTACTGAGCACCCAGCACCCTGAGTACTGAGCACCGAGCACCCCGAGTACTGAGTACCCAGCACCCTGAGCACTGAGAACCCAGCACCCTGAGCACTGAGCACCCAGCACCCCAAGCACTGAGCACCCAGCACCCTGAGTACTGAGCACCCTGAGTACTGAGCACCCAGCACCCCGAGCACTGAGCACCCTGCACCCTGAGTACTGAGCACGAAAGCACCATGAGTACTGAGCACCCTGAGTACTGAGCACCCAGCACCCTGAGCACTGAGCACCCAGCACCCTGAGTACTGAGCACCCAGCACCCTGAGCACTGAGCACCCAGCACCCTGATTCCTGAGCACCCAGCACCCTGAGTTCTTAGCACCCAGCACACTGAGCACTGAGCACCCAGCACCCTGAGTACTGAGCACCAAGCACCCTGAGTACTGAGCACCCAGCACCCTGAGTACTGAGCACCCAGCACGCTGAGTACTGAGCACCGAGCATCCGGAGTACTGAGCACCCTGCACCCCGAGCACTGAGCACCCAGCACCCTGAGCACTGAGCACCCTGAGGACTGAGCACCCAGCACCCTGAGTACTGAGCACCCAGCATCCTGAGTACTGAGCACCGATCACCCTGAG
The DNA here is from genome assembly GCF_018167655.1 of Microtus oregoni. NCBI lineage: Eukaryota > Metazoa > Chordata > Mammalia > Rodentia > Cricetidae > Microtus > Microtus oregoni. Next base: position 655,814 of record NW_024543262.1, read on the forward strand.
CACTGAGCACCCAGCAACCCGAGCACTGAGCACCCAGCACCCTGAGTACTGAGCACCCTGAGTACTGTGCACCCAGCACCCCGAGCACTGAGCACCCAGCAACCCGAGCACTGAGCACCAAGCACCCTGAGTACTGAGCACCCTGAGTACTGAGCACCCAGCACCCTGAGTACTGAGCACCCTGAGTACTGAGCACCCAGCACCCTGAGTACTGAGCACCCAGCACCCTGAGTATTGAGCACCCAGCACCCCGAGCACTGAGCGCCCAGCACCCCGAGTACTGAGCACCCTGAGCACTGAGCACTGAGCACCCAGCACCCTGAGTACTGAGCACCCAGCACCCTGAGCACTGAGCACCCAGCACCCTGAGTACTGAGCACCCAGCACCCTGAGTACTTAGCACCGAGCACCCTGAGTACTGAGCACCCAGCACCCTGAGTACTGAGCACCCAGCACACTGAGTACTGAGCACCGAGCACCCCGAGTACTGAGCACGCAGCACCCTGAGCACTGAGCACTCAGCACCCTGAGCACTGAGCACCCAGCACCCTGAGCACTGAGCACCCAGCACCCTGAGTACTGAGCACCCAGCACCCTGAGCACTGAGCACCCATCACCCTGAGTACTGAGCACCCAGCACCCTGAGCACTGAGCACCCAGCACCCTGAGTACTGAGCACCCAGCACCCTGAGTACTGAGCACCCAGCACCCTGAGCACTGAGCACCCAGCACCCTGAGTACTGAGCACCCAGCACCCTGAGCACTGAGCACCCAGCACCCTGAGTACTGAGCACCCAGCACCCTGAGCACTGAGCACCCAGCACCCTGAGTACTGAGCACCCAGCACCCTGAGCACTGAGCACCCAGCACCCTGAGTACTGAGCACCCAGCACCCTGAGTACTGAGCACCCAGCACCCTGAGCACTGAGCACCCAGCACCCTGAGTACTGAGCACCCAGCACCCTGAGTACTTAGCACCCAGCACACTGAGCACTGAGCACCCAGCACCCTGAGTACTGAGCACCGAGCACCCTGAGTACTGAGCACCCAGCACCCTGAGTACTGAGCACCCAGCACCCTGAGTACTGAGCACCGAACATCCGGAGTACTAATCACCCTGCACCCCGAGCACTGAGCACCCAGCACCCTGAGCACTGAGCACCCTGAGTACTGAGTACCCAGCACCCTGAGCACTGAGCACCCAGGACCCTGAGTACTGAGCACCGAGCACCCCGAGCACTGAGCACCCAGCACCCTGAGTACTGAGCACCCAGCACCAAGAGTACTGAGCACCGAGCATCCTGAGCACTGAGCACCGAGCACCACGAGCACTGAGCACCCAGCACCCTGAGTACTGAGCACCCAGCACCAAGAGTACTGAGCACCGAGCACCCCGAGTACTGAGCACCCAACACCCTGAGTAATGAGCACCCAGCACCCTGAGCACTGAGCACAAAGCATGCTGAATACTGAGCACTGAGCACCCTGAGTACTGAGCACCAAGGACCCTGAGCACTGAGCACCCAGCACGCTGAGTACTGAGCGCTGAGCACCCTGAGTACTGAGCACCGAGCACCCTGAGTACTGAGCACCCAGCACCCTGAGCACTGAGCAGCCAGCATCCTGAGCACTGAGCACCCAGCACCCCGAGCACTGAGCACAAAGCACCCTGAGCACTGAGCACCCAGCACCCCGAGGACTGAGCACCCAGCACCCTGAGTACTGAGCACCGAGCACCCGGAGCACTGAGCACCCAGCACCCTGAGTACTGAGCACCCAGCACCCTGAGTACTGAGCACCCAGCACCCCGAGCACTGAGCACCCATCACCCCGAGCACTGAGCACCCAGCTCCCCGAGCATGAGCACCCAGCAGCCTGAGTACTGAGAACAGAGCACCCAGAGTACTGAGCACCCAGCACGCTGAGCACTGAGCACCCAGCACCCCGAGTACTGAGCAAACAGCACCCCGAGCACTGAGTACCCAGCACCCCGAGAATTAGCACCCAGCACCCTGAGTACTGAGCACCCAGCACCCTGAGTACTGAGCACCCAGCACATCGTGCACTGAGCACCCTGAGTACTGAGCACCCAGCACCCTGAGTACTGAGCACTAAGCAGCCAGAGCGCTGAGCACCCAGCACCCCAAGCACGGAGCACCCAGGACCCCGAGCACTGAGTACTGAGCACCCAGCACCCTGAGTACTGAGCACCGAGCTCCCCGAGCACTGATCACCCTATGTACTGAGCACCCAGCACCCCGATGACAGAGCACCCAGCAACCTCAGCACTGAGCACGCAGCACCCCGAGCACTGAGCACCCAGCACCCTGAGTACTGAGCACCCTGAGGACTGAGCACCGATAACCCTGAGCACTGAGCACCCAGCACCCTGAGTCCTGAGCACCCAGCACCCTGAGTACTGAGCACCGAGCACCCCGAGCACTGAGCACCCAGCACCCTGAGTACTGAGCACCCAGCACCCTGAGCACTGAGCACCCAGGTCCCTGAGCACTGAGCACCCAGCACCTGAGCACTGAGCACCCAGCACCCTGAGTACTGAGCACCCAACGTACTGAGCACCGAGCACCCCTAGCACTGAGCACCCAGCACCCTGAGTACTGAGCACCCAGCACCCTGAGTACTGAGCACCCAGCACCCCGTACACTGAGCACTGAGCACCCTGAGTACTGAGCACTGAGCACCCTTAGTACTGAGCACCGAGCACCCTGAGTACTGAGCACCCAGCACCCTGAGCACTGAGCACGGAGCATCCCGAGGACTGAGCACCCAGCACCGTGAGCACTGGGCAGCCAGCACCTTGAGTACTGAGCACCGAGCACCCCGAGCACTGAGCACCCAGCACCCTGAGTCCTAAGCACCCAGCATCCTGAGCACTGCGCACCCAGCACCCCGAGCACTGAGCACCCAGCACCCTGAGTACTGAGTACCCAGCACCCTGAGTACTGAGTACCCAGCACCCTGAGTACTGAGCACCCAGTACCCCGAGCACTGAGCACCCAGCACCCTGAGCACTGAGCACCCAGCACCCTGAGTACTGAACACCCAGCACCCCGAGCACTGAGCACCCAGCACCCTGAGTACTGAGCACTCAGCACCCTGAGTACTGAGCACCGAGCACCCCGAGCACTGAGCACCCAGCACCCTGAGCACTGAGCACCCTGAGGACTGAGCACCCAGCACCCTGAGTACTGAGCACCCAGCACCCTGAGTACTGAGCACCCAGCATCCTGAGTACTGAGCACCGATCACCCTGAGCACTGAGCACCCAGCACCCTGAGCACTGTGCAGCCAGCACCCTGAGTATTGAGCACCCTGAGTACTGAGCACCCAGCACCCCGAGCACTGAGCACCCAGCACCCCGAGTACTGAGCACCCTGAGCACTGAGTACCCAGCACCCTGAGTACTGAGCACCCAGCACCCTGAGCACTGAGCACCCAGCACCCTGAGTACTGAGCACCCAGCACCCTGAGTACTGAGCACCCAGCACCCTGAGTACTGAGCACCGAGCACCGCGAGTACTGAGCACCCAGCACCCTGAGCACTGAGAACCCAGCACCCTGAGCACTGAGCACGCAGCACACCAAGCACTGAGCACCGAGCACCCTGAGTACTGAGCACCCAGCACCCTGAGTACTGAGCACCCAGCACCCTGAGTACTGAGCACCCAGCACCCTGAGTACTGAGCACCGAACATCCGGAGTACTGATCACCCTGCACCCCGAGCACTGAGCACCCAGCACCCTGAGCACTGAGCACCCTGAGTACTGAGTACCCAGCACCCTGAGCACTGAGCACCCAGGACCCTGAGTACTGAGCACCGAGCACCCCGAGCACTGAGCACCCAGCACCCTGAGTACTGAGCACCCAGCACCAAGAGTACTGAGCACCGAGCATCCTGAGCACTGAGCACCGAGCACCACGAGCACTGAGCACCCAGCACCCTGAGTACTGAGCACCCAGCACCAAGAGTACTGAGCACCGAGCACCCCGAGTACTGAGCACCCAACACCCTGAGTAATGAGCACCCAGCACCCTGAGCACTGAGCACAAAGCATGCTGAATACTGAGCACTGAGCACCCTGAGTACTGAGCACCAAGGACCCTGAGCACTGAGCACCCAGCACGCTGAGTACTGAGCGCTGAGCACCCTGAGTACTGAGCACCCAGCACCCTGAGTACTGAGCACCCAGCACCCTGAGCACTGAGCAGCCAGCATCCTGAGCACTGAGCACCCAGCACCCCGAGCACTGAGCACCCAGCACCCTGAGCACTGAGCACCCAGCACCCCGAGGACTGAGCACCCAGCACCCTGAGTACTGAGCACCGAGCACCCCGAGCACTGAGCACCCAGCACCCTGAGTACTGAGCACCCAGCACCCTGAGTACTGAGCACCCAGCACCCCGAGCACTGAGCACCCAGCACCCCGAGCACTGAGCACCCAGCTCCCCGAGCATGAGCACCCAGCAGCCTGAGTACTGAGAACAGAGCACCCAGAGTACTGAGCACCCAGCACGCTGAGCACTGAGCACCCAGCACCCCGAGTACTGAGCAAACAGCACCCCGAGCACTGAGCACCCAGCACCCCGAGAATTAGCACCCAGCACCCTGAGTACTGAGCACCCAGCACCCTGAGTACTGAGCACCCAGCACATCGTGCACTGAGCACCCTGAGTACTGAGCACCCAGCACCCTGAGTACTGAGCACTAAGCACCCAGAGCGCTGAGCAACCAGCACCCCAAGCACGGAGCACCCAGGACCCCGAGCACTGAGTACTGAGCACCCAGCACCCTGAGTACTGAGCACCGAGCTCCCCGAGCACTGATCATCCTATGTACTGAGCACCCAGCACCCCGATGACAGAGCACCCAGCAACCTCAGCACTGAGCACGCAGCACCCCGAGCACTGAGCACCCAGCACCCTGAGTACTGAGCACCCTGAGGACTGAGCACCGATAACCCTGAGCACTGAGCACCCAGCACCCTGAGTCCTGAGCACCCAGCACCCTGAGTACTGAGCACCGAGCACCCCGAGCACTGAGCACCCAGCACCCTGAGTACTGAGCACCCAGCAACCTGAGCACTGAGCACCCAGGACCCTGAGCACTGAGCACCCAGCACCCTGAGCACTGAGCACCCAGCACCCTGAGTACTGAGCACCCAACGTACTGAGCACCGAGCACCCCTAGCACTGAGCACCCAGCACCCTGAGTACTGAGCACCCAGCACCCTGAGTACTGAGCACCCAGCACCCCGAGCACTGAGCACTGAGCACCCTGAGTACTGAGCACTGAGCACCCTTAGTACTGAGCACCGAGCACCCTGAGTACTGAGCACCCAGCACCCTGAGCACTGAGCACGGAGCATCCCGAGGACTGAGCACCCAGCACGGTGAGCACTGAGCAGCCAGCACCTTGAGTACTGAGCACCGATTACCCTGAGCACTGAGCACCCAGCACCCTGAGTCCTAAGCACCCAGCATCCTGAGCACTGCGCACCCAGCACCCCGAGCACTGAGCACCCAGCACCCTGAGTACTGAGCACCCAGCACCCTGAGTACTGAGCACCCAGTACCCCGAGCACTGAGCACCCAGCACCCTGAGCACTGAGCACCCAGCACCCTGAGTACTGAACACCCAGCACCCCGAGCACTGAGCACCCAGCACCCTGAGTACTGAGCACTCAGCACCCTGAGTACTGAGCACCGAGCACCCCGAGCACTGAGCACCCAGCACCCTGAGCACTGAGCACCCTGAGGACTGAGCACCCAGCACCCTGAGTACTGAGCACCCAGCACCCTGAGTACTGAGCACCCAGCATCCTGAGTACTGAGCACCGATCACCCTGAGCACTGAGCACCCAGCACCCCGAGCACTGAGCACCCAGCACCCCGAGTACTGAGCTCCCTGAGCACTGAGCACCCAGCACCCTGAGTACTGAGCACCCAGCACCTTGAGCACTGAGCACCCAGCACCCTGAGTACTGAGCACCCAGCACCCTGAGCACTGAGCACCCAGCACCCTGAGTACTGAGCACCGAGCACCCTGAGTACTTAGCACCGAGCACCCTGAGTACTGAGCACCCAGCACCCTGAGTACTGAGCACCCAGCACCCTGAGTACTGAGCACCGAGCACCGCGAGTACTGAGCACCCAGCACCCTGAGCACTGAGAACCCAGCACCCTGAGCACTGAGCACGCAGCACACCAAGCACTGAGCACCCAGCACCCCAAGCACTGAGCACCCAGCACCCTGAGCACTGAGCACCCAGCACCCTGAGCACTGAGCACCCAGCACCCTGAATACTGAGCACCCAACGTACAGAGCACCGAGCACCTCTAGCACTGAGCACCCAGCACCCTGAGTACTGAGCACCCAGCACCCTGAGTACTGAGCACCCAGCACACCGAGCACTGAGCACCCAGCACCCCGAGCACTGAGCACTGAGCACCCTGAGTACTGAGCACTGATCACCCTGAGCACTGAGCACGGAGCACCCCGAGGACTGAGCACCCAGAACCGTGAGCACTGAGCAGCCAGCACATTGAGTACTGAGCACCGAGCACCCCGAGCACTGAGCACCCAGCACCCTGAGACGTGAGCACCGAGCACCCTGCGTACTGAGGACCCAGCACCCTGAGTACTGAGCACCCAGCACCCTGAGTACTGAGCACCGAGCACCCCGAGTACTGAGTACCCAGCACCCTGAGCACTGAGAACCCAGCACCCTGAGCACTGAGCACCCAGCACCCCAAGCACTGAGCACCCAGCACCCTGAGTACTGAGCACCCTGAGTACTGAGCACCCAGGACCCCGAGCACTGAGCACCCAGCACCCTGAGTACTGAGCACCCAGCACCCTGAGTACTGAGCACCCTGAGTACTGAGCACCCAGCACCCTGAGCACTGAGCACCCAGCACCCTGAGTACTGAGCACCCAGCACCCTGAGCACTGAGCACCCAGCACCCTGAGTCCTGAGCACCCAGCACCCTGAGTACTTAGCACCCAGCACACTGAGCACTGAGCACCCAGCACCCTGAGTACTGAGCACCGAGCACCCTGAGTACTGAGCACCCAGCACCCTGAGTACTGAGCACCCAGCACCCTGAGTACTGAGCACCGAGCATCCGGAGTACTGAGCACCCTGCACCCCGAGCACTGAGCACCCAGCACCCTGAGCACTGAGCACCCTGAGGACTGAGCACCCAGCACCCTGAGTACTGAGCACCCAGCATCCTGAGTACTGAGCACCGATCACCCTGAGCACTGAGCACCCAGCAACCCGAGCACTGAGCACCCAGCACCCTGAGTACTGAGCACCCTGAGTACTGAGCACCCAGCACCCTGAGTACTGAGCACCCTGAGTACTGAGCACCCAGCACCCTGAGCACTGAGCACCCAGCACCCTGAGTACTGAGCACCCAGCACCCTGAGCACTGAGAACCCAGCACCCTGAGTACGGAGCACCCAGCACCCTGAGTACTTAGCACCCAGCACCCTGAGCACTGAGCACCCAGCACCCTGAGTACTGAGCACCGAGCACCCTGAGCACTGAGAACCCAGCACCCTGAGCACTGAGCACCCAGCACCCCAAGCACTGAGCACCCAGCACCCTGAGCACTGAGCACCCAGCACCCTGAGCACTGAGCACCCAGCACCCTGAGCACTGAGCACCCAGCACCCTGAGTACTGAGCACCCAACGTACTGAGCACCGAACACCCCTAGCACTGAGCACCCAGCACCCTGAGTACTGAGCACCCAGCACCCTGAGCACTGAGAACCCAGCACCCTGAGCACTGAGCACCCAGCACCCCAAGCACTGAGCACCCAGCAACCTGAGCACTGAGCACCCAGCACCCTGAGCACTGAGCACCCAGCACCCTGAGCACTGAGCACCCAGCACCCTGAGTACTGAGCACCCAACGTACTGAGCACCGAGCACCCCTAGCACTGAGCACCCAGCACCCTGAGTACTGAGCACCCAGCACCCTGAGTACTGAGCACCCAGCACCCCGAGCACTGAGCACCCAGCACCCCGAGCACTGAGCACTGAGCACCCTGAGTACTGAGCACTGAGCACCCTTAGTACTGAGCACCGAGCACCCTGAGTACTGAGCACCCAACACCCTGAGCACTGAGCACGGAGCACCCAGAGGACTGAGCACCCAGAACCGTGAGCACTGAGCAGCCAGCACCTTGAGTACTGAGCACCGAGCACCCCGAGCACTGAGCACCCAGCACCCTGAGTCCTGAGCACCCAGCACCCTGAGCACTGAGCACCCAGCACCCCGAGCACTGAGCACCCAGCACCCTGAGTACTGAGCACACAGCACCCTGAGTACTGAGCACCCAGTACCCCGAGCACTGAGCACCCAACACCCTGAGCACTGAGCACCCAGCACCCTGAGTACTGAGCACCCAGCACCCCGAGCACTGAGCATCCAGCACCCTGAGTACTGAGCACTCAGCACCCTGAGTACTGAGCACCGAGCACCCCGAGCACTGAGCACCCAGCATCCTGAGCACTGAGCACTCTGAGGACTGATCAACCAGCACCGTGAGTACTGAGCACCCAGCACCCTGAGTACTGAGCACCCAGCATCCTGAGTACTGAGCACCGATCACCCTGAGCACTGAGCACCCAGCACCCCGAGCACTGAGCACCCAGCACCCTGAGTACTGAGCACCCTGAGTACTGAGCACCCAGCACCCCGAGCACTGAGCACCCAGCACCCCGAGTACTGAGCACCCTGAGTACTGAGCACCCAGCACCCTGAGTACTGAGCACCCTGAGTACTGAGCACCCAGCACCCTGAGCACTGAGCACCCAGCACCCTGAGTACTGAGCACCCAGCACCCTGAGCACTGAGCACCCAGCACCCTGAGTACTGAGCACCCAGCACCCTGAGTACTTAGCACCGAGCACCCTGAGTACTGAGGACCCAGCACCCTGAGTACTGAGCACCCAGCACCCTGAGTACTGAGCACCGAGCACCCCGAGTACTGAGTACCCAGCACACTGAGCACTGAGAACCCAGCACCCTGAGCACTGAGCACCCAGCACCCCAAGCACTGAGCACCCAGCACCCTGAGTACTGAGCACCCTGAGTACTGAGCACCCAGCACCCCGAGCACTGAGCACCCAGCACCCTGAGTACTGAGCACCCAGCACCCTGAGTACTGAGCACCCTGAGTACTGAGCACCCAGCACCCTGAGCACTGAGCACCCAGCACCCTGAGTACTGAGCACCCAGCACCCTGAGCACTGAGCACCCAGCACCCTGAGTCATGAGCACCCAGCACCCTGAGTACTTAGCACCCAGCACACTGAGCACTGAGCACCCAGCACCCTGAGTACTGAGCACCGAGCACCCTGAGTACTGAGCACCCAGCACCCTGAGTACTGAGCACCCAGCACCCTGAGTACTGAGCACCGAGCATCCGGAGTACTGAGCACCCTGCACCCCGAGCACTGAGCACCCAGCACCCTGAGCACTGAGCACCCTGAGGACTGAGCACCCAGCACCCTGAGTACTGAGCACCCAGCATCCTGAGTACTGATCACCGATCACCCTGAGCACTGAGCACACAGCAACCCGAGCACTGAGCCCCCAGCACCCTGAGTACTGAGCACCCTGAGTACTGAGCACACAGCACCCTGAGTACTGAGCACCCTGAGTACTGAGCACCCTGAGTACTGAGCACCCAGCACCCTGAGTACTGAGCACCCTTAGTACTGAGCACCCAGCATCCTGAGTACTGAGCACCGATCACCCTGAGCACTGAGCACCCAGCAACCCGAGCACTGAGCACCCAGCACCCTGAGTACTGAGCACCCTGAGTACTGAGCACCCAGCACCCTGAGCACTGAGCACCCAGCACCCTGAGTACTGAGCACCGAGCACCCTGAGTACTGAGCACCCAGCACCCTGAGCACTGAGCACCCAGCACCCTGAGTACTGAGCACCGAGCACCCTGAGTACTGAGCACCCAGCACCCTGAGTACTGAGCACCAAGCACCCTGAGTACTGAGCACCGAGCACCCCGAGTAGTGAGCACCCAGCACCCTGAGCACTGAGCACCCAGCACCCTGAGTACTGAGCACCCAGCACCCTGAGTACTGAGCACCCAGTACCCCGAGCACTGAGCACCCTGAGTACTGAGCACCCAGCACCCTGAGTACTGAGCACTAAGCACCCAGAGCGCTGAGCACCCAGCACCCCAAGCACGGAGCACCCAGGACCCCGAGCACTGAGTACTGAGCACCCAGCACCCTGATTACTGAGCACCGAGCTCCCCGAGCACTGAGCACCCTGAGTACTGAGCACCCAGCACCCCTATCACAGAGCACCCAGCACCCGCAGCACTGAGCAGCCAGCACCCCGAGCACTGAGCACCCAGCACCCTGAGTACTGAGCACCCTGAGCACTGAGCACGCAGCACCCTGAGTACTGAGCACCCAGTACCCTGAGTACTGAGCACCTAGCACCCCGAGCACTGAGCACCCAGCACCCTGAGCACTGAGCACCCAGCACCCTGAGTACTGAGCACCCAGCACCCTGAGCACTGAGCACCCAACACCCTGAGTACTGAGCACCCAGCACCCTGAGTACTGAGCACCCAGCACCCTGAGTACTGAGCACCCAGCACCCTGAGCACTGAGCACCCAGCACCCTGAGTACGGAGCACCCAGCACCCTGAGTACTTAGCACCCAGCACCCTGAGCACTGAGCACCCAGCACCCTGAGTACTGAGCACCGAGCACCCTGAGTACTGAGCACCCCACACCCTGAGTACTGAGCACCCAGCACCCTGAGTACTGAGCACCGAGCACCCCGAGTACTGAGCACCAAGCACCCTGAGCACTGAGCACCCAGCACCCTGAGTACTGAGCACCCAGCACCCTGAGAACTGAGCACCCAGCACCCCGAGCACTGAGCACCCTGAGTACTGAGCACTAAGCACCCAGAGCGCTGAGCACCCAGCACCCCAAGCACGGAGCACCCAGGACCCCGAGCACTGAGTACTGAGCACCCAGCACCCTGAGTACTGAGCACCGAGCTCCCCGAGCACTGAGCACCCTGCGTACTGAGCACCCAGCACCCCGATCACAGAGCACCCAGCACCCTCAGCACTGAGCACCCAGCACCCCGAGCACTGAGCACCCAGCACCCTGAGTACTGAGCACCGAGCATCCGGAGTACTGAGCACCCTGCACCCCGAGCACTGAGCACCCAGCACCCTCAGCACTGAGCACCCAGCACCCCGAGCACTGAGCACCCAGCACCCTGAGTACTGAGCACCGAGCATCCGGAGTACTGAGCACCCTGCACCCCGAGCACTTAGCACCCAGCACCCTGAGTACTGAGCACCCAGCACCCTGAGTACTGAGCACCCAGCACCCTGAGTACTGAGCACCGAGCATCCGGAGTACTGAGCACCCTGCACCCCGAGCACTGAGCACCCAGCACCCTGAGCACTGAGCACCCTGAGGACTGAGCACCCAGCACCCTGAGTACTGAGCACCCAGCATCCTGAGTACTGAGCACCGATCACCCTGAGCACTGAGCACCCAGCAACCCGAGCACTCAGCACCCAGCACCCTGAGTACTGAGCACCCTGAGTACTGAGCACCCAGCACCCTGAGTACTGAGCACCCTGAGTACTGAGCACCCAGCACCCTGAGCACTGAGCACCCAGCACCCTGAGTACTGAGCACCCAGCACCCTGAGCACTGAGAACCCAGCACCCTGAGTACGGAGCACCCAGCACCCTGAGTACTTAGCACCCAGCACCCTGAGCACTGAGCACCCAGCACCCTGAGTACTGAGCACCGAGCACCCTGAGCACTGAGAACCCAGCACCCTGAGCACTGAGCACCCAGCACCCCAAGCACTGAGCACCCAGCACCCTGAGCACTGAGCACCCAGCACCCTGAGCACTGAGCACCCAGCACCCTGAGCACTGAGCACCCAGCACCCTGAGTACTGAGCACCCAACGTACTGAGCACCGAACACCCCTAGCACTGAGCACCCAGCACCCTGAGTACTGAGCACCCAGCACCCTGAGCACTGAGAACCCAGCACCCTGAGCACTGAGCACCCAGCACCCCAAGCACTGAGCACCCAGCAACCTGAGCACTGAGCACCCAGCACCCTGAGCACTGAGCACCCAGCACCCTGAGCACTGAGCACCCAGCACCCTGAGTACTGAGCACCCAACGTACTGAGCACCGAGCACCCCTAGCACTGAGCACCCAGCACCCTGAGTACTGAGCACCCAGCACCCTGAGTACTGAGCACCCAGCACCCCGAGCACTGAGCACCCAGCACCCCGAGCACTGAGCACTGAGCACCCTGAGTACTGAGCACTGAGCACCCTTAGTACTGAGCACCGAGCACCCTGAGTACTGAGCACCCAACACCCTGAGCACTGAGCACGGAGCACCCAGAGGACTGAGCACCCAGAACCGTGAGCACTGAGCAGCCAGCACCTTGAGTACTGAGCACCGAGCACCCCGAGCACTGAGCACCCAGCACCCTGAGTCCTGAGCACCCAGCACCCTGAGCACTGAGCACCCAGCACCCCGAGCACTGAGCACCCAGCACCCTGAGTACTGAGCACACAGCACCCTGAGTACTGAGCATCCAGTACCCCGAGCACTGAGCACCCAACACCCTGAGCACTGAGCACCCAGCACCCTGAGTACTGAGCACCCAGCACCCCGAGCACTGAGCATCCAGCACCCTGAGTACTGAGCACTCAGCACCCTGAGTACTGAGCCCCGAGCACCCCGAGCACTGAGCACCCAGCATCCTGAGCACTGAGCACTCTGAGGACTGATCAACCAGCACCGTGAGTACTGAGCACCCAGCACCCTGAGTACTGAGCACCCAGCATCCTGAGTACTGAGCACCGATCACCCTGAGCACTGAGCACCCAGCACCCCGAGCACTGAGCACCCAGCACCCTGAGTACTGAGCACCCTGAGTACTGAGCACCCAGCACCCCGAGCACTGAGCACCCAGCACCCCGAGTACTGAGCACCCTGAGTACTGAGCACCCAGCACCCTGAGTACTGAGCACCCTGAGTACTGAGCACCCAGCACCCTGAGCACTGAGCACCCAGCACCCTGAGTACTGAGCACCCAGCACCCTGAGCACTGAGCACCCAGCACCCTGAGTACTGAGCACCCAGCACCCTGAGTACTTAGCACCGAGCACCCTGAGTACTGAGGACCCAGCACCCTGAGTACTGAGCACCCAGCACCCTGAGTACTGAGCACCGAGCACCCCGAGTACTGAGTACCCAGCACACTGAGCACTGAGAACCCAGCACCCTGAGCACTGAGCACCCAGCACCCCAAGCACTGAGCACCCAGCACCCTGAGTACTGAGCACCCTGAGTACTGAGCACCCAGCACCCCGAGCACTGAGCACCCAGCACCCTGAGTACTGAGCACCCAGCACCCTGAGTACTGAGCACCCTGAGTACTGAGCACCCAGCACCCTGAGCACTGAGCACCCAGCACCCTGAGTACTGAGCACCCAGCACCCAGAGCACTGAGCACCCAGCACCCTGAGTCATGAGCACCCAGCACCCTGAGTACTTAGCACCCAGCACACTGAGCACTGAGCACCCAGCACCCTGAGTACTGAGCACCGAGCACCCTGAGTACTGAGCACCCAGCACCCTGAGTACTGAGCACCCAGCACCCTGAGTACTGAGCACCGAGCATCCGGAGTACTGAGCACCCTGCACCCCGAGCACTGAGCACCCAGCACCCTGAGCACTGAGCACCCTGAGGACTGAGCACCCAGCACCCTGAGTACTGAGCACCCAGCATCCTGAGTACTGATCACCGATCACCCTGAGCACTGAGCACACAGCAACCCGAGCACTGAGCCCCCAGCACCCTGAGTACTGAGCACCCTGAGTACTGAGCACACAGCACCCTGAGTACTGAGCACCCTGAGTACTGAGCACCCTGAGTACTGAGCACCCAGCACCCTGAGTACTGAGCACCCTGAGTACTGAGCACCCAGCATCCTGAGTACTGAGCACCGATCACCCTGAGCACTGAGCACCCAGCAACCCGAGCACTGAGCACCCAGCACCCTGAGTACTGAGCACCCTGAGTACTGAGCACCCAGCACCCTGAGCACTGAGCACCCAGCACCCTGAGTACTGAGCACCGAGCACCCTGAGTACTGAGCACCCAGCACCCTGAGCACTGAGCACCCAGCACCCTGAGTACTGAGCACCGAGCACCCTGAGTACTGAGCACCCAGCACCCTGAGTACTGAGCACCAAGCACCCTGAGTACTGAGCACCGAGCACCCCGAGTAGTGAGCACCCAGCACCCTGAGCACTGAGCACCCAGCACCCTGAGTACTGAGCACCCAGCACCCTGAGTACTGAGCACCCAGTACCCCGAGCACTGAGCACCCTGAGTACTGAGCACCCAGCACCCTGAGTACTGAGCACTAAGCACCCAGAGCGCTGAGCACCCAGCACCCCAAGCACGGAGCACCCAGGACCCCGAGCACTGAGTACTGAGCACCCAGCAACCTGATTACTGAGCACCGAGCTCCCCGAGCACTGAGCACCCTGAGTACTGAGCACCCAGCACCCCGATCACAGAGCACCCAGCACCCGCAGCACTGAGCAGCCAGCACCCCGAGCACTGAGCACCCAGCACCCTGAGTACTGAGCACCCTGAGGACTGAGCACCGATCACCCTGAGCACTGAGCACCCAGCACCCTGAGTACTGAGCACCCAGTACCCTGAGTACTGAGCACCGAGCACCCCGAGCACTGAGCACCCAGCACCCTGAGCACTGAGCACCCAGCACCCTGAGTACTGAGCACCCAGCACCCTGAGCACTGAGCACCCAACACCCTGAGTACTGAGCACCCAGCACCCTGAGTACTGAGCACCCAGCACCCTGAGTACTGAGCACCCAGCACCCTGAGCACTGAGCACCCAGCACCCTGAGTACGGAGCACCCAGCACCCTGAGTACTTAGCACCCAGCACCCTGAGCACTGAGCACCCAGCACCCTGAGTACTGAGCACCGAGCACCCTGAGTACTGAGCACCCCACACCCTGAGTACTGAGCACCCAGCACCCTGAGTACTGAGCACCGAGCACCCCGAGTACTGAGCACCCAGCACCCTGAGCACTGAGCACCCAGCACCCTGAGTACTGAGCACCCAGCACCCTGAGAACTGAGCACCCAGCACCCCGAGCACTGAGCACCCTGAGTACTGAGCACTAAGCACCCAGAGCGCTGAGCACCCAGCACCCCAAGCACGGAGCACCCAGGACCCCGAGCACTGAGTACTGAGCACCCAGCACCCTGAGTACTGAGCACCGAGCTCCCCGAGCACTGAGCACCCTGCGTACTGAGCACCCAGCACCCCGATCACAGAGCACCCAGCACCCTCAGCACTGAGCACCCAGCACCCCGAGCACTGAGCACCCAGCACCCTGAGTACTGAGCACCGAGCATCCGGAGTACTGAGCACCCTGCACCCCGAGCACTGAGCACCCAGCACCCTGAGCAATGAGCACCCAGCACACCAAGCACTGAGCACCCAGCACCCTGAGTACTGAGTACTGAGCTCCCTGAGTACTGAGCAACCAGGACCCTGAGCACTGAGCACCCAGCACCCTGAGTACTGAGCACCGAGCACCCCGAGCACGGAGCACCCAGCACCCTGAGCAATGAGCACCCAGCACCAAGAGTACTGAGCACCGAGCATCCTGAGCACTGAGCACCGAGCACCCCGAGCACTGAGCACCCAGCACCCTGAGTACTGAGCACCCTGCACCAAGAGTACTGAGCACTGAGCACCCCGAGCACTGAGCACCCAGCACCCTGAGTAATGAGCACCCAGCACCCTGAGTAATGAGCACCCAGCACCCCGAGCACTGAGCACCCAGCACCCTGAGTACTGAGCACCCTGCACCAAGAGTACTGAGCACCGAGCACCCCGAGCACTGAGCACCCAGCACCCTGAGTAATGAGCACCCAGCACCCTGAGTAATGAGCACCCAGCACCACGAGTACTGAGCACCCAGCACCCTGAGTAATGAGCACCCAGCACCCCGAGTACTGAGCACCCAGCACAGTGAGTACTGAGCACCCAGCACCCTGAGTACTGAGCACCCAGCACCCTGAGCACTGAGCACAAAGCACGCTGAGTACTGAGCACTGAGCACCGTGAGTACTGAGCACCGAGGACCCTGAGCACTGAGCACCCAGCACGCTGAGTACTGAGCACCCAGCACCCTGAGTACTGAGCAGCCAGCACCCTGAGTACTGAGCACTGAGCACTGAGCACCCTGAGCACTGAGCACCCAGCACCCCGAGCACTGAGCACTGAGCACCCTGAGTACTGAGCACCCAGCACCCTGAGTACTGAGCACCCAGCACCCTGAGTACTGAGTACTGAGCACTGAGCACCCTGAGCACTGAGCACCCAGCATCCTGAGCACTGAGTACTGAGCACCCAGCACCCTGAGCACTGAGCACGGAGCACCCCGAGGACTGAGCACCCAGCACCGTGAGCACTGAGCACCCAGCACCTTAAGTACTGAGCACCGAGCACCCCGAGCACTGAGCACCCAGCACCCTAAGTACTGAGCATCCAGCACCCTGAGCACTGAGCACCCAGCACCCCGAGCACTGAGCACCCAGCACCCTGAGTACTGAGCACCCAGCACCCTGAGTACTGAGCACCCAGCACTCCGAGCACTGAGCACACAGCACCCTGAGTCCTGAGCACCCAGCACCCTGAGTACTTAGCACCCAGCACACTGAGCACTGAGCACCCAGCACCCTGAGTACTGAGCACCGAGCACCCTGAGTACTGAGCACCCAGCACCCTGAGTACTGAGCACCGAGCATCCGGAGTACTGAGCACACTGCACCCCGAGCACTGAGCACCCAGCACCCTGAGCACTGAGCACCCTGAGGACTGAGCACCCAGCACCCTGAGTACTGAGCACCCAGCATCCTGAGTACTGAGCACCGATCACCCTGAGCACTGAGCACCCAGCAACCCGAGCACTGAGCACCCAGCACCCTGAGTACTGAGCACCCTATGTACTGAGCACCCAGCACCCCGAGCACTGAGCACCCAGCAACCCGAGCACTGAGCACCCAGCACCCTGAGTACTGAGCACCCTGAGTACTGAGCACCCAGCAGCCTGAGTACTGAGCACCCTGAGTACTGAGCACCCAGCACCCTGAGCACTGAGCACCCAGCACCCTGAGTACTGAGCACCCAACGTACTGAGCACCGAACACCCCTAGCACTGAGCACCCAGCACCCTGAGTACTGAGCACCCAGCACCCTGAGCACTGAGAACCCACCACCCTGAGCACTGAGCACCCAGCACCCCAAGCACTGAGCACCCAGCAACCTGAGTACTGAGCACCCAGCACCCTGAGTACTGAGCACCCAGTACCCCGAGCACTGAGCACCCTGAGTACTGAGCACCCAGCACCCTGAGTACTGAGCACTAAGCACCCAGAGCGCTGAGCACCCAGCACCCCAAGCACGGAGCACCCAGGACCCCGAGCACTGAGTACTGAGCACCCAGCACCCTGATTACTGAGCACCGAGCTCCCCGAGCACTGAGCACCCTGAGTACTGAGCACCCAGCACCCCGATCACAGAGCACCCAGCACCCTCAGCACTGAGCAGCCAGCACCCCGAGCACTGAGCACCCAGCACCCTGAGTACTGAGCACCCTGAGGACTGAGCACCGATCACCCTGAGCACTGAGCACCCAGCACCCCGATCACAGAGCACCCAGCACCCTCAGCACTGAGCACCCAGCACCCCGAGCACTGAGCACCCAGCACCCTGAGTACTGAGCACCGAGCATCCGGAGTACTGAGCACCCTGCACCCCGAGCACTGAGCACCCAGCACCCTGAGCAATGAGCACCCAGCACCCCAAGCACTGAGCACCCAGCACCCTGAGTACTGAGTACTGAGCTCCCTGAGTACTGAGCAACCAGGACCCTGAGCACTGAGCACCCAGCACCCTGAGTACTGAGCACCGAGCACCCCGAGCACGGAGCACCCAGCACCCTGAGCAATGAGCACCCAGCACCAAGAGTACTGAGCACCGAGCATCCTGAGCACTGAGCACCGAGCACCCCGAGCACTGAGCACCCAGCACCCTGAGTACTGAGCACCCTGCACCAAGAGTACTGAGCACCGAGCACCCCGAGCACTGAGCACCCAGCACCCTGAGTAATGAGCACCCAGCACCCTGAGTAATGAGCACCCAGCACCCCGAGCACTGAGCACCCAGCACCCTGAGTACTGAGCACCCTGCACCAAGAGTACTGAGCACCGAGCACCCCGAGCACTGAGCACCCAGCACCCTGAGTAATGAGCACCCAGCACCCTGAGTAATGAGCACCCAGCACCCCGAGTACTGAGCACCCAGCACCCTGAGTAATGAGCACCCAGCACCCCGAGTACTGAGCACCCAGCACAGTGAGTACTGAGCACCCAGCACCCTGAGTACTGAGCACCCAGCACCCTGAGCACTGAGCACAAAGCACGCTGAGTACTGAGCACTGAGCACCGTGAGTACTGAGCACCGAGGACCCTGAGCACTGAGCACCCAGCACGCTGAGTACTGAGCACCCAGCACCCTGAGTACTGAGCAGCCAGCACCCTGAGTACTGAGCACTGAGCACTGAGCACCCTGAGCACTGAGCACCCAGCACCCCGAGCACTGAGCACTGAGCACCCTGAGTACTGAGCACTGAGCACTCTGAGTACTGAGCACCCAGCACCCTGAGTACTGAGCACCCAGCACCCCGAGCACTGAGCACCGGGCACCCCGAGCACTGAGCACCCAGCACCCTGAGTACTGAGCACCCAGCACCCTGAGTACTGAGTACTGAGCACTGAGCACCCTGAGCACTGAGCACCCAGCATCCTGAGCACTGAGTACTGAGCACCCAGCACCCTGAGCACTGAGAACCCAGCACCCTGAGTACTGAGCACCCAGCACCAGGAGCACTGAGCACCCAGCACCCCGAGCACTGAGCACTTAGCACCCTTAGTACTGAGCACCGAGCACCCTGAGTACTGAGCACCCAGCACCCTGAGCACTGAGCACGGAGCACCCCGAGGACTGAGCACCCAGCACCGTGAGCACTGAGCACCCAGCACCTTAAGTACTGAGCACCGAGCACCCCGAGCACTGAGCACCCAGCACCCTAAGTACTGAGCACCCAGCACCCCGAGCACTGAGCACCCAGCACCCCGAGCACTGAGCACCCAGCACCCTGAGTACTGAGCACCCAGCACCCTGAGTACTGAGCACCCAGCACTCCGAGCACTGAGCACACAGCACCCTGAGTCCTGAGCACCCAACACCCTGAGTACTTAGCACCCAGCACACTGAGCACTGAGCACCCAGCACCCTGAGTACTGAGCACCGAGCACCCTGAGTACTGAGCACCCAGCACCCTGAGTACTGAGCACCCAGCACCCTGAGTACTGAGCACCGAGCATCCGGAGTACTGAGCACACTGCACCCCGAGCACTGAGCACCCAGCACCCTGAGCACTGAGCACCCTGAGGACTGAGCACCCAGCACCCTGAGTACTGAGCACCCAGCATCCTGAGTACTGAGCACCGATCACCCTGAGCACTGAGCACCCAGCAACCCGAGCACTGAGCACCCAGCACCCTGAGTACTGAGCACCCTATGTACTGAGCACCCAGCACCCCGAGCACTGAGCACCCAGCAACCCGAGCACTGAGCACCCAGCACCCTGAGTACTGAGCACCCTGAGTACTGAGCACCCAGCAGCCTGAGTACTGAGCACCCTGAGTACTGAGCACCCAGCACCCTGAGCACTGAGCACCCAGCACCCTGAGTACTGAGCACCCAACGTACTGAGCACCGAACACCCCTAGCACTGAGCACCCAGCACCCTGAGTACTGAGCACCCAGCACCCTGAGCACTGAGAACCCACCACCCTGAGCACTGAGCACCCAGCACCCCAAGCACTGAGCAACCAGCAACCTGAGTACTGAGCACCCAGCACCCTGAGTACTGAGCACCCAGTACCCCGAGCACTGAGCACCCTGAGTACTGAGCACCCAGCACCCTGAGTACTGAGCACTAAGCACCCAGAGCGCTGAGCACCCAGCACCCCAAGCACGGAGCACCCAGGACCCCGAGCACTGAGTACTGAGCACCCAGCACCCTGATTACTGAGCACCGAGCTCCCCGAGCACTGAGCACCCTGAGTACTGAGCACCCAGCACCCCGATCACAGAGCACCCAGCACCCTCAGCACTGAGCAGCCAGCACCCCGAGCACTGAGCACCCAGCACCCTGAGTACTGAGCACCCTGAGGACTGAGCACCGATCACCCTGAGCACTGAGCACCCAGCACCCTGAGTACTGAGCACCCAGTACCCTGAGTACTGAGCACCGAGCACCCCGAGCACTGAGCACCCAGCACCCTGAGCACTGAGCACCCAGCACCCTGAGTACTGAGCACCCAGCACCCTGAGCACTGAGCACCCAACACCCTGAGTACTGAGCACCCAGCACCCTTAGTACTGAGCACCGAGCACCCTGAGTACTGAGCACCCAGCACCCTGAGCACTGAGCACGGAGCACCCCGAGGACTGAGCACCCAGCACCGTGAGCACTGAGCACCCAGCACCTTAAGTACTGAGCACCGAGCACCCCGAGCACTAAGCACCCAGCACCCTAAGTACTGAGCATCCAGCACCCTGAGCACTGAGCACCCAGCACCCCGAGCACTGAGCACCCAGCACCCTGAGTGCTGAGCACCCAGCACCCTGAGTACTGAGCACCCAGCACTCCGAGCACTGAGCACACAGCACCCTGAGTCCTGAGCACCCAGCACCCTGAGTACTTAGCACCCAGCACACTGAGCACTGAGCACCCAGCACCCTGAGTACTGAGCACCGAGCACCCTGAGTACTGAGCACCCAGCACCCTGAGTACTGAGCACCGAGCATCCGGAGTACTGAGCACACTGCACCCCGAGCACTGAGCACCCAGCACCCTGAGCACTGAGCACCCTGAGGACTGAGCACCCAGCACCCTGAGTACTGAGCACCCAGCATCCTGAGTACTGAGCACCGATCACCCTGAGCACTGAGCACCCAGCAACCCGAGCACTGAGCACCCAGCACCCTGAGTACTGAGCACCCTATGTACTGAGCACCCAGCACCCCGAGCACTGAGCACCCAGCAACCCGAGCACTGAGCACCCAGCACCCTGAGTACTGAGCACCCTGAGTACTGAGCACCCAACAGCCTGAGTACTGAGCAACCTGAGTACTGAGAACCCAGCACCCTGAGCACTGAGCACCCAGCACCCTGAGTACTGAGCACCCAACGTACTGAGCACCGAACACCCCTAGCACTGAGCACCCAGCACCCTGAGTACTGAGCACCCAGCACCCTGAGCACTGAGAACCCACCACCCTGAGCACTGAGCACCCAGCACCCCAAGCACTGAGCACCCAGCAACCTGAGTACTGAGCACCCAGCACCCTGAGTACTGAGCACCCAGTACCCCGAGCACTGAGCACCCTGAGTACTGAGCACCCAGCACCCTGAGTACTGAGCACTAAGCACCCAGAGCGCTGAGCACCCAGCACCCCAAGCACGGAGCACCCAGGACCCCGAGCACTGAGTACTGAGCACCCAGCACCCTGATTACTGAGCACCGAGCTCCCCGAGCACTGAGCACCCTGAGTACTGAGCACCCAGCACCCCGATCACAGAGCCCCCAGCACCCTCAGCACTGAGCAGCCAGCACCCCGAGCACTGAGCACCCAGCACCCTGAGTACTGAGCACCCTGAGGACTGAGCACCGATCACCCTGAGCACTGAGCACCCAGCACCCTGAGTACTGAGCACCCAGTACCCTGAGTACTGAGCACCGAGCACCCCGAGCACTGAGCACCCAGCACCCTGAGCACTGAGCACCCAGCACCCTGAGTACTGAGCACCCAGCACCCTGAGCACTGAGCACCCAACACCCTGAGTACTGAGCACCCAGCACCCTGAGTACTGAGCACCCAGCACCCTGAGTACTGAGCACCCAGCACCCTGAGCACTGAGCACCCAGCACCCTGAGTACGGAGCACCCAGCACACTGAGTACTTAGCACCCAGCACCCTGAGCACTGAGCACCCAGCACCCTGAGTACTGAGCACCGAGCACCCTGAGTACTGAGCACCCCACACCCTGAGTACTGAGCACCCAGCACCCTGAGTACTGAGCACCGAGCACCCCGAGTACTGAGCACCCAGCACCCTGAGCACTGAGCACCCAGCACCCTGAGTACTGAGCACCCAGCACCCTGAGAACTGAGCACCCAGCACCCCGAGCACTGAGCACCCTGAGTACTGAGCACTAAGCACCCCGAGCAACCAGGACCCCAAGCACTGAGAACTGAGCACCCAGCACCCTGAGTACTGAGCACCGAGCTCCCCGAGCACTGAGCACACTGAGTACTGAGCACCCAGCACCCCGAGCACTGAGCACCCAGCACCCTGAGCACTGAGCACCCAGCACCATGAGCACGGAGCACCCCGAGGACTGAGCACCCAGCACCCTGAGCAATGAGCACCCAGCACCTTGAGTACTGAGCACCGAGCACCTCGAGCACTAAGCACCCAGCACCCTGAGTACTGAGCACCCAGCACCCTGAGCACTGAGCACCCAGAACCCTGAGCACTGAGCACCCAGCACCCTGAGCACGGAGCACCCAGCACCCTGAGTACTGAGCACCCAACACCCAGAGTACTGAGCACCCAGCACCCTGAGAACTGAGTACCCAGCACCCTGAGCTCTGAGCACCCAGCACCCTGAGTACTGAGCACCGAGCACCCTGAGTACTGAGCACCCAGCACCCTTAGTACTGAGCACCCAGCACCCTGAGCAATGAGCACCCAGCACCCTTAGTACTGAGCACCCAGCAACACCCTCAGCACTGAGCACCCAGCACCCCGAGCACTCAGCACCCAGCTCCCTGAGCACTGAGCACCCAGCACCCCGAGTACTGAGCACCCTGCACCCCGAGTACTGAGCACCGAGCACCCCGAGCACTGAGCACCCAGCACCCTGAGTACTGAGCACCCAGCACCCTGAGTACTGAGCACCCAGCACCCTGAGTACTGAACACCCAGCACCCTGAGCACTGAGCACTGAGCACCCTGAGCACTGAGTACTGAGCACTGAGCACCCTAAGCACTGAGCACCCAGCACCCTGAGTACTGAGCACCCAGCACGCTGAGTACTGAGCACTGAGCACCCCGAGTACTGAGCACCCAGCACCCCGAGCACTGAGCACCCAGCAACCTGAGTACTGAGAACAGATCACCCTGAGTACTGAGCACGCAGCACCTTGAGTACTGAGCCCCCAGCACCCTGAGTACTGAGCACCCAGCACCCCGACAATGAGCACCCAGCACCCTGAGTACTGAGAACCGAGCACCCTGAGTACTGAGCACCCAGCACCCTGAGTACTGAGCCCCCAGCACCCTGAGTACTGAGCTCCCAGCACCCCGACAATGAGCACCCAGCACCCTGAGTACTGAGAACCGAGCACCCTGAGTACTGAGCACCCAGCACCCTGAGTACTGAGCCCCCAGCACCCTGAGTACTAAGCACCCAGCAACCCGAGCACTGAGCACCCAGCACCCTGAGAATGAGCACCCAGCACCATGAGTACTGAGCACCCAGCACCCTGAGTACTGAGCACCGAGCACCCTGAGTACTGAGCACCCAGCACCCTGAGCACTGAGCACCCAGCACCCCAAGCACTGAGCACCCAGCACCCTGAGTACTGAGCACAGAGCACTCTGAGCACTGAGCACCCAGCACCCTGAGTACTGAGCACCCAGCACCCTGAGTACTGAGCACCCAGCACCACCCTCAGCACTGAGCACCCAGCACCCCGAGCACTGAGCACCCAGCTCCCTGAACACTGAGCACCCAGCACCCCGAGTACTGAGCACCCTGCACCCCGAGTACTGAGCACCGAGCACCACGAGCACTGAGCACCCAGCACCCTGAGTACTGAGCACCCAGCACCCTGAGTACTGAGCCCTGAGCACCCCGAGTACTGAGCACCCAGAACCCCGAGCAATGAGCACCCAGCAACCTGAGTACTGAGAACAGATCACCCTGAGTACTGAGCACCCAGCACCCTGAGTACTGAGCCCCCAGCACCCTGAGTACTGAGCACCCAGCACCCCGAGCACTGAGCACCCAGCACCCCGAGAATGAGCACCCAGCACCCTGAGTTCTGAGCCCCCAGCACCCTGAGAATGAGCACCCAGCACCATGAGTACTGAGCACCCAGCACCCTGAGTACTGAGCACTAAGCACCCAGAGCACTGAGCACCGAGCACCCCGAGCACGGAGCAACCATGACCCCAAGCACTGAGAACTGAGCACCCAGCACCCTGAGTACTGAGCACCGAGCTCCCCGAGCACTGAGCACACTGAGTACTGAGCACCCAGCACCCCGAGCACTGAGCACCCAGCACCCTGAGCACTGAGCACCCAGCACCATGAGCACGGAGCACCCCGAGGACTGAGCACCCATCACCCTGAGCACTGAGCACCCAGCACCTTGAGTACTGAGCACCGAGCACCTCGAGCACTAAGCACCCAGCACCCTGAGTACTGAGCACCCAGCACAATGAGCACTGAGCACCCAGAAACCCTGAGCACTGAGCACCCAGCACCCTGAGCACGGAGCACCCAGCACCCTGAGTACTGAGCACCCAACACCCAGAGTACTGAGCACCCAGCACCCTGAGAACTGAGTACCCAGCACCCTGAGCTCTGAGCACCCAGCACCCTGAGTACTGAGCACCGAGCACCCTGAGTACTGAGCACCCAGCACCCTTAGTACTGAGCACCCAGCACCCTGAGCAATGAGCACCCAGCACCCTCAGTACTGAGCACCCAGCAACACCCTCAGCACTGAGCACCCAGCACCCCGAGCACTGAGCACCCAGCTCCCTGAGCACTGAGCACCCAGCACCCAGAGTACTGAGAACCCTGCACCCCGAGTACTGAGCACCGAGCACCCCGAGCACTGAGCACCCAGCACCATGAGTACTGAGCACCCAGCACGCTGAGTACTGAGCACCCAGCACCCTGAGTACTGAACACCCAGCACCCTGAGCACTGAGCACTGAGCACCCTGAGCACTGAGTACTGAGCACTGAGCACCCTAAGCACTGAGCACCCAGCACCCCGAGTACTGAGCACCCAGCACCCCGAGCACTGAGCACCCAGCACCCCGAGCACTGAGCACTGAGCACCCTGAGCACTGAGCACCCAGCACCCCGAGTACTGAGCACTGAGCACCCTGAGTACTGAGCACCAAGCACCCTGAGTACTGAGCAGCCAGCACCCTGAGTACTGAGCACCCAGCACCCTGAGCACTGAGCACCCAGCACCCCGAGCACTGAGCACCCAGCACCCTGAGTACTGAGCACAGAGCACTCTGAGCACTGAGCACCCAGCACCCTGAGTACTGAGCACCCAGCACCCTGAGTACTGAGCAACCAGCACCCTGAGCACTGAGCACTGAGCACCCAGCACCCTGAGCACTGAGCACTGAGCACCCAGCACCACAGCCCTGAGCACCCAGCACCCCGAGCACTGAGCACCCAGCACCCTGAGCACTGAGCACCCAGCACCCTGAGTACTGAGCAACCAGCAACCTGAGTACTGAGCACCCAGCACCATGAGCACTGAGCACCCAGCAACCTGAGTACTGAGAACATATCACCCTGAGGACTGAGCACCGATCACCCTGAGCACTGAGCACCCAGCACCCTGAGTACTGAGCACCCAGTACCCTGAGTACTGAGCACCGAGCACCCCGAGCACTGAGCACCCAGCACCCTGAGCACTGAGCACCCAGCACCCTGAGTACTGAGCACCCAGCACCCTGAGCACTGAGCACCCAACACCCTGAGTACTGAGCACCCAGCACCCTTAGTACTGAGCACCGAGCACCCTGAGTACTGAGCACCCAGCACCCTGAGCACTGAGCACGGAGCACCCCGAGGACTGAGCACCCAGCACCGTGAGCACTGAGCACCCAGCACCTTAAGTACTGAGCACCGAGCACCCCGAGCACTAAGCACCCAGCACCCTAAGTACTGAGCATCCAGCACCCTGAGCACTGAGCACCCAGCACCCCGAGCACTGAGCACCCAGCACCCTGAGTGCTGAGCACCCAGCACCCTGAGTACTGAGCACCCAGCACTCCGAGCACTGAGCACACAGCACCCTGAGTCCTGAGCACCCAGCACCCTGAGTACTTAGCACCCAGCACACTGAGCACTGAGCACCCAGCACCCTGAGTACTGAGCACCGAGCACCCTGAGTACTGAGCACCCAGCACCCTGAGTACTGAGCACCGAGCATCCGGAGTACTGAGCACACTGCACCCCGAGCACTGAGCACCCAGCACCCTGAGCACTGAGCACCCTGAGGACTGAGCACCCAGCACCCTGAGTACTGAGCACCCAGCATCCTGAGTACTGAGCACCGATCACCCTGAGCACTGAGCACCCAGCAACCCGAGCACTGAGCACCCAGCACCCTGAGTACTGAGCACCCTATGTACTGAGCACCCAGCACCCCGAGCACTGAGCACCCAGCAACCCGAGCACTGAGCACCCAGCACCCTGAGTACTGAGCACCCTGAGTACTGAGCACCCAACAGCCTGAGTACTGAGCAACCTGAGTACTGAGCACCCAGCACCCTGAGCACTGAGCACCCAGCACCCTGAGTACTGAGCACCCAACGTACTGAGCACCGAACACCCCTAGCACTGAGCACCCAGCACCCTGAGTACTGAGCACCCAGCACCCTGAGCACTGAGAACCCACCACCCTGAGCACTGAGCACCCAGCACCCCAAGCACTGAGCACCCAGCAACCTGAGTACTGAGCACCCAGCACCCTGAGTACTGAGCACCCAGTACCCCGAGCACTGAGCACCCTGAGTACTGAGCACCCAGCACCCTGAGTACTGAGCACTAAGCACCCAGAGCGCTGAGCACCCAGCACCCCAAGCACGGAGCACCCAGGACCCCGAGCACTGAGTACTGAGCACCCAGCACCCTGATTACTGAGCACCGAGCTCCCCGAGCACTGAGCACCCTGAGTACTGAGCACCCAGCACCCCGATCACAGAGCCCCCAGCACCCTCAGCACTGAGCAGCCAGCACCCCGAGCACTGAGCACCCAGCACCCTGAGTACTGAGCACCCTGAGGACTGAGCACCGATCACCCTGAGCACTGAGCACCCAGCACCCTGAGTACTGAGCACCCAGTACCCTGAGTACTGAGCACCGAGCACCCCGAGCACTGAGCACCCAGCACCCTGAGCACTGAGCACCCAGCACCCTGAGTACTGAGCACCCAGCACCCTGAGCACTGAGCACCCAACACCCTGAGTACTGAGCACCCAGCACCCTGAGTACTGAGCACCCAGCACCCTGAGTACTGAGCACCCAGCACCCTGAGCACTGAGCACCCAGCACCCTGAGTACGGAGCACCCAGCACACTGAGTACTTAGCACCCAGCACCCTGAGCACTGAGCACCCAGCACCCTGAGTACTGAGCACCGAGCACCCTGAGTACTGAGCACCCCACACCCTGAGTACTGAGCACCCAGCACCCTGAGTACTGAGCACCGAGCACCCCGAGTACTGAGCACCCAGCACCCTGAGCACTGAGCACCCAGCACCCTGAGTACTGAGCACCCAGCACCCTGAGAACTGAGCACCCAGCACCCCGAGCACTGAGCACCCTGAGTACTGAGCACTAAGCACCCCGAGCAACCAGGACCCCAAGCACTGAGAACTGAGCACCCAGCACCCTGAGTACTGAGCACCGAGCTCCCCGAGCACTGAGCACACTGAGTACTGAGCACCCAGCACCCCGAGCACTGAGCACCCAGCACCCTGAGCACTGAGCACCCAGCACCATGAGCACGGAGCACCCCGAGGACTGAGCACCCAGCACCCTGAGCAATGAGCACCCAGCACCTTGAGTACTGAGCACCGAGCACCTCGAGCACTAAGCACCCAGCACCCTGAGTACTGAGCACCCAGCACCCTGAGCACTGAGCACCCAGAACCCTGAGCACTGAGCACCCAGCACCCTGAGCACGGAGCACCCAGCACCCTGAGTACTGAGCACCCAACACCCAGAGTACTGAGCACCCAGCACCCTGAGAACTGAGTACCCAGCACCCTGAGCTCTGAGCACCCAGCACCCTGAGTACTGAGCACCGAGCACCCTGAGTACTGAGCACCCAGCACCCTTAGTACTGAGCACCCAGCACCCTGAGCAATGAGCACCCAGCACCCTTAGTACTGAGCACCCAGCAACACCCTCAGCACTGAGCACCCAGCACCCCGAGCACTCAGCACCCAGCTCCCTGAGCACTGAGCACCCAGCACCCCGAGTACTGAGCACCCTGCACCCCGAGTACTGAGCACCGAGCACCCCGAGCACTGAGCACCCAGCACCCTGAGTACTGAGCACCCAGCACCCTGAGTACTGAGCACCCAGCACCCTGAGTACTGAACACCCAGCACCCTGAGCACTGAGCACTGAGCACCCTGAGCACTGAGTACTGAGCACTGAGCACCCTAAGCACTGAGCACCCAGCACCCTGAGTACTGAGCACCCAGCACGCTGAGTACTGAGCACTGAGCACCCCGAGTACTGAGCACCCAGCACCCCGAGCACTGAGCACCCAGCAACCTGAGTACTGAGAACAGATCACCCTGAGTACTGAGCACGCAGCACCTTGAGTACTGAGCCCCCAGCACCCTGAGTACTGAGCACCCAGCACCCCGACAATGAGCACCCAGCACCCTGAGTACTGAGAACCGAGCACCCTGAGTACTGAGCACCCAGCACCCTGAGTACTGAGCCCCCAGCACCCTGAGTACTGAGCTCCCAGCACCCCGACAATGAGCACCCAGCACCCTGAGTACTGAGAACCGAGCACCCTGAGTACTGAGCACCCAGCACCCTGAGTACTGAGCCCCCAGCACCCTGAGTACTAAGCACCCAGCAACCCGAGCACTGAGCACCCAGCACCCTGAGAATGAGCACCCAGCACCATGAGTACTGAGCACCCAGCACCCTGAGTACTGAGCACCGAGCACCCTGAGTACTGAGCACCCAGCACCCTGAGCACTGAGCACCCAGCACCCCAAGCACTGAGCACCCAGCACCCTGAGTACTGAGCACAGAGCACTCTGAGCACTGAGCACCCAGCACCCTGAGTACTGAGCACCCAGCACCCTGAGTACTGAGCACCCAGCACCACCCTCAGCACTGAGCACCCAGCACCCCGAGCACTGAGCACCCAGCTCCCTGAACACTGAGCACCCAGCACCCCGAGTACTGAGCACCCTGCACCCCGAGTACTGAGCACCGAGCACCACGAGCACTGAGCACCCAGCACCCTGAGTACTGAGCACCCAGCACCCTGAGTACTGAGCCCTGAGCACCCCGAGTACTGAGCACCCAGAACCCCGAGCAATGAGCACCCAGCAACCTGAGTACTGAGAACAGATCACCCTGAGTACTGAGCACCCAGCACCCTGAGTACTGAGCCCCCAGCACCCTGAGTACTGAGCACCCAGCACCCCGAGCACTGAGCACCCAGCACCCCGAGAATGAGCACCCAGCACCCTGAGTTCTGAGCCCCCAGCACCCTGAGAATGAGCACCCAGCACCATGAGTACTGAGCACCCAGCACCCTGAGTACTGAGCACTAAGCACCCAGAGCACTGAGCACCGAGCACCCCGAGCACGGAGCAACCATGACCCCAAGCACTGAGAACTGAGCACCCAGCACCCTGAGTACTGAGCACCGAGCTCCCCGAGCACTGAGCACACTGAGTACTGAGCACCCAGCACCCCGAGCACTGAGCACCCAGCACCCTGAGCACTGAGCACCCAGCACCATGAGCACGGAGCACCCCGAGGACTGAGCACCCATCACCCTGAGCACTGAGCACCCAGCACCTTGAGTACTGAGCACCGAGCACCTCGAGCACTAAGCACCCAGCACCCTGAGTACTGAGCACCCAGCACAATGAGCACTGAGCACCCAGAAACCCTGAGCACTGAGCACCCAGCACCCTGAGCACGGAGCACCCAGCACCCTGAGTACTGAGCACCCAACACCCAGAGTACTGAGCACCCAGCACCCTGAGAACTGAGTACCCAGCACCCTGAGCTCTGAGCACCCAGCACCCTGAGTACTGAGCACCGAGCACCCTGAGTACTGAGCACCCAGCACCCTTAGTACTGAGCACCCAGCACCCTGAGCAATGAGCACCCAGCACCCTCAGTACTGAGCACCCAGCAACACCCTCAGCACTGAGCACCCAGCACCCCGAGCACTGAGCACCCAGCTCCCTGAGCACTGAGCACCCAGCACCCAGAGTACTGAGAACCCTGCACCCCGAGTACTGAGCACCGAGCACCCCGAGCACTGAGCACCCAGCACCATGAGTACTGAGCACCCAGCACGCTGAGTACTGAGCACCCAGCACCCTGAGTACTGAACACCCAGCACCCTGAGCACTGAGCACTGAGCACCCTGAGCACTGAGTACTGAGCACTGAGCACCCTAAGCACTGAGCACCCAGCACCCCGAGTACTGAGCACCCAGCACCCCGAGCACTGAGCACCCAGCACCCCGAGCACTGAGCACTGAGCACCCTGAGCACTGAGCACCCAGCACCCCGAGTACTGAGCACTGAGCACCCTGAGTACTGAGCACCAAGCACCCTGAGTACTGAGCAGCCAGCACCCTGAGTACTGAGCACCCAGCACCCTGAGCACTGAGCACCCAGCACCCCGAGCACTGAGCACCCAGCACCCTGAGTACTGAGCACAGAGCACTCTGAGCACTGAGCACCCAGCACCCTGAGTACTGAGCACCCAGCACCCTGAGTACTGAGCAACCAGCACCCTGAGCACTGAGCACTGAGCACCCAGCACCCTGAGCACTGAGCACTGAGCACCCAGCACCACAGCCCTGAGCACCCAGCACCCCGAGCACTGAGCACCCAGCACCCTGAGCACTGAGCACCCAGCACCCTGAGTACTGAGCAACCAGCAACCTGAGTACTGAGCACCCAGCACCATGAGCACTGAGCACCCAGCAACCTGAGTACTGAGAACATATCACCCTGAGTACTGAGCACCCAGCACCCTGAGTACTGAGCCACCAGCACCCTGAGTACTGAGCACCCAGCACCCCGAGCACTGAGCACCCAGCACCCCGAGAATGAGCACCCAGCACCCTGAGTACTGAGAACCGAGCACCTTGAGTACTGAGCACCCAGCACCCTGAGTACTGAGCCCCCAGCACCCTGAGTACTGAGCACCCAGCAACCCGAGCACTGAGCACCCAGCACCCTGAGAATGAGCACCCAGCACGATGAGTACTGAGCACCCAGCACCCTGAGTACTGAGCCCCCAGCACCCTGAGTACTGAGCACCCAGCACCCCGAGCACTGAGCACCCAGCACCCTGAGAATGATCACCCAGCACCCTGAGTTCTGAGCCCCCAGCACCCTGAGTACTGAGCACCCAGCAACCCGAGCACTGAGCACCCAGCACCCTGAGAATGAGCACCCAGCACCATGAGTACTGAGCACCCAGCACCCTGAGTACTGAGCACTAAGCACCCAGAGCACTGAGCACCCAGCACCCTGAGAACTGAGTACCCAGCACCCTGAGCTCTGAGCACCCAGCACCCTGAGTACTGAGCACCGAGCACCCTGAGTACTGAGCACCCAGCACCCTTAGTACTGAGCACCCAGCACCCTGAGCAATGAGCACCCAGCACCCTCAGTACTGAGCACCCAGCAACACCCTCAGCACTGAGCACCCAGCACCCCGAGCACTGAGCACCCAGCTCCCTGAGCACTGAGCACCCAGCACCCAGAGTACTGAGCACCCTGCACCCCGAGTACTGAGCACCGAGCACCCCGAGCACTGAGCACCCAGCACCATGAGTACTGAGCACCCAGCACGCTGAGTACTGAGCACCCAGCACCCTGAGTACTGAACACCCAGCACCCTGAGCACTGAGCACTGAGCACCCTGAGCACTGAGTACTGAGCACTGAGCACCCTAAGCACTGAGCACCCAGCACCCCGAGTACTGAGCACCCAGCACCCCGAGCACTGAGCACCCAGCACCCCGAGCACTGAGCACTGAGCACCCTGAGCACTGAGCACCCAGCACCCCGAGTACTGAGCACTGAGCACCCTGAGTACTGAGCACCAAGCACCCTGAGTACTGAGCAGCCAGCACCCTGAGTACTGAGCACCCAGCACCCTGAGCACTGAGCACCCAGCACCCCGAGCACTGAGCACCCAGCACCCTGAGTACTGAGCACAGAGCACTCTGAGCACTGAGCACCCAGCACCCTGAGTACTGAGCACCCAGCACCCTGAGTACTGAGCAACCAGCACCCTGAGCACTGAGCACTGAGCACCCAGCACCCTGAGCACTGAGCACTGAGCACCCAGCACCACAGCCCTGAGCACCCAGCACCCCGAGCACTGAGCACCCAGCACCCTGAGCACTGAGCACCCAGCACCCTGAGTACTGAGCAACCAGCAACCTGAGTACTGAGCACCCAGCACCATGAGCACTGAGCACCCAGCAACCTGAGTACTGAGAACAGATCACCCTGAGTACTGAGCACCCAGCACCCTGAGTACTGAGCCACCAGCACCCTGAGTACTGAGCACCCAGCACCCCGAGCACTGAGCACCCAGCACCCCGAGAATGAGCACCCAGCACCCTGAGTACTGAGAACCGAGCACCTTGAGTACTGAGCACCCAGCACCCTGAGTACTGAGCCCCCAGCACCCTGAGTACTGAGCACCCAGCAACCCGAGCACTGAGCACCCAGCACCCTGAGAATGAGCACCCAGCACCATGAGTACTGAGCACCCAGCACCCTGAGTACTGAGCCCCCAGCACCCTGAGTACTGAGCACCCAGCACCCCGAGCACTGAGCACCCAGCACCCTGAGAATGAGCACCCAGCACCCTGAGTTCTGAGCCCCCAGCACCCTGAGTACTGAGCACCCAGCAACCCGAGCACTGAGCACCCAGCACCCTGAGAATGAGCACCCAGCACCATGAGTACTGAGCACCCAGCACCCTGAGTACTGAGCACTAAGCACCCAGAGCACTGAGCACCCAGCACCCCGAGCACGGAGCAACCATGACCCCAAGCACTGAGAACTGAGCACCCAGCACCCTGAGTACTGAGCACCGAGCTCCCCGAGCACTGAGCACACTGAGTACTGAGCACCCAGCACCCCGAGCACTGAGCACCCAGCACCCTGAGCACTGAGCACCCAGCACCATGAGCACGGAGCACCCCGAGGACTGAGCACCCATCACCCTGAGCACTGAGCACCCAGCACCTTGAGTACTGAGCACCGAGCACCTCGAGCACTAAGCACCCAGCACCCTGAGTACTGAGCACCCAGCACAATGAGCACTGAGCACCCAGAAACCCTGAGCACTGAGCACCCAGCACCCTGAGCACGGAGCACCCAGCACCCTGAGTACTGAGCACCCAACACCCAGAGTACTGAGCACCCAGCACCCTGAGAACTGAGTACCCAGCACCCTGAGCTCTGAGCACCCAGCACCCTGAGTACTGAGCACCGAGCACCCTGAGTACTGAGCACCCAGTACCCTTAGTACTGAGCACCCAGCACCCTGAGCAATGAGCACCCAGCACCCTGAGTACTGAGCACCCAGCAACACCCTCAGCACTGAGCACCCAGCACCCCGAGCACTGAGCACCCAGCTCCCTGAGCACTGAGCACCCAGCACCCAGAGTACTGAGCACCCTGCACCCCGAGTACTGAGCACCGAGCACCCCGAGCACTGAGCACCCAGCACCATGAGTACTGAGCACCCAGCACCCTGAGTACTGAGCACCCAGCACCCTGAGTACTGAACACCCAGCACCCTGAGCACTGAGCACTGAGCACCCTGAGCACTGAGTACTGAGCACTGAGCACCCTAAGCACTGAGCACCCAGCACCCCGAGTACTGAGCACCCAGCACCCCGAGCACTGAGCACCCAGCACCCCGAGCACTGAGCACTGAGCACCCTGAGCACTGAGCACCCAGCACCCCGAGTACTGAGCACTGAGCACCCTGAGTACTGAGCACCAAGCACCCTGAGTACTGAGCAGCCAGCACCCTGAGTACTGAGCACCCAGCACCCTGAGCACTGAGCACCCAGCACCCCGAGCACTGAGCACCCAGCACCCTGAGTACTGAGCACAGAGAACTCTGAGCACTGAGCACCCAGCACCCTGAGTACTGAGCACCCAGCACCCTGAGTACTGAGCAACCAGCACCCTGAGCACTGAGCACTGAGCACCCAGCACCCTGAGCACTGAGCACTGAGCACCCAGCACCACAGCCCTGAGCACCCAGCACCCCGAGCACTGAGCACCCAGCACCCTGAGCACTGAGCACCCAGCACCCTGAGTACTGAGCAACCAGCAACCTGAGTACTGAGCACCCAGCACCATGAGCACTGAGCACCCAGCAACCTGAGTACTGAGAACAGATCACCCTGAGTACTGAGCACCCAGCACCCTGAGTACTGAGCCACCAGCACCCTGAGTACTGAGCACCCAGCACCCCGAGCACTGAGCACCCAGCACCCCGAGAATGAGCACCCAGCACCCTGAGTACTGAGAACCGAGCACCTTGAGTACTGAGCACCCAGCACCCTGAGTACTGAGCCCCCAGCACCCTGAGTACTGAGCACCCAGCAACCCGAGCACTGAGCACCCAGCACCCTGAGAATGAGCACCCAGCACCATGAGTACTGAGCACCCAGCACCCTGAGTACTGAGCCCCCAGCACCCTGAGTACTGAGCACCCAGCACCCCGAGCACTGAGCACCCAGCACCCTGAGAATGAGCACCCAGCACCCTGAGTTCTGAGCCCCCAGCACCCTGAGTACTGAGCACCCAGCAACCCGAGCACTGAGCACCCAGCACCCTGAGAATGAGCACCCAGCACCATGAGTACTGAGCACCCAGCACCCTGAGTACTGAGCACTAAGCACCCAGAGCACTGAGCACCCAGCACCCCGAGCACGGAGCAACCATGACCCCAAGCACTGAGAACTGAGCACCCAGCACCCTGAGTACTGAGCACCGAGCTCCCCGAGCACTGAGCACACTGAGTACTGAGCACCCAGCACCCCGAGCACTGAGCACCCAGCACCCTGAGCACTGAGCACCCAGCACCTTGAGTACTGAGCACCGAGCACCTCGAGCACTAAGCACCCAGCACCCTGAGTACTGAGCACCCAGCACAATGAGCACTGAGCACCCAGAAACCCTGAGCACTGAGCACCCAGCACCCTGAGCACGGAGCACCCAGCACCCTGAGTACTGAGCACCCAACACCCAGAGTACTGAGCACCCAGCACCCTGAGAACTGAGTACCCAGCACCCTGAGCTCTGAGCACCCAGCACCCTGAGTACTGAGCACCGAGCACCCTGAGTACTGAGCACCCAGCACCCTTAGTACTGAGCACCCAGCACCCTGAGCAATGAGCACCCAGCACCCTGAGTACTGAGCACCCAGCAACACCCTCAGCACTGAGCACCCAGCACCCCGAGCACTGAGCACCCAGCTCCCTGAGCACTGAGCACCCAGCACCCTGAGCACTGAGCACCCAGCACAGTTAGTACTGAGCACCCAGCACCCTGAGTACTGAGTACCCAGCACCCTGAGCACTGAGCACCCAGCACCCTGAGTACTGAGCACCGAGCACCCTGAGTACTGAGCACCCAGCACCCTTAGTACTGAGCACCCAGCACCCTGAGCAATGAGCACCCAGCACCCTGAGTACTGAGCACCCAGCAACACCCTCAGCACTGAGCACCCAGCACCCCGAGCACTGAGCACCCAGCTCCCTGAGCACTGAGCACCCAGCACCCCGAGTACTGAGCACCCTGCACCCTGAGTACTGAGCCCAGAGCACCCTGAGTACTGAGCACCCAGCACCCCGAGCACTGAGCACCCAGCACCCTGAGTACTGAGCACCGAGCACCCTGAGTACTGAGCACCCAGCACCCTTAGTACTGAGCACCCAGCACCCTGAGCAATGAGCACCCAGCACCCTGAGTACTGAGCACCCAGCAACACCCTCAGCACTGAGCACCCAGCACCCCGAGCACTGAGCACCCAGCTCCCTGAGCACTGAGCACCCAGCACCCTGAGTACTGAGCACCCAGCACCCTGAGTACTGAGCCCCCAGCACCCTGAGTACTGAGCACCCAGCACCCCGAGCACTGAGCACCCAGCACCCCGAGAATGAGCACCCAGCACCCTGAGTTCTGAGCCCCCAGCACCCTGAGTACTGAGCACCCAGCAACCCGAGCACTGAGCACCCAGCACCCTGAGAATGAGCACCCAGCACCATGAGTACTGAGCACCCAGCACCCTGAGTACTGAGCACTAAGCACCCAGAGCACTGAGCACCCAGCACCCCGAGCACGGAGCAACCATGACCCCAAGCACTGAGAACTGAGCACCCAGCACCCTGAGTACTGAGCACCGAGCTCCCCGAGCACTGAGCACACTGAGTACTGAGCACCCAGCACCCCGAGCACTGAGCACCCAGCACCCTGAGCACTGAGCACCCAGCACCATGAGCACGGAGCACCCCGAGGACTGAGCACCCATCACCCTGAGCCCTGAGCACCCAGCACCTTGAGTACTGAGCACCGAGCACCTCGAGCACTAAGCACCCAGCACCCTGAGTACTGAGCACCCAGCACAATGAGCACTGAGCACCCAGAAACCCTGAGCACTGAGCACCCAGCACCCTGAGCACGGAGCACCCAGCACCCTGAGTACTGAGCACCCAACACCCAGAGTACTGAGCACCCAGCACCCTGAGAACTGAGTACCCAGCACCCTGAGCTCTGAGCACCCAGCACCCTGAGTACTGAGCACCGAGCACCCTGAGTACTGAGCACCCAGCACCCTTAGTACTGAGCACCCAGCACCCTGAGCAATGAGCACCCAGCACCCTGAGTACTGAGCACCCAGCAACACCCTCAGCACTGAGCACCCAGCACCCCGAGCACTGAGCACCCAGCTCCCTGAGCACTGAGCACCCAGCACCCCGAGTACTGAGCACCCTGCACCCCGAATACTGAGCACCGAGCACCCCGAGCACTGAGCACCCAGCACCATGAGTACTGAGCACCCAGCACCCTGAGTACTGAGCACCCAGCACCCTGAGTACTGAACACCCAGCACCCTGAGCACTGAGCACTGAGCACCCTGAGCACTGAGTACTGAGCACTGAGCACCCTAAGCACTGAGCACCCAGCACCCCGAGTACTGAGCACCCAGCACCCCGAGCACTGAGCACCCAGCACCCCGAGCACTGAGCACTGAGCACCCTGAGCACTGAGCACCCAGCACCCCGAGTACTGAGCACTGAGCACCCTGAGTACTGAGCACCAAGCACCCTGAGTACTGAGCACCCAGCACCCTGAGTACTGAGCACCCAGCACCCTGAGCACTGAGCACCCAGCACCCCGAGCACTGAGCACCCAGCACCCTGAGTACTGAGCACAGAGCACTCTGAGCACTGAGCACCCAGCACCCTGAGTACTGAGCACCCAGCACCCTGAGTACTGAGCAACCAGCACCCTGAGCACTGAGCACTGAGCACCCAGCACCCTGAGCACTGAGCACTGAGCACCCAGCACCACAGCCCTGAGCACCCAGCACCCCGAGCACTGAGCACCCAGCACCCTGAGCACTGAGCACCCAGCACCCTGAGTACTGAGCAACCAGCAACCTGAGTACTGAGCACCCAGCACCATGAGCACTGAGCACACAGCAACCTGAGTACTGAGAACAGATCACCCTGAGTACTGAGAACCCAGCACCCTGAGTACTGAGCCACCAGCACCCTGAGTACTGAGCACCCAGCACCCCGAGCACTGAGCACCCAGCACCCCGAGAATGAGCACCCAGCACCCTGAGTACTGAGAACCGAGCACCTTGAGTACTGAGCACCCAGCACCCTGAGTACTGAGCCCCCAGCACCCTGAGTACTGAGCACCCAGCAACCCGAGCACTGAGCACCCAGCACCCTGAGAATGAGCACCCAGCACCATGAGTACTGAGCACCCAGCACCCTGAGTACTGAGCACTAAGCACCCAGAGCACTGAGCACCCAGCACCCCGAGCACGGAGCAACCAGGACCCCGAGCACTGAGAACTGAGCACCCAGCACCCTGAGTACTGAGCACCGAGCTCCCCGAGCACTGAGCACACTGAGTACTGAGCACCCAGCACCCCGAGCACTGAGCACCCAGCACCCTGAGCACTGAGCACCCAGCACCATGAGCACGGAGCACCCCGAGGACTGAGCACCCAGCACCCTGAGCACTGAGCACCCAGCACCTTGAGTACTGAGCACCGAGCACCTCGAGCACTAAGCACCCAGCACCCTGAGTACTGAGCACCCAGCACCCTGAGCACTGAGCACCCAGAACCCTGTGCACTGAGCACCCAGCACCCTGAGCACGGAGCACCCAGAACCCTGAGTACTGAGCACCCAACACCCAGAGTACTGAGCACCCAGCACCCTGAGTACTGAGTACCCAGCACCCTGAGCTCTGAGCACCCAGCACCCTGAGTACTGAGCACCGAGCACCCTGAGTACTGAGCACCCAGCACCCTTAGTACTGAGCACCCAGCACCCTGAGCACTGAGCACCCAGCACCCTGAGTACTGAGCACCCAGCACCACCCTCAGCACTGAGCACCCAGCACCCTGAGCACTGAGCACCCAGCTCCCTGAGCACTGAGCACCCAGCACCCCGAGTACTGAGCACCCTGCACCCCGAGTACTGAGCACCGAGCACCCCGAGCACTGAGCACCCAGCACCCTGAGTACTGAGCACCCAGCACCCTGAGTACTGAGCACTGAGCACCCCGAGTACTGAGCACCCAGCACCAAGAGCACTGAGCACCCAGCAACCTGAGAACTGAGAACAGATCACCCTGAGTACTGAGCACGCAGCACCCTGAGTACTGAGCCCCCAGCACCCTGAGTACTGAGCACCCAGCACCCCGACAATGAGCACCCAGCACCCTGAGTACTGAGAACCGAGCACCCTGAGTACTGAGCACCCAGCACCCTGAGTACTGAGCCCCCAGCACCCTGAGTACTGAGCTCCCAGCACCCCGACAATGAGCACCCAGCACCCTGAGTACTGAGAACCGAGCACCCTGAGTACTGAG
The DNA here is from genome assembly GCF_018167655.1 of Microtus oregoni. Classification (NCBI taxonomy): domain Eukaryota; kingdom Metazoa; phylum Chordata; class Mammalia; order Rodentia; family Cricetidae; genus Microtus; species Microtus oregoni. Next base: position 695,299 of record NW_024543262.1, read on the forward strand.
CACCCAGCACCCTGAGTACTGAGCCCCCAGCACCCTGAGTACTAAGCACCCAGCAACCCGAGCACTGAGCACAGAGCACCCTGAGAATGAGCACCCAGCACCATGAGTACTGAGCACCCAGCACCCTGAGTACTGAGCACCGAGCACCCTGAGTACTGAGCACCCAGCACCCTGAGCACTGAGCCCCCAGCACCCCGAGCACTGAGCACCCAGCACCCTGAGTACTGAGCACAGAGCACTCTGAGCACTGAGCACCCAGCACCCTGAGTACTGAGCACCCAGCACCCTGAGTACTGAGCACCCAGCACCACCCTCAGCACTGAGCACCCAGCACCCCGAGCACTGAGCACCCAGCTCCCTGAACACTGAGCACCCAGCACCCCGAGTACTGAGCACCCTGCACCCCGAGTACTGAGCACCGAGCACCACGAGCACTGAGCACCCAGCACCCTGAGTACTGAGCACCCAGCACCCTGAGTACTGAGCCCTGAGCACCCCGAGTACTGAGCACCCAGAACCCCGAGCAATGAGCACCCAGCAACCTGAGTACTGAGAACAGATCACCCTGAGTACTGAGCACCCAGCACCCTGAGTACTGAGCCCCCAGCACACTGAGTACTGAGCACCCAGCACCCCGAGCACTGAGCACCCAGCACCCCGAGAATGAGCACCCAGCACCCTGAGTTCTGAGCCCCCAGCACCCTGAGTACTGAGCACCCAGCAACCCGAGCACTGAGCACCCAGCACCCTGAGAATGAGCACCCAGCACCATGAGTACTGAGCACCCAGCACCCTGAGTACTGAGCACTAAGCACCCAGAGCACTGAGCACCCAGCACCCCGAGCACGGACAACCATGACCCCAAGCACTGAGAACTGAGCACCCAGCACCCTGAGTACTGAGCACCGAGCTCCCCGAGCACTGAGCACACTGAGTACTGAGCACCCAGCACCCCGAGCACTGAGCACCCAGCACCCTGAGCACTGAGCACCCAGCACCATGAGCACGGAGCACCCCGAGGACTGAGCACCCATCACCCTGAGCACTGAGCACCCAGCACCTTGAGTACTGAGCACCGAGCACCTCGAGCACTAAGCACCCAGCACCCTGAGTACTGAGCACCCAGCACAATGAGCACTGAGCACCCAGAAACCCTGAGCACTGAGCACCCAGCACCCTGAGCACGGAGCACCCAGCACCCTGAGTACTGAGCACCCAACACCCAGAGTACTGAGCACCCAGCACCCTGAGAACTGAGTACCCAGCACCCTGAGCTCTGAGCACCCAGCACCCTGAGTACTGAGCACAGAGCACCCTGAGTACTGAGCACCCAGCACCCTTAGTACTGAGCACCCAGCACCCTGAGCAATGAGCACCCAGCACCCTGAGTACTGAGCACCCAGCAACACCCTCAGCACTGAGCACCCAGCACCCCGAGCACTGAGCACCCAGCTCCCTGAGCACTGAGCACCCAGCACCCCGAGTACTGAGCACCCTGCACCCCGAGTACTGAGCACCGAGCACCCCGAGCACTGAGCACCCAGCACCATGAGTACTGAGCACCCAGCACCCTGAGTACTGAGCACCCAGCACCCTGAGTACTGAACACCCAGCACCCTGAGCACTGAGCACTGAGCACCCTGAGCACTGAGTACTGAGCACTGAGCACCCTAAGCACTGAGCACCCAGCACCCCGAGTACTGAGCACCCAGCACCCCGAGCACTGAGCACCCAGCACCCCGAGCACTGAGCACTGAGCACCCTGAGCACTGAGCACCCAGCACCCAGAGTACTGAGCACTGAGCACCCTGAGTACTGAGCACCAAGCACCCTGAGTACTGAGCACCCAGCACCCTGAGTACTGAGCACCCAGCACCCTGAGCACTGAGCACCCAGCACCCCGAGCACTGAGCACCCAGCACCCTGAGTACTGAGCACAGAGCACTCTGAGCACTGAGCACACAGCACCCTGAGTACTGAGCACCCAGCACCCTTAGTACTGAGCAACCAGCACCCTGAGCACTGAGCACTGAGCACCCAGCACCCTGAGCACTGAGCACTGAGCACCCAGCACCACAGCCCTGAGCACCCAGCACCCCGAGCACTGAGCACCCAGCACCCTGAGCACTGAGCACCCAGCACCCTGAGTACTGAGCATCCAGCAACCTGAGTACTGAGCACCCAGCACCATGAGCACTGAGCACACAGCAACCTGAGTACTGAGAACAGATCACCCTGAGTACTGAGCACCCAGCACCATGAGTACTGAGCCACCAGCACCCTGAGTACTGAGCACCCAGCACCCCGAGCACTGAGCACCCAGCACCCCGAGAATGAGCACCCAGCACCCTGAGTACTGAGAACCGAGCACCTTGAGTACTGAGCACCCAGCACCCTGAGTACTGAGCCCCCAGCACCCTGAGTACTGAGCACCCAGCAACCCGAGCACTGAGCACCCAGCACCCTGAGAATGAGCACCCAGCACCATGAGTACTGAGCACCCAGCACCCTGAGTACTGAGCACTAAGCACCCAGAGCACTGAGCACCCAGCACCCCGAGCACGGAGCAACCAGGACATCGAGCACTGAGAACTGAGCACCCAGCACCCTGAGTACTGAGCACCGAGCTCCCCGAGCACTGAGCACACTGAGTACTGAGCACCCAGCACCCCGAGCACTCAGCACCCAGCACCCTGAGCACTGAGCACCCAGCACCCTGAGCACTGAGCACCCAGAACCCTGTGCACTGAGCACCCAGCACCCTGAGCACGGAGCACCCAGAACCCTGAGTACTGAGCACCCAACACCCAGAGTACTGAGCACCCAGCACCCTGAGTACTGAGTACCCAGCACCCTGAGCTCTGAGCACCCAGCACCCTGAGTACTGAGCACCGAGCACCCTGAGTACTGAGCACCCAGCACCCTTAGTACTGAGCACCCAGCACCCTGAGCACTGAGCACCCAGCACCCTGAGTACTGAGCACCCAGCACCACCCTCAGCACTGAGCACCCAGCACCCTGAGCACTGAGCACCCAGCTCCCTGAGCACTGAGCACCCAGCACCCCGAGTACTGAGCACCCTGCACCCTGAGTACTGAGCACCGAGCACCCCGAGCACTGAGCACCCAGCACCCTGAGTACTGAGCACCCAGCACCCTGAGTACTGAGCACTGAGCACCCCGAGTACTGAGCACCCAGCACCCCGAGCACTGAGCACCCAGCAACCTGAGTACTGAGAACAGATCACCCTGAGTACTGAGCACGCAGCACCCTGAGTACTGAGCCCCCAGCACCCTGAGTACTGTGCACCCAGCACCCCGACAATGAGCACCCAGCACCCTGAGTACTGAGAACCGAGCACCCTGAGTACTGAGCACCCAGCACCCTGAGTACTGAGCCCCCAGCACCCTGAGTACTGAGCTCCCAGCACCCCGACAATGAGCACCCAGCACCCTGAGTACTGAGAACCGAGCACCCTGAGTACTGAGCACCCAGCACCCTGAGTACTGAGCCCCCAGCACCCTGAGTACTAAGCACCCAGCAACCCGAGCACTGAGCACCCAGCACCCTGAGAATGAGCACCCAGCACCATGAGTACTGAGCACCCAGCACCCTGAGTACTGAGCACCAAGCACCCTGAGTACTGAGCACCCAGCACCCTGAGCACTGAGCCCCCAGCACCCCGAGCACTGAGCACCCAGCACCCTGAGTACTGAGCACAGAGCACTCTGAGCACTGAGCACCCAGCACCCTGAGTACTGAGCACCCAGCACCCTGAGTACTGAGCACCCAGCACCACCCTCAGCACTGAGCACCCAGCACCCCGAGCACTGAGCACCCAGCTCCCTGAACACTGAGCACCCAGCACCCCGAGTACTGAGCACCCTGCACCCCGAGTACTGAGCACCGAGCACCACGAGCACTAAGCACCCAGCACCCTGAGTACTGAGCACCCAGCACCCTGAGTACTGAGCCCTGAGCACCCCGAGTACTGAGCACCCAGAACCCCGAGCAATGAGCACCCAGCAACCTGAGTACTGAGAACAGATCACCCTGAGTACTGAGCACAAAGCACCCTGAGTACTGAGCCCCCAGCACACTGAGTACTGAGCACCCAGCACCCCGAGCACTGAGCACCCAGCACCCCGAGAATGAGCACCCAGCACCCTGAGTTCTGAGCCCCCAGTACCCTGAGTACTGAGCACCCAGCAACCCGAGCACTGAGCACCCAGCACCCTGAGAATGAGCACCCAGCACCATGAGTACTGAGCACCCAGCACCCTGAGTACTGAGCACTAAGCACCCAGAGCACTGAGCACCCAGCACCCCGAGCACGGAGCAACCATGACCCCAAGCACTGAGAACTGAGCACCCAGCACCCTGAGTACTGAGCACCGAGCTCCCCGAGCACTGAGCACACTGAGTACTGAGCACCCAGCACCCCGAGCACTGAGCACCCAGCACCCTGAGCACTGAGCACCCAGCACCATGAGCACGGAGCACCCCGAGGACTGAGCACCCATCACCCTGAGCACTGAGCACCCAGCACCTTGAGTACTGAGCACCGAGCACCTCGAGCACTAAGCACCCAGCACCCTGAGTACTGAGCACCCAGCACAATGAGCACTGAGCACCCAGAAACCCTGAGCACTGAGCACCCAGCACCCTGAGCACGGAGCACCCAGCACCCTGAGTACTGAGCACCCAACACCCAGAGTACTGAGCACCCAGCACCCTGAGAACTGAGTACCCAGCACCCTGAGCTCTGAGCACCCAGCACCCTGAGTACTGAGCACCGAGCACCCTGAGTACTGAGCACCCAGCACCCTTAGTACTGAGCACCCAGCACCCTGAGCAATGAGCACCCAGCACCCTGAGTACTGAGCACCCAGCAACACCCTCAGCACTGAGCACCCAGCACCCCTAGCACTGAGCACCCAGCTCCCTGAGCACTGAGCACCCAGCACCCCGAGTACTGAGCACCCTGCACCCCGAGTACTGAGCACCGAGCACCCCGAGCACTGAGCACCCAGCACCATGAGTACTGAGCACCCAGCACCCTGAGTACTGAGCACCCAGCACCCTGAGTACTGAACACCCAGCACCCTGAGCACTGAGCACTGAGCACCCTGAGCACTGAGTACTGAGCACTGAGCACCCTAAGCACTGAGCACCCAGCACCCCGAGTACTGAGCACCCAGCACCCCGAGCACTGAGCACCCAGCACCCCGAGCACTGAGCACTGAGCACCCTGAGCACTGAGCACCCAGCACCCCGAGTACTGAGCACTGAGCACCCTGAGTAATGAGCACCAAGCACCCTGAGTACTGAGCACCCAGCACCCTGAGTACTGAGCACCCAGCACCCTGAGCACTGAGCACCCAGCACCCCGAGCACTGAGCACCCAGCACCCTGAGTACTTAGCACAGAGCACTCTGAGCACTGAGCACCCAGCACCCTGAGTACTGAGCACCCAGCACCCTGAGTACTGAGCAACCAGCACCCTGAGCACTGAGCACTGAGCACCCAGCACCCTGAGCACTGAGCACTGAGCACCCAGCACCACAGCCCTGAGCACCCAGCACCCCGAGCACTGAGCACCCAGCACCCTGAGCACTGAGCACCCAGCACCCTGAGTACTGAGCAACCAGCAACCTGAGTACTGAGCACCCAGCACCATGAGCACTGAGCACCCAGCAACCTGAGTACTGAGAACAGATCACCCTGAGTACTGAGCACCCAGCACCCTGAGTACTGAGCCACCAGCACCCTGAGTACTGAGCACCCAGCACCCCGAGCACTGAGCACCCAGCACCCCGAGAATGAGCACCCAGCACCCTGAGTACTGAGAACCGAGCACCTTGAGTACTGAGCACCCAGCACCCTGAGTACTGAGCCCCCAGCACCCTGAGTACTGAGCACCCAGCACCCTGAGAATGAGCACCCAGCACCATGAGTACTGAGCACCCAGCACCCTGAGTACTGAGCCCCCAGCACCCTGAGTACTGAGCACCCAGCACCCGAGCACTGAGCACCCAGCACCCCGAGAATGAGCACCCAGCACCCTGAGTTCTGAGCCCCCAGCACCCTGAGTACTGAGCACCCAGCAACCTGAGCACTGAGCACCCAGCACCCTGAGAATGAGCACCCAGCACCATGAGTACTGAGCACCCAGCACCCTGAGTACTGAGCACTAAGCACCCAGAGCACTGAGCACCCAGCACCCCGAGCACGGAGCAACCATGACCCCAAGCACTGAGAACTGAGCACCCAGCACCCTGAGTACTCAGCACCGAGCTCCCCGAGCACTGAGCACACTGAGTACTGAGCACCCAGCACCCCGAGCACTGAGCACCCAGCACCCTGAGCACTGAGCACCCATCACCCTGAGCACTGAGCACCCAGCACCTTGAGTACTGAGCACCGAGCACCTCGAGCACTAAGCACCCAGCACCCTGAGTACTGAGCACCCAGCACAATGAGCACTGAGCACCCAGAAACCCTGAGCACTGAGCACCCAGCACCCTGAGCACGGAGCACCCAGCACCCTGATTACTGAGCACCCAACACCCAGAGTACTGAGCACCCAGCACCCTGAGAACTGAGTACCCAGCACCCTGAGCTCTGAGCACCCAGCACCCTGAGTACTGAGCACCGAGCACCCTGAGTACTGAGCACCCAGCACCCTTAGTACTGAGCACCCAGCACCCTGAGCAATGAGCACCCAGCACCCTGAGTACTGAGCACCCAGCAACACCCTGAGCACTGAGCACCCAGCACCCCGAGCACTGAGCACCCAGCTCCCTGAGCACTGAGCACCCAGCACCCCGAGTACTGAGCACCCTGCACCCCGAGTACTGAGCACCGAGCACCCCGAGCACTGAGCACCCAGCACCATGAGTACTGAGCACCCAGCACCCTGAGTACTGAGCACCCAGCACCCTGAGTACTGAACACCCAGCACCCTGAGCACTGAGCACTGAGCACCCTGAGCACTGAGTACTGAGCACTGAGCACCCTAAGCACTGAGCACCCAGCACCCCGAGTACTGAGCACCCAGCACCCCGAGCACTGAGCACCCAGCACCCCGAGCACTGAGCACTGAGCACCCTGAGCACTGAGCACCCAGCACCCCGAGTACTGAGCACTGAGCACCCTGAGTACTGAGCACCAAGCACCCTGAGTACTGAGCACCCAGCACCCTGAGTACTGAGCACCCAGCACCCTGAGCACTGAGCACCCAGCACCCCGAGCACTGAGCACCCAGCACCCTGAGTACTGAGCACAGAGCACTCTGAGCACTGAGCACCCAGCACCCTGAGTACTGAGCACCCAGCACCCTGAGTACTGAGCAACCAGCACCCTGAGCACTGAGCACTGAGCACCCAGCACCCTGAGCACTGAGCACTGAGCACCCAGCACCACAGCCCTGAGCACCCAGCACCCCGAGCACTGAGCACCCAGCACCCTGAGCACTGAGCACCCAGCACCCTGAGTACTGAGCAACCAGCAACCTGAGTACTGAGCACCCAGCACCATGAGCACTGAGCACCCAGCAACCTGAGTACTGAGAACAGATCACCCTGAGTACTGAGCACCCAGCACCCTGAGTACTGAGCCACCAGCACCCTGAGTACTGAGCACCCAGCACCCCGAGCACTGAGCACCCAGCACCCCGAGAATGAGCACCCAGCACCCTGAGTACTGAGAACCGAGCACCTTGAGTACTGAGCACCCAGCACCCTGAGTACTGAGCCCCCAGCACCCTTAGTACTGAGCACCCAGCAACCCGAGCACTGAGCACCCAGCACCCTGAGAATGAGCACCCAGCACCATGAGTACTGAGCACCCAGCACCCTGAGTACTGAGCCCCCAGCACCCTGAGTACTGAGCACCCAGCACCCCGAGCACTGAGCACCCAGCACCCCGAGAATGAGCACCCAGCACCCTGAGTTCTGAGCCCCCAGCACCCTGAGTACTGTGCACCCAGCAACCCGAGCACTGAGCACCCAGCACCCTGAGAATGAGCACCCAGCACCATGAGTACTGAGCACCCAGCACCCTGAGTACTGAGCACTAAGCACCCAGAGCACTGAGCACCCAGCACCCCGAGCACGGAGCAACCATGACCCCAAGCACTGAGAACTGAGCACCCAGCACCCTGAGTACTGAGCACCGAGCTCCCCGAGCACTGAGCACACTGAGTACTGAGCACCCAGCACCCCGAGCACTGAGCACCCAGCACCCTGAGCACTGAGCACCCAGCACCATGAGCACGGAGCACCCCGAGGACTGAGCACCCATCACCCTGAGCACTGAGCACCCAGCACCTTGAGTACTGAGCACCGAGCACCTCGAGCACTAAGCACCCAGCACCCTGAGTACTGAGCACCCAGCACAATGTGCACTGAGCACCCAGAAACCCTGAGCACTGAGCACCCAGCACCCTGAGCACGGAGCACCCAGCACCCTGAGTACTGAGCACCCAACACCCAGAGTACTGAGCACCCAGCACCCTGAGAACTGAGTACCCAGCACCCTGAGCTTTGAGCACCCAGCACCCTGAGTACTGAGCACCGAGCACCCTGAGTTCTGAGCACCCAGCACCCTTAGTACTGAGCACCCAGCACCCTGAGCAATGAGCACCCAGCACCCTGAGTACTGAGCACCCAGCAACACCCTCAGCACTGAGCACCCAGCACCCCGAGCACTGAGCACCCAGCTCCCTGAGCACTGAGCACCCAGCACCCCGAGTACTGAGCACCCTGCACCCCGAGTACTGAGCACCGAGCACCCCGAGCACTGAGCACCCAGCACCATGAGTACTGAGCACCCAGCACCCTGAGTACTGAGCACCCAGCACCCTGAGTACTGAACACCCAGCACCCTGAGCACTGAGCACTGAGCACCCTGAGCACTGAGTACTGAGCACTGAGCACCCTAAGCACTGAGCACCCAGCACCCCGAGTACTGAGCACCCAGCACCCCGAGCACTGAGCACCCAGCACCCCGAGCACTGAGCACCCTGAGCACTGAGCACCCAGCACCCCGAGTACTGAGCACTGAGCACCCTGAGTACTGAGCACCAAGCACCCTGAGTACTGAGCACCCAGCACCCTGAGTACTGAGCACCCAGCACCCTGAGCACTGAGCACCCAGCACCCCGAGCACTGAGCACCCAGCACCCTGAGTACTGAGCACAGAGCACTCTGAGCACTGAGCACCCAGCACCCTGAGTACTGAGCACCCAGCACCCTGAGTACTGAGAAACCAGCACCCTGAGCACTGAGCACTGAGCACCCAGCACCCTGAGCACTGAGCACTGAGCACCCAGCACCACAGCCCTGAGCACCCAGCACCCCGAGCACTGAGCACCCAGCACCCTGAGCACTGAGCACCCAGCACCCTGAGAACTGAGCAACCAGCAACCTGAGTACTGAGCACCCAGCACCATGAGCACTGAGCACCCAGCAACCTGAGTACTGAGAACAGATCACCCTGAGTACTGAGCACCCAGCACCCTGAGTACTGAGCCACCAGCACCCTGAGTACTGAGCACCCAGCACCCCGAGCACTGAGCACCCAGCACCCCGAGAATGAGCACCCAGAACCCTGAGTACTGAGCCCCCAGCACCCTGAGTACTGAGCACCCAGCAACCCGAGCACTGAGCACCCAGCACCCTGAGAATGAGCACCCAGCACCATGAGTACTGAGCACCCAGCACCCTGAGTACTGAGCACTAAGCACCCAGAGCACTGAGCACCCAGCACCCCGAGCACGGAGCAACCAGGACCCCCAGCACTGAGAACTGAGCACCCAACACCCTGAGTACTGAGCACCGAGCTCCCCGAGCACTGAGCACACTGAGTACTGAGCACCCAGCACCCCGAGCACTGAGCACCCAGCACCCTGAGCACTGAGCACCCAGCACCATGAGCACGGAGCACCCCGAGGACTGAGCACCCAGCACCCTGAGCACTGAGCACCCAGCACCTTGAGTACTGAGCACCGAGCACCTCGAGCACTAAGCACGCAGCACCCTGAGTACTGAGCACCCAGCACCCTGAGCACTGAGCACCCAGAACCCTGTGCACTGAGCACCCAGCACCCTGAGCACGGAGCACCCAGAACCCTGAGTACTGAGCACCCAACACCCAGAGTACTGAGCACCCAGCACCCTGAGTACTGAGTACCCAGCACCCTGAGCTCTGAGCACCCAGCACCCTGAGTACTGAGCACCGAGCACCCTGAGTACTGAGCACCCAGCACCCTTAGTACTGAGCACCCAGCACCCTGAGCACTGAGCACCCAGCACCCTGAGTACTGAGCACCCAGCACCACCCTCAGCACTGAGCACCCAGCACCCTGAGCACTGAGCACCCAGCTCCCTGAGCACTGAGCACCCAGCACCCCGAGTACTGAGCACCCTGCACCCCGAGTACTGAGCACCGAGCACCCCGAGCACTGAGCACCCAGCACCCTGAGTACTGAGCACCCAGCACCCTGAGTACTGAGCACTGAGCACCCCGAGTACTGAGCACCCAGCACCCCGAGCACTGAGCACCCAGCAACCTGAGTACTGAGAACAGATCACCCTGAGTACTGAGCACGCAGCACCCTGAGTACTGAGCCCCCAGCACCCTGAGTACTGAGCACCCAGCACCCCGACAATGAGCACCCAGCACCCTGAGTACTGAGAACCGAGCACCCTGAGTACTGAGCACCCAGCACCCTGAGTACTGAGCCCCCAGCACCCTGAGCACTGAGCACCCAGCACCCCGAGTACTGAGCACCCTGCACCCCGAGTACTGAGCACCGAGCACCCCGAGCACTGAGCACCCAGCACCATGAGTACTGAGCACCCAGCACCCTGAGTACTGAGCACCCAGCACCCTGAGTACTGAACACCCAGCACCCTGAGCACTGAGCACTGAGCACCCTGAGCACTGAGTACTGAGCACTGAGCACCCTAAGCACTGAGCACCCAGCACCCCGAGTACTGAGCACCCAGCACCCCGAGCACTGAGCACCCAGCACCCCGAGCACTGAGCACCCTGAGCACTGAGCACCCAGCACCCCGAGTACTGAGCACTGAGCACCCTGAGTACTGAGCACCAAGCACCCTGAGTACTGAGCACCCAGCACCCTGAGTACTGAGCACCCAGCACCCTGAGCACTGAGCACCCAGCACCCCGAGCACTGAGCACCCAGCACCCTGAGTACTGAGCACAGAGCACTCTGAGCACTGAGCACCCAGCACCCTGAGTACTGAGCACCCAGCACCCTGAGTACTGAGAAACCAGCACCCTGAGCACTGAGCACTGAGCACCCAGCACCCTGAGCACTGAGCACTGAGCACCCAGCACCACAGCCCTGAGCACCCAGCACCCCGAGCACTGAGCACCCAGCACCCTGAGCACTGAGCACCCAGCACCCTGAGAACTGAGCAACCAGCAACCTGAGTACTGAGCACCCAGCACCATGAGCACTGAGCACCCAGCAACCTGAGTACTGAGAACAGATCACCCTGAGTACTGAGCACCCAGCACCCTGAGTACTGAGCCACCAGCACCCTGAGTACTGAGCACCCAGCACCCCGAGCTCTGAGCACCCAGCACCCCGAGAATGAGCACCCAGCACCCTGAGTACTGAGCCCCCAGCACCCTGAGTACTGAGCACCCAGCAACCCGAGCACTGAGCACCCAGCACCCTGAGAATGAGCACCCAGCACCATGAGTACTGAGCACCCAGCACCCTGAGTACTGAGCACTAAGCACCCAGAGCACTGAGCACCCAGCACCCCGAGCACGGAGCAACCAGGACCCCCAGCACTGAGAACTGAGCACCCAGCACCCTGAGTACTGAGCACCGAGCTCCCCGAGCACTGAGCACACTGAGTACTGAGCACCCAGCACCCCGAGCACTGAGCACCCAGCACCCTGAGCACTGAGCACCCAGCACCATGAGCACGGAGCACCCCGAGGACTGAGCACCCAGCACCCTGAGCACTGAGCACCCAGCACCTTGAGTACTGAGCACCGAGCACCTCGAGCACTAAGCACGCAGCACCCTGAGTACTGAGCACCCAGCACCCTGAGCACTGAGCACCCAGAACCCTGTGCACTGAGCACCCAGCACCCTGAGCACGGAGCACCCAGAACCCTGAGTACTGAGCACCCAACACCCAGAGTACTGAGCACCCAGCACCCTGAGTACTGAGTACCCAGCACCCTGAGCTCTGAGCACCCAGCAACCTGAGTACTGAGCACCGAGCACCCTGAGTACTGAGCACCCAGCACCCTTAGTACTGAGCACCCAGCACCCTGAGCACTGAGCACCCAGCACCCTGAGTACTGAGCACCCAGCACCACCCTCAGCACTGAGCACCCAGCACCCTGAGCACTGAGCACCCAGCTCCCTGAGCACTGAGCACCCAGCACCCCGAGTACTGAGCACCCTGCACCCCGAGTACTGAGCACCGAGCACCCCGAGCACTGAGCACCCAGCACCCTGAGTACTGAGCACCCAGCACCCTGAGTACTGAGCACTGAGCACCCCGAGTACTGAGCACCCAGCACCCCGAGCACTGAGCACCCAGCAACCTGAGTACTGAGAACAGATCACCCTGAGTACTGAGCACGCAGCACCCTGAGTACTGAGCCCCCAGCACCCTGAGTACTGAGCACCCAGCACCCCGACAATGAGCACCCAGCACCCTGAGTACTGAGAACCGAGCACCCTGAGTACTGAGCACCCAGCACCCTGAGTACTGAGCCCCCATCACCCTGAGTACTGAGCTCCCAGCACCCCGACAATGAGCACCCAGCACCCTGAGTACTGAGAACCGAGCACCCTGAGTACTGAGCACCCAGCACCCTGAGTACTGAGCCCCCAGCACCCTGAGTACTAAGCACCCAGCAACCCGAGCACTGAGCACCCAGCACCCTGAGAATGAGCACCCAGCACCATGAGTACTGAGCACCCAGCACCCTGAGTACTGAGCACCGAGCACCCTGAGTACTGAGCACCCAGCACCCTTAGTACTGAGCACCCAGCACCCTGAGCACTGAGCACCCAGCACCCTGAGTACTGAGCACCCAGCACCACCCTCAGCACTGAGCACCCAGCACCCCTAGCACTGAGCACCCAGCTCCCTGAACACTGAGCACCCAGCACCCCGAGTACTGAGCACCCTTCACCCCGAGTACTGAGCACCGAGCACCCCGAGCACTGAGCACCCAGCACCCTGAGTACTGAGCACCCAGCACCCTGAGTACTGAGCACTGAGCACCCCGAGTACTGAGCACCCAGCACCCCGAGCACTGAGCACCCAGCAACCTGAGTACTGAGAACAGATCACCCTGAGTACTGAGCACCCAGCACCCTGAGTACTGAGCCCCCAGCACCCTGAGTACTGAGCACCCAGCACCCCGAGCACTGAGCACCCAGCACCCCAAGAATGAGCACCCAGCACCCTGAGTACTGAGAACCGAGCACCCTGAGTACTGAGCACCCAGCACCCTGAGTACTGAGCCCCCAGCACCCTGAGTACTGAGCACCCAGCAACCCGAGCACTGAGCACCCAGCACCCTGAGAATGAGCACCCAGCACCATGAGTACTGAGCACCCAGCACCCTGAGTACTGAGCACTAAGCACCCAGAGCACTGAGCACCCAGCACCCCGAGCACGGAGCAACCAGGACCCCAAGCACTGAGAACTGAGCACCCAGCACCCTGAGTACTGAGCACCGAGCTTCCCGAGCACTGAGCACACTGAGTACTGAGCACCCAGCACCCCGAGCACTGAGCACCCAGCACCCTGAGCACTGAGCACCCAGCACCATGAGCACGGAGCACCCCGAGTACTGAGCACCCAGCACCCTGAGCACTGAGCACCCAGCACCTTGAGTACTGAGCACCGAGCACCTCGAGCACTAAGCACCCAGCACCCTGAGTACTGAGCACCCAGCAACCTGAGCACTGAGCACCCAGAACCCTGAGCAATGAGCACCCAGCACCCTGAGCACGGAGCACCCAGCACCCTAAGTACTGATCACCCAACACCCAGAGTACTGAGCACCCAGCACCCTGAGAACTGAGTACCCAGCACCCTGAGCTCTGAGCACCCAGCACCCTGAGTACTGAGCACAGAGCACCCTGAGTACTGAGCACCCAGCACCCTTAGTACTGAGCACCCAGCACCCTGAGCACTGAGCACCCAGCACCCTGAGTACTGAGCACCCAGCACCACCCTCAGCACTGAGCACCCAGCACCCCGAGCACTGAGCACCCAGCTCCCTGAGCACTGAGCACCCAGCACCCCGAATACTGAGCACCCTGCACCCCGAGTACTGAGCACCGAGCACCCCGAGCACTGAGCACCCAGCACCCTGAGTACTGAGCACCCAGCACCCTGAGTACTGAGCACCCAGCACCCCGAGTACTGAGCACCCTGCACCCCGAGTAATGAGCACCGAGCACCCCGAGCACTGAGCACCCAGCACCCTGAGTACTGAGCACCCAGCACCCTGAGTACTGAGCACTGAGTACCCCGAGTACTGAGCACCCAGCACCCCGAGCACTGAGCACCCAGCAACCTGAGTACTGAGAACAGATCACCCTGAGTACTGAGCACCCAGCACCCTGAGTACTGAGCCCCCAGCACCCTGAGTACTGAGCACCCAGCAACCCGACAATGAGCACCCAGCACCCTGAGTACTGAGAACCGAGCACCCTGAGTACTGAGCACCCAGCACCCTGAGTACTGAGCCCCCAGCACCCTGAGTACTGAGCTCCCAGCACCCCGACAATGAGCACCCAGCACCCTGAGTACTGAGAACCGAGCACCCTGAGTACTGAGCACCCAGCACCCTGAGTACTGAGCCCCCAGCACCCTGAGAACTAAGCACCCAGCAACCCGAGCACTGAGCACCCAGCACCCTGAGAATGAGCACCCAGCACCATGAGTACTGAGCACCCAGCACCCTGAGTACTGAGCACCGAGCACCCTGAGTACTAAGCACCCAGCACCCTTAGTACTGAGCACCCAGCACCCTGAGCACTGAGCACGCAGCACCCTGAGTACTGAGCACCCAGCACCACCCTCAGCACTGAGCACCCAGCACCCCGAGCACTGAGCACCCAGCTCCCTGAACACTGAGCACCCAGCACCCCGAGTACCGAACACCCTGCACCCCGAGTACTGAGCACCGAGCACCCCGAGCACTGAGCACCCAGCACCCTGAGTACTGAGCACCCAGCACCCCGAGCACTGAGCACCCAGCACCCCGAGAATGTGCACCCAGCACCCTGAGTACTGAGAACCGAGCACCCTGAGTACTGAGCACCCAGAACCCTGAGTACTGAGCCCCCAGCACCCTGAGTACTGAGCACCCAGCAACCTGAGCACTGAGCACCCAGCACCCTGAGAATGAGCACCCAGCACCATGAGTACTGAGCACCCAGCACCCTGAGTACTGAGCACTAATCACCCAGAGCACTTAGCACCCAGCACCCCGAGCACGGAGCAACCAGGACCCCAAGCACTGAGAACTGAGCACCCAGCACCCTGAGTACTGAGCACCGAGCTCCCCGAGCACTGAGCACACTGAGTACTGAGCACCCAGCACCCCGAGCACTGAGCACCCAGCACCCTGAGAACTGAGCACCCAGCACCATGAGCACGGAGCACCCCGAGTACTGAGCACCCAGCACCCTGAGCACTGAGCACCCAGCACCTTGAGTACTGAGCACCGAGCACCTCGAGCACTAAGCACCCAGCACCCTGAGTACTGAGCACCCAGCACCCTGAGCACTGAGCACCCAGAACCCTGAGCACTGAGCACCCAGCACCCTGAGCACGGAGCACCCAGCACCCCGAGTACTGAGCACTGAGCACCCTGAGTACTGAGCACCCAGCACCCTTAGTACTGAGCACCCAGCACCCTGAGCACTGAGCACCCAGCACCCTGAGTACTGAGCACCCAGCACCACCCTCAGCACTGAGCACCCAGCACCCCGAGCACTGAGCACCCAGCTCCCTGAGCACTGAGCACCCAGCACCACGAATACTGAGCACCCTGCACCCCGAGTACTGAGCACCGAGCACCCCGAGCACTGAGCACCCAGCACCCTGAGTACTGAGCACCCAGCACCCTGAGTACTGAACACCCAGCACCCTGAGAACTGAGCACTGAGCACCCTGAGCACTGAGTACTGAGCACCCAGCACCCCGAGGACTGAGCACCCAGCACCCCGAGCACTGAGCACCCAGCACCCCGAGCACTGAGCACTGAGCACCCTGAGCACTGAGCACCCAGCACCCCGAGTACTGAGCACTGAGCACCCTGAGTACTGAGCACCAAGCACCCTGAGTACTGAGCACCCAGCACCCTGAGTACTGAGCACCCAGCACCCTGAGCACTGAGCACCCAGCACCCCGAGCACTGAGCACCCAGCACCCTGAGTACTGAGCACAGAGCACTCTGAGCACTGAGCACCCAGCACCCTGAGTACTGAGCACCCAGCACCCTGAGTACTGAGCACCCAGCACCACCCTCAGCACTGAACACCCAGCACCCCGAGCACTGAGCACCCAGCTCCCTGAACACTGAGCACCCAGCACCCCGAGTACTGAGCACCCTGCACCCCGAGTACTGAGCACCGAGCACCCCGAGCACTGAGCACCCAGCACCCTGAGTACTGAGCACCCAGCACCCTGAGTACTGAGCCCTGAGCACCCCGAGTACTGAGCACCCAGCACCCTGAGCAATGAGCACCCAGCAACCTGAGTACTGAGAACAGATCACCCTGAGTACTGAGCACCCAGCACCCTGAGTACTGAGCCCCCAGCACCCAGAGTACTGAGCACCCAGCACCCCGAGCACTGAGCACCCAGCACCCCGATAATGAGCTCCCAGCACCCTGAGTACTGAGCCCCCAGCACCCTGAGTACTGAGCACCCAGCAACCCGAGCACTGAGCACCCAGCACCCTGAGAATGAGCACCCAGCACCATGAGTACTGAGCACCCAGCACCCTGAGTACTGAGCACTAAGCACCCAGAGCACTGAGCACCCAGCACCCCGAGCACGGAGCAACCAGGACCCCAAGCACTGAGAACTGAGCACCCAGCACCCTGAGTACTGAGCACCGAGCTCCCCGAGCACTGAGCACACTGAGTACTGAGCAGCCAGCACCCCGAGCACTGAGCACCCAGCACCCTGAGCACTGAGCACCCAGCACCATGAGCACGGAGCACCCCGAGGACTGAGCACCCAGCACCCTGAGCACTGAGCACCCAGCACCTTGAGTACTGAGCACCGAGCAACTCGAGCACTAAGCACCCAGCACCCTGAGTACTGAGCACCCAGCACCCTGAGCACTGAGCACCCAGAACCCTGAGCACTGAGCACCCAGCACCCTGAGCACGGAGCACCCAGCACCCTGAGTACTGAGCACCCAAAACCCAGAGTACTGAGCACCCAGCACCCTGAGAACTGAGTACCCAGCACCCTGAGCTCTGAGCACCCAGCACCCTGAGTACTGAGCACCGAGCACCCTGAGTACTGAGCACCCAGCACCCTTAGTACTGAGCACCCAGCACCCTGAGCAATGAGCACCCAGCACCCTTAGTACTGAGCACCCAGCAACACCCTCAGCACTGAGCACCCAGCACCCCGAGCACTGAGCACCCAGCTCCCTGAGCACTGAGCACCCAGCACCCCGAGTACTGAGCACCCTGCACCCCGAGTACTGAGCACCGTGCACCCCGAGCACTGAGCACCCAGCACCCTGAGTACTGAGCACCCAGCACCCTGAGTACTGAGCACCCAGCACCCTGAGTACTGAACACCCAGCACCCTGAGCACTGAGCACTGAGCACCCTGAGCACTGAGTACTGAGCACTGAGCACCCTAAGCACTGAGCACCCAGCACCCCGAGTACTGAGCACCCAGCACCCCGAGCACTGAGCACCCAGCACCCCGAGCACTGAGCACTGAGCACCCTGAGCACTGAGCACCCAGCACACCGAGTACTGAGCACTGAGCACCCTGAGTACTGAGCACCAAGCACCCTGAGTACTGAGCACCCAGCACCCTGAGTACTGAGCACCCAGCACCCTGAGCACTGAGCACCCAGCACCCCGAGCACTGAGCACCCAGCACCCTGAGTACTGAGCACAGAGCACTCTGAGCACTGAGCACCCAGCACCCTGAGTACTGAGCACCCAGCACCCTGAGTACTGAGCAACCAGCACCCTGAGCACTGAGCACTGAGCACCCAGCACCCTGAGCACTGAGCACTGAGCACCCAGCACCACAGCCCTGAGCACCCAGCACCCCGAGCACTGAGCACCCAGCACCCTGAGCACTGAGCACCCAGCACACTGAGTACTGAGCAACCAGCAACCTGAGTACTGAGCACCCAGCACCATGAGCACTGAGCACCCAGCAACCTGAGTACTGAGAACAGATCACCCTGAGTACTGAGCACCCAGCACCCTGAGTACTGAGCCCCCAGCACCCTGAGTACTGAGCACCCAGCACCCCGAGCACTGAGCACCCAGCACCCCGAGAATGAGCACCCAGCACCCTGAGTACTGAGAACCGAGCACCCTGAGTACTGAGCACCCAGCACCCTGAGTACTGAGCCCCCAGCACCCTGAGTACTGAGCACCCAGCAACCCGAGCACTGAGCACCCAGCACCCTGAGAATGAGCACCCAGCACCATGAGTACTGAGCACCCAGCACCCTGAGTACTGAGCACTAAGCACCCAGAGCACTGAGCACCCAGCACCCCGAGCACGGAGCAACCAGGACCCCGCGCACTGAGAACTGAGCACCCAGCACCCTGAGTACTGAGCACCGAGCTCCCCGAGCACTGAGCACACTGAGTACTGAGCACCCAGCACCCCGAGCACTGAGCACCCAGCACCCTGAGCACTGAGCACCCAGCACCATGAGCACGGAGCACCCGAGGACAGAGCACCCAGCACCCTGAGCACTGAGCACCCAGCACCTTGAGTACTGAGCACCGAGCACCTCGAGCACTAAGCACCCAGCACCCTGAGTACTGAGCACCCAGCACCCTGAGCACTGAGCACCCAGAACCCTGTGCACTGAGCACCCAGCACCCTGAGCACGGAGCACCCAGCACCCTGAGTACTGAGCACCCAACACCCAGAGTACTGAGCACCCAGCACCCTGAGTACTGAGTACCCAGCACCCTGAGCTCTGAGCACCCAGCACCCTGAGTACTGAGCACCGAGCACCCTGAGTACTGAGCACCCAGTACCCTTAGTACTGAGCACCCAGCACCCTGAGCACTGAGCACCCAGCACCCTGAGTACTGAGCACCCAGCACCACCCTCAGCACTGAGCACCCAGCACCCTGAGCACTGAGCACCCAGCTCCCTGAGCACTGAGCACCCAGCACCCCGAGTACTGAGCACCCTGCACCCCGAGTACTGAGCACCGAGCACCCCGAGCACTGAGCACCCAGCACCCTGAGTACTGAGCACCCAGCACCCTGAGTACTGAGCACTGAGCACCCCGAGTACTGAGCACCCAGCACCCCGATCACTGAGCACCCAGCAACCTGAGTACTGAGAACAGATCACCCTGAGTACTGAGCACGCAGCACCCTGAGTACTGAGCCCCCAGCACCCTGAGTACTGAGCACCCAGCACCCCGACAATGAGAACCCAGCACCCTGAGTACTGAGAACCGAGCACCCTGAGTACTGAGCACCCAGCACCCTGAGTAATGAGCCCCCAGCACCCTGAGTACTGAGCTCCCAGCACCCCGACAATGAGCACCCAGCACCCTGAGTACTGAGAACCGAGCACCCTGAGTACTGAGCACCCAGCACCCTGAGTACTGAGCCCCCAGCACCCTGAGTACTAAGCACCCAGCAACCCGAGCACTGAGCACCCAGCACCCTGAGAATGAGCACCCAGCACCATGAGTACTGAGCACCCAGCATCCTGAGCACTGAGCACTGAGCACCCTGAGCACTGAGTACTGAGCACTGAGCACTCTGAGCATTGAGCACCCAGGACCCCGAGTACTGAGCACCCAGCACCCCGAGCACTGAGCACCCAGCGCCCCGAGCACTGAGCACCCAGCACCCCGAGCACTGAGCACTGAGCACCCTGAGCACTGAGCACCCAGCACCCCGAGTACTGAGCACTGAGCACCCTGAGTACTGAGCACCAAGCACCCCGTGAACTGAGCACTGAGCACCCTGAGTACTGAGCACCCAGCACCCTGAGCACTGAGCACCCAGCACCCTGAGTACTGAGCACTGAGAACCCTGAGTACTGAGCACCGAGCACCCTGAGTACTGAGCACCCAGCACCCTGATCACTGAGCACGGAGCACCCCGAGGACTGAGCACCGAGCACAACGAGCACTGAGCACCCAGCACCCTTAGTACTGAGCACCCAGCACCCTGAGCACTGAGCACACAGCTCCCTGAGCACTGAGCACGCAGCACCCCGAGCACTGAGCACCCAGCACCCTGAGTACTGAGCACAGAGCACCCTGAGCACTGAGCACCCAGCACCCTGAGTACTGAGCACCCAGCACCCTGAGTACTGAGCAACCAGCACCCTGAGCACTGAGCACTGAGCACCCAGCACCCTGAGCACTGAGCACTGAGCACCCAGCACCACAGCCCTGAGCACCCAGCACCCCGAGCACTGAGCACCCAGCACCCTGAGCACTGAGCACCCAGCACCCCGAGTACTGAGCACCCAGCACTCCGAGCACTGAGCACCCAGCAACCTGAGTACTGAGAACAGATCACCCTGAGTACTGAGCACCCAGCACCCTGAGTACTGAGCCCCCAGCACCCTGAGTACTGAGCACCCAGCACCCCGAGCACTGAGCACCCAGCACCCCGAGAATGAGCACCCAGCACCCTGAGAACTGAGAACCCAGCACCCTGATTACTGAGCACCCAGCACCCTGAGTACTGAGCCCCCAGCACCCTGAGTACTGAGCACCCAGCAACCCGAGCACTGAGCACCCAGCACCCTGAGAATGAGCACCCAGCACCATGAGTACTGAGCACCCAGCACCCTGAGTACTGAGCACTAAGCACCCAGAGCACTGAGCACCCAGCACCCCGAGCACGGAGCACCCAGGACCCCGAGCACTGAGAACTGAGCACCCAGCACCCTGAGTACTGAGCACCGAGCTCCCCGAGCACTGAGCACACTGAGTACTGAGCACCCAGCACCCCGATCACTGAGCACCCAGCACCCTGAGCACTGAACACCCAGCACCCTGAGCACTGAGCACCCAGCACCCTGAGTACTGAGCACCCAGCACGCTGAGTACTGAGCAACCAGCACCCTGAGCACTGAGAACCCAGCACCCTGAGTACTGAGCATTGAGCACCCAGCACCCCGAGCACTGAGCACCCAGCACCCTGTGTACTGAGCACTGAGCACCCTGAGTACTAAGCACCCAGCACCCTGAGTACTGAGCACCCAGGACCCTGAGCACTGAGCACCGAGCAGCCCGAGCACTGAGCACCCAGCACCCTGAGCACTCAGCACCCAGCACCCCGAGCACTGAGCACCCAGCACCCTGAGCACTGAGCACCCAGCACCCTGAGCACGGAGCACCCCGAGTACTGAGCACCCAGCACCCTGAGCACTGAGCACCCAGCACCCTGAGCACAGAGCACCCAGCACCCTGAGAACTGAGCACCCAGCACCCCGAGCACGGAGCACCCAGCACCCTGAGTACTGAGCACCCAACACCCAGAGTACTGAGCACCCAGCACCCTGAGCACTGAGCACCCAGCACCCTGAGTACTGAGCACCCAGCACCCTGAGTACTGAACACCCAGCACCCTGAGCACTGAGCACTGAACACCCTGAGCACTGAGTACTGAGCACTGAGCACCCTGAGCACTGAGCACCCAGCACCCCAAGTACTGAGCACCCAGCACCCCGAGCACTGAGCACTCAGCGCCCCGAGCACTGAGCACCCAGCACCCCGAGCACTGAGAACTGAGCACCCTGAGCACTGAGCACCCAGCACCCCGAGTACTGAGCACTGAGCACCCTGAGTACTGAGCAACAAGCACCCCGAGTACTGAGCACTGAGCACCCTGAGTACTGAGCACCCAGCACCCTGAGAAATGAGCACCCAGCACCCTGAGTACTGAGCACTGAGAACCCTGAGTACTGAGCACCGAGCACCCTGAGTACTGAGCACTGAGCACCCAGCACCCTGAGCACTGACCACTGAGCACCCAGCACCACAGCCCTGAGCACCCCGAGTACTGAGCAACAAGCACCCCGAGTACTGAGCACTGAGCACCCTGAGTACTGAGCACCCAGCACCCTGAGCACTGAGCACCCAGCACACTGAGCACTGAGCACCCAGCACCCTGAGTACTGAGCACAGAGCACCCCGAGCACTGAGCACCCAGCACCCTGAGTACTGAGCACAGAGCACCCTGAGCACTGAGCACCCAGCACCCTGAGTACTGAGCACCCAGCACCCTGAGTACTGAGCAACCAGCACCCTGAGCACTGAGCACTGAGCACCCAGCACCCTGAGCACTGACCACTGAGCACCCAGCACCACAGCCCTGAGCACCCAGCACCCTGAGCACTGAGCACCCAGCACCCTGAGTACTGAGCACCCAGCACCCTGAGCACCCAGCACCCTGAGTACTGAGCACAAAGCACCCTGAGTACTGAGCACCCAGCACCCTGAGTACTGAGCACTCACCCCCCTGAGTACTGAGCACCGAGCACCCCGAGCACTGAGCAAACAGCACCCTGAGCACTGTGCACCCGGAGGACTGAGCACCCAGCACCCTGAGCACTGAGCACCCAGCACCCTGAGCACTGAGCACCCAGCATCCGAGCACTGAGCACCCAGCACCCTGAGTACTGAGCACCCAGCACCCCGAGTACTGAGCACCCAGCACCCTGAGTACTGAGCACCCAGCACCCCGAGCACTGAGCAACCAGCACCCTGAGTACTGAGCACCCTGAGTACTGAGCACTGAGCACCGAGCACCCTGAGTACTGAGCACCCTGAGGACTGAGCACCCAGCACCCTGAGCACTGAGCACCCAGCACCCTGAGTACTGAGCACCCAGCACCCTGAGCACTGAGCACCCAGCTCCCTGAGCACTGAGCACGCAGCACCCCGAGCACTGAGCACCCAGCACCCTGAGTACTGAGCACAGAGCACCCTGAGCACTGAGCACCCAGCACCCTGAGTACTGAGCACCCAGCACCCTGAGTACTGAGCAACCAGCACCCTGAGCACTGAGCACTGAGCACCCAGCACCCTGAGCACTGAGCACTGAGCACCCAGCACCACAGCCCTGAGCACCCAGCACCCCGAGCACTGAGCACCCAGCACCCTGAGCACTGAGCACCCAGCACCCTGAGTACTGAGCAACCAGCAACCTGAGTACTGAGAACCGAGCACCCTGAGTACTGAGCACCCAGCACCCTGAGTACTGAGCCCCCAGCACCCTGAGTACTGAGCTCCCAGCACCCCGACAATGAGCACCCAGCACCCTGAGTACTGAGAACCGAGCACCCTGAGCACTGAGCACCGAGCACCCTGAGTACTGAGCACCCTGAGGACTGAGCACCCAGCACCCTGAGCACTGAGCACCCAGCACCCTGAGTACTGAGCACCCAGCACCCCGACAATGAGCACCCAGCACCCTGAGTACTGAGAACCGAGCACCCTGAGTACTGAGCACCCAGCACCCTGAGTACTGAGCCCATAGCACCCTGAGTACTGAGCTCCCAGCACCCCGACAATGAGCACCCAGCACCCTGAGTACTGAGAACCGAGCACCCTGAGTACTGAGCACCCAGCACCCTGAGTACTGAGCCCCCAGCACCCTGAGTACTAAGCACCCAGCAACCCGAGCACTGAGCACCCAGCACCCTGAGAATGAGCACCCAGCACCATGAGTACTGAGCACCCAGCATCCTGAGCACTGAGCACTGAGCACCCTGAGCACTGAGTACTGAGCACTGAGCACTCTGAGCACTGAGCACCCAGCACCCCGAGTACTGAGCACCCAGCACCCCGAGCACTGAGCACCCAGCGCCCTGAGCACTGAGCACCCAGCACCCCGAGCACTGAGCACTGAGCACCCTGAGCACTGAGCACCCAGCACCCCGAGTACTGAGCACTGAACACCCTGAGTACTGAGCACCAAGCACCCCGAGAACTGAGCACTGAGCACCCTGAGTACTGAGCACCCAGCACCCTGAGCACTGAGCACCCAGCACCCTGAGTACTGAGCACTGAGAACCCTGAGTACTGAGCACCGAGCACCCTGAGTACTGAGCACCCAGCACCCTGATCACTGAGCACGGAGCACCCCGAGGACTGAGCACCGAGCACAACGAGCACTGAGCACCCAGCACCCTGAGTACTGAGCACCCAGCACCCTGAGCACTGAGCACACAGCTCCCTGAGCACTGAGCACGCAGCACCCCGAGCACTGAGCACCCAGCACCCTGAGCACTGAGCACCCAGCACCCTGAGTACTGAGCACCCAGCACCCTGAGTACTGAGCAACCAGCACCCTGAGTACTGAGCACCCAGCACCCTGAGCACTGAGCACCCAGCACCCTGAGCACTGAGCACTGAGCACCCAGCACCACAGCCCTGAGCACCCAGCACCCCGAGCACTGAGCACCCAGCACCCTGAGCACTGAGCACCCAGCACCCCGAGTACTGAGCACCCAGCACTCCGAGCACTGAGCACCCAGCAACCTGAGTACTGAGAACAGATCACCCTGAGTACTGAGCACCCAGCACCCTGAGTACTGAGCCCCCAGCACCCTGAGTACTGAGCACCCAGCACCCCGAGCACTGAGCACCCAGCACCCCGAGAATGAGCACCCAGCACCCTGAGTACTGAGAACCCAGCACGCTGAGTACTGAGCACCCAGCACCCTGAGTACTGAGCCCCCAGCACCCTGAGTACTGAGCACCCAGCAACCCGAGCCCTGAGCAACCAGCACCCTGAGAATGAGCACCCAGCACCATGAGTACTGAGCACCCAGCACCCTGAGTACTGAGCACTAAGCACCCAGAGCACTGAGCACCCAGCACCCCGAGCACGGAGAACCCAGGACCCCGAGCACTGAGAACTGAGCACCCAGCACCCTGAGTACTGAGCAGCGAGCTCCCCGAGCACTGAGCACACTGAGTACTGAGCACCCAGCACCCCGATTACTGAGCACCCAGCACCCTGAGCACTGAACACCCAGCACCCTGAGCACTGAGCACCCAGCACCCTGAGTACTGAGCACCCAGCACGCTGAGTACTGAGAAACCAGCACCCCGAGCACTGAGAACCCAGCACCCTGAGTACTGAGCATTGAGCACCCAGCACCCCGAGCACTGAGCACCCAGCACCCTGTGTACTGAGCACTGGGCACCCTGAGTACTAAGCACCCAGCACCCTGAGTACTGAGCACCCAGGACCCTGAGCACTGAGCACCGAGCAGCCCGAGCACTGAGCACCCAGCACCCTGAGCACTCAGCACCCAGCACCCCGAGCACTGAGCACCCAGCACCCTGAGCACTGAGCACCCAGCACCCTGAGCACGGAGCACCCCGAGTACTGAGCACCCAGCACCCTGAGCACTGAGCACCCAGCACCCTGAGCACAGAGCACCCAGCACCCTGAGAACTGAGCACCCAGCACCCCGAGCACGGAGCACCCAGCACCCTGAGTACTGAGCACCCAGCACCCTGAGTACTGAGCACCCAGCACCCCGAGCACTGAGCAACCAGCACCCTGAGTACTGAGCACCGTGAGTACTGAGCACTGAGCACCGAGCACCCTGAGTACTGAGCACCCTGAGGACTGAGCACCCAGCACCCTGAGCACTGAGCACCCAGCACCCTGAGTACTGAGCACCCAGCACCCTGAGAACTGAGCACAGAGCACCCTGAGCACTGAGCACCCAGCACCCTGAGTACTGAGCACCCAGCACCCTGAGTACTGAGCAACCAGCACCCTGAGCACTGAGCACTGAGCACCCAGCACCCTGAGCACTGAGCACTGAACACCCAGCACCACAGTCCTGAGCACCCCGAGTACTGAGCAACAAGCACCCCGAGTACTGAGCACCCAGCACCCTGAGTACTGAGCACAGAGCACCCTGAGTACTGAGCAACAAGCACGCCGAGTACTGAGCACTGAGCACCCTGAGTACTGAGCACCCAGCACCCTGAGAAATGAGCACCCAGCACCCTGAGTACTGAGCACTGAGAACCCTGATTACTGAGCACCGAGCACCCTGAGTACTGAGCACTGAGCACCCAGCACCCCGAGCACTGAGCACCCAGCACCCTGAGTACTGAGCACCCAGCACCCCGAGTACTGAGCACCCAGCACCCTGAGCACTGAGCACCGAGCAGCCCGAGCACTGAGCACCCAGCACCCTGAGCACTCAGCACCCAGCACCCCGAGCACTGAGCACCCAGCACCCTGAGCACTGAGCACCCAGCACCCTGAGCACGGAGCACCCCGAGTACTGAGCACCCAGCACCCTGAGCACTGAGCACCCAGCACCCTGAGCACAGAGCACCCAGCACCCTGAGAACTGAGCACCCAGCACCCCGAGCACGGAGCACCCAGCACCCTGAGTACTGAGCACCCAGCACCCTGAGTACTGAGCACCCAGCACCCTGAGCACTGAGCACCGAGCAGCCCGAGCACTGAGCACCCAGCACCCTGAGCACTCAGCACCCAGCACCCCGAGCACTGAGCACCCAGCACCCTGAGCACTGAGCACCCAGCACCCTGAGCACGGAGCACCCCGAGTACTGAGCACCCAGCACCCTGAGCACTGAGCACCCAGCACCCTGAGCACAGAGCACCCAGCACCCTGAGAACTGAGCACCCAGCACCCCGAGCACGGAGCACCCAGCACCCTGAGTACTGAGCACCCAACACCCAGAGTACTGAGCACCCAGCACCCTGAGCACTGAGCACCCAGCACCCTGAGTACTGAGCACCCAGCACCCTGAGTACTGAACACCCAGCACCCTGAGCACTGAGCACTGAGCACCCTGAGCACTGAGTACTGAGCACTGAGCACCCTGAGCACTGAGCACCCAGCACCCCAAGTACTGAGCACCCAGCACCCCGAGCACTGAGCACTCAGCGCCCCGAGCACTGAGCACCCAGCACCCCGAGCACTGAGAACTGAGCACCCTGAGCACTGAGCACCCAGCACCCCGAGTACTGAGCACTGAGCACCCTGAGTACTGAGCAACAAGCACCCCGAGTACTGAGCACTGAGCACCCTGAGTACTGAGCACCCAGCACCCTGAGAAATGAGCACCCAGCACCCTGAGTACTGAGCACTGAGAACCCTGAGTACTGAGCACCGAGCACCCTGAGTACTGAGCACTGAGCACCCAGCACCCTGAGCACTGACCACTGAGCAC
Organism: Microtus oregoni; assembly: GCF_018167655.1. Lineage (NCBI taxonomy): Eukaryota > Metazoa > Chordata > Mammalia > Rodentia > Cricetidae > Microtus > Microtus oregoni. The sequence continues at coordinate 722,779 of NW_024543262.1, forward strand.
CCAGCACCACAGCCCTGAGCACCCCGAGTACTGAGCAACAAGCACCCAGAGTACTGAGCACTGAGCACCCTGAGTACTGAGCACCCAGCACCCTGAGCACTGAGCACCCAGCACACTGAGCACTGAGCACCCAGCACCCTGAGTACTGAGCACAGAGCACCCCGAGCACTGAGCACCCAGCACCCTGAGTACTGAGCACCCAGCACCCTGAGCACTGAGCACCCAGCACCCTGAGTACTGAGCACCCAGCACCCTGAGTACTGAGCAACCAGCACCCTGAGCACTGAGCACTGAGCACGCAGCACCCTGAGCACTGACCACTGAGCACCCAGCACCACAGCCCTGAGCACCCAGCACCCTGAGCACTGAGCACCCAGCACCCTGAGTACTGAGCACCCAGCACCCTGAGCACCCAGCACCCTGAGTACTGAGCACCCAGCACCCTGAGTACTGAGCACCCAGCACCCTGAGCACCCAGCACCCCGATCACTGAGCACCCAGCACCCTGAGCACTGAACACCCAGCACCCTGAGCACTGAGCACCCAGCACCCTGAGTACTGAGCACCCAGCACGCTGAGTACTGAGCAACCAGCACCCTGAGCACTGAGAACCCAGCACCCTGAGTACTGAGCATTGAGCACCCAGCACCCCGAGCACTGAGCACCCAGCACCCTGTGTACTGAGCACTGAGCACCCTGAGTACTAAGCACCCAGCACCCTGAGTACTGAGCACCCAGGACCCTGAGCACTGAGCACCGAGCAGCCCGAGCACTGAGCACCCAGCACCCTGAGCACTCAGCACCCAGCACCCCGAGCACTGAGCACCCAGCACCCTGAGCACTGAGCACCCAGCACCCTGAGCACGGAGCACCCCGAGTACTGAGCACCCAGCACCCTGAGCACTGAGCACCCAGCACCCTGAGCACAGAGCACCCAGCACCCTGAGAACTGAGCACCCAGCACCCCGAGCACGGAGCACCCAGCACCCTGAGTACTGAGCACCCAACACCCAGAGTACTGAGCACCCAGCACCCTGAGCACTGAGCACCCAGCACCCTGAGTACTGAGCACCCAGCACCCTGAGTACTGAACACCCAGCACCCTGAGCACTGAGCACTGAACACCCTGAGCACTGAGTACTGAGCACTGAGCACCCTGAGCACTGAGCACCCAGCACCCCAAGTACTGAGCACCCAGCACCCCGAGCACTGAGCACTCAGCGCCCCGAGCACTGAGCACCCAGCACCCCGAGCACTGAGAACTGAGCACCCTGAGCACTGAGCACCCAGCACCCCGAGTACTGAGCACTGAGCACCCTGAGTACTGAGCAACAAGCACCCCGAGTACTGAGCACTGAGCACCCTGAGTACTGAGCACCCAGCACCCTGAGAAATGAGCACCCAGCACCCTGAGTACTGAGCACTGAGAACCCTGAGTACTGAGCACCGAGCACCCTGAGTACTGAGCACTGAGCACCCAGCACCCTGAGCACTGACCACTGAGCACCCAGCACCACAGCCCTGAGCACCCCGAGTACTGAGCAACAAGCACCCCGAGTACTGAGCACTGAGCACCCTGAGTACTGAGCACCCGGCACCCTGAGCACTGAGCACCCAGCACACTGAGCACTGAGCACCCAGCACCCTGAGTACTGAGCACAGAGCACCCCGAGCACTGAGCACCCAGCACCCTGAGTACTGAGCACAGAGCACCCTGAGCACTGAGCACCCAGCACCCTGAGTACTGAGCACCCAGCACCCTGAGTACTGAGCAACCAGCACCCTGAGCACTGAGCACTGAGCACCCAGCACCCTGAGCACTGACCACTGAGCACCCAGCACCACAGCCCTGAGCACCCAGCACCCTGAGCACTGAGCACCCAGCACCCTGAGTACTGAGCACCCAGCACCCTGAGCACCCAGCACCCTGAGTACTGAGCACAAAGCACCCTGAGTACTGAGCACCCAGCACCCTGAGTACTGAGCACTCACCCCCCTGAGTACTGAGCACCGAGCACCCCGAGCACTGAGCAAACAGCACCCTGAGCACTGTGCACCCGGAGGACTGAGCACCCAGCACCCTGAGCACTGAGCACCCAGCACCCTGAGCACTGAGCACCCAGCATCCGAGCACTGAGCACCCAGCACCCTGAGTACTGAGCACCCAGCACCCCGAGTACTGAGCACCCAGCACCCTGAGTACTGAGCACCCAGCACCCCGAGCACTGAGCAACCAGCACCCTGAGTACTGAGCACCCTGAGTACTGAGCACTGAGCACCGAGCACCCTGAGTACTGAGCACCCTGAGGACTGAGCACCCAGCACCCTGAGCACTGAGCACCCAGCACCCTGAGTACTGAGCACCCAGCACCCTGAGCACTGAGCACCCAGCTCCCTGAGCACTGAGCACGCAGCACCCCGAGCACTGAGCACCCAGCACCCTGAGTACTGAGCACAGAGCACCCTGAGCACTGAGCACCCAGCACCCTGAGTACTGAGCACCCAGCACCCTGAGTACTGAGCAACCAGCACCCTGAGCACTGAGCACTGAGCACCCAGCACCCTGAGCACTGAGCACTGAGCACCCAGCACCACAGCCCTGAGCACCCAGCACCCCGAGCACTGAGCACCCAGCACCCTGAGCACTGAGCACCCAGCACCCTGAGTACTGAGCAACCAGCAACCTGAGTACTGAGAACCGAGCACCCTGAGTACTGAGCACCCAGCACCCTGAGTACTGAGCCCCCAGCACCCTGAGTACTGAGCTCCCAGCACCCCGACAATGAGCACCCAGCACCCTGAGTACTGAGAACCGAGCACCCTGAGCACTGAGCACTGAGCACCCTGAGTACTGAGCACCCTGAGGACTGAGCACCCAGCACCCTGAGCACTGAGCACCCAGCACCCTGAGTACTGAGCACCCAGCACCCCGACAATGAGCACCCAGCACCCTGAGTACTGAGAACCGAGCACCCTGAGTACTGAGCACCCAGCACCCTGAGTACTGAGCCCATAGCACCCTGAGTACTGAGCTCCCAGCACCCCGACAATGAGCACCCAGCACCCTGAGTACTGAGAACCCAGCACCCTGAGTACTGAGCACCCAGCACCCTGAGTACTGAGCCCCCAGCACCCTGAGTACTAAGCACCCAGCAACCCGAGCACTGAGCACCCAGCACCCTGAGAATGAGCACCCAGCACCATGAGTACTGAGCACCCAGCATCCTGAGCACTGAGCACTGAGCACCCTGAGCACTGAGTACTGAGCACTGAGCACTCTGAGCACTGAGCACCCAGCACCCCGAGTACTGAGCACCCAGCACCCCGAGCACTGAGCACCCAGCGCCCTGAGCACTGAGCACCCAGCACCCCGAGCACTGAGCACTGAGCACCCTGAGCACTGAGCACCCAGCACCCCGAGTACTGAGCACTGAACACCCTGAGTACTGAGCACCAAGCACCCCGAGAACTGAGCACTGAGCACCCTGAGTACTGAGCACCCAGCACCCTGAGCACTGAGCACCCAGCACCCTGAGTACTGAGCACTGAGAACCCTGAGTACTGAGCACCGAGCACCCTGAGTACTGAGCACCCAGCACCCTGATCACTGAGCACGGAGCACCCCGAGGACTGAGCACCGAGCACAACGAGCACTGAGCACCCAGCACCCTGAGTACTGAGCACCCAGCACCCTGAGCACTGAGCACACAGCTCCCTGAGCACTGAGCACGCAGCACCCCGAGCACTGAGCACCCAGCACCCTGAGCACTGAGCACCCAGCACCCTGAGTACTGAGCACCCAGCACCCTGAGTACTGAGCAACCAGCACCCTGAGTACTGAGCACCCAGCACCCTGAGCACTGAGCACCCAGCACCCTGAGCACTGAGCACTGAGCACCCAGCACCACAGCCCTGAGCACCCAGCACCCCGAGCACTGAGCACCCAGCACCCTGAGCACTGAGCACCCAGCACCCCGAGTACTGAGCACCCAGCACTCCGAGCACTGAGCACCCAGCAACCTGAGTACTGAGAACAGATCACCCTGAGTACTGAGCACCCAGCACCCTGAGTACTGAGCCCCCAGCACCCTGAGTACTGAGCACCCAGCACCCCGAGCACTGAGCACCCAGCACCCCGAGAATGAGCACCCAGCACCCTGAGTACTGAGAACCCAGCACGCTGAGTACTGAGCACCCAGCACCCTGAGTACTGAGCCCCCAGCACCCTGAGTACTGAGCACCCAGCAACCCGAGCCCTGAGCAACCAGCACCCTGAGAATGAGCACCCAGCACCATGAGTACTGAGCACCCAGCACCCTGAGTACTGAGCACTAAGCACCCAGAGCACTGAGCACCCAGCACCCCGAGCACGGAGAACCCAGGACCCCGAGCACTGAGAACTGAGCACCCAGCACCCTGAGTACTGAGCACCGAGCTCCCCGAGCACTGAGCACACTGAGTACTGAGCACCCAGCACCCCGATTACTGAGCACCCAGCACCCTGAGCACTGAACACCCAGCACCCTGAGCACTGAGCACCCAGCACCCTGAGTACTGAGCACCCAGCACGCTGAGTACTGAGAAACCAGCACCCCGAGCACTGAGAACCCAGCACCCTGAGTACTGAGCATTGAGCACCCAGCACCCCGAGCACTGAGCACCCAGCACCCTGTGTACTGAGCACTGGGCACCCTGAGTACTAAGCACCCAGCACCCTGAGTACTGAGCACCCAGGACCCTGAGCACTGAGCACCGAGCAGCCCGAGCACTGAGCACCCAGCACCCTGAGCACTCAGCACCCAGCACCCCGAGCACTGAGCACCCAGCACCCTGAGCACTGAGCACCCAGCACCCTGAGCACGGAGCACCCCGAGTACTGAGCACCCAGCACCCTGAGCACTGAGCACCCAGCACCCTGAGCACAGAGCACCCAGCACCCTGAGAACTGAGCACCCAGCACCCCGAGCACGGAGCACCCAGCACCCTGAGTACTGAGCACCCAGCACCCTGAGTACTGAGCACCCAGCACCCCGAGCACTGAGCAACCAGCACCCTGAGTACTGAGCACCGTGAGTACTGAGCACTGAGCACCGAGCACCCTGAGTACTGAGCACCCTGAGGACTGAGCACCCAGCACCCTGAGCACTGAGCACCCAGCACCCTGAGTACTGAGCACCCAGCACCCTGAGAACTGAGCACAGAGCACCCTGAGCACTGAGCACCCAGCACCCTGAGTACTGAGCACCCAGCACCCTGAGTACTGAGCAACCAGCACCCTGAGCACTGAGCACTGAGCACCCAGCACCCTGAGCACTGAGCACTGAACACCCAGCACCACAGTCCTGAGCACCCCGAGTACTGAGCAACAAGCACCCCGAGTACTGAGCACCCAGCACCCTGAGTACTGAGCACAGAGCACCCTGAGTACTGAGCAACAAGCACGCCGAGTACTGAGCACTGAGCACCCTGAGTACTGAGCACCCAGCACCCTGAGAAATGAGCACCCAGCACCCTGAGTACTGAGCACTGAGAACCCTGATTACTGAGCACCGAGCACCCTGAGTACTGAGCACTGAGCACCCAGCACCCCGAGCACTGAGCACCCAGCACCCTGAGTACTGAGCACCCAGCACCCCGAGTACTGAGCACCCAGCACCCTGAGCACTGAGCACCGAGCAGCCCGAGCACTGAGCACCCAGCACCCTGAGCACTCAGCACCCAGCACCCCGAGCACTGAGCACCCAGCACCCTGAGCACTGAGCACCCAGCACCCTGAGCACGGAGCACCCCGAGTACTGAGCACCCAGCACCCTGAGCACTGAGCACCCAGCACCCTGAGCACAGAGCACCCAGCACCCTGAGAACTGAGCACCCAGCACCCCGAGCACGGAGCACCCAGCACCCTGAGTACTGAGCACCCAACACCCAGAGTACTGAGCACCCAGCACCCTGAGCACTGAGCACCCAGCACCCTGAGTACTGAGCACCCAGCACCCTGAGTACTGAACACCCAGCACCCTGAGCACTGAGCACTGAGCACCCTGAGCCCTGAGTACTGAGCACTGAGCACCCTGAGCACTGAGCACCCAGCACCCCAAGTACTGAGCACCCAGCACCCCGAGCACTGAGCACTCAGCGCCCCGAGCACTGAGCACCCAGCACCCCGAGCACTGAGAACTGAGCACCCTGAGCACTGAGCACCCAGCACCCCGAGTACTGAGCACTGAGCACCCTGAGTACTGAGCAACAAGCACCCCGAGTACTGAGCACTGAGCACCCTGAGTACTGAGCACCCAGCACCCTGAGAAATGAGCACCCAGCACCCTGAGTACTGAGCACTGAGAACCCTGAGTACTGAGCACCGAGCACCCTGAGTACTGAGCACTGAGCACCCAGCACCCTGAGCACTGACCACTGAGCAACCAGCACCACAGCCCTGAGCACCCCGAGTACTGAGCAACAAGCACCCAGAGTACTGAGCACTGAGCACCCTGAGTACTGAGCACCCAGCACCCTGAGCACTGAGCACCCAGCACACTGAGCACTGAGCACCCAGCACCCTGAGTACTGAGCACAGAGCACCCCGAGCACTGAGCACCCAGCACCCTGAGTACTGAGCACCCAGCACCCTGAGCACTGAGCACCCAGCACCCTGAGTACTGAGCACCCAGCACCCTGAGTACTGAGCAACCAGCACCCTGAGCACTGAGCACTGAGCACGCAGCACCCTGAGCACTGACCACTGAGCACCCAGCACCACAGCCCTGAGCACCCAGCACCCTGAGCACTGAGCACCCAGCACCCTGAGTACTGAGCACCCAGCACCCTGAGCACCCAGCACCCTGAGTACTGAGCACCCAGCACCCTGAGTACTGAGCACCCAGCACCCTGAGTACTGAGCACTCAGCCCCCTGAGTACTGAGCACCGAGCACCCCGAGCACTGAGCAAACAGCACCCTGAGCACTGTGCACCCGGAGGACTGAGCACCCAGCACCCTGAGCACTGAGCACCGATCACCCTGAGCACTGAGCACCCAGCATCCGAGCACTGAGCACCCAGCACCCTGAGTACTGAGCACCCAGCACCCCGAGTACTGAGCACGCAGCACCCCGAGCACTGAGCACCCAGCACCCTGAGCACTGAGCACCCAGCACCCTGAGTACTGAGCAACCAGCAACCTGAGTACTGAGCACCCAGCACCCTGAGTACTGAGCACTCAGCACCCTGAGTACTGAGCACCCAGCACCCTGAGCACTGAGCAACCAGCACCCTGAGTACTGAGCACCGTGAGTACTGAGCACTGAGCACCGAGCACCCTGAGTACTGAGCACCCTGAGGACTGAGCACCCAGCACCCTGAGCACTGAGCACCCAGCACCCTGAGTACTGAGCACCCAGCACCCTGAGCACTGAGCACCCAGCTCCCTGAGCACTGAGCACGCAGCACCCCGAACACTGAGCACCCAGCACCCTGAGTACTGAGCACAGAGCACCCTGAGCACTGAGCACCCAGCACCCTGAGTACTGAGCACCCAGCACCCTGAGTACTGAGCAACCAGCACCCTGAGCACTGAGCACTGAGCACCCAGCACCCTGAGCACTGAGCACTGAGCACCCAGCACCACAGCCCTGAGCACCCAGCACCCCGAGCACTGAGCACCCAGCACCCTGAGTACTGAGCACCCAGCACCCTGAGTACTGAGCAACCAGCAACCTGAGTACTGAGCACCCAGCACCCTGAGTACTGAGCACTCAGCACCCTGAGTACTGAGCACCCAGCACCCTGAGCACTGAGCACCCAGCACCCCGAGTACTGAGCACCCTGCACACCGAGTACTGAGCACCGAGCACCCCGAGCACTGAGCACCCAGCACCCTGAGTACTGAGCACCCAGCACCCTGAGTACTGAGAACTGAGCACCCCGAGTACTGAGCACCCAGCACCCCGAGCACTGAGCACCCAGCAACCTGAGTACTGAGAACAGATCACCCTGAGGAGTGAGCACCCCGCACCCTGAGTACTGAGCCCCCAGCACCCTGAGTACTGAGCACCCAGCACCCCGAGCACTGAGCACCCAGCACCCCGAGAATGAGCACCCAGCACCCTGAGTACTGAGAAACGAACACCCTGAGTACTGAGCACCCAGCACCCTGAGTACTGAGCCCCCAGCAACATGAGTACTGAGCACCCAGCAACCCGAGCACTGAGCACCCAGCACCCTGAGAATGAGCACCCAGCACCATCAGTACTGAGCACCCAGCACCCTGAGTACTGAGCACTAAGCACCCAGAGCACTGAGCACCCAGCACCCCGAGCACGGAGCACCCAGGACCCCGAGCACTGAGAACTGAGCAGACAGCACCCTGAGTACTGAACACCGAGCTCCCCGAGCACTGAGCACACTGAGTACTGAGCAATCAGCACCCCGATCACTGAGCACCCAGCACCCTGAGCACTGAGCACCCAGCACGCTGAGTACTGAGCACCCAGCACCCCGAGCACTGAGCACCCAGCACCCTGAGTACTGAGCACTGAGCACCCAGCACCCCGAGCACTGAGCACCCAGCACCCTGTGTTCTGAGCACTGAGCACCCTGAGTACTAAGCACCCAGCACCCTGAGTACTGAGTACCCAGGACCCTGAGCACTGAGCACCGAGTAGCCCGAGCACTGAGCACCCAGCACCCTGAGCACTCAGCACCCAGCACCCCGAGCACTGAGCACCCAGCACCCTGAGCACTGAGCACCCAGCACCCTGAGCACGGAGCACCCCGAGTACTGAGCACCCAGCACCCTGAGGACAGAGCACCCAGCACCCTGAGCACAGAGCACCCAGCACCCTGAGCACGGAGCACCCCGAGTACTGAGCACCCAGCACCCTGAGAATGAGCACCCAGCACCATGAGTACTGAGCACCCAGCACCCTGAGTACTGAGCACTAAGCACCCAGAGCACTGAGCACCCAGCACCCCGAGCACGGAGCAACCAGGACCCCGAGCACTGAGAACTGAGCACCCAGCACCCTGAGTACTGAGCACCGAGCTCCCCGAGCACTGAGCACACTGAGTACTGAGCACCCAGCACCCTGAGCACTGAGCACCCAGCACCCTGAGCACTGAGCACCCAGCACCATGAGCACGGAGCACCCCGAGGACTGAGCACCCAGCACCCTGAGCACTGAGCACCCAGCACCTTGAGTACTGAGCACCGAGCACCTCGAGCACTAAGCACCCAGCACCCTGAGTACTGAGCACACAGCACCCTGAGCACTGAGCACCCAGAACCCTGTGCACTGAGCACCCAGCACCCTGAGCACGGAGCACCCAGCACCCTGAGTACTGAGCAAACAACACCCAGAGTACTGAGCACCCAGCACCCTGAGTACTGAGTACCCAGCACCCTGAGCTCTGAGCACCCAGCACCCTGAGTACTGAGCACCGAGCACCCTGAGTACTGAGCACCCAGCACCCTTAGTACTGAGCACCCAGCACCCTGAGCACTGAGCACCCAGCACCCTGAGTACTGAGCACCCAGCACCACCCTCAGCACTGAGCACCCAGCACCCTGAGCACTGAGCACCCAGCTTCCTGAGCACTGAGCACCCTGCACCCCGAGTATGGAGCACCCAGCACCCTGAGTACTGAGCACCCAGCACCCTGAGTACTGAGCACTGAGCACCCCGAGTACTGCGCACCCAGCACCCCGAGCACTGAGCACCCAGCACCCTGAGTACTGAGCACCCAGGACCCTGAGTACTGAGCACTGAGCACCCCGAGTACTGAGCACCCAGCACCCCGAGCACTGAGCACCCAGCAACCTGAGTACTGAGAACAGATCACCCTGAGTACTGAGCACCCAGCACCCTGAGTACTGAGCCCCCAGCACCCTGAGTACTGAGCACCCAGCACCCCGACAATGAGCACCCAGCACCCTGAGTACTGAGAACCGAGCACCCTGAGTACTGAGCACCCAGCACACTGAGTACTGAGCCCCCAGCACCCTGAGTACTGAGCTCCCAGCACCCCGACAATGAGCACCCAGCACCCTGAGTACTGAGAACCATGAGTACTAAGCACCGAGCATTCTGAGCACTGAGCACCCAGCACCCCGAGCACTGAGCAACCAGCAACCTGAGTACTGAGCACCCAGCACCCTGAGTACTGAGCACTCAGCACCCTGAGTACTGAGCACAAAGCACCCTGAGCACTGAGCACCCAGCACCCCGAGTACTGAGCACCCTGCACACCGAGTACTGAGCACCGAGCACCCCGAGCACTGAGCACCCAGCACCCTGAGTACTGAGCACCCAGCACCCTGAGTACTGAGAACTGAGCACCCCGAGTAATGAGCACCCAGCAGCCCGAGCACTGAGCACCCAGCAACCTGAGTACTGAGAACAGATCACCCTGAGTACTGAGCACCCAGCACCCTGAGTACTGAGCCCCCAGCACCCTGAGTACTGAGCACCCAGCACCCCGAGCACTGAGCACCCAGCACCCCGAGAATGAGCACCCAGCACCCTGAGTACTGAGAACCGAGCACCCTGAGTACTGAGCACCCAGCACCCTGAGTACTGAGCCCCCAGCACCCTGAGTACTGAGCACCCAGCAACCCGAGCACTGAGCACCCAGCACCCTGAGAATGAGCACCCAGCACCATGAGTACTGAGCACCCAGCACCCTGAGTACTGAGCACTAAGCACCCAGAGCACTGAGCACCCAGCACCCCGAGCACGGAGCACCCAGGACCCCGAGCACTGAGAACTGAGCACCCAGCACCCTGAGTACTGAGCACTCAGCACCCCGATCACTGAGCACCAAGCACCCTAAGCACTGAGCACCCAGCACCCTGAGAACTGAGCACCCAGCACACTGAGTACTGAGCACCCAGCACGCTGAGTACTGAGCACCCAGCACCCTGAGCACTGAGCACCCAGCACCCTGAGTACTGAGCACTGAGCACCCAGCACCCCGAGCACTGAGCACCCAGCACCCTGTGTTCTGAGCACTGAGCACCCTGAGTACTAAGCACCCAGCAACCTGAGTACTGAGCACCCAGGACCCTGAGCACTGAGCACCGAGCAGCCAGAGCACTGAGCACCCAGCACCCTGAGCACTCAGCACCCAGCACCCCGAGCACTGAGCACCCAGCACCCTGAGCACTGAGCACCCAGCACCCTGAGCACGGAGCACCCCGAGTACTGAGCACCCAGCACCCTGAGGACTGAGCACCTAGCACCCTGAGCACAGAGCAATCAGCACCCTGAGCACGGAGCACCCCGAGTACTGAGCACCCAGCACCCTGAGAATGAGCACCCAGCACCATGAGTACTGAGCACCCAGCACCCTGAGTACTGAGCACTAAGCACCCAGAGCACTGAGCACCCCGAGCACGGAGCAACCAGGACCCTGAGCACTGAGAACTGAGCACCCAGCACCCTGAGTACTGAGTACCGAGCTCCCCGAGCACTGAGCACACTGAGTACTGAGCACCCAGCACCCCGAGCACTGAGCACCCAGCACCCTGAGCACTGAGCACCCAGCACCATGAGCACGGAGCACCCTGAGGACTGAGCACCCAGCACCCTGAGCACTGAGCACCCAGCACCTTGAGTACTGAGCACCGAGCACCTCGAGCACTAAGCACCCAGCACCCTGAGTACTGAGCACCCAGCACCCTGAGCACTGAGCACCCAGAACCCTGTGCACTGAGCACCCAGCACCCTGAGCACGGAGCACCCAGCACCCTGAGTACTGAGCACCCAACACCCAGAGTACTGAGCACCCAGCACCCTGAGTACTGAGTACCCAGCACCCTGAGCTCTGAGCACCCAGCACCCTGAGTACTGAGCACCGAGCACCCTGAGTACTGAGCACCCAGCACCCTTAGTACTGAGCACCCAGCACCCTGAGCACTGAGCACCCAGCACCCTGAGTACTGAGCACCCAGCACCACCCTCAGCACTGAGCACCCAGCACCCTGAGTACTGAGCACCCAGCACCCTGAGTACTGAGCCCCCAGCACCCTGAGTACTGAGCACCCAGCACCCCGACAATGAGCACCCAGTACCCTGAGTACTGAGAACCGAGCACCCTGAATACTGAGCACCCAGCACCCTGAGTACTGAGCCCCCAGCACCCTGAGTACTGAGCTCCCAGCACCCCGACAATGAGCACCCAGCACCCTGAGTACTGAGCACCCAGCACCCCGAGTACTGAGCACCCAGCACCCCGAGCACTGAGCACCCAGCAACCTGAGTACTGAGAACAGATCACCCTGAGTACTGAGCACCCAGCACCCTGAGTACTGAGCCCCCAGCACCCTGAGTACTGAGCACCCAGCACCCCGAGCACTGAGCACCCAGCACCCCGAGAATGAGCACCCAGCACCCTGAGTACTGAGAACCCAGCACCCTGAGTACTGAGCACCAAGCACCCTGAGTACTGAGCCCCCAGCACCCTGAGTACTGAGCACCCAGCAACCCGAGCACTGAGCACCCAGCACCCTGAGAATGAGCACCCAGCACCATGAGTACTGAGCACCCAGCACCCTGAGTACTGAGCACTAAGCACCCAGAGCACTGAGCACCCAGCACCCCGAGCACGGAGCACCCAGGACCCCGAGCACTGAGAACTGAGCACCCAGCACCCTGAGTACTGAGCACCGAGCTCCCCGAGCACTGAGCACACTGAGTAATGAGCATCCAGCACCCCGATCACTGAGCACCCAGCACCCTGAGCACTGAACACCGAGCACCCTGAGCACTGAGCACCCAGCACCCTGAGTACTGAGCACCCAGCACGCTGAGTACTGAGCACCCAGCACCCCAAGCACTGAGAACCCAGCACCCTGAGTACTGAGCACTGAGCACCCAGCACCCCGAGCACTGAGCACCCAGCACCCTGTGTACTGAGCACTGAGCACCCTGAGTACTAAGCACCCAGCACCCTGAGTACTGAGCACCCAGGACCCTGAGCACTGAGCACCGAGCAGCCCGAGCACTGAGCACCCAGCACCCTGAGCGCTCAGCACCCAGCACCCCGAGAACTGAGCACCCAGCACCCTGAGCAATGAGCACCCAGCACCCTGAGCACGGAGCACCCCGAGTACTGAGCACCCAGCACCCTGAGCACTGAGCACCCAGCACCCTGAGCACAGAGCACACAGCACCCTGAGCACTGAGCACCCAGCACCCCGAGCACGGAGCACCCAGCAACCTGAGTACTGAGCACCCAACACCCAGAGTACTGAGCACCCAGCACCCTGAGCACTGAGCACCCAGCACCCTGAGTACTGAGCACCCAGCACCCTGAGTACTGAACACCCAGCACCCTGAGCACTGAGCACTGAGCACCCTGAGCACTGAGTACTGAGCACTGAGCACCCTGAGCACTGAGCACCCAGCACCCCGAGTACTGAGCACCCAGCACCCCGATCACTGAGCACCCAGCGCCCCGAGCACTGAGCACCCAGCACCCCGAGCACTGAGAACTGAGCACCCTGAGCACTGAGCACCCAGCACCCCGAGTACTGAGCACTGAGCACCCTGAGTACTGAGCAACAAGCACCCCGAGTACTGAACACTGAGCACCCTGAGTAGTGAGCACCCAGCACCCTGAGAAATGAGCACCCAGCACCCTGAGTACTGAGCACTGAGAACCCTGAGTACTGAGCACCGAGCACCCTGAGTACTGAGCACTGAGCACCCAGCACCCTGAGTACTGACCACTGAGCACCCAGCACCACAGCCCTGAGCACCCCGAGTACTGAGCAACAAGCACCCCGAGTACTGAGCACTGAGCACCCTGAGTACTGAGCACCCAGCACCCTGAGCACTGAGCACCCAGCAAACTGAGCACTGAGCACCCAGCACCCTGAGTACTGAGCACAGAGCACCCCGAGCACTGAGCACCCAGCACCCTGAGTACTGAGCACCCAGCACCCTGAGTACTGAGCAACCAGCACCCTGAGCACTGAGCACTGAGCACCCAGCACCCTGAGCACTGACCACTGAGCACCCAGCACCACAGCCCTGAGCACCCAGCACCCCGAGCACTGAGCACCCAGCACCCTGAGTACTGAGCACCCAGCACCCTGAGCACCCAGCACCCTGAGTACTGAGCACCCAGCACCCTGAGTACTGAGCACCCAGCACCCTGAGTACTGAGCACTCAGCACCCTGAGTACTGAGCACCGAGCACCCCGAGCACTGAGCAAACAGCACCCTGAGCACTGTGCACCCGGAGGACTGAGCACCCAGCACCCTGAGCACTGAGCACCGATCACCCTGAGCACTGAGCACCCAGCACCCCGAGCACTGAGCACCCAGCACCCTGAGTACTGAGCACCCAGCACCCCGAGTACTGAGCACCCAGCACCCTGAGTACTGAGCACCCAGCACCCCGAGCACTGAGCAACCAGCACCCTGAGTACTGAGCACCCTGAGTACTGAGCACTGAGCACCGAGCACCCTGAGTACTGAGCACCCTGAGGACTGAGCACCCAGCACCCTGAGCACTGAGCACCCAGCACCCTGAGTACTGAGCACCCAGCACCCTGAGCACTGAGCACCCAGCTCCCTGAGCACTGAGCACGCAGCACCCCGAGCACTGAGCACCCAGCACCCTGAGTACTGAGCACAGAGCACCCTGAGCACTGAGCACCCAGCACCCTGAGTACTGAGCACCCAGCACCCTGAGTACTGAGCAACCAGCACCCTGAGCACTGAGCACTGAGCACCCAGCACCCTGAGCACTGAGCACTGAGCACCCAGCACAACAGCCCTGAGCACCCAGAACCCCGAGCACTGAGCACCCAGCACCCTGAGCACTGAGCACCCAGCACCCTGAGTACTGAGCAACCAGCAACCTGAGTACTGAGCACCCAGCACCCTGAGTACTGAGCACTCAGCACCCTGAGTACTGAGCACCCAGCACCCTGAGCACTGAGCACCCAGCACCCCGAGTACTGAGCACCCTGCACACCGAGTACTGAGCACCGTGCACCCCGAGCACTGAGCACCCAGCACCCTGAGTACTGAGCACCCAGCACCCTGAGTACTGAGAACTGAGCACCCCGAGTACTGAGCACCCAGCACCCCGAGCACTGAGCACCCAGCAACCTGAGTACTGAGAACAGATCACCCTGAGTACTGAGCACCCAGCACCCTGAGTACTGAGCCCCCAGCACCCTGAGTACTGAGCACCCAGCACCCCGAGCACTGAGCACCCAGCACCCCGAGAATGAGCACCCAGCACCCTGAGTACTGAGAACCGAGCACCCTGAGTACTGAGCACCCAGCACCCTGAGTACTGAGCCCCCAGCACCCTGAGTACTGAGCACCCAGCAACCCGAGCACTGAGCACCCAGCACCCTGAGAATGAGCACCCAGCACCATGAGTACTGAGCACCCAGCACCCTGAGTACTGAGCACTAAGCACCCAGAGCACTGAGCACCCAGCACCCCGAGCACGGAGCACCCAGGACCCCGAGCACTGAGAACTGAGCACCCAGCACCCTGAGTACTGAGCACCGAGCTCCCCGAGCACTGAGCACACTGAGTACTGAGCACTCAGCACCCCGATCACTGAGCACCCAGCACCCTGAGCACTGAGCACCCAGCACCCTGAGAACTGAGCACCCAGCACACTGAGTACTGAGCACCCAGCACGCTGAGTACTGAGCACCCAGCACCCCGAGCACTGAGCACCCAGCACCCTGAGTACTGAGCACTGAGCACCCAGCACCCCGAGCACTGAGCACCCAGCACCCTGTGTACTGAGCACTGAGCACCCTGAGTACTAAGCACCCAGCACCCTGAGAACTGAGCACCCAGGACCCTGAGCACTGAGCACCGAGCAGCCCGAGCACTGAGCACCCAGCACCCTGAGCACTCAGCACCCAGCACCTTGAGCACTGAGCACCCAGCAACCTGAGCACTGAGCACCCAGCACCCTGAGCACGGAGCACCCCGAGTACTGAGCACCCAGCACCCTGAGCACTGAACACCCAGCACCCTGAGCACAGAGCACCCAGCACCCTGAGCACTGAGCACCCAGCACCCCGAGCACGGAGCACCCAGCACCCTGAGTACTGAGCACCCAACACCCAGAGTACTGAGCACCCAGCACCCTTAGCACTGAGCACCCAGCACCCTGAGTACTGAGCACCCAGCACCCTGAGTATTGAACACCCAGCACCCTGAGCAATGAGCACTGAGCACCCTGAGCACTGAGTACTGAGCACTGAGCACCCTGAGCACTGAGCACCCAGCACCCCGAGTACTGAGCACCCAGCACCCCGATCACTGAGCACCCAGCGCCCCGAGCACTGAGCACCCAGCACCCCGAGCACTGAGAACTGAGCACCCTGAGCACTGAGCACCCAGCACCCCGAGTACTGAGCACTGAGCACCCTGAGTACTGAGCAACAAGCACCCCGAGTACTGAACACTGAGCACCCTGAGTAGTGAGCACCCAGCACCCTGAGAAATGAGCACCCAGCACCCTGAGTACTGAGCACTGAGAACCCTGAGTACTGAGCACCGAGCACCCTGAGTACTGAGCACTGAGCACCCAGCACCCTGAGTACTGACCACTGAGCACCCAGCACCACAGCCCTGAGCACCCCGAGTACTGAGCAACAAGCACCCCGAGTACTGAGCACTGAGCACCCTGAGTACTGAGCACCCAGCACCCTGAGCACTGAGCACCCAGCAAACTGAGCACTGAGCACCCAGCACCCTGAGTACTGAGCACAGAGCACCCCGAGCACTGAGCACCCAGCACCCTGAGTACTGAGCACCCAGCACCCTGAGTACTGAGCAACCAGCACCCTGAGCACTGAGCACTGAGCACCCAGCACCCTGAGCACTGACCACTGAGCACCCAGCACCACAGCCCTGAGCACCCAGCACCCCGAGCACTGAGCACCCAGCACCCTGAGTACTGAGCACCCAGCACCCTGAGCACCCAGCACCCTGAGTACTGAGCACCCAGCACCCTGAGTACTGAGCACCCAGCACCCTGAGTACTGAGCACTCAGCACCCTGAGTACTGAGCACCGAGCACCCCAAGCACTGAGCAAACAGCACCCTGAGCACTGTGCACCCGGAGGACTGAGCACCCAGCACCCTGAGCACTGAGCACCGATCACCCTGAGCACTGAGCACCCAGCACCCCGAGCACTGAGCACCCAGCACCCTGAGTACTGAGCACCCAGCACCCCGAGTACTGAGCACCCAGCACCCTGAGTACTGAGCACCCAGCACCCCGAGCACTGAGCAACCAGCACC
Organism: Microtus oregoni; assembly: GCF_018167655.1. Lineage (NCBI taxonomy): Eukaryota > Metazoa > Chordata > Mammalia > Rodentia > Cricetidae > Microtus > Microtus oregoni. The sequence continues at coordinate 740,071 of NW_024543262.1, forward strand.
CTGAGTACTGAGCACCCTGAGTACTGAGCACTGAGCACCGAGCACCCTGAGTACTGAGCACCCTGAGGACTGAGCACCCAGCACCCTGAGCACTGAGCACCCAGCACCCTGAGTACTGAGCACCCAGCACCCTGAGCACTGAGCACCCAGCTCCCTGAGCACTGAGCACGCAGCACCCCGAGCACTGAGCACCCAGCACCCTGAGTACTGAGCACAGAGCACCCTGAGCACTGAGCACCCAGCACCCTGAGTACTGAGCAACCAGCACCCTGAGCACTGAGCACTGAGCACCCAGCACCCTGAGCACTGAGCACTGAGCACCCAGCACAACAGCCCTGAGCACCCAGAACCCCGAGCACTGAGCACCCAGCACCCTGAGCACTGAGCACCCAGCACCCTGAGTACTGAGCAACCAGCAACCTGAGTACTGAGCACCCAGCACCCTGAGTACTGAGCACTCAGCACCCTGAGTACTGAGCACCCAGCACCCTGAGCACTGAGCACCCAGCACCTCGAGTACTGAGCACCCTGCACACCGAGTACTGAGCACCGTGCACCCCGAGCACTGAGCACCCAGCACCCTGAGTACTGAGCACCCAGCACCCTGAGTACTGAGAACTGAGCACCCCGAGTACTGAGCACCCAGCACCCCGAGCACTGAGCACCCAGCAACCTGAGTACTGAGAACAGATCACCCTGAGTACTGAGCACCCAGCACCCTGAGTACTGAGCCCCCAGCACCCTGAGTACTGAGCACCCAGCACCCCGAGCACTGAGCACCCAGCACCCCGAGAATGAGCACCCAGCACCCTGAGTACTGAGAACCGAGCACCCTGAGTACTGAGCACCCAGCACCCTGAGTACTGAGCCCCCAGCACCCTGAGTACTGAGCACCCAGCAACCCGAGCACTGAGCACCCAGCACCCTGAGAATGAGCACCCAGCACCATGAGTACTGAGCACCCAGCACCCTGAGTACTGAGCACTAAGCACCCAGAGCACTGAGCACCCAGCACCCTGAGCACGGAGCACCCAGGACCCCGAGCACTGAGAACTGAGCACCCAGCACCCTGAGTACTGAGCACCGAGCTCCCCGAGCACTGAGCACACTGAGTACTGAGCACTCAGCACCCCGATCACTGAGCACCCAGCACCCTGAGCACTGAGCACCCAGCACCCTGAGAACTGAGCACCCAGCACACTGAGTACTGAGCACCCAGCACGCTGAGTACTGAGCACCCAGCACCCCGAGCACTGAGCACCCAGCACCCTGAGTACTGAGCACTGAGCACCCAGCACCCCGAGCACTGAGCACCCAGCACCCTGTGTACTGAGCACTGAGCACCCTGAGTACTAAGCACCCAGCACCCTGAGAACTGAGCACCCAGGACCCTGAGCACTGAGCACCGAGCAGCCCGAGCACTGAGCACCCAGCACCCTGAGCACTCAGCACCCAGCACCTTGAGCACTGAGCACCCAGCAACCTGAGCACTGAGCACCCAGCACCCTGAGCACGGAGCACCCCGAGTACTGAGCACCCAGCACCCTGAGCACTGAGCACCCAGCACCCTGAGCACAGAGCACCCAGCACCCTGAGCACTGAGCACCCAGCACCCCGAGCACGGAGCACCCAGCACCCTGAGTACTGAGCACCCAACACCCAGAGTACTGAGCACCCAGCACCCTGAGCACTGAGCACCCAGCACCCTGAGTACTGAGCACCCAGCACCCTGAGTATTGAACACCCAGCACCCTGAGCACTGAGCACTGAGCACCCTGAGCACTGAGTACTGAGCACTGAGCACCCTGAGCACTGAGCACCCAGCACCCCGAGTACTGAGCACCCAGCACCCCGAGCACTGAGCACCCAGCGCCCCGAGCACTGAGCACCCAGCACCCCGAGCACTGAGAACTGAGCACCCTGAGCACTGAGCACCCAGCACCCCGAGTACTGAGCACTGAGCACCCTGAGTACTGAGCAACAAGCACCCCGAGTACTGAGCATTGAGCACCCTGAGTACTGAGCACCCAGCACCCTGAGAACTGAGCACCCAGCACCCTGAGTACTGAGCACTGAGAACCCTGAGTACTGAGCACCGAGCACCCTGAGTACTGAGCACTGAGCACCCAGCACCCTGAGCACTGACCACTGAGCACCCAGCACCACAGCCCTGAGCACCCCGAGTACTGAGCAACAAGCACCCCGAGTACTGAGCACTGAGCACCCTGAGTACTGAGCACCCAGCACCCTGAGCACTGAGCACCCAGCACACTGAGCACTGAGCACGCAGCACCCCGAGCACTGAGCACCCAGCACCCTGAGTACTGAGCACAGAGCACCCTGAGCACTGAGCACCCAGCACCCTGAGTACTGAGCACCCAGCACCCTGAGTACTGAGCAACCAGCACCCTGAGCACTGAGCACTGAGCACCCAGCACCCTGAGCACTGACCACTGAGCACCCAGCACCACAGCCCTGAGCACCCAGCACCCCGAGCACTGAGCACCCAGCACCCTGAGTACTGAGCACCCAGCACCCTGAGCACCCAGCACCCTGAGCACTGAGCACCCAGCACCCTGAGTACTGAGCACCCAGCACCCTGACTACTGAGCACTCAGCACCCTGAGTACTGAGCACCCAGCACCCTGAGCACCCAGCACCCTGAGCACTGAGCACCCAGCACCCTGAGTACTGAGCACTGATCACCCTGAGCACTGATCACCCAGCACCCCGAGCACTGAGCACCCAGCACCCTGAGCACCCAGCACCCTGAGCACTGAGCACCCAGCACCCTGAGTACTGAGCACTGATCACCCTGAGCACTGATCACCCAGCACACCGAGCACTGAGCACCCAGGACCCTGAGTACTGAGCACCTAGCAGCCTGAGCACTGAGCACTGAGCACCCTGAGTACTGAACACCCAGCACCCTGAGCACTGAGCACTGAGCACCCAGCACCCTGAGCACTGAGCACTGAGCTCCCAGCACCCTGAGCACTGAGCACCCAGCACCCTGAGCACCCAGCACCCTGAGCACTGAGCACCCTGAGCACTGAGCACCCTGAGCACTGAGCACTGAGCACCCAGCACACTGAGTACTGAGCACCCAACACTCTGAGCACTGAGCACCCAGCACGCTGAGTACTGAGCACTGAGCACACAGCACTCTGAGTACTGAGCACAAAGCACCCTGAGCACTGAGCATCCAGCACCCTGAGCACTGAGCACCCAGCACCCTGAGTACTGAGCACCCAGCACCCTGAGCACGGAGCACCCAGGACCCCGAGCACTGAGTACTGAGCACCCAGCACCCCGAATACTGAGCACTGAGCACCCCTAGCACTGAGCTCCCAGCGCCCCGAGCACTGAGCACCCAGCACCCTGAGCACTGAGCACTGAGCACACTGAGCACTGAGCACCCAGCACCCCGAGTACTGAGCACTGAGCACCCTGAGTACTGAGCACCCAACACCCAGAGTACTGATCACCCAGCACCCTGAGTACTGAGCACTGAGAACCCTGAGTACTGAGCACCGAGCACCCTGAGTACTGAGCACTGAGCACCCAGCACCCTGAGCACTGACCACTGAGCACCCAGCACCACAGCCCTGAGCACCCCGAGTACTGAGCAACAAGCACCCCGAGTACTGAGCACTGAGCACCCTGAGTACTGAGCACCCAGCACCCTGAGCACTGAGCACCCAGCACACTGAGCACTGAGCACGCAGCACCCCGAGCACTGAGCACCCAGCACCCTGAGTACTGAGCACAGAGCACCCTGAGCACTGAGCACCCAGCACCCTGAGTACTGAGCACCCAGCACCCTGAGTACTGAGCAACCAGCACCCTGAGCACTGAGCACTGAGCACCCAGCACCCTGAGCACTGACCACTGAGCACCCAGCACCACAGCCCTGAGCACCCAGCACCCCGAGCACTGAGCACCCAGCACCCTGAGTACTGAGCACCCAGCACCCTGAGCACCCAGCACCCTGAGCACTGAGCACCCAGCACCCTGAGTACTGAGCACCCAGCACCCTGACTACTGAGCACTCAGCACCCTGAGTACTGAGCACCCAGCACCCTGAGCACCCAGCACCCTGAGCACTGAGCACCCAGCACCCTGAGTACTGAGCACTGATCACCCTGAGCACTGATCACCCAGCACCCCGAGCACTGAGCACCCAGCACCCTGAGCACCCAGCACCCTGAGCACTGAGCACCCAGCACCCTGAGTACTGAGCACTGATCACCCTGAGCACTGATCACCCAGCACCCCGAGCACTGAGCACCCAGGACCCTGAGTACTGAGCACCTAGCAGCCTGAGCACTGAGCACCGAGCACCCTGAGTACTGAACACCCAGCACCCTGAGCACTGAGCACTGAGCACCCAGCACCCTGAGCACTGAGCACTGAGCTCCCAGCACCCTGAGCACTGAGCACCCAGCACCCTGAGCACCCAGCACCCTGAGCACTGAGCACCCTGAGCACTGAGCACCCTGAGCACTGAGCACTGAGCACCCAGCACACTGAGTACTGAGCACCCAACACTCTGAGCACTGAGCACCCAGCACGCTGAGTACTGAGCACTGAGCACACAGCACTCTGAGTACTGAGCACAAAGCACCCTGAGTACTGAGCACCCAGCACCCTGAGCACGGAGCACCCAGGACCCCGAGCACTGAGTACTGAGCACCCAGCACCCCGAAAACTGAGCACTGAGCACCCCGAGCACTGAGCTCCCAGCGCCCCGAGCACTGAGCACCCAGCACCCTGAGCACTGAGCACTGAGCACACTGAGCACTGAGCACCCAGCACCCCGAGTACTGAGCACTGAGCACCCTGAGTACTGAGCACCCAACACCCAGAGTACTGATCACCCAGCACCCTGAGAACTGAGCACCCAGCACCCTGAGTACTGAGCACCCAGCACCCTGACTACTGAGCACTCAGCACCCTGAGTACTGAGCACCCAGCACCCTGAGCACCCAGCACCCTGAGCACTGAGCACCCAGCACCCTGAGTACTGAGCACTGATCACCCTGAGCACTGATCACCCAGCACCCCGAGCACTGAGCACCCAGCACCCTGAGCACCCAGCACCCTGAGCACTGAGCACCCAGCACCCTGAGTACTGAGCACTGATCACCCTGAGCACTGATCACCCAGCACACCGAGCACTGAGCACCCAGGACCCTGAGTACTGAGCACCTAGCAGCCTGAGCACTGAGCACTGAGCACCCTGAGTACTGAACACCCAGCACCCTGAGCACTGAGCACTGAGCACCCAGCACCCTGAGCACTGAGCACTGAGCTCCCAGCACCCTGAGCACTGAGCACCCAGCACCCTGAGCACCCAGCACCCTGAGCACTGAGCACCCTGAGCACTGAGCACCCTGAGCACTGAGCACTGAGCACCCAGCACACTGAGTACTGAGCACCCAACACTCTGAGCACTGAGCACCCAGCACGCTGAGTACTGAGCACTGAGCACACAGCACTCTGAGTACTGAGCACAAAGCACCCTGAGCACTGAGCATCCAGCACCCTGAGCACTGAGCACCCAGCACCCTGAGTACTGAGCACCCAGCACCCTGAGCACGGAGCACCCAGGACCCCGAGCACTGAGTACTGAGCACCCAGCACCCCGAATACTGAGCACTGAGCACCCCTAGCACTGAGCTCCCAGCGCCCCGAGCACTGAGCACCCAGCACCCTGAGCACTGAGCACTGAGCACACTGAGCACTGAGCACCCAGCACCCCGAGTACTGAGCACTGAGCACCCTGAGTACTGAGCACCCAACACCCAGAGTACTGATCACCCAGCACCCTGAGTACTGAGCACTGAGAACCCTGAGTACTGAGCACCGAGCACCCTGAGTACTGAGCACTGAGCACCCAGCACCCTGAGCACTGACCACTGAGCACCCAGCACCACAGCCCTGAGCACCCCGAGTACTGAGCAACAAGCACCCCGAGTACTGAGCACTGAGCACCCTGAGTACTGAGCACCCAGCACCCTGAGCACTGAGCACCCAGCACACTGAGCACTGAGCACGCAGCACCCCGAGCACTGAGCACCCAGCACCCTGAGTACTGAGCACAGAGCACCCTGAGCACTGAGCACCCAGCACCCTGAGTACTGAGCACCCAGCACCCTGAGTACTGAGCAACCAGCACCCTGAGCACTGAGCACTGAGCACCCAGCACCCTGAGCACTGACCACTGAGCACCCAGCACCACAGCCCTGAGCACCCAGCACCCCGAGCACTGAGCACCCAGCACCCTGAGTACTGAGCACCCAGCACCCTGAGCACCCAGCACCCTGAGCACTGAGCACCCAGCACCCTGAGTACTGAGCACCCAGCACCCTGACTACTGAGCACTCAGCACCCTGAGTACTGAGCACCCAGCACCCTGAGCACCCAGCACCCTGAGCACTGAGCACCCAGCACCCTGAGTACTGAGCACTGATCACCCTGAGCACTGATCACCCAGCACCCCGAGCACTGAGCACCCAGCACCCTGAGCACCCAGCACCCTGAGCACTGAGCACCCAGCACCCTGAGTACTGAGCACTGATCACCCTGAGCACTGATCACCCAGCACCCCGAGCACTGAGCACCCAGGACCCTGAGTACTGAGCACCTAGCAGCCTGAGCACTGAGCACCGAGCACCCTGAGTACTGAACACCCAGCACCCTGAGCACTGAGCACTGAGCACCCAGCACCCTGAGCACTGAGCACTGAGCTCCCAGCACCCTGAGCACTGAGCACCCAGCACCCTGAGCACCCAGCACCCTGAGCACTGAGCACCCTGAGCACTGAGCACCCTGAGCACTGAGCACTGAGCACCCAGCACACTGAGTACTGAGCACCCAACACTCTGAGCACTGAGCACCCAGCACGCTGAGTACTGAGCACTGAGCACACAGCACTCTGAGTACTGAGCACAAAGCACCCTGAGTACTGAGCACCCAGCACCCTGAGCACGGAGCACCCAGGACCCCGAGCACTGAGTACTGAGCACCCAGCACCCCGAAAACTGAGCACTGAGCACCCCGAGCACTGAGCTCCCAGCGCCCCGAGCACTGAGCACCCAGCACCCTGAGCACTGAGCACTGAGCACACTGAGCACTGAGCACCCAGCACCCCGAGTACTGAGCACTGAGCACCCTGAGTACTGAGCACCCAACACCCAGAGTACTGATCACCCAGCACCCTGAGAACTGAGCACCCAGCACCCTGAGTACTGAGCACCCAGCACCCTGAGTACTGAGCACCCAGCTGCCTGAGCACTGAGCACTGAGCACCCAGCACCGTGAGCACTGAGCACTGACCACCCAGCACCCCGAGCACTGAGCACTCAGCACCCCGAGCACTGAGCACCCAGCGCCCTGAGCACTGAGCACCCAGCACACTGAGCACTGAGCACCCAGCCCCCTGAGTACTGAGCACCCAGCACCATGAGTCCTGAGCACCCAGTACCCTGAGTACTGAGCACTCAGCACCCTGAGTACTGAGCACCGAGCACCCTGAGTACTGAGCACCGATCACCCTGAGCACTGAGCACCCAGCACCCTGAGTACTGAGCACAAAGCACCCTGAGCACTGAGCACCCAGCACCCTGAGCACTGAGCACCCAGCACCCTGAGTACTGAGCACCCAGCACCCTGAGCACGGAGCACCCAGGACCCCGAGCACTGAGTACTGAGCACCCAGCACCCTGAGTACTGAGCACCGAGCTCCCCGAGCACTGAGCACCCAGCACCCTGAGCACTGAGCACCCAGCACCCTGAGCACTGAGCACCCAGAACCCTGAGTACTGAGCACCCAGCACGCTGAGTACTGAGCACTCAGCACCCTGAGCACTGAGCACCCAGCACCCTGACTACTGAGCACTGAGCACCCAGCACCCCGAGCACTGAGCACCCAGCACCCCGAGCACTGAGCATGGAGCACCCCGAGGACTGAGCACCCCGCACCCTGAACACTGAGCATGGAGCACCCCGAGGACTGAGCACCCCGCACCCTGAGCACTGAGCACCCAGCACCTTGAGTACTGAGCACCGAGCACCCCGAGCACTGAGCACCCAGCACCCTGAGTACTGAGCACCCAGCACCCTGAGCACTGAGCACCCAGCACCCTGAGCACTGAGCACCCAGCACCCCGAGCAATGAGCACCCAGCACCCTGAGTACTGAGCACCCAACACCCAGAGTACTGAGCACCCAGCAGCCTGAGAACTGAGCACCCAGCACCCTGAGTACTGAGCACCCAGCACCCTGAGTACTGAGCACCCAGCACCCTGAGCACTGAGCACTGAGCACCCAGCACCCTGAGCACTGAGCACTGACCACCCAGCACCCCGAGCACTGAGCACCCAGCACCCTGAGCACTGAGCACCCAGCACCCTGAGCACTGAGCACCCAGCCCCCTGAGTACTGAGCACCCAGCACCATGAGTACTGAGCACCCAGCACCCTGAGTACTGAGCACTCAGCACCCTGAGTACTGAGCACCGAGCACCCCGAGCACTGAGCACCAAGCACCCTGAGCACTGAGCACCCTGAGGACTGAGCACCCAGCAACCTGAGCACTGAGCACCCAGCACCCTGAGTACTGAGCACCGATCACCCTGAGCACTGAGCACCCAGCACCCCGAGCACTGAGCACCCAGCACCCTGAGTACTGAGCACCCAGCACCCTGAGCACTGAGCACCCAGCACCCTGAGTACTGAGCACCCTGAGTACTGAGCAACGATCACCCTGAGCACTGAGCACCCAGCACCCTGAGTACTGAGCACCCAGCACCCTGAGCACTGAGCACCCAGCACCCTGAGCACTGAGCACCCAGCACCGTGAGTTATGAGCACCCAGAACCCTGAGTACTGAGTACAAAGCACCCTGAGCACTGAGCACCCAGCACCCTGAGTACTGAGCACCGAGCACCCTGAGTACTGAGCACCCAGCACCCTGAGTACTGAGCACCCAGCACCCTGAGCACTGAGCACCCAGCACCCTGAGTACTGAGTACTCAGCACCCTGAGCACTGAGCACCCAGCACCCTGAGTACTGATCACCGAGCACCCCGAGCACTGAGCACCCAGCACCCTGAGTACTGAGCACCCAGCACCCTGAGTACTGAGCACCCAGCACCCTGAGTACTGAGCACCCAGCACCCTGAGCACTGAGCATAAAGCACGCTGAGTACTGAGCACTGAGCACCCTGAGTACTGAGCACCGAGGACCCTGAGCACTGAGCACCCAGCACGCTGAGTACGGAGCACTGAGCACCCTGAGTACTGAGCACCTAGCACCCTGAGTACTGAGCACCCAGCACCCTGAGCACTGAGCAGCCAGCACCCTCAGCACTGAGCACCCAGCACCCCGAGCACTGAGCACCCAGCACCCTGAGCACTGAGCACCCAGCACCCCGAGTACTGAGCACCGAGCACCCCGAGCACTGAGCACCCAGCACCCTGAGCACTGAGCACCCAGCACCCCGAGTACTGAGCACCGAGCAAGCCGAGCACTGAGCACCCAGCACCCTGAGCACTGAGCAGCCAGCACCCTCAGCACTGAGCACCCAGCACCCCGAGCACTGAGCACCCAGCACCCTGAGCACTGAGCACCCAGCACCCCGAGTACTGAGCACCGAGCACCCCGAGCACTGAGCACCCAGCACCCTGAGTACTGAGCACCCAGTACCCTGAGTACTGAGCACCCCGAGTACTGAGCACCCAGCACCCTGAGTACTGAGAACAGATCACCCTGAGTACTGAGCACCCAGCACCCCGAGCACTGAGCACCCAGCACCCCGAGAATGAGCACCCAGCACCCTGAGTACTGAGAACCGAGCACCCTGAGTACTGAGCACCCAGCACCCTGAGTACTGAGCCCACAGCACCCTGAGTACTGAGCACCCAGCACCCCGAGCACTGAGCACCCAGCACCCTGAGTACTGAGCACCCAGCACCCCGAGCACGGAGCACCCAGGTCCCCGAGCACTGAGTACTGAGCACCCAGCACCCTGAGTACTGAGCACCGAGCTCCCCGAGCACTGAGCACCCAGCACCCTGAGCACTGAGCACCCAGCACCCTGAGCACTGAGCACCCAGCACCCTGAGTACTGAGCACCCAGCACGCTGAGTACTGAGTACTCAGCACCCTGAGCACTGAGCACCCAGGACCCTGAGTACTGAGCACTGAGCACCCAGCACCCCGAGCACTGAGCACCCAGCACCCTGTGTACTGAGCACTGAGCACCCTGATGACTAAGCACCCAGCACCCTGAGTACTGAGCACCCAGGACCCTGAGCACTGAGCACCGAGCACCCCGAGCACTGAGCGCCCAGCACCCTGAGCACTGAGCACCCAGCACCCTGAGCACTGAGCACCCAGCACCCAGAGCACTGAGCACCCAGCACCCTGAGCAATGAGCACCCAGCACCCTGAGTACTGAGCACCCAGCAACCTGAGTACTGAGCACCCTGAGTACTGAGCACCGATCACCCTGAGCACTGAGCACCCAGCACAGTGAGTACTGAGCACCCAGCACCCTGAGCACTGAGCACAAAGCACCCTGAGCATTGAGCACCCAGCACCCTGAGTACTGAGCACCCAGAACGCTGAGTACTGAGTACAAAGCACCCTGAGCACTGAGCACCCAACACCCTGAGTACTGAGCACGGAGCACCCTGAGTACTGAGCACCCAGCACCCTGAGTACTGAGCACCCAGCACCCTGAGTACTGAGCACCCAGCACCCTGAGTACTGAGCACTGATCACCCTGAGCACTGAGCACCCAGCACCCCGAGCACTGAGCACCCAGCACCCTGAGTACTGAGCACCTAGCACCCTGAGCACTGAGCACCGAGCACCCTGAGTACTGAACACCCAGCACCCTGAGCACTGAGCACCCAGCACCCTGAGTACTGAGCACCCAGCACGCTGAGTACTGAGTACTCAGCACCCTGAGCACTGAGCACCCAGGACCCTGAGTACTGAGCACTGAGCACCCAGCACACCGAGCACTGAGCACCCAGCACCCTGTGTACTGAGCACTGAGCACACTGAGCACTGAGCACCCAGCACCCCGAGTACTGAGCACTGAGCACCCTGAGTACTGAGCACCCAACACCCAGAGTACTGATCACCCAGCACCCTGAGAACTGAGCACCCAGCACCCTGAGTACTGAGCACCCAGCACCCCGAGCACGGAGCACCCAGGTCCCCGAGCACTGAGTACTGAGCACCCAGCACCCTGAGTACTGAGCACCGAGCTCCCCGAGCACTGAGCACCCAGCACCCTGAGCACTGAGCACCCAGCACCCTGAGCACTGAGCACCCAGCACCCTGAGTACTGAGCACCCAGCACGCTGAGTACTGAGTACTCAGCACCCTGAGCACTGAGCACCCAGGACCCTGAGTACTGAGCACTGAGCACCCAGCACCCCGAGCACTGAGCACCCAGCACCCTGTGTACTGAGCACTGAGCACCCTGATGACTAAGCACCCAGCACCCTGAGTACTGAGCACCCAGGACCCTGAGCACTGAGCACCGAGCACCCCGAGCACTGAGCGCCCAGCACCCTGAGCACTGAGCACCCAGCACCCTGAGCACTGAGCACCCAGCACCCAGAGCACTGAGCACCCAGCACCCTGAGCAATGAGCACCCAGCACCCTGAGTACTGAGCACCCAGCAACCTGAGTACTGAGCACCCTGAGTACTGAGCACCGATCACCCTGAGCACTGAGCACCCAGCACAGTGAGTACTGAGCACCCAGCACCCTGAGCACTGAGCACAAAGCACCCTGAGCATTGAGCACCCAGCACCCTGAGTACTGAGCACCCAGAACGCTGAGTACTGAGTACAAAGCACCCTGAGCACTGAGCACCCAGCACCCTGAGTACTGAGCACGGAGCACCCTGAGTACTGAGCACCCAGCACCCTGAGTACTGAGCACCCAGCACCCTGAGTACTGAGCACCCAGCACCCTGAGTACTGAGCACTGATCACCCTGAGCACTGAGCACCCAGCACCCCGAGCACTGAGCACCCAGCACCCTGAGTACTGAGCACCTAGCACCCTGAGCACTGAGCACCGAGCACCCTGAGTACTGAACACCCAGCACCCTGAGCACTGAGCACTGAGCACCCAGCACCCCGAGCACTGAGCACCCAGCACCCTGAGCACTGAGCACCCTGAGCACTGAGCACTGAGCACCCAGCACCCTGAGTACTGAGCACCCAACACTCTGAGCACTGAGCACCCAGCACGCTGAGTACTGAGCACTGAGCACACAGCACCCTGAGCACTGAGCACCCAGCACCCCGAGCACTGAGCACCCAGCACCCTGAGCACCCAGAACCCTGAGCACTGAGCACCCTGAGTACTGAGCACCCAGCACCCTGAGCACTGAGCACCCAGCACCCTGAGTACTGAGCACCCTGAGTACTGAGCACCGATCACCCTGAGAACTGAGCACCCAGCACCCTGAGTACTGAGCACACAGCACCCTGAGCACTGAGCACCCAGCACCCTGAGCACTGAGCACCCAGCACCCTGAGTACTGAGCACCCAGAACCCTGAGTACTGAGTACAAAGCACCCTGAGCACTGAGCACCCAGCACCCTGAGTACTGAGCACCGAGCACCCTGAGTACTGAGCACCCAGCACCCTGAGTACTGAGCACCCAGCACCCTGAGCACTGAGCACCCAGCACCCTGAGTACTGAGCACCCAGCAACCTGAGTACTGAGCACCCAGCACCCTGAGTACGGAGCACCCAGCACCCTGAGTACTGAGCACCCAGCACCCTGAGTACTGAGCACCGAGCACCCCGAGCACTGAGCACCGAGCACCCTGAGTACTGAACACCCAGCACCCTGAGCACTGAGCACTGAGCACCCAGCACCCTGAGCACTGAGCACTGAGCTCCCAGCACCCTGAGCACTGAGCACCCAGCACCCTGAGCACCCAGCACCCTGAGCACTGAGCACCCTGAGCACTGAGCACCCTGAGCACTGAGCACTGAGCACCCAGCACACTGAGTACTGAGCACCCAACACTCTGAGCACTGAGCACCCAGCACGCTGAGTACTGAGCACTGAGCACACAGCACTCTGAGTACTGAGCACAAAGCACCCTGAGCACTGAGCACCCAGCACCCTGAGCACTGAGCACCCAGCACCCTGAGTACTGAGCACCCAGCACCCTGAGCACAGAGCACCCAGGACCCCGAGCACTGAGTACTGAGCACCCAGCACCCCGAGTACTGAGCACTGAGCACCCCGAGCACTGAGCTCCCAGCGCCCCGAGCACTGAGCACCCAGCACCCTGAGCACTGAGCACTGAGCACACTGAGCACTGAGCACCCAGCACCCCGAGTACTGAGCACTGAGCACCCTGAGTACTGAGCACCCAACACCCAGAGTACTGATCACCCAGCACCCTGAGAACTGAGCACCCAGCACCCTGAGTACTGAGCACCCAGCACCCTGAGTACTGAGCACCCAGCTGCCTGAGCACTGAGCACTGAGCACCCAGCACCTTGAGCACTGAGCACTGACCACCCAGCACCCCGAGCACTGAGCACTCAGCACCCCGAGCACTGAGCACCCAGCGCCCTGAGCACTGAGCACCCAGCACACTGAGCACTGAGCACCCAGCCCCCTGAGTACTGAGCACCCAGCACCATGAGTCCTGAGCACCCAGTACCCTGAGTACTGAGCACTCAGCACCCTGAGTACTGAGCACCGAGCACCCTGAGTACTGAGCACCGATCACCCTGAGCACTGAGCACCCAGCACCCTGAGTACTGAGCACAAAGCACCCTGAGCACTGAGCACCCAGCACCCTGAGCACTGAGCACCCAGCACCCTGAGTACTGAGCACCCAGCACCCTGAGCACGGAGCACCCAGGACCCCGAGCACTGAGTACTGAGCACCCAGCACCCTGAGTACTGAGCACCGAGCTCCCCGAGCACTGAGCACCCAGCACCCTGAGCACTGAGCACCCAGCACCCTGAGCACTGAGCACCCAGCACCCTGAGTACTGAGCACCCAGCACGCTGAGTACTGAGCACTCAGCACCCTGAGCACTGAGAACCCAGCACCCTGAGTACTGAGCACTGAGCACCCAGCACCCCGAGCACTGAGCACCCAGCACCCCGAGCACTGAGCATGGAGCACCCCGAGGACTGAGCACCCCGCACCCTGAACACTGAGCATGGAGCACCCCGAGGACTGAGCACCCCGCACCCTGAGCACTGAGCACCCAGCACCTTGAGTACTGAGCACCGAGCACCCCGAGCACTGAGCACCCAGCACCCTGAGTACTGAGCACCCAGCACCCTGAGCACTGAGCACCCAGCACCCAGAGCACTGAGCACCCAGCACCCCGAGCACTGAGCACCCAGCACCCTGAGTACTGAGCACCCAACACCCAGAGTACTGAGCACCCAGCAGCCTGAGAACTGAGCACCCAGCACCCTGAGTACTGAGCACCCAGCACCCTGAGTACTGAGCACCCAGCACCCTGAGCACTGAGCACTGAGCACCCAGCACCCTGAGCACTGAGCACTGACCACCCAGCACCCCGAGCACTGAGCACCCAGCACCCTGAGCACTGAGCACCCAGCACCCTGAGCACTGAGCACCCAGCCCCCTGAGTACTGAGCACCCAGCACCATGAGTACTGAGCACCCAGCACCCTGAGTACTGAGCACTCAGCACCCTGAGTACTGAGCACCGAGCACCACGAGCACTGAGCACCAAGCACCCTGAGCACTGAGCACCCTGAGGACTGAGCACCCAGCAACCTGAGCACTGAGCACCCAGCACCCTGAGTACTGAGCACCGATCACCCTGAGCACTGAGCACCCAGCACCCCGAGCACTGAGCACCCAGCACCCTGAGTACTGAGCACCCAGCACCCTGAGCACTGAGCACCCAGCACCCTGAGTACTGAGCACCCTGAGTACTGAGCAACGATCACCCTGAGCACTGAGCACCCAGCACCCTGAGTACTGAGCACCCAGCACCCTGAGCACTGAGCACCCAGCACCCTGAGCACTGAGCACCCAGCACCGTGAGTTATGAGCACCCAGAACCCTGAGTACTGAGTACAAAGCACCCTGAGCACTGAGCACCCAGCACCCTGAGTACTGAGCACCGAGCACCCTGAGTACTGAGCTCCCAGCACCCTGAGTACTGAGCACCCAGCACCCTGAGCACTGAGCACCCAGCACCCTGAGTACTGAGTACTCAGCACCCTGAGCACTGAGCACCCAGCACCCTGAGTACTGATCACCGAGCACCCCGAGCACTGAGCACCCAGCACCCTGAGTACTGAGCACCCAGCACCCTGAGTACTGAGCACCCAGCACCCTGAGTACTGAGCACCCAGCACCCTGAGCACTGAGCATAAAGCACGCTGAGTACTGAGCACTGAGCACCCTGAGTACTGAGCACCGAGGACCCTGAGCACTGAGCACCCAGCACGCTGAGTACGGAGCACTGAGCACCCTGAGTACTGAGCACCTAGCACCCTGAGTACTGAGCACCCAGCACCCTGAGCACTGAGCAGCCAGCACCCTCAGCACTGAGCACCCAGCACCCCGAGCACTGAGCACCCAGCACCCTGAGCACTGAGCACCCAGCACCCCGAGTACTGAGCACCCAGCACCCCGAGTACTGAGCACCGAGCACCCCGAGCACTGAGCACCCAGCACCCTGAGTACTGAGCACCCAGTACCCTGAGTACTGAGCACCCCGAGTACTGAGCACCCAGCACCCTGAGTACTGAGAACAGATCACCCTGAGCACTGAGCACTGAGCACACTGAGCACTGAGCACCCAGCACCCCGAGTACTGAGCACTGAGCACCCTGAGTACTGAGCACCCAACACCCAGAGTACTGATCACCCAGCACCCTGAGAACTGAGCACCCAGCACCCTGAGTACTGAGCACCCAGCACCCTGAGTACTGAGCACCCAGCTGCCTGAGCACTGAGCACTGAGCACCCAGCACCTTGAGCACTGAGCACTGACCACCCAGCACCCCGAGCACTGAGCACTCAGCACCCCGAGCACTGAGCACCCAGCGCCCTGAGCACTGAGCACCCAGCACACTGAGCACTGAGCACCCAGCCCCCTGAGTACTGAGCACCCAGCACCATGAGTCCTGAGCACCCAGTACCCTGAGTACTGAGCACTCAGCACCCTGAGTACTGAGCACCGAGCACCCTGAGTACTGAGCACCGATCACCCTGAGCACTGAGCACCCAGCACCCTGAGTACTGAGCACAAAGCACCCTGAGCACTGAGCACCCAGCACCCTGAGCACTGAGCACCCAGCACCCTGAGTACTGAGCACCCAGCACCCTGAGCACGGAGCACCCAGGACCCCGAGCACTGAGTACTGAGCACCCAGCACCCTGAGTACTGAGCACCGAGCTCCCCGAGCACTGAGCACCCAGCACCCTGAGCACTGAGCACCCAGCACCCTGAGCACTGAGCACCCAGAACCCTGAGTACTGAGCACCCAGCACGCTGAGTACTGAGCACTCAGCACCCTGAGCACTGAGCACCCAGCACCCTGACTACTGAGCACTGAGCACCCAGCACCCCGAGCACTGAGCACCCAGCACCCCGAGCACTGAGCATGGAGCACCCCGAGGACTGAGCACCCCGCACCCTGAACACTGAGCATGGAGCACCCCGAGGACTGAGCACCCCGCACCCTGAGCACTGAGCACCCAGCACCTTGAGTACTGAGCACCGAGCACCCCGAGCACTGAGCACCCAGCACCCTGAGTACTGAGCACCCAGCACCCTGAGCACTGAGCACCCAGCACCCTGAGCACTGAGCACCCAGCACCCCGAGCAATGAGCACCCAGCACCCTGAGTACTGAGCACCCAACACCCAGAGTACTGAGCACCCAGCAGCCTGAGAACTGAGCACCCAGCACCCTGAGTACTGAGCACCCAGCACCCTGAGTACTGAGCACCCAGCACCCTGAGCACTGAGCACTGAGCACCCAGCACCCTGAGCACTGAGCACTGACCACCCAGCACCCCGAGCACTGAGCACCCAGCACCCTGAGCACTGAGCACCCAGCACCCTGAGCACTGAGCACCCAGCCCCCTGAGTACTGAGCACCCAGCACCATGAGTACTGAGCACCCAGCACCCTGAGTACTGAGCACTCAGCACCCTGAGTACTGAGCACCGAGCACCCCGAGCACTGAGCACCAAGCACCCTGAGCACTGAGCACCCTGAGGACTGAGCACCCAGCAACCTGAGCACTGAGCACCCAGCACCCTGAGTACTGAGCACCGATCACCCTGAGCACTGAGCACCCAGCACCCCGAGCACTGAGCACCCAGCACCCTGAGTACTGAGCACCCAGCACCCTGAGCACTGAGCACCCAGCACCCTGAGTACTGAGCACCCTGAGTACTGAGCAACGATCACCCTGAGCACTGAGCACCCAGCACCCTGAGTACTGAGCACCCAGCACCCTGAGCACTGAGCACCCAGCACCCTGAGCACTGAGCACCCAGCACCGTGAGTTATGAGCACCCAGAACCCTGAGTACTGAGTACAAAGCACCCTGAGCACTGAGCACCCAGCACCCTGAGTACTGAGCACCGAGCACCCTGAGTACTGAGCACCCAGCACCCTGAGTACTGAGCACCCAGCACCCTGAGCACTGAGCACCCAGCACCCTGAGTACTGAGTACTCAGCACCCTGAGCACTGAGCACCCAGCACCCTGAGTACTGATCACCGAGCACCCCGAGCACTGAGCACCCAGCACCCTGAGTACTGAGCACCCAGCACCCTGAGTACTGAGCACCCAGCACCCTGAGTACTGAGCACCCAGCACCCTGAGCACTGAGCATAAAGCACGCTGAGTACTGAGCACTGAGCACCCTGAGTACTGAGCACCGAGGACCCTGAGCACTGAGCACCCAGCACGCTGAGTACGGAGCACTGAGCACCCTGAGTACTGAGCACCTAGCACCCTGAGTACTGAGCACCCAGCACCCTGAGCACTGAGCAGCCAGCACCCTCAGCACTGAGCACCCAGCACCCCGAGCACTGAGCACCCAGCACCCTGAGCACTGAGCACCCAGCACCCCGAGTACTGAGCACCGAGCACCCCGAGCACTGAGCACCCAGCACCCTGAGCACTGAGCACCCAGCACCCCGAGTACTGAGCACCGAGCAAGCCGAGCACTGAGCACCCAGCACCCTGAGCACTGAGCAGCCAGCACCCTCAGCACTGAGCACCCAGCACCCCGAGCACTGAGCACCCAGCACCCTGAGCACTGAGCACCCAGCACCCCGAGTACTGAGCACCGAGCACCCCGAGCACTGAGCACCCAGCACCCTGAGTACTGAGCACCCAGTACCCTGAGTACTGAGCACCCCGAGTACTGAGCACCCAGCACCCTGAGTACTGAGAACAGATCACCCTGAGTACTGAGCACCCAGCACCCCGAGCACTGAGCACCCAGCACCCCGAGAATGAGCACCCAGCACCCTGAGTACTGAGAACCGAGCACCCTGAGTACTGAGCACCCAGCACCCTGAGTACTGAGCCCACAGCACCCTGAGTACTGAGCACCCAGCACCCCGAGCACTGAGCACCCAGCACCCTGAGTACTGAGCACCCAGCACCCCGAGCACGGAGCACCCAGGTCCCCGAGCACTGAGTACTGAGCACCCAGCACCCTGAGTACTGAGCACCGAGCTCCCCGAGCACTGAGCACCCAGCACCCTGAGCACTGAGCACCCAGCACCCTGAGCACTGAGCACCCAGCACCCTGAGTACTGAGCACCCAGCACGCTGAGTACTGAGTACTCAGCACCCTGAGCACTGAGCACCCAGGACCCTGAGTACTGAGCACTGAGCACCCAGCACCCCGAGCACTGAGCACCCAGCACCCTGTGTACTGAGCACTGAGCACCCTGATGACTAAGCACCCAGCACCCTGAGTACTGAGCACCCAGGACCCTGAGCACTGAGCACCGAGCACCCCGAGCACTGAGCGCCCAGCACCCTGAGCACTGAGCACCCAGCACCCTGAGCACTGAGCACCCAGCACCCAGAGCACTGAGCACCCAGCACCCTGAGCAATGAGCACCCAGCACCCTGAGTACTGAGCACCCAGCAACCTGAGTACTGAGCACCCTGAGTACTGAGCACCGATCACCCTGAGCACTGAGCACCCAGCACAGTGAGTACTGAGCACCCAGCACCCTGAGCACTGAGCACAAAGCACCCTGAGCATTGAGCACCCAGCACCCTGAGTACTGAGCACCCAGAACGCTGAGTACTGAGTACAA
This sequence comes from Microtus oregoni, assembly GCF_018167655.1. Taxonomy (NCBI): domain Eukaryota; kingdom Metazoa; phylum Chordata; class Mammalia; order Rodentia; family Cricetidae; genus Microtus; species Microtus oregoni. The sequence goes on from NW_024543262.1 coordinate 759,436, forward strand.
AGCACCCTGAGCACTGAGCACCCAACACCCTGAGTACTGAGCACGGAGCACCCTGAGTACTGAGCACCCAGCACCCTGAGTACTGAGCACCCAGCACCCTGAGTACTGAGCACCCAGCACCCTGAGTACTGAGCACTGATCACCCTGAGCACTGAGCACCCAGCACCCCGAGCACTGAGCACCCAGCACCCTGAGTACTGAGCACCTAGCACCCTGAGCACTGAGCACCGAGCACCCTGAGTACTGAACACCCAGCACCCTGAGCACTGAGCACCCAGCACCCTGAGTACTGAGCACCCAGCACGCTGAGTACTGAGTACTCAGCACCCTGAGCACTGAGCACCCAGGACCCTGAGTACTGAGCACTGAGCACCCAGCACACCGAGCACTGAGCACCCAGCACCCTGTGTACTGAGCACTGAGCACACTGAGCACTGAGCACCCAGCACCCCGAGTACTGAGCACTGAGCACCCTGAGTACTGAGCACCCAACACCCAGAGTACTGATCACCCAGCACCCTGAGAACTGAGCACCCAGCACCCTGAGTACTGAGCACCCAGCACCCCGAGCACGGAGCACCCAGGTCCCCGAGCACTGAGTACTGAGCACCCAGCACCCTGAGTACTGAGCACCGAGCTCCCCGAGCACTGAGCACCCAGCACCCTGAGCACTGAGCACCCAGCACCCTGAGCACTGAGCACCCAGCACCCTGAGTACTGAGCACCCAGCACGCTGAGTACTGAGTACTCAGCACCCTGAGCACTGAGCACCCAGGACCCTGAGTACTGAGCACTGAGCACCCAGCACCCCGAGCACTGAGCACCCAGCACCCTGTGTACTGAGCACTGAGCACCCTGATGACTAAGCACCCAGCACCCTGAGTACTGAGCACCCAGGACCCTGAGCACTGAGCACCGAGCACCCCGAGCACTGAGCGCCCAGCACCCTGAGCACTGAGCACCCAGCACCCTGAGCACTGAGCACCCAGCACCCAGAGCACTGAGCACCCAGCACCCTGAGCAATGAGCACCCAGCACCCTGAGTACTGAGCACCCAGCAACCTGAGTACTGAGCACCCTGAGTACTGAGCACCGATCACCCTGAGCACTGAGCACCCAGCACAGTGAGTACTGAGCACCCAGCACCCTGAGCACTGAGCACAAAGCACCCTGAGCATTGAGCACCCAGCACCCTGAGTACTGAGCACCCAGAACGCTGAGTACTGAGTACAAAGCACCCTGAGCACTGAGCACCCAGCACCCTGAGTACTGAGCACGGAGCACCCTGAGTACTGAGCACCCAGCACCCTGAGTACTGAGCACCCAGCACCCTGAGTACTGAGCACCCAGCACCCTGAGTACTGAGCACTGATCACCCTGAGCACTGAGCACCCAGCACCCCGAGCACTGAGCACCCAGCACCCTGAGTACTGAGCACCTAGCACCCTGAGCACTGAGCACCGAGCACCCTGAGTACTGAACACCCAGCACCCTGAGCACTGAGCACTGAGCACCCAGCACCCCGAGCACTGAGCACCCAGCACCCTGAGCACTGAGCACCCTGAGCACTGAGCACTGAGCACCCAGCACCCTGAGTACTGAGCACCCAACACTCTGAGCACTGAGCACCCAGCACGCTGAGTACTGAGCACTGAGCACACAGCACCCTGAGCACTGAGCACCCAGCACCCCGAGCACTGAGCACCCAGCACCCTGAGCACCCAGAACCCTGAGCACTGAGCACCCTGAGTACTGAGCACCCAGCACCCTGAGCACTGAGCACCCAGCACCCTGAGTACTGAGCACCCTGAGTACTGAGCACCGATCACCCTGAGAACTGAGCACCCAGCACCCTGAGTACTGAGCACACAGCACCCTGAGCACTGAGCACCCAGCACCCTGAGCACTGAGCACCCAGCACCCTGAGTACTGAGCACCCAGAACCCTGAGTACTGAGTACAAAGCACCCTGAGCACTGAGCACCCAGCACCCTGAGTACTGAGCACCGAGCACCCTGAGTACTGAGCACCCAGCACCCTGAGTACTGAGCACCCAGCACCCTGAGCACTGAGCACCCAGCACCCTGAGTACTGAGCACCCAGCAACCTGAGTACTGAGCACCCAGCACCCTGAGTACGGAGCACCCAGCACCCTGAGTACTGAGCACCCAGCACCCTGAGTACTGAGCACCGAGCACCCCGAGCACTGAGCACCGAGCACCCTGAGTACTGAACACCCAGCACCCTGAGCACTGAGCACTGAGCACCCAGCACCCTGAGCACTGAGCACTGAGCTCCCAGCACCCTGAGCACTGAGCACCCAGCACCCTGAGCACCCAGCACCCTGAGCACTGAGCACCCTGAGCACTGAGCACCCTGAGCACTGAGCACTGAGCACCCAGCACACTGAGTACTGAGCACCCAACACTCTGAGCACTGAGCACCCAGCACGCTGAGTACTGAGCACTGAGCACACAGCACTCTGAGTACTGAGCACAAAGCACCCTGAGCACTGAGCACCCAGCACCCTGAGCACTGAGCACCCAGCACCCTGAGTACTGAGCACCCAGCACCCTGAGCACAGAGCACCCAGGACCCCGAGCACTGAGTACTGAGCACCCAGCACCCCGAGTACTGAGCACTGAGCACCCCGAGCACTGAGCTCCCAGCGCCCCGAGCACTGAGCACCCAGCACCCTGAGCACTGAGCACTGAGCACACTGAGCACTGAGCACCCAGCACCCCGAGTACTGAGCACTGAGCACCCTGAGTACTGAGCACGAAAGCACCCAGAGTACTGATCACCCAGCACCCTGAGAACTGAGCACCCAGCACCCTGAGTACTGAGCACCCAGCACCCTGAGTACTGAGCACCCAGCTGCCTGAGCACTGAGCACTGAGCACCCAGCACCTTGAGCACTGAGCACTGACCACCCAGCACCCCGAGCACTGAGCACTCAGCACCCCGAGCACTGAGCACCCAGCGCCCTGAGCACTGAGCACCCAGCACACTGAGCACTGAGCACCCAGCCCCCTGAGTACTGAGCACCCAGCACCATGAGTCCTGAGCACCCAGTACCCTGAGTACTGAGCACTCAGCACCCTGAGTACTGAGCACCGAGCACCCTGAGTACTGAGCACCGATCACCCTGAGCACTGAGCACCCAGCACCCTGAGTACTGAGCACAAAGCACCCTGAGCACTGAGCACCCAGCACCCTGAGCACTGAGCACCCAGCACCCTGAGTACTGAGCACCCAGCACCCTGAGCACGGAGCACCCAGGACCCCGAGCACTGAGTACTGAGCACCCAGCACCCTGAGTACTGAGCACCGAGCTCCCCGAGCACTGAGCACCCAGCACCCTGAGCACTGAGCACCCAGCACCCTGAGCACTGAGCACCCAGCACCCTGAGTACTGAGCACCCAGCACGCTGAGTACTGAGCACTCAGCACCCTGAGCACTGAGAACCCAGCACCCTGAGTACTGAGCACTGAGCACCCAGCACCCCGAGCACTGAGCACCCAGCACCCCGAGCACTGAGCATGGAGCACCCCGAGGACTGAGCACCCCGCACCCTGAACACTGAGCATGGAGCACCCCGAGGACTGAGCACCCCGCACCCTGAGCACTGAGCACCCAGCACCTTGAGTACTGAGCACCGAGCACCCCGAGCACTGAGCACCCAGCACCCTGAGTACTGAGCACCCAGCACCCTGAGCACTGAGCACCCAGCACACAGAGCACTGAGCACCCAGCACCCCGAGCACTGAGCACCCAGCACCCTGAGTACTGAGCACCCAACACCCAGAGTACTGAGCACCCAGCAGCCTGAGAACTGAGCACCCAGCACCCTGAGTACTGAGCACCCAGCACCCTGAGTACTGAGCACCCAGCACCCTGAGCACTGAGCACTGAGCACCCAGCACCCTGAGCACTGAGCACTGACCACCCAGCACCCCGAGCACTGAGCACCCAGCACCCTGAGCACTGAGCACCCAGCACCCTGAGCACTGAGCACCCAGCCCCCTGAGTACTGAGCACCCAGCACCATGAGTACTGAGCACCCAGCACCCTGAGTACTGAGCACTCAGCACCCTGAGTACTGAGCACCGAGCACCACGAGCACTGAGCACCAAGCACCCTGAGCACTGAGCACCCTGAGGACTGAGCACCCAGCAACCTGAGCACTGAGCACCCAGCACCCTGAGTACTGAGCACCGATCACCCTGAGCACTGAGCACCCAGCACCCCGAGCACTGAGCACCCAGCACCCTGAGTACTGAGCACCCAGCACCCTGAGCACTGAGCACCCAGCACCCTGAGTACTGAGCACCCTGAGTACTGAGCAACGATCACCCTGAGCACTGAGCACCCAGCACCCTGAGTACTGAGCACCCAGCACCCTGAGCACTGAGCACCCAGCACCCTGAGCACTGAGCACCCAGCACCGTGAGTTATGAGCACCCAGAACCCTGAGTACTGAGTACAAAGCACCCTGAGCACTGAGCACCCAGCACCCTGAGTACTGAGCACCGAGCACCCTGAGTACTGAGCTCCCAGCACCCTGAGTACTGAGCACCCAGCACCCTGAGCACTGAGCACCCAGCACCCTGAGTACTGAGTACTCAGCACCCTGAGCACTGAGCACCCAGCACCCTGAGTACTGATCACCGAGCACCCCGAGCACTGAGCACCCAGCACCCTGAGTACTGAGCACCCAGCACCCTGAGTACTGAGCACCCAGCACCCTGAGTACTGAGCACCCAGCACCCTGAGCACTGAGCATAAAGCACGCTGAGTACTGAGCACTGAGCACCCTGAGTACTGAGCACCGAGGACCCTGAGCACTGAGCACCCAGCACGCTGAGTACGGAGCACTGAGCACCCTGAGTACTGAGCACCTAGCACCCTGAGTACTGAGCACCCAGCACCCTGAGCACTGAGCAGCCAGCACCCTCAGCACTGAGCACCCAGCACCCCGAGCACTGAGCACCCAGCACCCTGAGCACTGAGCACCCAGCACCCCGAGTACTGAGCACCCAGCACCCCGAGTACTGAGCACCGAGCACCCCGAGCACTGAGCACCCAGCACCCTGAGTACTGAGCACCCAGTACCCTGAGTACTGAGCACCCCGAGTACTGAGCACCCAGCACCCTGAGTACTGAGAACAGATCACCCTGAGTACTGAGCACACAGCACCCTGAGTACTGAGCCCCCAGCACCCTGAGTACTGAGCACCCAGCACCCCGAGCACTGAGCACCCAGCACCCCGAGAATGAGCACCCAGCACCCTGAGTACTGAGAACCGAGCACCCTGAGTACTGAGCACCCAGCACCCTGAGTACTGAGCCCCCAGAACCCTGAGTACTGAGCACCCAGCACCCCGAGCACTGAGCACCCAGCACCCTGAGTACTGAGCACCCAGCACCCCGAGCACGGAGCACCCAGGTCCCCGAGCACTGAGTACTGAGCACCCAGCACCCTGAGTACTGAGCACCGAGCTCCCCGAGCACTGAGCACCCAGCACCCTGAGCACTGAGCACCCAGCACCCTGAGCACTGAGCACTGAGCACCCAGCACCCCGAGCACTGAGCACCCAGCACCCTGTGTACTGAGCACTGAGCACCCTGATGACTAAGCACCCAGCACCCTGAGTACTGAGCACCCAGGACCCTGAGCACTGAGCACCGAGCACCCCGAGCACTGAGCGCCCAGCACCCTGAGCACTGAGCACCCAGCACCCTGAGCACTGAGCACCCAGCACCCAGAGCACTGAGCACCCAGCACCCTGAGCAATGAGCACCCAGCACCCTGAGTACTGAGCACCCAGCAACCTGAGTACTGAGCACCCTGAGTACTGAGCACCGATCACCCTGAGCACTGAGCACCCAGCACCCTGAGTACTGAGCACCCAGCACCCTGAGCACTGAGCACCCAGCACCCTGAGCATTGAGCACCCAGCACCCTGAGTACTGAGCACCCAGAACGCTGAGTACTGAGTACAAAGCACCCTGAGCACTGAGCACCCAGCACCCTGAGTACTGAGCACGGAGCACCCTGAGTACTGAGCACCCAGCACCCTGAGTACTGAGCACCCAGCACCCTGAGTACTGAGCACCCAGCACCCTGAGTACTGAGCACTGATCACCCTGAGCACTGAGCACCCAGCACCCCGAGCACTGAGCACCCAGCACCCTGAGTACTGAGCACCTAGCACCCTGAGCACTGCGCACCGAGCACCCTGAGTACTGAACACCCAGCACCCTGAGCACTGAGCACTGAGCACCCAGCACCCCGAGCACTGAGCACCCAGCACCCTGAGCACTGAGCACCCTGAGCACTGAGCACTGAGCACCCAGCACCCTGAGTACTGAGCACCCAACACTCTGAGCACTGAGCACTCAGCACGCTGAGTACTGAGCACTGAGCACACAGCACCCTGAGCACTGAGCACCCAGCACCCCGAGCACTGAGCACCCAGCACCCTGAGCACCCAGAACCCTGAGCACTGAGCACCCTGAGTACTGAGCACCCAGCACCCTGAGCACTGAGCACCCAGCACCCTGAGTACTGAGCACCCTGAGTACTGAGCACCGATCACCCTGAGAACTGAGCACCCAGCACCCTGAGTACTGAGCACACAGCAACCTGAGCACTGAGCACCCAGCACCCTGAGCACTGAGCACCCAGCACCCTGAGTACTGAGCACCCAGAACCCTGAGTACTGAGTACAAAGCACCCTGAGCACTGAGCACCCAGCACCCTGAGTACTGAGCACCGAGCACCCTGAGTACTGAGCACCCAGCACCCTGAGTACTGAGCACCCAGCACCCTGAGCACTGAGCACCCAGCACCCTGAGTACTGAGCACCCAGCACCCTGAGTACTGAGCACCCAGCACCCTGAGTACGGAGCACCCAGCACCCTGAGTACTGAGCACCCAGCACCCTGAGTACTGAGCACCGAGCACCCCGAGCACTGAGCAACCAGCACCCTGAGTACTGAGCACTGAGCACCCTGAGTACTAAGCACCGAACACCCTGAGTACTGAGCACCCAGCACCCTGAGGACTGAGCACCCAGCACCCTGAGCACTGAGCACCCAGCACCCTGAGTAATGAGCACCCAGCACCCTGAGTACTGAGCACCCAGCACCCTGAGCACTGAGCACCCAGCACCCCGAGCACTGAGCGGCCAGCACCCCGAGCACTGAGCACCCAGCACCCTGAGCACTGAGCACACAGCACCCTGAGCACTGAGCACCCAGCACCCTGAGTACTGAGTACTCAGCACCCTGAGCACTGAGCACCCAGCACCCTGAGTACTGATCACCGAGCACCCCGTGCACTGAGCACCCAGCACCCTGAGTACTGAGCACCCAGCACCCTGAATACTGAGCACCCAGCACCCTGAGTCCTGAGCACCCAGCACCCTGAGCACTGAGCATAAAGCACGCTGAGTACTGAGCACTGAACAGCCTGAGTACTGAGCACCAAGGACCCTGAGCACTGAGCACCCAGCACGCTGAGTACTGAGCACTGAGCACCCTGAGTACTGAGCACCTAGCACCCTGAGTACTGAGCACCCAGCACCCTGAGCACTGAGCAGCCAGCACCCTCAGCACTGAGCACCCAGCACCCCGAGCACTGAGCAACCAGCACCCTGAGCACTGAGCACCCAGCACCCCGAGTACTGAGCACCGAGCACCCCGAGCTCTGAGCACCCAGCACCCTGAGTACTGAGCATCCAGTACCCTGAGTACTGAGCGCCCCGAGTACTGAGCACCCAGCACCCCGAGCACTGAGCACCCAGCACCCTGAGTACTGAGAACAGATCACCCCGAGCACAGAGCACCCAGGACCCCGAGCACTGAGTACTGAGCACCCAGCACCCTGAGTACTGAGCACCGAGCTCCCCGAGCACTGAGCACCCAGCACCCTGAGCACTGAGCACCCAGCACCCTGAGCACTGAGCACCCAGCACCCTGAGTACTGAGCACCCAGCACGCTGAGTACTGAGCACTCAGCACCCTGAGCACTGAGCACCCAACACCCTGAGTACTGAGGACTGAGCACCCAGCACCCTGAGCACTGAGCACCCAGCACCCTGTGTACTGAGCACTGAGCACCCTGATTACTAAGCACCCAGCACCCTGAGTACTGAGCACCCAGGACCCTGAGCACTGAGCACCGAGCACCCCGAGCACTGAGCACTCAGCACCCTGAGCACTCAGCACCCATCACCCCGATCACTGAGCACCCAGCACCCTGAGCACTGAGCACCCAGCACCCTGAGCACTGAGCACCCAGCACCCAGAGCACTGAGCACCCAGCACCCTGAGCACTGAGCTCCCAGCACCCTGAGTACTGAGCATCCAGCACCCTGAGTACTGAGCACCCAGCACCCCGAGCACTGAGCACCCAGCACCCTGAGTACTGAGCACCTAGCACCCTGAGCACTGAGCACCGAGCACCCTGAGTACTGAACACCCAGCACCCTGAGCACTGAGCACTGAGCACCCAGCACCCTGAACACTGAGCACTGAGCACCCAGCACCCCGAGCACTGAGCACCCAGCACCCTGAGCACCCAGCACCCTGAGCACTGAGCACCCTGAGCACTGAGCACCCTGAGCACTGAGCACTGAGCACCCAGCACCCTGAGTACTGAGCACCCAACACTCTGAGCACTGAGCACCCAGCACGCTGAGTACTGAGCACTGAGCACACAGCACCCTGAGTACTGAGCACCCAGCACCCCGAGCACTGAGCACCCAGCGCCCCGAGCACTGAGCACCCAGCACCCTGAGCACTGAGCACTGAGCACACTGAGCACTGAGCACCCAGCACCCCGAGTACTGAGCACTGAGCACCCTGAGTACTGAGCACCCAACACCCAGAGTACTGATCACCCAGCACCCTGAGAACTGAGCACCCAGCACCCTGAGTACTGAGCACCCAGCACCCTGAGTACTGAGCACCCAGCACCCTGAGCACTGAGCACTGAGCACCCAGCACCTTGAGCACTGAGCACTGACCACCCAGCACCCCGAGCACTGAGCACCCAGCACCCCGAGCACTGAGCACCCAGCGCCCTGAGCACTGAGCACCCAGCACCCTGAGCACTGAGCACACAGCACCCTGAGTACTGAGCACCCAGCACCCCGAGCACTGAGCACCCAGCGCCCCGAGCACTGAGCACCGAGCACCCTGAGCACTGAGCAACCAGCACCCTGAGTACTGAGCACTGAGCACCCTGAGTACTAAGCACCGAACACCCTGAGTACTGAGCACCCAGCACCCTGAGGACTGAGCACCCAGCACCCTGAGCACTGAGCACCCAGCACCCTGAGCACTGAGCACCCAGCACCCTGAGCACTGAGCACCCAACACTCTGAGCACTGAGCACCCAGCACGCTGAGTACTGAGCACTGAGCACACAGCACCCTGAGCACTGAGCACCCAGCACCCCGAGCACTGAGCACCCAGCACCCTGAGCACCCAGAACCCTGAGCACTGAGCACCCTGAGTACTGAGCACCCAGCACCCTGAGCACTGAGCACCCAGCACCCTGAGTACTGAGCACCCTGAGTACTGAGCACCGATCACCCTGAGAACTGAGCACCCAGCACCCTGAGTACTGAGCACACAGCACCCTGAGCACTGAGCACCCAGCACCCTGAGCACTGAGCACCCAGCACCCTGAGTACTGAGCACCCAGAACCCTGAGTACTGAGTACAAAGCACCCTGAGCACTGAGCACCCAGCACCCTGAGTACTGAGCACCGAGCACCCTGAGTACTGAGCACCCAGCACCCTGAGTACTGAGCACCCAGCACCCTGAGCACTGAGCACCCAGCACCCTGAGTACTGAGCACCCAGCACCCTGAGTACTGAGCACCCAGCACCCTGAGTACGGAGCACCCAGCACCCTGAGTACTGAGCACCCAGCACCCTGAGTACTGAGCACCGAGCACCCCGAGCACTGAGCAACCAGCACCCTGAGTACTGAGCACTGAGCACCCTGAGTACTAAGCACCGAACACCCTGAGTACTGAGCACCCAGCACCCTGAGGACTGAGCACCCAGCACCCTGAGCACTGAGCACCCAGCACGCAGAGTACTGAGCACTGAGCACACAGCACCCTGAGTACTGAGCACCCAGCACCCCGAGCACTGAGCACCCAGCGCCCCGAGCACTGAGCACCCAGCACCCTGAGCACTGAGCACTGAGCACACTGAGCACTGAGCACCCAGCACCCCGAGTACTGAGCACTGAGCACCCTGAGTACTGAGCACCCAACACCCAGAGTACTGATCACCCAGCACCCTGAGAACTGAGCACCCAGCACCCTGAGTACTGAGCACCCAGCACCCTGAGTACTGAGCACCCAGCACCCTGAGCACTGAGCACTGAGCACCCAGCACCTTGAGCACTGAGCACTGACCACCCAGCACCCCGAGCACTGAGCACCCAGCACCCCGAGCACTGAGCACCCAGCGCCCTGAGCACTGAGCACCCAGCACCCTGAGCACTGAGCACACAGCACCCTGAGTACTGAGCACCCAGCACCCCGAGCACTGAGCACCCAGCGCCCCGAGCACTGAGCACCGAGCACCCTGAGCACTGAGCAACCAGCACCCTGAGTACTGAGCACTGAGCACCCTGAGTACTAAGCACCGAACACCCTGAGTACTGAGCACCCAGCACCCTGAGGACTGAGCACCCAGCACCCTGAGCACTGAGCACCCAGCACCCTGAGCACTGAGCACCCAGCACCCTGAGCACTGAGCACCCAACACTCTGAGCACTGAGCACCCAGCACGCTGAGTACTGAGCACTGAGCACACAGCACCCTGAGCACTGAGCACCCAGCACCCCGAGCACTGAGCACCCAGCACCCTGAGCACCCAGAACCCTGAGCACTGAGCACCCTGAGTACTGAGCACCCAGCACCCTGAGCACTGAGCACCCAGCACCCTGAGTACTGAGCACCCTGAGTACTGAGCACCGATCACCCTGAGAACTGAGCACCCAGCACCCTGAGTACTGAGCACACAGCACCCTGAGCACTGAGCACCCAGCACCCTGAGCACTGAGCACCCAGCACCCTGAGTACTGAGCACCCAGAACCCTGAGTACTGAGTACAAAGCACCCTGAGCACTGAGCACCCAGCACCCTGAGTACTGAGCACCGAGCACCCTGAGTACTGAGCACCCAGCACCCTGAGTACTGAGCACCCAGCACCCTGAGCACTGAGCACCCAGCACCCTGAGTACTGAGCACCCAGCACCCTGAGTACTGAGCACCCAGCACCCTGAGTACGGAGCACCCAGCACCCTGAGTACTGAGCACCCAGCACCCTGAGTACTGAGCACCGAGCACCCCGAGCACTGAGCAACCAGCACCCTGAGTACTGAGCACTGAGCACCCTGAGTACTAAGCACCGAACACCCTGAGTACTGAGCACCCAGCACCCTGAGGACTGAGCACCCAGCACCCTGAGCACTGAGCACCCAGCACCCTGAGTAATGAGCACCCAGCACCCTGAGTACTGAGCACCCAGCACCCTGAGCACTGAGCACCCAGCACCCCGAGCACTGAGCGGCCAGCACCCCGAGCACTGAGCACCCAGCACCCTGAGCACTGAGCACCCAGCACCCTGAGCACTGAGCACCCAGCACCCTGAGTACTGAGTACTCAGCACCCTGAGCACTGAGCACCCAGCACCCTGAGTACTGATCACCGAGCACCCCGTGCACTGAGCACCCAGCACCCTGAGTACTGAGCACCCAGCACCCTGAATACTGAGCACCCAGCACCCTGAGTCCTGAGCACCCAGCACCCTGAGCACTGAGCACAAAGCACGCTGAGTACTGAGCACTGAACAGCCTGAGTACTGAGCAACAAGGACCCTGAGCACTGAGCACCCAGCACGCTGAGTACTGAGCACTGAGCACCCTGAGTACTGAGCACCTAGCACCCTGAGTACTGAGCACCCAGCACCCTGAGCACTGAGCAGCCAGCACCCTCAGCACTGAGCACCCAGCACCCCGAGCACTGAGCACCCAGCACCCTGAGCACTGAGCACCCAGCACCCCGAGTACTGAGCACCGAGCACCCCGAGCTCTGAGCACCCAGCACCCTGAGTACTGAGCATCCAGTACCCTGAGTACTGAGTGCCCCGAGTACTGAGCACCCAGCACCCCGAGCACTGAGCACCCAGCACCCTGAGTACTGAGAACAGATCACCCCGAGCACAGAGCACCCAGGACCCCGAGCACTGAGTACTGAGCACCCAGCACCCTGAGTACTGAGCACCGAGCTCCCCGAGCACTGAGCACCCAGCACCCTGAGCACTGAGCACCCAGCACCCTGAGCACTGAGCACCCAGCACCCTAAGTACTGAGCACCCAGCACGCTGAGTACTGAGCACTCAGCACCCTGAGCACTGAGCACCCAGCACCCTGAGTACTGAGCACTGAGCACCCAGCACCCTGAGCACTGAGCACCCAGCACCCTGTGTACTGAGCCCTGAGCACCCTGATTACTAAGCACCCAGCACCCTGAGTACTGATCACCCAGGACCCTGAGCACTGAGCACCGAGCACCCCGAGCACTGAGCACTCAGCACCCTGAGCACTCAGCACCCATCACCCCGATCACTGAGCACCCAGCACCCTGAGCACTGAGCACCCAGCACCCTGAGCACTGAGCACCCAGCACCCAGAGCACTGAGCACCCAGCACCCTGAGCACTGAGCTCCCAGCACCCTGAGTACTGAGCATCCAGCACCCTGAGTACTGAGCACCCAGCACCCCGAGCACTGAGCACCCAGCACCCTGAGTACTGAGCACCTAGCACCCTGAGCACTGAGCACCGAGCACCCTGAGTACTGAACACCCAGCACCCTGAGCACTGAGCACTGAGCACCCAGCACCCTGAACACTGAGCACTGAGCACCCAGCACCCCGAGCACTGAGCACCCAGCACCCTGAGCACCCAGCACCCTGAGCACTGAGCACCCTGAGCACTGAGCACCCTGAGCACTGAGCACTGAGCACCCAGCACCCTGAGTACTGAGCACCCAACACTCTGAGCACTGAGCACCCAGCACGCTGAGTACTGAGCACTGAGCACACAGCACCCTGAGTACTGAGCACCCAGCACCCCGAGCACTGAGCACCCAGCGCCCCGAGCACTGAGCACCCAGCACCCTGAGCACTGAGCACTGAGCACACTGAGCACTGAGCACCCAGCACCCCGAGTACTGAGCACTGAGCACCCTGAGTACTGAGCACCCAACACCCAGAGTACTGATCACCCAGCACCCTGAGAACTGAGCACCCAGCACCCTGAGTACTGAGCACCCAGCACCCTGAGTACTGAGCACCCAGCACCCTGAGCACTGAGCACTGAGCACCCAGCACCTTGAGCACTGAGCACTGACCACCCAGCACCCCGAGCACTGAGCACCCAGCACCCTGAGCACTGAGCACCCAGCGCCCTGAGCACTGAGCACCCAGCACCCTGAGCACTGAGCACACAGCACCCTGAGTACTGAGCACCCAGCACCCCGAGCACTGAGCACCCAGCGCCCCGAGCACTGAGCACCGAGCACCCTGAGCACTGAGCAACCAGCACCCTGAGTACTGAGCACTGAGCACCCTGAGTACTAAGCACCGAACACCCTGAGTACTGAGCACCCAGCACCCTGAGGACTGAGCACCCAGCACCCTGAGCACTGAGCACCCAGCACCCTGAGTAATGAGCACCCAGCACCCTGAGTACTGAGCACCCAGCACCCTGAGCACTGAGCACCCAGAAACCCCGAGCACTGAGCACCCAGCACCCCGAGCACTGAGCACCCAGCACCCTGAGCACTGAGCACCCAGCACCCTGAGCACTGAGCACCCAGCACCCTGAGTACTGAGTACTCAGCACCCTGAGCACTGAGCACCCAGCACCCTGAGTACTGATCACCGAGCACCCGGTGCACTGAGCACCCAGCACCCTGAGTACTGAGCACCCAGCACCCTGAATACTGAGCAACCAGCACCCTGAGTACTGAGCACCCAGCACCCTGAGCACTGAGCACAAAGCACGCTGAGTACTGAGCACTGAACAGCCTGAGTACTGAGCACCGAGGACCCTGAGCACTGAGCACCCAGCACGCTGAGTACTGAGCACTGAGCACCCTGAGTACTGAGCACCTAGCACCCTGAGTACTGAGCACCCAGCACCCTGAGCACTGAGCAGCAGGCACCCTCAGCACTGAGCACCCAGCACCCCGAGCACTGAGCACCCAGCACCCTGAAAACTGAGCACCCAGCACCCCGAGTACTGAGCACCGAGCACCCCGAGCTCTGAGCACCCAGCACCCTGAGTACTGAGCATCCAGTACCCTGAGTACTGAGCGCCCCGAGTACTGAGCACCCAGCACCCAGAGCACTGAGCACCCAGCACCCTGAGTACTGAGAACAGATCACCCCGAGCACAGAGCACCCAGGACCCCGAGCACTGAGTACTGAGCACCCAGCACCCTGAGTACTGAGCACCGAGCTCCCCAAGCACTGAGCACCCAGCACCCTGAGTACTGAGCACCCAGCACGCTGAGTACTGAGCACTCAGCACCCTGAGCACTGAGCACCCAGCACCCTGAGTACTGAGCACTGAGCACCCAGCACCCTGAGCACTGAGCACCCAGCACCCTGTGTACTGAGCACTGAGCACCCTGATTACTAAGCACCCAGCACCCTGAGTACTGAGCACCCAGGACCCTGAGCACTGAGCACCGAGCACCCCGAGCACTGAGCACTCAGCACCCTGAGCACTCAGCACCCATCACCCCGATCACTGAGCACCCAGCACCCTGAGCACTGAGCACCCAGCACCCTGAGCACTGAGCACCCAGCACCCAGAGCACTGAGCACCCAGCACCCTGAGCACTGAGCTCCCAGCACCCTGAGTACTGAGCATCCAGCACCCTGAGTACTGAGCACCCAGCACCCCGAGCACTGAGCACCCAGCACCCTGAGTACTGAGCACCTAGCACCCTGAGCACTGAGCACCGAGCACCCTGAGTACTGAACACCCAGCACCCTGAGCACTGAGCACTGAGCACACAGCACACTGAGCACTGAGCACTGAGCACCCAGCACCCCGAGCACTGAGCACCCAGCACCCTGAGCACCCAGCACCCTGAGCACTGAGCACCCGGAGCACTGAGCACCCTGAGCACTGAGCACTGAGCACCCAGAACCCTGAGTACTGAGCACCCAACACTCTGAGCACTGAGCACCCAGCACGCTGAGTACTGAGCACTGAGCACACAGCACCCTGAGTACTGAGCACCCAGCACCCCGAGCACTGAGCACCCAGCGCCCCGAGCACTGAGCACCCAGCACCCTGAGCACTGAGCACTGAGCACACTGAGCACTGAGCACCCAGCACCCCGAGTACTGAGCACTGAGCACCCTGAGTACTGAGCACCCAACACCCAGAGTACTGATCACCCAGCACCCTGAGAACTGAGCACCCAGCACCCTGAGTACTGAGCACCCAGCACCCTGAGTACTGAGCACCCAGCACCCTCAGCACTGAGCACTGAGCACCCAGCACCTTGAGCACTGAGCACTGACCACCCAGCACCCCGAGCACTGAGCACCCAGCACCCCGAGCACTGAGCACCCAGCGCCCTGAGCACTGAGCACCCAGCACACTGAGCACTGAGCACCCAGGACCCTGAGTACTGAGCACCCAGCACCATGAGTACTGAGCACCCAGCACCCTGAGCACTGAGCACCCAGCACCCCGAGCACTGAGCACCCAGCACCCTGAGTACTGAGCACCCAGCACCCTGAGCACTGAGCACCCAGCACCCTGAGTACTGAGCACCCTGAGTACTGAGCACCGATCACCCTGAGCACTGAGCACCCAGCACCCTGAGTACTGAGCACCCAGCACCCTGAGCACTGAGCACCCAGCACCCTGAGCACTGAGCACCCAGCACCCTGAGTACTGAGCACCCAGCACCCTGAGTACTGAGTACCCAGCACCCTGAGCACTGAGGACCCAGCACCCTGAGTACTGAGCACCGAGCACACTGAGTACTGAGCACCCAGCACCCTGAGTACTGAGCACACAGCACCCTGAGCACTGAGCACCCAGCACCCTGAGTACTGAGCACCCAGCACCCTGAGTACTGAGCACCCAGCACCCAGAGCACTGAGCACCCAGCAACCCGAGCACGGAGCACCCAGGACCCCGAGAACTGAGTACTGAGCACCCAACACCCTGAGTACTGAGCACCGAGCTAACCGAGCACTGAGCACCCTGAGTACTGAGCACCCAGCACCCTGATCACTGAGCACCCAGCACCCTGAGGACTGAGCACCCAGCACCCTGAGCACTGAGCACCCAGCACCCTGAGTACTGAGCACCCAGCACGCTGAGTACTGAGCACCCAGCACCCTGAGCACTGAGCACCCAGCACCCTGAGTACTGAGCACTGAGCACCCAGCACCCCGAGCACTGAGCACCCAGCACCCTGTGTACTGAGCACTGAGCACCCTGAGTACTAAGCACCCAGCACCCTGAGTACTGAGCACCCAGCACACTGAGCACTGAGCACCGAGCACCCCGAGCACTGAGCACCCAGCACCCTGAGTACTGAGCACCCAGCACCCTGAATACTGAGCACCCAGCACCCTGAGTACTGAGCACCCAGCACCCTGAGCACTGAGCACCCAGCACCCTGAGTACTGAGCACTGAGCACCCAGCACCCCGAGCACTGAGCACCCAGCACCCTGTGTACTGAGCACCCAGCACCCTGAGTACTGAGTACTCAGCACCCTGAGCACTGAGCACCCAGCACCCTGAGTACTGATCACCGAGCACCCCGTGCACTGAGCACCCAGCACCCTGAGTACTGAGCACCCAGCACCCTGAATACTGAGCACCCAGCACCCTGAGTACTGAGCACCCAGCACCCTGAGCACTGAGCACAAAGCACGCTGAGTACTGAGCACTGAACAGCCTGAGTACTGAGCACCGAGGACCCTGAGCACTGAGCACCCAGCACGCTGAGTACTGAGCACTGAGCACCCTGAGTACTGAGCACCTAGCACCCTGAGTACTGAGCACCCAGCACCCTGAGCACTGAGCAGCCAGCACCCTCAGCACTGAGCACCCAGCACCCCGAGCACTGAGCACCCAGCACCCCGAGCTCTGAGCACCCAGCACCCTGAGTACTGAGCATCCAGTACCCTGAGTACTGAGCGCCCCGAGTACTGAGCACCCAGCACCCAGAGCACTGAGCACCCAGCACCCTGAGTACTGAGAACAGATCACCCCGAGCACAGAGCACCCAGGACCCCGAGCACTGAGTACTGAGCACCCAGCACCCTGAGTACTGAGCACCGAGCTCCCCAAGCACTGAGCACC
Organism: Microtus oregoni; assembly: GCF_018167655.1. Classification (NCBI taxonomy): domain Eukaryota; kingdom Metazoa; phylum Chordata; class Mammalia; order Rodentia; family Cricetidae; genus Microtus; species Microtus oregoni. Next base: position 776,881 of record NW_024543262.1, read on the forward strand.
CAGCACCCTGAGTACTGAGCACCCAGCACGCTGAGTACTGAGCACTCAGCACCCTGAGCACTGAGCACCCAGCACCCTGAGTACTGAGCACTGAGCACCCAGCACCCTGAGCACTGAGCACCCAGCACCCTGTGTACTGAGCACTGAGCACCCTGATTACTAAGCACCCAGCACCCTGAGTACTGAGCACCCAGGACCCTGAGCACTGAGCACCGAGCACCCCGAGCACTGAGCACTCAGCACCCTGAGCACTCAGCACCCATCACCCCGATCACTGAGCACCCAGCACCCTGAGCACTGAGCACCCAGCACCCTGAGCACTGAGCACCCAGCACCCAGAGCACTGAGCACCCAGCACCCTGAGCACTGAGCTCCCAGCACCCTGAGTACTGAGCATCCAGCACCCTGAGTACTGAGCACCCAGCACCCCGAGCACTGAGCACCCAGCACCCTGAGTACTGAGCACCTAGCACCCTGAGCACTGAGCACCGAGCACCCTGAGTACTGAACACCCAGCACCCTGAGCACTGAGCACTGAGCACCCAGCACACTGAGCACTGAGCACTGAGCACCCAGCACACCGAGCACTGAGCACCCAGCACCCTGAGCACCCAGCACCCTGAGCACTGAGCACCCGGAGCACTGAGCACCCTGAGCACTGAGCACTGAGCACCCAGCACCCTGAGTACTGAGCACCCAACACTCTGAGCACTGAGCACCCAGCACGCTGAGTACTGAGCACTGAGCACACAGCACCCTGAGTACTGAGCACCCAGCACCCCGAGCACTGAGCACCCAGCGCCCCGAGCACTGAGCACCCAGCACCCTGAGCACTGAGCACTGAGCACACTGAGCACTGAGCACCCAGCACCCCGAGTACTGAGCACTGAGCACCCTGAGTACTGAGCACCCAACACCCAGAGTACTGATCACCCAGCACCCTGAGAACTGAGCACCCAGCACCCTGAGTACTGAGCACCCAGCACCCTGAGTACTGAGCACCCAGCACCCTCAGCACTGAGCACTGAGCACCCAGCACCTTGAGCACTGAGCACTGACCACCCAGCACCCCGAGCACTGAGCACCCAGCACCCCGAGCACTGAGCACCCAGCGCCCTGAGCACTGAGCACCCAGCACACTGAGCACTGAGCACCCAGGACCCTGAGTACTGAGCACCCAGCACCATGAGTACTGAGCACCCAGCACCCTGAGCACTGAGCACCCAGCACCCCGAGCACTGAGCACCCAGCACCCTGAGTACTGAGCACCCAGCACCCTGAGCACTGAGCACCCAGCACCCTGAGTACTGAGCACCCTGAGTACTGAGCAACGATCACCCTGAGCACTGAGCACAAAGCACCCTGAGTACTGAGCACCCAGCACCCTGAGCACTGAGCACCCAGCACCCTGAGCACTGAGCACCCAGCACCCTGAGTACTGAGCACCCAGCACCCTGAGTACTGAGTACCCAGCACCCTGAGCACTGAGGACCCAGCAACCTGAGTACTGAGCACCGAGCACCCTGAGTACTGAGCACCCAGCACCCTGAGTACTGAGCACACAGCACCCTGAGCACTGAGCACCCAGCACCCTGAGTACTGAGCACCCAGCACCCTGAGTACTGAGCACCCAGCACCCAGAGCACTGAGCACCCAGCAACCCGAGCACGGAGCACCCAGGACCCCGAGAACTGAGTACTGAGCACCCAACACCCTGAGTACTGAGCACCGAGCTAACCGAGCACTGAGCACCCTGAGTACTGAGCACCCAGCACCCTGATCACTGAGCACCCAGCACCCTGAGGACTGAGCACCCAGCACCCTGAGCACTGAGCACCCAGCACCCTGAGTACTGAGCACCCAGCACGCTGAGTACTGAGCACCCAGCACCCTGAGCACTGAGCACCCAGCACCCTGAGTACTGAGCACTGAGCACCCAGCACCCCGAGCACTGAGCACCCAGCACCCTGTGTACTGAGCACTGAGCACCCTGAGTACTAAGCACCCAGCACCCTGAGTACTGAGCACCCAGCACACTGAGCACTGAGCACCGAGCACCCCGAGCACTGAGCACCCAGCACCCTGAGTACTGAGCACCCAGCACCCTGAATACTGAGTACCCAGCACCCTGAGTACTGAGCACCCAGCACCCTGAGCACTGAGCACCCAGCACCCTGAGTACTGAGCACTGAGCACCCAGCACCCCGAGCACTGAGCACCCAGCACCCTGTGTACTGAGCACCCAGCACCCTGAGTACTGAGTACTCAGCACCCTGAGCACTGAGCACCCAGCACCCTGAGTACTGATCACCGAGCACCCCGTGCACTGAGCACCCAGCACCCTGAGTACTGAGCACCCAGCACCCTGAATACTGAGCACCCAGCACCCTGAGTACTGAGCACCCAGCACCCTGAGCACTGAGCACAAAGCACGCTGAGTACTGAGCACTGAACAGCCTGAGTACTGAGCACCGAGGACCCTGAGCACTGAGCACCCAGCACGCTGAGTACTGAGCACTGAGCACCCTGAGTACTGAGCACCTAGCACCCTGAGTACTGAGCACCCAGCACCCTGAGCACTGAGCAGCCAGCACCCTCAGCACTGAGCACCCAGCACCCCGAGCACTGAGCACCCAGCACCCTGAGCACTGAGCACCCAGCACCCCGAGTACTGAGCACCGAGCACCCCGAGCTCTGAGCACCCAGCACCCTGAGTACTGAGCATCCAGTACCCTGAGTACTGAGCGCCCCGAGTACTGAGCACCCAGCACCCCGAGCACTGAGCACCCAGCACCCTGAGTACTGAGAACAGATCACCCCGAGCACAGAGCACCCAGGACCCCGAGCACTGAGTACTGAGCACCCAGCACCCTGAGTACTGAGCACCGAGCTCCCCGAGCACTGAGCACCCAGAACCCTGAGCACTGAGCACCCAGCACCCTGAGCACTGAGCACCCAGCACCCTGAGTACTGAGCACCCAGCACGCTGAGTACTGAGCACTCAGCACCCTGAGCACTGAGCACCCAGCACCCTGAGTACTGAGCACTGAGCACCCAGCACCCCGAGCACTGAGCACCCAGCACCCTGTGTACTGAGCACTGAGCACCCTGATTACTAAGCACCCAGCACCCTGAGTACTGAGCACCCAGGACCCTGAGCACTGAGCAACGAGCACCCCGAGCACTGAGCACTCAGCACCCTGAGCACTCAGCACCCATCACCCCGATCACTGAGCACCCAGCACCCTGAGCACTGAGCACCCAGCACCCTGAGCACTGAGCACCCAGCACCCAGAGCACTGAGCACCCAGCACCCTGAGCACTGAGCACCCAGCACCCTGAGTACTGAGCACCCAGCACCCTGAGTACTGAGCACCCAGCACCCCGAGCACTGAGCACCCAGCACCCTGAGTACTGAGCACCTAGCACCCTGAGCACTGAGCACCGAGCACCCTGAGTACTGAACAGCCAGCACCCTGAGCACTGAGCACTGAGCACCCAGCACCCTGAGCACTGAGCACTGAGCACCCAGCACCCTGAGCACTGAGCACCCAGCACCCTGAGCACCCAGCACCCTGAGCACTGAGCACCCTGAGCACTGAGCACCCTGAGCACTGAGCACTGAGCACCCAGCACCCTGAGTACTGAGCACCCAACACTCTGAGCACTGAGCACCCAGCACGCTGAGTACTGAGCACTGAGCACACAGCACCCTGAGTACTGAGCACCCAGCACCCCGAGCACTGAGCACCCAGCGCCCCGAGCACTGAGCACCCAGCACCCTGAGAACTGAGCACTGAGCACACTGAGCACTGAGCACCCAGCACCCCGAGTACTGAGCACTGAGCACCCTGAATACTGAGCACCCAACACCCTGAGTACTGAGCACCCAGCACCCTGAGTACTGAGCACCCAGCACCCTGAGCACTGAGCACTGAGCACCCAGCACCTTGAGCACTGAGCACTGACCACCCAGCACCCCGAGCACTGAGCACCCAGCACCCCGAGCACTGAGCACCCAGCGCCCTGAGCACTGAGCACCCAGCACACTGAGCACGGAGCACCCAGGACCCTGAGTACTGAGCACCCAGCACCATGAGTACTGAACACCCAGCACCCTGAGCACTGAGCACCCTGAGGACTGAGCACCCAGCACCCTGAGCACTGAGCACCCAGCACCCTGAGTACTGAGCACCCAGCACCCTGAGCACTGAGCACCCAGCACCCTGAGTACTGAGCACCCTGAGTACTGAGCACCGATCACCCTGAGCACTGAGCACCCAGCACCCTGAGTACTGAGCACCCAGCACCCTGAGCACTGAGCACCCAGCACCCTGAGCACTGAGCACCCAGCACCCTGAGTACTGAGCACCCAGCACCCTGAGTACTGAGTACCCAGCACCCTGAGCACTGAGGACCCAGCACCCTGAGTACTGAGCACCGAGCACCCTGAGTACTGAGCACCCAGCACCCTGAGTACTGAGCACACAGCACGCTGAGCACTGAGCACCCAGCACCCTGAGTACTGAGCACCCAGCACCCTGAGTACTGAGCACCCAGCACCCAGAGCACTGAGCACCCAGCACCCCGAGCACGGAGCACCCAGGACCCCGATAACTGAGTACTGAGCACCCAGCACCCTGAGTACTGAGCACCGAGCTAACCGAGCTCTGAGCACCCTGAGTACTGAGCACCCAGCACCCCGATCCCTGAGCACCCAGCACCCTGAGGACTGAGCACCCAGCACCCTGAGCACTGAGCACCCAGCACCCTGAGTACTGAGCACTGAGCACCCAGCACCCCGAGCACTGAGCACCCAGCACCCTGTGTACTGAGCACTGAGCACCCTGAGTACTAAGCACCCAGCACCCTGAGTACTGAGCACCCAGCACACTGAGCACTGAGCACCCAGCACCCTGAGCACTGAGCACCCAGCAACCCGAGCACTGAGCACCCAGCACCCTGAGTACTGAGCACCCAGCACCCCGAGCACTGAGCACCCAGCACCCTGAGTACTGAGAACAGATTACCCTGAGTACTGAGCACCCAGCACCCTGAGTACTGAGCCCCCAGCACCCTGAGTACTGAGCACCCAGCACCCCGAGCCCTGAGCACCCAGCACCCCGAGAATGAGCACCCAGCACCCTGAGTACTGAGAACCGAGCACCCTGAGTACTGAGCACCCAGCACCCTGAGTACTGAGCCCCCAGCACCCTGAGTACTGAGCACCCAGCACCCCGAGCACTGAGCACCCAGCACCCCGAGAATGAGCACCCAGCACCCTGAGTACTGAGCACCCAGCACCCCGAGCACGGAGCACCCAGGACCCCGAGCACTGAGTACTGAGCACCCAGCACCCTGAGTACTGAGCACCGAGCTCCCCGAGCACTGAGCACCCAGCACCCTGAGCACTGAGCACCCAGCACCCTGAGCACTGAGCACCCAGCACCTTGAGTACTGAGCACTCCGCACCCAGCACCCCGAGCACTGATCACCCAGCACCCTGTGTCCTGAGCACTGAGCACCCTGATTACTAAGCACCCAGCACATTGAGTACTGAGCACCCAGGACCCTGAGCACTGAGCACAGAGCACCCCGAGCACTGAGCACCCAGCACCCTGAGCACTCAGCACCCATCACCCCGATCACTGAGCACCCAGCACCCTGAGCACTGAGCACCCAGCACCCTGAGCACTGAGCACCCAGCACCCAGAGCACTGAGCACCCAGCACCCTGAGCACTGAGCACCCAGCACCCTGAGTACTGAGCACCCAGCACCCTGAGTACTGAGCACCCTGAGTACTGAGCACCGATCACCCTGAGCACTGAGCACCCAGCACCCTGAGAACTGAGCACCCAGCACCCTGAGCACTGAGCACCCAGCACCCTGAGCATTGAGCACCCAGCACCCTGAGTACTGAGCACCCAGAACCCTGAGTACTGAGTACAAAGCACCCTGAGCACTGAGCACCCAGCACCCTGAGTACTGAGCACGGAGCACACTGAGTACTGAGCACCCAGCACCCTGAGTACTGAGCACCCAGCACCCTGAGCACTGAGCACCCAGCACCCTGAGTACTGAGCACCCAGCACCCTGAGTACTGAGCACTGATCACACTGAGCACTGAGCACCCAGCACCCTGAGTACTGAGCACCTAGCACCCTGAGCACTGAGCACCGAGCACCCTGAGTACTGAACACCCAGCACCCTGAGCACTGAGCACTGAGCACCCAGCATCCTGAGCACTGAGCACTTAGCACCCAGCACCCCGAGCACTGAGCACCCAGCACCCTGAGCACCCAGCACCCTGAGCACTGAGCACCCTGAGCACTGAGCACCCTGAGCACTGAGCACTGAGCACCGAGCACCCTGAGTACTGAGCACCCAACACTCTGAGCACTGAGCACCCAGCACGCTGAGTACTGAGCACTGAGCACACAGCACCCTGAGCACTGAGCACCCAGCACCCTGAGCACTGAGCACTGAGCACACAGCACCCCGAGCACTGAGCACCCAGCACCCTGAGCACCCAACACCCTGAGCAATGAGCACCCTGAATACTGAGCACCCAGCACCCTCAGCACTGAGCACTGAGCACCCAGCACCTTGAGCACTGAGCACTGACCACCCAGCACCCCGAGCACTGAGCACCCAGCACCCCGAGCACTGAGCACCCAGCGCCCTGAGCACTGAGCACCCAGCACACTGAGCACTGAGCACCCAGGACCCTGAGTACTGAGCACCCAGCACCATGAGTACTGAGCACCCAGCACCCTGAGCACTGAGCACCCAGCACCCCGAGCACTGAGCACCCAGCACCCTGAGTACTGAGCACCCAGCACCCTGAGCACTGAGCACCCAGCACCCTGAGTACTGAGCACCCTGAGTACTGAGCACCGATCACCCTGAGCACTGAGCACCCAGCACCCTGAGTACTGAGCACCCAGCACCCTGAGCACTGAGCACCCAGCACCCTGAGCACTGAGCACCCAGCACCCTGAGTACTGAGCACCCAGCACCCTGAGTACTGAGTACCCAGCACCCTGAGCACTGAGGACCCAGCACCCTGAGTACTGAGCACCGAGCACCCTGAGTACTGAGCACCCAGCACCCTGAGTACTGAGCACACAGCACCCTGAGCACTGAGCACCCAGCACCCTGAGCACTGAGCACCCAGCACCCTGAGTACTGAGCACCCAGCACCCTGAGTACTGAGTACCCAGCACCCTGAGCACTGAGGACCCAGCACCCTGAGTACTGAGCACCGAGCACCCTGAGTACTGAGCACCCAGCACCCTGTGTACTGAGCACCCAGCACCCTGAGTACTGAGTACTCAGCACCCTGAGCACTGAGCACCCAGCACCCTGAGTACTGATCACCGAGCACCCCGTGCACTGAGCACCCAGCACCCTGAGTACTGAGCACCCAGCACCCTGAATACTGAGCACCCAGCACCCTGAGTACTGAGCACCCAGCACCCTGAGCACTGAGCACAAAGCACGCTGAGTACTGAGCACTGAACAGCCTGAGTACTGAGCACCGAGGACCCTGAGCACTGAGCACCCAGCACGCTGAGTACTGAGCACTGAGCACCCTGAGTACTGAGCACCTAGCACCCTGAGTACTGAGCACCCAGCACCCTGAGCACTGAGCAGCCAGCACCCTCAGCACTGAGCACCCAGCACCCCGAGCACTGAGCACCCAGCACCCTGAGCACTGAGCACCCAGCACCCCGAGTACTGAGCACCGAGCACCCCGAGCTCTGAGCACCCAGCACCCTGAGTACTGAGCATCCAGTACCCTGAGTACTGAGCGCCCCGAGTACTGAGCACCCAGCACCACGAGCACTGAGCACCCAGCACCCTGAGTACTGAGAACAGATCACCCCGAGCACAGAGCACCCAGGACCCCGAGCACTGAGTACTGAGCACCCAGCACCCTGAGTACTGAGCACCGAGCTCCCCGAGCACTGAGCACCCAGCACCCTGAGCACTGAGCACCCAGCACCCTGAGCACTGAGCACCCAGCACCCTGAGTACTGAGCACCCAGCACGCTGAGTACTGAGCACTCAGCACCCTGAGCACTGAGCACCCAGCACCCTGAGTACTGAGCACTGAGCACCCAGCACCCCGAGCACTGAGCACCCAGCACCCTGTGTACTGAGCACTGAGCACCCTGATTACTAAGCACCCAGCACCCTGAGTACTGAGCACCCAGGACCCTGAGCACTGAGCAACGAGCACCCCGAGCACTGAGCACTCAGCACCCTGAGCACTCAGCACCCATCACCCCGATCACTGAGCACCCAGCACCCTGAGCACTGAGCACCCAGCACCCTGAGCACTGAGCACCCAGCACCCAGAGCACTGAGCACCCAGCACCCTGAGCACTGAGCACCCAGCACCCTGAGTACTGAGCACCCAGCACCCTGAGTACTGAGCACCCAGCACCCCGAGCACTGAGCACCCAGCACCCTGAGTACTGAGCACCTAGCACCCTGAGCACTGAGCACCGAGCACCCTGAGTACTGAACACCCAGCACCCTGAGCACTGAGCACTGAGCACCCAGCACCCTGAGCACTGAGCACTGAGCACCCAGCACCCTGAGCACTGAGCACCCAGCACCCTGAGCACACAGCACCCTGAGCACTGAGCACCCTGAGCACTGAGCACCCTGAGCACTGAGCACTGAGCACCCAGCACCCTGAGTACTGAGCACCCAACACTCTGAGCACTGAGCACCCAGCACGCTGAGTACTGAGCACTGAGCACACAGCACCCTGAGTACTGAGCACCCAGCACCCCGAGCACTGAGCACCCAGCGCCCCGAGCACTGAGCACCCAGCACCCTGAGAACTGAGCACTGAGCACACTGAGCACTGAGCACCCAGCACCCCGAGTACTGAGCACTGAGCACCCTGAGTACTGAGCACCCAACACCCTGAGTACTGAGCACCCAGCACCCTGAGTACTGAGCACCCAGCACCCTGAGCACTGAGCACTGAGCACCCAGCACCTTGAGCACTGAGCACTGACCACCCAGCACCCCGAGCACTGAGCACCCAGCACCCCGAGCACTGAGCACCCAGCGCCCTGAGCACTGAGCACCCAGCACACTGAGCACTGAGCACCCAGGACCCTGAGTACTGAGCACCCAGCACCATGAGTACTGAACACCCAGCACCCTGAGCACTGAGCACCCTGAGGACTGAGCACCCAGCACCCTGAGCACTGAGCACCCAGCACCCTGAGTACTGAGCACCGATCACCCTGAGCACTGAGCACCCAGCACCCCGAGCACTGAGCACCCAGCACCCTGAGTACTGAGCACCCAGCACCCTGAGCACTGAGCACCCAGCACCCTGAGTACTGAGCACCCTGAGTACTGAGCACCGATCACCCTGAGCACTGAGCACCCAGCACCCTGAGTACTGAGCACCCAGCACCCTGAGCACTGAGCACCCAGCACCCTGAGCACTGAGCACCCAGCACCCTGAGTACTGAGCACCCAGCACCCTGAGTACTGAGTACCCAGCACCCTGAGCACTGAGGAACCAGCACCCTGAGTACTGAGCACCGAGCACCCTGAGTACTGAGCACCCAGCACCCTGAGTACTGAGCACACAGCACGCTGAGCACTGAGCACCCAGCACCCTGAGTACTGAGCACCCAGCACCCTGAGTACTGAGCACCCAGCACCCAGAGCACTGAGCACCCAGCACCCCGAGCACGGAGCACCCAGGACCCCGATAACTGAGTACTGAGCACCCAGCACCCTGAGTACTGAGCACCGAGCTAACCGAGCTCTGAGCACCCTGAGTACTGAGCACCCAGCACCCCGATCCCTGAGCACCCAGCACCCTGAGGACTGAGCACCCAGCACCCTGAGCACTGAGCACCCAGCACCCTGAGTACTGAGCACCCAGCACGCTGAGTACTGAGCACCCAGCACCCTGAGCACTGAGCACCCAGCACCCTGAGTACTGAGCACTGAGCACCCAGCACCCCGAGCACTGAGCACCCAGCACCCTGTGTACTGAGCACTGAGCACCCTGAGTACTAAGCACCCAGCACCCTGAGTACTGAGCACCCAGCACACTGAGCACTGAGCACCCAGCACCCTGAGCACTGAGCACCCAGCAACCCGAGCACTGAGCACCCAGCACCCTGAGTACTGAGCACCCAGCACCCCGAGCACTGAGCACCCAGCACCCTGAGTACTGAGAACAGATTACCCTGAGTACTGAGCACCCAGCACCCTGAGTACTGAGCCCCCAGCACCCTGAGTACTGAGCACCCAGCACCCCGAGCACTGAGCACCCAGCACCCCGAGAATGAGCACCCAGCACCCTGAGTACTGAGAACCGAGCACCCTGAGTACTGAGCACCCAGCACCCTGAGTACTGAGCCCCCAGCACCCTGAGTACTGAGCACCCAGCACCCCGAGCACTGAGCACCCAGCACCCCGAGAATGAGCACCCAGCACCCTGAGTACTGAGCACCCAGCACCCCGAGCACGGAGCACCCAGGACCCCGAGCACTGAGTACTGAGCACCCAGCACCCTGAGTACTGAGCACCGAGCTCCCCGAGCACTGAGCACCCAGCACCCTGAGCACTGAGCACCCAGCACCCTGAGCACTGAGCACCCAGCACCTTGAGTACTGAGCACTCCGCACCCAGCACCCCGAGCACTGATCACCCAGCACCCTGTGTCCTGAGCACTGAGCACCCTGATTACTAAGCACCCAGCACATTGAGTACTGAGCACCCAGGACCCTGAGCACTGAGCACAGAGCACCCCGAGCACTGAGCACCCAGCACCCTGAGCACTCAGCACCCATCACCCCGATCACTGAGCACCCAGCACCCTGAGCACTGAGCACCCAGCACCCTGAGCACTGAGCACCCAGCACCCAGAGCACTGAGCACCCAGCACCCTGAGCACTGAGCACCCAGCACCCTGAGTACTGAGCACCCAGCACCCTGAGTACTGAGCACCCTGAGTACTGAGCACCGATCACCCTGAGCACTGAGCACCCAGCACCCTGAGTACTGAGCACCCAGCACCCTGAGCACTGAGCACCCAGCACCCTGAGCATTGAGCACCCAGCACCCTGAGTACTGAGCACCCAGAACCCTGAGTACTGAGTACAAAGCACCCTGAGCACTGAGCACCCAGCACCCTGAGTACTGAGCACGGAGCACCCTGAGTACTGAGCACCCAGCACCCTGAGTACTGAGCACCCAGCACCCTGAGCACTGAGCACCCAGCACCCTGAGTACTGAGCACCCAGCACCCTGAGTACTGAGCACTGATCACACTGAGCACTGAGCACCCAGCACCCTGAGTACTGAGCACCTAGCACCCTGAGCACTGAGCACCGAGCACCCTGAGTACTGAACACCCAGCACCCTGAGCACTGAGCACTGAGCACCCAGCATCCTGAGCACTGAGCACTTAGCACCCAGCACCCCGAGCACTGAGCACCCAGCACCCTGAGCACCCAGCACCCTGAGCACTGAGCACCCTGAGCACTGAGCACCCTGAGCACTGAGCGCTGAGCACCGAGCACCCTGAGTACTGAGCACCCAACACTCTGAGCACTGAGCACCCAGCACGCTGAGTACTGAGCACTGAGCACACAGCACCCTGAGCACTGAGCACCCAGCACCCTGAGCACTGAGCACTGAGCACACAGCACCCCGAGCACTGAGCACCCAGCACCCTGAGCACCCAACACCCTGAGCAATGAGCACCCTGAATACTGAGCACCCAGCACCCTGAGCACTGAGCACCCAGCACCCTGAGTACTGAGCACCCTCAGTACTGAGCACCGATCACCCTGAGCACTGAGCACCCAGCACCCTGAGTACTGAGCACACAGCACCCTGAGCACTGAGCACCCAGCACCCTGAGCACTGAGCACCCAGCACCCTGAGTACTGAGCACCCAGAACCCTGAGTACTGAGTACAAACACCCTGAGCACTGAGCACCCAGCACCCTGAGTACTGAGCACCGAGCACCCTGAGTACTGAGCACCCAGCACCCTGAGTACTGAGCACCCAGCACCCTGAGCACTGAGCACCCAGCACCCTGAGTACTGAGCACTCAGCACCCTGAGTACTGAGCACCCAGCACCCTGAGTACGGAGCACCCAGCACCCTGAGTACTGAGCACCCAGCACCCTGAGTACTGAGCACCGAGCACCCCGAGCACTGAGCAACCAGCACCCTGAGTACTGAGCACTGAGCACCCTGAGTACTAAGCACCGAACACCCTGAGTACTGAGCACCCAGCACCCTGAGGACTGAGCACCCAGCACCCTGAGCACTGAGCACCCAGCACCCTGAGTAATGAGCACCCAGCACCCTGAGTACAGAGCACCCAGCACCCTGAGCACTGAGAACCCAGCACCCCGAGCACTGAGCACCCAGCACCCTGAGAACTGAGCACCCAGCACCCTGAGCACCCAGCACCCTGAGCACTGAGCACCCAGCACCCTGAGTACTGAGTACTCAGCACCCTGAGCACTGAGCACCCAGCACCCTGAGTACTGATCACCGAGCACCCCGTGCACTGAGCACCCAGCACCCTGTGTACTGAGCACCCAGCACCCTGAATACTGAGCACCCAGCACCCTGAGTACTGAGCACCCAGCACCCTGAGCACTGAGCACAAAGCACGCTGCGTACTGAGCACTGAACACCCTGAGTACTGAGCACCGAGGACCCTGAGCACTGAGCACCCAGCACGCTGAGTACTGAGCACTGAGCACCCTGAGTACTGAGCACCTAGCACCCTGAGTACTGAGCACCCAGCACCCTGAGCACTGAGCAGCCAGCACCCTCAGCACTGAGCACCCAGCACCCCGAGCTCTGAGCACCCAGCACCCTGAGCACTGAGCACCCAGCACCCCGAGTACTGAGCACCGAGCACCCCGAGCTCTGAGCACCCAGCACCCTGAGTACTGAGCACCCCGTACCCTGAGTACTGAGCACCCCGAGTACTGAGCACCCAGCAACCCGAGCACTGAGCACCCAGCACCCTGAGTACTGAGAACAGATCACCCAGAGCACGGAGCACCCAGGACCCCGAGCACTGAGTACTGAGCACCCTGAGTACTGAGCACCGAGCTCCCCGAGCACTGAGCACCCAGCACCCTGAGCACTGAGCACCCAGCACCCTGAGCACTGAGCACCCAGCACCCTGAGTACTGAGCACCCAGCACGCTGAGTACTGAGCACTCAGCACCCTGAGCACTGAGCACCCAGCACCCTGAGTACTGAGCACTGAGCACCCAGCACCCCGAGCACTGAGCACCCAGCACCCTGTGTACTGAGCACTGAGCACCCTGATTACTAAGCACCCAGCACCCTGAGTACTGACCACCCAGGACCCTGAGCACTGAGCACCGAGCAACCCGAGCACTGAGCACTCAGCACCCTGAGCACTCAGCACCCATCACCCCGATCACTGAGCACCCAGCACCCTGAGCACTGAGCACCCAGCACCCTGAGCACTGAGCACCCAGCACCCTGAGCACTGAGCACCCAGCACCCTGAGCACTGATCACCCAGCACCCTGAGTACTGAGCACCGAGCACCCTGAGTACTGAGCACGGAGCACCCTGAGCACTGAGCACCCAGCACCCTGAGTACTGAGCACCCAGCACCCTGAGTACTGAGCACCCAGCACCCCGAGCACTGAGCACCCAGCACCCTGAGTACTGAGCACCTAGCACCCTGAGCACTGAGCACCGAGCACCCTGAGTACTGAACACCCAGCACCCTGAGCACTGAGCACTGAGCACCCAGCACCCTGAGCACTGAGCACTGAGCACCCAGCACCCCGAGCACTGAGCACCCAGCACCCTGAGCACCCAGCACCCTGAGCACCCAGCACCCTGAGCACTGAGCACCCTGAGCACTGAGCACTGAGCACCCAGCACCCTGAGTACTGAGCACCCAACACTCTAAGCACTGAGCACCCAGCACCCTGTGTACTGAGCACTGAGCACCCTGATTACTAAGAACCCAGCACCCTGAGTACTGAGCACCCAGGACCCTGAGCACTGAGCACCGAGCACCCCGAGCACTGAGCACCCCGCACCCTGAGCACTCAGCACCCATCACCCCGATCACTGAGCACCCAGCACCCTGAGCACTGAGCACTCAGCACCCTGAGCACTGAGCACCCAGCACCCAGAGCACTGAGCACCCAGCACCCTGAGCACTGAGCACCCAGCACCCTGAGTACTGAGCACCCAGCACCCTGAGTACTGAGCACCCTGAGTACTGAGCACCGATCACCCTGAGCACTGAGCACCCAGTACCCTGAGTACTGAGCACCCAGCACCCTGAGCACTGAGCACCCAGCACCCTGAGCATTGAGCACCCAGCACCCTGAGTACTGAGCACCCAGAACCCTGAGTACTGAGCACCCAGCACCCTGAGTACGGAGCACCCAGCACCCTGAGTACTGAGCACCCAGCACCCTGAATACTGAGCACCGAGCACCCCGAGCACTGAGCAACCAGCACCCTGAGTACTGAGCACTGAGCACCCTGAGTACTAAGCACCGAACACCCTGAGTACTGAGCACCCAGCACCCTGAGGACTGAGCACCCAGCACCCTGAGCACTGAGCACCCAGCACCCTGAGTAATGAGCACCCAGCACCCTGAGTACTGAGCACCCAGCACCCTGAGCACTGAGCACCCAGCACCCCGAGCACTGAGCACCCAGCACCCCGAGCACTGAGCACCCAGGACCCTGAGCACTGAGCACCCAGCACCCTGAGCACTGAGCACCCAGCACCCTGAGTACTGAGTACTCAGCACCCTGAGCACTGAGCACCCAGCACCCTGAGTACTGATCACCGAGCACCCCGTGCACTGAGCACCCAGCACCCTGAGTACTGAGCACCCAGCACCCTGAATACTGAGCTCCCAGCACCCTGAGTACTGAGCACCCAGCACCCTGAGCACTGAGCACAAAGCACGCTGAGTACTGAGCACTGAACACCCTGAGTACTGAGCACCGAGGACCCTGAGCACTGAGCACCCAGCACGCTGAGTACTGAGCACTGAGCACCCTGAGTACTGAGCACCTAGCACCCTGAGTACTGAGCACCCAGCACCCTGAGCACTGAGCAGCCAGCACCCTCAGCACTGAGCACCCAGCACCCCGAGCACTGAGCACCCAGCACCCTGAGCACTGAGCACCCAGCACCCCGAGGACTGAGCACCGAGCACCCCGACCTCTGAGCACCCAGCACCCTGAGTACTGAGCACCCAGTACCCTGAGTACTGAGCACCCCGAGTACTGAGCACCCAGCACCCCGAGCACTGAGCACCCAGCACCCTGAGTACTGAGAACAGATCACCCCGAGCACGGAGCACCCAGTACCCCGAGCACTGAGTACTGAGCACCCAGCACCCTGAGTACTGAGCACCGAGCTCCCCGAGCACTGAGCACCCAGCACCCTGAGCACTGAGCACCCAGCACCCTGAGCACTGAGCACCCAGCACCCTGAGTACTGAGCACCCAGCACGCTGAGTACTGAGCACTCAGCACCCTGAGCACTGAGCACCCAGCACCCTGAGTACTGAGCACTGAGCACCCAGCACCCCGAGCACTGAGCACCCAGCACCCTGTGTACTGAGCACTGAGCACCCTGATTACTAAGCACCCAGCACCCTGAGTACTGAGCACCCAGGACCCTGCGCACTGAGCACCGAGCACCCCGAGCACTGAGCACTCAGCACCCTGAGCACTCAGCACCCAACACCGCGATCACTGAGCACCCAGCACCCTGAGCACTGAGCACCCAGCACCCTGAGCAATGAGCACCCAGCACCCAGAGCACTGAGCACCCAGCACCCTGAGCACTGAGCACCCAGCACCCTGAGTACTGAGCACCCAGCACCCTGAGCACTGAGCACCCAGCACCCTGAGTACTGAGCACCCAGCACCCTGAGTACTGAGCACCCAGCACCCCGAGCACTGAGCACCCAGCACCCTGAGTACTGAGCACCTAGCACCCTGAGCACTGAGCACCGAGCACCCTGAGTACTGAACACCCAGCACCCTGAGCACTGAGCACTGAGCACCCAGCACCCTGAGCACTGAGCACTGAGCACCCAGCACCCCGAGCACTGAGCACCCAGCAGCCTGAGCACTGAGCACCGATCACTCTGAGCAGTGAGCACCCAGCACCCCAAGCACTGAGCACCCAGCACCCTGAGTACTGAGCACCCAGCACCCTGAGTACTGAGCACCCAGCACCCCGAGCACTGAGCACCCAGCACCCTGAGTACAGAGCACCCTGAGTACTGAGCACTGAGCACAGAGCATCCTGAGTACTGAGCACCCTTAGGACTGAGCACCCAGCACCCAGAGCACTGAGAACCCAGCACCCTGAGTACTGAGCACTGATCACCCTGAGCTCTGAGCACCCAGCACCCCGAGCACTGAGCACCCAGCACCCTGAGTACTGAGCACCCAGCACCCTGAGCACTGAGCACTGAGCACCCTGAGTACTGAACACCCAGCACCCTGAGCACTCAGCACTGAGCACCTTGAGTACTGAGCACCGAGCACCCCGAGCACTGATCACCCAGCACCCTGAGCACTGAGCACGGAGCACCCCGAAGACTGAGCACCCCGCACCCTGAGCACTGAGCACCCAGCACCTTGAGTACTGAGCACCGAGCACCCGGAGCACTGAGCACCCAGCACCCTGAGTACTGAGCACCCAACACCCAGAGTACTGAGCACCCAGCACCCTGATCACTGAGCACCCAGCACCCTGAGTACTGAGCACCCAGCACCCTGAGTACTGAGCACCCAGCACCCTGAGCACTGAGCACTGAGCACCCAGCACCCTGATCAATGAGCACTGACCACCCAGCACCCCGAGCACTGAGCACCCAGCACCCCGAGCACTGAGCACCTAGCGCCCTGAGCACTGAGCACCCAGCACCCTGAGCACTGAGCACCCAGCCCCCTGAGTACTGAGCACCCAGCACCATGAGTACTGAGCACCCAGCACCCTGAGTACTGAGCACCGAGCACCCCGAGCACTGAGCACCCAGCACCCTGAGCACTGAGCACCCTGAGGACTGATCACCCAGCACCCTGAGCACCGAGCACCCCGAGCACTGAGCACTCAGCACCCTGAGCACTGAGCACCCTGAGCACTGAGCACCCAGCACACCGAGCACTGAGAACCCAGCACCCTGAGTACTGAGCACCCAGCACCCTGAGCACTGAGAACCCAGCACCCTGAGTACTGAGCACCCTGAGTACTGAGCACCGATCACCCTGAGCACTGAGCACCCAGCACCCTGAGTACTGAGCACCCAGCACCCTGAGCGCTGAGCACCCAGCACCCTGAGCACTGAGCACCTAGCACCCTGAGTACTGAGCACCCAGAACCCTGAGTACTGAGTACAAAGAACCCTGAGCACTGAGCACCCAGCACACTGAGTACTGAGCACCGAGCACACTAAGTACTGAGCACCAAGCACCCTGAGTACTGAGCACCCAGCACCCTGAGCACTGAGCACCCAGCACCCTGAATACTGAGCACCCAGCACCCTGAGTACTGAGCACCCAGCACCCTGAGTACTGAGCACCCAGCACCCTGAGTACTGAGCACCCAGCACCCTGAGTACTGAGCACCGAGCACCCCGAGCACTGAGCAACCAGCACCCTGAGTACTGAGCACTGAGCACCCTGAGTACTGAGCACCGAACACCCTGAGTACTGAGCACCCAGCACCCTGAGGACTGAGCACCCAGCACCCTGAACACTGAGCACCCAGCACCCTGAGTACTGAGCCCCCAGCACCCTGAGTACTGAGCACCCAGCACCCTGAGCACTGAGCACCCAGCACCCCGAGCACTGAGCACCCAGCACCCCGAGCACTGAGCACCCAGCACCCCGAGCACTGAGCACCCAGCACCCTGAGCACTGAGCACCCAGCACCCTGAGCACTGAGCACCCAGCACCCTGAGTACTGAGTACTCAGCACCCTGAGCACTGAGCACCCAGCACCCTGAGTACTGATCACCGAGCACCCCGAGCACTGAGCACCCAGCACGCTGAGTACTGAGCACTGAGCACCCTGAGTACTGAGCACCTAGCACCCTGAGTACTGAGCACCCAGCACCCTGAGCACTTAGCAGCCAGCACCCTCAGCACTGAGCACCCAGCTCCCCGAGCACTGAGCACCCAGCACCCTGAGCACTGAGCACCCAGCACCCCGAGTACTGAGCACCCAGCACCCCGAGTACTGAGCACCGAGCATCCTGAGCACTGAGCACCCAGAACCCTGAGTACTGAGCACCCAGTACCCTGAGTACTGAGCACCCCGAGTACTGAGCACCCAGCACCCCGAGCACTGAGCACCCAGCACCCTGAGTACTGAGAACAGATCACCCTGAGTACTGAGCACCCAGCACCCTGAGTACTGAGCCCCCAGCACCCTGAGTACTGATCACCCAGCAACCCGAGCACTGAGCACCCAGCACCCCGAGAATGAGCACCCAGCACCCTGAGTACTGAGAACCGAGCACCCTGAGTACTGAGCACCCAGCACCCTGAGTACTGAGCCCCCAGCACCCTGAGCACTGAGCACCCAGCACACCGAGCACTGAGCACCCAGCACCCCGAGAATGAGCACCCAGCACCCTGAGTACTGAGCACCCAGCACCCCGAGCACGGAGCACCCAGGACCCCGAGCACTGAGTACTGAGCACACAGCACCCTGAGTACTGAGCACCGAGCTCCCCGAGCACTGAGCACCCAGCACCCTGAGCACTGAGCACCCAGCACCCTGAGCACTGAGCACCCAGCACCCTGAGTACTGAGCACCCAGCACCCTGAGCACTGAGCACCCAGCACCCTGAGTACTGAGCACCCAGCACGCTGAGTACTGAGCACTCAGCACCCTGAGCACTGAGCACCCAGCACCCTGAGTACTGAGCACCCAGCACGCTGAGTACTGAGCACCCAGCACCCTGAGCACTGAGCACCCAGCACCCCGAGTACTGAGCACCCAGCACCCCGAGTACTGAGCACCGAGCATCCTGAGCACTGAGCACCCAGAACCCTGAGTACTGAGCACCCAGTACCCTGAGTACTGAGCACCCCGAGTACTGAGCACCCAGCACCCCGAGCACTGAGCACCCAGCACCCTGAGTACTGAGAACAGATCACCCTGAGTACTGAGCACCCAGCACCCTGAGTACTGAGCCCCCAGCACCCTGAGTACTGATCACCCAGCAACCCGAGCACTGAGCACCCAGCACCCCGAGAATGAGCACCCAGCACCCTGAGTACTGAGAACCGAGCACCCTGAGTACTGAGCACCCAGCACCCTGAGTACTGAGCCCCCAGCACCCTGAGCACTGAGCACCCAGCACACCGAGCACTGAGCACCCAGCACCCCGAGAATGAGCACCCAGCACCCTGAGTACTGAGCACCCAGCACCCCGAGCACGGAGCACCCAGGACCCCGAGCACTGAGTACTGAGCACACAGCACCCTGAGTACTGAGCACCGAGCTCCCCGAGCACTGAGCACCCAGCACCCTGAGCACTGAGCACCCAGCACCCTGAGCACTGAGCACCCAGCACCCTGAGTACTGAGCACCCAGCACCCTGAGCACTGAGCACCCAGCACCCTGAGTACTGAGCACCCAGCACGCTGAGTACTGAGCACTCAGCACCCTGAGCACTGAGCACCCAGCACCCTGAGTACTGAGCACCCAGCACGCTGAGTACTGAGCACCCAGCACCCTGAGCACTGAGCACCCAGCACCCTGAGCACGGAGCACCCAGCACCCTGAGCACTGAGCACCCAGCACCCTGAGTACTGAGCACCCAGCAAGCTGAGTACTGAGCACTCAGCACCCTGAGCACTGAGCACCCAGCACCCTGAGTACTGAGCACTGAGCACCCAGCAACCCTAGCACTGAGCACCCAGCACCCTGTGTACTGAGCACTGAGCACCCTGAGTACTGAGCACCCAGCACCCTGAGTACTGAGCACCCAGCAACCTGAGTACTGAGCACCCAGCGTACTGAGCACCGAGCACCCAGCACCCTGAGTACTGAGCACCCAGCACCCTGATCACTGAGCACCCAGCACCCTGAGTACTGAGCACTGAGCACCCCGAGTACTGAGCACCGAAAACCCCGAGCACTGAGCACCCAGCACACCGAGCACCGAGCACCATGAGTACTGAGCACCCAGCACCCTGAGCACTGAGCAACCAGCACCCTGAGCACTGAGCACCCAGCACCATGAGCACTGAGCACCCAGCACCCTGAGTACTGAGCACCGAGCACCCCGAACACTGAGCACCCAGCACCCTGAGCACTGAGCACCCTTAGTACTGAGTACTGAGCACCCTGAGTACTCAGCACTGAGCACCCTGAGTACTGAGCACCCAGCACCCTGAGTACTGAGCACCCAGCACCCTGAGCAATGATCACCCTGAGTACTGAGCACCCAGCACCTTGAGCACTGAGCACCGAGCACCCCGAGCACTGAGCACCCAGCACCCGGAGTACTGAGCACCCAGCACCCTGAGTACTAAGCACCGAGCACCCTGAGTAATGAGCACCCAGCACCCTGAGCACTGAACACACAGCACGCTGAGTACTGAGCACCCCGAGCACTGAGCACCCAGCACCCTGAGTACTGAGCACCGAGCACCCCGAGCACTGAGCACCCAGCACCCCGAGCACTGAGCACCCAGCACCCTGAGTACTGAGCACCCAGCACCCTGAGTACTGAGCACTGAGCACCCAGCACCCGGAGTACTGAGCACCCAGCACCCTGAGTACTAAGCACCGAGCACCCTGAGTACTGAGCACCCAGCACCCTGAGCACTGAGCACCCAGCACCCTGAGCACTGAGCACCCAGCTCCCTGAGCACTGAGCACCCAGCACCCTGAGTACTGAGCACTGAGCACCCAGCACCCCGAGCACTGAGCCCACAGCACCCTGAGTACTGAGCACTGAGCACCCAGCACCCCGAGCACTGAGCACCCAGCACCCTGAGCACTGAGCACCCAGCACCCGAGTACTGAGCACCCAGCACCCTGAGTACTGAGCACCCAGCTCCCTGAGTACTGAGCACCCAGCACCCCGAGAACTGAGCACACAGCACCCTGAGTACTGAGCACAAAGCACCCTGAGCACTGAGCACCCAGCACCCTGAGCACTGAGCACCCAGCACCCTGAGTACTGAGCACCCAGCAACCTGAGTACTAAGCACCGAGCACCCTGAGCACTGAGCACCCAGCACCCTGAGCACTGAGCACCCAGCACCCTGAGTACTGAGCACCCAGCACCCCGAGCACTGAGCACCCAGCACCCTGAGTACTGAGCACCCAGCACACTGAGCACTCAGCACCGAGCACCCTGAGCACTGAGCACCCAGCACCCTGAGTACTGAGCACCCAGCACCCCGAGCACTGAGCACCCAGCACCCTGAGCACTGAGCACCCTGAGTACTGAGCACTGAGCACCCTGAGTACTGAGCACTGAGCACCCTGAGTACGGAGCACCCAGCACCCTGAGTACTGAGCACCCAGCACCCCGAGCACTGAGTACCCAGCACCCTGAGCACTGAGCACCCAGCACCCTGAGCACTGAGCACCCAGCACCCTGAGCACTGAGCACCCAGCACCCTGAGCACTGAGCACCCAGCACCCTGAGCACTGAGCACCCAGCACCCTGAGTACTGAGCACTGTGCACCCAGCACCAAGAGCACTGAGCACCCAGCACCCTGAGTACTGAGCACTGAGCACCCAGCACCCCGAGCACTGAGCACCCAGCACTCTGAGCACTGAGCACCCAGCACCCGAGTACTGATCACCCAGCACCCTGAGTACTGAGCACCCAGCACCCTGAGTACTGAGCACCCAGCACCCCGAGTACTGAGCACCCAGCACCCTGAGCACTGAGCACCCAGCACCCTGAGCACTGAGCACCCAGCACCCCGAGCACTGCGCACCCAGCACCCTGAGTACTGAGCACCCAGCACCCTGAGCACTGAGCACCCAGCACCCTGAGCACTCAGCACCCAGCACCCTGAGCACTGAGCACCCAGCACCCTGAGTAGTGAGCACCCAACGTACTGAGCACCGAGCACCCCGAGCACTGAGCACCCAGCACCCTGAGTACTGAGCACAGAGCACCCCGAGCACTGAGCACCCAGCACACTGAGTACTGAGCTCCGAGCACCCCGAGCACTGAGTACCCAGCGCCCCGAGCACTGAGCACCCAGAACCCTGAGCACTGTGCACCCAGCACCCTGAGCACTGAGCACCCAACACCCCGAACACTGAGCACCCAGCACCCCGAGCACTGAGCACTGAGCACCCTGAGTACTGAGCACCCAGCACCCTGAGCAATGAGCCCCCAGCACCCCGAGCACAGAGCACCCAGCACCCAGAGCACTGAGCACTGAGCACCCTGAGTACTGAGCACCCAGCACCCCGAGCACTGAGCACCGAGCACCCTGAGCACTGAGCAGCCAGCACCCTGAGTACTAAGCACCCAGCACCCTGAGTACTAAGCACCCAGCACCCTGAGTACTGAGCACACAGCACCCTGAGTACTGAGCACCCAGCACCCTGAGTACTGAGCACCCAGCGTACTGAGCACCGAACACCCCGAGCACTGAGCACCCAGCACCCTGAGTACTGAGCACCCAGCACCCTGAGCACTGAGCACCCAGCACCCTGAGTTCTGAGCACCGAGCACCCTGAGTACTGAGCACCCAGCACCCTGAGTACTGAGTACCCAGCAACCTGAGTACTGAGCACCCAGCGTACTGAGCACCGAGTACCCAGCACCCTGAGTACTGAGCACCCAGCACCCTGAGCACTGAGCACCCAGCACCCTGAGTACTGAGCACTGAGCACCCCGAGTACTGAGCACCGGAAACCCTGAGTACTGAGCACCCAGCAACCTGAGCACTGAGCAACCAGCACCCTGAGCACTGAGCACCCAGCACCATGAGCACTGAGCACCCAGCACCCTGAGTACTGAGCACCGAGCACCGCGAACACTGAGCACCCAGCACCCTGAGCACTGAGCACCCTTAGTACTGAGCACTGAGCACCCTGAGTACTGAGCACTGAGCACCCTGAGTACTGAGCACCCAGCACCCTGAGTACTGAGCACCCAGCACCCTGAGCAATGATCACCCTGAGTACTGAGCACCCAGCAACTTGAGCACTGAGCACTGAGCACTCCGAGCACTGAGCACCCAGCACCCGGAGTACTGAGCACCCAGCACCCTGAGTACTAAGCACCGAGCACCCGGAGTACTGAGCACCCAGCACCCTGAGCACTGAGCACCCAGCACCCTGAGCACTGAGCACCCAGCACCCTGAGTACTGAGCACTGAGCACCCAGCACCCCGAGCACTGAGCCCCCAGCACCCTGAGTACTGAGCACTGAGCACCCAGCACCCCAAGCACTGAGCACCCAGCACCCTGAGCACTGAGCACCCAGCACCCGAGTACTGAGCACCCAGCACCCTGAGTACTGAGCACCCAGCTCCCTGAGTACTGAGCACCCAGCACCCCGAGAACTGAGCACCCAGCACCATGAGTACTGAGCACCCAGCACCCTGAGCACTGAGCACCCAGCACCCTGAGCACTGAGCACCCAGCACCCTGTGTACTGAGCACCCAGCACCCTGAGTACTAAGCACCGAGCACCCTGAGCACTGAGCACCCAGCACCCTGAGCACTGAGCACCCAGCACCCTGAGTACTGAGCACCCAGCACACCGAGCACTGAGCACCCAGCACCCTGAGTACTGAGCACCCAGCAGCCTGAGCACTGAGCACCGAGCACCCTGAGCACTGAGCACCCAGCACCCTGAGGACTGAGCACCCAGCACCCCGAGCACTGAGCACCCAGCACCCTGAGCACTGATCACCCTGTGTACTGAGCACTGAGCACCCTGAGTACTGAGCACTGAGCACCCTGAGTACTGAGCACCCAGCACCCTGAGTACTGAGCACCCAGCACCCCGAGCACTGAGTACCCAGCACCCTGAGCACTGAGCACCCAGCACCCTGAGCACTGAGCACCCAGCACCCTGAGCACTGAGCACCCAGCACCCTGAGCACTGAGCACCCAGCACGCTGAGTACTGAGCACTGTGCACCCAGCACCAAGAGCACTGAGCACCCAGCACCCTGAGTACTGAGCACTGAGCACCCAGAACCCCAAGCACTGAGCACCCAGCACTCTGAGCACTGAGCACCCAGCACCCGAGTACTGATCACCCAGCACCCTGAGTACTGAGCACCCAGCACCCTGAGTACTGAGCACCCAGCACCCCGAGTACTGAGCACCCAGCACCCTCAGCACTGAGCACCCAGCACCCTGAGCACTGAGCACCCATCACCCCGAGCACTGCGCACCCAGCACCCTGAGTACTGAGCACCCAGCACCCTGAGCACTGAGCACCCAGCACCCTGAGCACTCAGCACCCAGCACCCTGAGCACTGAGCACCCAGCACCCTGAGTAGTGAGCACCCAACGTACTGAGCACCGAGCACCCCGAGCACTGAGCACCCAGCACCCTGAGTACTCAGCACCGAGCACCCCAAGCACTGAGCACCCAGCACCCTGAGTACTGAGCTCCGAGCACCCCGAGCACTGAGCACCCAGCGCCCCGAGCACTGAGCACCCAGAAACCTGAGCACTGAGCACCCAGCACCCTGAGCACTGAGCACCCAGCACCCCGAGCACTGAGCACCCAGCACCCCGAACACTGAGCACCTAGCACCCTGAGTAATGAGCACCCAGCACCCTGAGTACTGAGCACCCAGCACCCTGAGCACTGAGCACCCAGCACCCTGAGTACTGAGCACCCAAAACCCCAAGCACTGAGCACCCTGAGTACTGAGCACCCAGCACCCCAAGCACTGAGCACCCTGAGTACTGAGCACCCAACACCCTGAGTAATGCGCACCCAGCACCCCAAGCACTGAGCACCCTGAGTACTGAGCACCCAGTACCCTGAGCACTGAACACACAGCACCCTGAGTACTGAGCACCCCGAGCACTGAGCACCCAGCATACTGAGTACTGAGCACCCAGCACCCTGAGTACTGAGCACCCAGCACCCTGAGCACTGAGCACCCAGCACCCTGAGTACTGAGCATCAAGCACCCCGAGCACTGAGCACCCAGCACCCTGAGCACTGAGCACCCAGCACCCTGAGTACTGAGCATCAAGCACCCCGAGCACTGAGCACCCAGCACCCTGAGTACTGAGCACTGAGCACCCAGCACCCCGAGCACTGAGCACCCAGCACCCTGTGTACTGGGCACTGAGCACCCAGCACCCTGAGTACTGAGCACCCAGCACCCTGAGTACTGAGCACCCCGAGCACTGAGCACCCAGCATACTGAGTACTGAGCACCCAGCACCCTGAGTACTGAGCACCCAGCACCCTGAGCACTGAGCACCCAGCACCCTGAGTACTGAGCATCAAGCACCCCGAGCACTGAGCACCCAGCACCCTGAGTACTGAGCACTGAGCACCCAGCACCCCGAGCACTGAGCACCCAGCACCCTGTGTACTGGGCACTGAGCACCCAGCACCCTGAGTACTGAGCATCAAGCACCCCGAGCACTGAGCACCCAGCACCCTGAGTACTGAGCACTGACCACCCAGCACCCCGAGCACTGAGCACCCAGCACCCTGAGTACTGAGCACTGAGCACCCAGCACCCCGAGCACTGAGCACCCAGCACCCTGAGCACTGAGCACCCAGCACCCGAGTACTGAGCACCCAGCACCCTGAGTACTGAGCACCCAGCTCCCTGAGTATTGAGCACCCAGCACCCCTAGAACTGAGCACCCAGCACCCTGAGTACTGAGCACCCAGCACCCTGAGCACTGAGCACCCAGCACCCTGAGCACTGAGCACCCAGCACCCTGAGTACTGAGCACCCAGCACCCTGAGTACTAAGCACCGAGCACCCTGAGCACTGAGCACCCAGCACCCTGAGTACTGAGCACTGAGCACCCTGAGTACTGAGCACCCAGCACCCTGAGTACTGAGCACCCAGCACCCCGAGCACTGAGTACCCAGCAACCTGAGCACTGAGCACCCAGCACCCTGAGCACTCAGCACCCAGCACGCTGAGCACTGAGCACCTAGCACCCTGAGCACTGAGCACCCAGCACCCTGAGTACTGAGCACTGTGCACCCAGCACCAAGAGCACTGAGCACCCAGCACTCTGAGCACTGAGCACCCAGCACCCTGAGCACTGAGCACCCAGCACCCTGAGTACTGAGCACTGAGCACCCAGCAGCCCGAGCACTGAGCACCCAGCACCCTGAGCACTGAGCACCCAGCACCCTGAGCACTCAGTACCCAGCACCCTGAGCACTGAGCACCCAGCACCCTGAGTAGTGAGCACCCAACGTACTGAGCACCGAGCACCCCAAGCACTGAGCACCCAGTACCCTGAGTACTGAGCACCGAGCACCCCGAGCACTGAGCACCCAGCACACTGAGTACTGAGCTCCGAGCACCCCGAGCAGTGAGTACCCAGCGCTCCGAGCACTGAGCACCCAGAACCCTGAGCACTGAGCACCCAGCACCCTGAGCACTGAGCACCCAGCACCCCGAGCACAGAGCACCCAGCACCCCGAGCACTGAGCACTGAGCACCCTGAGAACTGAGCACCCAGCACCCTGAGCACTGAGCACCCAGCACCCCGAGCACAGAGCACCCAGCACCCAGAGCACTGAGCACTGAGCACCCTGAGTACTGAGCACCCAGCACCCCGAGCACTGAGCACCGAGCACCCTGAGCACTGAGCAGCCAGCACCCTGAGTACTAAGCACCCAGCACCCTGAGTACTAAGCACCCAGCACCCTGAGTACTGAGCACACAGCACCCTGAGTACTGAGCACCCAGCACCCTGAGCACTGAGCACCCAGCACCCTGAGTACTGAGCACCGAGCACCCTGAGTACTGAGCACCCAGCACCCTGAGTACTGAACACACAGCACCCTGAGTACTGAGCACCCTGAGCACTGAGCACCCAGCACCCTGAGTACTGAGCACGGAGCACCCCGAGCACTGAGCACCCAGCACCCCGAGCACTGAGCACCCAGCACCCTGAGTACTGAGCACCCAGCACCCTGAGTACTGAGCACTGAGAACCCAGCACCCGGAGTACTGAGCACCCAGCACCCTGAGTACTAAGCACTGAGCACCCTGAGTACTGAGCACCCAGCACCCTGAGCACTGAGCACCCAGCACCCTGAGCACTGAGCACCCAGCACCCTGAGCACTGAGCACCCAGCACCCTGAGTACTGAGCACTGAGCACCCAGCACCCTGAGCACTGAGCCCCCAGCACCCTGAGTACTGAGCACCCAGCACCCGAGTACTGAGCACCCAGCACCCTGAGTACTGAGCACCCAGCTCCCTGAGTACTGAGCACCCAGCACCCCGAGAACTGAGCACCCAGCACCCTGAGTACTGAGCACCCAGCACCCTGAGCACTGAGCACCCAGCACCCTGAGCACTGAGCACCCAGCACCCTGAGTACTGAGCACCCAGCACCCTGAGTACTAAGCACCGAGCACCCTGAGCACTGAGCACCCAGCACCCTGAGCACTGAGCACCCAGCACCCTGAGTACTGAGCACCCAGCACCCCGAGCACTGAGTACCCAGCACCCTGAGTACTGAGCACCCAGCACCCTGAGCACTGAGCACCGAGCACCCTGAGCACTGAGCACCCAGCACCCTGAGGACTGAACACCCAGCACCCCGAGCACTGAGCACCCAGCACCCTGAGCACTGAGCACACTGAGTACTGAGCACCGAGCACCCTGAGTACTGAGCACTGAGCACCCTGAGTACTGAGCACCCAGCACCCTGAGTACTGAGCACCCAGCACCCCGAGCACTGAGTACCCAGCACCCTGAGCACTGAGCACCCAGCACCCTGAGCACTGAGCACCCAGCACCCTGAGCACTGAGCACCCAGCACCCTGAGCACTGAGCACCCAGCACCCTGAGTACTGAGCACTGTGCACCCAGCACCAAGAGCGCTGAGCACCCAGCACCCCAAGCACTGAGCACCCAGCACTCTGAGCACTGAGCACCCAGCACCCGAGTACTGATCACCCAGCACCCTGAGTACTGAGCACCCAGCACCCTGAGTACTGAGCACCCAGCACCCCGAGTACTGAGCACCCAGCACCCTGAGTACTGAGCACCCAGCACCCTGAGCACTGAGCACCCAGCACCCTGAGCACTCAGTACCCAGCACCCTGAGCACTCAGTACCCAGCACCCTGAGCACTGAGCACCCAGCACCCTGAGTAGTGAGCACCCAACGTACTGAGCACCGAGCACCCCAAGCACTGAGCACCCAGCACCCTGAGTACTGAGCACCGAGCACCCCGAGCACTGAGCACCCAGCTCCCTGAGTACTGAGCACCCAGCACCCCGAGAACTGAGCACACAGCACCCTGAGTACTGAGCACAAAGCACCCTGAGCACTGAGCACCCAGCACCCTGAGCACTGAGCACCCAGCACCCTGAGTACTGAGCACCCAGCAACCTGAGTACTAAGCACCGAGCACCCTGAGCACTGAGCACCCAGCACCCTGAGCACTGAGCACCCAGCACCCTGAGTACTGAGCACCCAGCACCCCGAGCACTGAGCACCCAGCACCCTGAGTACTGAGCACCCAGCACACTGAGCACTCAGCACCGAGCACCCTGAGCACTGAGCACCCAGCACCCTGAGTACTGAGCACCCAGCACCCCGAGCACTGAGCACCCAGCACCCTGAGCACTGAGCACCCTGAGTACTGAGCACTGAGCACCCTGAGTACTGAGCACTGAGCACCCTGAGTACGGAGCACCCAGCACCCTGAGTACTGAGCACCCAGCACCCCGAGCACTGAGTACCCAGCACCCTGAGCACTGAGCACCCAGCACCCTGAGCACTGAGCACCCAGCACCCTGAGCACTGAGCACCCAGCACCCTGAGCACTGAGCACCCAGCACCCTGAGTACTGAGCACTGTGCACCCAGCACCAAGAGCACTGAGCACCCAGCACCCTGAGTACTGAGCACTGAGCACCCAGCACCCCGAGCACTGAGCACCCAGCACTCTGAGCACTGAGCACCCAGCACCCGAGTACTGATCACCCAGCACCCTGAGTACTGAGCACCCAGCACCCTGAGTACTGAGCACCCAGCACCCCGAGTACTGAGCACCCAGCACCCTGAGCACTGAGCACCCAGCACCCTGAGCACTGAGCACCCAGCACCCCGAGCACTGCGCACCCAGCACCCTGAGTACTGAGCACCCAGCACCCTGAGCACTGAGCACCCAGCACCCTGAGCACTCAGCACCCAGCACCCTGAGCACTGAGCACCCAGCACCCTGAGTAGTGAGCACCCAACGTACTGAGCACCGAGCACCCCGAGCACTGAGCACCCAGCACCCTGAGTACTGAGCACAGAGCACCCCGAGCACTGAGCACCCAGCACACTGAGTACTGAGCTCCGAGCACCCCGAGCACTGAGTACCCAGCGCCCCGAGCACTGAGCACCCAGAACCCTGAGCACTGTGCACCCAGCACCCTGAGCACTGAGCACCCAACACCCCGAACACTGAGCACCCAGCACCCCGAGCACTGAGCACTGAGCACCCTGAGTACTGAGCACCCAGCACCCTGAGCAATGAGCCCCCAGCACCCCGAGCACAGAGCACCCAGCACCCAGAGCACTGAGCACTGAGCACCCTGAGTACTGAGCACCCAGCACCCCGAGCACTGAGCACCGAGCACCCTGAGCACTGAGCAGCCAGCACCCTGAGTACTAAGCACCCAGCACCCTGAGTACTAAGCACCCAGCACCCTGAGTACTGAGCAAACAGCACCCTGAGTACTGAGCACCCAGCACCCTGAGTACTGAGCACCCAGCGTACTGAGCACCGAACACCCCGAGCACTGAGCACCCAGCACCCTGAGTACTGAGCACCCAGCACCCTGAGCACTGAGCACCCAGCACCCTGAGTTCTGAGCACCGAGCACCCTGAGTACTGAGCACCCAGCACCCTGAGTACTGAGTACCCAGCAACCTGAGTACTGAGCACCCAGCGTACTGAGCACCGAGTACCCAGCACCCTGAGTACTGAGCACCCAGCACCCTGAGCACTGAGCACCCAGCACCCTGAGTACTGAGCACTGAGCACCCCGAGTACTGAGCACCGGAAACCCTGAGTACTGAGCACCCAGCACCCTGAGCACTGAGCAACCAGCACCCTGAGCACTGAGCACCCAGCACCATGAGCACTGAGCACCCAGCACCCTGAGTACTGAGCACCGAGCACCGCGAACACTGAGCACCCAGCACCCTGAGCACTGAGCACCCTTAGTACTGAGCACTGAGCACCCTGAGTACTGAGCACTGAGCACCCTGAGTACTGAGCACCCAGCACCCTGAGTACTGAGCACCCAGCACCCTGAGCAATGATCACCCTGAGTACTGAGCACCCAGCAACTTGAGCACTGAGCACTGAGCACGCCGAGCACTGAGCACCCAGCACCCGGAGTACTGAGCACCCAGCACCCTGAGTACTAAGCACCGAGCACCCGGAGTACTGAGCACCCAGCACCCTGAGCACTGAGCACCCAGCACCCTGAGCACTGAGCACCCAGCACCCTGAGTACTGAGCACTGAGCACCCAGCACCCCGAGCACTGAGCCCCCAGCACCCTGAGTACTGAGCACTGAGCACCCAGCACCCCAAGCACTGAGCACCCAGCACCCTGAGCACTGAGCACCCAGCACCCGAGTACTGAGCACCCAGCACCCTGAGTACTGAGCACCCAGCTCCCTGAGTACTGAGCACCCAGCACCCCGAGAACTGAGCACCCAGCACCATGAGTACTGAGCACCCAGCACCCTGAGCACTGAGCACCCAGCACCCTGAGCACTGAGCACCCAGCACCCTGTGTACTGAGCACCCAGCACCCTGAGTACTAAGCACCGAGCACCCTGAGCACTGAGCACCCAGCACCCTGAGTACTGAGCACCCAGCACACCGAGCACTGAGCACCCAGCACCCTGAGCACTGATCACCCTGTGTACTGAGCACTGAGCACCCTGAGTACTGAGCACTGAGCACCCTGAGCACTGAGCACCCAGCACCCTGAGGACTGAGCACCCAGCACCCCGAGCACTGAGCACCCAGCACCCTGAGGACTGAGCACCCAGCACCCCGAGCACTGAGCACCCAGCACCCTGAGCACTGATCACCCTGTGTACTGAGCACTGAGCACCCTGAGTACTGAGCACTGAGCACCCTGAGTACTGAGCACCCAGCACCCTGAGTACTGAGCACCCAGCACCCCGAGCACTGAGTACCCAGCACCCTGAGCACTGAGCACCCAGCACCCTGAGCACTGAGCACCCAGCACCCTGAGCACTGAGCACCCAGCACCCTGAGCACTGAGCACCCAGCACGCTGAGTACTGAGCACTGTGCACCCAGCACCAAGAGCACTGAGCACCCAGCACCCTGAGTACTGAGCACTGAGCACCCAGAACCCCAAGCACTGAGCACCCAGCACTCTGAGCACTGAGCACCCAGCACCCGAGTACTGATCACCCAGCACCCTGAGTACTGAGCACCCAGCACCCTGAGTACTGAGCACCCAGCACCCCGAGTACTGAGCACCCAGCACCCTCAGCACTGAGCACCCAGCACCCTGAGCACTGAGCACCCATCACCCCGAGCACTGCGCACCCAGCACCCTGAGTACTGAGCACCCAGCACCCTGAGCACTGAGCACCCAGCACCCTGAGCACTCAGCACCCAGCACCCTGAGCACTGAGCACCCAGCACCCTGAGTAGTGAGCACCCAACGTACTGAGCACCGAGCACCCCGAGCACTGAGCACCCAGCACCCTGAGTACTCAGCACCGAGCACCCCAAGCACTGAGCACCCAGCACCCTGAGTACTGAGCTCCGAGCACCCCGAGCACTGAGCACCCAGCGCCCCGAGCACTGAGCACCCAGAAACCTGAGCACTGAGCACCCAGCACCCTGAGCACTGAGCACCCAGCACCCCGAGCACTGAGCACCCAGCACCCCGAACACTGAGCACCTAGCACCCTGAGTAATGAGCACCCAGCACCCTGAGTACTGAGCACCCAGCACCCTGAGCACTGAGCACCCAGCACCCTGAGTACTGAGCACCCAAAACCCCAAGCACTGAGCACCCTGAGTACTGAGCACCCAGCACCCCAAGCACTGAGCACCCTGAGTACTGAGCACCCAACACCCTGAGTAATGCGCACCCAGCACCCCAAGCACTGAGCACCCTGAGTACTGAGCACCCAGTACCCTGAGCACTGAACACACAGCACCCTGAGTACTGAGCACCCCGAGCACTGAGCACCCAGCATACTGAGTACTGAGCACCCAGCACCCTGAGTACTGAGCACCCAGCACCCTGAGCACTGAGCACCCAGCACCCTGAGTACTGAGCATCAAGCACCCCGAGCACTGAGCACCCAGCACCCTGAGCACTGAGCACCCAGCACCCTGAGTACTGAGCATCAAGCACCCCGAGCACTGAGCACCCAGCACCCTGAGTACTGAGCACTGAGCACCCAGCACCCCGAGCACTGAGCACCCAGCACCCTGTGTACTGGGCACTGAGCACCCAGCACCCTGAGTACTGAGCACCCAGCACCCTGAGTACTGAGCACCCCGAGCACTGAGCACCCAGCATACTGAGTACTGAGCACCCAGCACCCTGAGTACTGAGCACCCAGCACCCTGAGCACTGAGCACCCAGCACCCTGAGTACTGAGCATCAAGCACCCCGAGCACTGAGCACCCAGCACCCTGAGTACTGAGCACTGAGCACCCAGCACCCCGAGCACTGAGCACCCAGCACCCTGTGTACTGGGCACTGAGCACCCAGCACCCTGAGTACTGAGCATCAAGCACCCCGAGCACTGAGCACCCAGCACCCTGAGTACTGAGCACTGACCACCCAGCACCCCGAGCACTGAGCACCCAGCACCCTGAGTACTGAGCACTGAGCACCCAGCACCCCGAGCACTGAGCACCCAGCACCCTGAGCACTGAGCACCCAGCACCCGAGTACTGAGCACCCAGCACCCTGAGTACTGAGCACCCAGCTCCCTGAGTATTGAGCACCCAGCACCCCTAGAACTGAGCACCCAGCACCCTGAGTACTGAGCACCCAGCACCCTGAGCACTGAGCACCCAGCACCCTGAGCACTGAGCACCCAGCACCCTGAGTACTGAGCACCCAGCACCCTGAGTACTAAGCACCGAGCACCCTGAGCACTGAGCACCCAGCACCCTGAGTACTGAGCACTGAGCACCCTGAGTACTGAGCACCCAGCACCCTGAGTACTGAGCACCCAGCACCCCGAGCACTGAGTACCCAGCAACCTGAGCACTGAGCACCCAGCACCCTGAGCACTCAGCACCCAGCACGCTGAGCACTGAGCACCTAGCACCCTGAGCACTGAGCACCCAGCACCCTGAGTACTGAGCACTGTGCACCCAGCACCAAGAGCACTGAGCACCCAGCACTCTGAGCACTGAGCACCCAGCACCCTGAGCACTGAGCACCCAGCACCCTGAGTACTGAGCACTGAGCACCCAGCAGCCCGAGCACTGAGCACCCAGCACCCTGAGCACTGAGCACCCAGCACCCTGAGCACTCAGTACCCAGCACCCTGAGCACTGAGCACCCAGCACCCTGAGTAGTGAGCACCCAACGTACTGAGCACCGAGCACCCCAAGCACTGAGCACCCAGTACCCTGAGTACTGAGCACCGAGCACCCCGAGCACTGAGCACCCAGCACACTGAGTACTGAGCTCCGAGCACCCCGAGCAGTGAGTACCCAGCGCTCCGAGCACTGAGCACCCAGAACCCTGAGCACTGAGCACCCAGCACCCTGAGCACTGAGCACCCAGCACCCCGAGCACAGAGCACCCAGCACCCCGAGCACTGAGCACTGAGCACCCTGAGAACTGAGCACCCAGCACCCTGAGCACTGAGCACCCAGCACCCCGAGCACAGAGCACCCAGCACCCAGAGCACTGAGCACCCTGAGTACTGAGCACCCAGCACCCCGAGCACTGAGCACCGAGCACCCTGAGCACTGAGCAGCCAGCACCCTGAGTACTAAGCACCCAGCACCCTGAGTACTAAGCACCCAGCACCCTGAGTACTGAGCACACAGCACCCTGAGTACTGAGCACCCAGCACCCTGAGCACTGAGCACCCAGCACCCTGAGTACTGAGCACCGAGCACCCTGAGTACTGAGCACCCAGCACCCTGAGTACTGAACACACAGCACCCTGAGTACTGAGCACCCTGAGCACTGAGCACCCAGCACCCTGAGTACTGAGCACGGAGCACCCCGAGCACTGAGCACCCAGCACCCCGAGCACTGAGCACCCAGCACCCTGAGTACTGAGCACCCAGCACCCTGAGTACTGAGCACTGAGAACCCAGCACCCGGAGTACTGAGCACCCAGCACCCTGAGTACTAAGCACTGAGCACCCTGAGTACTGAGCACCCAGCACCCTGAGCACTGAGCACCCAGCACCCTGAGCACTGAGCACCCAGCACCCTGAGCACTGAGCACCCAGCACCCTGAGTACTGAGCACTGAGCACCCAGCACCCTGAGCACTGAGCCCCCAGCACCCTGAGTACTGAGCACCCAGCACCCGAGTACTGAGCACCCAGCACCCTGAGTACTGAGCACCCAGCTCCCTGAGTACTGAGCACCCAGCACCCCGAGAACTGAGCACCCAGCACCCTGAGTACTGAGCACCCAGCACCCTGAGCACTGAGCACCCAGCACCCTGAGCACTGAGCACCCAGCACCCTGAGTACTGAGCACCCAGCACCCTGAGTACTAAGCACCGAGCACCCTGAGCACTGAGCACCCAGCACCCTGAGCACTGAGCACCCAGCACCCTGAGTACTGAGCACCCAGCACCCCGAGCACTGAGTACCCAGCACCCTGAGTACTGAGCACCCAGCACCCTGAGCACTGAGCACCGAGCACCCTGAGCACTGAGCACCCAGCACCCTGAGGACTGAGCACCCAGCACCCCGAGCACTGAGCACCCAGCACCCTGAGCACTGAGCACACTGAGTACTGAGCACCGAGCATCCTGAGTACTGAGCACTGAGCACCCTGAGTACTGAGCACCCAGCACCCTGAGTACTGAGCACCCAGCACCCCGAGCACTGAGTACCCAGCACCCTGAGCACTGAGCACCCAGCACCCTGAGCACTGAGCACCCAGCACCCTGAGCACTGAGCACCCAGCACCCTGAGCACTGAGCACCCAGCACCCTGAGTACTGAGCACTGTGCACCCAGCACCAAGAGCGCTGAGCACCCAGCACCCCAAGCACTGAGCACCCAGCACTCTGAGCACTGAGCACCCAGCACCCGAGTACTGATCACCCAGCACCCTGAGTACTGAGCACCCAGCACCCTGAGTACTGAGCACCCAGCACCCCGAGTACTGAGCACCCAGCACCCTGAGTACTGAGCACCCAGCACCCTGAGCACTGAGCACCCAGCACCCTGAGCACTCAGTACCCAGCACCCTGAGCACTCAGTACCCAGCACCCTGAGCACTGAGCACCCAGCACCCTGAGTAGTGAGCACCCAACGTACTGAGCACCGAGCACCCCAAGCACTGAGCACCCAGCACCCTGAGTACTGAGCACCGAGCACCCCGAGCACTGAGCACCCAGCACACTGAGTACTGAGCTCCGAGCACCCCGAGCACTGAGTACGGAGCGCCCCGAGCACTGAGCACCCAGAACCCTGAGCACTGAGCACCCAGCACCCTGAGCACTGAGCACCCAGCACCACGAGCACAGAGCACCCAGCACCCCGAGCACTGAGCACTGAGCACCCTGAGAACTGAGCACCCAGCACCCTGAGCACTGAGCACCCAGCACCCCGAGCACAGAGCACCCAGCACCCAGAGCACTGAGCACTGAGCACCCTGAGTACTGAGCACCCAGCACCCCGAGCACTGAGCACCGAGCACCCTGAGCACTGAGCAGCCAGCACCCTGAGTACTAAGCACCCAGCACCCTGAGTACTAAGCACCCAGCACCCTGAGTACTGAGCACACAGCACCCTGAGTACTGAGCACCCAGCACCCTGAGCACTGAGCACCCAGCACCCTGAGTACTGAGCACCGAGCACCCTGAGTACTGAGCACCCAGCACCCTGAGTACTGAGTACCCAGCAACCTGAGTACTGAGCACCCAGCGTACTGAGCACCGAGCACCCAGCACCCTGAGTACTGAGCACCCAGCACCCTGAGCACTGAGCACCCAGCACCCTGAGTACTGGGCACTGAGCACCCGGAGTACTGAGCACCGAAAACCCTGAGTACTGAGCACCCAGCACCCTGAGCACTGAGCAACCAGCACCCTGAGCACTGAGCACCCAGCACCATGAGCACTGAGCACCCATCACCCTGAGTACTGAGCACCGAGCACCCTGAACACTGAGCACCCAGCACCCTGAGTACTGAGCACTGAGCACCCTGAGTACTGAGCACCCAGCACCCTGAGTACTGAGCACCCAGCACCCTGAGCAATGATCACCCTGAGTACTGAGCACCCAGCACCTTGAGCAATGAGCACTGAGCACCCCGAGCACTGAGCACCCAGCACCCGGAGTACTGAGCACCCAGCACCCTGAGTACTAAGCACCGAGCACCCTGAGTACTGAGCACCCAGCACCATGAGTACTGAACACACAGCACCCTGAGTACTGAGCACCCTGAGCACTGAGCACCCAGCACCCTGAGTACTGAGCACCGAGCACCCCGAGCACTGAGCACCCAGCACCCCGAGCACTGAGCACCCAGCACCCTGAGTACTGAGCACCCAGCACCCTGAGTACTGAGCACTGAGCACCCAGCACCCGGAGTACTGAGCACCCAGCACCCTGAGTACTAAGCACCGAGCACCCTGAGTACTGAGCACCCAGCACCCTGAGCACTGAGCACCCAGCACCCTGAGCACTGAGCACCCAGCACCCTGAGCACTGAGCAACCAGCACCCTGAGTACTGAGCACTGAGCACCCAGCACCCTGAGCACTGAGCCCCCAGCACCCTGAGTACTGAGCCCTGAGCACCCAGCACCCCAAGCACTGAGCACCCAGCACCCTGAGCACTGAGCACCCAGCACCCGAGTACTGAGCACCCAGCACCCTGAGTACTGAGCACCCAGCTCCCTGAGTACTGAGCACCCAGCACCCCGAGAACTGAGCACCCAGCACCCTGAGTACTGAGCACCCAGCACCCTGAGCACTGAGCACCCAGCACCCTGAGCACTGAGCACCCAGCACCCTGAGTACTAAGCACCGAGCACCCTGAGCACTGAGCACCCAGCACCCTGAGCACTGAGCACCCAGCACCCTGAGTACTGAGCACCCAGCACCCCGAGCACTGAGCACCCAGCACCCTGAGTACTGAGCACCCAGCACCCTGAGCACTGAGCACCGAGCACCCTGAGCACTGAGCACCCAGCACCCTGAGGACTGAGCACCCAGCACCCCGAGCACTGAGCACCCAGCACCCTGAGCACTGAGCACACTGAGTACTGAGCACCGAGCACCCTGAGTACTGAGCACTGAGCACCCTGAGTACTCAGCACCCAGCACCCTGAGTACTGAGCACCCAGCACCCCGAGCACTGAGTACCCAGCACCCTGAGCACTGAGCACCCAGCACCCTGAGCACTGAGCACCCAGCACCCTGAGCACTGAGCACCCAGCACCCTGAGCACTGAGCACCCAGCACCCTGAGTACTGAGCACTGTGCACCCAGCACCAAGAGCACTGAGCACCCAGAACCCTGAGTACTGAGCACTGAGCACCCAGCACCCCAAGCACTGAGCACTCAGCACTCTGAGCACTGAGCACCCAGCACCCGAGTACTGATCACCCAGCACCCTGAGTACTGAGCACCCAGCACCCTGAGTACTGAGCACCCAGCACCCCGAGTACTGAGCACCCAGCACCCTGAGCACTGAGCACCCAGCACCCTGAGCACTGAGCACCCAGCACCCCGAGCACTGCGCACCCAGCACCCTGAGTACTGAGCACCCAGCACCCTGAGCACTGAGCACCCAGCACCCTGAGCACTCAGCACCCAGCACCCTGAGCACTGAGCACCCAGCACCCTGAGTAGTGAGCACCCAACGTACTGAGCACCGAGCACCCCGAGCACTGAGCACCCAGCACCCTGAGTACTGAGCACCGAGCACCCCGAGCACTGAGCACCCAGCACACTGAGTACTGAGCTCCGAGCACCCCGAGCACTGAGTACCCAGCGCCCCGAGCACTGAGCACCCAGAATCCTGAGCACTGAGCACCCAGCACCCTGAGCACTGAGCACCCAGCACCCCGAGCACTGAGCACCCAGCACCCCGAGCACTGAGCACTGAGCACCCTGAGTACTGAGCATCCAGCACCCTGAGGAATGAGCACCCAGCACCCCGAGCACAGAGCACCCAGCACCCAGAGCACTGAGCACTGACCACCCTGAGTACTGAGCACCCAGCACCCCGAGCACTGAGCACCGAGCACCCTGAGCACTGAGCAGCCAGCACCCTGAGTACTAAGCACCCAGCACCCTGAGTTCTAAGCACCCAGCACCCTGAGTACTGAGCACACAGCACCCTGAGTACTGAGCACCCAGCACCCTGAGTACTGAGCACCAAGCGTACTGAGCACCGAGCACCTCGAACACTGAGCACCCAGCACCCTGAGTACTGAGCACCCAGCACCCTGAGCACTGAGCACCCAGCACCCTGAGTACTGAGCACCGAGCACCCTGAGTACTGAGCACCCAGCACCCTGAGTACTGAGTACCCAGCAACCTGAGTACTGAGCACCCAGCGTACTGAGCACCGAGCACCCAGCACCCTGAGTACTGAGCACCCAGCACCCTGAGCACTGAGCACCCAGCACCCTGAGTACTGAGCACTGAGCTCCCCGAGTACTGAGCACCGAAAACCCTGAGTACTGAGCACCCAGCACCCTGAGCACTGAGCAACCAGCACCCTGAGCACTGAACACCCAGCACCATGAGCACTGAGCACACAGCACCCTGAGTACTGAGCACCGAGCACCCCGAACACTGAGCACCCAGCACCCTGAGCACTGAGCACCCTTAGTACTGAGCACTGAGCACCCTGAGTACTGAGCACTGAGCACCCTGAGTACTGAGCACCCAGCACCCTGAGTACTGAGCACCCAGCACCCTGAGCAATGATCACCCTGAGTACTGAGCACCCAGCACCTTGAGCACTGAGCACTGAGCACCCCGAGCACTGAGCACCCAGCACCCGGAGTACTGAGCACCCAGCACCCTGAGTACTAAGCACCGAGCACCCTGAGTACTGAGCACCCAGCACCCTGAGCACTCAGTACCCAGCACCCTGAGCACTGAGCACCCAGCACCCTGAGTAGTGAGCACCCAACGTACTGAGCACCGAGCACCCCAAGCACTGAGCACCCAGCACCCTGAGTACTGAGCACCGAGCACCCCGAGCACTGAGCACCCAGCACACTGAGTACTGAGCTCTGAGCACCCCGAGCACTGAGTACCCAGCGCCCCGAGCACTGAGCACCCAGAACCCTGAGCACTGAGCACCCAGCACCCTGAGCACTGAGCACCCAGCACCCCGAGCACAGAGCACCCAGCACCCCGAGCACTGAGCACTGAGCACCCTGAGAACTGAGCACCCAGCACCCTGAGCACTGAGCACCCAGCACCCCGAGCACAGAGCCCCCAGCACCCAGAGCACTGAGCACTGAGCACCCTGAGTACTGAGCACCCAGCACCCCGAGCACTGAGCACCGAGCACCCTGAGCACTGAGCAGCCAGCACCCTGAGTACTAAGCACCCAGCACCCTGAGTACTAAGCACCCAGCACCCTGAGTACTGAGCACACAGCACCCTGAGTACTGAGCACCCAGCACCCTGAGCACTGAGCACCCAGCACCCTGAGTACTGAGCACCGAGCACCCTGAGTACTGAGCACCCAGCACCCTGAGTACTGAGTACCCAGCAACCTGAGTACTGAGCACCCAGCGTACTGAGCACCGAGCACCCAGCACCCTGAGTACTGAGCACCCAGCACCCTGAGCACTGAGCACCCAGCACCCTGAGTACTGGGCACTGAGCACCCGGAGTACTGAGCACCGAAAACCCTGAGTACTGAGCACCCAGCACCCTGAGCACTGAGCAACCAGCACCCTGAGCACTGAGCACCCAGCACCATGAGCACTGAGCACCCAGCACCCTGAGTACTGAGCACCGAGCACCCTGAACACTGAGCACCCAGCACCCTGAGTACTGAGCACTGAGCACCCTGAGTACTGAGCACCCAGCACCCTGAGTACTGAGCACCCAGCACCCTGAGCAATGATCACCCTGAGTACTGAGCACCCAGCACCTTGAGCACTGAGCACTGAGCACCCCGAGCACTGAGCACCCAGCACCCGGAGTACTGAGCACCCAGCACCCTGAGTACTAAGCACCGAGCACCCTGAGTACTGAGCACCCAGCACCCTGAGTACTGAACACACAGCACCCTGAGTACTGAGCACCCTGAGCACTGAGCACCCAGCACCCTGAGTACTGAGCACCGAGCACCCCGAGCACTGAGCACCCAGCACCCTGAGCACTGAGCACCCAGCACCCTGAGTACTGAGCACCCAGCACCCTGAGTACTGAGCACTGAGCACCCAGCACCCGGAGTACTGAGCACCCAGCACCCTGAGTACTAAGCACCGAGCACCCTGAGTACTGAGCACCCAGCACCCTGAGCACTGAGCACCCAGCACCCTGAGCACTGAGCACCCAGCACCCTGAGCACTGAGCACCCAGCACCCTGAGTACTGAGCACTGAGCACCCAGCACCCTGAGCACTGAGCCCCCAGCACCCTGAGTACTGAGCCCTGAGCACCCAGCACCCCAAGCACTGAGCACCCAGCACCCTGAGCACTGAGCACCCAGCACCCAAGTACTGAGCACCCAGCACCCTGAGTACTGAGCACCCAGCTCCCTGAGTACTGAGCACCCAGCACCCCGAGAACTGAGCACCCAGCACCCTGAGTACTGAGCACCCAGCACCCTGAGCACTGAGCACCCAGCACCCTGAGCACTGAGCACCCAGCACCCTGAGTACTGAGCACCCAGCACCCTGAGTACTAAGCACCGAGCACCCTGAGCACTGAGCACCCAGCACCCTGAGCACTGAGCACCCAGCACCCTGAGTACTGAGCACCCAGCACCTCGAGCACTGAGCACCCAGCACCCTGAGTACTGAGCACCCAGCACCCTGAGCACTGAGCACCGAACACCCTGAGCACTGAGCACCCAGCACCCTGAGGACTGAGCACCCAGCACCCCGAGCACTGAGCACCCAGCACCCTGAGCACTGAGCACACTGAGTACTGAGCACTGAGCACCCTGAGTACTGAGCACTGAGCACCCTGAGTACTGAGCACCCAGCACCCTGAGTACTGAGCACCCAGCACCCCGAGCACTGAGTACCCAGCAACCTGAGCACTGAGCACCCAGCACCCTGAGCACTGAGCACCCAGCACCCTGAGCACTGA
The DNA here is from genome assembly GCF_018167655.1 of Microtus oregoni. Taxonomy (NCBI): domain Eukaryota; kingdom Metazoa; phylum Chordata; class Mammalia; order Rodentia; family Cricetidae; genus Microtus; species Microtus oregoni. The sequence continues at coordinate 818,652 of NW_024543262.1, forward strand.
GCACCCAGCACCCTGAACACTGAGCACCCAGCACCCTGAGTACTGAGCACTGTGCACCCAGCACCAAGAGCACTGAGCACCCAGCACCCTGAGTACTGAGCACTGAGCACCCAGCACCCCAAGCACTGAGCACCCAGCACTCTGAGCACTGAGCACCCAGCACCCGAGTACTGATCACCCAGCACCCTGAGTACTGAGCACCCAGCACCCTGAGTACTGAGCACCCAGCACCCCGAGTACTGAGCACCCAGCACCCTGAGCACTGAGCACCCAGCACCCTGAGCACTGAGCACCCAGCACCCCGAGCACTGCGCACCCAGCTCCCTGAGTACTGAGCACCCAGCACCCTGAGCACTGAGCACCCAGCACCCTGAGCACTCAGCACCCAGCACACTGAGCACTGTGCACCCAGCACCCTGAGTAGTGAGCACCCAACGTACTGAGCACCCAGCACCCTGAGGAATGAGCACCCAGCACCCCGAGCACAGAGCACCCAGCACCCAGAGCACTGAGCACTGACCACCCTGAGTACTGAGCACCCAACACCCCGAGCACTGAGCATCGAGCACCCTGAGCACTGAGCAGCCAGCACCCTGAGTACTAAGCACCCAGCACCCTGAGTACTAAGCACCCAGCACCCTGAGTACTGAGCACACAGCACCCTGAGTACTGAGCACCCAGCACCCTGAGTACTGAGCACCAAGCTTACTGAGCACCGAGCACCCCGAGCACTGAGCACCCAGCACCCTGAGTACTGAGCACCCAGCACCCTGAGCACTGAGCACCCAGCACCCTGAGTACTGAGCACCGAGCACCCTGAGTACTGAGCACCCAGCACCCTGAGTACTGAGTACCCAGCAACCTGAGTACTGAGCACCCAGCGTACTGAGCACCGAGCACCCAGCACCCTGAGTACTGAGCACCCAGCACCCTGAGCACTGAGCACCCAGCACCCTGAGTACTGAGCACTGAGCACCCCGAGTACTGAGCACCGAAAACCCTGAGTACTGAGCACCCAGCACCCTGAGCACTGAGCAACCAGCACCCTGAGCACTGAACACCCAGCACCATGAGCACTGAGCACACAGCACCCTGAGTACTGAGCACCGAGCACCCCGAACACTGAGCACCCAGCACCCTGAGCACTGAGCACTCTTAGTACTGAGCACTGAGCACCCTGAGTACTGAGCACTGAGCACCCTGAGTACTGAGCACCCAGCACCCTGAGTACTGAGCACCCAGCACCCTGAGCAATGATCACCCTGAGTACTGAGCACCCAGCACCTTGAGCACTGAGCACTGAGCACCCCGAGCACTGAGCACCCAGCACCCGGAGTACTGAGCACCCAGCACCCTGAGTACTAAGCACCGAGCACCCTGAGTACTGAGCACCCAGCACCCTGAGTACTGAGCACCGAGCACCCCGAGCACTGAGCACCCAGCACCCCGAGCACTGAGCACCCAGCACCCTGAGTACTGAGCACCCAGCACCCTGAGTACTGAGCACTGAGCACCCAGCACCCGGAGTACTGAGCACCCAGCACCCTGAGTACTAAGCACCGAGCACCCTGAGTACTGAGCACCCAGCACCCTGAGCACTGAGCACCCAATACCCTAAGCACTGAGCACCCAGCACCCTGAGCACTGAGCACCCAGCACCCTGAGTACTGAGCACCCCGAGCACTGAGCACCCAGCACCCTGAGTACTGAGCACCGAGCACCCCGAGCACTGAGCACCCAGCACCCCGAGCACTGAGCACCCAGCACCCTGAGTACTGAGCACCCAGCACCCTGAGTACTGAGCACTGAGCACCCAGCACCCGGAGTACTGAGCACCCAGCACCCTGAGTACTAAGCACCGAGCACCCTGAGTACTGAGCACCCAGCACCCTGAGCACTGAGCACCCAGCACCCTGAGCACTGAGCACCCAGCACCCTGAGCACTGAGCACCCAGCACCCTGAGTACTGAGCACTGAGCACCCAGCACCCCGAGCACTGAGCCCCCAGCACCCTGAGTACTGAGCACTGAGCACCCAGCACCCCAAGCACTGAGCACCCAGCACCCTGAGCACTGAGAACCCAGCACCCGAGTACTGAGCACCCAGCACCCTGAGTACTGAGCACCCAGCTCCCTGAGTACTGAGCACCCAGCACCCCGAGAACTGAGCACCCAGCACCCTGAGTACTGAGCACCCAGCACCCTGAGCACTGAGCACCCAGCACCCTGAGCACTGAGCACCCAGCACCCTGAGTACTGAGCACCCAGCACCCTGAGTACTAAGCACCGAGCACCCTGAGCACTGAGCACCCAGCACCCTGAGCACTGAGCACCCAGCACCCTGAGTACTGAGCACCCAGCACCCTGAGCACTGAGCACCCAGCACCCTGAGTACTGAGCACCCAGCACCCTGAGCACTGAGCACCGAGCACCCTTAGCACTGAGCACCCAGCACCCTGAGGACTGAGCACCCAGCACCCCGAGCACTGAGCACCCAGCACCCTGAGCACTGAGCACCCTGAGTACTGAGCACTGAGCACCCTGAGTACTGAGCACTGAGCACCCTGAGTACTGAGCACCCAGCACCCTGAGTACTGAGCACCCAGCACCCCGAGCACTGAGTACCCAGCACCCTGAGCACTGAGCACCCAGCACCCTGAGCACTGAGCACCCAGCACCCTGAGCACTGAGCACCCAGCACCCTGAGCACTGAGCACCCAGCACCCTGAGTACTGAGCACTGAGCACCCAGCACCCTGAGCACTGAGCCCCCAGCACCCTGAGTACTGAGCCCTGAGCACCCAGCACCCCAAGCACTGAGCACCCAGCACCCTGAGCACTGAGCACCCAGCACCCGAGTACTGAGCACCCAGCACCCTGAGTACTGAGCACCCAGCTCCCTGAGTACTGAGCACCCAGCACCCCGAGAACTGAGCACCCAGCACCCTGAGTACTGAGCACCCAGCACCCTGAGCACTGAGCACCCAGCACCCTGAGCACTGAGCACCCAGCACCCTGAGTACTGAGCACCCAGCACCCTGAGTACTAAGCACCGAGCACCCTGAGCACTGAGCACCCAGCACCCTGAGCACTGAGCACACAGCACCCTGAGTACTGAGCACCCAGCACCTCGAGCACTGAGCACCCAGCACCCTGAGTACTGAGCACCCAGCACCCTGAGCACTGAGCACCGAACACCCTGAGCACTGAGCACCCAGCACCCTGAGGACTGAGCACCCAGCACCCCGAGCACTGAGCACCCAGCACCCTGAGCACTGAGCACACTGAGTACTGAGCACTGAGCACCCTGAGTACTGAGCACTGAGCACCCTGAGTACTGAGCACCCAGCACCCTGAGTACTGAGCACCCAGCACCCCGAGCACTGAGTACCCAGCAACCTGAGCACTGAGCACCCAGCACCCTGAGCACTGAGCACCCAGCACCCTGAGCACTGAGCACCCAGCACCCTGAACACTGAGCACCCAGCACCCTGAGTACTGAGCACTGTGCACCCAGCACCAAGAGCACTGAGCACCCAGCACCCTGAGTACTGAGCACTGAGCACCCAGCACCCCAAGCACTGAGCACCCAGCACTCTGAGCACTGAGCACCCAGCACCCGAGTACTGATCACCCAGCACCCTGAGTACTGAGCACCCAGCACCCTGAGTACTGAGCACCCAGCACCCCGAGTACTGAGCACCCAGCACCCTGAGCACTGAGCACCCAGCACCCTGAGCACTGAGCACCCAGCACCCCGAGCACTGCGCACCCAGCTCCCTGAGTACTGAGCACCCAGCACCCTGAGCACTGAGCACCCAGCACCCTGAGCACTCAGCACCCAGCACACTGAGCACTGTGCACCCAGCACCCTGAGTAGTGAGCACCCAACGTACTGAGCACCCAGCACCCTGAGGAATGAGCACCCAGCACCCCGAGCACAGAGCACCCAGCACCCAGAGCACTGAGCACTGACCACCCTGAGTACTGAGCACCCAACACCCCGAGCACTGAGCATCGAGCACCCTGAGCACTGAGCAGCCAGCACCCTGAGTACTAAGCACCCAGCACCCTGAGTACTAAGCACCCAGCACCCTGAGTACTGAGCACACAGCACCCTGAGTACTGAGCACCCAGCACCCTGAGTACTGAGCACCAAGCTTACTGAGCACCGAGCACCCCGAGCACTGAGCACCCAGCACCCTGAGTACTGAGCACCCAGCACCCTGAGCACTGAGCACCCAGCACCCTGAGTACTGAGCACCGAGCACCCTGAGTACTGAGCACCCAGCACGCTGAGTACTGAGTACCCAGCAACCTGAGTACTGAGCACCCAGCGTACTGAGCACCGAGCACCCAGCACCCTGAGTACTGAGCACCCAGCACCCTGAGCACTGAGCACCCAGCACCCTGAGTACTGAGCACTGAGCACCCCGAGTACTGAGCACCGAAAACCCTGAGTACTGAGCACCCAGCACCCTGAGCACTGAGCAACCAGCACCCTGAGCACTGAACACCCAGCACCATGAGCACTGAGCACACAGCACCCTGAGTACTGAGCACCGAGCACCCCGAACACTGAGCACCCAGCACCCTGAGCACTGAGCACCCTTAGTACTGAGCACTGAGCACCCTGAGTACTGAGCACTGAGCACCCTGAGTACTGAGCACCCAGCACCCTGAGTACTGAGCACCCAGCACCCTGAGCAATGATCACCCTGAGTACTGAGCACCCAGCACCTTGAGCACTGAGCACTGAGCACCCCAAGCACTGAGCACCCAGCACCCGGAGTACTGAGCACCCAGCACCCTGAGTACTAAGCACCGAGCACCCTGAGTACTGAGCACCCAGCACCCTGAGTACTGAGCACCGAGCACCCCGAGCACTGAGCACCCAGCACCCCGAGCACTGAGCACCCAGCACCCTGAGTACTGAGCACCCAGCACCCTGAGTACTGAGCACTGAGCACCCAGCACCCGGAGTACTGAGCACCCAGCACCCTGAGTACTAAGCACCGAGCACCCTGAGTACTGAGCACCCAGCACCCTGAGCACTGAGCACCCAATACCCTAAGCACTGAGCACCCAGCACCCTGAGCACTGAGCACCCAGCACCCTGAGTACTGAGCACCCCGAGCACTGAGCACCCAGCACCCTGAGTACTGAGCACCGAGCACCCCGAGCACTGAGCACCCAGCACCCCGAGCACTGAGCACCCAGCACCCTGAGTACTGAGCACCCAGCACCCTGAGTACTGAGCACTGAGCACCCAGCACCCGGAGTACTGAGCACCCAGCACCCTGAGTACTAAGCACCGAGCACCCTGAGTACTGAGCACCCAGCACCCTGAGCACTGAGCACCCAGCACCCTGAGCACTGAGCACCCAGCACCCTGAGCACTGAGCACCCAGCACCCTGAGTACTGAGCACTGAGCACCCAGCACCCCGAGCACTGAGCCCCCAGCACCCTGAGTACTGAGCACTGAGCACCCAGCACCCCAAGCACTGAGCACCCAGCACCCTGAGCACTGAGCACCCAGCACCTGAGTACTGAGCACCCAGCACCCTGAGTACTGAGCACCCAGCTCCCTGAGTACTGAGCACCCAGCACCCCGAGAACTGAGCACCCAGCACCCTGAGTACTGAGCACCCAGCACCCTGAGCACTGAGCACCCAGCACCCTGAGCACTGAGCACCCAGCACCCTGAGTACTGAGCACCCAGCACCCTGAGTACTAAGCACCGAGCACCCTGAGCACTGAGCACCCAGCACCCTGAGCACTGAGCACCCAGCACCCTGAGTACTGAGCACCCAGCACCCTGAGCACTGAGCACCCAGCACCCTGAGTACTGAGCACCCAGCACCCTGAGCACTGAGCACCGAGCACCCTTAGCACTGAGCACCCAGCACCCTGAGGACTGAGCACCCAGCACCCCGAGCACTGAGCACCCAGCACCCTGAGCACTGAGCACCCTGAGTACTGAGCACTGAGCACCCTGAGTACTGAGCACTGAGCACCCTGAGTACTGAGCACCCAGCACCCTGAGTACTGAGCACCCAGCACCCCGAGCACTGAGTACCCAGCACCCTGAGCACTGAGCACCCAGCACCCTGAGCACTGAGCACCCAGCACCCTGAGCACTGAGCACCCAGCACCCTGAGCACTGAGCACCCAGCACCCTGAGTACTGAGTACTGTGCACCCAGCACCAAGAGCACTGAGCACCCAGCACCCTGAGTACTGAGCACTGAGCACCCAGCACCCCAAGCACTGAGCACCCAGCACTCTGAGCACTGAGCACCCAGCACCCGAGTACTGATCACCCAGCACCCTGAGTACTGAGCACCCAGCACCCTGAGTACTGAGCACCCAGCACCCCGAGTACTGAGCACCCAGCACCCTGAGCACTGAGCACCCAGCACCCTGAGCACTGAGCACCCATCACCCCGAGCACTGCGCACCCAGCACCCTGAGTATTGAGCACCAAGCACCCTGAGCACTGAGCACCCAGCACCCTGAGCACTCAGCACCCAGCACCCTGAGCACTGAGCACCCAGCACCCTGAGTAGTGAGCACCCAACGTACTGAGCACCGAGCACCCCGAGCTCTGAGCACCCAGCACCCTGAGTACTGAGCACCGAGCACCCCGAGCACTGAGCACCCAGCACACTGAGTACTGAGCTCCGAGCACCCCAAGCACTGAGCACCAAGCGCCCCGAGCACTGAGCACCCAGCACCCTGAGCACTGAGCACCCAGCACCCTGAGCACTGAGCACCCAGCACCCTGAGCACTGCGCACCCAGCAACCTGAGCACTGAGCACCCAGCACCCTGAGCACTGAGCACCCAGCACCCTGAGCACTGAGCACCCAGCACCCTGAGCACTGAGCACCAAGCACCCTGATTAGTGAGCACCCAACGTACTGAGCACCGAGCACCCCGAGTACTGAGCACCCAGCACCCCGAGCACTGAGCACCCAGCACCCCGAACACTGAGCACCTAGCACCCTGAGTAATGAGCACCCAGCACCCTGAGTACTGAGCACCCAGCACCCTGAGCACTGAGCACCCAGCACGCTGAGTACTGAGCACCCAACACCCCAAGCACTGAGCACCCTGAGTACTGAGCACCCAGCACCCCAAGCACTGAGCACCCTGAGTACTGAGCACCCAACACCCTGAGTACTGCGCACCCAGAACCCCAAGCACTGAGCACCCTGAGTACTGAGCACCCAGTACCCTGAGCACTGAACACACAGCACCCTGAGTACTGAGCACCCCGAGCACTGAGCACCCAGCATACTGAGTACTGAGCACCCAGCACCCTGAGTACTGAGCACCCAGCACCCTGAGCACTGAGCACCCAGCACCCTGAGTACTGAGCATCAAGCACCCCGAGCACTGAGCACCCAGCACCCTGAGTACTGAGCACTGAGCACCCAGGACCCCGAGCACTGAGCACCCAGCATACTGAGTACTGAGCACCCAGCAACCTGAGTACTGAGCACTCAGCACCCTGAGCACTGAGCACCCAGCACCTTGAGCACTGAGCACCGAGCACCCCGAGCACTGAGCACCCAGCACCCAGAGCACTGAGCACCCAGCACCCTGAGAACTGAGCACCCAGCACCCTGAGTACTGAGCACCCAGCACCCTGAGTACTGAGCACCCAGCACCCTGAGCACTGAGCACCCAGCACCCTGAGCACTGAGCACCCAGAACCCTGAGTACTGAGCACCCAGCACCCCGAGTACTAAGCACCGAGCACCCTGAGCACTGAGCACCCAGCAACCTGAGCACTGAGCACCCAGCACCCTGAGTACTGAGCACCCAGCACCCCGAGCACTGAGCACCCAGCACCCTGAGTACTGAGCACCCAGCACCCTGAGCACTGAGCACCGAGCACCCTGAGCACTGAGCACCCAGCGCCCCGAGCACTGAGCACCCAGAAACCTGAGCACTGAGCACCCAGCACCCTGAGCACTGAGCACCCAGCACCCCGAGCACTGAGCACCCAGCACCCCGAACACTGAGCACCTAGCACCCTGAGTAATGAGCACCCAGCACCCTGAGTACTGAGCACCCAGCACCCTGAGCACTGAGCACCCAGCACCCTGAGTACTGAGCACCCAACACCCCAAGCACTGAGCACCCTGAGTACTGAGCACCCAGCACCCCAAGCACTGAGCACCCTGAGTACTGAGCACCCAACACCCTGAGTGCTGCGCCCCCAGCACCCCAAGCACTGAGCACCCTGAGTACTGAGCAACCAGTACCCTGAGCACTGTACACACAGCACCCTGAGTACTGAGCACCCCGAGCACTGAGCACCCAGCATACTGAGGACTGAGCACCCAGCACCCTGAGTACTGAGCACCCAGCACCCTGAGCACTGAGCACCCAGCACCCTGAGTACTGAGCATCAAGCACCCGAGTACTGAGCACCCAGCACCCTGAGTACTGAGCACCCAGCTCCCTGAGTACTGAGCACCCAGCACCCCGAGAACTGAGCACCCAGCACCCTGAGTACTGAGCACCCAGCACCCTGAGCACTGAGCACCCAGCACCCCGAGCACTGAGCACCCAGCACCCTGAGTACTGAGCACTGAGCATCCAGCACCCCGAGCACTGAGCACCCAGCACCCTGAGCACTGAGCACCCAGCACCCGAGTACTGAGCACCCAGCACCCTGAGTACTGAGCACCCAGCTCCCTGAGTACTGAGCACCCAGCACCCCGAGAACTGAGCACCCAGCACCCTGAGTACTGAGCACCCAGCACCCTGAGCACTGAGCACCCAGCACCCTGAGCACTGAGCACCCAGCACCCTGAGTACTGAGCACCCAGCACCCTGAGTACTAAGCACCGAGCACCCTGAGCACTGAGCACCCAGCACCCTGAGCACTGAGCACCCAGCACCCTGAGTACTGAGCACCCAGCACCCTGAGCACTGAGCACCCAGCACCCTGAGTACTGAGCACCCAGCACCCTGAGCACTGAGCACCGAGCACCCTGAGCACTGAGCACCCAGCACCCTGAGGACTGAGCACCCAGCACCCCGAGCACTGAGCACCCAGCACCCTGAGCACTGAGCACCCTGAGTACTGAGCACTGAGCACCCTGAGTACTGAGCACTGAGCACCCTGAGTACTGAGCACCCAGCACCCTGAGTACTGAGCACCCAGCACCCCGAGCACTGAGTACCCAGCACCCTGAGCACTGAGCACCCAGCACCCTGAGCACTGAGCACCCAGCACGCTGAGCACTGAGCACCCAGCACCCTGAGCACTGAGCACACAGCACCCTGAGTACTGAGCACTGTGCACCCAGCACCAAGAGCACTGAGCACCCAGCACCCTGAGTACTGAGCACTGAGCACCCAGCACCCCGAGCACTGAGCACCCAGCACTCTGAGCACTGAGCACCCAGCACCCGAGTACTGATCACCCAGCACCCTGAGTACTGAGCACCCAGCACCCTGAGTACTGAGCACCCAGCACCCCGAGTACTGAGCACCCAGCACCCTGAGCACTGAGCACCCAGCACCCTGAGCACTGAGCACCCAGCACCCCGAGCCCTGTGCACCCAGCACCCTGAGTACTGAGAACCCAGCACCCTGAGCACTGAGCACCCAGCACCCTGAGCACTGAGCACCCAGCACCCTGAGCACTCAGCACCCAGCACCCTGAGCACTGAGCACCCAGCACCCTGAATAGTGAGCACCCAACGTACTGAGCACCGAGCACCCCGAGCACTGAGCACCCAGCACCCCGAGCACTGAGTACCCAGCACCCTGAGCACTGAGCACCCAGCACCCTGAGCACTGAGCACCCAGCACCCTGAGCACTGAGCACCCAGCACCCTGAGCACTGAGCACCCAGCACCCTGAGTACTGAGCACTGTGCACCCAGCACCAAGAGCACTGAGCACCCAGCACCCTGAGTACTGAGCCCTGAGCACCCAGCACCCCAAGCACTGAGCACCCAGCACTCTGAGCACTGAGCACCCAGCACCCGAGTACTGATCACCCAGCACCCTGAGTACTGAGCACCCAGCACCCTGAGTACTGAGCACCCAGCTCCCCGAGTACTGAGCACCCAGCACCCTGAGCACTGAGCACCCAGCACCCTGAGCACTGAGCACCCATCACCCCGAGCACTGCGCACCCAGCACCCTGAGTACTGAGCACCAAGCACCCTGAGCACTGAGCACCCAGCACCCTGAGCACTCAGCACCCAGCACCCTGAGCACTGAGCACCCAGCACCCTGAGTAGTGAGCACCCAACGTACTGAGCACCGAGCACCCCGAGCTCTGAGCACCCAGCACCCTGAGTACTGAGCACCGAGCACCCCGAGCACTGAGCACCCAGCACCCTGAGCACTGAGCTCCGAGCACCCCGAGCACTGAGCACCCAGCACCCTGAGCACTGAGCACCCAGCACCCTGAGCACTGAGCACCCAGCACCCTGAGCACTGAGCACCCAGCACCCTGAGCACTGAGCACCCAGCACCCTGATTAGTGATCACCCAACGTACTGAGCACAGAGCACCCCGAGTACTGAGCACCCAGCACCCCGAGCACTGAGCACCCAGCACCCCGAACACTGAGCACCTAGCACCCTGAGTGATGAGCACCCAGCACCCTGAGTACTGAGCACCCAGCACCCTGAGCACTGAGCACCCAGCACCCTGAGTACTGAGCACCCAACACCCCAAGCACTGAGCACCCTGAGTACTGAGCACCCAGCACCCCAAGCACTGAGCACCGTGAGTACTGAGCACCCAACACCCTGAGTACTGCGCACCCAGCACCCCAAGCACTGAGCACCCTGAGTACTGAGCACCCAGTACCCTGAGCACTGAACACACAGCACCCTGAGTACTGAGCACCCCGAGCACTGAGCACCCAGCATACTGAGTACTGAGCACCCAGCACCCTGAGTACTGAGCACCCAGCACCCTGAGCACTGAGCACCCAGCACCCTGAGTACTGAGCATCAAGCACCCCGAGCACTGAGCACCCAGCACCCTGAGTACTGAGCACTGAGCACCCAGGACCCCGAGCACTGAGCACCCAGCATACTGAGTACTGAGCACCCAGCACCCTGAGTACTGAGCACCCAGCACCCTGAGCACTGAGCACCCAGCACCTTGAGCACTGAGCACCGAGCACCCCGAGCACTGAGCACCCAGCACCCCGAGCACTGAGCACCCAGCACCCTGAGAACTGAGCACCCAGCACCCTGAGTACTGAGCACCCAGCACCCTGAGTACTGAGCACCCAGCACCCTGAGCACTGAGCACCCAGCAACCTGAGCACAGAGCACCCAGAACCCTGAGTACTGAGCACCCAGCACCCCGAGTACTAAGCACCGAGCACCCTGAGCACTGAGCACCCAGCACCCTGAGCACTGAGCACCCAGCACCCTGAGTACTGAGCACCCAGCACCCTGAGCACTGAGCACCGAGCACCCTGAGCACTGAGCACCCAGCGCCCCGAGCACTGAGCACCCAGAAACCTGAGCACTGAGCACCCAGCACCCTGAGCACTGAGCACCCAGCACCCCGAGCACTGAGCACCCAGCACCCCGAACACTGAGCACCTAGCACCCTGAGTAATGAGCATCCAGCACACTGAGTACTGAGCACCCAGCACCCTGAGCACTGAGCACCCAGCACCCTGAGTACTGAGCACCCAACACCCCAAGCACTGAGCACCCTGAGTACTGAGCACCCAGCACCCCAAGCACTGAGCACCCTGAGTACTGAGCACCCAACAGCCTGAGTGCTGCGCACCCAGCACCCCAAGCACTGAGCACCCTGAGTACTGAGCACCCAGTACCCTGAGCACTGAACACACAGCACCCTGAGTACTGAGCACCCCGAGCACTGAGCACCCAGCATACTGAGTACTGAGCACCCAGCACCCCGAGTACTGAGCACCCAGCATACTGAGTACTGAGCACCCAGCACCCTGAGTACTGAGCACCCAGCACCCTGAGCACTGAGCACCCAGCACCCTGAGTACTGAGCATCAAGCACCCCGAGCACTGAGCACCCAGCACCCTGAGTACTGAGCACTGAGCTCCCAGCACCCCGAGCACTGAGCACCCAGCACCCTGTGTACTGAGCACTGAGCACCCAGCATCCTGAGTACTGAGCATCAAGCACCCCGAGCACTGAGCACCCAGCACCCTGAGTACTGAGCACTGACCACCCAGCACCCCGAGCACTGAGCACCCAGCACCCAAGTACTGAGCACCCAGCACCCTGAGTACTGAGCACCCAGCTCCCTGAGTACTGAGCACCCAGCACTCCGAGAACTGAGCACCCAGCACCCTGAGTACTGAGCACCCAGCACCCTGAGCACTGAGCACCCAGCACCCTGAGCACTGAGCACCCAGCACCCTGAGTACTGAGCACCCAGCACCCTGAGTACTAAGCACCGAGCACCCTGAGCACTGAGCACCCAGCACCCTGAGCACTGAGCACAGAGCACCATGAGTACTGAGCACCCAGCACCCTGAGCACTGAGCACCCAGCACCCTGAGTACTGAGCACCCAGCACCCTGAGCACTGAGCACCGAGCACCCTGAGCACTGAGCACCCAGCACCCTGAGGACTGAGCACCCAGCACCCCGAGCACTGAGCACCCAGCACCCTGAGCACTGAGCACCCTGAGTACTGAGCACTGAGCACCCTGAGTACTGAGCACTGAGCACCCTGAGTACTGAGCACGCAGCACCCTGAGTACTGAGCACCCAGCAACCCGAGCACTGAGTACCCAGCACCCTGAGCACTGAGCACCCAGCACCCTGAGCACTGAGCACCCAGCACGCTGAGCACTGAGCACCCAGCACCCTGAGCACTGAGCACCCAGCACCCTGAGTACTGAGCACTGTGCACCCAGCACCAAGAGCACTGAGCACCCAGCACCCTGAGTACTGAGCACTGAGCACCCAGCACCCCGAGCACTGAGCACCCAGCACTCTGAGCACTGAGCACCCAGCACCCGAGTACTGATCACCCAGCACCCTGAGTACTGAGCACCCAGCACCCTGAGTACTGAGCACCCAGCACACCGAGTACTGAACACCCAGCACCCTGAGCACTGAGCACCCAGCACCCTGAGCACTGAGCACCCAGCACCCCGAGCCCTGTGCACCCAGCACCCTGAGTACTGAGCACCCAGCACCCTGAGCACTGAGCACCCAGCACCCTGAGCACTGAGCACCCAGCACAGTGAGCACTCAGCACCCAGCACCCTGAGCACTGAGCACCCAGCACCCTGAGTAGTGAGCACCCAACGTACTGAGCACCGAGCACCCCGAGCACTGAGCACCCAGCACCCCGAGCAGTGAGTACCCAGCACGCTGAGCACTGAGCACCCAGCACCCTGAGCACTGAGCACCCAGCACCCTGAGCACTGAGCACCCAGCACCCTGAGCACTGAGCACCCAGCACCCTGAGTACTGAGCACTGTGCACCCAGCACCAAGAGCACTGAGCACCCAGCACCCTGAGTACTGAGCACTGAGCACCCAGCACCCCAAGCACTGAGCACCCAGCACTCTGAGCACTGAGCACCCAGCACCCGAGTACTGATCACCCAGCACCCTGAGTACTGAGCACCCAGCACCCTGAGTACTGAGCACCCAGCTCCCCGAGTACTGAGCACCCAGCACCCTGAGCACTGAGCACCCAGCACCCTGAGCACTGACCACCCATCACCCCGAGCACTGCGCACCCAGCACCCTGAGTACTGAGCACCAAGCACCCTGAGCACTGAGCACCCAGCACCCTGAGCACTGAGCACCCAGCACCCTGAGTAGTGAGCACCCAACGTACTGAGCACCGACCACCCCGAGCTCTGAGCACCCAGCACCCTGAGTACTGAGCACCGAGCACCCCGAGCACTGAGCACCCAGCACACTGAGTACTGAGCTCCGAGCACCCCGAGCACTGAGCACCCAGCGCCCCGAGCACTGAGCAACCAGCACCCTGAGCACTGAGCACCCAGCACCCTGAGCACTGAGCACCCAGCACCCTGAGCACTGCGCACCCAGCACCCTGAGCACTGAGCACCCAGCACCCTGAGCACTGAGCACCCAGCACCCTGAGCACTGAGCACCCAGCTACCTGAGCACTGAGCACCCAGCACCCTGATTAGTGAGCACCCAACGTACTGAGCACCGAGCCCCCCGAGTACTGAGCACCCAGCACCCCGAGCACTGAGCACCCAGCACCCCGAACACTGAGCACCTAGCACCCTGAGTGATGAGCACCCAGCACCCTGAGTACTGAGCACCCAGCACCCTGAGCACTGAGCACCCAGCACCCTGAGTACTGAGCACCCAACACCCCAAGCACTGAGCACCCTGAGTACTGAGCACCCAGCACCCCAAGCACTGAGCACCCTGAGTACTGAGCACCCAACACCCTGAGTACTGCGCACCCAGCACCCCAAGCACTGAGCACCCTGAGTACTGAGCACCCAGTACCCTGAGCACTGAACACACAGCACCCTGAGTACTGAGCACCCCGAGCACTGAGCACCCAGCATACTGAGTACTGAGCACCCAGCACCCTGAGTACTGAGCACCCAGCACCCTGAGCACTGAGCACCCAGCACCCTGAGTACTGAGCATCAAGCACGCCGAGCACTGAGCACCCAGCACCCTGAGTACTGAGCACTGAGCACCCAGGACCCCGAGCACTGAGCACCCAGCATACTGAGTACTGAGCACCCAGCACCCTGAGTACTGAGCACCCAGCACCCTGAGCACTGAGCACCCAGCACCTTGAGCACTGAGCACCGAGCACCCCGAGCACTGAGCACCCAGCACCCCGAGCACTGAGCACCCAGCACCCTGAGAACTGAGCACCCAGCACCCTGAGTACTGAGCACCCAGCACCCTGAGTACTGAGCACCCAGCACCCTGAGCACTGAGCACCCAGCACCCTGAGCACTGAGCACCCAGAACCCTGAGTACTGAGCACCCAGCACCCCGAGTACTAAGCACCGAGCACCCTGAGCACTGAGCACCCAGCACCCTGAGCACTGAGCACCCAGCACCCTGAGCACTGAGCACCGAGCACCCTGAGCACTGAGCACCCAGCGCCCCGAGCACTGAGCACCCAGAAACCTGAGCACTGAGCACCCAGCACCCTGAGCACTGAGCACCCAGCACCCCGAGCACTGAGCACCCAGCACCCCGAACACTGAGCACCTAGCACCCTGAGTAATGAGCATCCAGCACCCTGAGTACTGAGCACCCAGCACCCTGAGCACTGAGCACCCAGCACCCTGAGTACTGAGCACCCAACACCCCAAGCACTGAGCACCCTGAGTACTGAGCACCCAGCACCCCAAGCACTGAGCACCCTGAGTACTGAGCACCCAACAGCCTGAGTGCTGCGCACCCAGCACCCCAAGCACTGAGCACCCTGAGTACTGAGCACCCAGTACCCTGAGCACTGAACACACAGCACCCTGAGTACTGAGCACCCCGAGCACTGAGCACCCAGCATACTGAGTACTGAGCACCCAGCACCCTGAGTACTGAGCACCCAGCACCCTGAGCACTGAGCACCCAGCACCCTGAGTACTGAGCATCAAGCACCCCGAGCACTGAGCACCCTGAGTACTGAGCACCCAGTACCCTGAGCACTGAACACACAGCACCCTGAGTAGTGAGCACCCCGAGTACTGAGCACCCAGCATACTGAGTACTGAGCACCCAGCACCCTGAGTACTGAGCACCCAGCACCCTGAGCACTGAGCACCCAGCACCCTGAGTACTGAGCATCAAGCACCCCGAGCACTGATCACCCAGCACCCTGAGTACTGAGCACTGAGCACCCAGCACCCCGAGCACTGAGCACCCAGCACCCTGAGTACTGAGCACTGAGCACCCTGAGTACTGAGCACTGAGCACCCTGAGTACTGAGCACGCAGCACCCTGAGTACTGAGCACCCAGCACCCCGAGCACTGAGTACCCAGCACCCTGAGCACTGAGCACCCAGCACCCTGAGCACTGAGCACCCAGCACGCTGAGCACTGAGCACCCAGCACCCTGAGCACTGAGCACCCAGCACCCTGAGTACTGAGCACTGTGCACCCAGCACCAAGAGCACTGAGCACCCAGCACCCTGAGTACTGAGCACTGAGCACCCAGCACCCCGAGCACTGAGCACCCAGCACTCTGAGCACTGAGCACCCAGCACCCGAGTACTGATCACCCAGCACCCTGAGTACTGAGCACCCAGCACCCTGAGTACTGAGCACCCAGCACCCCGAGTACTGAGCACCCAGCACCCTGAGCACTGAGCACCCAGCACCCTGAGCACTGAGCACCCAGCACCCCGAGCCCTGTGCACCCAGCACCCTGAGTACTGAGCACCCAGCACTCTGAGCACTGAGCACCCAGCACCCTGAGCACTGAGCACCCAGCACCCTGAGCACTCAGCACCCAGCACCCTGAGCACTGAGCACCCAGCACCCTGAGTAGTGAGCACCCAACGTACTGAGCACTGAGCACCCCGAGCACTGAGCACCCAGCACCCCGAGCACTGAGTACCCAGCACGCTGAGCACTGAGCACCCAGCACCCTGAGCACTGAGCACCGAGCACCCTGAGCACTGAGCACCCAGCACCCTGAGAACTGAGCACCCAGCACCCTGAGTACTGAGCACCCAGCACCCTGAGTACTGAGCACCCAGCACCCTGAGCACTGAGCACCCAGCACCCTGAGCACTGAGCACCCAGAACCCTGAGTACTGAGCACCCAGCACCCCGAGTACTAAGCACCGAGCACCCTGAGCACTGAGCACCCAGCACCCTGAGCACTGAGCACCCAGCACCCTGAGTACTGAGCACCCAGCACCCTGAGCACTGAGCACCGAGCACCCTGAGCACTGAGCACCCAGCGCCCCGAGCACTGAGCACCCAGAAACCTGAGCACTGAGCACCCAGCACCCTGAGCACTGAGCACCCAGCACCCCGAGCACTGAGCACCCAGCACCCCGAACACTGAGCACCTAGCACCCTGAGTAATGAGCATCCAGCACCCTGAGTACTGAGCACCCAGCACCCTGAGCACTGAGCACCCAGCACCCTGAGTACTGAGCACCCAACACCCCAAGCACTGAGCACCCTGAGTACTGAGCACCCAGCACCCCAAGCACTGAGCACCCTGAGTACTGAGCACCCAACAGCCTGAGTGCTGCGCACCCAGCACCCCAAGCACTGAGCACCCTGAGTACTGAGCACCCAGTACCCTGAGCACTGAACACACAGCACCCTGAGTACTGAGCACCCCGAGCACTGAGCACCCAGCATACTGAGTACTGAGCACCCAGCACCCTGAGTACTGAGCACCCAGCAACCTGAGCACTGAGCACCCACCACCCTGAGTACTGAGCATCAAGCACCCCGAGCACTGAGCACCCTGAGTACTGAGCACCCAGTACACTGAGCACTGAACACACAGCACCCTGAGTAGTGAGCACCCCGAGTACTGAGCACCCAGCATACTGAGTACTGAGCACCCAGCACCCTGAGTACTGAGCACCCAGCACCCTGAGCACTGAGCACCCAGCACCCTGAGTACTGAGCATCAAGCACCCCGGGCACTGATCACCCAGCACCCTGAGTACTGAGCACTGAGCACCCAGCACCCCGAGCACTGAGCACCCAGCACCCTGTGTACTGAGCACTGAGCACCCAGCACCCTGAGTACTGAGCATCAAGCACCCCGAGCACTGAGCACCCAGCACCCTGAGTACTGAGCACTGACCACCCAGCACCCAGAGCCCTGAGCACCCAGCACCCTGAGTACTGAGCACTGAGCACCCAGCACCCCGAGCACTGAGCAACCAGCACCCTGAGCACTGAGCACCCAGCACCCGAGTACTGAGCACCCAGCACCCTGAGTACTGAGCACCCAGCTCCCTGAGTACTGAGCACCCAGCACCCCGAGAACTGAGCACCCAGCACCCTGAGTACTGAGCACCCAGCACCCTGAGCACTGAGCACCCAGCACCCTGAGCACTGAGCACCCAGCACCCTGAGTACTGAGCACCCAGCACCCTGAGTACTAATCACCGAGCACCCTGAGCACTGAGCACCCAGCACCCTGAGCACTGAGCACCCAGCACCCTGAGTACTGAGCACCCAGCACCAAGAGCACTGAGCACCCAGCACCCTGAGTACTGAGCACATAGCACCCTGAGCACTGAGCACCGAGCAGGCTGAGCACTGAGCACCCAGCAACCTGAGGACTGAGCACCCAGCACCCCGAGCACTGAGCACCCAGCACCCTGAGCACTGAGCACCCTGAGTACTGAGCACTGAGCACCCTGAGTACTGAGCACTGAGCACCCTGAGTACTGAGCACCCAGCACCCTGAGTACTGAGCACCCAGCACCCCGAGCACTGAGTACCCAGCACCCTGAGCACTGAGCACCCTGAGCACTGAGCACCCAGCACGCTGAGCACTGAGCACCCAGCACCCTGAGTACTGAGCACTGTGCACCCAGCACCAAGAGCATTGAGCACCCAGCACCCTGAGTACTGAGCACTGAGCACCCAGCACCCCGAGCACTGAGCACCCAGCACTCTGAGCACTGAGCACCCAGCACCCGAGTACTGATCACCCAGCACCCTGAGTACTGAGCACCCAGCACCCTGAGTACTGAGCACCCAGCACCCCGAGTACTGAGCACCCAGCACCCTGAGCACTGAGCACCCAGCACCCTGAGCACTGAGCACCCAGCACCCCGAGCACTGTGCACCCAGCACCCTGAGTACTGAGCACCCAGCACCCTGAGCACTGAGCACCCAGCACCCTGAGCACTCAGCACCCAGCACCCTGAGCACTGAGCACCCAGCACCCTGAGTAGTGAGCACCCAAATTACTGAGCACCGAGCACCCCGAGCACTGAGCACCCAGCACCCCGAGTACTGAGCACCGAGCACCCCGAGCACTGAGCACCCAGCACACTGAGTACTGAGCTCCGAGCACCCCGAGCACTGAGTACAAAGCGCCCCGAGCACTGAGCACCCAGAACCCTGGGCACTGAGCACCCAGCACCCTGAGCACTGAGCACCCAGCACCCCGAGCACTGAGCACCCAGCACCCCGAGCACTGAGCACTGAGCACCCTGAGAACTGAGCACCCAGCACCCTGAACAATGAGCACCCAGCACCCCGAGCACAGAGCACCCAGCACCCAGAGCACTGAGCACTGAGCACCCTGAGTACTGAGCACCCAGCACCCCGAGCACTGAGCACCGAGCACCCTGAGCACTGAGCAGCCAGCACCCTGAGTACTAAGCACCCAGCACCCTGAGTACTAAGCACCCAGCAACCTGAGTACTGAGCACACAGCACCCTGAGTACTGAGCACCCAGCACCCTGAGTACTGAGCACCCAGCGTACTGAGCACCAAGCACCCCGAGCACTGAGCACCCAGCACCCTGAGTACTGAGCACCCAGCACCCTGAGCACTGAGCACCCAGCACCCTGAGTACTGAGCACCGAGCACCCTGAGTACTGAGCACCCAGCACCCTGAGTACTGAGTACCCAGAAACCTGAGTACTGAGCACCCAGCATACTGAGCACCGAGCACCCAGCACCCTGAGTACTGAGCACCCAGCACCCTGAGCACTGAGCACACAGCACCCTGAGTACTGAGCACTGAGCACCCGGAGTACTGAGCACCGAAAACCCTGAGTACTGAGCACCCAGCACCCTGAGCACTGAGCAACCAGCACCCTGAGCACTGAGCACCCAGCACCCTGAGCACTGAGCACCCTTAGTACTGAGCACTGAGCACCCTGAGTACTGAGCACTGAGCACCCTGAGTACTGAGCACCCAGCACCCTGAGTACTGAGCACCCAGCACCCTGAGCAATGATCACCCTGAGTACTGAGCACCCAGCACCTTGAGCACTGAGCACCCAGCACCCCGAGCACTGAGCACCCAGCACCCGGAGTACTGAGCACCCAGCACCCTGAGTACTAAGCACCGAGCACCCTGAGTACTGAGCACACAGCACCCTGAGCACTGAACACACAGCACCCTGAGTACTGAGCACCCCGAGCACTGAGCACCCAGCACCCTCAGTACTGAGCACCGAGCACCCCGAGCACTGAGCACACAGCACCCTGAGTACTGAGCACCCAGCACCCTGAGCACTGAGCACCCAGCACCCTGAGCACTCAGCACCCAGCACCCTGAGCACTGAGCACCCAGCACCCTGAGTAGTGAGCACCCAAATTACTGAGCACCGAGCACCCCGAGCACTGAGCACCCAGCACCCCGAGTACTGAGCACCGAGCACCCCGAGCACTGAGCACCCAGCACACTGAGTACTGAGCTCCGAGCACCCCGAGCACTGAGTACAAAGCGCCCCGAGCACTGAGCACCCAGAACCCTGGGCACTGAGCACCCAGCACCCTGAGCACTGAGCACCCAGCACCCCGAGCACTGAGCACCCAGCACCCCGAGCACTGAGCACTGAGCACCCTGAGAACTGAGCACCCAGCACCCTGAGCAATGAGCACCCAGCACCCCGAGCACAGAGCACCCAGCACCCAGAGCACTGAGCACTGAGCACCCTGAGTACTGAGCACCCAGCACCCCGAGCACTGAGCACCGAGCACCCTGAGCACTGAGCAGCCAGCACCCTGAGTACTAAGCACCCAGCACCCTGAGTACTAAGCACCCAGCAACCTGAGTACTGAGCACACAGCACCCTGAGTACTGAGCACCCAGCACCCTGAGTACTGAGCACCCAGCGTACTGAGCACCAAGCACCCCGAGCACTGAGCACCCAGCACCCTGAGTACTGAGCACCCAGCACCCTGAGCACTGAGCACCCAGCACCCTGAGTACTGAGCACCGAGCACCCTGAGTACTGAGCACCCAGCACCCTGAGTACTGAGTACCCAGAAACCTGAGTACTGAGCACCCAGCATACTGAGCACCGAGCACCCAGCACCCTGAGTACTGAGCACCCAGCACCCTGAGCACTGAGCACACAGCACCCTGAGTACTGAGCACTGAGCACCCGGAGTACTGAGCACCGAAAACCCTGAGTACTGAGCACCCAGCACCCTGAGCACTGAGCAACCAGCACCCTGAGCACTGAGCACCCAGCACCCTGAGCACTGAGCACCCTTAGTACTGAGCACTGAGCACCCTGAGTACTGAGCACTGAGCACCCTGAGTACTGAGCACCCAGCACCCTGAGTACTGAGCACCCAGCACCCTGAGCAATGATCACCCTGAGTACTGAGCACCCAGCACCTTGAGCACTGAGCACCCAGCACCCCGAGCACTGAGCACCCAGCACCCGGAGTACTGAGCACCCAGCACCCTGAGTACTAAGCACCGAGCACCCTGAGTACTGAGCACACAGCACCCTGAGCACTGAACACACAGCACCCTGAGTACTGAGCACCCCGAGCACTGAGCACCCAGCACCCTCAGTACTGAGCACCGAGCACCCCGAGCACTGAGCACCCAGCACCCCGAGCAATGAGCACCCAGCACCCTGAGTACTGAGCACCCAGCACCCTGAGTACTGAGCACTGAGCACCCAGCACCCGGAGTACTGAGCACCCAGCACCCTGAGTACTAAGCACCGAGCACCCTGAGTACTGAGCACCCAGCACCCTGAGCACTGAGCACCCAGCACCCTGAGCACTGAGCACACAGCACCCTGAGCACTGAGCACCCAGCAACCTGAGTACTGAGCACTGAGCACCCAGCACCCCGAGCACTGAGCCCCCAGCACCCTGAGTACTGAGCACTGAGCACCCAGCACCCCAAGCACTGAGCACCCAGCACCCTGAGCACTGAGCACCCAGCACCCGAGTAGTGAGCACCCAGCACCCTGAGTACTAAGCACACAGCTCCCTGAGTACTGAGCACCCAGCACCCCGAGAACTGAGCACCCAGCACCCTGAGTACTGAGCACCCAGCACCCTGAGCACTGAGCACCCAGCACCCTGAGCACTGAGCACCCAGCACCCTGAGTACTGAGCACCCAGCACCCTGAGTACTAAGCACCGAGCACCCTGAGCACTGAGCACCCAGCACCCTGAGCACTGAGCACCCAGCACCCTGAGTACTGAGCACCCAGCACCCCGAGCACTGAGCACCCAGCACCCTGAGTACTGAGCACCCAGCACCCTGAGCACTGAGCACCGAGCACCCTGAGCACTGAGCACCCAGCACCCTGAGGACTGAGCACCCAGCACCCAGAGCACTGAGCACCCAGCACCCTGAGCACTGAGCACCCTGAGTACTGAGCACTGAGCACCCTGAGTACTGAGCACTGAGCACCCTGAGTACTGAGCACCCAGCACCCTGAGTACTGAGCACCCAGCACCCCGAGCACTGAGTACCCAGCACCCTGAGCACTGAGCACCCAGCACCCTGAGCACTGAGCACCCAGCACCCTGAGCACTGAGCACCCAGCACACTGAGCACTGAGCACCCAGCACCCTGAGTACTGAGCACTGTGCACCCAGCACCAAGAGCACTGAGCACCCAGCACCCTGAGTACTGAGCACTGAGCACCCAGCACCCCGAGCACTGAGCACCCAGCACTCTGAGCACTGAGCACCCAGCACCCGAGTACTGATCACCCAGCACCCTGAGTACTGAGCACCCAGCACCCTGAGTACTGAGCACCCAGCACCCCGAGTACTGAGCACCCAGCACCCTGAGCACTGAGCACCCAGCACCCTGAGCACTGAGCACCCAGCACCCCGAGCACTGTGCACCCAGCACCCTGAGTACTGAGCACCCAGCACCCTGAGCACTGATCACCCAGCACCCTGAGCACTCAGCACCCAGCACCCTGAGCACTGAGCACCCAGCACCCTGAGTAGTGAGCACCCAACGTACTGAGCACCGAGCACCCCGAGCACTGAGCACCCAGCACCCCGAGTACTGAGCACCGAGCACCCCGAGCACTGAGCACCCAGCACACTGAGTACTGAGCTCCGAGCACCCCGAGCACTGAGTACCCAGCGCCCCGAGCACTGAGCACCCAGAACCCTGGGCACTGAGCACCCAGCACCCTGAGCACTGAGCACCCAGCACCCCGAGCACTGAGCACCCAGCACCCCGAGCACTGAGCACTGAGCACCCTGAGAACTGAGCACCCAGCACCCTGAGCAATGAGCACCCAGCACCCCGAGCACAGAGCACCAAGCACCCAGAGCACTGAGCACTGAGCACCCTGAGTACTGAGCACCCAGCACCCCGAGCACTGAGCACCGAGCACCCTGAGCACTGAGCAGCCAGCACCCTGAGTACTAAGCACCCAGCACCCTGAGTACTAAGCACCCAGCACCCTGAGTACTCAGCACACAGCACCCTGAGTACTGAGCACCCAGCACCCTGAGTACTGAGCACCCAGCGTACTGAGCACCGAGCACCCCGAGCACTGAGCACCCAGCACCCTGAGTACTGAGCACCCAGCACCCTGAGCACTGAGCACCCAGCACCCTGAGTACTGAGCACCGAGCACCCTGAGTACTGAGCACCCAGCACCCTGAGTACTGAGTACAGAGAAACCTGAGTACTGAGCACCCAGCGTACTGAGCACCGAGCACCCAGTACCCTGAGTACTGAGCACCCAGCACCCTGAGCACTGAGCACCCAGCACCCTGAGTACTGAGCACTGAGCACCCGGAGTACTGAGCACCGAAAACCCTGAGTACTGAGCACCCAGCACCCTGAGCAC
Source organism: Microtus oregoni (assembly GCF_018167655.1). Taxonomy (NCBI): domain Eukaryota; kingdom Metazoa; phylum Chordata; class Mammalia; order Rodentia; family Cricetidae; genus Microtus; species Microtus oregoni. Next base: position 842,415 of record NW_024543262.1, read on the forward strand.
TGAGCAACCAGCACCCTGAGCACTGAGCACCCAGCACCCTGAGCAATGAGCACCCTTAGTACTGAGCACTGAGCACCCTGAGTACTGAGCACTGAGCACCCTGAGTACTGAGCACCCAGCACCCTGAGTACTGAGAACCCAGTACCCTGAGCAATGATCACCCTGAGTACTGAGCACCCAGCACCTTGAGCACTGAGCACTGAGCACCCCGAGCACTGAGCACCCAGCACCCGGAGTACTGAGCACCCAGCACCCTGAGTACTAAGCACCGAGCACCCTGAGTACTGAGCACCCAGCACCATGAGCACTGAACACACAGCACCCTGAGTACTGAGCACCCCGAGCACTGAGCACCCAGCACCCTGAGTACTGAGCACCGAGCACCCCGAGCACTGAGCACCCAGCACCCCGAGCACTGAGCACCCAGCACCCTGAGTACTGAGCACCCAGCACCCTGAGTACTGAGCACTGAGCACCCAGCACCCGGAGTACTGAGCACCCAGCACCCTGAGTACTAAGCACCGAGCACCCTGAGTACTGAGCACCCAGCACCCTGAGCACTGAGCACCCAGCACCCTGAGCACTGAGCACCCAGCACCCTGAGCACTGAGCACCCAGCACCCTGAGTACTGAGCACTGAGCACCCAGCACCCCGAGCACTGAGCCCCCAGCACCCTGAGTACTGAGCACTGAGCACCCAGCACCCCAAGCACTGAGCACCCAGCACCCTGAGCACTGAGCACCCAGCACCCGAGTACTGAGCACCCAGCACCCTGAGTACTAAGCACACAGCTCCCTGAGTACTGAGCACCCAGCACCCCGAGAACTGAGCACCCAGCACCCTGAGTACTGAGCACCCAGCACCCTGAGCACTGAGCACCCAGCACCCTGAGCACTGAGCACCCAGCACCCTGAGTACTGAGCACCCAGCACCCTGAGTACTAAGCACCGAGCACCCTGAGCACTGAGCACCCAGCACCCTGAGCACTGAGCACCCAGCACCCTGAGTACTGAGCACCCAGCACCCCGAGCACTGAGCACCCAGCACCCTGAGTACTGAGCACCCAGCACCCTGAGCACTGAGCACCGAGCACCCTGAGCACTGAGCAACCAGCACCCTGAGGACTGAGCACCCAGCACCCCGAGCACTGAGCACCCAGCACCCTGAGCACTGAGCACCCTGAGTACTGAGCACTGAGCACCCTGAGTACTGAGCACTGAGCACCCTGAGTACTGAGCACCCAGCACCCTGAGTACTGAGCACCCAGCACCCCGAGCACTGAGTACCCAGCACCCTGAGCACTGAGCACCCAGCACCCTGAGCACTGAGCACCCAGCACCCTGAGCACTGAGCACCCAGCACACTGAGCACTGAGCACCCAGCACCCTGAGTACTGAGCACTGTGCACCCAGCACCAAGAGCACTGAGCACCCAGCACCCTGAGTACTGAGCACTGAGCACCCAGCACCCCAAGCACTGAGCACCCAGCACTCTGAGCACTGAGCACCCAGCACCCGAGTACTGATCACCCAGCACCCTGAGTACTGAGCACCCAGCACCCTGAGTACTGAGCACCCAGCACCCCGAGTACTGAGCACCCAGCACCCTGAGCACTGAGCACCCAGCACCCTGAGCACTGAGCACCCAGCACCCCGAGCACTGCGCACCCAGCACCCTGAGTACTGAGCACCCAGCACCCTGAGCACTGAGCACCCAGCACCCTGAGCACTCAGCACCCAGCACCCTGAGCACTGAGCACCCAGCACCCTGAGTAGTGAGCACCCAACGTACTGAGCACCGAGCACCCCGAGCACTGAGCACCCAGCACCCTGAGTACTGAGCACCGAGCACAACGAGCACTGAGCACCCAGCACACTGAGTACTGAGCTCCGAGCACCCCGAGCACTGAGTACCCAGCGCCCCGAGCACTGAGCACCCAGAACCCTGAGCACTGAGCACCCAGCACCCTGAGCACTGAGCACCCAGCACCCCTAGCACTGAGCACCCAGCACCCCGAGCACTGAGCACTGAGCACCCTGAGTACTGAGCACCCAGCACCCTGAGCAATGAGCACCCAGCACCCCGAGCACAGAGCACCCAGCACCCATAGCACTGAGCACTGACCACCCTGAGTACTGAGCACCCAGCACCCCGAGCACTGAGCACCGAGCACCCTGAGCACTGAGCAGCCAGCACCCTGAGTACTAAGCACCCAGCACCCTGAGTACTAAGCACCCAGCACCCTGAGTACTGAGCACACAGCACCCTGAGTACTGAGCACCCAGCACCCTGAGTACTGAGCACCCAGCGTACTGAGCACTGAGCACCCCGAGCACTGAGCACCCAGCACCCTGAGTACTGAGCACCCAGCACCCTGAGCACTGAGCACCCAGCACCCTGAGCACTGAGCACCCAGCACCCTGAGTACTGAGCACCCAGCACCCCGAGCACTGAGTACCCAGCACCCTGAGCACTGAGCACCCAGCACCCTGAGCACTGAGCACCCAGCACCCTGAGCACTGAGCACCCAGCACCCTGAGCACTGAGCACCCAGCACCCTGAGTACTGAGCACTGTGCACCCAGCACCAAGAGCACTGAGCTCCCAGCACCCTGAGTACTGAGCACTGAGCACCCAGCACCCCAAGCACTGAGCACCCAGCACTCTGAGCACTGAGCACCCAGCACCCGAGTACTGAGCACCCAGCACCCTGAGTACTGAGCACCCAGCACCCTGAGTACTGAGCACCCAGCACTCCGAGCACTGAGCACCCGGAGTACTGAGCACCGAAAACCCTGAGTACTGAGCACCCAGCACCCTGAGCACTGAGCAACCAGCACCCTGAGCACTGAGCACCCAGCACCATGAGCACTGAGCACCCAGCACCCTGAGTACTGATCACCGAGCACCCCGAACACTGAGCACCCAGCACCCTGAGCACTGAGCACCCTTAGTACTGAGCACTGAGCACCCTGAGTACTGAGCACCCCGCACCCTGAGCAATGATCACCCTGAGTACTGAGCACCCAGCACCTTGAGCACTGAGCACTGAGCACCCCGAGCACTGAGCACCCAGCACCCGGAGTACTGAGCACCCAGCACCCTGAGTACTAAGCACCGAGCACCCTGAGTACTGAGCACCCAGCACCCTGAGAACTGAACACACAGCACCCTGAGTACTGAGCACCCCGAGCACTGAGCACCCAGCACCCTGAGTACTGAGCACCGAGCACCCCGAGTACTGAGCACCCAGCACCCCGAGCACTGAGCACCCAGCACCCTGAGTACTGAGCACCCAGAACCCTGAGTACTGAGCACTGAGCACCCAGCACCCGGAGTACTGAGCACCCAGCACCCTGAGTACTAAGCACCGAGCACCCTGAGTACTGAGCACCCAGCACCCTGAGGACTGAGCACCCAGCACCCCGAGCACTGAGCACCCAGCACCCTGAGCACTGAGCACCCTGAGTACTGAGCACTGAGCACCCTGAGTACTGAGCACTGAGCACCCTGAGTACTGAGCACCCAGCACCCTGAGTACTGAGCACCCAGCACCCCGAGCACTGAGTACCCAGCACCCTGAGCACTGAGCACCCAGCACCCTGAGCACTGAGCACCCAGCACGCTGAGCACTGAGCACCCAGCACCCTGAGCACTGAGCACACAGCACCCTGAGTACTGAGCACTGTGCACCCAGCACCAAGAGCACTGAGCACCCAGCACCCTGAGTACTGAGCACTGAGCACCCAGCACCCCGAGCACTGAGCACCCAGCACTCTGAGCACTGAGCACCCAGCACCCGAGTACTGATCACCCAGCACCCTGAGTACTGAGCACCCAGCACCCTGAGTACTGAGCACCCAGCACCCCGAGTACTGAGCACCCAGCACCCTGAGCACTGAGCACCCAGCACCCTGAGCACTGAGCACCCAGCACCCCGAGCCCTGTGCACCCAGCACCCTGAGTACTGAGAACCCAGCACCCTGAGCACTGAGCACCCAGCACCCTGAGCACTGAGCACCCAGCACCCTGAGCACTCAGCACCCAGCACCCTGAGCACTGAGCACCCAGCACCCTGAATAGTGAGCACCCAACGTACTGAGCACCGAGCACGCCGAGCACTGAGCACCCAGCACCCCGAGCACTGAGTACCCAGCACCCTGAGCACTGAGCACCCAGCACCCTGAGCACTGAGCACCCAGCACCCTGAGCACTGAGCACCCAGCACCCTGAGCACTGAGCACCCAGCACCCTGAGTACTGAGCACTGTGCACCCAGCACCAAGAGCACTGAGCACCCAGCACCCTGAGTACTGAGCCCTGAGCACCCAGCACCCCAAGCACTGAGCACCCAGCACTCTGAGCACTGAGCACCCAGCACCCGAGTACTGATCACCCAGCACCCTGAGTACTGAGCACCCAGCACCCTGAGTACTGAGCACCCAGCTCCCCGAGTATTGAGCACCCAGCACCCTGAGCACTGAGCACCCAGCACCCTGAGCACTGAGCACCCATCACCCCGAGCACTGCGCACCCAGCACCCTGAGTACTGAGCACCAAGCACCCTGAGCACTGAGCACCCAGCACCCTGAGCACTCAGCACCCAGCACCCTGAGCACTGAGCACCCAGCACCCTGAGTAGTGAGCACCCAACGTACTGAGCACCGAGCACCCCGAGCTCTGAGCACCCAGCACCCTGAGTACTGAGCACCGAGCACCCCGAGCACTGAGCACCCAGCACCCTGAGCACTGAGCTCCGAGCACCCCGAGCACTGAGCACCCAGCACCCTGAGCACTGAGCACCCAGCACCCTGAGCACTGAGCACCCAGCACCCTGAGCACTGAGCACCCAGCACCCTGAGCACTGAGCACCCAGCACCCTGATTAGTGATCACCCAACGTACTGAGCACAGAGCACCCCGAGTACTGAGCACCCAGCACCCCGAGCACTGAGCACCCAGCACCCCGAACACTGAGCACCTAGCACCCTGAGTGATGAGCACCCAGCACCCTGAGTACTGAGCACCCAGCACCCTGAGCACTGAGCACCCAGCACCCTGAGTACTGAGCACCCAACACCCCAAGCACTGAGCACCCTGAGTACTGAGCACCCAGCACCCCAAGCACTGAGCACCGTGAGTACTGAGCACCCAACACCCTGAGTACTGCGCACCCAGCACCCCAAGCACTGAGCACCCTGAGTACTGAGCACCCAGTACCCTGAGCACTGAACACACAGCACCCTGAGTACTGAGCACCCCGAGCACTGAGCACCCAGCATACTGAGTACTGAGCACCCAGCACCCTGAGTACTGAGCACCCAGCACCCTGAGCACTGAGCACCCAGCACCCTGAGTACTGAGCATCAAGCACCCCGAGCACTGAGCACCCAGCACCCTGAGTACTGAGCACTGAGCACCCAGGACCCCGAGCACTGAGCACCCAGCATACTGAGTACTGAGCACCCAGCACCCTGAGTACTGAGCACCCAGCACCCTGAGCACTGAGCACCCAGCACCTTGAGCACTGAGCACCGAGCACCCCGAGCACTGAGCACCCAGCACCCCGAGCACTGAGCACCCAGCACCCTGAGAACTGAGCACCCAGCACCCTGAGTACTGAGCAGCCAGCACCCTGAGTACTGAGCACCCAGCACCCTGAGCACTGAGCACCCAGCAACCTGAGCACTGAGCACCCAGAACCCTGAGTACTGAGCACCCAGCACCCCGAGTACTAAGCACCGAGCACCCTGAGCACTGAGCACCCAGCACCCTGAGCACTGAGCACCCAGCACCCTGAGTACTGAGCACCCAGCACCCTGAGCACTGAGCACCGAGCACCCTGAGCACTGAGCACCCAGCGCCCCGAGCACTGAGCACCCAGAAACCTGAGCACTGAGCACCCAGCACCCTGAGCACTGAGCACCCAGCACCCCGAGCACTGAGCACCCAGCACCCCGAACACTGAGCACCTAGCACCCTGAGTAATGAGCATCCAGCACCCTGAGTACTGAGCACCCAGCACCCTGAGCACTGAGCACCCAGCACCCTGAGTACTGAGCACCCAACACCCCAAGCACTGAGCACCCTGAGTACTGAGCACCCAGCACCCCAAGCACTGAGCACCCTGAGTACTGAGCACCCAACAGCCTGAGTGCTGCGCACCCAGCACCCCAAGCACTGAGCACCCTGAGTACTGAGCACCCAGTACCCTGAGCACTGAACACACAGCACCCTGAGTACTGAGCACCCCGAGCACTGAGCACCCAGCATACTGAGTACTGAGCACCCAGCACCCCGAGTACTGAGCAGCCAGCATACTGAGTACTGAGCACCCAGCACCCTGAGTACTGAGCACCCAGCACCCTGAGCACTGAGCACCCAGCACCCTGAGTACTGAGCATCAAGCACCCCGAGCACTGAGCACCCAGCACCCTGAGTACTGAGCACTGAGCTCCCAGCACCCCGAGCACTGAGCACCCAGCAACCTGTGTACTGAGCACTGAGCACCCAGCATCCTGAGTACTGAGCATCAAGCACCCCGAGCACTGAGCACCCAGCACCCTGAGTACTGAGCACTGACCACCCAGCACCCCGAGCACTGAGCACCCAGCACCCTGAGTACTGAGCACTGAGCACCCAGCACCCCGAGCACGGAGCACCCAGCACCCTGAGCACTGAGCACCCAGCACCCAAGTACTGAGCACCCAGCACCCTGAGTACTGAGCACCCAGCTCCCTGAGTACTGAGCACCCAGCACCCCGAGAACTGAGCACCCAGCACCCTGAGTACTGAGCACCCAGCACCCTGAGCACTGAGCACCCAGCACCCTGAGCACTGAGCACCCAGCACCCTGAGTACTGAGCACCCAGCACCCTGAGTACTAAGCACCGAGCACCCTGAGCACTGAGCACCCAGCACCCTGAGCACTGAGCACAGAGCACCATGAGTACTGAGCACCCAGCACCCTGAGCACTGAGCACCCAGCACCCTGAGTACTGAGCACCCAGCACCCTGAGCACTGAGCACCGAGCACCCTGAGCACTGAGCACCCAGCACCCTGAGGACTGAGCACCCAGCACCCCGAGCACTGAGCACCCAGCACCCTGAGCACTGAGCACCCTGAGTACTGAGCACTGAGCACCCTGAGTACTGAGCACTGAGCACCCTGAGTACTGAGCACGCAGCACCCTGAGTACTGAGCACCCAGCACCCCAAGCACTGAGTACCCAGCACCCTGAGCACTGAGCACCCAGCACCCTGAGCACTGAGCACCCAGCACGCTGAGCACTGAGCACCCAGCACCCTGAGCACTGAGCACCCAGCACCCTGAGTACTGAGCACTGTGCACCCAGTACCAAGAGCACTGAGCACCCAGCACCCTGAGTACTGAGCACTGAGCACCCAGCACCCCGAGCACTGAGCACCCAGCACTCTGAGCACTGAGCACCCAGCACCCGAGTACTGATCACCCAGCACCCTGAGTACTGAGCACCCAGCACCCTGAGTACTGAGCACCCAGCACACCGAGTACTGAACACCCAGCACCCTGAGCACTGAGCACCCAGCACCCTGAGCACTGAGCACCCAGCACCCCGAGCCCTGTGCACCCAGCACCCTGAGTACTGAGCACCCAGCACCCTGAGCACTGAGCACCCAGCACCCTGAGCACTGAGCACCCAGCACAGTGAGCACTCAGCACCCAGCACCCTGAGCACTGAGCACCCAGCACCCTGAGTAGTGAGCACCCAACGTACTGAGCACCGAGCACCCCGAGCACTGAGCACCCAGCACCCCGAGCAGTGAGTACCCAGCACGCTGAGCACTGAGCACCCAGCACCCTGAGCACTGAGCACCCAGCACCCTGAGCACTGAGCACCCAGCACCCTGAGCACTGAGCACCCAGCACCCTGAGTACTGAGCACTGTGCACCCAGCACCAAGAGCACTGAGCACCCAGCACCCTGAGTACTGAGCCCTGAGCAACCAGCACCCCAAGCACTGAGCACCCAGCACTCTGAGCACTGAGCACCCAGCACCCGAGTACTGATCACCCAGCACCCTGAGTACTGAGCACCCAGCACCCTGAGTACTGAGCACCCAGCTCCCCGAGTACTGAGCACCCAGCACCCTGAGCACTGAGCACCCAGCACCCTGAGCACTGAGCACCCATCACCCCGAGCACTGCGCACCCAGCACCCTGAGTACTGAGCACCAAGCAACCTGAGCACTGAGCACCCAGCACCCTGAGCACTCAGCACCCAGCACCCTGAGCACTGAGCACCCAGCACCCTGAGTAGTGAGCACCCAACGTACTGAGCACCGAGCACCCCGAGCTCTGAGCACCCAGCACCCTGAGTACTGAGCACCGAGCACCCCGAGCACTGAGCACCCAGCACCCTGAGCACTGAGCTCCGAGCACCCCGAGCACTGAGCACCCAGCACCCTGAGCACTGAGCACCCAGCACCCTGAGCACTGAGCACCCAGCACCCTGAGCACTGAGCACCCAGCACCCTGAGCACTGAGCACCCAGCACCCTGATTAGTGATCACCCAACGTACTGAGCACAGAGCACCCCGAGTACTGAGCACCCAGCACCCCGAGCACTGAGCACCCAGCACCCCGAACACTGAGCACCTAGCACCCTGAGTGATGAGCACCCAGCACCCTGAGTACTGAGCACCCAGCACCCTGAGCACTGAGCACCCAGCACCCTGAGTACTGAGCACCCAACACCCCAAGCACTGAGCACCCTGAGTACTGAGCACCCAGCACCCCAAGCACTGAGCACCGTGAGTACTGAGCACCCAACACCCTGAGTACTGCGCACCCAGCACCCCAAGCACTGAGCACCCTGAGTACTGAGCACCCAGTACCCTGAGCACTGAACACACAGCACCCTGAGTACTGAGCACCCCGAGCACTGAGCACCCAGCATACTGAGTACTGAGCACCCAGCACCCTGAGTACTGAGCACCCAGCACCCTGAGCACTGAGCACCCAGCACCCTGAGTACTGAGCATCAAGCACCCCGAGCACTGAGCACCCAGCACCCTGAGTACTGAGCACTGAGCACCCAGGACCCCGAGCACTGAGCACCCAGCATACTGAGTACTGAGCACCCAGCACCCTGAGTACTGAGCACCCAGCACCCTGAGCACTGAGCACCCAGCACCTTGAGCACTGAGCACCGAGCACCCCGAGCACTGAGCACCCAGCACCCCGAGCACTGAGCACCCAGCACCCTGAGAACTGAGCACCCAGCACCCTGAGTACTGAGCACCCAGCACCCTGAGTACTGAGCACCCAGCACCCTGAGCACTGAGCACCCAGCAACCTGAGCACTGAGCACCCAGAACCCTGAGTACTGAGCACCCAGCACCCCGAGTACTAAGCACCGAGCACCCTGAGCACTGAGCACCCAGCACCCTGAGCACTGAGCACCCAGCACCCTGAGTACTGAGCACCCAGCACCCTGAGCACTGAGCACCGAGCACCCTGAGCACTGAGCACCCAGCGCCCCGAGCACTGAGCACCCAGAAACCTGAGCACTGAGCACCCAGCACCCTGAGCACTGAGCACCCAGCACCCCGAGCACTGAGCACCCAGCACCCCGAACACTGAGCACCTAGCACCCTGAGTAATGAGCATCCAGCACCCTGAGTACTGAGCACCCAGCACCCTGAGCACTGAGCACCCAGCACCCTGAGTACTGAGCACCCAACACCCCAAGCACTGAGCACCCTGAGTACTGAGCACCCAGCACCCCAAGCACTGAGCACCCTGAGTACTGAGCACCCAACAGCCTGAGTGCTGCGCACCCAGCACCCCAAGCACTGAGCACCCTGAGTACTGAGCACCCAGTACCCTGAGCACTGAACACACAGCACCCTGAGTACTGAGCACCCCGAGCACTGAGCACCCAGCATACTGAGTACTGAGCACCCAGCACCCCGAGTACTGAGCACCCAGCATACTGAGTACTGAGCACCCAGCACCCTGAGTACTGAGCACCCAGCACCCTGAGCACTGAGCACCCAGCACCCTGAGTACTGAGCATCAAGCACCCCGAGCACTGAGCACCCAGCACCCTGAGTACTGAGCACTGAGCTCCCAGCACCCCGAGCACTGAGCACCCAGCACCCTGTGTACTGAGCACTGAGCACCCAGCATCCTGAGTACTGAGCATCAAGCACCCCGAGCACTGAGCACCCAGCACCCTGAGTACTGAGCACTGACCACCCAGCACCCCGAGCACTGAGCACCCAGCACCCTGAGTACTGAGCACTGAGCACCCAGCACCCCGAGCACGGAGCACCCAGCACCCTGAGCACTGAGCACCCAGCACCCAAGTACTGAGCACCCAGCACCCTGAGTACTGAGCACCCAGCTCCCTGAGTACTGAGCACCCAGCACCCCGAGAACTGAGCACACAGCACCCTGAGTACTGAGCACCCAGCACCCTGAGCACTGAGCACCCAGCACCCTGAGCACTGAGCACCCAGCACCCTGAGTACTGAGCACCCAGCACCCTGAGTACTAAGCACCGAGCACCCTGAGCACTGAGCACCCAGCACCCTGAGCACTGAGCACAGAGCACCATGAGTACTGAGCACCCAGCACCCTGAGCACTGAGCACCCAGCACCCTGAGTACTGAGCACCCAGAACCCTGAGCACTGAGCACCGAGCACCCTGAGCACTGAGCACCCAGCACCCTGAGGACTGAGCACCCAGCACCCCGAGCACTGAGCACCCAGCACCCTGAGCACTGAGCACCCTGAGTACTGAGCACTGAGCACCCTGAGTACTGAGCACTGAGCACCCTGAGTACTGAGCACGCAGCACCCTGAGTACTGAGCACCCAGCACCCCAAGCACTGAGTACCCAGCACCCTGAGCACTGAGCACCCAGCACCCTGAGCACTGAGCACCCAGCACGCTGAGCACTGAGCACCCAGCACCCTGAGCACTGAGCACCCAGCACCCTGAGTACTGAGCACTGTGCACCCAGTACCAAGAGCACTGAGCACCCAGCACCCTGAGTACTGAGCACTGAGCACCCAGCACCCCGAGCACTGAGCACCCAGCACTCTGAGCACTGAGCACCCAGCACCCGAGTACTGATCACCCAGCACCCTGAGTACTGAGCACCCAGCACCCTGAGTACTGAGCACCCAGCACACCGAGTACTGAACACCCAGCACCCTGAGCACTGAGCACCCAGCACCCTGAGCACTGAGCACCCAGCACCCCGAGCCCTGTGCACCCAGCACCCTGAGTACTGAGCACCCAGCACCCTGAGCACTGAGCACCCAGCACCCTGAGCACTGAGCACCCAGCACAGTGAGCACTCAGCACCCAGCACCCTGAGCACTGAGCACCCAGCACCCTGAGTAGTGAGCACCCAACGTACTGAGCACCGAGCACCCCGAGCACTGAGCACCCAGCACCCCGAGCAGTGAGTACCCAGCACGCTGAGCACTGAGCACCCAGCACCCTGAGCACTGAGCACCCAGCACCCTGAGCACTGAGCACCCAGCACCCTGAGCACTGAGCACCCAGCACCCTGAGTACTGAGCACTGTGCACCCAGCACCAAGAGCACTGAGCACCCAGCACCCTGAGTACTGAGCCCTGAGCACCCAGCACCCCAAGCACTGAGCACCCAGCACTCTGAGCACTGAGCACCCAGCACCCGAGTACTGATCACCCAGCACCCTGAGTACTGAGCACCCAGCACCCTGAGTACTGAGCACCCAGCTCCCCGAGTACTGAGCACCCAGCACCCTGAGCACTGAGCACCCAGCACCCTGAGCACTGAGCACCCATCACCCCGAGCACTGCGCACCCAGCACCCTGAGTACTGAGCACCAAGCAACCTGAGCACTGAGCACCCAGCACCCTGAGCACTCAGCACCCAGCACCCTGAGCACTGAGCACCCAGCACCCTGAGTAGTGAGCACCCAACGTACTGAGCACCGAGCACCCCGAGCTCTGAGCACCCAGCACCCTGAGTACTGAGCACCGAGCACCCCGAGCACTGAGCACCCAGCACCCTGAGCACTGAGCTCCGAGCACCCCGAGCACTGAGCACCCAGCACCCTGAGCACTGAGCACCCAGCACCCTGAGCACTGAGCACCCAGCACCCTGAGCACTGAGCACCCAGCACCCTGAGCACTGAGCACCCAGCACCCTGATTAGTGATCACCCAACGTACTGAGCACAGAGCACCCCGAGTACTGAGCACCCAGCACCCCGAGCACTGAGCACCCAGCACCCCGAACACTGAGCACCTAGCACCCTGAGTGATGAGCACCCAGCACCCTGAGTACTGAGCACCCAGCACCCTGAGCACTGAGCACCCAGCACCCTGAGTACTGAGCACCCAACACCCCAAGCACTGAGCACCCTGAGTACTGAGCACCCAGCACCCCAAGCACTGAGCACCGTGAGTACTGAGCACCCAACACCCTGAGTACTGCGCACCCAGCACCCCAAGCACTGAGCACCCTGAGTACTGAGCACCCAGTACCCTGAGCACTGAACACACAGCACCCTGAGTACTGAGCACCCCGAGCACTGAGCACCCAGCATACTGAGTACTGAGCACCCAGCACCCTGAGTACTGAGCACCCAGCACCCTGAGCACTGAGCACCCAGCACCCTGAGTACTGAGCATCAAGCACCCCGAGCACTGAGCACCCAGCACCCTGAGTACTGAGCACTGAGCACCCAGGACCCCGAGCACTGAGCACCCAGCATACTGAGTACTGAGCACCCAGCACCCTGAGTACTGAGCACCCAGCACCCTGAGCACTGAGCACCCAGCACCTTGAGCACTGAGCACCGAGCACCCCGAGCACTGAGCACCCAGCACCCCGAGCACTGAGCACCCAGCACCCTGAGAACTGAGCACCCAGCACCCTGAGTACTGAGCACCCAGCACCCTGAGTACTGAGCACCCAGCACCCTGAGCACTGAGCACCCAGCAACCTGAGCACTGAGCACCCAGAACCCTGAGTACTGAGCACCCAGCACCCCGAGTACTAAGCACCGAGCACCCTGAGCACTGAGCACCCAGCACCCTGAGCACTGAGCACCCAGCACCCTGAGTACTGAGCACCCAGCACCCTGAGCACTGAGCACCGAGCACCCTGAGCACTGAGCACCCAGCGCCCCGAGCACTGAGCACCCAGAAACCTGAGCACTGAGCACCCAGCACCCTGAGCACTGAGCACCCAGCACCCCGAGCACTGAGCACCCAGCACCCCGAACACTGAGCACCTAGCACCCTGAGTAATGAGCATCCAGCACCCTGAGTACTGAGCACCCAGCACCCTGAGCACTGAGCACCCAGCACCCTGAGTACTGAGCACCCAACACCCCAAGCACTGAGCACCCTGAGTACTGAGCACCCAGCACCCCAAGCACTGAGCACCCTGAGTACTGAGCACCCAACAGCCTGAGTGCTGCGCACCCAGCACCCCAAGCACTGAGCACCCTGAGTACTGAGCACCCAGTACCCTGAGCACTGAACACACAGCACCCTGAGTACTGAGCACCCCGAGCACTGAGCACCCAGCATACTGAGTACTGAGCACCCAGCACCCCGAGTACTGAGCACCCAGCATACTGAGTACTGAGCACCCAGCACCCTGAGTACTGAGCACCCAGCACCCTGAGCACTGAGCACCCAGCACCCTGAGTACTGAGCATCAAGCACCCCGAGCACTGAGCACCCAGCACCCTGAGTACTGAGCACTGAGCTCCCAGCACCCCGAGCACTGAGCACCCAGCACCCTGTGTACTGAGCACTGAGCACCCAGCATCCTGAGTACTGAGCATCAAGCACCCCGAGCACTGAGCACCCAGCACCCTGAGTACTGAGCACTGACCACCCAGCACCCCGAGCACTGAGCACCCAGCACCCTGAGTACTGAGCACTGAGCACCCAGCACCCCGAGCACGGAGCACCCAGCACCCTGAGCACTGAGCACCCAGCACCCAAGTACTGAGCACCCAGCACCCTGAGTACTGAGCACCCAGCTCCCTGAGTACTGAGCACCCAGCACCCCGAGAACTGAGCACACAGCACCCTGAGTACTGAGCACCCAGCACCCTGAGCACTGAGCACCCAGCACCCTGAGCACTGAGCACCCAGCACCCTGAGTACTGAGCACCCAGCACCCTGAGTACTAAGCACCGAGCACCCTGAGCACTGAGCACCCAGCACCCTGAGCACTGAGCACAGAGCACCATGAGTACTGAGCACCCAGCACCCTGAGCACTGAGCACCCAGCACCCTGAGTACTGAGCACCCAGAACCCTGAGCACTGAGCACCGAGCACCCTGAGCACTGAGCACCCAGCACCCTGAGGACTGAGCACCCAGCACCCCGAGCACTGAGCACCCAGCACCCTGAGCACTGAGCACCCTGAGTACTGAGCACTGAGCACCCTGAGTACTGAGCACTGAGCACCCTGAGTACTGAGCACGCAGCACCCTGAGTACTGAGCACCCAGCACCCCAAGCACTGAGTACCCAGCACCCTGAGCACTGAGCACCCAGCACCCTGAGCACTGAGCACCCAGCACGCTGAGCACTGAGCACCCAGCACCCTGAGCACTGAGCACCCAGCACCCTGAGTACTGAGCACTGTGCACCCAGTACCAAGAGCACTGAGCACCCAGCACCCTGAGTACTGAGCACTGAGCACCCAGCACCCCGAGCACTGAGCACCCAGCACTCTGAGCACTGAGCACCCAGCACCCGAGTACTGATCACCCAGCACCCTGAGTACTGAGCACCCAGCACCCTGAGTACTGAGCACCCAGCACACCGAGTACTGAACACCCAGCACCCTGAGCACTGAGCACCCAGCACCCTGAGCACTGAGCACCCAGCACCCCGAGCCCTGTGCACCCAGCACCCTGAGTACTGAGCACCCAGCACCCTGAGCACTGAGCACCCAGCACCCTGAGCACTGAGCACCCAGCACAGTGAGCACTCAGCACCCAGCACCCTGAGCACTGAGCACCCAGCACCCTGAGTAGTGAGCACCCAACGTACTGAGCACCGAGCACCCCGAGCACTGAGCACCCAGCACCCCGAGCAGTGAGTACCCAGCACGCTGAGCACTGAGCACCCAGCACCCTGAGCACTGAGCACCCAGCACCCTGAGCACTGAGCACCCAGCACCCTGAGCACTGAGCACCCAGCACCCTGAGTACTGAGCACTGTGCACCCAGCACCAAGAGCACTGAGCACCCAGCACCCTGAGTACTGAGCCCTGAGCACCCAGCACCCCAAGCACTGAGCACCCAGCACTCTGAGCACTGAGCACCCAGCACCCGAGTACTGATCACCCAGCACCCTGAGTACTGAGCACCCAGCACCCTGAGTACTGAGCACCCAGCTCCCCGAGTACTGAGCACCCAGCACCCTGAGCACTGAGCACCCAGCACCCTGAGCACTGAGCACCCATCACCCCGAGCACTGCGCACCCAGCACCCTGAGTACTGAGCACCAAGCAACCTGAGCACTGAGCACCCAGCACCCTGAGCACTCAGCACCCAGCACCCTGAGCACTGAGCACCCAGCACCCTGAGTAGTGAGCACCCAACGTACTGAGCACCGAGCACCCCGAGCTCTGAGCACCCAGCACCCTGAGTACTGAGCACCGAGCACCCCGAGCACTGAGCACCCAGCACCCTGAGCACTGAGCTCTGAGCACCCCGAGCACTGAGCACCCAGCACCCTGAGCACTGAGCACCCAGCACCCTGAGCACTGAGCACCCAGCACCCTGAGCACTGAGCACCCAGCACCCTGAGCACTGAGCACCCAGCACCCTGATTAGTGATCACCCAACGTACTGAGCACAGAGCACCCCGAGTACTGAGCACCCAGCACCCCGAGCACTGAGCACCCAGCACCCCGAACACTGAGCACCTAGCACCCTGAGTGATGAGCACCCAGCACCCTGAGTACTGAGCACCCAGCACCCTGAGCACTGAGCACCCAGCACCCTGAGTACTGAGCACCCAACACCCCAAGCACTGAGCACCCTGAGTACTGAGCACCCAGCACCCCAAGCACTGAGCACCGTGAGTACTGAGCACCCAACACCCTGAGTACTGCGCACCCAGCACCCCAAGCACTGAGCAACCTGAGTACTGAGCACCCAGTACCCTGAGCACTGAACACACAGCACCCTGAGTACTGAGCACCCCGAGCACTGAGCACCCAGCATACTGAGTACTGAGCACCCAGCACCCTGAGTACTGAGCACCCAGCACCCTGAGCACTGAGCACCCAGCACCCTGAGTACTGAGCATCAAGCACCCCGAGCACTGAGCACCCAGCACCCTGAGTACTGAGCACTGAGCACCCAGGACCCCGAGCACTGAGCACCCAGCATACTGAGTACTGAGCACCCAGCACCCTGAGTACTGAGCACCCAGCACCCTGAGCACTGAGCACCCAGCACCTTGAGCACTGAGCACCGAGCACCCCGAGCACTGAGCACCCAGCACCCCGAGCACTGAGCACCCAGCACCCTGAGAACTGAGCACCCAGCACCCTGAGTACTGAGCACCCAGCACCCTGAGTACTGAGCACCCAGCACCCTGAGCACTGAGCACCCAGCAACCTGAGCACTGAGCACCCAGAACCCTGAGTACTGAGCTCCCAGCACCCCGAGTACTAAGCACCGAGCACCCTGAGCACTGAGCACCCAGCACCCTGAGCACTGAGCACCCAGCACCCTGAGTACTGAGCACCCAGCACCCTGAGCACTGAGCACCGAGCACCCTGAGCACTGAGCACCCAGCGCCCCGAGCACTGAGCACCCAGAAACCTGAGCACTGAGCACCCAGCACCCTGAGCACTGAGCACCCAGCACCCCGAGCTCTGAGCACCCAGCACCCCGAACACTGAGCACCTAGCACCCTGAGTAATGAGCATCCAGCACCCTGAGTACTGAGCACCCAGCACCCTGAGCACTGAGCACCCAGCACCCTGAGTACTGAGCACCCAACACCCCAAGCACTGAGCACCCTGAGTACTGAGCACCCAGCACCCCAAGCACTGAGCACCCTGAGTACTGAGCACCCAACAGCCTGAGTGCTGCGCACCCAGCACCCCAAGCACTGAGCACCCTGAGTACTGAGCACCCAGTACCCTGAGCACTGAACACACAGCACCCTGAGTACTGAGCACCCCGAGCACTGAGCACCCAGCATACTGAGTACTGAGCACCCAGCACCCCGAGTACTGAGCACCCAGCATACTGAGTACTGAGCACCCAGCACCCTGAGTACTGAGCACCCAGCACCCTG
The DNA here is from genome assembly GCF_018167655.1 of Microtus oregoni. NCBI lineage: Eukaryota > Metazoa > Chordata > Mammalia > Rodentia > Cricetidae > Microtus > Microtus oregoni. Next base: position 859,750 of record NW_024543262.1, read on the forward strand.
AGCACTGAGCACCCAGCACCCTGAGTACTGAGCATCAAGCACCCCGAGCACTGAGCACCCAGCACCCTGAGTACTGAGCACTGAGCTCCCAGCACCCCGAGCACTGAGCACCCAGCACCCTGTGTACTGAGCACTGAGCACCCAGCATCCTGAGTACTGAGCATCAAGCACCCCGAGCACTGAGCACCCAGCACCCTGAGTACTGAGCACTGACCACCCAGCACCCCGAGCACTGAGCACCCAGCACCCTGAGTACTGAGCACTGAGCACCCAGCACCCCGAGCACGGAGCACCCAGCACCCTGAGCACTGAGCACCCAGCACCCAAGTACTGAGCACCCAGCACCCTGAGTACTGAGCACCCAGCTCCCTGAGTACTGAGCACCCAGCACCCCGAGAACTGAGCACCCAGCACCCTGAGTACTGAGCACCCAGCACCCTGAGCACTGAGCACCCAGCACCCTGAGCACTGAGCACCCAGCACCCTGAGTACTGAGCACCCAGCACCCTGAGTACTAAGCACCGAGCACCCTGAGCACTGAGCACCCAGCACCCTGAGCACTGAGCACAGAGCACCATGAGTACTGAGCACCCAGCACCCTGAGCACTGAGCACCCAGCACCCTGAGTACTGAGCACCCAGCACCCTGAGCACTGAGCACCGAGCACCCTGAGCACTGAGCACCCAGCACCCTGAGGACTGAGCACCCAGCACCCCGAGCACTGAGCACCCAGCACCCTGAGCACTGAGCACCCTGAGTACTGAGCACTGAGCACCCTGAGTACTGAGCACTGAGCACCCTGAGTACTGAGCACGCAGCACCCTGAGTACTGAGCACCCAGCACCCCGAGCACTGAGTACCCAGCACCCTGAGCACTGAGCACCCAGCACCCTGAGCACTGAGCACCCAGCACGCTGAGCACTGAGCACCCAGCACCCTGAGCACTGAGCACCCAGCACCCTGAGTACTGAGCACTGTGCACCCAGTACCAAGAGCACTGAGCACCCAGCACCCTGAGTACTGAGCACTGAGCACCCAGCACCCCGAGCACTGAGCACCCAGCACTCTGAGCACTGAGCACCCAGCACCCGAGTACTGATCACCCAGCACCCTGAGTACTGAGCACCCAGCACCCTGAGTACTGAGCACCCAGCACACCGAGTACTGAACACCCAGCACCCTGAGCACTGAGCACCCAGCACCCTGAGCACTGAGCACCCAGCACCCCGAGCCCTGTGCACCCAGCACCCTGAGTACTGAGCACCCAGCACCCTGAGCACTGAGCACACAGCACCCTGAGCACTGAGCACCCAGCACAGTGAGCACTCAGCACCCAGCACCCTGAGCACTGAGCACCCAGCACCCTGAGTAGTGAGCACCCAACGTACTGAGCACCGAGCACCCCGAGCACTGAGCACCCAGCACCCCGAGCAGTGAGTACCCAGCACGCTGAGCACTGAGCACCCAGCACCCTGAGCACTGAGCACCCAGCACCCTGAGCACTGAGCACCCAGCACCCTGAGCACTGAGCACCCAGCACCCTGAGTACTGAGCACTGTGCACCCAGCACCAAGAGCACTGAGCACCCAGCACCCTGAGTACTGAGCACTGAGCACCCAGCACCCCAAGCACTGAGCACCCAGCACTCTGAGCACTGAGCACCCAGCACCCGAGTACTGATCACCCAGCACCCTGAGTACTGAGCACCCAGCACCCTGAGTACTGAGCACCCAGCTCCCCGAGTACTGAGCACCCAGCACCCTGAGCACTGAGCACCCAGCACCCTGAGCACTGACCACCCATCACCCCGAGCACTGCGCACCCAGCACCCTGAGTACTGAGCACCAAGCACCCTGAGCACTGAGCACCCAGCACCCTGAGCACTGAGCACCCAGCACCCTGAGTAGTGAGCACCCAACGTACTGAGCACCGAGCACCCCGAGCTCTGAGCACCCAGCACCCTGAGTACTGAGCACCGAGCACCCCGAGCACTGAGCACCCAGCACACTGAGTACTGAGCTCCGAGCACCCCGAGCACTGAGCACCCAGCGCCCCGAGCACTGAGCACCCAGCACCCTGAGCACTGAGCACCCAGCACCCTGAGCACTGAGTACCCAGCACCCTGAGCACTGCGCACCCAGCACCCTGAGCACTGAGCACCCAGCACCCTGAGCACTGAGCACCCAGCACCCTGAGCACTGAGCACCCAGCACCCTGAGCACTGAGCACCCAGCACCCTGATTAGTGAGCACCCAACGTACTGAGCACCGAGCCCCCCGAGTACTGAGCACCCAGCACCCCGAGCACTGAGCACCCAGCACCCCGAACACTGAGCACCTAGCACCCTGAGTGATGAGCACCCAGCACCCTGAGTACTGAGCACCCAGCACCCTGAGCACTGAGCACCCAGCACCCTGAGTACTGAGCACCCAACACCCCAAGCACTGAGCACCCTGAGTACTGAGCACCCAGCACCCCAAGCACTGAGCACCCTGAGTACTGAGCACCCAACACCCTGAGTACTGAGCACCCAGCACCCCAAGCACTGAGCACCCTGAGTACTGAGCACCCAGTACCCTGAGCACTGAACACACAGCACCCTGAGTACTGAGCACCCCGAGCACTGAGCACCCAGCATACTGAGTACTGAGCACCCAGCACCCTGAGTACTGAGCACCCAGCACCCTGAGCACTGAGCACCCAGCACCCTGAGTACTGAGCATCAAGCACGCCGAGCACTGAGCACCCAGCACCCTGAGTACTGAGCACTGAGCACCCAGGACCCCGAGCACTGAGCACCTAGCATACTGAGTACTGAGCACCCAGCACCCTGAGTACTGAGCACCCAGCACCCTGAGCACTGAGCACCCAGCACCTTGAGCACTGAGCACCGAGCACCCCGAGCACTGAGCACCCAGCACCCCGAGCACTGAGCACCCAGCACCCTGAGAACTGAGCACCCAGCACCCTGAGTACTGAGCACCCAGCACCCTGAGTACTGAGCACCCAGCACCCTGAGCACTGAGCACCCAGCACCCTGAGCACTGAGCACCCAGAACCCTGAGTACTGAGCACCCAGCACCCCGAGTACTAAGCACCGAGCACCCTGAGCACTGAGCACCCAGCACCCTGAGCACTGAGCACCCAGCACCCTGAGCACTGAGGACCGAGCACCCTGAGCACTGAGCACCCAGCGCCCCGAGCACTGAGCACCCAGAAACCTGAGCACTGAGCACCCAGCACCCTGAGCACTGAGCACCCAGCACCCCGAGCACTGAGCACCCAGCACCCCGAACACTGAGCACCTAGCACCCTGAGTAATGAGCATTAAGCACCCTGAGTACTGAGCACCCAGCACCCTGAGCACTGAGCACCCAGCACCCTGAGTACTGAGCACCCAACACCCCAAGCACTGAGCACCCTGAGTACTGAGCACCCAGCACCCCAAGCACTGAGCACCCTGAGTACTGAGCACCCAACAGCCTGAGTGCTGCGCACCCAGCACCCCAAGCACTGAGCACCCTGAGTACTGAGCACCCAGTACCCTGAGCACTGAACACACAGCACCCTGAGTACTGAGCACCCCGAGCACTGAGCACCCAGCATACTGAGTACTGAGCACCCAGCACCCTGAGTACTGAGCACCCAGCACCCTGAGCACTGAGCACCCAGCACCCTGAGTACTGAGCATCAAGCACCCCGAGCACTGAGCACCCTGAGTACTGAGCACCCAGTACCCTGAGCACTGAACACACAGCACCCTGAGTAGTGAGCACCCCGAGTACTGAGCACCCAGCATACTGAGTACTGAGCACCCAGCACCCTGAGTACTGAGCACCCAGCACCCTGAGCACTGAGCACCCAGCACCCTGAGTACTGAGCATCAAGCACCCCGAGCACTGATCACCCAGCACCCTGAGTACTGAGCACTGAGCACCCAGCACCCCGAGCACTGAGCACCCAGCACCCTGAGTACTGAGCACTGAGCACCCTGAGTACTGAGCACTGAGCACCCAGCACCCCGAGCACTGAGCACCCAGCACCCTGAGTACTGAGCACGCAGCACCCTGAGTACTGAGCACCCAGCACCCCGAGCACTGAGTACCCAGCACCCTGAGCACTGAGCACCCAGCACCCTGAGCACTGAGCACCCAGCACGCTGAGCACTGAGCACCCAGCACCCTGAGCACTGAGCACCCAGCACCCTGAGTACTGAGCACTGTGCACCCAGCACCAAGGGCACTGAGCACCCAGCACACTGAGTACTGAGCACTGAGCACCCAGCACCCCGAGCACTGAGCACCCAGCACTCTGAGCACTGAGCACCCAGCACCCGAGTACTGATCACCCAGCACCCTGAGTACTGAGCACCCAGCACCCTGAGTACTGAGCACCCAGCACCCCGAGTACTGAGCACCCAGCACCCTGAGCACTGAGCACCCAGCACCCTGAGCACTGAGCACCCAGCACCCCGAGCCCTGTGCACCCAGCACCCTGAGTACTGAGCACCCAGCACTCTGAGCACTGAGCACCCAGCACCCTGAGCACTGAGCACCCAGCACCCTGAGCACTCAGCACCCATCACCCTGAGCACTGAGCACCCAGCACCCTGAGTAGTGAGCACCCAACGTACTGAGCACTGAGCACCCCGAGCACTGAGCACCCAGCACCCCGAGCACTGAGTACCCAGCACGCTGAGCACTGAGCACCCAGCACCCTGAGCACTGAGCACCCAGCACCCTGAGCACTGAGCACCCAGCACCCTGAGAACTGAGCACCCAGCACCCTGAGTACTGAGCACCCAGCACCCTGAGTACTGAGCACCCAGCACCCTGAGCACTGAGCACCCAGCACCCTGAGCACTGAGCACCCAGAACCCTGAGTACTGAGCACCCAGCACCCCGAGTACTAAGCACCGAGCACCCTGAGCACTGAGCACCCAGCACCCTGAGCACTGAGCACCCAGCACCCTGAGTACTGAGCACCCAGCACCCTGAGCACTGAGCACCGAGCACCCTGAGCACTGAGCACCCAGCGCCCCGAGCACTGAGCACCCAGAAACCTGAGCACTGAGCACCCAGCACCCTGAGCACTGAGCACCCAGCACCCCGAGCACTGAGCACCCAGCACCCCGAACACTGAGCACCTAGCACCCTGAGTAATGAGCATCCAGCACCCTGAGTACTGAGCACCCAGCACCCTGAGCACTGAGCACCCAGCACCCTGAGTACTGAGCACCCAACACCCCAAGCACTGAGCACCCTGAGTACTGAGCACCCAGCACCCCAAGCACTGAGCACCCTGAGTACTGAGCACCCAACAGCCTGAGTGCTGCACACCCAGCACCCCAAGCACTGAGCACCCTGAGTACTGAGCACCCAGTACCCTGAGCACTGAACACACAGCACCCTGAGTACTGAGCACCCCGAGCACTGAGCACCCAGCATACTGAGTACTGAGCACCCAGCACCCTGAGTACTGAGCACCCAGCACCCTGAGCACTGAGCACCCAGCACCCTGAGTACTGAGCATCAAGCACCCCGAGCACTGAGCACCCTGAGTACTGAGCACCCAGTACACTGAGCACTGAACACACAGCACCCTGAGTAGTGAGCACCCCGAGTACTGAGCACCCAGCATACTGAGTACTGAGCACCCAGCACCCTGAGTACTGAGCACCCAGCACCCTGAGCACTGAGCACCCAGCACCCTGAGTACTGAGCATCAAGCACCCCGAGCACTGATCACCCAGCACCCTGAGTACTGAGCACTGAGCACCCAGCACCCCGAGCACTGAGCACCCAGCACCCTGTGTACTGAGCACTGAGCACCCAGCACCCTGAGTACTGAGCATCAAGCACCCCGAGCACTGAGCACCCAGCACCCTGAGTACTGAGCACTGACCACCCAGCACCCCGAGCCCTGAGCACCCAGCACCCTGAGTACTGAGCACTGAGCACCCAGCACCCCGAGCACTGAGCAACCAGCACCCTGAGCACTGAGCACCCAGCACCCGAGTACTGAGCACCCAGCACCCTGAGTACTGAGCACCCAGCTCCCTGAGTACTGAGCACCCAGCACCCCGAGAACTGAGCACCCAGCACCCTGAGTACTGAGCACCCAGCACCCTGAGCACTGAGCACCCAGCACCCTGAGCACTGAGCACCCAGCACCCTGAGTACTGAGCACCCAGCACCCTGAGTACTAATCACCGAGCACCCTGAGCACTGAGCACCCAGCACCCTGAGCACTGAGCACCCAGCACCCTGAGTACTGAGCACCCAGCACCCCGAGCACTGAGCACCCAGCACCCTGAGTACTGAGCACATAGCACCCTGAGCACTGAGCACCGAGCAGGCTGAGCACTGAGCACCCAGCAACCTGAGGACTGAGCACCCAGCACCCCGAGCACTGAGCACCCAGCACCCTGAGCACTGAGCACCCTGAGTACTGAGCACTGAGCACCCTGAGTACTGAGCACTGAGCACCCTGAGTACTGAGCACCCAGCACCCTGAGTACTGAGCACCCAGCACCCCGAGCACTGAGTACCCAGCACCCTGAGCACTGAGCACCCTGAGCACTGAGCACCCAGCACGCTGAGCACTGAGCACCCAGCACCCTGAGCACTGAGCACCCAGCACCCTGAGTACTGAGCACTGTGCACCCAGCACCAAGAGCATTGAGCACCCAGCACCCTGAGTACTGAGCACTGAGCACCCAGCACCCCGAGCACTGAGCACCCAGCACTCTGAGCACTGAGCACCCAGCACCCGAGTACTGATCACCCAGCACCCTGAGTACTGAGCACCCAGCACCCTGAGTACTGAGCACCCAGCACCCCGAGTACTGAGCACCCAGCACCCTGAGCACTGAGCACCCAGCACCCTGAGCACTGAGCACCCAGCACCCCGAGCACTGTGCACCCAGCACCCTGAGTACTGAGCACCCAGCACCCTGAGCACTGAGCACCCAGCACCCTGAGCACTCAGCACCCAGCACCCTGAGCACTGAGCACCCAGCACCCTGAGTAGTGAGCACCCAACTTACTGAGCACCGAGCACCCCGAGCACTGAGCACCCAGCACCCCGAGTACTGAGCACCGAGCACCCCGAGCACTGAGCACCCAGCACACTGAGTACTGAGCTCCGAGCACCCCGAGCACTGAGTACAAAGCGCCCCGAGCACTGAGCACCCAGAACCCTGGGCACTGAGCACCCAGCACCCTGAGCACTGAGCACCCAGCACCCCGAGCACTGAGCACCCAGCACCCCGAGCACTGAGCACTGAGCACCCTGAGAACTGAGCACCCAGCACCCTGAGCAATGAGCACCCAGCACCCCGAGCACAGAGCACCCAGCACCCAGAGCACTGAGCACTGAGCACCCTGAGTACTGAGCACCCAGCACCCCGAGCACTGAGCACCGAGCACCCTGAGCACTGAGCAGCCAGCACCCTGAGTACTAAGCACCCAGCACCCTGAGTACTAAGCACCCAGCAACCTGAGTACTGAGCACACAGCACCCTGAGTACTGAGCACCCAGCACCCTGAGTACTGAGCACCCAGCGTACTGAGCACCAAGCACCCCGAGCACTGAGCACCCAGCACCCTGAGTACTGAGCACCCAGCACCCTGAGCACTGAGCACCCAGCACCCTGAGTACTGAGCACCGAGCACCCTGAGTACTGAGCACCCAGCACCCTGAGTACTGAGTACCCAGAAACCTGAGTACTGAGCACCCAGCGTACTGAGCACCGAGCACCCAGCACCCTGAGTACTGAGCACCCAGCACCCTGAGCACTGAGCACACAGCACCCTGAGTACTGAGCACTGAGCACCCGGAGTACTGAGCACCGAAAACCCTGAGTACTGAGCACCCAGCACCCTGAGCACTGAGCAACCAGCACCCTGAGCACTGAGCACCCAGCACCCTGAGCACTGAGCACCCTTAGTACTGAGCACTGAGCACCCTGAGTACTGAGCACTGAGCACCCTGAGTACTGAGCACCCAGCACCCTGAGTACTGAGCACCCAGCACCCTGAGCAATGATCACCTTGAGTACTGAGCACCCAGCACCTTGAGCACTGAGCACCCAGCACCCCGAGCACTGAGCACCCAGCACCCGGAGTACTGAGCACCCAGCACCCTGAGTACTAAGCACCGAGCACCCTGAGTACTGAGCACACAGCACCCTGAGCACTGAACACACAGCACCCTGAGTACTGAGCACCCCGAGCACTGAGCACCCAGCACCCTCAGTACTGAGCACCGAGCACCCCGAGCACTGAGCACCCAGCACCCCGAGCAATGAGCACCCAGCACCCTGAGTACTGAGCACCCAGCACCCTGAGTACTGAGCACTGAGCACCCAGCACCCGGAGTACTGAGCACCCAGCACCCTGAGTACTAAGCACCGAGCACCCTGAGTACTGAGCACCCAGCACCCTGAGCACTGAGCACCCAGCACCCTGAGCACTGAGCACCCAGCACCCTGAGCACTGAGCACCCAGCAACCTGAGTACTGAGCACTGAGCACCCAGCACCCCGAGCACTGAGCCCCCAGCACCCTGAGTACTGAGCACTGAGAACCCAGCACCCCAAGCACTGAGCACCCAGCACCCTGAGCACTGAGCACCCAGCACCCGAGTAGTGAGCACCCAGCACCCTGAGTACTAAGCACACAGCTCCCTGAGTACTGAGCACCCAGCACCCCGAGAACTGAGCACCCAGCACCCTGAGTACTGAGCACCCAGCACCCTGAGCACTGAGCACCCAGCACCCTGAGCACTGAGCACCCAGCACCCTGAGTACTGAGCACCCAGCACCCTGAGTACTAAGCACCGAGCACCCTGAGCACTGAGCACCCAGCACCCTGAGCACTGAGCACCCAGCACCCTGAGTACTGAGCACCCAGCACCCCGAGCACTGAGCACCCAGCACCCTGAGTACTGAGCACCCAGCACCCTGAGCACTGAGCACCGAGCACCCTGAGCACTGAGCACCCAGCACCCTGAGGACTGAGCACCCAGCACCCAGAGCACTGAGCACCCAGCACCCTGAGCACTGAGCACCCTGAGTACTGAGCACTGAGCACCCTGAGTACTGAGCACTGAGCACCCTGAGTACTGAGCACCCAGCACCCTGAGTACTGAGCACCCAGCACCCCGAGCACTGAGTACCCAGCACCCTGAGCACTGAGCACCCAGCACCCTGAGCACTGAGCACCCAGCACCCTGAGCACTGAGCACCCAGCACACTGAGCACTGAGCACCCAGCACCCTGAGTACTGAGCACTGTGCACCCAGCACCAAGAGCACTGAGCACCCAGCACCCTGAGTACTGAGCACTGAGCACCCAGCACCCCGAGCACTGAGCACCCAGCACTCTGAGCACTGAGCACCCAGCACCCGAGTACTGATCACCCAGCACCCTGAGTACTGAGCACCCAGCACCCTGAGTACTGAGCACCCAGCACCCCGAGTACTGAGCACCCAGCACCCTGAGCACTGAGCACCCAGCACCCTGAGCACTGAGCACCCAGCACCCCGAGCACTGTGCACCCAGCACCCTGAGTACTGAGCACCCAGCACCCTGAGCACTGATCACCCAGCACCCTGAGCACTCAGCACCCAGCACCCTGAGCACTGAGCACCCAGCACCCTGAGTAGTGAGCACCCAACGTACTGAGCACCGAGCACCCCGAGCACTGAGCACCCAGCACCCCGAGTACTGAGCACCGAGCACCCCGAGCACTGAGCACCCAGCACACTGAGTACTGAGCTCCGAGCACCCCGAGCACTGAGTACCCAGCGCCCCGAGCACTGAGCACCCAGAACCCTGGGCACTGAGCACCCAGCACCCTGAGCACTGAGCACCCAGCACCCCGAGCACTGAGCACCCAGCACCCCGAGCACTGAGCACTGAGCACCCTGAGAACTGAGCACCCAGCACCCTGAGCAATGAGCACCCAGCACCCCGAGCACAGAGCACCAAGCACCCAGAGCACTGAGCACTGAGCACCCTGAGTACTGAGCACCCAGCACCCCGAGCACTGAGCACCGAGCACCCTGAGCACTGAGCAGCCAGCACCCTGAGTACTAAGCACCCAGCACCCTGAGTACTAAGCACCCAGCACCCTGAGTACTCAGCACACAGCACCCTGAGTACTGAGCACCCAGCACCCTGAGTACTGAGCACCCAGCGTACTGAGCACCGAGCACCCCGAGCACTGAGCACCCAGCACCCTGAGTACTGAGCACCCAGCACCCTGAGCACTGAGCACCCAGCACCCTGAGTACTGAGCACCGAGCACCCTGAGTACTGAGCACCCAGCACCCTGAGTACTGAGTACAGAGAAACCTGAGTACTGAGCACCCAGCGTACTGAGCACCGAGCACCCAGCACCCTGAGTACTGAGCACCCAGCACCCTGAGCACTGAGCACCCAGCACCCTGAGTACTGAGCACTGAGCACCCGGAGTACTGAGCACCGAAAACCCTGAGTACTGAGCACCCAGCACCCTGAGCACTGAGCAACCAGCACCCTGAGCACTGAGCACCCAGCACCCTGAGCAATGAGCACCCTTAGTACTGAGCACTGAGCACCCTGAGTACTGAGCACTGAGCACCCTGAGTACTGAGCACCCAGCACCCTGAGTACTGAGAACCCAGCACCCTGAGCAATGATCACCCTGAGTACTGAGCACCCAGCACCTTGAGCACTGAGCACTGAGCACCCCGAGCACTGAGCACCCAGCACCCGGAGTACTGAGCACCCAGCACCCTGAGTACTAAGCACCGAGCACCCTGAGTACTGAGCACCCAGCACCCTGAGCACTGAACACACAGCACCCTGAGTACTGAGCACCCCGAGCACTGAGCACCCAGCACCCTGCGTACTGAGCACCGAGCACCCCGAGCACTGAGCACCCAGCACCCCGAGCAATGAGCACCCAGCACCCTGAGTACTGAGCACCCAGCACCCTGAGTACTGAGCACTGAGCACCCAGCACCCGGAGTACTGAGCACCCAGCACCCTGAGTACTAAGCACCGAGCACCCTGAGTACTGAGCACCCAGCACCCTGAGCACTGAGCACCCAGCACCCTGAGCACTGAGCACCCAGCACCCTGAGCACTGAGCACCCAGCACCCTGAGTACTGAGCACTGAGCACCCAGCACCCCGAGCACTGAGCCCCCAGCACCCTGAGTACTGAGCACTGAGCACCCAGCACCCCGAGCACTGAGCCCCCAGCACCCTGAGTACTGAGCACTGAGAACCCAGCACCCCAAGCACTGAGCACCCAGCACCCTGAGCACTGAGCACCCAGCACCCGAGTAGTGAGCACCCAGCACCCTGAGTACTAAGCACACAGCTCCCTGAGTACTGAGCACCCAGCACCCCGAGAACTGAGCACCCAGCACCCTGAGTACTGAGCACCCAGCACCCTGAGCACTGAGCACCCAGCACCCTGAGCACTGAGCACCCAGCACCCTGAGTACTGAGCACCCAGCACCCTGAGTACTAAGCACCGAGCACCCTGAGCACTGAGCACCCAGCACCCTGAGCACTGAGCACCCAGCACCCTGAGTACTGAGCACCCAGCACCCCGAGCACTGAGCACCCAGCACCCTGAGTACTGAGCACCCAGCACCCTGAGCACTGAGCACCGAGCACCCTGAGCACTGAGCACCCAGCACCCTGAGGACTGAGCACCCAGCACCCAGAGCACTGAGCACCCAGCACCCTGAGCACTGAGCACCCTGAGTACTGAGCACTGAGCACCCTGAGTACTGAGCACTGAGCACCCTGAGTACTGAGCACCCAGCACCCTGAGTACTGAGCACCCAGCACCCCGAGCACTGAGCACCCAGCACCCTGAGTACTGAGCTCCGAGCACCCCGAGCACTGAGTACCCAGCGCCCCGAGCACTGAGCACCCAGAACCCTGGGCACTGAGCACCCAGCACCCTGAGCACTGAGCACCCAGCACCCCGAGCACTGAGCACCCAGCACCCCGAGCACTGAGCACTGAGCACCCTGAGAACTGAGCACCCAGCACCCTGAGCAATGAGCACCCAGCACCCCGAGCACAGAGCACCAAGCACCCAGAGCACTGAGCACTGAGCACCCTGAGTACTGAGCACCCAGCACCCCGAGCACTGAGCACCGAGCACCCTGAGCACTGAGCAGCCAGCACCCTGAGTACTAAGCACCCAGCACCCTGAGTACTAAGCACCCAGCACCCTGAGTACTCAGCACACAGCACCCTGAGTACTGAGCACCCAGCACCCTGAGTACTGAGCACCCAGCGTACTGAGCACCGAGCACCCCGAGCACTGAGCACCCAGCACCCTGAGTACTGAGCACCCAGCACCCTGAGCACTGAGCACCCAGCACCCTGAGTACTGAGCACCGAGCACCCTGAGTACTGAGCACCCAGCACCCTGAGTACTGAGTACAGAGAAACCTGAGTACTGAGCACCCAGCGTACTGAGCACCGAGCACCCAGCACCCTGAGTACTGAGCACCCAGCACCCTGAGCACTGAGCACCCAGCACCCTGAGTACTGAGCACTGAGCACCCGGAGTACTGAGCACCGAAAACCCTGAGTACTGAGCACCCAGCACCCTGAGCACTGAGCAACCAGCACCCTGAGCACTGAGCACCCAGCACCCTGAGCAATGAGCACCCTTAGTACTGAGCACTGAGCACCCTGAGTACTGAGCACTGAGCACCCTGAGTACTGAGCACCCAGCACCCTGAGTACTGAGAACCCAGCACCCTGAGCAATGATCACCCTGAGTACTGAGCACCCAGCACCTTGAGCACTGAGCACTGAGCACCCCGAGCACTGAGCACCCAGCACCCGGAGTACTGAGCACCCAGCACCCTGAGTACTAAGCACCGAGCACCCTGAGTACTGAGCACCCAGCACCCTGAGCACTGAACACACAGCACCCTGAGTACTGAGCACCCCGAGCACTGAGCACCCAGCACCCTGCGTACTGAGCACCGAGCACCCCGAGCACTGAGCACCCAGCACCCCGAGCAATGAGCACCCAGCACCCTGAGTACTGAGCACCCAGCACCCTGAGTACTGAGCACTGAGCACCCAGCACCCGGAGTACTGAGCACCCAGCACCCTGAGTACTAAGCACCGAGCACCCTGAGTACTGAGCACCCAGCACCCTGAGCACTGAGCACCCAGCACCCTGAGCACTGAGCACCCAGCACCCTGAGCACTGAGCACCCAGCACCCTGAGTACTGAGCACTGAGCACCCAGCACCCCGAGCACTGAGCCCCCAGCACCCTGAGTACTGAGCACTGAGCACCCAGCACCCCGAGCACTGAGCCCCCAGCACCCTGAGTACTGAGCACTGAGAACCCAGCACCCCAAGCACTGAGCACCCAGCACCCTGAGCACTGAGCACCCAGCACCCGAGTAGTGAGCACCCAGCACCCTGAGTACTAAGCACACAGCTCCCTGAGTACTGAGCACCCAGCACCCCGAGAACTGAGCACCCAGCACCCTGAGTACTGAGCACCCAGCACCCTGAGCACTGAGCACCCAGCACCCTGAGCACTGAGCACCCAGCACCCTGAGTACTGAGCACCCAGCACCCTGAGTACTAAGCACCGAGCACCCTGAGCACTGAGCACCCAGCACCCTGAGCACTGAGCACCCAGCACCCTGAGTACTGAGCACCCAGCACCCCGAGCACTGAGCACCCAGCACCCTGAGTACTGAGCACCCAGCACCCTGAGCACTGAGCACCGAGCACCCTGAGCACTGAGCACCCAGCACCCTGAGGACTGAGCACCCAGCACCCAGAGCACTGAGCACCCAGCACCCTGAGCACTGAGCACCCTGAGTACTGAGCACTGAGCACCCTGAGTACTGAGCACTGAGCACCCTGAGTACTGAGCACCCAGCACCCTGAGTACTGAGCACCCAGCACCCCGAGCACTGAGTACCCAGCACCCTGAGCACTGAGCACCCAGCACCCTGAGCACTGAGCACCCAGCACCCTGAGCACTGAGCACCCAGCACACTGAGCACTGAGCACCCAGCACCCTGAGTACTGAGCACTGTGCACCCAGCACCAAGAGCACTGAGCACCCAGCACCCTGAGTACTGAGCACTGAGCACCCAGCACCCCGAGCACTGAGCACCCAGCACTCTGAGCACTGAGCACCCAGCACCCGAGTACTGATCACCCAGCACCCTGAGTACTGAGCACCCAGCACCCTGAGTACTGAGCACCCAGCACCCCGAGTACTGAGCACCCAGCACCCTGAGCACTGAGCACCCAGCACCCTGAGCACTGAGCACCCAGCACCCCGAGCACTGTGCACCCAGCACCCTGAGTACTGAGCACCCAGCACCCTGAGCACTGATCACCCAGCACCCTGAGCACTCAGCACCCAGCACCCTGAGCACTGAGCACCCAGCACCCTGAGTAGTGAGCACCCAACGTACTGAGCACCGAGCACCCCGAGCACTGAGCACCCAGCACCCCGAGTACTGAGCACCGAGCACCCCGAGCACTGAGCACCCAGCACACTGAGTACTGAGCTCCGAGCACCCCGAGCACTGAGTACCCAGCGCCCCGAGCACTGAGCACCCAGAACCCTGGGCACTGAGCACCCAGCACCCTGAGCACTGAGCACCCAGCACCCCGAGCACTGAGCACCCAGCACCCCGAGCACTGAGCACTGAGCACCCTGAGAACTGAGCACCCAGCACCCTGAGCAATGAGCACCCAGCACCCCGAGCACAGAGCACCAAGCACCCAGAGCACTGAGCACTGAGCACCCTGAGTACTGAGCACCCAGCACCCCGAGCACTGAGCACCGAGCACCCTGAGCACTGAGCAGCCAGCACCCTGAGTACTAAGCACCCAGCACCCTGAGTACTAAGCACCCAGCACCCTGAGTACTCAGCACACAGCACCCTGAGTACTGAGCACCCAGCACCCTGAGTACTGAGCACCCAGCGTACTGAGCACCGAGCACCCCGAGCACTGAGCACCCAGCACCCTGAGTACTGAGCACCCAGCACCCTGAGCACTGAGCACCCAGCACCCTGAGTACTGAGCACCGAGCACCCTGAGTACTGAGCACCCAGCACCCTGAGTACTGAGTACAGAGAAACCTGAGTACTGAGCACCCAGCGTACTGAGCACCGAGCACCCAGCACCCTGAGTACTGAGCACCCAGCACCCTGAGCACTGAGCACCCAGCACCCTGAGTACTGAGCACTGAGCACCCGGAGTACTGAGCACCGAAAACCCTGAGTACTGAGCACCCAGCACCCTGAGCACTGAGCAACCAGCACCCTGAGCACTGAGCACCCAGCACCCTGAGCAATGAGCACCCTTAGTACTGAGCACTGAGCACCCTGAGTACTGAGCACTGAGCACCCTGAGTACTGAGCACCCAGCACCCTGAGTACTGAGAACCCAGCACCCTGAGCAATGATCACCCTGAGTACTGAGCACCCAGCACCTTGAGCACTGAGCACTGAGCACCCCGAGCACTGAGCACCCAGCACCCGGAGTACTGAGCACCCAGCACCCTGAGTACTAAGCACCGAGCACCCTGAGTACTGAGCACCCAGCACCCTGAGCACTGAACACACAGCACCCTGAGTACTGAGCACCCCGAGCACTGAGCACCCAGCACCCTGCGTACTGAGCACCGAGCACCCCGAGCACTGAGCACCCAGCACCCCGAGCAATGAGCACCCAGCACCCTGAGTACTGAGCACCCAGCACCCTGAGTACTGAGCACTGAGCACCCAGCACCCGGAGTACTGAGCACCCAGCACCCTGAGTACTAAGCACCGAGCACCCTGAGTACTGAGCACCCAGCACCCTGAGCACTGAGCACCCAGCACCCTGAGCACTGAGCACCCAGCACCCTGAGCACTGAGCACCCAGCACCCTGAGTACTGAGCACTGAGCACCCAGCACCCCGAGCACTGAGCCCCCAGCACCCTGAGTACTGAGCACTGAGCACCCAGCACCCCAAGCACTGAGCACCCAGCACCCTGAGCACTGAGCACCCAGCACCCGAGTACTGAGCACCCAGCACCCTGAGTACTAAGCACACAGCTCCCTGAGTACTGAGCACCCAGCACCCCGAGAACTGAGCACCCAGCACCCTGAGTACTGAGCACCCAGCACCCTGAGCACTGAGCACCCAGCACCCTGAGCCCTGAGCACCCAGCACCCTGAGTACTGAGCACCCAGCACCCTGAGTACTAAGCACCGAGCACCCTGAGCACTGAGCACCCAGCACCCTGAGCACTGAGCACCCAGCACCCTGAGTACTGAGCACCCAGCACCCCGAGCACTGAGCACCCAGCACCCTGAGTACTGAGCACCCAGCACCCTGAGCACTGAGCACCGAGCACCCTGAGCACTGAGCAACCAGCATCCTGAGGACTGAGCACCCAGCACCCCGAGCACTGAGCACCCAGCACCCTGAGCACTGAGCACCCTGAGTACTGAGCACTGAGCACCCTGAGTACTGAGCACTGAGCACCCTGAGTACTGAGCACCCAGCACCCTGAGTACTGAGCACCCAGCACCCCGAGCACTGAGTACCCAGCACCCTGAGCACTGAGCACCCAGCACCCTGAGCACTGAGCACCCAGCACCCTGAGCACTGAGCACCCAGCACACTGAGCACTGAGCACCCAGCACCCTGAGTACTGAGCACTGTGCACCCAGCACCAAGAGCACTGAGCACCCAGCACCCTGAGTACTGAGCACTGAGCACCCAGCACCCCAAGCACTGAGCACCCAGCACTCTGAGCACTGAGCACCCAGCACCCGAGTACTGATCACCCAGCACCCTGAGTACTGAGCACCCAGCACCCTGAGTACTGAGCACCCAGCACCCCGAGTACTGAGCACCCAGCACCCTGAGCACTGAGCACCCAGCAGCCTGAGCACTGAGCACCCAGCACCCCGAGCACTGCGCACCCAGCACCCTGAGTACTGAGCACCCAGCACCCTGAGCACTGAGCACCCAGCACCCTGAGCACTCAGCACCCAGCACCCTGAGCACTGAGCACCCAGCACACTGAGTAGTGAGCACCCAACGTACTGAGCACCGAGCACCCCGAGCACTGAGCACCCAGCACCCTGAGTACTGAGCACCGAGCACAACGAGCACTGAGCACCCAGCACACTGAGTACTGAGCTCCGAGCACCCCGAGCACTGAGTACCCAGCTCCCCGAGCACTGAGCACCCAGAACCCTGAGCACTGAGCACCCAGCACCCTGAGCACTGAGCACCCAGCACCCCTAGCACTGAGCACCCAGCACCCCGAGCACTGAGCACTGAGCACCCTGAGTACTGAGCACCCAGCACCCTGAGCAATGAGCACCCAGCACCCCGAGCACAGAGCACCCAGCACCCATAGCACTGAGCACTGACCACCCTGAGTACTGAGCACCCAGCACCCCGAGCACTGAGCACCGAGCACCCTGAGCACTGAGCAGCCAGCACCCTGAGTACTAAGCACCCAGCACCCTGAGTACTAAGCACCCAGCACCCTGAGTACTGAGCACACAGCACCCTGAGTACTGAGCATCCAGCACCCTGAGTACTGAGCACCCAGCGTACTGAGCACTGAGCACCCCGAGCACTGAGCACCCAGCACCCTGAGTACTGAGCACCCAGCACCCTGAGCACTGAGCACCCAGCACCCTGAGCACTGAGCACCCAGCACCCTGAGTACTGAGCACCCAGCACCCCGAGCACTGAGCACCCAGCACCCTGAGCACTGAGCACCCAGCACCCTGAGCACTGAGCACCCAGCACCCTGAGCACTGAGCACACAGCACCCTGAGCACTGAGCACCCAGCACCCTGAGTACTGAGCACTGTGCACCCAGCACCAAGAGCACTGAGCTCCCAGCACCCTGAGTACTGAGCACTGAGCACCCAGCACCCCAAGCACTGAGCACATAGCACTCTGAGCACTGAGCACCCAGCACCCGAGTACTGAGCACCCAGCACCCTGAGTACTGAGCACCCAGCACCCTGAGTACTGAGCACCCAGCACTCCGAGCACTGAGCACCCGGAGTACTGAGCACCGAAAACCCTGAGTACTGAGCACCCAGCACCCTGAGCACTGAGCAACCAGCACCCTGAGCACTGAGCACCCAGCACCATGAGCACTAAGCACCCAGCACCCTGAGTACTGATCACCGAGGACCCCGAACACTGAGCACCCAGCACCCTGAGCACTGAGCACCCTTAGTACTGAGCACTGAGCACCCTGAGTACTGAGCACCCCGCACCCTGAGCAATGATCACCCTGAGTACTGAGCACCCAGCACCTTGAGCACTGAGCACTGAGCACCCCGAGCACTGAGCACCCAGCACCCGGAGTACTGAGCACCCAGCACCCTGAGTACTAAGCACCGAGCACCCTGAGTACTGAGCACCCAGCACCCTGAGAACTGAACACACAGCACCCTGAGTACTGAGCACCCCGAGCACTGAGCACCCAGCACCCTGAGTACTGAGCACCGAGCACCCCGAGTACTGAGCACCCAGCACCCCGAGCACTGAGCACCCAGCACCCTGAGTACTGAGCACCCAGCACCCTGAGTACTGAGCACTGAGCACCCAGCACCCGGAGTACTGAGCACCCAGCACCCTGAGTACTAAGCACCGAGCACCCTGAGTACTGAGCACCCAGCACCCTGAGCACTGAGCACCCAGCACCCTGAGCACTGAGCACCCAGCACCCTGAGCACTGAGCACCCAGCACCCTGAGTACTGAGCACTGAGCACCCAGCACCCCAAGCACTGAGCCCCCAGCACCCTGAGTACTGAGCACTGAGCACCCAGCACCCCAAGCACTGAGCACCCAGCACCCTGAGCACTGAGCACCCAGCACCCGAGTACTGATCACCCAGCACCCTGAGTACTGAGCACCCAGCACCCTGAGTACTGAGCACACAGCACCCCGAGTACTGAGGACCCAGCACCCTGAGCACTGAGCACCCAGCACCCTGAGCACTGAGCACCCAGCACCCCGAGCACTGCGCACCCAGCACCCTGAGTACTGAGCACCCAGCACCCTGAGCACTGAGCACCCAGCACCCTGAGCACTCAGCACCCAGCACCCTGAGCACTGAGCACCCAGCACCCTGAGTAGTGAGCACCCAACGTACTGAGCACCGAGCACCCCGAGCACTGAGCACCCAGCACCCTGAGTACTGAGCACCGAGCACCCCGAGCACTGAGCACCCAGCGCCCCGAGCACTGAGCACCCAGAACCCTGAGCACTGAGCACCCAGCACCCTGAGCACTGAGCACCCAGCACCCCGAGCACTGAGCACCCAGCACCCCGAGCACTGAGCACTGAGCACCCTGAGTACTGAGCACCCAGCACCCTGAGAAATGAGCACCCAGCACTCCGAGCACAGAGCACCCAGCACCCAGAGCACTGAGCACTGACCACCCTGAGTACTGAGCACCCAGCACCCCGAGCACTGAGCACCCAGCACCCTGAGTACTGAGCACCCAGCACCCTGAGCACTGAGCACCGAGCACCCTGAGCACTGAGCAACCAGCACCCTGAGGACTGAGCACCCAGCACCCCGAGCACTGAGCACCCAGCACCCTGAGCACTGAGCACCCTGAGTACTGAGCACTGAGCACCCTGAGTACTGAGCACTGAGCACCCTGAGTACTGAGCACCCAGCACCCTGAGTACTGAGCACCCAGCACCCCGAGCACTGAGTACCCAGCACCCTGAGCACTGAGCACCCAGCACCCTGAGCACTGAGCACCCAGCACCCTGAGCACTGAGCACCCAGCACACTGAGCACTGAGCACCCAGCACCCTGAGTACTGAGCACTGTGCACCCAGCACCAAGAGCACTGAGCACCCAGCACCCTGAGTACTGAGCACTGAGCACCCAGCACCCCAAGCACTGAGCACCCAGCACTCTGAGCACTGAGCACCCAGCACCCGAGTACTGATCACCCAGCACCCTGAGTACTGAGCACCCAGCACCCTGAGTACTGAGCACCCAGCACCCCGAGTACTGAGCACCCAGCACCCTGAGCACTGAGCACCCAGCACCCTGAGTACTGAGCACCGAGCACAACGAGCACTGAGCACCCAGCACACTGAGTACTGAGCTCCGAGCACCCCGAGCACTGAGTACCCAGCGCCCCGAGCACTGAGCACCCAGAACCCTGAGCACTGAGCACCCAGCACCCTGAGCACTGAGCACCCAGCACCCCTAGCACTGAGCACCCAGCACCCCGAGCACTGAGCACTGAGCACCCTGAGTACTGAGCACCCAGCACCCTGAGCAATGAGCACCCAGCACCCCGAGCACAGAGCACCCAGCACCCATAGCACTGAGCACTGACCACCCTGAGTACTGAGCACCCAGCACCCCGAGCACTGAGCACCGAGCACCCTGAGCACTGAGCAGCCAGCACCCTGAGTACTAAGCACCCAGCACCCTGAGTACTAAGCACCCAGCACCCTGAGTACTGAGCACACAGCACCCTGAGTACTGAGCACCCAGCACCCTGAGTACTGAGCACCCCGCGTACTGAGCACTGAGCACCCCGAGCACTGAGCACCCAGCACCCTGAGTACTGAGCACTTGCACCCTGAGCACTGAGCACCCAGCACCCTGAGCACTGAGCACCCAGCACCCTGAGTACTGAGCACCCAGCACCCCGAGCACTGAGTACCCAGCACCCTGAGCACTGAGCACCCAGCACCCTGAGCACTGAGCACCCAGCACCCTGAGCACTGAGCACCCAGCACCCTGAGCACTGAGCACCCAGCACCCTGAGTACTGAGCACTGTGCACCCAGCACCAAGAGCACTGAGCTCCCAGCACCCTGAGTACTGAGCACTGAGCACCCAGCACCCCAAGCACTGAGCACCCAGCACTCTGAGCACTGAGCACCCAGCACCCGAGTACTGAGCACCCAGCACCCTGAGTACTGAGCACCCAGCACCCTGAGTACTGAGCACCCAGCACTCCGAGCACTGAGCACCCGGAGTACTGAGCACCGAAAACCCTGAGTACTGAGCACCCAGCACCCTGAGCACTGAGCAACCAGCACCCTGAGCACTGAGCACCCAGCACCATGAGCACTGAGCACCCAGCACCCTGAGTACTGATCACCGAGCACCCCGAACACTGAGCACCCAGCACCCTGAGCACTGAGCACCCTTAGTACTGAGCACTGAGCACCCTGAGTACTGAGCACCCCGCACCCTGAGCAATGATCACCCTGAGTACTGAGCACCCAGCACCTTGAGCACTGAGCACTGAGCACCCCGAGCACTGAGCACCCAGCACCCGGAGTACTGAGCACCCAGCACCCTGAGTACTACGCACCGAGCACCCTGAGTACTGAGCACCCAGCACCCTGAGAACTGAACACACAGCACCCTGAGTACTGAGCACCCCGAGCACTGAGCACCCAGCACCCTGAGTACTGAGCACCGAGCACCCCGAGTACTGAGCACCCAGCACCCCGAGCACTGAGCACCCAGCACCCTGAGCACTGAGCACCCAGCACCCCGAGCACTGAGCACCCAGCACCCCGAACACTGAGCACCTAGCACCCTGAGTAATGAGCATCCAGCACCCTGAGTACTGAGCACCCAGCACCCTGAGCACTGAGCACCCAGCACCGAGAGTACTGAGCACCCAACACCCCAAGCACTGAGCACCCTGAGTACTGAGCACCCAGCACCCCAAGCACTGAGCACCCTGAGTACTGAGCACCCAACAGCCTGAGTGCTGCGCACCCAGCACCCCAAGCACTGAGCACCCTGAGTACTGAGCACCCAGTACCCTGAGCACTGAACACACAGCACCCTGAGTACTGAGCACCCCGAGCACTGAGCACCCAGCATACTGAGTACTGAGCACCCAGCACCCTGAGTACTGAGCACCCAGCACCCTGAGCACTGAGCACCCAGCACCCTGAGTACTGAGCATCAAGCACCCCGAGCACTGAGCACCCTGAGTACTGAGCACCCAGTACACTGAGCACTGAACACACAGCACCCTGAGTAGTGAGCACCCCGAGTACTGAGCACCCAGCATACTGAGTACTGAGCACCCAGCACCCTGAGTACTGAGCACCCAGCACCCTGAGCACTGAGCACCCAGCACCCTGAGTACTGAGCATCAAGCACCCCGAGCACTGATCACCCAGCACCCTGAGTACTGAGCACTGAGCACCCAGCACCCCGAGCACTGAGCACCCAGCACCCTGTGTACTGAGCACTGAGCACCCAGCACCCTGAGTACTGAGCATCAAGCACCCCGAGCACTGAGCACCCAGCACCCTGAGTACTGAGCACTGACCACCCAGCACCCCGAGCCCTGAGCACCCAGCACCCTGAGTACTGAGCACTGAGCACCCAGCACCCCGAGCACTGAGCAACCAGCACCCTGAGCACTGAGCACCCAGCACCCGAGTACTGAGCACCCAGCACCCTGAGTACTGAGCACCCAGCTCCCTGAGTACTGAGCACCCAGCACCCCGAGAACTGAGCACCCAGCACCCTGAGTACTGAGCACCCAGCACCCTGAGCACTGAGCACCCAGCACCCTGAGCACTGAGCACCCAGCACCCTGAGTACTGAGCACCCAGCACCCTGAGTACTAATCACCGAGCACCCTGAGCACTGAGCACCCAGCACCCTGAGCACTGAGCACCCAGCACCCTGAGTACTGAGCACCCAGCACGCCGAGCACTGAGCACCCAGCACCCTGAGTACTGAGCACATAGCACCCTGAGCACTGAGCACCGAGCAGGCTGAGCACTGAGCACCCAGCAACCTGAGGACTGAGCACCCAGCACCCCGAGCACTGAGCACCCAGCACCCTGAGCACTGAGCACCCTGAGTACTGAGCACTGAGCACCCTGAGTACTGAGCACTGAGCACCCTGAGTACTGAGCACCCAGCACCCTGAGTACTGAGCACCCAGCACCCCGAGCACTGAGTACCCAGCACCCTGAGCACTGAGCACCCTGAGCACTGAGCACCCAGCACGCTGAGCACTGAGCACCCAGCACCCTGAGCACTGAGCACCCAGCACCCTGAGTACTGAGCACTGTGCACCCAGCACCAAGAGCATTGAGCACCCAGCACCCTGAGTACTGAGCACTGAGCACCCAGCACCCCGAGCACTGATCACCCAGCACTCTGAGCACTGAGCACCCAGCACCCGAGTACTGATCACCCAGCACCCTGAGTACTGAGCACCCAGCACCCTGAGTACTGAGCACCCAGCACCCCGAGTACTGAGCATCCAGCACCCTGAGCACTGAGCACCCAGCACCCTGAGCACTGAGCACCCAGCACCCCAAGCACTGTGCACCCAGCACCCTGAGTACTGAGCACCCAGCACCCTGAGCACTGAGCACCCAGCACCCTGAGCACTCAGCACCCAGCACCCTGAGCACTGAGCACCCAGCACCCTGAGTAGTGAGCACCCAACTTACTGAGCACCGAGCACCCCGAGCACTGAGCACCCAGCACCCCGAGTACTGAGCACCGAGCACCCCGAGCACTGAGCACCCAGCACACTGAGTACTGAGCTCCGAGCACCCCGAGCACTGAGTACAAAGCGCCCCGAGCACTGAGCACCCAGAACCCTGGGCACTGAGCACCCAGCACCCTGAGCACTGAGCACCCAGCACCCCGAGCACTGAGCACCCAGCACCCCGAGCACTGAGCACCCTGAGTACTGAGCACCCAGTACCCTGAGCACTGAACACACAGCACCCTGAGTACTGAGCACCCCGAGCACTGAGCACCCAGCATACTGAGTACTGAGCACCCAGCACCCTGAGTACTGAGCACCCAGCACCCTGAGCACTGAGCACCCAGCACCCTGAGTACTGAGCATCAAGCACCCCGAGCACTGAGAACCCTGAGTACTGAGCACCCAGTACACTGAGCACTGAACACACAGCACCCTGAGTAGTGAGCACCCCGAGTACTGAGCACCCAGCATACTGAGTACTGAGCACCCAGCACCCTGAGTACTGAGCACCCAGCACCCTGAGCACTGAGCACCCAGCACCCTGAGTACTGAGCATCAAGCACCCCGAGCACTGATCACCCAGCACCCTGAGTACTGAGCACTGAGCACCCAGCACACCGAGCACTGAGCACCCAGCACCCTGTGTACTGAGCACTGAGCACCCAGCACCCTGAGTACTGAGCATCAAGCACCCCGAGCACTGAGCACCCAGCACCCTGAGTACTGAGCACTGACCACCCAGCACCCCGAGCCCTGAGCACCCAGCACCCTGAGTACTGAGCACTGAGCACCCAGCACCCCGAGCACTGAGCAACCAGCACCCTGAGCACTGAGCACCCAGCACCCGAGTACTGAGCACCCAGCACCCTGAGTACTGAGCACCCAGCTCCCTGAGTACTGAGCACCCAGCACCCCGAGAACTGAGCACCCAGCACCCTGAGTACTGAGCACCCAGCACCCTGAGCACTGAGCACCCAGCACCCTGAGCACTGAGCACCCAGCACCCTGAGTACTGAGCACCCAGCACCCTGAGTACTAATCACCGAGCACCCTGAGCACTGAGCACCCAGCACCCTGAGCACTGAGCACCCAGCACCCTGAGTACTGAGCACCCAGCACCCCGAGCACTGAGCACCCAGCACCCTGAGTACTGAGCACATAGCACCCTGAGCACTGAGCACCGAGCAGGCTGAGCACTGAGCACCCAGCAACCTGAGGACTGAGCACCCAGCACCCCGAGCACTGAGCACCCAGCACCCTGAGCACTGAACACCCTGAGTACTGAGCACTGAGCACCCTGAGTACTGAGCACTGAGCACCCTGAGTACTGAGCACCCAGCACCCTGAGTACTGAGCACCCAGCACCCCGAGCACTGAGTACCCAGCACCCTGAGCACTGAGCACCCTGAGCACTGAGCACCCAGCACGCTGAGCACTGAGCACCCAGCACCCTGAGCACTGAGCACCCAGCACCCTGAGTACTGAGCACTGTGCACCCAGCACCAAGAGCATTGAGCACCCAGCACCCTGAGTACTGAGCACTGAGCACCCAGCACCCCGAGCACTGATCACCCAGCACTCTGAGCACTGAGCACCCAGCACCCGAGTACTGATCACCCAGCACCCTAAGTACTGAGCACCCAGCACCCTGAGTACTGAGCACCCAGCACCCCGAGTACTGAGCATCCAGCACCCTGAGCACTGAGCACCCAGCACCCTGAGCACTGAGCACCCAGCACCCCGAGCACTGTGCACCCAGCACCCTGAGTACTGAGCACCCAGCACCCTGAGCACTGAGCACCCAGCACCCTGAGCACTCAGCACCCAGCACCCTGAGCACTGAGCACCCAGCACCCTGAGTAGTGAGCACCCAACTTACTGAGCACCGAGCACCCCGAGCACTGAGCACCCAGCACCCCGAGTACTGAGCACCGAGCACCCCGAGCACTGAGCACCCAGCACACTGAGTACTGAGCTCCGAGCACCCCGAGCACTGAGTACAAAGCGCCCCGAGCACTGAGCACCCAGAACCCTGGGCACTGAGCACCCAGCACCCTGAGCACTGAGCACCCAGCACCCCGAGCACTGAGCACCCAGCACCCCGAGCACTGAGCACTGAGCACCCTGAGAACTGAGCACCCAGCACCCTGAGCAATGAGCACCCAGCACCCCGAGCACAGAGCACCCAGCACCCAGAGCACTGAGCACTGAGCACCCTGAGTACTGAGCACCCAGCACCCCGAGCACTGAGCACCGAGCACCCTGAGCACTGAGCAGCCAGCACCCTGAGTACTAAGCACCCAGCACCCTGAGTACTAAGCACCCAGCAACCTGAGTACTGAGCACACAGCACCCTGAGTACTGAGCACCCAGCACCCTGAGTACTGAGCACCCAGCGTACTGAGCACCAAGCACCCCGAGCACTGAGCACCCAGCACCCTGAGTACTGAGCACCCAGCACCCTGAGCACTGAGCACCCAGCACCCTGAGTACTGAGCACCGAGCACCCTGAGTACTGAGCACCCAGCACCCTGAGCACTGAGCACACAGCACCCTGAGTACTGAGCACTGAGCACCCGGAGTACTGAGCACCGAAAACCCTGAGTACTGAGCACCCAGCACCCTGAGCACTGAGCAACCAGCACCCTGAGCACTGAGCACCCAGCACCCTGAGCACTGAGCACCCTTAGTACTGAGAACTGAGCACCCTGAGTACTGAGCACTGAGCACCCTGAGTACTGAGCACCCAGCAACCTGAGTACTGAGAACCCAGTACCCTGAGCAATGATCACCCTGAGTACTGAGCACCCAGCACCTTGAGCACTGAGCACTGAGCACCCCGAGCACTGAGCACCCAGCACCCGGAGTACTGAGCACCCAGCACCCTGAGTACTAAGCACCGAGCACCCTGAGTACTGAGCACCCAGCACCCTGAGCACTGAACACACAGCACCCTGAGTACTGAGCACCCCGAGCACTGAGCACCCAGCACCCTGAGTACTGAGCACCGAGCACCCCGAGCACTGAGCACCCAGCACCCCGAGCACTGAGCACCCAGCACCCTGAGTACTGAGCACCCAGCACCCTGAGTACTGAGCACTGAGCACCCAGCACCCGGAGTACTGAGCACCCAGCACCCTGAGTACTAAGCACCGAGCACCCTGAGTACTGAGCACCCAGCACCCTGAGCACTGAGCACCCAGCACCCTGAGCACTGAGCACCCAGCACCCTGAGCACTGAGCACCCAGCACCCTGAGTACTGAGCACTGAGCACCCAGCACCCCGAGCACTGAGCCCCCAGCACCCTGAGTACTGAGCACTGAGCACCCAGCACCCCAAGCACTGAGCACCCAGCACCCTGAGCACTGAGCACCCAGCACCCGAGTACTGAGCACCCAGCACCCTGAGTACTAAGCACACAGCTCCCTGAGTACTGAGCACCCAGCACCCCGAGAACTGAGCACCCAGCACCCTGAGTACTGAGCACCCAGCACCCTGAGCACTGAGCACCCAGCACCCTGAGCACTGAGCACCCAGCACCCTGAGTACTGAGCACCCAGCACCCTGAGTACTAAGCACCGAGCACCCTGAGCACTGAGCACCCAGCACCCTGAGCACTGAGCACCCAGCACCCTGAGTACTGAGCACCCAGCACCCCGAGCACTGAGCACCCAGCACCCTGAGTACTGAGCACCCAGCACCCTGAGCACTGAGCACCGAGCACCCTGAGCACTGAGCAACCAGCACCCTGAGGACTGAGCACCCAGCACCCCGAGCACTGAGCACCCAGCACCCTGAGCACTGAGCACCCTGAGTACTGAGCACTGAGCACCCTGAGTACTGAGCACTGAGCACCCTGAGTACTGAGCACCCAGCACCCTGAGTACTGAGCACCCAGCACCCCGAGCACTGAGTACCCAGCACCCTGAGCACTGAGCACCCAGCACCCTGAGCACTGAGCACCCAGCACCCTGAGCACTGAGCACCCAGCACACTGAGCACTGAGCACCCAGCACCCTGAGTACTGAGCACTGTGCACCCAGCACCAAGAGCACTGAGCACCCAGCACCCTGAGTACTGAGCACTGAGCACCCAGCACCCCAAGCACTGAGCACCCAGCACTCTGAGCACTGAGCACCCAGCACCCGAGTACTGATCACCCAGCACCCTGAGTACTGAGCATCCAGCACCCTGAGTACTGAGCACCCAGCACCCCGAGTACTGAGCACCCAGCACCCTGAGCACTGAGCACCCAGCACCCTGAGCACTGAGCACCCAGCACCCCGAGCACTGCGCACCCAGCACCCTGAGTACTGAGCACCCAGCACCCTGAGCACTGAGCACCCAGCACCCTGAGCACTCAGCACCCAGCACCCTGAGCACTGAGCACCCAGCACCCTGAGTAGTGAGCACCCAACGTACTGAGCACCGAGCACCCCGAGCACTGAGCACCCAGCACCCTGAGTACTGAGCACCGAGCACAACGAGCACTGAGCACCCAGCACACTGAGTACTGAGCTCCGAGCACCCCGAGCACTGAGTACCCAGCGCCCCGAGCACTGAGCACCCAGAACCCTGAGCACTGAGCACCCAGCACCCTGAGCACTGAGCACCCAGCACCCCTAGCACTGAGCACCCAGCACCCCGAGCACTGAGCACTGAGCACCCTGAGTACTGAGCACCCAGCACCCTGAGCAATGAGCACCCAGCACCCCGAGCACAGAGCACCCAGCACCCATAGCACTGAGCACTGACCACCCTGAGTACTGAGCACCCAGCACCCCGAGCACTGAGCAC
Organism: Microtus oregoni; assembly: GCF_018167655.1. Classification (NCBI taxonomy): domain Eukaryota; kingdom Metazoa; phylum Chordata; class Mammalia; order Rodentia; family Cricetidae; genus Microtus; species Microtus oregoni. The sequence continues at coordinate 888,123 of NW_024543262.1, forward strand.
CGAGCACCCTGAGCACTGAGCAGCCAGCACCCTGAGTACTAAGCACCCAGCACCCTGAGTACTAAGCACCCAGCACCCTGAGTACTGAGCACACAGCACCCTGAGTACTGAGCACCCAGCACCCTGAGTACTGAGCACCCAGCGTACTGAGCACTGAGCACCCCGAGCACTGAGCACCCAGCACCCTGAGTACTGAGCACCCAGCACCCTGAGCACTGAGCACCCAGCACCCTGAGCACTGAGCACCCAGCACCCTGAGTACTGAGCACCCAGCACCCCGAGCACTGAGTACCCAGCACCCTGAGCACTGAGCACCCAGCACCCTGAGCACTGAGCACCCAGCACCCTGAGCACTGAGCACCCAGCACCCTGAGCACTGAGCACCCAGCACCCTGAGTACTGAGCACTGTGCACCCAGCACCAAGAGCACTGAGCTCCCAGCACCCTGAGTACTGAGCACTGAGCACCCAGCACCCCAAGCACTGAGCACCCAGCACTCTGAGCACTGAGCACCCAGCACCCGAGTACTGAGCACCCAGCACCCTGAGTACTGAGCACCCAGCACCCTGAGTACTGAGCACCCAGCACTCCGAGCACTGAGCACCCGGAGTACTGAGCACCGAAAACCCTGAGTACTGAGCACCCAGCACCCTGAGCACTGAGCAACCAGCACCCTGAGCACTGAGCACCCAGCACCATGAGCACTGAGCACCCAGCACCCTGAGTACTGATCACCGAGCACCCCGAACACTGAGCACCCAGCACCCTGAGCACTGAGCACCCTTAGTACTGAGCACTGAGCACCCTGAGTACTGAGCACCCCGCACCCTGAGCAATGATCACCCTGAGTACTGAGCACCCAGCACCTTGAGCACTGAGCACTGAGCACCCCGAGCACTGAGCACCCAGCACCCGGAGTACTGAGCACCCAGCACCCTGAGTACTAAGCACCGAGCACCCTGAGTACTGAGCACCCAGCACCCTGAGAACTGAACACACAGCACCCTGAGTACTGAGCACCCCGAGCACTGAGCACCCAGCACCCTGAGTACTGAGCACCGAGCACCCCGAGTACTGAGCACCCAGCACCCCGAGCACTGAGCACCCAGCACCCTGAGTACTGAGCACCCAGAACCCTGAGTACTGAGCACTGAGCACCCAGCACCCGGAGTACTGAGCACCCAGCACCCTGAGTACTAAGCACCGAGCACCCTGAGTACTGAGCACCCAGCACCCTGAGGACTGAGCACCCAGCACCCCGAGCACTGAGCACCCAGCACCCTGAGCACTGAGCACCCTGAGTACTGAGCACTGAGCACCCTGAGTACTGAGCACTGAGCACCCTGAGTACTGAGCACCCAGCACCCTGAGTACTGAGCACCCAGCACCCCGAGCACTGAGTACCCAGCACCCTGAGCACTGAGCACCCAGCACCCTGAGCACTGAGCACCCAGCACGCTGAGCACTGAGCACCCAGCACCCTGAGCACTGAGCACACAGCACCCTGAGTACTGAGCACTGTGCACCCAGCACCAAGAGCACTGAGCACCCAGCACCCTGAGTACTGAGCACTGAGCACCCAGCACCCCGAGCACTGAGCACCCAGCACTCTGAGCACTGAGCACCCAGCACCCGAGTACTGATCACCCAGCACCCTGAGTACTGAGCACCCAGCACCCTGAGTACTGAGCACCCAGCACCCCGAGTACTGAGCACCCAGCACCCTGAGCACTGAGCACCCAGCACCCTGAGCACTGAGCACCCAGCACCCCGAGCCCTGTGCACCCAGCACCCTGAGTACTGAGAACCCAGCACCCTGAGCACTGAGCACCCAGCACCCTGAGCACTGAGCACCCAGCACCCTGAGCACTCAGCACCCAGCACCCTGAGCACTGAGCACCCAGCACCCTGAATAGTGAGCACCCAACGTACTGAGCACCGAGCACGCCGAGCACTGAGCACCCAGCACCCCGAGCACTGAGTACCCAGCACCCTGAGCACTGAGCACCCAGCACCCTGAGCACTGAGCACCCAGCACCCTGAGCACTGAGCACCCAGCACCCTGAGCACTGAGCACCCAGCACCCTGAGTACTGAGCACTGTGCACCCAGCACCAAGAGCACTGAGCACCCAGCACCCTGAGTACTGAGCCCTGAGCACCCAGCACCCCAAGCACTGAGCACCCAGCACTCTGAGCACTGAGCACCCAGCACCCGAGTACTGATCACCCAGCACCCTGAGTACTGAGCACCCAGCACCCTGAGTACTGAGCACCCAGCTCCCCGAGTATTGAGCACCCAGCACCCTGAGCACTGAGCACCCAGCACCCTGAGCACTGAGCACCCATCACCCCGAGCACTGCGCACCCAGCACCCTGAGTACTGAGCACCAAGCACCCTGAGCACTGAGCACCCAGCACCCTGAGCACTCAGCACCCAGCACCCTGAGCACTGAGCACCCAGCACCCTGAGTAGTGAGCACCCAACGTACTGAGCACCGAGCACCCCGAGCTCTGAGCACCCAGCACCCTGAGTACTGAGCACCGAGCACCCCGAGCACTGAGCACCCAGCACCCTGAGCACTGAGCTCCGAGCACCCCGAGCACTGAGCACCCAGCACCCTGAGCACTGAGCACCCAGCACCCTCAGCACTGAGCACCCAGCACCCTGAGCACTGAGCACCCAGCACCCTGAGCACTGAGCACCCAGCACCCTGATTAGTGATCACCCAACGTACTGAGCACAGAGCACCCCGAGTACTGAGCACCCAGCACCCCGAGCACTGAGCACCCAGCACCCCGAACACTGAGCACCTAGCACCCTGAGTGATGAGCACCCAGCACCCTGAGTACTGAGCACCCAGCACCCTGAGCACTGAGCACCCAGCACCCTGAGTACTGAGCACCCAACACCCCAAGCACTGAGCACCCTGAGTACTGAGCACCCAGCACCCCAAGCACTGAGCACCGTGAGTACTGAGCACCCAACACCCTGAGTACTGCGCACCCAGCACCCCAAGCACTGAGCACCCTGAGTACTGAGCACCCAGTACCCTGAGCACTGAACACACAGCACCCTGAGTACTGAGCACCCCGAGCACTGAGCACCCAGCATACTGAGTACTGAGCACCCAGCACCCTGAGTACTGAGCACCCAGCACCCTGAGCACTGAGCACCCAGCACCCTGAGTACTGAGCATCAAGCACCCCGAGCACTGAGCACCCAGCACCCTGAGTACTGAGCACTGAGCACCCAGGACCCCGAGCACTGAGCACCCAGCATACTGAGTACTGAGCACCCAGCACCCTGAGTACTGAGCACCCAGCACCCTGAGCACTGAGCACCCAGCACCTTGAGCACTGAGCACCGAGCACCCCGAGCACTGAGCACCCAGCACCCCGAGCACTGAGCACCCAGCACCCTGAGAACTGAGCACCCAGCACCCTGAGTACTGAGCAGCCAGCACCCTGAGTACTGAGCACCCAGCACCCTGAGCACTGAGCACCCAGCAACCTGAGCACTGAGCACCCAGAACCCTGAGTACTGAGCACCCAGCACCCCGAGTACTAAGCACCGAGCACCCTGAGCACTGAGCACCCAGCACCCTGAGCACTGAGCACCCAGCACCCTGAGTACTGAGCACCCAGCACCCTGAGCACTGAGCACCGAGCACCCTGAGCACTGAGCACCCAGCGCCCCGAGCACTGAGCACCCAGAAACCTGAGCACTGAGCACCCAGCACCCTGAGCACTGAGCACCCAGCACCCCGAGCACTGAGCACCCAGCACCCCGAACACTGAGCACCTAGCACCCTGAGTAATGAGCATCCAGCACCCTGAGTACTGAGCACCCAGCACCCTGAGCACTGAGCACCCAGCACCCTGAGTACTGAGCACCCAACACCCCAAGCACTGAGCACCCTGAGTACTGAGCACCCAGCACCCCAAGCACTGAGCACCCTGAGTACTGAGCACCCAACAGCCTGAGTGCTGCGCACCCAGCACCCCAAGCACTGAGCACCCTGAGTACTGAGCACCCAGTACCCTGAGCACTGAACACACAGCACCCTGAGTACTGAGCACCCCGAGCACTGAGCACCCAGCATACTGAGTACTGAGCACCCAGCACCCCGAGTACTGAGCACCCAGCATACTGAGTACTGAGCACCCAGCACCCTGAGTACTGAGCACCCAGCACCCTGAGCACTGAGCACCCAGCACCCTGAGTACTGAGCATCAAGCACCCCGAGCACTGAGCACCCAGCACCCTGAGTACTGAGCACTGAGCTCCCAGCACCCCGAGCACTGAGCACCCAGCACCCTGTGTACTGAGCACTGAGCACCCAGCATCCTGAGTACTGAGCATCAAGCACCCCGAGCACTGAGCACCCAGCACCCTGAGTACTGAGCACTGACCACCCAGCACCCCGAGCACTGAGCACCCAGCACCCTGAGTACTGAGCACTGAGCACCCAGCACCCCGAGCACGGAGCACCCAGCACCCTGAGCACTGAGCACCCAGCACCCAAGTACTGAGCACCCAGCACCCTGAGTACTGAGCACCCAGCTCCCTGAGTACTGAGCACCCAGCACCCCGAGAACTGAGCACCCAGCACCCTGAGTACTGAGCACCCAGCACCCTGAGCACTGAGCACCCAGCACCCTGAGCACTGAGCACCCAGCACCCTGAGTACTGAGCACCCAGCACCCTGAGTACTAAGCACCGAGCACCCTGAGCACTGAGCACCCAGCACCCTGAGCACTGAGCACAGAGCACCATGAGTACTGAGCACCCAGCACCCTGAGCACTGAGCACCCAGCACCCTGAGTACTGAGCACCCAGCACCCTGAGCACTGAGCACCGAGCACCCTGAGCACTGAGCACCCAGCACCCTGAGGACTGAGCACCCAGCACCCCGAGCACTGAGCACCCAGCACCCTGAGCACTGAGCACCCTGAGTACTGAGCACTGAGCACCCTGAGTACTGAGCACTGAGCACCCTGAGTACTGAGCACGCAGCACCCTGAGTACTGAGCACCCAGCACCCCAAGCACTGAGTACCCAGCACCCTGAGCACTGAGCACCCAGCACCCTGAGCACTGAGCACCCAGCACGCTGAGCACTGAGCACCCAGCACCCTGAGCACTGAGCACCCAGCACCCTGAGTACTGAGCACTGTGCACCCAGTACCAAGAGCACTGAGCACCCAGCACCCTGAGTACTGAGCACTGAGCACCCAGCACCCCGAGCACTGAGCACCCAGCACTCTGAGCACTGAGCACCCAGCACCCGAGTACTGATCACCCAGCACCCTGAGTACTGAGCACCCAGCACCCTGAGTACTGAGCACCCAGCACACCGAGTACTGAACACCCAGCACCCTGAGCACTGAGCACCCAGCACCCTGAGCACTGAGCACCCAGCACCCCGAGCCCTGTGCACCCAGCACCCTGAGTACTGAGCACCCAGCACCCTGAGCACTGAGCACCCAGCACCCTGAGCACTGAGCACCCAGCACAGTGAGCACTCAGCACCCAGCACCCTGAGCACTGAGCACCCAGCACCCTGAGTAGTGAGCACCCAACGTACTGAGCACCGAGCACCCCGAGCACTGAGCACCCAGCACCCCGAGCAGTGAGTACCCAGCACGCTGAGCACTGAGCACCCAGCACCCTGAGCACTGAGCACCCAGCACCCTGAGCACTGAGCACCCAGCACCCTGAGCACTGAGCACCCAGCACCCTGAGTACTGAGCACTGTGCACCCAGCACCAAGAGCACTGAGCACCCAGCACCCTGAGTACTGAGCCCTGAGCACCCAGCACCCCAAGCACTGAGCACCCAGCACTCTGAGCACTGAGCACCCAGCACCCGAGTACTGATCACCCAGCACCCTGAGTACTGAGCACCCAGCACCCTGAGTACTGAGCACCCAGCTCCCCGAGTACTGAGCACCCAGCACCCTGAGCACTGAGCACCCAGCACCCTGAGCACTGAGCACCCATCACCCCGAGCACTGCGCACCCAGCACCCTGAGTACTGAGCACCAAGCAACCTGAGCACTGAGCACCCAGCACCCTGAGCACTCAGCACCCAGCACCCTGAGCACTGAGCACCCAGCACCCTGAGTAGTGAGCACCCAACGTACTGAGCACCGAGCACCCCGAGCTCTGAGCACCCAGCACCCTGAGTACTGAGCACCGAGCACCCCGAGCACTGAGCACCCAGCACCCTGAGCACTGAGCTCCGAGCACCCCGAGCACTGAGCACCCAGCACCCTGAGCACTGAGCACCCAGCACCCTGAGCACTGAGCACAGAGCACCCTGAGCACTGAGCACCCAGCACCCTGAGCACTGAGCACCCAGCACCCTGATTAGTGATCACCCAACGTACTGAGCACAGAGCACCCCGAGTACTGAGCACCCAGCACCCCGAGCACTGAGCACCCAGCACCCCGAACACTGAGCACCTAGCACCCTGAGTGATGAGCACCCAGCACCCTGAGTACTGAGCACCCAGCACCCTGAGCACTGAGCACCCAGCACCCTGAGTACTGAGCACCCAACACCCCAAGCACTGAGCACCCTGAGTACTGAGCACCCAGCACCCCAAGCACTGAGCACCGTGAGTACTGAGCACCCAACACCCTGAGTACTGCGCACCCAGCACCCCAAGCACTGAGCACCCTGAGTACTGAGCACCCAGTACCCTGAGCACTGAACACACAGCACCCTGAGCACTGAGCACCCAGCACCCTGAGCACTGAGCACCCAGCACCCCGAGCCCTGTGCACCCAGCACCCTGAGTACTGAGCACCCAGCACCCTGAGCACTGAGCACCCAGCACCCTGAGCACTGAGCACCCAGCACAGTGAGCACTCAGCACCCAGCACCCTGAGCACTGAGCACCCAGCACCCTGAGTAGTGAGCACCCAACGTACTGAGCACCGAGCACCCCGAGCACTGAGCACCCAGCACCCCGAGCAGTGAGTACCCAGCACGCTGAGCACTGAGCACCCAGCACCCTGAGCACTGAGCACCCAGCACCCTGAGCACTGAGCACCCAGCACCCTGAGCACTGAGCACCCAGCACCCTGAGTACTGAGCACTGTGCACCCAGCACCCTGAGCACTGAGCACCCAGCACCCTGAGTACTGAGCACTGTGCACCCAGTACCAAGAGCACTGAGCACCCAGCACCCTGAGTACTGAGCACTGAGCACCCAGCACCCCGAGCACTGAGCACCCAGCACTCTGAGCACTGAGCACCCAGCACCCGAGTACTGATCACCCAGCACCCTGAGTACTGAGCACCCAGCACCCTGAGTACTGAGCACCCAGCACACCGAGTACTGAACACCCAGCACCCTGAGCACTGAGCACCCAGCACCCTGAGCACTGAGCACCCAGCACCCCGAGCCCTGTGCACCCAGCACCCTGAGTACTGAGCACCCAGCACCCTGAGCACTGAGCACCCAGCACCCTGAGCACTGAGCACCCAGCACAGTGAGCACTCAGCACCCAGCACCCTGAGCACTGAGCACCCAGCACCCTGAGTAGTGAGCACCCAACGTACTGAGCACCGAGCACCCCGAGCACTGAGCACCCAGCACCCCGAGCAGTGAGTACCCAGCACGCTGAGCACTGAGCACCCAGCACCCTGAGCACTGAGCACCCAGCACCCTGAGCACTGAGCACCCAGCACCCTGAGCACTGAGCACCCAGCACCCTGAGTACTGAGCACTGTGCACCCAGCACCAAGAGCACTGAGCACCCAGCACCCTGAGTACTGAGCCCTGAGCACCCAGCACCCCAAGCACTGAGCACCCAGCACTCTGAGCACTGAGCACCCAGCACCCGAGTACTGATCACCCAGCACCCTGAGTACTGAGCACCCAGCACCCTGAGTACTGAGCACCCAGCTCCCCGAGTACTGAGCACCCAGCACCCTGAGCACTGAGCACCCAGCACCCTGAGCACTGAGCACCCATCACCCCGAGCACTGCGCACCCAGCACCCTGAGTACTGAGCACCAAGCAACCTGAGCACTGAGCACCCAGCACCCTGAGCACTCAGCACCCAGCACCCTGAGCACTGAGCACCCAGCACCCTGAGTAGTGAGCACCCAACGTACTGAGCACCGAGCACCCCGAGCTCTGAGCACCCAGCACCCTGAGTACTGAGCACCGAGCACCCCGAGCACTGAGCACCCAGCACCCTGAGCACTGAGCTCCGAGCACCCCGAGCACTGAGCACCCAGCACCCTGAGCACTGAGCACCCAGCACCCTGAGCACTGAGCACCCAGCACCCTGAGCACTGAGCACCCAGCACCCTGAGCACTGAGCACCCAGCACCCTGATTAGTGATCACCCAACGTACTGAGCACAGAGCACCCCGAGTACTGAGCACCCAGCACCCCGAGCACTGAGCACCCAGCACCCCGAACACTGAGCACCTAGCACCCTGAGTGATGAGCACCCAGCACCCTGAGTACTGAGCACCCAGCACCCTGAGCACTGAGCACCCAGCACCCTGAGTACTGAGCACCCAACACCCCAAGCACTGAGCACCCTGAGTACTGAGCACCCAGCACCCCAAGCACTGAGCACCGTGAGTACTGAGCACCCAACACCCTGAGTACTGCGCACCCAGCACCCCAAGCACTGAGCACCCTGAGTACTGAGCACCCAGTACCCTGAGCACTGAACACACAGCACCCTGAGTACTGAGCACCCCGAGCACTGAGCACCCAGCATACTGAGTACTGAGCACCCAGCACCCTGAGTACTGAGCACCCAGCACCCTGAGCACTGAGCACCCAGCACCCTGAGTACTGAGCATCAAGCACCCCGAGCACTGAGCACCCAGCACCCTGAGTACTGAGCACTGAGCACCCAGGACCCCGAGCACTGAGCACCCAGCATACTGAGTACTGAGCACCCAGCACCCTGAGTACTGAGCACCCAGCACCCTGAGCACTGAGCACCCAGCACCTTGAGCACTGAGCACCGAGCACCCCGAGCACTGAGCACCCAGCACCCCGAGCACTGAGCACCCAGCACCCTGAGAACTGAGCACCCAGCACCCTGAGTACTGAGCACCCAGCACCCTGAGTACTGAGCACCCAGCACCCTGAGCACTGAGCACCCAGCAACCTGAGCACTGAGCACCCAGAACCCTGAGTACTGAGCACCCAGCACCCCGAGTACTAAGCACCGAGCACCCTGAGCACTGAGCACCCAGCACCCTGAGCACTGAGCACCCAGCACCCTGAGTACTGAGCACCCAGCACCCTGAGCACTGAGCACCGAGCACCCTGAGCACTGAGCACCCAGCGCCCCGAGCACTGAGCACCCAGAAACCTGAGCACTGAGCACCCAGCACCCTGAGCACTGAGCACCCAGCACCCCGAGCACTGAGCACCCAGCACCCCGAACACTGAGCACCTAGCACCCTGAGTAATGAGCATCCAGCACCCTGAGTACTGAGCACCCAGCACCCTGAGCACTGAGCACCCAGCACCCTGAGTACTGAGCACCCAACACCCCAAGCACTGAGCACCCTGAGTACTGAGCACCCAGCACCCCAAGCACTGAGCACCCTGAGTACTGAGCACCCAACAGCCTGAGTGCTGCGCACCCAGCACCCCAAGCACTGAGCACCCTGAGTACTGAGCACCCAGTACCCTGAGCACTGAACACACAGCACCCTGAGTACTGAGCACCCCGAGCACTGAGCACCCAGCATACTGAGTACTGAGCACCCAGCACACCGAGTACTGAGCACCCAGCATACTGAGTACTGAGCACCCAGCACCCTGAGTACTGAGCACCCAGCACCCTGAGCACTGAGCACCCAGCACCCTGAGTACTGAGCATCAAGCACCCCGAGCACTGAACACCCAGCACCCTGAGTACTGAGCACTGAGCTCCCAGCACCCCGAGCACTGAGCACCCAGCACCCTGTGTACTGAGCACTGAGCACCCAGCATCCTGAGTACTGAGCATCAAGCACCCCGAGCACTGAGCACCCAGCACCCTGAGTACTGAGCACTGACCACCCAGCACCCCGAGCACTGAGCACCCAGCACCCTGAGTACTGAGCACTGAGCACCCAGCACCCCGAGCACGGAGCACCCAGCACCCTGAGCACTGAGCACCCAGCACCCAAGTACTGAGCACCCAGCACCCCGAGAACTGAGCACCCAGCACCCTGAGTACTGAGCACCCAGCACCCTGAGCACTGAGCACCCAGCACCCTGAGCACTGAGCACCCAGCACCCTGAGTACTGAGCACCCAGCACCCTGAGTACTAAGCACCGAGCACCCTGAGCACTGAGCACCCAGCACCCTGAGCACTGAGCACAGAGCACCATGAGTACTGAGCACCCAGCACCCTGAGCACTGAGCACCCAGCACCCTGAGTACTGAGCACCCAGCACCCTGAGCACTGAGCACCGAGCACCCTGAGCACTGAGCACCCAGCACCCTGAGGACTGAGCACCCAGCACCCCGAGCACTGAGCACCCAGCACCCTGAGCACTGAGCACCCTGAGTACTGAGCACTGAGCACCCTGAGTACTGAGCACTGAGCACCCTGAGTACTGAGCACGCAGCACCCTGAGTACTGAGCACCCAGCACCCCAAGCACTGAGTACCCAGCACCCTGAGCACTGAGCACCCAGCACCCTGAGCACTGAGCACCCAGCACGCTGAGCACTGAGCACCCAGCACCCTGAGCACTGAGCACCCAGCACCCTGAGTACTGAGCACTGTGCACCCAGTACCAAGAGCACTGAGCACCCAGCACCCTGAGTACTGAGCACTGAGCACCCAGCACCCCGAGCACTGAGCACCCAGCACTCTGAGCACTGAGCACCCAGCACCCGAGTACTGATCACCCAGCACCCTGAGTACTGAGCACCCAGCACCCTGAGTACTGAGCACCCAGCACACCGAGTACTGAACACCCAGCACCCTGAGCACTGAGCACCCAGCACCCTGAGCACTGAGCACCCAGCACCCCGAGCCCTGTGCACCCAGCACCCTGAGTACTGAGCACCCAGCACCCTGAGCACTGAGCACCCAGCACCCTGAGCACTGAGCACCCAGCACAGTGAGCACTCAGCACCCAGCACCCTGAGCACTGAGCACCCAGCACCCTGAGTAGTGAGCACCCAACGTACTGAGCACCGAGCACCCCGAGCACTGAGCACCCAGCACCCCGAGCAGTGAGTACCCAGCACGCTGAGCACTGAGCACCCAGCACCCTGAGCACTGAGCACCCAGCACCCTGAGCACTGAGCACCCAGCACCCTGAGCACTGAGCACCCAGCACCCTGAGTACTGAGCACTGTGCACCCAGCACCAAGAGCACTGAGCACCCAGCACCCTGAGTACTGAGCCCTGAGCACCCAGCACCCCAAGCACTGAGCACCCAGCACTCTGAGCACTGAGCACCCAGCACCCGAGTACTGATCACCCAGCACCCTGAGTACTGAGCACCCAGCACCCTGAGTACTGAGCACCCAGCTCCCCGAGTACTGAGCACCCAGCACCCTGAGCACTGAGCACCCAGCACCCTGAGCACTGAGCACCCATCACCCCGAGCACTGCGCACCCAGCACCCTGAGTACTGAGCACCAAGCAACCTGAGCACTGAGCACCCAGCACCCTGAGCACTCAGCACCCAGCACCCTGAGCACTGAGCACCCAGCACCCTGAGTAGTGAGCACCCAACGTACTGAGCACCGAGCACCCCGAGCTCTGAGCACCCAGCACCCTGAGTACTGAGCACCGAGCACCCCGAGCACTGAGCACCCAGCACCCTGAGCACTGAGCTCCGAGCACCCCGAGCACTGAGCACCCAGCACCCTGAGCACTGAGCACCCAGCACCCTGAGCACTGAGCACCCAGCACCCTGAGCACTGAGCACCCAGCACCCTGAGCACTGAGCACCCAGCACCCTGATTAGTGATCACCCAACGTACTGAGCACAGAGCACCCCGAGTACTGAGCACCCAGCACCCCGAGCACTGAGCACCCAGCACCCCGAACACTGAGCACCTAGCACCCTGAGTGATGAGCACCCAGCACCCTGAGTACTGAGCACCCAGCACCCTGAGCACTGAGCACCCAGCACCCTGAGTACTGAGCACCCAACACCCCAAGCACTGAGCACCCTGAGTACTGAGCACCCAGCACCCCAAGCACTGAGCACCGTGAGTACTGAGCACCCAACACCCTGAGTACTGCGCACCCAGCACCCCAAGCACTGAGCACCCTGAGTACTGAGCACCCAGTACCCTGAGCACTGAACACACAGCACCCTGAGTACTGAGCACCCCGAGCACTGAGCACCCAGCATACTGAGTACTGAGCACCCAGCACCCTGAGTACTGAGCACCCAGCACCCTGAGCACTGAGCACCCAGCACCCTGAGTACTGAGCATCAAGCACCCCGAGCACTGAGCACCCAGCACCCTGAGTACTGAGCACTGAGCACCCAGGACCCCGAGCACTGAGCACCCAGCATACTGAGTACTGAGCACCCAGCACCCTGAGTACTGAGCACCCAGCACCCTGAGCACTGAGCACCCAGCACCTTGAGCACTGAGCACCGAGCACCCCGAGCACTGAGCACCCAGCACCCCGAGCACTGAGCACCCAGCACCCTGAGAACTGAGCACCCAGCACCCTGAGTACTGAGCACCCAGCACCCTGAGTACTGAGCACCCAGCACCCTGAGCACTGAGCACCCAGCAACCTGAGCACTGAGCACCCAGAACCCTGAGTACTGAGCACCCAGCACCCCGAGTACTAAGCACCGAGCACCCTGAGCACTGAGCACCCAGCACCCTGAGCACTGAGCACCCAGCACCCTGAGTACTGAGCACCCAGCACCCTGAGCACTGAGCACCGAGCACCCTGAGCACTGAGCACCCAGCGCCCCGAGCACTGAGCACCCAGAAACCTGAGCACTGAGCACCCAGCACCCTGAGCACTGAGCACCCAGCACCCCGAGCTCTGAGCACCCAGCACCCCGAACACTGAGCACCTAGCACCCTGAGTAATGAGCATCCAGCACCCTGAGTACTGAGCACCCAGCACCCTGAGCACTGAGCACCCAGCACCCTGAGTACTGAGCACCCAACACCCCAAGCACTGAGCACCCTGAGTACTGAGCACCCAGCACCCCAAGCACTGAGCACCCTGAGTACTGAGCACCCAACAGCCTGAGTGCTGCGCACCCAGCACCCCAAGCACTGAGCACCCTGAGTACTGAGCACCCAGTACCCTGAGCACTGAACACACAGCACCCTGAGTACTGAGCACCCCGAGCACTGAGCACCCAGCATACTGAGTACTGAGCACCCAGCACCCCGAGTACTGAGCACCCAGCATACTGAGTACTGAGCACCCAGCACCCTGAGTACTGAGCACCCAGCACCCTGAGCACTGAGCACCCAGCACCCTGAGTACTGAGCATCAAGCACCCCGAGCACTGAGCACCCAGCACCCTGAGTACTGAGCACTGAGCTCCCAGCACCCCGAGCACTGAGCACCCAGCACCCTGTGTACTGAGCACTGAGCACCCAGCATCCTGAGTACTGAGCATCAAGCACCCCGAGCACTGAGCACCCAGCACCCTGAGTACTGAGCACTGACCACCCAGCACCCCGAGCACTGAGCACCCAGCACCCTGAGTACTGAGCACTGAGCACCCAGCACCCCGAGCACGGAGCACCCAGCACCCTGAGCACTGAGCACCCAGCACCCAAGTACTGAGCACCCAGCACCCTGAGTACTGAGCACCCAGCTCCCTGAGTACTGAGCACCCAGCACCCCGAGAACTGAGCACCCAGCACCCTGAGTACTGAGCACCCAGCACCCTGAGCACTGAGCACCCAGCACCCTGAGCACTGAGCACCCAGCACCCTGAGTACTGAGCACCCAGCACCCTGAGTACTAAGCACCGAGCACCCTGAGCACTGAGCACCCAGCACCCTGAGCACTGAGCACAGAGCACCATGAGTACTGAGCACCCAGCACCCTGAGCACTGAGCACACAGCACCCTGAGTACTGAGCACCCAGCACCCTGAGCACTGAGCACCGAGCACCCTGAGCACTGAGCACCCAGCACCCTGAGGACTGAGCACCCAGCACCCCGAGCACTGAGCACCCAGCACCCTGAGCACTGAGCACCCTGAGTACTGAGCACTGAGCACCCTGAGTACTGAGCACTGAGCACCCTGAGTACTGAGCACGCAGCACCCTGAGTACTGAGCACCCAGCACCCCGAGCACTGAGTACCCAGCACCCTGAGCACTGAGCACCCAGCACCCTGAGCACTGAGCACCCAGCACGCTGAGCACTGAGCACCCAGCACCCTGAGCACTGAGCACCCAGCACCCTGAGTACTGAGCACTGTGCACCCAGTACCAAGAGCACTGAGCACCCAGCACCCTGAGTACTGAGCACTGAGCACCCAGCACCCCGAGCACTGAGCACCCAGCACTCTGAGCACTGAGCACCCAGCACCCGAGTACTGATCACCCAGCACCCTGAGTACTGAGCACCCAGCACCCTGAGTACTGAGCACCCAGCACACCGAGTACTGAACACCCAGCACCCTGAGCACTGAGCACCCAGCACCCTGAGCACTGAGCACCCAGCACCCCGAGCCCTGTGCACCCAGCACCCTGAGTACTGAGCACCCAGCACCCTGAGCACTGAGCACACAGCACCCTGAGCACTGAGCACCCAGCACAGTGAGCACTCAGCACCCAGCACCCTGAGCACTGAGCACCCAGCACCCTGAGTAGTGAGCACCCAACGTACTGAGCACCGAGCACCCCGAGCACTGAGCACCCAGCACCCCGAGCAGTGAGTACCCAGCACGCTGAGCACTGAGCACCCAGCACCCTGAGCACTGAGCACCCAGCACCCTGAGCACTGAGCACCCAGCACCCTGAGCACTGAGCACCCAGCACCCTGAGTACTGAGCACTGTGCACCCAGCACCAAGAGCACTGAGCACCCAGCACCCTGAGTACTGAGCACTGAGCACCCAGCACCCCAAGCACTGAGCACCCAGCACTCTGAGCACTGAGCACCCAGCACCCGAGTACTGATCACCCAGCACCCTGAGTACTGAGCACCCAGCACCCTGAGTACTGAGCACCCAGCTCCCCGAGTACTGAGCACCCAGCACCCTGAGCACTGAGCACCCAGCACCCTGAGCACTGACCACCCATCACCCCGAGCACTGCGCACCCAGCACCCTGAGTACTGAGCACCAAGCACCCTGAGCACTGAGCACCCAGCACCCTGAGCACTGAGCACCCAGCACCCTGAGTAGTGAGCACCCAACGTACTGAGCACCGAGCACCCCGAGCTCTGAGCACCCAGCACCCTGAGTACTGAGCACCGAGCACCCCGAGCACTGAGCACCCAGCACACTGAGTACTGAGCTCCGAGCACCCCGAGCACTGAGCACCCAGCGCCCCGAGCACTGAGCACCCAGCACCCTGAGCACTGAGCACCCAGCACCCTGAGCACTGAGTACCCAGCACCCTGAGCACTGCGCACCCAGCACCCTGAGCACTGAGCACCCAGCACCCTGAGCACTGAGCACCCAGCACCCTGAGCACTGAGCACCCAGCACCCTGAGCACTGAGCACCCAGCACCCTGATTAGTGAGCACCCAACGTACTGAGCACCGAGCCCCCCGAGTACTGAGCACCCAGCACCCCGAGCACTGAGCACCCAGCACCCCGAACACTGAGCACCTAGCACCCTGAGTGATGAGCACCCAGCACCCTGAGTACTGAGCACCCAGCACCCTGAGCACTGAGCACCCAGCACCCTGAGTACTGAGCACCCAACACCCCAAGCACTGAGCACCCTGAGTACTGAGCACCCAGCACCCCAAGCACTGAGCACCCTGAGTACTGAGCACCCAACACCCTGAGTACTGAGCACCCAGCACCCCAAGCACTGAGCACCCTGAGTACTGAGCACCCAGTACCCTGAGCACTGAACACACAGCACCCTGAGTACTGAGCACCCCGAGCACTGAGCACCCAGCATACTGAGTACTGAGCACCCAGCACCCTGAGTACTGAGCACCCAGCACCCTGAGCACTGAGCACCCAGCACCCTGAGTACTGAGCATCAAGCACGCCGAGCACTGAGCACCCAGCACCCTGAGTACTGAGCACTGAGCACCCAGGACCCCGAGCACTGAGCACCTAGCATACTGAGTACTGAGCACCCAGCACCCTGAGTACTGAGCACCCAGCACCCTGAGCACTGAGCACCCAGCACCTTGAGCACTGAGCACCGAGCACCCCGAGCACTGAGCACCCAGCACCCCGAGCACTGAGCACCCAGCACCCTGAGAACTGAGCACCCAGCACCCTGAGTACTGAGCACCCAGCACCCTGAGTACTGAGCACCCAGCACCCTGAGCACTGAGCACCCAGCACCCTGAGCACTGAGCACCCAGAACCCTGAGTACTGAGCACCCAGCACCCCGAGTACTAAGCACCGAGCACCCTGAGCACTGAGCACCCAGCACCCTGAGCACTGAGCACCCAGCACCCTGAGCACTGAGGACCGAGCACCCTGAGCACTGAGCACCCAGCGCCCCGAGCACTGAGCACCCAGAAACCTGAGCACTGAGCACCCAGCACCCTGAGCACTGAGCACCCAGCACCCCGAGCACTGAGCACCCAGCACCCCGAACACTGAGCACCTAGCACCCTGAGTAATGAGCATTAAGCACCCTGAGTACTGAGCACCCAGCACCCTGAGCACTGAGCACCCAGCACCCTGAGTACTGAGCACCCAACACCCCAAGCACTGAGCACCCTGAGTACTGAGCACCCAGCACCCCAAGCACTGAGCACCCTGAGTACTGAGCACCCAACAGCCTGAGTGCTGCGCACCCAGCACCCCAAGCACTGAGCACCCTGAGTACTGAGCACCCAGTACCCTGAGCACTGAACACACAGCACCCTGAGTACTGAGCACCCCGAGCACTGAGCACCCAGCATACTGAGTACTGAGCACCCAGCACCCTGAGTACTGAGCACCCAGCACCCTGAGCACTGAGCACCCAGCACCCTGAGTACTGAGCATCAAGCACCCCGAGCACTGAGCACCCTGAGTACTGAGCACCCAGTACCCTGAGCACTGAACACACAGCACCCTGAGTAGTGAGCACCCCGAGTACTGAGCACCCAGCATACTGAGTACTGAGCACCCAGCACCCTGAGTACTGAGCACCCAGCACCCTGAGCACTGAGCACCCAGCACCCTGAGTACTGAGCATCAAGCTCCCCGAGCACTGATCACCCAGCACCCTGAGTACTGAGCACTGAGCACCCAGCACCCCGAGCACTGAGCACCCAGCACCCTGAGTACTGAGCACTGAGCACCCTGAGTACTGAGCACTGAGCACCCAGCACCCCGAGCACTGAGCACCCAGCACCCTGAGTACTGAGCACGCAGCACCCTGAGTACTGAGCACCCAGCACCCCGAGCACTGAGTACCCAGCACCCTGAGCACTGAGCACCCAGCACCCTGAGCACTGAGCACCCAGCACGCTGAGCACTGAGCACCCAGCACCCTGAGCACTGAGCACCCAGCACCCTGAGTACTGAGCACTGTGCACCCAGCACCAAGGGCACTGAGCACCCAGCACACTGAGTACTGAGCACTGAGCACCCAGCACCCCGAGCACTGAGC
Source organism: Microtus oregoni (assembly GCF_018167655.1). Taxonomy (NCBI): domain Eukaryota; kingdom Metazoa; phylum Chordata; class Mammalia; order Rodentia; family Cricetidae; genus Microtus; species Microtus oregoni. The sequence goes on from NW_024543262.1 coordinate 905,875, forward strand.
ACCCAGCACTCTGAGCACTGAGCACCCAGCACCCGAGTACTGATCACCCAGCACCCTGAGTACTGAGCACCCAGCACCCTGAGTACTGAGCACCCAGCACCCCGAGTACTGAGCACCCAGCACCCTGAGCACTGAGCACCCAGCACCCTGAGCACTGAGCACCCAGCACCCCGAGCCCTGTGCACCCAGCACCCTGAGTACTGAGCACCCAGCACTCTGAGCACTGAGCACCCAGCACCCTGAGCACTGAGCACCCAGCACCCTGAGCACTCAGCACCCATCACCCTGAGCACTGAGCACCCAGCACCCTGAGTAGTGAGCACCCAACGTACTGAGCACTGAGCACCCCGAGCACTGAGCACCCAGCACCCCGAGCACTGAGTACCCAGCACGCTGAGCACTGAGCACCCAGCACCCTGAGCACTGAGCACCCAGCACCCTGAGCACTGAGCACCCAGCACCCTGAGAACTGAGCACCCAGCACCCTGAGTACTGAGCACCCAGCACCCTGAGTACTGAGCACCCAGCACCCTGAGCACTGAGCACCCAGCACCCTGAGCACTGAGCACCCAGAACCCTGAGTACTGAGCACCCAGCACCCCGAGTACTAAGCACCGAGCACCCTGAGCACTGAGCACCCAGCACCCTGAGCACTGAGCACCCAGCACCCTGAGTACTGAGCACCCAGCACCCTGAGCACTGAGCACCGAGCACCCTGAGCACTGAGCACCCAGCCCCCCGAGCACTGAGCACCCAGAAACCTGAGCACTGAGCACCCAGCACCCTGAGCACTGAGCACCCAGCACCCCGAGCACTGAGCACCCAGCACCCCGAACACTGAGCACCTAGCACCCTGAGTAATGAGCATCCAGCACCCTGAGTACTGAGCACCCAGCACCCTGAGCACTGAGCACCCAGCACCCTGAGTACTGAGCACCCAACACCCCAAGCACTGAGCACCCTGAGTACTGAGCACCCAGCACCCCAAGCACTGAGCACCCTGAGTACTGAGCACCCAACAGCCTGAGTGCTGCACACCCAGCACCCCAAGCACTGAGCACCCTGAGTACTGAGCACCCAGTACCCTGAGCACTGAACACACAGCACCCTGAGTACTGAGCACCCCGAGCACTGAGCACCCAGCATACTGAGTACTGAGCACCCAGCACCCTGAGTACTGAGCACCCAGCACCCTGAGCACTGAGCACCCAGCACCCTGAGTACTGAGCATCAAGCACCCCGAGCACTGAGCACCCTGAGTACTGAGCACCCAGTACACTGAGCACTGAACACACAGCACCCTGAGTAGTGAGCACCCCGAGTACTGAGCACCCAGCATACTGAGTACTGAGCACCCAGCACCCTGAGTACTGAGCACCCAGCACCCTGAGCACTGAGCACCCAGCACCCTGAGTACTGAGCATCAAGCACCCCGAGCACTGATCACCCAGCACCCTGAGTACTGAGCACTGAGCACCCAGCACCCCGAGCACTGAGCACCCAGCACCCTGTGTACTGAGCACTGAGCACCCAGCACCCTGAGTACTGAGCATCAAGCACCCCGAGCACTGAGCACCCAGCACCCTGAGTACTGAGCACTGACCACCCAGCACCCCGAGCCCTGAGCACCCAGCACCCTGAGTACTGAGCACTGAGCACCCAGCACCCCGAGCACTGAGCAACCAGCACCCTGAGCACTGAGCACCCAGCACCCGAGTACTGAGCACCCAGCACCCTGAGTACTGAGCACCCAGCTCCCTGAGTACTGAGCACCCAGCACCCCGAGAACTGAGCACCCAGCACCCTGAGTACTGAGCACCCAGCACCCTGAGCACTGAGCACCCAGCACCCTGAGCACTGAGCACCCAGCACCCTGAGTACTGAGCACCCAGCACCCTGAGTACTAATCACCGAGCACCCTGAGCACTGAGCACCCAGCACCCTGAGCACTGAGCACCCAGCACCCTGAGTACTGAGCACCCAGCACCCCGAGCACTGAGCACCCAGCACCCTGAGTACTGAGCACATAGCACCCTGAGCACTGAGCACCGAGCAGGCTGAGCACTGAGCACCCAGCAACCTGAGGACTGAGCACCCAGCACCCCGAGCACTGAGCACCCAGCACCCTGAGCACTGAGCACCCTGAGTACTGAGCACTGAGCACCCTGAGTACTGAGCACTGAGCACCCTGAGTACTGAGCACCCAGCACCCTGAGTACTGAGCACCCAGCACCCCGAGCACTGAGTACCCAGCACCCTGAGCACTGAGCACCCTGAGCACTGAGCACCCAGCACGCTGAGCACTGAGCACCCAGCACCCTGAGCACTGAGCACCCAGCACCCTGAGTACTGAGCACTGTGCACCCAGCACCAAGAGCATTGAGCACCCAGCACCCTGAGTACTGAGCACTGAGCACCCAGCACCCCGAGCACTGAGCACCCAGCACTCTGAGCACTGAGCACCCAGCACCCGAGTACTGATCACCCAGCACCCTGAGTACTGAGCACCCAGCACCCTGAGTACTGAGCACCCAGCACCCCGAGTACTGAGCACCCAGCACCCTGAGCACTGAGCACCCAGCACCCTGAGCACTGAGCACCCAGCACCCCGAGCACTGTGCACCCAGCACCCTGAGTACTGAGCACCCAGCACCCTGAGCACTGAGCACCCAGCACCCTGAGCACTCAGCACCCAGCACCCTGAGCACTGAGCACCCAGCACCCTGAGTAGTGAGCACCCAACTTACTGAGCACCGAGCACCCCGAGCACTGAGCACCCAGCACCCCGAGTACTGAGCACCGAGCACCCCGAGCACTGAGCACCCAGCACACTGAGTACTGAGCTCCGAGCACCCCGAGCACTGAGTACAAAGCGCCCCGAGCACTGAGCACCCAGAACCCTGGGCACTGAGCACCCAGCACCCTGAGCACTGAGCACCCAGCACCCCGAGCACTGAGCACCCAGCACCCCGAGCACTGAGCACTGAGCACCCTGAGAACTGAGCACCCAGCACCCTGAGCAATGAGCACCCAGCACCCCGAGCACAGAGCACCCAGCACCCAGAGCACTGAGCACTGAGCACCCTGAGTACTGAGCACCCAGCACCCCGAGCACTGAGCACCGAGCACCCTGAGCACTGAGCAGCCAGCACCCTGAGTACTAAGCACCCAGCACCCTGAGTACTAAGCACCCAGCAACCTGAGTACTGAGCACACAGCACCCTGAGTACTGAGCACCCAGCACCCTGAGTACTGAGCACCCAGCGTACTGAGCACCAAGCACCCCGAGCACTGAGCACCCAGCACCCTGAGTACTGAGCACCCAGCACCCTGAGCACTGAGCACCCAGCACCCTGAGTACTGAGCACCGAGCACCCTGAGTACTGAGCACCCAGCACCCTGAGTACTGAGTACCCAGAAACCTGAGTACTGAGCACCCAGCGTACTGAGCACCGAGCACCCAGCACCCTGAGTACTGAGCACCCAGCACCCTGAGCACTGAGCACACAGCACCCTGAGTACTGAGCACTGAGCACCCGGAGTACTGAGCACCGAAAACCCTGAGTACTGAGCACCCAGCACCCTGAGCACTGAGCAACCAGCACCCTGAGCACTGAGCACCCAGCACCCTGAGCACTGAGCACCCTTAGTACTGAGCACTGAGCACCCTGAGTACTGAGCACTGAGCACCCTGAGTACTGAGCACCCAGCACCCTGAGTACTGAGCACCCAGCACCCTGAGCAATGATCACCTTGAGTACTGAGCACCCAGCACCTTGAGCACTGAGCACCCAGCACCCCGAGCACTGAGCACCCAGCACCCGGAGTACTGAGCACCCAGCACCCTGAGTACTAAGCACCGAGCACCCTGAGTACTGAGCACACAGCACCCTGAGCACTGAACACACAGCACCCTGAGTACTGAGCACCCCGAGCACTGAGCACCCAGCACCCTCAGTACTGAGCACCGAGCACCCCGAGCACTGAGCACCCAGCACCCCGAGCAATGAGCACCCAGCACCCTGAGTACTGAGCACCCAGCACCCTGAGTACTGAGCACTGAGCACCCAGCACCCGGAGTACTGAGCACCCAGCACCCTGAGTACTAAGCACCGAGCACCCTGAGTACTGAGCACCCAGCACCCTGAGCACTGAGCACCCAGCACCCTGAGCACTGAGCACCCAGCACCCTGAGCACTGAGCACCCAGCAACCTGAGTACTGAGCACTGAGCACCCAGCACCCCGAGCACTGAGCCCCCAGCACCCTGAGTACTGAGCACTGAGAACCCAGCACCCCAAGCACTGAGCACCCAGCACCCTGAGCACTGAGCACCCAGCACCCGAGTAGTGAGCACCCAGCACCCTGAGTACTAAGCACACAGCTCCCTGAGTACTGAGCACCCAGCACCCCGAGAACTGAGCACCCAGCACCCTGAGTACTGAGCACCCAGCACCCTGAGCACTGAGCACCCAGCACCCTGAGCACTGAGCACCCAGCACCCTGAGTACTGAGCACCCAGCACCCTGAGTACTAAGCACCGAGCACCCTGAGCACTGAGCACCCAGCACCCTGAGCACTGAGCACCCAGCACCCTGAGTACTGAGCACCCAGCACCCCGAGCACTGAGCACCCAGCACCCTGAGTACTGAGCACCCAGCACCCTGAGCACTGAGCACCGAGCACCCTGAGCACTGAGCACCCAGCACCCTGAGGACTGAGCACCCAGCACCCAGAGCACTGAGCACCCAGCACCCTGAGCACTGAGCACCCTGAGTACTGAGCACTGAGCACCCTGAGTACTGAGCACTGAGCACCCTGAGTACTGAGCACCCAGCACCCTGAGTACTGAGCACCCAGCACCCCGAGCACTGAGTACCCAGCACCCTGAGCACTGAGCACCCAGCACCCTGAGCACTGAGCACCCAGCACCCTGAGCACTGAGCACCCAGCACACTGAGCACTGAGCACCCAGCACCCTGAGTACTGAGCACTGTGCACCCAGCACCAAGAGCACTGAGCACCCAGCACCCTGAGAACTGAGCACTGAGCACCCAGCACCCCGAGCACTGAGCACCCAGCACTCTGAGCACTGAGCACCCAGCACCCGAGTACTGATCACCCAGCACCCTGAGTACTGAGCACCCAGCACCCTGAGTACTGAGCACCCAGCACCCCGAGTACTGAGCACCCAGCACCCTGAGCACTGAGCACCCAGCACCCTGAGCACTGAGCACCCAGCACCCCGAGCACTGTGCACCCAGCACCCTGAGTACTGAGCACCCAGCACCCTGAGCACTGATCACCCAGCACCCTGAGCACTCAGCACCCAGCACCCTGAGCACTGAGCACCCAGCACCCTGAGTAGTGAGCACCCAACGTACTGAGCACCGAGCACCCCGAGCACTGAGCACCCAGCACCCCGAGTACTGAGCACCGAGCACCCCGAGCACTGAGCACCCAGCACACTGAGTACTGAGCTCCGAGCACCCCGAGCACTGAGTACCCAGCGCCCCGAGCACTGAGCACCCAGAACCCTGGGCACTGAGCACCCAGCACCCTGAGCACTGAGCACCCAGCACCCCGAGCACTGAGCACCCAGCACCCCGAGCACTGAGCACTGAGCACCCTGAGAACTGAGCACCCAGCACCCTGAGCAATGAGCACCCAGCACCCCGAGCACAGAGCACCAAGCACCCAGAGCACTGAGCACTGAGCACCCTGAGTACTGAGCACCCAGCACCCCGAGCACTGAGCACCGAGCACCCTGAGCACTGAGCAGCCAGCACCCTGAGTACTAAGCACCCAGCACCCTGAGTACTAAGCACCCAGCACCCTGAGTACTCAGCACACAGCACCCTGAGTACTGAGCACCCAGCACCCTGAGTACTGAGCACCCAGCGTACTGAGCACCGAGCACCCCGAGCACTGAGCACCCAGCACCCTGAGTACTGAGCACCCAGCACCCTGAGCACTGAGCACCCAGCACCCTGAGTACTGAGCACCGAGCACCCTGAGTACTGAGCACCCAGCACCCTGAGTACTGAGTACAGAGAAACCTGAGTACTGAGCACCCAGCGTACTGAGCACCGAGCACCCAGCACCCTGAGTACTGAGCACCCAGCACCCTGAGCACTGAGCACCCAGCACCCTGAGTACTGAGCACTGAGCACCCGGAGTACTGAGCACCGAAAACCCTGAGTACTGAGCACCCAGCACCCTGAGCACTGAGCAACCAGCACCCTGAGCACTGAGCACCCAGCACCCTGAGCAATGAGCACCCTTAGTACTGAGCACTGAGCACCCTGAGTACTGAGCACTGAGCACCCTGAGTACTGAGCACCCAGCACCCTGAGTACTGAGAACCCAGCACCCTGAGCAATGATCACCCTGAGTACTGAGCACCCAGCACCTTAAGCACTGAGCACTGAGCACCCCGAGCACTGAGCACCCAGCACCCGGAGTACTGAGCACCCAGCACCCTGAGTACTAAGCACCGAGCACCCTGAGTACTGAGCACCCAGCACCCTGAGCACTGAACACACAGCACCCTGAGTACTGAGCACCCCGAGCACTGAGCACCCAGCACCCTGCGTACTGAGCACCGAGCACCCCGAGCACTGAGCACCCAGCACCCCGAGCAATGAGCACCCAGCACCCTGAGTACTGAGCACCCAGCACCCTGAGTACTGAGCACTGAGCACCCAGCACCCGGAGTACTGAGCACCCAGCACCCTGAGTACTAAGCACCGAGCACCCTGAGTACTGAGCACCCAGCACCCTGAGCACTGAGCACCCAGCACCCTGAGCACTGAGCACCCAGCACCCTGAGCACTGAGCACCCAGCACCCTGAGTACTGAGCACTGAGCACCCAGCACCCCGAGCACTGAGCCCCCAGCACCCTGAGTACTGAGCACTGAGCACCCAGCACCCCAAGCACTGAGCACCCAGCACCCTGAGCACTGAGCACCCAGCACCCGAGTACTGAGCACCCAGCACCCTGAGTACTAAGCACACAGCTCCCTGAGTACTGAGCACCCAGCACCCCGAGAACTGAGCACCCAGCACCCTGAGTACTGAGCACCCAGCACCCTGAGCACTGAGCACCCAGCACCCTGAGCCCTGAGCACCCAGCACCCTGAGCACTGAGCACCCAGCACCCTGAGCACTGAGCACCCAGCACACTGAGCACTGAGCACCCAGCACCCTGAGTACTGAGCACTGTGCACCCAGCACCAAGAGCACTGAGCACCCAGCACCCTGAGTACTGAGCACTGAGCACCCAGCACCCCAAGCACTGAGCACCCAGCACTCTGAGCACTGAGCACCCAGCACCCGAGTACTGATCACCCAGCACCCTGAGTACTGAGCACCCAGCACCCTGAGTACTGAGCACCCAGCACCCCGAGTACTGAGCACCCAGCACCCTGAGCACTGAGCACCCAGCAGCCTGAGCACTGAGCACCCAGCACCCCGAGCACTGCGCACCCAGCACCCTGAGTACTGAGCACCCAGCACCCTGAGCACTGAGCACCCAGCACCCTGAGCACTCAGCACCCAGCACCCTGAGCACTGAGCACCCAGCACACTGAGTAGTGAGCACCCAACGTACTGAGCACCGAGCACCCCGAGCACTGAGCACCCAGCACCCTGAGTACTGAGCACCGAGCACAACGAGCACTGAGCACCCAGCACACTGAGTACTGAGCTCCGAGCACCCCGAGCACTGAGTACCCAGCTCCCCGAGCACTGAGCACCCAGAACCCTGAGCACTGAGCACCCAGCACCCTGAGCACTGAGCACCCAGCACCCCTAGCACTGAGCACCCAGCACCCCGAGCACTGAGCACTGAGCACCCTGAGTACTGAGCACCCAGCACCCTGAGCAATGAGCACCCAGCACCCCGAGCACAGAGCACCCAGCACCCATAGCACTGAGCACTGACCACCCTGAGTACTGAGCACCCAGCACCCCGAGCACTGAGCACCGAGCACCCTGAGCACTGAGCAGCCAGCACCCTGAGTACTAAGCACCCAGCACCCTGAGTACTAAGCACCCAGCACCCTGAGTACTGAGCACACAGCACCCTGATTACTGAGCATCCAGCACCCTGAGTACTGAGCACCCAGCGTACTGAGCACTGAGCACCCCGAGCACTGAGCACCCAGCACCCTGAGTACTGAGCACCCAGCACCCTGAGCACTGAGCACCCAGCACCCTGAGCACTGAGCACCCAGCACCCTGAGTACTGAGCACCCAGCACCCCGAGCACTGAGCACCCAGCACCCTGAGCACTGAGCACCCAGCACCCTGAGCACTGAGCACCCAGCACCCTGAGCACTGAGCACACAGCACCCTGAGCACTGAGCACCCAGCACCCTGAGTACTGAGCACTGTGCACCCAGCACCAAGAGCACTGAGCTCCCAGCACCCTGAGTACTGAGCACTGAGCACCCAGCACCCCAAGCACTGAGCACATAGCACTCTGAGCACTGAGCACCCAGCACCCGAGTACTGAGCACCCAGCACCCTGAGTACTGAGCACCCAGCACCCTGAGTACTGAGCACCCAGCACTCCGAGCACTGAGCACCCGGAGTACTGAGCACCGAAAACCCTGAGTACTGAGCACCCAGCACCCTGAGCACTGAGCAACCAGCACCCTGAGCACTGAGCACCCAGCACCATGAGCACTAAGCACCCAGCACCCTGAGTACTGATCACCGAGGACCCCGAACACTGAGCACCCAGCACCCTGAGCACTGAGCACCCTTAGTACTGAGCACTGAGCACCCTGAGTACTGAGCACCCCGCACCCTGAGCAATGATCACCCTGAGTACTGAGCACCCAGCACCTTGAGCACTGAGCACTGAGCACCCCGAGCACTGAGCACCCAGCACCCGGAGTACTGAGCACCCAGCACCCTGAGTACTAAGCACCGAGCACCCTGAGTACTGAGCACCCAGCACCCTGAGAACTGAACACACAGCACCCTGAGTACTGAGCACCCCGAGCACTGAGCACCCAGCACCCTGAGTACTGAGCACCGAGCACCCCGAGTACTGAGCACCCAGCACCCCGAGCACTGAGCACCCAGCACCCTGAGTACTGAGCACCCAGCACCCTGAGTACTGAGCACTGAGCACCCAGCACCCGGAGTACTGAGCACCCAGCACCCTGAGTACTAAGCACCGAGCACCCTGAGTACTGAGCACCCAGCACCCTGAGCACTGAGCACCCAGCACCCTGAGCACTGAGCACCCAGCACCCTGAGCACTGAGCACCCAGCACCCTGAGTACTGAGCACTGAGCACCCAGCACCCCAAGCACTGAGCCCCCAGCACCCTGAGTACTGAGCACTGAGCACCCAGCACCCCAAGCACTGAGCACCCAGCACCCTGAGCACTGAGCACCCAGCACCCGAGTACTGATCACCCAGCACCCTGAGTACTGAGCACCCAGCACCCTGAGTACTGAGCACACAGCACCCCGAGTACTGAGGACCCAGCACCCTGAGCACTGAGCACCCAGCACCCTGAGCACTGAGCACCCAGCACCCCGAGCACTGCGCACCCAGCACCCTGAGTACTGAGCACCCAGCACCCTGAGCACTGAGCACCCAGCACCCTGAGCACTCAGCACCCAGCACCCTGAGCACTGAGCACCCAGCACCCTGAGTAGTGAGCACCCAACGTACTGAGCACCGAGCACCCCGAGCACTGAGCACCCAGCACCCTGAGTACTGAGCACCGAGCACCCCGAGCACTGAGCACCCAGCGCCCCGAGCACTGAGCACCCAGAACCCTGAGCACTGAGCACCCAGCACCCTGAGCACTGAGCACCCAGCACCCCGAGCACTGAGCACCCAGCACCCCGAGCACTGAGCACTGAGCACCCTGAGTACTGAGCACCCAGCACCCTGAGAAATGAGCACCCAGCACTCCGAGCACAGAGCACCCAGCACCCAGAGCACTGAGCACTGACCACCCTGAGTACTGAGCACCCAGCACCCCGAGCACTGAGCACCCAGCACCCTGAGTACTGAGCACCCAGCACCCTGAGCACTGAGCACCGAGCACCCTGAGCACTGAGCAACCAGCACCCTGAGGACTGAGCACCCAGCACCCCGAGCACTGAGCACCCAGCACCCTGAGCACTGAGCACCCTGAGTACTGAGCACTGAGCACCCTGAGTACTGAGCACTGAGCACCCTGAGTACTGAGCACCCAGCACCCTGAGTACTGAGCACCCAGCACCCCGAGCACTGAGTACCCAGCACCCTGAGCACTGAGCACCCAGCACCCTGAGCACTGAGCACCCAGCACCCTGAGCACTGAGCACCCAGCACACTGAGCACTGAGCACCCAGCACCCTGAGTACTGAGCACTGTGCACCCAGCACCAAGAGCACTGAGCACCCAGCACCCTGAGTACTGAGCACTGAGCACCCAGCACCCCAAGCACTGAGCACCCAGCACTCTGAGCACTGAGCACCCAGCACCCGAGTACTGATCACCCAGCACCCTGAGTACTGAGCACCCAGCACCCTGAGTACTGAGCACCCAGCACCCCGAGTACTGAGCACCCAGCACCCTGAGCACTGAGCACCCAGCACCCTGAGTACTGAGCACCGAGCACAACGAGCACTGAGCACCCAGCACACTGAGTACTGAGCTCCGAGCACCCCGAGCACTGAGTACCCAGCGCCCCGAGCACTGAGCACCCAGAACCCTGAGCACTGAGCACCCAGCACCCTGAGCACTGAGCACCCAGCACCCCTAGCACTGAGCACCCAGCACCCCGAGCACTGAGCACTGAGCACCCTGAGTACTGAGCACCCAGCACCCTGAGCAATGAGCACCCAGCACCCCGAGCACAGAGCACCCAGCACCCATAGCACTGAGCACTGACCACCCTGAGTACTGAGCACCCAGCACCCCGAGCACTGAGCACCGAGCACCCTGAGCACTGAGCAGCCAGCACCCTGAGTACTAAGCACCCAGCACCCTGAGTACTAAGCACCCAGCACCCTGAGTACTGAGCACACAGCACCCTGAGTACTGAGCACCCAGCACCCTGAGTACTGAGCACCCAGCGTACTGAGCACTGAGCACCCCGAGCACTGAGCACCCAGCACCCTGAGTACTGAGCACTTGCACCCTGAGCACTGAGCACCCAGCACCCTGAGCACTGAGCACCCAGCACCCTGAGTACTGAGCACCCAGCACCCCGAGCACTGAGTACCCAGCACCCTGAGCACTGAGCACCCAGCACCCTGAGCACTGAGCACCCAGCACCCTGAGCACTGAGCACCCAGCACCCTGAGCACTGAGCACCCAGCACCCTGAGTACTGAGCACTGTGCACCCAGCACCAAGAGCACTGAGCTCCCAGCACCCTGAGTACTGAGCACTGAGCACCCAGCACCCCAAGCACTGAGCACCCAGCACTCTGAGCACTGAGCACCCAGCACCCGAGTACTGAGCACCCAGCACCCTGAGTACTGAGCACCCAGCACCCTGAGTACTGAGCACCCAGCACTCCGAGCACTGAGCACCCGGAGTACTGAGCACCGAAAACCCTGAGTACTGAGCACCCAGCACCCTGAGCACTGAGCAACCAGCACCCTGAGCACTGAGCACCCAGCACCATGAGCACTGAGCACCCAGCACCCTGAGTACTGATCACCGAGCACCCCGAACACTGAGCACCCAGCACCCTGAGCACTGAGCACCCTTAGTACTGAGCACTGAGCACCCTGAGTACTGAGCACCCCGCACCCTGAGCAATGATCACCCTGAGTACTGAGCACCCAGCACCTTGAGCACTGAGCACTGAGCACCCCGAGCACTGAGCACCCAGCACCCGGAGTACTGAGCACCCAGCACCCTGAGTACTAAGCACCGAGCACCCTGAGTACTGAGCACCCAGCACCCTGAGAACTGAACACACAGCACCCTGAGTACTGAGCACCCCGAGCACTGAGCACCCAGCACCCTGAGTACTGAGCACCGAGCACCCCGAGTACTGAGCACCCAGCACCCCGAGCACTGAGCACCCAGCACCCTGAGCACTGAGCACCCAGCACCCCGAGCACTGAGCACCCAGCACCCCGAACACTGAGCACCTAGCACCCTGAGTAATGAGCATCCAGCACCCTGAGTACTGAGCACCCAGCACCCTGAGCACTGAGCACCCAGCACCGAGAGTACTGAGCACCCAACACCCCAAGCACTGAGCACCCTGAGTACTGAGCACCCAGCACCCCAAGCACTGAGCACCCTGAGTACTGAGCACCCAACAGCCTGAGTGCTGCGCACCCAGCACCCCAAGCACTGAGCACCCTGAGTACTGAGCACCCAGTACCCTGAGCACTGAACACACAGCACCCTGAGTACTGAGCACCCCGAGCACTGAGCACCCAGCATACTGAGTACTGAGCACCCAGCACCCTGAGTACTGAGCACCCAGCACCCTGAGCACTGAGCACCCAGCACCCTGAGTACTGAGCATCAAGCACCCCGAGCACTGAGCACCCTGAGTACTGAGCACCCAGTACACTGAGCACTGAACACACAGCACCCTGAGTAGTGAGCACCCCGAGTACTGAGCACCCAGCATACTGAGTACTGAGCACCCAGCACCCTGAGTACTGAGCACCCAGCACCCTGAGCACTGAGCACCCAGCACCCTGAGTACTGAGCATCAAGCACCCCGAGCACTGATCACCCAGCACACTGAGTACTGAGCACTGAGCACCCAGCACCCCGAGCACTGAGCACCCAGCACCCTGTGTACTGAGCACTGAGCACCCAGCACCCTGAGTACTGAGCATCAAGCACCCCGAGCACTGAGCACCCAGCACCCTGAGTACTGAGCACTGACCACCCAGCACCCCGAGCCCTGAGCACCCAGCACCCTGAGTACTGAGCACTGAGCACCCAGCACCCCGAGCACTGAGCAACCAGCACCCTGAGCACTGAGCACCCAGCACCCGAGTACTGAGCACCCAGCACCCTGAGTACTGAGCACCCAGCTCCCTGAGTACTGAGCACCCAGCACCCCGAGAACTGAGCACCCAGCACCCTGAGTACTGAGCACCCAGCACCCTGAGCACTGAGCACCCAGCACCCTGAGCACTGAGCACCCAGCACCCTGAGTACTGAGCACCCAGCACCCTGAGTACTAATCACCGAGCACCCTGAGCACTGAGCACCCAGCACCCTGAGCACTGAGCACCCAGCACCCTGAGTACTGAGCACCCAGCACGCCGAGCACTGAGCACCCAGCACCCTGAGTACTGAGCACATAGCACCCTGAGCACTGAGCACCGAGCAGGCTGAGCACTGAGCACCCAGCAACCTGAGGACTGAGCACCCAGCACCCCGAGCACTGAGCACCCAGCACCCTGAGCACTGAGCACCCTGAGTACTGAGCACTGAGCACCCTGAGTACTGAGCACTGAGCACCCTGAGTACTGAGCACCCAGCACCCTGAGTACTTAGCACCCAGCACCCCGAGCACTGAGTACCCAGCACCCTGAGCACTGAGCACCCTGAGCACTGAGCACCCAGCACGCTGAGCACTGAGCACCCAGCACCCTGAGCACTGAGCACCCAGCACCCTGAGTACTGAGCACTGTGCACCCAGCACCAAGAGCATTGAGCACCCAGCACCCTGAGTACTGAGCACTGAGCACCCAGCACCCCGAGCACTGATCACCCAGCACTCTGAGCACTGAGCACCCAGAACCCGAGTACTGATCACCCAGCACCCTGAGTACTGAGCACCCAGCACCCTGAGTACTGAGCACCCAGCACCCCGAGTACTGAGCATCCAGCACCCTGAGCACTGAGCACCCAGCACCCTGAGCACTGAGCACCCAGCACCCCGAGCACTGTGCACCCAGCACCCTGAGTACTGAGCACCCAGCACCCTGAGCACTGAGCACCCAGCACCCTGAGCACTCAGCACCCAGCACCCTGAGCACTGAGCACCCAGCACCCTGAGTAGTGAGCACCCAACTTACTGAGCACCGAGCACCCCGAGCACTGAGCACCCAGCACCCCGAGTACTGAGCACCGAGCACCCCGAGCACTGAGCACCCAGCACACTGAGTACTGAGCTCCGAGCACCCCGAGCACTGAGTACAAAGCGCCCCGAGCACTGAGCACCCAGAACCCTGGGCACTGAGCACCCAGCACCCTGAGCACTGAGCACCCAGCACCCCGAGCACTGAGCACCCAGCACCCCGAGCACTGAGCACCCTGAGTACTGAGCACCCAGTACCCTGAGCACTGAACACACAGCACCCTGAGTACTGAGCACCCCGAGCACTGAGCACCCAGCATACTGAGTACTGAGCACCCAGCACCCTGAGTACTGAGCACCCAGCACCCTGAGCACTGAGCACCCAGCACCCTGAGTACTGAGCATCAAGCACCCCGAGCACTGAGCACCCTGAGTACTGAGCACCCAGTACACTGAGCACTGAACACACAGCACCCTGAGTAGTGAGCACCCCGAGTACTGAGCAACCAGCATACTGAGTACTGAGCACCCAGCACCCTGAGTACTGAGCACCCAGCACCCTGAGCACTGAGCACCCAGCACCCTGAGTACTGAGCATCAAGCACCCCGAGCACTGATCACCCAGCACCCTGAGTACTGAGCACTGAGCACCCAGCACACCGAGCACTGAGCACCCAGCACCCTGTGTACTGAGCACTGAGCACCCAGCACCCTGAGTACTGAGCATCAAGCACCCCGAGCACTGAGCACCCAGCACCCTGAGTACTGAGCACTGACCACCCAGCACCCCGAGCCCTGAGCACCCAGCACCCTGAGTACTGAGCACTGAGCACCCAGCACCCCGAGCACTGAGCAACCAGCACCCTGAGCACTGAGCACCCAGCACCCGAGTACTGAGCACCCAGCACCCTGAGTACTGAGCACCCAGCTCCCTGAGTACTGAGCACCCAGCACCCCGAGAACTGAGCACCCAGCACCCTGAGTACTGAGCACCCAGCACCCTGAGCACTGAGCACCCAGCACCCTGAGCACTGAGCACCCAGCACCCTGAGTACTGAGCACCCAGCACCCTGAGTACTAATCACCGAGCACCCTGAGCACTGAGCACCCAGCACCCTGAGCACTGAGCACCCAGCACCCTGAGTACTGAGCACCCAGCACCCCGAGCACTGAGCACCCAGCACCCTGAGTACTGAGCACATAGCACCCTGAGCACTGAGCACCGAGCAGGCTGAGCACTGAGCACCCAGCAACCTGAGGACTGAGCACCCAGCACCCCGAGCACTGAGCACCCAGCACCCTGAGCACTGAACACCCTGAGTACTGAGCACTGAGCACCCTGAGTACTGAGCACTGAGCACCCTGAGTACTGAGCACCCAGCACCCTGAGTACTGAGCACCCAGCACCCCGAGCACTGAGTACCCAGCACCCTGAGCACTGAGCACCCTGAGCACTGAGCACCCAGCACGCTGAGCACTGAGCACCCAGCACCCTGAGCACTGAGCACCCAGCACCCTGAGTACTGAGCACTGTGCACCCAGCACCAAGAGCATTGAGCACCCAGCACCCTGAGTACTGAGCACTGAGCACCCAGCACCCCGAGCACTGATCACCCTGCTCTCTGAGCACTGAGCACCCAGCACCCGAGTACTGATCACCCAGCACCCTAAGTACTGAGCACCCAGCACCCTGAGTACTGAGCACCCAGCACCCCGAGTACTGAGCATCCAGCACCCTGAGCACTGAGCACCCAGCACCCTGAGCACTGAGCACCCAGCACCCCGAGCACTGTGCACCCAGCACCCTGAGTACTGAGCACCCAGCACCCTGAGCACTGAGCACCCAGCACCCTGAGCACTCAGCACCCAGCACCCTGACCACTGAGCACCCAGCACCCTGAGTAGTGAGCACCCAACTTACTGAGCACCGAGCACCCCGAGCACTGAGCACCCAGCACCCCGAGTACTGAGCACCGAGCACCCCGAGCACTGAGCACCCAGCACACTGAGTACTGAGCTCCGAGCACCCCGAGCACTGAGTACAAAGCGCCCCGAGCACTGAGCACCCAGAACCCTGGGCACTGAGCACCCAGCACCCTGAGCACTGAGCACCCAGCACCCCGAGCACTGAGCACCCAGCACCCCGAGCACTGAGCACTGAGCACCCTGAGAACTGAGCACCCAGCACCCTGAGCAATGAGCACCCAGCACCCCGAGCACAGAGCACCCAGCACCCAGAGCACTGAGCACTGAGCACCCTGAGTACTGAGCACCCAGCACCCCGAGCACTGAGCACCGAGCACCCTGAGCACTGAGCAGCCAGCACCCTGAGTACTAAGCACCCAGCACCCTGAGTACTAAGCACCCAGCAACCTGAGTACTGAGCACACAGCACCCTGAGTACTGAGCACCCAGCACCCTGAGTACTGAGCACCCAGCGTACTGAGCACCAAGCACCCCGAGCACTGAGCACCCAGCACCCTGAGTACTGAGCACCCAGCACCCTGAGCACTGAGCACCCAGCACCCTGAGTACTGAGCACCGAGCACCCTGAGTACTGAGCACCCAGCACCCTGAGCACTGAGCACACAGCACCCTGAGTACTGAGCACTGAGCACCCGGAGTACTGAGCACCGAAAACCCTGAGTACTGAGCACCCAGCACCCTGAGCACTGAGCAACCAGCACCCTGAGCACTGAGCACCCAGCACCCTGAGCACTGAGCACCCTTAGTACTGAGAACTGAGCACCCTGAGTACTGAGCACTGAGCACCCTGAGTACTGAGCACCCAGAACCCTGAGTACTGAGCACCCAGCACCCTGAGCAATGATCACCCTGAGTACTGAGCACCCAGCACCTTGAGCACTGAGCACCCAGCACCCTGAGTACTGAGCACCCCGAGCACTGAGCACCCAGCACCCTCAGTACTGAGCACCGAGCACCCCGAGCACTGAGCACCCAGCACCCCGAGCAATGAGCACCCAGCACCCTGAGTACTGAGCACCCAGCACCCTGAGTACTGAGCACTGAGCACCCAGCACCCTGAGCACTGAGCACCCAGCACCCTGAGCACTGAGCACCCAGCACCCCGAGCACTGAGCACCCAGCACCCTGAGTACTGAGCACCCAGCACCCTGAGCACTGAGCACCGAGCACCCTGAGCACTGAGCACCCAGCACCCTGAGGACTGAGCACCCAGCACCCAGAGCACTGAGCACCCAGCACCCTGAGCACTGAGCACCCTGAGTACTGAGCACTGAGCACCCTGAGTACTGAGCACTGAGCACCCTGAGTACTGACCACCCAGCACCCTGAGTACTGAGCACCCAGCACCCCGAGCACTGAGTACCCAGCACCCTGAGCACTGAGCACCCAGCACCCTGAGCACTGAGCACCCAGCACCCTGAGTACTGAGCACCCAGCACACTGAGCACTGAGCACCCAGCACCCTGAGTACTGAGCACTGTGCACCCAGCACCAAGAGCACTGAGCACCCAGCACCCTGAGTACTGAGCACTGAGCACCCAGCACCCCGAGCACTGAGCACCCAGCACTCTGAGCACTGAGCACCCAGCACCCGAGTACTGATCACCCAGCACCCTGAGTACTGAGCACCCAGCACCCTGAGTACTGAGCACCCAGCACCCCGAGTACTGAGCACCCAGCACCCTGAGCACTGAGCACCCAGCACCCTGAGCACTGAGCACCCAGCACCCCGAGCACTGTGCACCCAGCACCCTGAGTACTGAGCACCCAGCACCCTGAGCACTGATCACCCAGCACCCTGAGCACTCAGCACCCAGCACCCTGAGCACTGAGCACCCAGCACCCTGAGTAGTGAGCACCCAACGTACTGAGCACCGAGCACCCCGAGCACTGAGCACCCAGCACCCCGAGTACTGAGCACCGAGCACCCCGAGCACTGAGCACCCAGCACACTGAGTACTGAGCTCCGAGCACCCCGAGCACTGAGTACCCAGCGCCCCGAGCACTGAGCACCCAGAACCCTGGGCACTGAGCACCCAGCACCCTGAGCACTGAGCACCCAGCACCCCGAGCACAGAGCACCCAGCACCCCGAGCACTGAGCACTGAGCACCCTGAGAACTGAGCACCCAGCACCCTGAGCAATGAGCACCCAGCACCCCGAGCACAGAGCACCAAGCACCCAGAGCACTGAGCACTGAGCACCCTGAGTACTGAGCACCCAGCACCCCGAGCACTGAGCACCGAGCACCCTGAGCACTGAGCAGCCAGCACCCTGAGTACTAAGCACCCAGCACCCTGAGTACTAAGCACCCAGCACCCTGAGTACTCAGCACACAGCACCCTGAGTACTGAGCACCCAGCACCCTGAGTACTGAGCACCCAGCGTACTGAGCACCGAGCACCCCGAGCACTGAGCACCCAGCACCCTGAGTACTGAGCACCCAGCACCCTGAGCACTGAGCACCCAGCACCCTGAGTACTGAGCACCGAGCACCCTGAGTACTGAGCACCCAGCACCCTGAGTACTGAGTACAGAGAAACCTGAGTACTGAGCACCCAGCGTACTGAGCACCGAGCACCCAGCACCCTGAGTACTGAGCACCCAGCACCCTGAGCACTGAGCACCCAGCACCCTGAGTACTGAGCACTGAGCACCCGGAGTACTGAGCACCGAAAACCCTGAGTACTGAGCACCCAGCACCCTGAGCACTGAGCAACCAGCACCCTGAGCACTGAGCACCCAGCACCCTGAGCAATGAGCACCCTTAGTACTGAGCACTGAGCACCCTGAGTACTGAGCACTGAGCACCCTGAGTACTGAGCACCCAGCACCCTGAGTACTGAGAACCCAGCACCCTGAGCAATGATCACCCTGAGTACTGAGCACCCAGCACCTTGAGCACTGAGCACTGAGCACCCCGAGCACTGAGCACCCAGCACCCGGAGTACTGAGCACCCAGCACCCTGAGTACTAAGCACCGAGCACCCTGAGTACTGAGCACCCAGCACCCTGAGCACTGAACACACAGCACCCTGAGTACTGAGCACCCCGAGCACTGAGCACCCAGCACCCTGAGTACTGAGCACCGAGCACCCCGAGCACTGAGCACCCAGCACCCCGAGCAATGAGCACCCAGCACCCTTAGTACTGAGCACCCAGCACCCTGAGTACTGAGCACTGAGCACCCAGCACCCGGAGTACTGAGCACCCAGCACCCTGAGCACTGAGCACCCAGCACCCTGAGCACTGAGCACCCAGCACCCTGAGCACTGAGCACCCAGCACCCTGAGTACTGAGCACTGAGCACCCAGCACCCCGAGCACTGAGCCCCCAGCACCCTGAGTACTGAGCACTGAGCACCCAGCACCCCAAGCACTGAGCACCCAGCACCCTGAGCACTGAGCACCCAGCACCCGAGTACTGAGCACCCAGCACCCTGAGTACTAAGCACACAGCTCCCTGAGTACTGAGCACCCAGCACCCCGAGAACTGAGCACCCAGCACCCTGAGTACTGAGCACCCAGCACCCTGAGCACTGAGCACCCAGCACCCTGAGCACTGAGCACCCAGCACCCTGAGTACTGAGCACCCAGCACCCTGAGTACTAAGCACCGAGCACCCTGAGCACTGAGCACCCAGCACCCTGAGCACTGAGCACCCAGCACCCTGAGTACTGAGCACCCAGCACCCCGAGCACTGAGCACCCAGCACCCTGAGAACTGAGCACCCAGCACCCTGAGCACTGAGCACCGAGCACCCTGAGCACTGAGCAACCAGCACCCTGAGGACTGAGCACCCAGCACCCCGAGCACTGAGCACCCAGCACCCTGAGCACTGAGCACCCTGAGTACTGAGCACTGAGCACCCTGAGTACTGAGCACTGAGCACCCTGAGTACTGAGCACCCAGCACCCTGAGTACTGAGCACCCAGCACCCCGAGCACTGAGTACCCAGCACCCTGAGCACTGAGCACCCAGCACCCTGAGCACTGAGCACCCAGCACCCTGAGCACTGAGCACCCAGCACACTGAGCACTGAGCACCCAGCACCCTGAGTACTGAGCACTGTGCACCCAGCACCAAGAGCACTGAGCACCCAGCACCCTGAGTACTGAGCACTGAGCACCCAGCACCCCAAGCACTGAGCACCCAGCACTCTGAGCACTGAGCACCCAGCACCCGAGTACTGATCACCCAGCACCCTGAGTACTGAGCACCCAGCACCCTGAGTACTGAGCACCCAGCACCCCGAGTACTGAGCACCCAGCACCCTGAGCACTGAGCACCCAGCACCCTGAGCACTGAGCACCCAGCACCCCGAGCACTGCGCACCCAGCACCCTGAGTACTGAGCACCCAGCACCCTGAGCACTGAGCACCCAGCACCCTGAGCACTCAGCACCCAGCACCCTGAGCACTGAGCACCCAGCACCCTGAGTAGTGAGCACCCAACGTACTGAGCACCGAGCACCCCGAGCACTGAGCACCCAGCACCCTGAGTACTGAGCACCGAGCACAACGAGCACTGAGCACCCAGCACACTGAGTACTGATCTCCGAGCACCCCGAGCACTGAGTACCCAGCGCCCCGAGCACTGAGCACCCAGAACCCTGAGCACTGAGCACCCAGCACCCTGAGCACTGAGCACCCAGCACCCCTAGCACTGAGCACCCAGCACCCCGAGCACTGAGCACTGAGCACCCTGAGTACTGAGCACCCAGCACCCTGAGCAATGAGCACCCAGCACCCCGAGCACAGAGCACCCAGCACCCATAGCACTGAGCACTGACCACCCTGAGTACTGAGCACCCAGCACCCCGAGCACTGAGCACCCAGCACCCCGAGCACTGAGCACCCAGCACCCCGAGCACTGAGCACTGAGCACCCTGAGTACTGAGCACCCAGCACCCTGAGAAATGAGCACCCAGCACTCCGAGCACAGAGCACCCAGCACCCAGAGCACTGAGCACTGACCACCCTGAGTACTGAGCACCCAGCACCCCGAGCACTGAGCACCCAGCACCCTGAGTACTGAGCACCCAGCACCCTGAGCACTGAGCACCGAGCACCCTGAGCACTGAGCAACCAGCACCCTGAGGACTGAGCACCCAGCACCCCGAGCACTGAGCACCCAGCACCCTGAGCACTGAGCACCCTGAGTACTGAGCACTGAGCACCCTGAGTACTGAGCACTGAGCACCCTGAGTACTGAGCACCCAGCACCCTGAGTACTGAGCACCCAGCACCCCGAGCACTGAGTACCCAGCACCCTGAGCACTGAGCACCC
The DNA here is from genome assembly GCF_018167655.1 of Microtus oregoni. Classification (NCBI taxonomy): domain Eukaryota; kingdom Metazoa; phylum Chordata; class Mammalia; order Rodentia; family Cricetidae; genus Microtus; species Microtus oregoni. The sequence continues at coordinate 927,177 of NW_024543262.1, forward strand.
AGCACCCTGAGCACTGAGCACCCAGCACCCTGAGCACTGAGCACCCAGCACACTGAGCACTGAGCACCCAGCACCCTGAGTACTGAGCACTGTGCACCCAGCACCAAGAGCACTGAGCACCCAGCACCCTGAGTACTGAGCACTGAGCACCCAGCACCCCAAGCACTGAGCACCCAGCACTCTGAGCACTGAGCACCCAGCACCCGAGTACTGATCACCCAGCACCCTGAGTACTGAGCACCCAGCACCCTGAGTACTGAGCACCCAGCACCCCGAGTACTGAGCACCCAGCACCCTGAGCACTGAGCACCCAGCACCCTGAGCACTGAGCACCCAGCACCCCGAGCACTGCGCACCCAGCACCCTGAGTACTGAGCACCCAGCACCCTGAGCACTGAGCACCCAGCACCCTGAGCACTCAGCACCCAGCACCCTGAGCACTGAGCACCCAGCACCCTGAGTAGTGAGCACCCAACGTACTGAGCACCGAGCACCCCGAGCACTGAGCACCCAGCACCCTGAGTACTGAGCACCGAGCACAACGAGCACTGAGCACCCAGCACACTGAGTACTGAGCTCCGAGCACCCCGAGCACTGAGTACCCAGCGCCCCGAGCACTGAGCACCCAGAACCCTGAGCACTGAGCACCCAGCACCCTGAGCACTGAGCACCCAGCACCCCTAGCACTGAGCACCCAGCACCCCGAGCACTGAGCACTGAGCACCCTGAGTACTGAGCACCCAGCACCCTGAGCAATGAGCACCCAGCACCCCGAGCACAGAGCACCCAGCACCCATAGCACTGAGCACTGACCACCCTGAGTACTGAGCACCCAGCACCCCGAGCACTGAGCACCGAGCACCCTGAGCACTGAGCAGCCAGCACCCGGAGAACTGAGCACCCAGCACCCTGAGTACTAAGCACCGAGCACCCTGAGTACTGAGCACCCCGCACCCTGAGCAATGATCACCCTGAGTACTGAGCACCCAGCACCTTGAGCACTGAGCACTGAGCACCCCGAGCACTGAGCACCCAGCACCCGGAGTACTGAGCACCCAGCACCCTGAGTACTAAGCACCGAGCACCCTGAGTACTGAGCACCCAGCACCCTGAGAACTGAACACACAGCACCCTGAGTACTGAGCACCCCGAGCACTGAGCACCCAGCACCCAGAGTACTGAGCACCGAGCACCCCGAGCACTGAGCACCCAGCACCCCGAGCACTGAGCACCCAGCACCCTGAGTACTGAGCACCCAGCACCCTGAGTACTGAGCACTGAGCACCCAGCACCCGGAGTACTGAGCACCCAGCACCCTGAGTACTAAGCACCGAGCACCCTGAGTACTGAGCACCCAGCACCCTGAGCACTGAGCACCCAGCACCCTGAGCACTGAGCACCCAGCACCCTGAGCACTGAGCACCCAGCACCCTGAGTACTGAGCACTGAGCACCCAGCACCCCAAGCACTGAGCCCCCAGCACCCTGAGTACTGAGCACTGAGCACCCAGCACCCCAAGCACTGAGCACCCAGCACCCTGAGCACTGAGCACCCAGCACCCGAGTACTGATCACCCAGCACCCTGAGTACTGAGCACCCAGCACCCTGAGTACTGAGCACACAGCACCCCGAGTACTGAGCACCCAGCACCCTGAGCACTGAGCACCCAGCACCCTGAGCACTGAGCACCCAGCACCCCGAGCACTGCGCACCCAGCACCCTGAGTACTGAGCACCCAGCACCCTGAGCACTGAGCACCCAGCACCCTGAGCACTCAGCACCCAGCACCCTGAGCACTGAGCACCCAGCACCCTGAGTAGTGAGCACCCAACGTACTGAGCACCGAGCACCCCGAGCACTGAGCACCCAGCACCCTGAGTACTGAGCACCGAGCACCCCGAGCACTGAGCACCCAGCGCCCCGAGCACTGAGCACCCAGAACCCTGAGCACTGAGCACCCAGCACCCTGAGCACTGAGCACCCAGCACCCCGAGCACTGAGCACCCAGCACCCCGAGCACTGAGCACTGAGCACCCTGAGTACTGAGCACCCAGCACCCTGAGAAATGAGCACCCAGCACTCCGAGCACAGAGCACCCAGCACCCAGAGCACTGAGCACTGACCACCCTGAGTACTGAGCACCCAGCACCCCGAGCACTGAGCACCCAGCACCCTGAGTACTGAGCACCCAGCACCCTGAGCACTGAGCACCGAGCACCCTGAGCACTGAGCAACCAGCACCCTGAGGACTGAGCACCCAGCACCCCGAGCACTGAGCACCCAGCACCCTGAGCACTGAGCACCCTGAGTACTGAGCACTGAGCACCCTGAGTACTGAGCACTGAGCACCCTGAGTACTGAGCACCCAGCACCCTGAGTACTGAGCACCCAGCACCCCGAGCACTGAGTACCCAGCACCCTGAGCACTGAGCACCCAGCACCCTGAGCACTGAGCACCCAGCACCCTGAGCACTGAGCACCCAGCACACTGAGCACTGAGCACCCAGCACCCTGAGTACTGAGCACTGTGCACCCAGCACCAAGAGCACTGAGCACCCAGCACCCTGAGTACTGAGCACTGAGCACCCAGCACCCCAAGCACTGAGCACCCAGCACTCTGAGCACTGAGCACCCAGCACCCGAGTACTGATCACCCAGCACCCTGAGTACTGAGCACCCAGCACCCTGAGTACTGAGCACCCAGCACCCCGAGTACTGAGCACCCAGCACCCTGAGCACTGAGCACCCAGCACCCTGAGCACTGAGCACCCAGCACCCCGAGCACTGCGCACCCAGCACCCTGAGTACTGAGCACCCAGCACCCTGAGCACTGAGCACCCAGCACCCTGAGCACTCAGCACCCAGCACCCTGAGCACTGAGCACCCAGCACCCTGAGTAGTGAGCACCCAACGTACTGAGCACCGAGCACCCCGAGCACTGAGCACCCAGCACCCTGAGTACTGAGCACCGAGCACAACGAGCACTGAGCACCCAGCACACTGAGTACTGAGCTCCGAGCACCCCGAGCACTGAGTACCCAGCGCCCCGAGCACTGAGCACCCAGAACCCTGAGCACTGAGCACCCAGCACCCTGAGCACTGAGCACCCAGCACCCCTAGCACTGAGCACCCAGCACCCCGAGCACTGAGCACTGAGCACCCTGAGTACTGAGCACCCAGCACCCTGAGCAATGAGCACCCAGCACCCCGAGCACAGAGCACCCAGCACCCATAGCACTGAGCACTGACCACCCTGAGTACTGAGCACCCAGCACCCCGAGCACTGAGCACCGAGCACCCTGAGCACTGAGCAGCCAGCACCCTGAGTACTAAGCACCCAGCACCCTGAGTACTAAGCACCCAGCACCCTGAGTACTGAGCACACAGCACCCTGAGTACTGAGCACCCAGCAACCTGAGTACTGAGCACCCAGCGTACTGAGCACTGAGCACCCCGAGCACTGAGCACCCAGCACCCTGAGTACTGAGCACCCAGCACCCTGAGCACTGAGCACCCAGCACCCTGAGCACTGAGCACCCAGCACCCTGAGTACTGAGCACCCAGCACCCCGAGCACTGAGTACCCAGCACCCTGAGCACTGAGCACCCAGCACCCTGAGCACTGAGCACCCAGCACCCTGAGCACTGAGCACCCAGCACCCTGAGCACTGAGCACCCAGCACCCTGAGTACTGAGCACTGTGCACCCAGCACCAAGAGCACTGAGCTCCCAGCACCCTGAGTACTGAGCACTGAGCACCCAGCACCCCAAGCACTGAGCACCCAGCACTCTGAGCACTGAGCACCCAGCACCCGAGTACTGAGCACCCAGCACCCTGAGTACTGAGCACCCAGCACCCTGAGTACTGAGCACCCAGCACTCCGAGCACTGAGCACCCGGAGTACTGAGCACCGAAAACCCTGAGTACTGAGCACCCAGCACCCTGAGCACTGAGCAACCAGCACCCTGAGCACTGAGCACCCAGCACCATGAGCACTGAGCACCCAGCACCCTGAGTACTGATCACCGAGCACCCCGAACACTGAGCACCCAGCACCCTGAGCACTGAGCACCCTTAGTACTGAGCACTGAGCACCCTGAGTACTGAGCACCCCGCACCCTGAGCAATGATCACCCTGAGTACTGAGCACCCAGCACCTTGAGCACTGAGCACTGAGCACCCCGAGCACTGAGCACCCAGCACCCGGAGTACTGAGCACCCAGCACCCTGAGTACTAAGCACCGAGCACCCTGAGTACTGAGCACCCAGCACCCTGAGAACTGAACACACAGCACCCTGAGTACTGAGCACCCCGAGCACTGAGCACCCAGCACCCTGAGTACTGAGCACCGAGCACCCCGAGTACTGAGCACCCAGCACCCCGAGCACTGAGCACCCAGCACCCTGAGTACTGAGCACCCAGCACCCTGAGTACTGAGCACTGAGCACCCAGCACCCGGAGTACTGAGCACCCAGCACCCTGAGTACTAAGCACCGAGCACCCTGAGTACTGAGCACCCAGCACCCTGAGCACTGAGCACCCAGCACCCTGAGCACTGAGCACCCAGCACCCTGAGCACTGAGCACCCAGCACCCTGAGTACTGAGCACTGAGCACCCAGCACCCCAAGCACTGAGCCCCCAGCACCCTGAGTACTGAGCACTGAGCACCCAGCACCCCAAGCACTGAGCACCCAGCACCCTGAGCACTGAGCACCCAGCACCCGAGTACTGATCACCCAGCACCCTGAGTACTGAGCACCCAGCACCCTGAGTACTGAGCACACAGCACCCCGAGTACTGAGCACCCAGCACCCTGAGCACTGAGCACCCAGCACCCTGAGCACTGAGCACCCAGCACCCCGAGCACTGCGCACCCAGCACCCTGAGTACTGAGCACCCAGCACCCTGAGCACTGAGCACCCAGCACCCTGAGCACTCAGCACCCAGCACCCTGAGCACTGAGCACCCAGCACCCTGAGTAGTGAGCACCCAACGTACTGAGCACCGAGCACCCCGAGCACTGAGCACCCAGCACCCTGAGTACTGAGCACCGAGCACCCCGAGCACTGAGCACCCAGCACACTGAGTACTGAGCTCCGAGCACCCCGAGCACTGAGTACCCAGCGCCCCGAGCACTGAGCACCCAGAACCCTGAGCACTGAGCACCCAGCACCCTGAGCACTGAGCACCCAGCACCCCGAGCACTGAGCACCCAGCACCCCGAGCACTGAGCACTGAGCACCCTGAGTACTGAGCACCCAGCACCCTGAGAAATGAGCACCCAGCACTCCGAGCACAGAGCACCCAGCACCCAGAGCACTGAGCACTGACCACCCTGAGTACTGAGCACCCAGCACCCCGAGCACTGAGCACCGAGCACCCTGAGCACTGAGCAGCCAGCACCCTGAGTACTAAGCACCCAGCACCCTAAGTACTAAGCACCCAGCACCCTGAGTACTGAGCACACAGCACCCTGAGTACTGAGCACCGAGCACCCCGAGCACTGAGCACCCAGCACACTGAGTACTGAGCACCCAGCACCCTGAGCACTGAGCACCCAGCACCCTGAGCACTGAGCACCCAGCACCCTGAGTACTGAGCACCCAGCACCCCGAGCACTGAGTACCCAGCACCCTGAGCACTGAGCACCCAGCACACTGAGCACTGAGCACCCAGCACCCTGAGCACTGAGCACCCAGCACCCTGAGCACTGAGCACCCAGCACCCTGAGTACTGAGCACTGTGCACCCAGCACCAAGAGCACTGAGCACCCAGCACCCTGAGTACTGAGCACTGAGCACCCAGCACCCCAAGCACTGAGCACCCAGCACTCTGAGCACTGAGCACCCAGCACCCGAGTACTGATCACCCAGCACCCTGAGTACTGAGCACCCAGCACCCTGAGTACTGAGCACCCAGCACCCCGAGCACTGAGCACCCAGCACCCTGAGCACTGAGCACCCAGCACCCTGAGCACTGAGCACCCATCACCCCGAGCACTGCGCACCCAGCACCCTGAGTACTGAGCACCCAGCACCCTGAGCACTGAGCACCCAGCACCCTGAGCACTCAGCACCCAGCACCCTGAGCACTGAGCACCCAGCACCCTGAGTAGTGAGCACCCAACGTACTGAGCACCGAGCACCCCGAGCACTGAGCACCCAGCACCCTGAGTACTGAGCACCGAGCACCCCGAGCACTGAGCACCCAGCACACTGAGTACTGAGCTCCGAGCACCCCGAGCACTGAGCACCCAGCGCCCCGAGCACTGAGCACCCAGCACCCTGAGCACTGAGCACCCAGCACCCTGAGCACTGAGCACCCAGCACCCTGAGCACTGCGCACCCAGCACCCTGAGTACTGAGCACCCAGCACCCTGAGCACTGAGCACCCAGCACCCTGAGCACTGAGCACCCAGCACCCTGAGCACTGAGCACCCAGCACCCTGATTAGTGAGCACCCAACGTACTGAGGACCGAGCACCCCGAGTACTGAGCACCCAGCACCCCGAGCACTGAGCACCCAGCACCCCGAACACTGAGCACCTAGCACCCTGAGTAATGAGCACCCAGCACCCTGAGTACTGAGCACCCAGCACCCTGAGCACTGAGCACCCAGCACCCTGAGTACTGAGCACCCAACACCCCAAGCACTGAGCACCCTGAGTACTGAGCACCCAGCACCCCAAGCACTGAGCACCCTGAGTACTGAGCACCCAACACCCTGAGTACTGCGCACCCAGCACCCCAAGCACTGAGCACCCTGAGTACTGAGCACCCAGTAGCCTGAGCACTGAACACACAGCACCCTGAGTACTGAGCACCCCGAGCACTGAGCACCCAGCATACTGAGTACTGAGCACCCAGCACCCTGAGTACTGAGCACCCAGCACCCTGAGCACTGAGCACCCAGCACCCTGAGTACTGAGCATCAAGCACCCCGAGCACTGAGCACCCATCACCCTGAGTACTGAGCACTGAGCACCCAGGACCCCGAGCACTGAGCACCCAGCACCCTGTGTACTGAGCACGGAGTACCCAGCACCCCGAGCACTGTGCACCCAGCATCCTGAGCAATGATCACCCTGAGTACTGAGCACCCAGCACCTTGAGCACTGAGCACCGAGCACCCCGAGCACTGAGCACCCAGCACCCCGAGCACTGAGCACCCAGCACCCTGAGAACTGAGCACCCAGCACCCTGAGTACTGAGCACCCAGCACCCTGAGTACTGAGCACCCAGCACCCTGAGCACTGAGCACCCAGCACCCTGAGCACTGAGCACCCAGAACCCTGAGTACTGAGCACCCAGCACCCCGAGTACTAAGCACCGAGCACCCTGAGCACTGAGCACCCAGCACCCTGAGCACTGAGCACCCAGCACCCTGAGTACTGAGCACCCAGCACCCCGAGCACTGAGCACCCAGCACCCTGAGTACTGAGCACCCCGCACCCTGAGCACTGAGCACCGAGCACCCTGAGCACTGAGTACCAGGGCCCCGAGCACTGAGCACCCAGCACCCCGAGCCCTGAGCACCCAGCACCCCGAACACTGAGCACCTAGCACCCTGAGTAATGAGCACCCAGCACCCTGAGTACTGAGCACCCAGCACCCTGAGCACTGAGCACCCAGCACCCTGAGTACTGAGCACCCAACACCCCAAGCACTGAGCACCCTGAGTACTGAGCACCCAGCACCCCAAGCACTGAGCACCCTGAGTACTGAGCACCCAACACCCTGAGTACTGCGCACCCAGCACCCCAAGCACTGAGCACCCTGAGTACTGAGCACCCAGTACCCTGAGCACTGAACACACAGCACCCTGAGTACTGAGCACCCCGAGCACTGAGCACCCAGCATACTGAGAACTGAGCACCCAGCACCCTGAGTACTGAGCACCCAGCACCCTGAGCACTGAGCACCCAGCACCCTGAGTACTGAGCATCAAGCACCCCGAGCACTGAGCACCCTGAGTACTGAGCACCCAGTACCCTGAGCACTGAACACACAGCACCCTGAGTACTGAGCACCCCGAGCACTGAGCACCCAGCATACTGAGTACTGAGCACCCAGCACCCTGAGTACTGAGCACCCAGCACCCTGAGCACTGAGCACCCAGCACCCTGAGTACTGAGCATCAAGCACCCCGAGCACTGAGCACCCAGCACCCTGAGTACTGAGCACTGAGCACCCAGCACCCCGAGCACTGAGCACCCAGCACCCTGTGTACTGAGCACTGAGCACCCAGCACCCTGAGTACTGAGCATCAAGCACCCCAAGCACTGAGCACCCAGCACCCTGAGTACTGAGCACTGAGCACCCAGCACCCCAAGCACTGAGCCCCCAGCACCCTGAGTACTGAGCACTGAGCACCCAGCACCCCAAGCACTGAGCACCCAGCACCCTGAGCACTGAGCACCCAGCACCCGAGTACTGATCACCCAGCACCCTGAGTACTGAGCACCCAGCACCCTGAGTACTGAGCACACAGCACCCCGAGTACTGAGCACCCAGCACCCTGAGCACTGAGCACCCAGCACCCTGAGCACTGAGCACCCAGCACCCCGAGCACTGCGCACCCAGCACCCTGAGTACTGATCACCCAGCACCCTGAGCACTGAGCACCCAGCACCCTGAGCACTCAGCACCCAGCACCCTGAGCACTGAGCACCCAGCACCCTGAGTAGTGAGCACCCAACGTACTGAGCACCGAGCACCCCGAGCACTGAGCACCCAGCACCCTGAGTACTGAGCACCGAGCACCCCGAGCACTGAGCACCCAGCACACTGAGTACTGAGCTCCGAGCACCCCGAGCACTGAGTACCCAGCGCCCCGAGCACTGAGCACCCAGAACCCTGAGCACTGAGCACCCAGCACCCTGAGCACTGAGCACCCAGCACCCCGAGCACTGAGCACCCAGCACCCCGAGCACTGAGCACTGAGCACCCTGAGTACTGAGCACCCAGCACCCTGAGAAATGAGCACCCAGCACTCCGAGCACAGAGCACCCAGCAACCAGAGCACTGAGCACTGACCACCCTGAGTACTGAGCACCCAGCACCCCGAGCACTGAGCACCGAGCACCCTGAGCACTGAGCAGCCAGCACCCTGAGTACTAAGCACCCAGCACCCTAAGTACTAAGCACCCAGCACCCTGAGTACTGAGCACACAGCACCCTGAGTACTGAGCACCGAGCACCCCGAGCACTGAGCACCCAGCACACTGAGTACTGAGCACCCAGCACCCTGAGCACTGAGCACCCAGCACCCTGAGCACTGAGCACCCAGCACCCTGAGTACTGAGCACCCAGCACCCCGAGCACTGAGTACCCAGCACCCTGAGCACTGAGCACCCAGCACCCTGAGCACTGAGCACCCAGCACCCTGAGCACTGAGCACCCAGCACCCTGAGCACTGAGCACCCAGCACCCTGAGTACTGAGCACTGTGAACCCAGCACCAAGAGCACTGAGCACCCAGCACCCTGAGTACTGAGCACTGAGCACCCAGCACCCCAAGCACTGAGCACCCAGCACTCTGAGCACTGAGCACCCAGCACCCGAGTACTGATCACCCAGCACCCTGAGTACTGAGCACCCAGCACCCTGAGTACTGAGCACCCAGCACCCCGAACACTGAGCACCCAGCACCCTGAGCACTGAGCACCCAGCACCCTGAGCACTGAGCACCCATCACCCCGAGCACTGCGCACCCAGCACCCTGAGTACTGAGCACCCAGCACCCTGAGCACTGAGCACCCAGCACCCTGAGCACTCAGCACCCAGCACCCTGAGCACTGAGCACCCAGCACCCTGAGCACTGAGCACCCAGCACCCTGAGCACTGCGCACCCAGCACCCTGATTAGTGAGCACCCAACGTACTGAGCACCGAGCACCCCGAGTACTGAGCACCCAGCACCCCAAGCACTGAGCACCCAGCACCCCGAACACTGAGCACCTAGCACCCTGAGTAATGAGCACCCAGCACCCTGAGTACTGAGCACCCAGCACCCTGAGCACTGAGCACCCAGCACCCTGAGTACTGAGCACCCAACACCCCAAGCACTGAGCACCCTGAGTACTGAGCACCCAGCACCCCAAGCACTGAGCACCCTGAGTACTGAGCACCCAACACCCTGAGTACTGCGCACCCAGCACCCCAAGCACTGAGCACCCTGAGTACTGAGCACCCAGTACCCTGAGCACTGAACACACAGCACCCTGAGTACTGAGCACCCCGAGCACTGAGCACCCAGCATACTGAGTACTGAGCACCGAGCACCCTGAGTACTGAGCACCCAGCACCCTGAGCACTGAGCACCCAGCACCCTGAGTACTGAGCATCAAGCACCCCGAGCACTGAGCACCCAGCACCCTGAGTACTGAGCACTGAGCACCCAGGACCCCGAGCACTGAGCACCCAGCACCCTGTGTACTGAGCACGGAGTACCCAGCACCCCGAGCACTGTGCACCCAGCATCCTGAGCAATGATCACCCTGAGTACTGAGCACCCAGCACCTTGAGCACTGAGCACCGAGCACCCCGAGCACTGAGCACCCAGCACCCCGAGCACTGCGCACCCAGCACCCTGAGAACTGAGCACCCAGCACCCTGAGTACTGAGCACCCAGCACCCTGAGTACTGAGCACCCAGCACCCTGAGCACTGAGCACCCAGCACCCTGAGCACTGAGCACCCAGAACCCTGAGTACTGAGCACCCAGCACCCCGAGTACTAAGCACCGAGCACCCTGAGCACTGAGCACCCTGCACCCTGAGTACTGAGCACCCAGCACCCCGAGCACTGAGCACCCAGCACCCTGAGTACTGAGCACCCCGCACCCTGAGCACTGAGCACCGAGCACCCTGAGCACTGAGCACCAGGGCCCCGAGCACTGAGCACCCAGCACCCCGAGCCCTGAGCACCCAGCACCCCGAACACTGAGCACCTAGCACCCTGAGTAATGAACACCCAGCACCCTGAGTACTGAGCACCCAGCACCCTGAGCACTGAGCACCCAGCACCCTGAGTACTGAGCACCCAACACCCCAAGCACTGAGCACCCTGAGTACTGAGCACCCAGCACCCCAAGCACTGAGCACCCTGAGTACTGAGCACCCAACACCCTGAGTACTGCGCACCCAGCACCCCAAGCACTGAGCACCCTGAGTACTGAGCACCCAGTACCCTGAGCACTGAACACACAGCACCCTGAGAAATGAGCACCCAGCACTCCGAGCACAGAGCACCCAGCACCCAGAGCACTGAGCACTGACCACCCTGAGTACTGAGCACCCAGCACCCCGAGCACTGAGCACCGAGCACCCTGAGCACTGAGCAGCCAGCACCCTGAGTACTAAGCACCCAGCACCCTAAGTACTAAGCACCCAGCACCCTGAGTACTGAGCACACAGCACCCTGAGTACTGAGCACCGAGCACCCCGAGCACTGAGCACCCAGCACACTGAGTACTGAGCACCCAGCACCCTGAGCACTGAGCACCCAGCACCCTGAGCACTGAGCACCCAGCACCCTGAGTACTGAGCACCCAGCACCCCGAGCACTGAGTACCCAGCACCCTGAGCACTGAGCACCCAGCACCCTGAGCACTGAGCACCCAGCACCCTGAGCACTGAGCACCCAGCACCCTGAGCACTGAGCACCCAGCACCCTGAGTACTGAGCACTGTGCACCCAGCACCAAGAGCACTGAGCACCCAGCACCCTGAGTACTGAGCACTGAGCACCCAGCACCCCAAGCACTGAGCACCCAGCACTCTGAGCACTGAGCACCCAGCACCCGAATACTGATCACCCAGCACCCTGAGTACTGAGCACGCAGCACCCTGAGTACTGAGCACCCAGCACCCCGAGCACTGAGCACCCAGCACCCTGAGCACTGAGCACCCAGCACCCTGAGCACTGAGCACCCATCACCCCGAGCACTGCGCACCCAGCACCCTGAGTACTGAGCACAAAGCACCCTGAGCACAGAGCACCCAGCACCCTGAGCACTCAGCACCCAGCACCCTGAGCACTGAGCACCCAGCACCCTGAGTAGTGAGCACCCAACGTACTGAGCACCGAGCACCCCGAGCACTGAGCACCCAGCACCCTGAGTACTGAGCACCGAGCACCCCGAGCACTGAGCACCCAGCACACTGAGTACTGAGCTCCGAGCACCCCGAGCACTGAGCACCCAGCGCCCCGAGCACTGAGCACCCAGCACCCTGAGCACTGAGCACCCAGCACCCTGAGCACTGAGCACCCAGCACCCTGAGCACTGCGCAACCAGCACCCTGAGTACTGAGCACCCAGCACCCTGAGCACTGAGCACCCAGCACCCTGAGCACTGAGCACCCAGCACCCTGAGCACTGAGCAGCCAGCACCCTGATTAGTGAGCACCCAACGTACTGAGCACCGAGCACCCCGAGTACTGAGCACCCAGCACCCCGAGCACTGAGCACCCAGCACCCCGAACACTGAGCACCTAGCACCCTGAGTAATGAGCACCCAGCACCCTGAGTACTGAGCACCCAGCACCCTGAGCACTGAGCACCCAGCACCCTGAGTACTGAGCACCCAACACCCCAAGCACTGAGCACCCTGAGTACTGAGCACCCAGCACCCCAAGCACTGAGCACCCTGAGTACTGAGCACCCAACACCCTGAGTACTGCGCACCCAGCACCCCAAGCACTGAGCACCCTGAGTACTGAGCACCCAGTACCCTGAGCACTGAACACACAGCACCCTGAGTACTGAGCACCCCGAGCACTGAGCACCCAGCATACTGAGTACTGAGCACCCAGCACCCTGAGTACTGAGCACCCAGCACCCTGAGCACTGAGCACCCAGCACCCTGAGTACTGAGCATCAAGCACCCCGAGCACTGAGCACCCATCACCCTGAGTACTGAGCACTGAGCACCCAGGACCCCGAGCACTGAGCACCCAGCACCCTGTGTACGGAGCACGGAGTACCCAGCACCCCGAGCACTGTGCACCCAGCATCCTGAGCAATGATCACCCTGAGTACTGAGCACCCAGCACCTTGAGCACTGAGCACCGAGCACCCCGAGCACTGAGCACCCAGCACCCCGAGCACTGAGCACCCAGCACCCTGAGAACTGAGCACCCAGCACCCTGAGTACTGAGCACCCAGCACCCTGAGTACTGAGCACCCAGCACCCTGAGCACTGAGCACCCAGCACCCTGAGCACTGAGCACCCAGAACCCTGAGTACTGAGCACCCAGCACCCCGAGTACTAAGCACCGAGCACCCTGAGCACTGAGCACCCAGCACCCTGAGCACTGAGCACCCAGCACCCTGAGTACTGAGCACCCAGCACCCCGAGCACTGAGCACCCAGCACCCTGAGTACTGAGCACCCCGCACCCTGAGCACTGAGCACCGAGCACCCTGAGCACTGAGCACCAGGGCCCCGAGCACTGAGCACCCAGCACCCCGAGCCCTGAGCACCCAGCACCCCGAACACTGAGCACCTAGCACCCTGAGTAATGAGCACCCAGCACCCTGAGTACTGAGCACCCAGCACCCTGAGCACTGAGCACCCAGCACCCTGAGTACTGAGCACCCAACACCCCAAGCACTGAGCACCCTGAGTACTGAGCACCCAGCACCCCAAGCACTGAGCACCCTGAGTACTGAGCACCCAACACCCTGAGTACTGCGCACCCAGCACCCCAAGCACTGAGCACCCTGAGTACTGAGCACCCAGTACCCTGAGCACTGAACACACAGCACCCTGAGTACTGAGCACCCCGAGCACTGAGCACCCAGCATACTGAGAACTGAGCACCCAGCACCCTGAGTACTGAGCACCCAGCAACCTGAGCACTGAGCACCCAGCACCCTGAGTACTGAGCATCAAGCACCCCGAGCACTGAGCACCCTGAGTACTGAGCACCCAGTACCCTGAGCACTGAACACACAGCACCCTGAGTACTGAGCACCCCGAGCACTGAGCACCCAGCATACTGAGTACTGAGCACCCAGCACCCTGAGTACTGAGCACCCAGCACCCTGAGCACTGAGCACCCAGCACCCTGAGTACTGAGCATCAAGCACCCCGAGCACTGAGCACCCAGCACCCTGAGTACTGAGCACTGAGCACCCAGCACCCCGAGCACTGAGCACCCAGCACCCTGTGTACTGAGCACTGAGCACCCAGCACCCTGAGTACTGAGCATCAAGCATCCCGAGCACTGAGCACCCAGCACCCTGAGTACTGAGCACTAAGCACCCAGCACCCCAAGCACTGAGCCCCCAGCACCCTGAGTACTGAGCACTGAGCACCCAGCACCCCAAGCACTGAGCACCCAGCACCCTGAGCACTGAGCACTAAGCACACAGCACCCCGAGTACTGAGCACCCAGCACCCTGAGCACTGAGCACCCAGCACCCTGAGCACTGAGCACCCAGCACCCCGAGCACTGCGCACCCAGCACCCTGAGTACTGATCACCCAGCACCCTGAGCACTGAGCACCCAGCACCCCGAGCACTCAGCACCCAGCACCCTGAGCACTGAGCACCCAGCACCCTGAGTAGTGAGCACCCAACGTACTGAGCACCGAGCACCCCGAGCACTGAGCACCCAGCACCCTGAGTACTGAGCACCGAGCACCCCGAGCACTGAGCACCCAGCACACTGAGTACTGAGCTCCGAGCACCCCGAGCACTGAGTACCCAGCGCCCCGAGCACTGAGCACCCAGAACCCTGAGCACTGAGCACCCAGCACCCTGAGCACTGAGCACCCAGCACCCCGAGCACTGAGCACCCAGCACCCCGAGCACTGAGCACTGAGCACCCTGAGTACTGAGCACCCAGCACCCTGAGAAATGAGCACCCAGCACTCCGAGCACAGAGCACCCAGCAACCAGAGCACTGAGCACTGACCACCCTGAGTACTGAGCACCCAGCACCCCGAGCACTGAGCACCGAGCACCCTGAGCACTGAGCAGCCAGCACCCTGAGTACTAAGCACCCAGCACCCTAAGTACTAAGCACCCAGCACCCTGAGTACTGAGCACACAGCACCCTGAGTACTGAGCACCGAGCACCCCGAGCACTGAGCACCCAGCACACTGAGTACTGAGCACCCAGCACCCTGAGCACTGAGCACCCAGCACCCTGAGCACTGAGCACCCAGCACCCTGAGTACTGAGCACCCAGCACCCCGAGCACTGAGCACCCAGCACCCTGAGTACTGAGCACCCAGCACCCTGAGCACTTAGCACCCAGCACCCTGAGTACTGAGCATCCAGCACCCCGAGCACTGAGCACCCAGCACCCTGAGTACTGAGCACTGTGAACCCAGCACCAAGAGCACTGAGCACCCAGCACCCTGAGTACTGAGCACTGAGCACCCAGCACCCCAAGCACTGAGCACCCAGCACTCTGAGCACTGAGCACCCAGCACCCGAGTACTGATCACCCAGCACCCTGAGTACTGAGCACCCAGCACCCTGAGTACTGAGCACCCAGCACCCCGAACACTGAGCACCCAGCACCCTGAGCACTGAGCACCCAGCACCCTGAGCACTGAGCACCCATCACCCCGAGCACTGCGCACCCAGCACCCTGAGTACTGAGCACCCAGCACCCTGAGCACTGAGCACCCAGCACCCTGAGCACTCAGCACCCAGCACCCTGAGCACTGAGCACCCAGCACCCTGAGTAGTGAGCACCCAACGTACTGAGCACCGAGCACCCCGAGCACTGAGCACCCAGCACCCTGAGCACTGAGCACCCAGCACCCTGAGCACTGCGCACCCAGCACCCTGATTAGTGAGCACCCAACGTACTGAGCACCGAGCACCCCGAGTACTGAGCACCCAGCACCCCGAGCACTGAGCACCCAGCACCCCGAACACTGAGCACCTAGCACCCTGAGTAATGAGCACCCAGCACCCTGAGTACTGAGCACCCAGCACCCTGAGCACTGAGCACCCAGCACCCTGAGTACTGAGCACCCAACACCCCAAGCACTGAGCACCCTGAGTACTGAGCACCCAGCACCCCAAGCACTGAGCACCCTGAGTACTGAGCACCCAACACCCTGAGTACTGCGCACCCAGCACCCCAAGCACTGAGCACCCTGAGTACTGAGCACCCAGTACCCTGAGCACTGAACACACAGCACCCTGAGTACTGAGCACCCCGAGCACTGAGCACCCAGCATACTGAGTACTGAGCACCCAGCACCCTGAGTACTGAGCACCCAGCACCCTGAGCACTGAGCACCCAGCACCCTGAGTACTGAGCACCCAGCACCCCGAACACTGAGCACCCAGCACCCTGAGCACTGAGCACCCAGCACCCTGAGCACTGAGCACCCATCACCCCGAGCACTGCGCACCCAGCACCCTGAGTACTGAGCACCCAGCACCCTGAGCACAGAGCACCCAGCACCCTGAGCACTCAGCACCCAGCACCCTGAGCACTGAGCACCCAGCACCCTGAGTAGTGAGCACCCAACGTACTGAGCACCGAGCACCCCGAGCACTGAGCACCCAGCACCCTGAGTACTGAGCACCGAGCACCCCGAGCACTGAGCACCCAGCACACTGAGTACTGAGCTCCGAGCACCCCGAGCACTGAGCACCCAGCGCCCCGAGCACTGAGCACCCAGCACCCTGAGCACTGAGCACCCAGCACCCTGAGCACTGAGCACCCAGCACCCTGAGCACTGCGCAACCAGCACCCTGAGTACTGAGCACCCAGCACCCTGAGCACTGAGCACCCAGCACCCTGAGCACTGAGCACCCAGCACCCTGAGCACTGAGCAGCCAGCACCCTGATTAGTGAGCACCCAACGTACTGAGCACCGAGCACCCCGAGTACTGAGCACCCAGCACCCCGAGCACTGAGCACCCAGCACCCCGAACACTGAGCACCTAGCACCCTGAGTAATGAGCACCCAGCACCCTGAGTACTGAGCACCCAGCACCCTGAGCACTGAGCACCCAGCACCCTGAGTACTGAGCACCCAACACCCCAAGCACTGAGCACCCTGAGTACTGAGCACCCAGCACCCCAAGCACTGAGCACCCTGAGTACTGAGCACCCAACACCCTGAGTACTGCGCACCCAGCACCCCAAGCACTGAGCACCCTGAGTACTGAGCACCCAGTACCCTGAGCACTGAACACACAGCACCCTGAGTACTGAGCACCCCGAGCACTGAGCACCCAGCATACTGAGTACTGAGCACCCAGCACCCTGAGTACTGAGCACCCAGCACCCTGAGCACTGAGCACCCAGCACCCTGAGTACTGAGCATCAAGCACCCCGAGCACTGAGCACCCATCACCCTGAGTACTGAGCACTGAGCACCCAGGACCCCGAGCACTGAGCACCCAGCACCCTGTGTACGGAGCACGGAGTACCCAGCACCCCGAGCACTGTGCACCCAGCATCCTGAGCAATGATCACCCTGAGTACTGAGCACCCAGCACCTTGAGCACTGAGCACCGAGCACCCCGAGCACTGAGCACCCAGCACCCCGAGCACTGAGCACCCAGCACCCTGAGAACTGAGCACCCAGCACCCTGAGTACTGAGCACCCAGCACCCTGAGTACTGAGCACCCAGCACCCTGAGCACTGAGCACCCAGCACCCTGAGCACTGAGCACCCAGAACCCTGAGTACTGAGCACCCAGCACCCCGAGTACTAAGCACCGAGCACCCTGAGCACTGAGCACCCAGCACCCTGAGCACTGAGCACCCAGCACCCTGAGTACTGAGCACCCAGCACCCCGAGCACTGAGCACCCAGCACCCTGAGTACTGAGCACCCCGCACCCTGAGCACTGAGCACCGAGCACCCTGAGCACTGAGCACCAGGGCCCCGAGCACTGAGCACACAGCACCCCGAGCCCTGAGCACCCAGCACCCCGAACACTGAGCACCTAGCACCCTGAGTAATGAGCACCCAGCACCCTGAGTACTGAGCACCCAGCACCCTGAGCACTGAGCACCCAGCACCCTGAGTACTGAGCACCCAACACCCCAAGCACTGAGCACCCTGAGTACTGAGCACCCAGCACCCCAAGCACTGAGCACCCTGAGTACTGAGCACCCAACACCCTGAGTACTGCGCACCCAGCACCCCAAGCACTGAGCACCCTGAGTACTGAGCACCCAGTACCCTGAGCACTGAACACACAGCACCCTGAGTACTGAGCACCCCGAGCACTGAGCACCCAGCATACTGAGAACTGAGCACCCAGCACCCTGAGTACTGAGCACCCAGCACCCTGAGCACTGAGCACCCAGCACCCTGAGTACTGAGCATCAAGCACCCCGAGCACTGAGCACCCTGAGTACTGAGCACCCAGTACCCTGAGCACTGAACACACAGCACCCTGAGTACTGAGCACCCCGAGCACTGAGCACCCAGCATACTGAGTACTGAGCACCCAGCACCCTGAGCACTGAGCACCCATCACCCCGAGCACTGCGCACCCAGCACCCTGAGTACTGAGCACCCAGCACCCTGAGCACAGAGCACCCAGCACCCTGAGCACTCAGCACCCAGCACCCTGAGCACTGAGCACCCAGCACCCTGAGTAGTGAGCACCCAACGTACTGAGCACCGAGCACCCCGAGCACTGAGCACCCAGCACCCTGAGTACTGAGCACCGAGCACCCCGAGCACTGAGCACCCAGCACACTGAGTACTGAGCTCCGAGCACCCCGAGCACTGAGCACCCAGCGCCCCGAGCACTGAGCACCCAGCACCCTGAGCACTGAGCACCCAGCACCCTGAGCACTGAGCACCCAGCACCCTGAGCACTGCGCAACCAGCACCCTGAGTACTGAGCACCCAGCACCCTGAGCACTGAGCACCCAGCACCCTGAGCACTGAGCACCCAGCACCCTGAGCACTGAGCAGCCAGCACCCTGATTAGTGAGCACCCAACGTACTGAGCACCGAGCACCCCGAGTACTGAGCACCCAGCACCCCGAGCACTGAGCACCCAGCACCCCGAACACTGAGCACCTAGCACCCTGAGTAATGAGCACCCAGCACCCTGAGTACTGAGCACCCAGCACCCTGAGCACTGAGCACCCAGCACCCTGAGTACTGAGCACCCAACACCCCAAGCACTGAGCACCCTGAGTACTGAGCACCCAGCACCCCAAGCACTGAGCACCCTGAGTACTGAGCACCCAACACCCTGAGTACTGCGCACCCAGCACCCCAAGCACTGAGCACCCTGAGTACTGAGCACCCAGTACCCTGAGCACTGAACACACAGCACCCTGAGTACTGAGCACCCCGAGCACTGAGCACCCAGCATACTGAGTACTGAGCACCCAGCACCCTGAGTACTGAGCACCCAGCACCCTGAGCACTGAGCACCCAGCACCCTGAGTACTGAGCATCAAGCACCCCGAGCACTGAGCACCCATCACCCTGAGTACTGAGCACTGAGCACCCAGGACCCCGAGCACTGAGCACCCAGCACCCTGTGTACGGAGCACGGAGTACCCAGCACCCCGAGCACTGTGCACCCAGCATCCTGAGCAATGATCACCCTGAGTACTGAGCACCCAGCACCTTGAGCACTGAGCACCGAGCACCCCGAGCACTGAGCACCCAGCACCCCGAGCACTGAGCACCCAGCACCCTGAGAACTGAGCACCCAGCACCCTGAGTACTGAGCACCCAGCACCCTGAGTACTGAGCACCCAGCACCCTGAGCACTGAGCACCCAGCACCCTGAGCACTGAGCACCCAGAACCCTGAGTACTGAGCACCCAGCACCCCGAGTACTAAGCACCGAGCACCCTGAGCACTGAGCACCCAGCACCCTGAGCACTGAGCACCCAGCACCCTGAGTACTGAGCACCCAGCACCCCGAGCACTGAGCACCCAGCACCCTGAGTACTGAGCACCCCGCACCCTGAGCACTGAGCACCGAGCACCCTGAGCACTGAGCACCAGGGCCCCGAGCACTGTGCACCCAGCACCCCGAGCCCTGAGCACCCAGCACCCCGAACACTGAGCACCTAGCACCCTGAGTAATGAGCACCCAGCACCCTGAGTACTGAGCACCCAGCACCCTGAGCACTGAGCACCCAGCACCCTGAGTACTGAGCACCCAACACCCCAAGCACTGAGCACCCTGAGTACTGAGCACCCAGCACCCCAAGCACTGAGCACCCTGAGTACTGAGCACCCAACACCCTGAGTACTGCGCACCCAGCACCCCAAGCACTGAGCACCCTGAGTACTGAGCACCCAGTACCCTGAGCACTGAACACACAGCACCCTGAGTACTGAGCACCCCGAGCACTGAGCACCCAGCATACTGAGAACTGAGCACCCAGCACCCTGAGTACTGAGCACCCAGCACCCTGAGCACTGAGCACCCAGCACCCTGAGTACTGAGCATCAAGCACCCCGAGCACTGAGCACCCTGAGTACTGAGCACCCAGTACCCTGAGCACTGAACACACAGCACCCTGAGTACTGAGCACCCCGAGCACTGAGCACCCAGCATACTGAGTACTGAGCACCCAGCACCCTGAGTACTGAGCACCCAGCACCCTGAGCACTGAGCACCCAGCACCCTGAGTACTGAGCATCAAGCACCCCGAGCACTGAGCACCCAGCACCCTGAGTACTGAGCACTGAGCACCCAGCACCCCGAGCACTGAGCACCCAGCACCCTGTGTACTGAGCACTGAGCACCCAGCACCCTGAGTACTGAGCATCAAGCACCCCGAGCACTGAGCACCCAGCACCCTGAGTACTGAGCACTAAGCACCCAGCACCCCAAGCACTGAGCCCCCAGCACCCTGAGTACTGAGCACTGAGCACCCAGCACCCCAAGCACTGAGCACCCAGCACCCTGAGCACTGAGCACTAAGCACACAGCACCCCGAGTACTGAGCACCCAGCACCCTGAGCACTGAGCACCCAGCACCCTGAGCACTGAGCACCCAGCACCCCGAGCACTGCGCACCCAGCACCCTGAGTACTGATCACCCAGCACCCTGAGCACTGAGCACCCAGCACCCCGAGCACTCAGCACCCAGCACCCTGAGCACTGAGCACCCAGCACCCTGAGTAGTGAGCACCCAACGTACTGAGCACCGAGCACCCCGAGCACTGAGCACCCAGCACCCTGAGTACTGAGCACCGAGCACCCCGAGCACTGAGCACCCAGCACACTGAGTACTGAGCTCCGAGCACCCCGAGCACTGAGTACCCAGCGCCCCGAGCACTGAGCACCCAGAACCCTGAGCACTGAGCACCCAGCACCCTGAGCACTGAGCACCCAGCACCCCGAGCACTGAGCACCCAGCACCCCGAGCCCTGAGCAATGAGCACCCTGAGTACTGAGCACCCAGCACCCTGAGAAATGAGCACCCAGCACTCCGAGCACAGAGCACCCAGCAACCAGAGCACTGAGCACTGACCACCCTGAGTACTGAGCACCCAGCACCCCGAGCACTGAGCACCGAGCACCCTGAGCACTGAGCAGCCAGCACCCTGAGTACTAAGCACCCAGCACCCTAAGTACTAAGCACCCAGCACCCTGAGTACTGAGCACACAGCACCCTGAGTACTGAGCAGCGAGCACCCCGAGCACTGAGCACCCAGCACACTGAGTACTGAGCACCCAGCACCCTGAGCACTGAGCACCCAGCACCCTGAGCACTGAGCACCCAGCACCCTGAGTACTGAGCACCCAGCACCCCGAGCACTGAGTACCCAGCACCCTGAGCACTGAGCACCCAGCACCCTGAGCACTGAGCACCCAGCACCCTGAGCACTGAGCACCCAGCACCCTGAGCACTGAGCACCCAGCACCCTGAGTACTGAGCACTGTGAACCCAGCACCAAGAGCACTGAGCACCCAGCACCCTGAGTACTGAGCACTGAGCACCCAGCACCCCAAGCACTGAGCAGCCAGCACTCTGAGCACTGAGCACCCAGCACCCGAGTACTGATCACCCAGCACCCTGAGTACTGAGCACCCAGCACCCTGAGTACTGAGCACCCAGCACCCCGAACACTGAGCACCCAGCACCCTGAGCACTGAGCACCCAGCACCCTGAGCACTGAGCACCCATCACCCCGAGCACTGCGCACCCAGCACCCTGAGTACTGAGCACCCAGCACCCTGAGCACTGAGCACCCAGCACCCTGAGCACTCAGCACCCAGCACCCTGAGCACTGAGCACCCAGCACCCTGAGTAGTGAGCACCCAACGTACTGAGCACCGAGCACCCCGAGCACTGAGCACCCAGCACCCTGAGCACTGAGCACCCAGCACCCTGAGCACTGCGCACCCAGCACCCTGATTAGTGAGCACCCAACGTACTGAGCACCGAGCACCCCGAGTACTGAGCACCCAGCACCCCGAGCACTGAGCACCCAGCACCCCGAACACTGAGCACCTAGCACCCTGAGTAATGAGCACCCAGCACCCTGAGTACTGAGCACCCAGCACCCTGAGCACTGAGCACCCAGCACCCTGAGTACTGAGCACCCAACACCCCAAGCACTGAGCACCCTGAGTACTGAGCACCCAGCACCCCAAGCACTGAGCACCCTGAGTACTGAGCACCCAACACCCTGAGTACTGCGCACCCAGCACCCCAAGCACTGAGCACCCTGAGTACTGAGCACCCAATACCCTGAGCACTGAACACACAGCACCCTGAGTACTGAGCACCCCGAGCACTGAGCACCCAGCATACTGAGTACTGAGCACCCAGCACCCTGAGTACTGAGCACCCAGCACCCTGAGCACTGAGCACCCAGCACCCTGAGTACTGAGCATCAAGCACCCCGAGCACTGAGCACCCAGCACCCTGAGTACTGAGCACTGAGCACCCAGGACCCCGAGCACTGAGCACCCAGCACCCTGTGTACTGAGCACGGAGTACCCAGCACCCCGAGCACTGTGCACCCAGCATCCTGAGCAATGATCACCCTGAGTACTGAGCACCCAGCACCTTGAGCACTGAGCACCGAGCACCCCGAGCACTGAGCACCCAGCACCCCGAGCACTGCGCACCCAGCACCCTGAGAACTGAGCACCCAGCACCCTGAGTACTGAGCACCCAGCACCCTGAGTACTGAGCACCCAGCACCCTGAGCACTGAGCACCCAGCACCATGAGTACTGAGCACCCCGCACCCTGAGTACTGAGCACCCAGCACCCTGAGTACTGAGCACCCAGCACCCCGAGCACTGAGCACCCAGCACCATGAGTACTGAGCACCCCGCACCCTGAGCACTGAGCCCCGAGCACCCTGAGCACTGAGCACCAGGGCCCCGAGCACTGAGCACCCAGCACCCCGAGCCCTGAGCACCCAGCACCCCGAACACTGAGCACCTAGCACCCTGAGTAATGAGCACCCAGCACCCTGAGTACTGAGCACCCAGCATCCTGAGCACTGAGCACCCAGCACCCTGAGTACTGAGCACCCAACACCCCAAGCACTGAGCACCCTGAGTACTGAGCACCCAGCACCCCAAGCACTGAGCACCCTGAGTACTGAGCAACCAACACCATGAGTACTGCGCACCCAGCACCCCAAGCACTGAGCACCCTGAGTACTGAGCACCCAGTACCCTGAGCACTGAACACACAGCACCCTGAGAAATGAGCACCCAGCACTCCGAGCACAGAGCACCCAGCACCCAGAGCACTGAGCACTGACCACCCTGAGTACTGAGCACCCAGCACCCCGAGCACTGAGCACCGAGCACCCTGAGCACTGAGCAGCCAGCACCCTGAGTACTAAGCACCCAGCACCCTAAGTACTAAGCACCCAGCACCCTGAGTACTGAGCACACAGCACCCTGAGTACTGAGCACCGAGCACCCCGAGCACTGAGCTCCCAGCACACTGAGTACTGAGCACCCAGCACCCTGAGCACTGAGCACCCAGCACCCTGAGCACTGAGCACCCAGCACCCTGAGTACTGAGCACCCAGCACCCCGAGCACTGAGTACCCAGCACCCTGAGCACTGAGCACCCAGCACCCTGAGCACTGAGCACCCAGCACCCTGAGCACTGAGCACCCAGCACCCTGAGCACTGAGCACCCAGCACCCTGAGTACTGAGCACTGTGCACCCAGCACCAAGAGCACTGAGCACCCAGCACCCTGAGTACTGAGCACTGAGCACCCAGCACCCCAAGCACTGAGCACCCAGCACTCTGAGCACTGAGCACCCAGCACCCGAATACTGATCACCCAGCACCCTGAGTACTGAGCACGCAGCACCCTGAGTACTGAGCACCCAGCACCCCGAGCACTGAGCACCCAGCGCCCCGAGCACTGAGCACCCAGCACCCTGAGCACTGAGCACCCAGCACCCTGAGCACTGAGCACCCAGCACCCTGAGCACTGCGCAACCAGCACCCTGAGTACTGAGCACCCAGCACCCTGAGCACTGAGCACCCAGCACCCTGAGCACTGAGCACCCAGCACCCTGAGCACTGAGCACCCAGCACCCTGATTAGTGAGCACCCAACGTACTGAGCACCGAGCACCCCGAGTACTGAGCACCCAGCACCCCGAGCACTGAGCACCCAGCACCCCGAACACTGAGCACCTAGCACCCTGAGTAATGAGCACTCAGCACCCTGAGTACTGAGCACCCAACACCCCAAGCACTGAGCACCCTGAGTACTGAGCACCCAGCACCCCAAGCACTGAGCACCCTGAGTACTGAGCACCCAACACCCTGAGTACTGCGCACCCAGCACCCCAAGCACTGAGCACCCTGAGTACTGAGCACCCAGTACCCTGAGCACTGAACACACAGCACCCTGAGTACTGAGCACCCCGAGCACTGAGCACCCAGCATACTGAGTACTGAGCACCCAGCACCCTGAGTACTGAGCACCCAGCACCCTGAGCACTGAGCACCCAGCACCCTGAGTACTGAGCATCAAGCACCCCGAGCACTGAGCACCCAGCACCCTGAGTACTGAGCACTGAGCACCCAGGACCCCGAGCACTGAGCACCCAGCACCCTGTGTACTGAGCACGGAGTACCCAGCACCCCGAGCACTGTGCACCCAGCATCCTGAGCAATGATCACCCTGAGTACTGAGCACCCAGCAACTTGAGCACTGAGCACCGAGCACCCCGAGCACTGAGCACCCAGCACCCCGAGCACTGAACACCCAGCACCCTGAGAACTGAGCACCCAGCACCCTGAGTACTGAGCACCCAGCACCCTGAGTACTGAGCACCCAGCACCCTGAGCACTGAGCACCCAGCACCCTGAGCACTGAGCACCCAGAACCCTGAGTACTGAGCACCCAGCACCCCGAGTACTAAGCACCGAGCACCCTGAGCACTGAGCACCCAGCACCCTGAGCACTGAGCACCCAGCACCCTGAGTACTGAGCACCCAGCACCCCGAGCACTGAGCACCCAGCACCCTGAGTACTGAGCACCCCGCACCCTGAGCACTGAGCACCGAGCACCCTGAGCACTGAGCACCAGGGCCCCGAGCACTGAGCCCCCAGCACCCCGAGCCCTGAGCACCCAGCACCCCGAACACTGAGCACCTAGCACCCTGAGTAATGAGCACCCAGCACCCTGAGTACTGAGCACCTAGCACCATGAGCACTGAGCACCCAGCACCCTGAGTACTGAGCACCCAACACCCCAAGCACTGAGCACCCTGAGTACTGAGCACCCAGCACCCCAAGCACTGAGCACCCTGAGTACTGAGCACCCAACACCCTGAGTACTGCGCACCCAGCACCCCAAGCACTGAGCACCCTGAGTACTGAGCACCCAGTACCCTGAGCACTGAACACACAGCACCCTGAGTACTGAGCACCCCGAGCACTGAGCACCCAGGATACTGAGTACTGAGCACCCAGCACCCTGAGTACTGAGCACCCAGCACCCTGAGCACTGAGCACCCAGCACCCTGAGTACTGAGCATCAAGCACCCCGAGCACTGAGCACCCAGCACCCTGAGTACTGAGCACTGAGCACCCAGCACCCCGAGCACTGAGCACCCAGCACCCTGTGTACTGAGCACTGAGCACCCAGCACCCTGAGTACTGAGCATCAAGCACCCCGAGCACTGAGCACCCAGCACCCTGAGTACTGAGCACTGACCACCCAGCACCCCGAGCACTGAGCACCCAGCACCCTGAGTACTGAGCACTGAGCACCCAGCACCCCAAGCACTGAGCACAGAGCACCCCGAGCACTGTGCACCCAGCACCCTGAGAACTGAGCACCCAGCACCCTGAGTACTGAGCACCCAGCATCCTGAGCACTGAGTACTGAGCACCCCGAGCACTGACCACCCATCACCCTGAGTACTGAGCACCCAGCATCCTGAGCACTGAGTACTGAGCACCCAGCACCCTGAGCACCCAGCACCCTTGCACTGAGCACACAGCACCCGGAGTACTGAGCACGCAGCACCCTGAGTACTGAGCACCCAGCACCCCTAGAACTGAGCACCCAGCACCCTGAGCACTGAGCACCCAGGACCCTGAGTACTGAGCACCCAGCACCCCGAGCACTGAGCACCCAGCACCCTGAGTACTGAGCACCGAGCACCCCGAGCACTGAGCACCAAGCACCCCGAGCACTGAGCACCCAGCACCCTGAGTACTGAGCACCGAGCACCCCGAGCACTGAGCAACCAGCACCCTGAGTACTGAGCACCGAGCACCCGGAGCACTGAGCACCCAGCACCCTGAGAACTGAGCACGCAGCACGCTGAGTACTGTGCACCCAGCACCCCGAGCACTTAGCACCCAGCACCCTGAGTACTGAGCTCCCAGCACCCTGAGCACTGAGCACCCAGCACCCCGAGCACTGAGCACCCAGCACTCTGAGTACTGAGAACCGAGCACCCCGAGCACTGAGCACCCAGCACCCTAGTACTGTGCACCCAGCACCCCGAGCACTGAGTACCCAGCACCCTGTGTACTGAGCACCGAGCACCCCGAGCACTGAGAACCCAGCACCCTGAGTACTGAGCACCCAGCACCCTGAGATTGAGCACCCAGCACCCCGAGCACTGAGCACCCAGCACCCTGAGTACTGAGCACCCTGAGTACTGAGCACCGAGCACCCCGAGCACTGAGCACCCTGCACCATGAGCACTGAGCACCCAGCACCCTGAGTACTGAGCACCCAGGACCCCGAGCACTGAGCACCCAGCACCCTGAGTACTGAGCACCCTGAGTACTGAGCACCCAGCACCCTGAGTACTGAGCACCCTGCACCCCGAGCACTGAGAACCCAGCACCCTGAGTACTGAGCAACCAGCACCCTGAGATTGAGCACCCAGCACCCCGAGCACTGAGCACCCAGCACCCTGAGTACTGAGCACCCTGAGTACTGAGCACCGAGCACCCCGAGCACTGAGCACCCTGCACCATGAGCACTGAGCACCCAGCACCCTGAGTACTGAGCACCCAGCACCCCGAGCACTGAGCACCCAGCACCCTGAGTACTGAGCACCCAGCACCCTGAGTACTGAGCACTGAGCACCAAGCCCCCTGAGCACTGAGCACTGAGGACCCAGCACCCTGAGCACTGAGCACCCAGCACCCTGAGTACTGAACACACAGCACCCTGAGCACTGAGCACTGAGCACCCAGCACCCTGAGCACTGAGCACTGGGCACCCAGCACCCTGAGCACTGAGCACCCAGCACCCCGAGCACTGAGCACCCAGCACCCTGAGTACTGAGCACCCAGCACCCTGAGCACTGAGCACCCAGCACCCTGAGCACTGAGCACCCAGCACACTGAGTACTGAGCCCCCAGCACCCTGAGTACTGAACACCCAGCATCCTGAGCACTGAGCACTCAGCACCCACCACCCTGAGCACTGAGCACTGAGCACCCAGCACCCTGAGCACTGAGGACCGAGCACCCCGAGCACTGAGCACCCAGCACCCTGAGCACCCAGCACCCTGAGCACTGAGCACCCTGAGCACTGAGCACTGAGCACCCAGCACCCTGAGTACTGAGCACCCAGCACCCTGAGTACTGAGCACCCAGCACCCTGAGCACTGAGCACTGAGCACCCAGCACCCTGAGCACTGAGCACCCAGCACCCCGAGCACTGAGCACCCAGCACCCTGAGCAGCCAGCACCCTGAGCACTGAGCACCCTGAGCACTGAGCACTGAGCACCCAGCCCCCTGAGTACTTAGCACCCAACACTCTGAGCCCTGAGCACCCAGCACGCTGAGTACTGAGCACTGAGCACCCAGCACCCTGAGTACTGTGCACCCAGCACCCCGAGCACTGAGCACCCAGCACCCTGTGTACTGAGCACCGAGCACCCCGAGCACTGAGCACCCAGCACCCTGAGTACTGAGCACCCAGCACCCCGAGATTGAGCACCCAGCACCCCGAGCACTGAGCACCCAGCACCATGAGCACTGAGCACCCAGCACCCTGAGTACTGAGCACCCAGCACCCCGAGCACTGAGCACCCAGCACCCTGAGTACTGAGCACCCTGAGTACTGAGCACCCAGCACCCTGAGTACTAAGCACCCTGCACCCCGAGCACTGAGCTCCCTGAGTACTGAGCACCCAGCACCCTGAGTACTGAGCACCCAGCACCCTGAGTACTGAGCACTGAGCACCCAGCCCCCTGAGCACAGAGCACTGAGGAACCAGCACCCTGAGCACTGAGCACCCAGCACCCTGAGTACTGAACACCCAACACCCTGAGCACTGAGCACTGAGCACCCAGCACCCTGAGCACTGATCACAGGGGACCCAGCACCCTGAGCACTGAGCACCCAGCATCCCGAGCACTGAGCACCCAGCACCCTGAGTACTGAGCACCCAGCTCCCTGAGCACTGAGCACCCAGCACCCTGAGCACTGAGCACCCCGCACACTGAGTACTGAGCACCCAGCACCCTGAGTACTGAACACCCAGCACCCTGAGCACTGAGCACTGAGCACCCACCACCCTGAGCACTGAGCACTGAGCACCCAGCTCCCTGAGCACTGAGCAACGAGCACCCCGAGCACTGAGCACCCAGCACCATGAGCACCCAGCACCCTGAGCACTGAGCACCCTGAGCACTGAGCACTGAGCACCCAGCAACCTGAGTACTGAGCACCCAACACTCTGAGCACTGAGCACCCAGCACGCTGAGTACTGAGCACTGAGCACCCAGCACCCTGAGTACTGAGCAGCCAGCAGCCCCGAGAACTGAGCACCCAGCACCCTGTGTACTGAGCACCGAGCACCCCGAGCACTGAGCACCCAGCACCCTGAGTACTGAGCACCCAGCACCCTGAGAATGAGCACCCAGCACCCCGAGCACTGAGCACCCAGCACCCTGAACACTGAGCACCCAGCACCCTGAGTACTGAGCACCCAGCACCCCGAGCACTGAGCACCCAGCACCCTGAGTACTTAGCACCCTGAGTACTGAGCACCCAGCACCCTGAGTACTGAGCACCCAGCACCCCGAGCACTGAGCTCCCTGAGTACTGAGCACCCAGCACCCTGAGTACTGAGCACCCAGCAACCTGAGTACTGAGCACTGAGCACCCAGAGAACTGAGCACCCAGCACCCCGAGCACTGAGCACCCAGCACCCTGAGTACTGAGCACTCAGCGTCCTGAGCACTGAGTACTGAGCACCCCGAGCACTGAGCACCCAGCACCCTGAGTACTGAGCACCCAGCACCCTGAGTACTGAGCACCCAGCAACCTGAGTACTGAGCACTGAGCACCCAGAGAACTGAGCACCCAGCACCCCTTGCACTGAGCACCCAGCAGCCGGAGTACTGAGCACGCAGCACCCTGAGTACTGAGCACCCAGCACCCCGAGCACTGAGCCTCCAGCACCCTGAGTACTGAGCACCCAGCACCCTGAGTACTGAGCACTGAGCACCCAGCCCCCAGAGCACTGAGCACTGAGGACCCAGCACCCTGAGCACTGAGCACCCAGCACCCTGAGTACTGAACACCCAGCACCCTGAGCACTGAGCACTGAGCACCCAGCACCCTGAGCACTGAGCACTGGGCACCCAGCACCCTGAGCACTGAGCACCCAGCAGCCTGAGCACTGAGCACCCAGCACACTGAGTACTGAGCACCCAGCACCCTGAGTACTGAACACCCAGCACCCTGAGCACTGAGCACTGAGCACCCAGCACCCTGAGCACTGAGCACTGAGCACCCAGCACCCTGAGCACTGAGCACCCTGAGCACTGAGCACTGAGCACCCAGCACCCTGAGTACTGAGCACCCAACACTCTGAGCACTGAGCACCCAGCACGCTGAGTACTGAGCACTGAGCACCCAGCACCCTGAGTACTGACTACCCAGCACCCTGATCATTGAGCACCGAGCACCCTGAGCACTGAGCACCCAGCACCCTGAGGACTGAGCACGAAGCACCCCGAGCACTGACCACCCAGCACCCTGAGCACTGAGCTCCCTGAGTACTGAGCACTGAGCACCCTGAGTACTGAGCACTGAGCACCCTGAGTACTGAGCACCCAGCACACTGAGTACTGAGCACCGAGCACCCCGAGTACTGAACACCCAGCACCCCGAGCACTGAGCACCGAGCACCCCGAGCACTGAGCACCCAGCAACCAGAACACTGAGCACCCAGCACCCCGAGCACTGAGCACCCAGCACGCCGAGCACTGAGCAACCAGCACCCCGACCACTGAGCACCCAGCACCCCGAGCACTGAGCACCCAGCACCCCGAGCACTGAGCACCCAGCACCCTGATTATTGAGCACCCAGCACCCTGAGTACTGAGCACCCAGCACCCTGAGCACTGAGCACCCAGCACCCTGAGTACTGAGCACCCAGCACCCCAAGCACTGAGCACCCTGTGTACTGAGCACCCAGCACCCCAAGCACTGAGCACCCTGAGTACTGAGCACCCAGCACCCTGATTAATGAGCACCCAGCACCCCGAGCACTGAGCACCCTGAGTACTGAGCACCGAGCACACTGAGTACTGAGCACCCAGCACCCTGAGTACTGAGCACCCAGCACCCTGAGCACTGAGCACCCAGCACCCTGAGTACTGAACACCCAGCACCCTGAGCACTGAGCACCCAGCACCCTGAGCACTGAGCAGCCAGCACCCCGAGCACTGAGCACCCAGCACCGCGAGCACTGAGCACCCAGGACCCTGAGCACCGAACACCCTGAGTATTAAGCACCGAGCACCATGAGCACTGAGAACCCAGCACCCTGTGCACTGAGCACCCAGCACCCGAGTACTGAGAACCTAGCACCCGAGTACTGAGCACCCAGCACCCTGAGTACTGAGCACCCAGCACCCTGAGTACTGAGCACCCAGCACCCCGAGTACTGAGCCGCCAGCACCCTGAGTACTGAGCACTGAGCACCCTGAGTACTGGGCACCCAGCACCCTGAGTACTGAGCACCCAGCACCCTGAGCAATGAGCACCCTGAGTACTGAGCACCCAGCACCCTGAGCACTGAGCACCGAGCACCCCGAGCACTGAGCACCCAGCACCCGGAGTACTAAGCACCCAGCACCCTGAGTACTAAGCACCGAGCACCCTGAGTACTGAGCACCCAGTACCCTGAGCACTGAACACACAGCACCCTGAGTACTGAGAACACCGAGCACTGAGCACCCAGCACCCTGAGCACTGAGGACCCAGCCCCCTGAGTACTGAGCACCCAGCACCCTGAGCACTGAGCACCCAGCACCCTGAGTACTGAGCACCCAGCACCCTGAGCACTGAGCACCCAGCAGCCTGAGTACTGAGCATCCAGCACCCCGAGCACTGAGCACCCAGCACCCTGAGTACTGAGCACTGAGCACCCAGCACCCCGAGAACTGAGCACCCCGAGCACTGAGCACAGAGCACCCCGAGCACTCAGCATCCAAGCACCGCGTGCTGAGCACTGAGCACCCTGAGCACTGAGCACTCAGCACCCTGAGTACTGAGCACCCAGCACCCTGAGCACTGAGGACCGAGCACCCTAAGTACTAAGCACACAGCACCCTGAGTACTGAGCACCCAGCACCCTGAGCACTGAGCACCCAGCACGCTGAGTACTGAGCACTGAGCACCCTGAGTACTGAGCACTGAGCACCCAGCACCCCGAGCACTGAGCACTCAGCACCCTGTGTACTGAGCACTGAGTACCCAGTACCCCGAGCACTGAGACCCAGCACCCTGAGCACTGAGCACCCAGCACCCCGAGTACTGAGCACCCAGCACCCCGAGCACTGAGCACCGAGCACCCTGAGTACTGATCACCCAGCACCCCAAGCACTGAGCACCCAGCACCCCGAACACTGAGCACCCAGCACCCCGAGCACTGAGCACAGAGCACCCCGAGCACTGTGCACCCAGCACCCTGACAACTGAGCACCCAGCACCCTGAGTACTGAGCACCCAGCATCCTGAGCACTGAGTACTGAGCACCCCGAGCACTGACCACCCAGCACCCTGAGTACTGAGCACCCAGCATCCTGAGCACTGAGTACTGAGCACCCAGCACCCTGATGACTGAGCACCCAGCACCCCTTGCACTGAGCACCCAGCACCCGGAGTACTGAGCACGCAGCACCCTGAGTACTGAGCACCCAGCACCCCTAGAACTGAGCACCCAGCACCCTGAGCACTGAGCACCCAGCACCCTGAGTACTGAGCACCGAGCACCCCGAGCACTGAGCACCCAGCACCCTGAGTACTGAGCACCGAGCACCCGGAGCACTGAGCACCGAGCACCCGGAGCACTGAGCACCCAGCACCCTGAGTACTGAGCACCCAGCACCCCGAGCACTGAGCACCCAGCACCCTGAGTACTGAGCACCGAGCACCCCGAGCACTGAGCACCCAGCACCCTGAGTACTGAGCACCGAGCACCCGGAGCACTGAGCACCGAGCACCCGGAGCACTGAGCACCCAGCACCCTGAGTACTAAGCACCCAGCACCCTGAGTACTAAGCACCCAGCACCCTGAGTACTGAGCGCACAGCACCCTGAGTACTGAGCACCCATCACCCTGAGTACTGAGCACCCAGCGTACTGAGCACCGAGCACCCCGAGCACTGAGCACCCAGCACCCTGAGTACTGAGCACCCAGCACCCTGAGCAATGAGCACCCAGCACCCTGAGTACTGAGCACCGAGCACCCTGAGTACTGAGCACCCAGCACCCTGAGTACTGAGTACCCAGAAACCTGAGTACTGAGCACCCAGCGTACTGAGCACCGAGCACCCAGCACCCTGAGTACTGAGCACCCAGCACCCTGAGCACTGAGCACCCAGCACCCTGAGTACTGAGCACTGAGCACCCGGAGTACTGAGCACCGAAAACCCTGAGTACTGAGCACCCAGCTCCCTGAGCACTGAGCAACCAGCACCCTGAGCACTGAGCACCCAGCACCATGAGCACTGAGCACCCAGCACCCTGAGTACTGAGCACCGAGCACACCGAACACTGAGCACCCAGCACCCTGAGCACTGAGCACCCTTAGTACTGAGCACTGAGCACCCTGAGTACTGAGCACTGAGCACCCTGAGTACTGAGCACCCAGCACCCTGAGTACTGAGCACCCAGCACCCTGAGCAATGATCACCCTGAGTACTGAGCACCCAGCACCTTGAGCACTGAGCACCCCGAGCACTGAGCACCCACACCCGGAGTACTGAGCACCCAGCACCCTGAGTACTAAGCACCGAGCACCCTGAGTACTGAGCACCCAGCACCCTGAGCACTGAACAAACAGCACCCTGAGTACTGAGCACCCCGAGCACTGAGCACCCAGCACCCTGAGTACTGAGCACCGAGCACCCCGAGCACTGAGCACCCAGCACCCCGAGCACTGAGCACCCAGCACCCTGAGTACTGAGCACCCAGCACCCTGAGTACTGAGCACTGAGCACCCAGCACCCGGAGTACTGAGCACCCAGCACCCTGAGTACTAAGCACCGAGCACCCTGAGTACTGAGCACCCAGCACCCTGAGCACTGAGCACCCAGCACCCTGAGCACTGAGCACCCAGCACACTGAGCACTGAGCACCCAGCACCCTGAGTACTGAGCACTGAGCACCCAGCACCCCGAGCACTGAGCCCCCAGCACCCTGAGTACTGTGCACTGAGCACCCAGCACCCCAAGCACTGAGCACCCAGAACCCTGAGCACTGAGCACCCAGCACCCGAGTACTGAGCACCCAGCACCCTGAGTACTGAGCACCCAGCTCCCTGAGTACTGAGCACCCAGCACCCCGAGAACTGAGCACCCAGCACCCTGAGTACTGAGCACCCAGCACCCTGAGCACTGAGCACCCAGCACCCTGAGCACTGAGCACCCAGCACCCTGAGTACTGAGCACCCAGCACCCTGAGTACTAAGCACCGAGCACCCTGAGCACTGAGCACCCAGCACCCTGAGCACTGAGCACCCAGCACCCTGAGTACTGAGCACCCAGAACCCCGAGCACTGAGCACCCAGCACCCTGAGTACTGAGCACCCAGCACCCTGAGCACTGAGCACCGAGCACCCTGAGCACTGAGCACCCAGCACCCTGAGGACTGAGCACCCAGCACCCCGAGCACTGAGCACCCAGCACCCTGAGCACTGAGCACCCTGAGTACTGAGCACTGAGCACCCTGAGTACTGAGCACTGAGCACAATGAGTACTGAGCACAGAGCACACTGAGTACTGAGCACCCAGCACCCCGAGCACTGAGTACCCAGCACCCTGAGCACTGAGCACCCAGCACCCTGAGCACTGAGCACCCAGCACCCTGAGCACTGAGCACCCAGCACCCTGAGCACTGAGCACCCAGCACCCTGAGTACTGAGCACTGTGCACCCAGCACCAAGAGCACTGAGCACCCAGCACCCTGAGTACTGAGCACTGAGCACCCAGCAAGCCAAGCACTGAGCACCCAGCACTCTGAGCACTGAGCACCCAGCACCCTGAGTACTGAGCACGAAGCACCCTGAGTACTGAGCACCGAGCACCCCGAGCACTGAGCACCCAGCACCCTGAGCACTGAGCAACCAGCACACTGAGTACTGAGCTCCGAGCACCCCGAGCACTGAGTACCCAGCGCCCCGAGCACTGAGCACCCAGAACCCTGAGCACTGAGCACCCAGCACCCTGAGCACTGAGCACCCAGCACCCCGAGCACTGAGCACCCAGCACCCCGAGCACTGAGCACTGAGCACCCTGAGTACTGAGCACCCAGCACCCTGAGCAATGAGCACCCAGCACCCCGAGCACAGAGCACCCAGCACCCAGAGCACTGAGCACTGACCACCCTGAGTACTGAGCACCCAGCACCCCGAGCACTGAGCACCGAGCACCCTGAGCACTGAGCAGCCAGCACCCTGAGTACTAAGCACCCAGCAACCTGAGTACTAAGCACCCAGCACCCTGAGTACTGAGCACACAGCACCCTGAGTACTGAGCACCCAGCACCCTGAGTACTGAGCACCCAGCGTACTGAGCACCGAGCACCCCGAGCACTGAGCACCCAGCACCCTGAGTACTGAGCACCCAGCACCCTGAGCACTGAGCACCCAGCACCCTGAGCACTGAGTACACAGCACCCTGAGTACTGAGCACCCAGCACCCCGAGCACTGAGCACCCAG
The DNA here is from genome assembly GCF_018167655.1 of Microtus oregoni. NCBI lineage: Eukaryota > Metazoa > Chordata > Mammalia > Rodentia > Cricetidae > Microtus > Microtus oregoni. Next base: position 962,818 of record NW_024543262.1, read on the forward strand.
CACCCTGAGAATGAGCACCCAGCACCCCGAGCACTGAGCACCCAGCACCCTGAACACTGAGCACCCAGCACCCTGAGTACTGAGCACCCAGCACCCCGAGCACTGAGCACCCAGCACCCTGAGTACTTAGCACCCTGAGTACTGAGCACCCAGCACCCTGAGGACTGAGCACCCAGCAACCTGAATACTGAGCACTGAGCACCCAGAGAACTGAGCACACAGCACCCCGAGCACTGAGCACCCAGCACCCCGAGCACTGATCACCGAGCACACCGAGCACTGTGCACCCAGCACCCTGAGCACTGAGCACCCAGCACCCTGAGTACTGAGCACTCAGCGTCCTGAGCACTGAGTACTGAGCACCCCGAGCACTGAGCACCCAGCACCCTGAGCACTGAGCACCCAGCACCCCTTGCACTGAGCACCCAGCAGCCGCAGTACTGAGCACGCAGCACCCTGAGTACTGAGCACCCAGCACCCCGAGCACTGAGCCTCCAGCACCCTGAGTACTGAGCACCCAGCACCCTGAGTACTGAGCACTGAGCACCCAGCCCCCAGAGCACTGAGCACTGAGGACCCAGCACCCTGAGCACTGAGCACCCAGCACCCTGAGTACTGAACACCCAGCACCCTGAGCACTGAGCACTGAGCACCCAGCACCCTGAGCACTGAGCCCTGGGCACCCAGCACCCTGAGCACTGAGCAACCAGCAGCCTGAGCACTGAGCACCCAGCACACTGAGTACTGAGCACCCAGCACCCTGAGTACTGAACACCCAGCACCCTGAGCACTGAGCACTGAGCACCCAGCACCCTGAGCACTGAGCACTGAGCACCCAGCACCCTGAGCACTGAGCACCCTGAGCACTGAGCACTGAGCACCCAGCACCCTGAGTACTGAGCACCCAACACTCTGAGCACTGAGCACCCAGCACGCTGAGTACTGAGCACTGAGCACCCAGCACCCTGAGTACTGAGTACCCAGCACCCTGATCATTGAGCACCGAGCACCCTGAGCACTGAGCACCCAGCACCCTGAGGACTGAGCACGAAGCACCCCGAGCACTGACCACCCAGCACCCTGAGCACTGAGCTCCCTGAGTACTGAGCACTGAGCACCCTGAGTACTGAGCACTGAGCACCCTGAGTACTGAGCACCCAGCACACTGAGTACTGAGCACCGAGCACCCCGAGTACTGAGCACCCAGCACCCCGAGCACTGAGCACCGAGCACCCCGAGAACTGAGCACCCAGCAACCAGAACACTGAGCACCCAGCACCCCGAGCACTGAGCACCCAGCACCCCGAGCACTGAGCAACCAGCACCCCGACCACTGAGCACCCAGCACCCCGAGCACTGAGCACCCAGCACCCCGAGCACTGAGCACCCAGCACCCTGATTATTGAGCACCCAGCACCCTGAGTACTGAGCACCCAGCACCCTGAGCACTGAGCACCCAGCACCCTGAGTACTGAGCACCCAGCACCCCAAGCACTGAGCACCCTGTGTACTGAGCACCCAGCACCCCAAGCACTGAGCACCCTGAGTACTGAGCACCCAGCACCCTGATTAATGAGCACCCAGCACCCCGAGCACTGAGCACCCAGCACCCTGAGTACTGAGCACCGAGCACACTGAGTACTGAGCACCCAGCACCCTGAGTACTGAGCACCCATCGTACTGAGCACCGAGCACCCAGCACCCTGAGTACTGAGCACCCAGCACCCTGAGCACTGAGCACCGAGCACCCCGAGCAATGAGCACCCAGCACCCAGAGTACTGAGCACCCAGCACCCTGAGCACTGAGCACCCAGCACCCTGAGCACTGAGCACCCAGCACACTGAGCACTGAGCACCCAGCACCCTGAGTACTGAGCACTGAGCACCCAGCACCCCGAGCACTGAGCCCCCAGCACCCTGAGTACTGTGCACTGAGCACCCAGCACCCCAAGCACTGAGCACCCAGCACCCTGAGCACTGAGCACCCAGCACCCGAGTACTGAGCACCCAGCACCCTGAGTACTGAGCACCCAGCTCCCTGAGTACTGAGCACCCAGCACCCCGAGAACTGAGCACCCAGCACCCTGAGTACTGAGCACCCAGCACCCTGAGCACTGAGCACCCAGCACCCTGAGCATGGAGCACCCAGCACCCTGAGTACTGAGCACCCAGCACCCTGAGTACTAAGCACCGAGCACCCTGAGCACTGAGCACCCAGCACCCTGAGCACTGAGCACCCAGCACCCTGAGTACTGAGCACCCAGAACCCCGAGCACTGAGCACCCAGCACCCTGAGTACTGAGCACCCAGCACCCTGAGCACTGAGCACCGAGCACCCTGAGCACTGAGCACCCAGCACCCTGAGGACTGAGCACCCAGCACCCCGAGCACTGAGCACCCAGCACCCTGAGCACTGAGCACCCTGAGTACTGAGCACTGAGCACCCTGAGTACTGAGCACTGAGCACAATGAGTACTGAGCACAGAGCACACTGAGTACTGAGCACCCAGCACCCCGAGCACTGAGTACCCAGCACCCTGAGCACTGAGCACCCAGCACCCTGAGCACTGAGCACATAGCACCCTGAGCACTGAGCACCCAGCACCCTGAGCACTGAGCACCCAGCACCCTGAGTACTGAGCACTGTGCACCCAGCACCAAGAGCACTGAGCACCCAGCACCCTGAGTACTGAGCACTGAGCACCCAGCAAGCCAAGCACTGAGCACCCAGCACTCTGAGCACTGAGCACCCAGCACCCTGAGTACTGAGCACGAAGCACCCTGAGTACTGAGCACCGAGCACCCCGAGCACTGAGCACCCAGCACCCTGAGCACTGAGCAACCAGCACACTGAGTACTGAGCTCCGAGCACCCCGAGCACTGAGTACCCAGCGCCCCGAGCACTGAGCACCCAGAACCCTGAGCACTGAGCACCCAGCACCCTGAGCACTGAGCACCCAGCACCCCGAGCACTGAGCACCCAGCACCCCGAGCACTGAGCACTGAGCACCCTGAGTACTGAGCACCCAGCACCCTGAGCAATGAGCACCCAGCACCCCGAGCACAGAGCACCCAGCACCCAGAGCACTGAGCACTGACCACCCTGAGTACTGAGCACCCAGCACCCCGAGCACTGAGCACCGAGCACCCTGAGCACTGAGCAGCCAGCACCCTGAGTACTAAGCACCCAGCAACCTGAGTACTAAGCACCCAGCACCCTGAGTACTGAGCACACAGCACCCTGAGTACTGAGCACCCAGCACCCTGAGTACTGAGCACCCAGCGTACTGAGCACCGAGCACCCCGAGCACTGAGCACCCAGCACCCTGAGTACTGAGCACCCAGCACCCTGAGCACTGAGCACCCAGCACCCTGAGCACTGAGTACACAGCACCCTGAGTACTGAGCACCCAGCACCCCGAGCACTGAGCACCCAGCACCCGGGGAATGAGCACCCAGCACCCCGAGCACTGAGCACCCAGCACCCTGAACACTGAGCACCCAGCACCCTGAGTACTGAGCACCCAGCACCCCGAGCACTGAGCACCCAGCACCCTGAGTACTTAGCACCCTGAGTACTGAGCACCCAGCACCCTGAGGACTGAGCACCCAGCAACCTGAATACTGAGCACTGAGCACCCAGAGAACTGAGCACACAGCACCCCGAGCACTGAGCACCCAGCACCCCGAGCACTGATCACCGAGCACACCGAGCACTGTGCACCCAGCACCCTGAGCACTGAGCACCCAGCACCCTGAGTACTGAGCACTCAGCGTCCTGAGCACTGAGTACTGAGCACCCCGAGCACTGAGCACCCAGCACCCTGAGCACTGAGCACCCAGCACCCCTTGCACTGAGCACCCAGCAGCCGCAGTACTGAGCACGCAGCACCCTGAGTACTGAGCACCCAGCACCCCGAGCACTGAGCCTCCAGCACCCTGAGTACTGAGCAACCAGCACCCTGAGTACTGAGCACTGAGCACCCAGCCCCCAGAGCACTGAGCACTGAGGACCCAGCACCCTGAGCACTGAGCACCCAGCACCCTGAGTACTGAACACCCAGCACCCTGAGCACTGAGCACTGAGCACCCAGCACCCTGAGCACTGAGCCCTGGGCACCCAGCACCCTGAGCACTGAGCACCCAGCAGCCTGAGCACTGAGCACCCAGCACACTGAGTACTGAGCACCCAGCACCCTGAGTACTGAACACCCAGCACCCTGAGCACTGAGCACTGAGCACCCAGCACCCTGAGCACTGAGCACTGAGCACCCAGCACCCTGAGCACTGAGCACCCTGAGCACTGAGCACTGAGCACCCAGCACCCTGAGTACTGAGCACCCAACACTCTGAGCACTGAGCACCCAGCACGCTGAGTACTGAGCACTGAGCACCCAGCACCCTGAGTACTGAGTACCCAGCACCCTGATCATTGAGCACCGAGCACCCTGAGCACTGAGCACCCAGCACCCTGAGGACTGAGCACGAAGCACCCCGAGCACTGACCACCCAGCACCCTGAGCACTGAGCTCCCTGAGTACTGAGCACTGAGCACCCTGAGTACTGAGCACTGAGCACCCTGAGTACTGAGCACCCAGCACACTGAGTACTGAGCACCGAGCACCCCGAGTACTGAGCACCCAGCACCCCGAGCACTGAGCACCGAGCACCCCGAGCACTGAGCACCCAGCAACCAGAACACTGAGCACCCAGCACCCCGAGCACTGAGCACCCAGCACCCCGAGCACTGAGCAACCAGCACCCCGACCACTGAGCACCCAGCACCCCGAGCACTGAGCACCCAGCACCCCGAGCACTGAGCACCCAGCACCCTGATTATTGAGCACCCAGCACCCTGAGTACTGAGCACCCAGCACCCTGAGCACTGAGCACCCAGCACCCTGAGTACTGAGCACCCAGCACCCCAAGCACTGAGCACCCTGTGTACTGAGCACCCAGCACCCCAAGCACTGAGCACCCTGAGTACTGAGCACCCAGCACCCTGATTAATGAGCACCCAGCACCCCGAGCACTGAGCACCCAGCACCCTGAGTACTGAGCACCGAGCACACTGAGTACTGAGCACCCAGCACCCTGAGTACTGAGCACCCATCGTACTGAGCACCGAGCACCCAGCACCCTGAGTACTGAGCACCCAGCACCCTGAGCACTGAGCACCGAGCACCCCGAGCAATGAGCACCCAGCACCCAGAGTACTGAGCACCCAGCACCCTGAGCACTGAGCACCCAGCACCCTGAGCACTGAGCACCCAGCACACTGAGCACTGAGCACCCAGCACCCTGAGTACTGAGCACTGAGCACCCAGCACCCCGAGCACTGAGCCCCCAGCACCCTGAGTACTGTGCACTGAGCACCCAGCACCCCAAGCACTGAGCACCCAGCACCCTGAGCACTGAGCACCCAGCACCCGAGTACTGAGCACCCAGCACCCTGAGTACTGAGCACCCAGCTCCCTGAGTACTGAGCACCCAGCACCCCGAGAACTGAGCACCCAGCACCCTGAGTACTGAGCACCCAGCACCCTGAGCACTGAGCACCCAGCACCCTGAGCACTGAGCACCCAGCACCCTGAGTACTGAGCACCCAGCACCCTGAGTACTAAGCACCGAGCACCCTGAGCACTGAGCACCCAGCACCCTGAGCACTGAGCACCCAGCACCCTGAGTACTGAGCACCCAGAACCCCGAGCACTGAGCACCCAGCACCCTGAGTACTGAGCACCCAGCACCCTGAGCACTGAGCACCGAGCACCCTGAGCACTGAGCACCCAGCACCCTGAGGACTGAGCACCCAGCACCCCGAGCACTGAGCACCCAGCACCCTGAGCACTGAGCACCCTGAGTACTGAGCACTGAGCACCCTGAGTACTGAGCACTGAGCACAATGAGTACTGAGCACAGAGCACACTGAGTACTGAGCACCCAGCACCCCGAGCACTGAGTACCCAGCACCCTGAGCACTGAGCACCCAGCACCCTGAGCACTGAGCACATAGCACCCTGAGCACTGAGCACCCAGCACCCTGAGCACTGAGCACCCAGCACCCTGAGTACTGAGCACTGTGCACCCAGCACCAAGAGCACTGAGCACCCAGCACCCTGAGTACTGAGCACTGAGCACCCAGCAAGCCAAGCACTGAGCACCCAGCACTCTGAGCACTGAGCACCCAGCACCCTGAGTACTGAGCACGAAGCACCCTGAGTACTGAGCACCGAGCACCCCGAGCACTGAGCACCCAGCACCCTGAGCACTGAGCAACCAGCACACTGAGTACTGAGCTCCGAGCACCCTGAGTACTGAGCACCCAGCACCCTGAGCAATGAGCACCCAGCACCCCGAGCACAGAGCACCCAGCACCCAGAGCACTGAGCACTGACCACCCTGAGTACTGAGCACCCAGCACCCCGAGCACTGAGCACCGAGCACCCTGAGCACTGAGCAGCCAGCACCCTGAGTACTAAGCACCCAGCAACCTGAGTACTAAGCACCCAGCACCCTGAGTACTGAGCACACAGCACCCTGAGTACTGAGCACCCAGCACCCTGAGTACTGAGCACCCAGCGTACTGAGCACCGAGCACCCCGAGCACTGAGCACCCAGCACCCTGAGTACTGAGCACCCAGCACCCTGAGCACTGAGCACCCAGCACCCTGAGCACTGAGTACACAGCACCCTGAGTACTGAGCACCCAGCACCCCGAGCACTGAGCACCCAGCACCCGGGGAATGAGCACCCAGCACCCCGAGCACTGAGCACCCAGCACCCTGAACACTGAGCACCCAGCACCCTGAGTACTGAGCACCCAGCACCCCGAGCACTGAGCACCCAGCACCCTGAGTACTTAGCACCCTGAGTACTGAGCACCCAGCACCCTGAGGACTGAGCACCCAGCAACCTGAATACTGAGCACTGAGCACCCAGAGAACTGAGCACACAGCACCCCGAGCACTGAGCACCCAGCACCCCGAGCACTGATCACCGAGCACACCGAGCACTGTGCACCCAGCACCCTGAGCACTGAGCACCCAGCACCCTGAGTACTGAGCACTCAGCGTCCTGAGCACTGAGTACTGAGCACCCCGAGCACTGAGCACCCAGCACCCTGAGCACTGAGCACCCAGCACCCCTTGCACTGAGCACCCAGCAGCCGCAGTACTGAGCACGCAGCACCCTGAGTACTGAGCACCCAGCACCCCGAGCACTGAGCCTCCAGCACCCTGAGTACTGAGCACCCAGCACCCTGAGTACTGAGCACTGAGCACCCAGCCCCCAGAGCACTGAGCACTGAGGACCCAGCACCCTGAGCACTGAGCACCCTGAGTACTGAACACCCAGCACCCTGAGCACTGAGCACTGAGCACCCAGCACCCTGAGCACTGAGCCCTGGGCACCCAGCACCCTGAGCACTGAGCACCCAGCAGCCTGAGCACTGAGCACCCAGCACACTGAGTACTGAGCACCCAGCACCCTGAGTACTGAACACCCAGCACCCTGAGCACTGAGCACTGAGCACCCAGCACCCTGAGCACTGAGCACTGAGCACCCAGCACCCTGAGCACTGAGCACCCTGAGCACTGAGCACTGAGCACCCAGCACCCTGAGTACTGAGCACCCAACACTCTGAGCACTGAGCACCCAGCACGCTGAGTACTGAGCACTGAGCACCCAGCACCCTGAGTACTGAGTACCCAGCACCCTGATCATTGAGCACCGAGCACCCTGAGCACTGAGCACCCAGCACCCTGAGGACTGAGCACGAAGCACCCCGAGCACTGACCACCCAGCACCCTGAGCACTGAGCTCCCTGAGTACTGAGCACTGAGCACCCTGAGTACTGAGCACTGAGCACCCTGAGTACTGAGCACCCAGCACACTGAGTACTGAGCACCGAGCACCCCGAGTACTGAGCACCCAGCACCCCGAGCACTGAGCACCGAGCACCCCGAGCACTGAGCACCCAGCAACCAGAACACTGAGCACCCAGCACCCCGAGCACTGAGCACCCAGCACCCCGAGCACTGAGCAACCAGCACCCCGACCACTGAGCACCCAGCACCCCGAGCACTGAGCACCCAGCACCCCGAGCACTGAGCACCCAGCACCCTGATTATTGAGCACCCAGCACCCTGAGTACTGAGCACCCAGCACCCTGAGCACTGAGCACCCAGCACCCTGAGTACTGAGCACCCAGCACCCCAAGCACTGAGCACCCTGTGTACTGAGCACCCAGCACCCCAAGCACTGAGCACCCTGAGTACTGAGCACCCAGCACCCTGATTAATGAGCACCCAGCACCCCGAGCACTGAGCACCCAGCACCCTGAGTACTGAGCACCGAGCACACTGAGTACTGAGCACCCAGCACCCTGAGTACTGAGCACCCATCGTACTGAGCACCGAGCACCCAGCACCCTGAGTACTGAGCACCCAGCACCCTGAGCACTGAGCACCCAGCACCCTGAGTACTGAGCACCGAGCACCCTGAGTACTGAGCACCCAGCACCCTGAGCACTGAGCAGCCAGCACCCCGAGCACTGAGCACCCAGCACCGCGAGCACTGAGCACCCAGGACCCTGAGCACCGAGCACCCTGAGTACTAAGCACCGAGCACCATGAGCACTGAGAACCCAGCACCCTGTGCACTGAGCACCCAGCACCCGAGTACTGAGAACCTAGCACCCGAGTACTGAGCACCCAGCACCCTGAGTACTGAGCACCCAGCACCCTGAGTACTGAGCACCCAGCACCCCGAGTACTGAGCCGCCAGCACCCTGAGTACTGAGCACTGAGCACCCTGAGTACTGGGCACCCAGCACCCTGAGTACTGAGCACCCAGCACCCTGAGCAATGAGCACCCTGAGTACTGAGCACCCAGCACCCTGAGCACTGAGCACCGAGCACCCCGAGCACTGAGCACCCAGCACCCGGAGTACTGAGCACCCAGCACCCTGAGTACTAAGCACCGAGCACCCTGAGTACTGAGCACCCAGTACCCTGAGCACTGAACACACAGCACCCTGAGTACTGAGCACCCCGAGCACTGAGCACCCAGCACCCTGAGCACTGAGGACCCAGCCCCCTGAGTACTGAGCACCCAGCACCCTGAGCACTGAGCACCCAGCACCCTGAGTACTGAGCACCCAGCACCCTGAGCACTGAGCACCCAGCAGCCTGAGTACTGAGCATCCAGCACCCCGAGCACTGAGCACCCAGCACCCTGAGTACTGAGCACTGAGCACCCAGCACCCCGAGCACTGAGCACCCCGAGCACTGAGCACAGAGCACCCCGAGCACTCAGCATCCAAGCACCGCGTGCTGAGCACTGAGCACCCTGAGCACTGAGCACTCAGCACCCTGAGTACTGAGCACCCAGCACCCTGAGCACTGAGGACCGAGCACCCTGAGTACTAAGCACACAGCACCCTGAGTACTGAGCACCCAGCACCCTGAGCACTGAGCACCCAGCACGCTGAGTACTGAGCACTGAGGACCCTGAGTACTGAGCACTGAGCACCCAGCACCCCGAGCACTGAGCACTCAGCACCCTGTGTACTGAGCACTGAGTACCCAGTACCCCGAGCACTGAGACCCAGCACCCTGAGCACTGAGCACCCAGCACCCCGAGTACTGAGCACCCAGCACCCCGAGCACTGAGCACCCAGCACCCCGAGCACTGAGCACCGAGCAACCTGAGTACTGATCACCCAGTACCCCAAGCACTGAGCACCCAGCACCCCGAACACTGAGCACCCAGCACCCCGAGCACTGAGCACAGAGCACCCCGAGCACTGTGCACCCACCACCCTGACAACTGAGCACCCAGCACCCTGAGTACTGAGCACCCAGCATCCTGAGCACTGAGTACTGAGCACCCCGAGCACTGACCACCCAGCACCCTGAGTACTGAGCACCCAGCATCCTGAGCACTGAGTACTGAGCACCCAGCACCCTGATGACTGAGCACCCAGCACCCCTTGCACTGAGCACCCAGCACCCGGAGTACTGAGCACGCAGCACCCTGAGCACTGAGCACCCAGCACCCCGAGCACTGAGCACCCAGCACCCTGTGTACTGAGCACTGTGTACCCAGCACCCCGAGCACTGAGCACCCAGCACCCTGAGCACTGAGCACCCTGAGTACTGAGCACTGAGCACCCTGCACCCTGAGTACTGAGCACCCAGCACCCTGAGCACTGAGCACCCTGAGTACTGAGCACCGAGCACCCTGACCACTGAGCACCCTGCACGCTGAGTACTGAGCACTGAGCACCCTGAGCACTGAGCACCCAGCACCCTGAGTACTGAGCACCGAGCACCCTGAGTACTGAGCACCCAGAACTCTAAGCACTGAGCACCCAGCACCCTGAGCACTGAGCACCCTGAGTACTGAGCACTGAGCACCGTGAGTACTGAGTACCGAGCACCCTGAGTACTGAGCACCCAGCACCCTGAGCACTGAGCACCCAGCACAACGAGTACTGAGCACCCAGCACCCTGATTACTGAGCACCAAGCACCCCGAGCACTGAGCACCGAGCACCCCGAGCACTGAGCACCCAGCACCCCGAGCACTGAGCACCCAGCACCCTGAGTACTAAGCACCCAGCACCCTGCGTACTGAGCACCCAGCACCCCGAGCACGGAGCACCCAGTACCCTGAGTACTGAGCACCCAGCACCTTGAGCACTGAGCACCCAGCACCCTGAGTACTGAGCACTGAGCACCCAGCACCCCGAGCACTGAGCACACAGCACCCTGAGTACTGAGCACCCAGCACCCTGAGCACTGAGCACCCAGCACCCTGAGTACTGAGCATCCAACACACCAAGCACTGAGCACCCTGAGTACTGAGCAACCAGCACCCCAAGCACTGAGCACCCTGAGTACTGAGCACCCAGCACACTGAGTACTGAGCACCCAGCACCCCGAGCACTGAGCACCCAGCACCCTGATTACTGAGCAGCCAGCACCCTGAGTACTGAGCACCTAGCGTACTGAGCACCGAGCACGCAGCACCCTGAGTACTGAGCACCGAGCACCCTGAGTACTGAGCAGCCAGCACCCTGAGTACTGAGCACCCAGCACCCTGAGCATTGAGCACCAAGCACCCTGAGTACTGAGCACCGAGCACCCCGAGTACTGAGCACCCAGCACCCCGAGCACTGAGCACCCAGCACCGCGAGCACTGAGCACCCAGCACCCCGAGCACTGAGCACCCTGAGTACTAAGCACCCAGCAACCTGAGTACTAAGCACCCAGCACCCTGAGTACTGAGCACACAGCACCCTGAGTACTGAGCACCCAGCACCCTGAGTACTGAGCACCCAGCGTACTGAGCACCGAGCACCCCGAGCACTGAGCACCCAGCACCCTGAGTACTGAGCACCCAGCACCCTGAGCACTGAGCACCCAGCACCCTGAGCACTGAGCACACAGCACCCTGAGTACTGAGCACCCAGCACCCCGAGCACTGAGCACCCAGCACCCTGAGAATGAGCACCCAGCACCCCGAGCACTGAGCACCCAGCACCCTGAACACTGAGCACCCAGCACCCTGAGTACTGAGCACCCAGCACCCCGAGCACTGAGCACCCAGCACCCTGAGTACTTAGCACCCTGAGTACTGAGCACCCAGCACCCTGAGGACTGAGCACCCAGCAACCTGAATACTGAGCACTGAGCACCCAGAGAACTGAGCACACAGCACCCCGAGCACTGAGCACCCAGCACCCCGAGCACTGATCACCGAGCACACCGAGCACTGTGCACCCAGCACCCTGAGCACTGAGCACCCAGCACCCTGAGTACTGAGCACTCAGCGTCCTGAGCACTGAGTACTGAGCACCCCGAGCACTGAGCACCCAGCACCCTGAGCACTGAGCACCCAGCACCCCTTGCACTGAGCACCCAGCAGCCGCAGTACTGAGCACGCAGCACCCTGAGTACTGAGCACCCAGCACCCCGAGCACTGAGCCTCCAGCACCCTGAGTACTGAGCACCCAGCACCCTGAGTACTGAGCACTGAGCACCCAGCCCCCAGAGCACTGAGCACTGAGGACCCAGCACCCTGAGCACTGAGCACCCAGCACCCTGAGTACTGAACACCCAGCACCCTGAGCACTGAGCACTGAGCACCCAGCACCCTGAGCACTGAGCCCTGGGCACCCAGCACCCTGAGCACTGAGCACCCAGCAGCCTGAGCACTGAGCACCCAGCACACTGAGTACTGAGCACCCAGCACCCTGAGTACTGAACACCCAGCACCCTGAGCACTGAGCACTGAGCACCCAGCACCCTGAGCACTGAGCACTGAGCACCCAGCACCCTGAGCACTGAGCACCCTGAGCACTGAGCACTGAGCACCCAGCACCCTGAGTACTGAGCACCCAACACTCTGAGCACTGAGCACCCAGCACGCTGAGTACTGAGCACTGAGCACCCAGCACCCTGAGTACTGAGTACCCAGCACCCTGATCATTGAGCACCGAGCACCCTGAGCACTGAGCACCCAGCACCCTGAGGACTGAGCACGAAGCACCCCGAGCACTGACCACCCAGCACCCTGAGCACTGAGCTCCCTGAGTACTGAGCACTTAGCACCCTGAGTACTGAGCACTGAGCACCCTGAGTACTGAGCACCCAGCACACTGAGTACTGAGCACCGAGCACCCCGAGTACTGAGCACCCAGCACCCCGAGCACTGAGCACCGAGCACCCCGAGCACTGAGCACCCAGCAACCAGAACACTGAGCACCCAGCACCCCGAGCACTGAGCACCCAGCACCCCGAGCACTGAGCAACCAGCACCCCGACCACTGAGCACCCAGCACCCCGAGCACTGAGCACCCAGCACCCCGAGCACTGAGCACCCAGCACCCTGATTATTGAGCACCCAGCACCCTGAGTACTGAGCACCCAGCACCCTGAGCACTGAGCACCCAGCACCCTGAGTACTGAGCACCCAGCACCCCAAGCACTGAGCACCCTGTGTACTGAGCACCCAGCACCCCAAGCACTGAGCACCCTGAGTACTGAGCACCCAGCACCCTGATTAATGAGCACCCAGCACCCCGAGCACTGAGCACCCAGCACCCTGAGTACTGAGCACCGAGCACACTGAGTACTGAGCACCCAGCACCCTGAGTACTGAGCACCCATCGTACTGAGCACCGAGCACCCAGCACCCTGAGTACTGAGCACCCAGCACCCTGAGCACTGAGCACCCAGCACCCTGAGTACTGAGCACCGAGCACCCTGAGTACTGAGCACCCAGCACCCTGAGCACTGAGCAGCCAGCACCCCGAGCACTGAGCACCCAGCACCGCGAGCACTGAGCACCCAGGACCCTGAGCACCGAGCACCCTGAGTACTAAGCACCGAGCACCATGAGCACTGAGAACCCAGCACCCTGTGCACTGAGCACCCAGCACCCGAGTACTGAGAACCTAGCACCCGAGTACTGAGCACCCAGCACCCTGAGTACTGAGCACCCAGCACCCTGAGTACTGAGCACCCAGCACCCCGAGTACTGAGCCGCCAGCACCCTGAGTACTGAGCACTGAGCACCCTGAGTACTGGGCACCCAGCACCCTGAGTACTGAGCACCCAGCACCCTGAGCAATGAGCACCCTGAGTACTGAGCACCCAGCACCCTGAGCACTGAGCACCGAGCACCCCGAGCACTGAGCACCCAGCACCCGGAGTACTGAGCACCCAGCACCCTGAGTACTAAGCACCGAGCACCCTGAGTACTGAGCACCCAGTACCCTGAGCACTGAACACACAGCACCCTGAGTACTGAGCACCCCGAGCACTGAGCACCCAGCACCCTGAGCACTGAGGACCCAGCCCCCTGAGTACTGAGCACCCAGCACCCTGAGCACTGAGCACCCAGCACCCTGAGTACTGAGCACCCAGCACCCTGAGCACTGAGCACCCAGCAGCCTGAGTACTGAGCATCCAGCACCCCGAGCACTGAGCACCCAGCACCCTGAGTACTGAGCACTGAGCACCCAGCACCCCGAGCACTGAGCACCCCGAGCACTGAGCACAGAGCACCCCGAGCACTCAGCATCCAAGCACCGCGTGCTGAGCACTGAGCACCCTGAGCACTGAGCACTCAGCACCCTGAGTACTGAGCACCCAGCACCCTGAGCACTGAGGACCGAGCACCCTGAGTACTAAGCACACAGCACCCTGAGTACTGAGCACCCAGCACCCTGAGCACTGAGCACCCAGCACGCTGAGTACTGAGCACTGAGGACCCTGAGTACTGAGCACTGAGCACCCAGCACCCCGAGCACTGAGCACTCAGCACCCTGTGTACTGAGCACTGAGTACCCAGTACCCCGAGCACTGAGACCCAGCACCCTGAGCACTGAGCACCCAGCACCCCGAGTACTGAGCACCCAGCACCCCGAGCACTGAGCACCCAGCACCCCGAGCACTGAGCACCGAGCAACCTGAGTACTGATCACCCAGTACCCCAAGCACTGAGCACCCAGCACCCCGAACACTGAGCACCCAGCACCCCGAGCACTGAGCACAGAGCACCCCGAGCACTGTGCACCCACCACCCTGACAACTGAGCACCCAGCACCCTGAGTACTGAGCACCCAGCATCCTGAGCACTGAGTACTGAGCACCCAGCACCCTGATGACTGAGCACCCAGCACCCCTTGCACTGAGCACCCAGCACCCGGAGTACTGAGCACGCAGCACCCTGAGCACTGAGCACCCAGCACCCCGAGCACTGAGCACCCAGCACCCTGTGTACTGAGCACTGAGTACCCAGCACCCCGAGCACTGAGCACCCAGCACCCTGAGCACTGAGCACCCTGAGTACTGAGCACTGAGCACCCTGCACCCTGAGTACTGAGCACCCAGCACCCTGAGCACTGAGCACCCTGAGTACTGAGCACCGAGCACCCTGACCACTGAGCACCCTGCACGCTGAGTACTGAGCACTGAGCACCCTGAGCACTGAGCACCCAGCACCCTGAGTACTGAGCACCGAGCACCCTGAGTACTGAGCACCCAGAACTCTAAGCACTGAGCACCCAGCACCCTGAGCACTGAGCACCCTGAGTACTGAGCACTGAGCACCGTGAGTACTGAGTACCGAGCACCCTGAGTACTGAGCACCCAGCACCCTGAGCACTGAGCACCCCGCACAACGAGTACTGAGCACCCAGCACCCTGATTACTGAGCACCAAGCACCCCGAGCACTGAGCACCGAGCACCCCGAGCACTGAGCACCCAGCACCCCGAGCACTGAGCACCCAGCACCCTGAGTACTAAGCACCCAGCACCCTGCGTACTGAGCACCCAGCACCCCGAGCACGGAGCACCCAGTACCCTGAGTACTGAGCACCCAGCACCTTGAGCACTGAGCACCCAGCACCCTGAGTACTGAGCACTGAGCACCCAGCACCCCGAGCACTGAGCACACAGCACCCTGAGTACTGAGCACCCAGCACCCTGAGCACTGAGCACCCAGCACCCTGAGTACTGAGCATCCAACACACCAAGCACTGAGCACCCTGAGTACTGAGCAACCAGCACCCCAAGCACTGAGCACCCTGAGTACTGAGCACCCAGCACACTGAGTACTGAGCACCCAGCACCCCGAGCACTGAGCACCCAGCACCCTGATTACTGAGCAGCCAGCACCCTGAGTACTGAGCACCTAGCGTACTGAGCACCGAGCACGCAGCACCCTGAGTACTGAGCACCGAGCACCCTGAGTACTGAGCAGCCAGCACCCTGAGTACTGAGCACCCAGCACCCTGAGCATTGAGCACCAAGCACCCTGAGTACTGAGCACCGAGCACCCCGAGTACTGAGCACCCAGCACCCCGAGCACTGAGCACCCAGCACCGCGAGCACTGAGCACCCAGCACCCCGAGCACTGAGCACCCAGCACCCTGAGCACTGAGCACCCAGCACCCTGAGCACTGAGCACCCAGCACCCCGAGCACCGAGCACCCTGAGTACTAAGCACCGAGCACCCTGAGCACTGAGCACCCAGCACCCTGAGCACTGAGCACCCAGCACCCTGAGTACTGAGCACCCAGCACCCTGAGCACAGAGCACCCAGCACCCTGAGTACTGAGCACCCAGCACCCTGATCACTGAGCACCGAGCACCCTGAGCACTGAGCACCCAGCACCCTGAGGACTGAGCACCCAGCACCCCGAGCACTGAGCACCCAGCACCCTGATCACTGAGCACCCTGAGTACTGAGCACTGAGCACCCTGAGTACTGAGCACTGAGCACCCTGAGTACTGAGCACCCAGCACCCTGAGTACTGAGCACCCAGCACCCTGATAACTGAGCACCGAGCACCCTGAGCACTGAGCACCCAGCACCCTGAGCACTGAGCACCCAGCACCCCGAGCAGTGAGCACCCAGCACCCTGAGCCCTGAGCACCCTGAGTACTGAGCACTGAGCACCCTGAGTACTGAGCACTGAGCACCCTGAGTACTGAGCACCCAGCACCCTGAGTACTGAGCACCCAGCACCCTGAGCAATGAGCACCCTGAGGACTGAGCACCCAGCACCCCGAGCACTGAGCACCCAGCACCCTGAGCACTGAGCACCCTGAGTACTGAGCACTGAGCACCCTGAGTACTGAGCACTGAGCACCCTGAGTACTGAGCACCCAGCACCCTGAGTACTGAGCACCCAGCACCCTGAGAACTGAGCACCGAGCACCCTGAGCACTGAGCACCCAGCACCCTGAGCACTGAGCACCCAGCAACCCGAGCAGTGAGCACCCAGCACCCTGAGCCCTGAGCACCCTGAGTACTGAGCACTGAGCACCCTGAGTACTGAGCACTGAGCACCCTGAGTACTGAGCACCCAGCACCCTGAGTACTGAGCACCCAGCACCCTGCTTACTGAGCACCCAGCACCCTGAGTACTGAGCACCCAGCACCCTGAGTACTGAGCACCCAGCACCCTGAGCAATGAGCACCCTGAGTACTGAGCACCAAGTACCCTGAGCACTGAGCACCCAGCACCCTGAGTACTGAGCAACCAGCACCCTGAGCACTGAGCACCCAGCACCCTGAGTACTGAGCATCCAGCACCCAGAGCACTGAGCACCCAGCTCCCTGAGTACTGAGCACTGAGCACCCAGCACCCCGAGCACTGAGCACCCAGCACCCTGTGTACTGAGCACTGAATACCCAGCACCCCGAGCACTGAGCACCCAGCACCCTGAGCACTGAGCACCCTGAGTACTGAGCACTGAGCACCCTGCACCCTGAGTACTGAGCACCCAGCACCTTGAGCACTGAGCACGCTGAGTACTGAGCAACGAGCACCCTGACCACTGAGCACCCTGCACGCTGAGTACTGAGCACTGAGCACCCTGAGCACTGAGCACCCAGCACCCTGAGTACTGAGCACCGAGCACCCTGAGTACTGAGCACCCAGCACTGTAAGCACTGAGCACCCAGCACCCTGAGCACTGAGCACTGAGCACGATGAGTACTGAGCACTGAGCACCGTGAGTACTGAGTACCGAGCACCCTGAGTACTGAGCAACCAGCACGCTGAGCACTGAGCACCCAGCACAACGAGTACTGAGCACCGAGCACCCTGATTACTGAGCACCAAGCACCCCGAGCACTGAGCACCGAGCACCCCGAGCACTGAGCACCCAGCACCCCGAGCACTGAGCACCCAGCACCCTGAGTACTAAGCACCCAGCACCCTGAGTACTGAGCACCCAGCACCCCGAGCACGGAGCACCCAGCACCCTGACTACTGAGCACTCAGCACCCTGAGCACTGAGGACCCAGCACCCTGAGTACTGAGCACCCAGCACCTTGAGCACTGAGCACCCAGCACCCTGAGTACTGAGCACTGAGCACCCAGCACCCCGAGCACTGAGCACCCAGCACCCTGAGTACTGAGCACCGAGCACCCTGAGCACTGAGCACCCAGCACCCTGAGTACTGAGCACCCAACACACCAAGCACTGAGCACCCTGAGTACTGAGCAACCAGCACCCCAAGCACTGAGCACCCTGAGTACTGAGCACCCAGCACACTGAGTACTGAGCACCCAGCACCCCGAGCACTGAGCACCCAGCACCCTGATTACTGAGCAGCCAGCACCCTGAGTACTGAGCACCTAGCGTACTGAGCACCGAGCACGCAGCACCCTGAGTACTGAGCAGCCAGCACCCTGAGTACTGAGCACCCAGCACCCTGAGCACTGAGCACCAAGCACCCTGAGTACTGAGCACCAAGCACCCCGAGTACTGAGCACCCAGCACCCCGAGCACTGAGCACCCAGCACCGCGAGCACTGAGCACCCAGCACCCCGAGCACTGAGCACCCAGCACCCTGAGCACTGAGCACCCAGTACCCTGAGCACTGAGCACCCAGCACCCCGAGCACCGAGCACCCTGAGTACTAAGCACCGAGCACCCTGAGCACTGAGCACCCAGCACCCTGAGCACTGAGCACCCAGCACCCTGAGTACTGAGCACCCAGCACCCTGATCACTGAGCAGCGAGCACCCTGAGCACTGAGCACCCAGCACCCTGAGGACTGAGCACCCAGCACCCCGAGCACTGAGAACCCAGCACCCTGATCACTGAGCACCCTGAGTACTGAGCACTGAGCACCCTGAGTACTGAGCACTGAGCACCCTGTGTACTGAGCACCCAGCACCCTGAGTACTGAGCACCCAGCACCCTGAGAACTGAGCACCGAGCACCCTGAGCACTGAGCACCCAACACCCTGAGCACTGAGCACCCAGCACCCCGAGCAGTGAGCACCCAGCACCCTGAGCCCTGAGCATCCTGAGTACTGAGCACTGAGCACCCTGAGTACTGAGCACTGAGCACCCTGAGTACTGAGCACCCAGCACCCTGAGTACTGAGCACCCAGCACCCTGAGTACTGAGCACCCAGCACCCTGAGCAATGAGCACCCTGAGTACTGAGCTCCCAGCACCCTGAGCACTGAGCACCCAGCACCCTGAGTACTGAGCCACCAGCACCCTGAGCACTGAGTACCCAGCACCCTGAGTACTGAGCATCCAGCACCCAGAGCACTGAGCACCCAGCTCCCTGAGTACTGAGCACTGAGCACCCAGCACCCCGAGCACTGAGCACCCAGCACCCTGTGTAGTGAGCACTGAGTACCCAGCACCCCGAGCACTGAGCACTCAGCACCCTGAGCACTGAGCACCCTGAGTACTGAGCACTGAGCACCCTGCACCCTGAGTACTGAGCACCCAGCACCCTGAGCACTGAGCACCCTGAGTACTGAGCACCGAGCACCCTGACCACTGAGCACCCTGCACGCTGAGTACTGAGCACTGAGCACCCTGAGCACTGAGCACCCAGCACCCTGAGTACTGAGCACCGAGCACCCTGAGAACTGAGCACCCATCGTACTGAGCACCGAGCACCCAGCACCCTGAGTACTGAGCACCCAGCACCCTGAGCACTGAGCACCCAGCACCCTGAGTACTGAGCACCGAGCACCCTGAGTACTGAGCACCCAGCACCCTGAGCACTGAGCAGCCAGCACCCCGAGCACTGAGCACCCAGCACCGCGAGCACTGAGCACCCAGGACCCTGAGCACCGAGCACCCTGAGTACTAAGCACCGAGCACCATGAGCACTGAGAACCCAGCACCCTGTGCACTGAGCACACAGCACCCGAGTACTGAGAACCTAGCACCCGAGTACTGAGCACCCAGCACCCTGAGTACTGAGCACCCAGCACCCTGAGTACTGAGCACCCAGCACCCCGAGTACTGAGCCGCCAGCACCCTGAGTACTGAGCACTGAGCACCCTGAGTACTGGGCACCCAGCACCCTGAGTACTGAGCACCCAGCACCCTGAGCAATGAGCACCCTGAGTACTGAGCACCCAGCACCCTGAGCACTGAGCACCGAGCACCCCGAGCACTGAGCACCCAGCACCCGGAGTACTGAGCACCCAGCACCCTGAGTACTAAGCACCGAGCACCCTGAGTACTGAGCACCCAGTACCCTGAGCACTGAACACACAGCACCCTGAGTACTGAGCACCCCGAGCACTGAGCACCCAGCACCCTGAGCACTGAGGACCCAGCCCCCTGAGTACTGAGCACCCAGCACCCTGAGCACTGAGCACCCAGCACCCTGAGTACTGAGCACCCAGCACCCTGAGCACTGAGCACCCAGCAGCCTGAGTACTGAGCATCCAGCACCCCGAGCACTGAGCACCCAGCACCCTGAGTACTGAGCACTGAGCACCCAGCACCCCGAGCACTGAGCACCCCGAGCACTGAGCACAGAGCACCCCGAGCACTCAGCATCCAAGCACCGCGTGCTGAGCACTGAGCACCCTGAGCACTGAGCACTCAGCACCCTGAGTACTGAGCACCCAGCACCCTGAGCACTGAGGACCGAGCACCCTGAGTACTAAGCACACAGCACCCTGAGTACTGAGCACCCAGCACCCTGAGCACTGAGCACCCAGCACGCTGAGTACTGAGCACTGAGGACCCTGAGTACTGAGCACTGAGCACCCAGCACCCCGAGCACTGAGCACTCAGCACCCTGTGTACTGAGCACTGAGTACCCAGTACCCCGAGCACTGAGACCCAGCACCCTGAGCACTGAGCACCCAGCACCCCGAGTACTGAGCACCCAGCACCCCGAGCACTGAGCACCCAGCACCCCGAGCACTGAGCACCGAGCAACCTGAGTACTGATCACCCAGTACCCCAAGCACTGAGCACCCAGCACCCCGAACACTGAGCACCCAGCACCCCGAGCACTGAGCACAGAGCACCCCGAGCACTGTGCACCCACCACCCTGACAACTGAGCACCCAGCACCCTGAGTACTGAGCACCCAGCATCCTGAGCACTGAGTACTGAGCACCCAGCACCCTGATGACTGAGCACCCAGCACCCCTTGCACTGAGCACCCAGCACCCGGAGTACTGAGCACGCAGCACCCTGAGCACTGAGCACCCAGCACCCCGAGCACTGAGCACCCAGCACCCTGTGTACTGAGCACTGAGTACCCAGCACCCCGAGCACTGAGCACCCAGCACCCTGAGCACTGAGCACCCTGAGTACTGAGCACTGAGCACCCTGCACCCTGAGTACTGAGCACCCAGCACCCTGAGCACTGAGCACCCTGAGTACTGAGCACCGAGCACCCTGACCACTGAGCACCCTGCACGCTGAGTACTGAGCACTGAGCACCCTGAGCACTGAGCACCCAGCACCCTGAGTACTGAGCACCGAGCACCCTGAGTACTGAGCACCCAGAACTCTAAGCACTGAGCACCCAGCACCCTGAGCACTGAGCACCCTGAGTACTGAGCACTGAGCACCGTGAGTACTGAGTACCGAGCACCCTGAGTACTGAGCACCCAGCACCCTGAGCACTGAGCACCCCGCACAACGAGTACTGAGCACCCAGCACCCTGATTACTGAGCACCAAGCACCCCGAGCACTGAGCACCGAGCACCCCGAGCACTGAGCACCCAGCACCCCGAGCACTGAGCACCCAGCACCCTGAGTACTAAGCACCCAGCACCCTGCGTACTGAGCACCCAGCACCCCGAGCACGGAGCACCCAGTACCCTGAGTACTGAGCACCCAGCACCTTGAGCACTGAGCACCCAGCACCCTGAGTACTGAGCACTGAGCACCCAGCACCCCGAGCACTGAGCACACAGCACCCTGAGTACTGAGCACCCAGCACCCTGAGCACTGAGCACCCAGCACCCTGAGTACTGAGCATCCAACACACCAAGCACTGAGCACCCTGAGTACTGAGCAACCAGCACCCCAAGCACTGAGCACCCTGAGTACTGAGCACCCAGCACACTGAGTACTGAGCACCCAGCACCCCGAGCACTGAGCACCCAGCACCCTGATTACTGAGCAGCCAGCACCCTGAGTACTGAGCACCTAGCGTACTGAGCACCGAGCACGCAGCACCCTGAGTACTGAGCACCGAGCACCCTGAGTACTGAGCAGCCAGCACCCTGAGTACTGAGCACCCAGCACCCTGAGCATTGAGCACCAAGCACCCTGAGTACTGAGCACCGAGCACCCCGAGTACTGAGCACCCAGCACCCCGAGCACTGAGCACCCAGCACCGCGAGCACTGAGCACCCAGCACCCCGAGCACTGAGCACCCAGCACCCTGAGCACTGAGCACCCAGCACCCTGAGCACTGAGCACCCAGCACCCCGAGCACCGAGCACCCTGAGTACTAAGCACCGAGCACCCTGAGCACTGAGCACCCAGCACCCTGAGCACTGAGCACCCAGCACCCTGAGTACTGAGCACCCAGCACCCTGAGCACAGAGCACCCAGCACCCTGAGTACTGAGCACCCAGCACCCTGATCACTGAGCACCGAGCACCCTGAGCACTGAGCACCCAGCACCCTGAGGACTGAGCACCCAGCACCCCGAGCACTGAGCACCCAGCACCCTGATCACTGAGCACCCTGAGTACTGAGCACTGAGCACCCTGAGTACTGAGCACTGAGCACCCTGAGTACTGAGCACCCAGCACCCTGAGTACTGAGCACCCAGCACCCTGATAACTGAGCACCGAGCACCCTGAGCACTGAGCACCCAGCACCCTGAGCACTGAGCACCCAGCACCCCGAGCAGTGAGCACCCAGCACCCTGAGCCCTGAGCACCCTGAGTACTGAGCACTGAGCACCCTGAGTACTGAGCACTGAGCACCCTGAGTACTGAGCACCCAGCACCCTGAGTACTGAGCACCCAGCACCCTGAGCAATGAGCACCCTGAGGACTGAGCACCCAGCACCCCGAGCACTGAGCACCCAGCACCCTGAGCACTGAGCACCCTGAGTACTGAGCACTGAGCACCCTGAGTACTGAGCACTGAGCACCCTGAGTACTGAGCACCCAGCACCCTGAGTACTGAGCACCCAGCACCCTGAGAACTGAGCACCGAGCACCCTGAGCACTGAGCACCCAGCACCCTGAGCACTGAGCACCCAGCAACCCGAGCAGTGAGCACCCAGCACCCTGAGCCCTGAGCACCCTGAGTACTGAGCACTGAGCACCCTGAGTACTGAGCACTGAGCACCCTGAGTACTGAGCACCCAGCACCCTGAGTACTGAGCACCCAGCACCCTGCTTACTGAGCACCCAGCACCCTGAGTACTGAGCACCCAGCACCCTGAGTACTGAGCACCCAGCACCCTGAGCAATGAGCACCCTGAGTACTGAGCACCAAGTACCCTGAGCACTGAGCACCCAGCACCCTGAGTACTGAGCAACCAGCACCCTGAGCACTGAGCACCCAGCACCCTGAGTACTGAGCATCCAGCACCCAGAGCACTGAGCACCCAGCTCCCTGAGTACTGAGCACTGAGCACCCAGCACCCCGAGCACTGAGCACCCAGCACCCTGTGTACTGAGCACTGAATACCCAGCACCCCGAGCACTGAGCACCCAGCACCCTGAGCACTGAGCACCCTGAGTACTGAGCACTGAGCACCCTGCACCCTGAGTACTGAGCACCCAGCACCTTGAGCACTGAGCACGCTGAGTACTGAGCAACGAGCACCCTGACCACTGAGCACCCTGCACGCTGAGTACTGAGCACTGAGCACCCTGAGCACTGAGCACCCAGCACCCTGAGTACTGAGCACCGAGCACCCTGAGTACTGAGCACCCAGCACTGTAAGCACTGAGCACCCAGCACCCTGAGCACTGAGCACTGAGCACGATGAGTACTGAGCACTGAGCACCGTGAGTACTGAGTACCGAGCACCCTGAGTACTGAGCAACCAGCACGCTGAGCACTGAGCACCCAGCACAACGAGTACTGAGCACCGAGCACCCTGATTACTGAGCACCAAGCACCCCGAGCACTGAGCACCGAGCACCCCGAGCACTGAGCACCCAGCACCCCGAGCACTGAGCACCCAGCACCCTGAGTACTAAGCACCCAGCACCCTGAGTACTGAGCACCCAGCACCCCGAGCACGGAGCACCCAGCACCCTGACTACTGAGCACTCAGCACCCTGAGCACTGAGGACCCAGCACCCTGAGTACTAAGCACCCAGCACCTTGAGCACTGAGCACCCAGCACCCTGAGTACTGAGCACTGAGCACCCAGCACCCCGAGCACTGAGCACCCAGCACCCTGAGTACTGAGCACCGAGCACCCTGAGCACTGAGCACCCAGCACCCTGAGTACTGAGCACCCAACACACCAAGCACTGAGCACCCTGAGTACTGAGCAACCAGCACCCCAAGCACTGAGCACCCTGAGTACTGAGCACCCAGCACACTGAGTACTGAGCACCCAGCACCCCGAGCACTGAGCACCCAGCACCCTGATTACTGAGCAGCCAGCACCCTGAGTACTGAGCACCTAGCGTACTGAGCACCGAGCACGCAGCACCCTGAGTACTGAGCAGCCAGCACCCTGAGTACTGAGCACCCAGCTCCCTGAGCACTGAGCACCAAGCACCCTGAGTACTGAGCACCAAGCACCCCGAGTACTGAGCACCCAGCACCCCGAGCACTGAGCACCCAGCACCGCGAGCACTGAGCACCCAGCACCCCGAGCACTGAGCACCCAGCACCCTGAGCACTGAGCACCCAGTACCCTGAGCACTGAGCACCCAGCACCCCGAGCACCGAGCACCCTGAGTACTAAGCACCGAGCACCCTGAGCACTGAGCACCCAGCACCCTGAGCACTGAGCACCCAGCACCCTGAGTACTGAGCACCCAGCACCCTGAGCACTGAGCACCCAGCACCCTGAGTACTGAGCACCCAGCACCCTGATCACTGAGCAGCGAGCACCCTGAGCACTGAGCACCCAGCACCCTGAGGACTGAGCACCCAGCACCCCGAGCACTGAGAACCCAGCACCCTGATCACTGAGCACCCTGAGTACTGAGCACTGAGCACCCTGAGTACTGAGCACTGAGCACCCTGTGTACTGAGCACCCAGCACCCTGAGTACTGAGCACCCAGCACCCTGAGAACTGAGCACCGAGCACCCTGAGCACTGAGCACCCAACACCCTGAGCACTGAGCACCCAGCACCCCGAGCAGTGAGCACCCAGCACCCTGAGCCCTGAGCATCCTGAGTACTGAGCACCGAGCACCCTGAGTACTGAGCACTGAGCACCCTGAGTACTGAGCACCCAGCACCCTGAGTACTGAGCACCCAGCACCCTGAGTACTGAGCACCCAGCACCCTGAGCAATGAGCACCCTGAGTACTGAGCTCCCAGCACCCTGAGCACTGAGCACCCAGCACCCTGAGTACTGAGCAACCAGCACCCTGAGCACTGAGTACCCAGCACCCTGAGTACTGAGCATCCAGCACCCAGAGCACTGAGCACCCAGCTCCCTGAGTACTGAGCACTGAGCACCCAGCACCCCGAGCACTGAGCACCCAGCACCCTGTGTAGTGAGCACTGAGTACCCAGCACCCCGAGCACTGAGCACTCAGCACCCTGAGCACTGAGCACCCTGAGTACTGAGCACTGAGCACCCTGCACCCTGAGTACTGAGCACCCAGCACCCTGAGCACTGAGCACCCTGAGTACTGAGCACCGAGCACCCTGACCACTGAGCACCCTGCACGCTGAGTACTGAGCACTGAGCACCCTGAGCACTGAGCACCCAGCACCCTGAGTACTGAGCACCGAGCACCCTGAGAACTGAGCACCCAGCACCCTGAGCACTGAGCACCCAGCACCCTGAGCACTGAGCACCCAGCACCCCGAGCACTGAGCACCCAGCACCCCGAGCACTGAGCACCCAGCACCCCGAGCACAGAGGGTGAGCACCCTGAGTACTGAGCACTGAGCACCGTGAGTACTGAGTACCGAGCACCCTGAGTACTGAGCACCCAGCACCCTGAGCACTGAGCACCCAGCACAACGAGTACTGAGCACCCAGCACCCTGATTACTGAGCACCAAGCACCCCGAGCACTGAGCACCGAGCACCCCGAGCACTGAGCAC
This sequence comes from Microtus oregoni, assembly GCF_018167655.1. Classification (NCBI taxonomy): domain Eukaryota; kingdom Metazoa; phylum Chordata; class Mammalia; order Rodentia; family Cricetidae; genus Microtus; species Microtus oregoni. The sequence continues at coordinate 988,855 of NW_024543262.1, forward strand.
CCAGCACCCCGAGCACTGAGCACCCAGCACCCCGAGCACTGAGCACCCAGCACCCTGAGCACCCAGCACCCTGAGCACTGAGCACCCTGAGCACTGAGCCCTGAGCACCCAGCACCCTGAGTACTGAGCACCCAGCACCCCGAGCACTGAGCACCCAGCACCCTGTGTACTGAGCATCGAGCACCCCGAGCACTGAGCAACCAGCACCCTGAGTACTGAGCACCCAGCACCCCGAGAATGAGCACCCAGCACCCCGAGCACTGAGCACCCAGCACCCTGAGCACTGAGCACCCAGCACCCTGAGTACTGAGCACCCTGAGTACTGACCACCCAGCACCCTGAGTACTGAGCACACTGCACCCAGAGCACTGAGCTCCCTGAGTACTGAGCACCCAGCACCCTGAGTACTGAGCACACAGCACCCTGAGTACTGAGCACTGAGCACCCAGAGAACTGAGCACCCAGCACCCCGAGGACTGAGCACCCAGCACCCTGTGCACTGAGCACTGAGCATTCAGCACCCCGAGCACTGAGCACCCTGAGCTCTTAGCACCCTGAGTACTGAGCACCCAGCACCCTGAGTACTGAGCACCCAGCACCCTGAGCATTGAGCACCCACCACCCTGAGTACTGAGCACCCAGCACCCTGAGTACTGAGCACCCAGCACCCCGAGCACTGAGCACCCAGCACCCTGAGCACTGAGCACCCAGCACCCTGAGCACTGAGCACCCAGCACCCCGAGTACTGAGCACCGAGCACCCCGAGCACTGAGCACCCAGCACCCCGAGAACTGAGCACCCAGCACCCTGAGCACTGAGCACCCAGCACCCCGAGTACTGAGCACCCAGCACCCCGAGTACTGAGCACTGAGCACCCTGAGTACTGAGCACCCAGCACCCCGAGTACTGAGCACTGAGCACTATGAGTACTGAGCACCCAGCACCCTGAGTACTGAGCACCCAGTACCCTGAGCACTGAACACACAGAACCCTGAGTACTGAGCACCCCGAGCACTGAGCACCCAGCACCCTGAGCACTGAGGACCCAGCACCCTGAGTACTGAGCACCCAGCACCCTGAGCACTGAGCACCCAGCACCCTGAGTACTGAGCACGAGGCACCCTGAGCACTGAGCACCCAGCACCCTAAGTACTGAGCATCCAGCACCCCGAGCACTGAGCACCCAGCACCCTGAGTACCGAGCACTGAGCACCCAGCACCCCGAGCACTGAGCACTCAGCACCCTGTGTACTGAGCACTGAGTACCCAGCACCCCGAGCACTGAGCACCGAGCACCCTGAGTACTGAGCACTGAGCACCCAGCACCCCGAGCACTGAGCACTCAGCACCCTGTGTACTGACCACTGAGCACCCAGCACCCCGAGCACTGAGCACCGAGCACCCTGAGTACTGAGCACCCAGCACACCGAGTACTGAGCACCCAGCACCCTGAGCACTGAGCACCCAGCACCCTGAGTACTGAGCACCCAGCACCCTGAGCACTGAGCACCCAGCACCCTGAGTACTGAGCATCCAGCACCCCGAGTACTGAGCAGCCAGCACCCTGAGTACTGAGCACTGAGCACCCAGCACCCAGAGCACTGAGCACTCAGCACCCTGTGTACTGAGCACTGAGCACCCAGCACCCTGAGCACTGAGCACCCTGAGTACTGAGCACCAAGCACCCTGAGCACTGAGCACCCAGCACCCAGAGCACTGAGCACCCAGCATCCTGAGCACTGAGCACTGAGCACCCTGAGTACTGAGCACTGAGCACCCTGAGCACTGAGCATCGAGCACCCTGAGTACTGAGCACTGAGCACCCTGAGCACTGAGCACCCAGCACCCTGAGTACTGAGCACCCAGCACCCTGAGCCCTGAGGACCGAGCACCCTGAGTACTAAGCACCCAGGACCCTGAGTACTGAGCACCCAGCACCCTGAGCACTGAGCACCCAGCAAGCTGAGTACTGAGCACTGAGCACCCTGAGTACTGAGCACCGAGCACCCTGAGCACTGAGCACCCAGCACGCTGAGTACTGAGCTCTGAGCACTCTGAGTACCTAGCACCGAGCACCCTGAGTACTGAGCACCCAGCACTCTGAGCACTGAGCACCCAGCACCCTGAGCACTGAGCACCCAGCACCCCGAGCACTGAGCACCCAGCAACCCGAGCACTGAGCACCCAGCACCGCGAGCACTGAGCACCCAGCACCCTGAGCACTGAGCACTGAGCACCCTAAGTACTGAGCGCTGAGCACCCTGAGTACTGAGCACCCAGCACCCTGAGTACTGAGCACCCAGCGTACTGAGCACCGAGTACCCCGAGCACTGAGCACCCAGCACCCTGAGTACTGAGCACCCAGCACCCCGAGCACTGAGCACCCAGCACCCTGAGTAGTGAGCACCGAGCACCCTGAGTACTGAGCACCCAGCACCCTGAGTACTGAGCACCCAGCGTACTGAGCACCGAGCACCCAGCACCCTGAGTACTGAGCACCCAGCACCCTGAGCACTGAGCACCCAGCACCCTGAGTACTGAGCACTGAGCACCCTGAGTCCTGAGCACCGAGCACCCCGAGCACTGAGCACCCAGCACCCCGAGCACCGAGCACCCAGCACCCTGAGCACTGAGCACCCAGCACCCTGAGCACCGAGCACCCAGCACCCTGAGTACTGAGCACCCAGCACCCTGAGCACTGAGCACCCAGTACCCCGAGCACTGAGCACCCAGCACCCCGAGCACTGAGCACCCAGCACCCTGAGCACTGAGAACCCTGAGTACTGAGCACTGAGCACCCAACGTACTGAGCACCGAGCACCCTGAGCAATGAGCACCCTGAGTACTGAGCACCCAGCACCTTGAGCACTGAGCACCGAGCACCCCGAGCACTGAGCACCCAGCACCCGAAGTACTGAGCACCCAGCACCCTGAGTACTAAGCACCGAGCACCCTGAGTACTGAGCACCCAGCACCCTGAGCACTGAGCACCCAGCACCCGAGTACTGATCACCCAGCACCCTGGGTACTGAGCACCCCGCACCATGAGTACTGAGCACACAGCACCCCGAGTACTGAGCACCCAGCACGCTGAGCACTGAGCACCCAGCACCCTGAGCACTGAGCACCCAGCACCCCGAGCACTGCACACCCAGCACCCTGAGTATTGAGCACCCAGCACCCTGAGCACTGAGCACCCAGCACGCTGAGCACTGAGCACCCAGCACCCTGAGCAATGAGCACCCAGCACCCTGAGTAGTGAGCACCCAACGTACTGAGCACCGAGCACCCCGAGCACTGAGCACCCAGCACCCTGAGTACTGAGCACCGAGCACCCCGAGCACTGAGCACCCAGCACCCGGAGTACTGAGCACCCAGCACCCTGAGTACTAAGCACAGAGCACCCTGAGTACTGAGCACCCAGCACCCTGAGCACTGAGCACCCAGCACCCTGAGTACTGTGCAGCGAGCACCCCGACTACTGAGTACCCAGCACCCCGAGCACTGAGCACCCAGCACCCCGAGCACTGAGCACCCAGCACCCTGAGTACTGAGCACCCAGCACCCTGAGTACTGAGCACCCAGCACCTCGAGCACTGAGTACCCAGCACCCTGAGCACTGAGCACCCAGCACCCTGAGCACTGAGCACCCAGCACCCTGAGCACTGAGCACCCAGCACCCTGAGTACTGAGCACTGAGCACCCTGCACCCCGAGCACTGAGCACCCAGCACCCTGAGCACTGAGCACCGAGCACCCGAGTACTGAGCACCCAGCACCCTGAGTACTGAGCACCCAGCACCCCGAGCACTAAGCACCCAGCACCCTGAGTACTGAGCACCCAGCATCCTGTGCACTGAGCACCGAGCACCCTGAGCACTGAGCACCCAGCACCCTGAGGACTGAGCACCCAGCACCCCGAGCACTGAGCACCTAGCACCCTGAGCACTGAGCACCCTGAGTACTGAGCACTGAGCACCCTGAGTACTGAGCAATGAGCACCCTGAGTACTGAGCACCAAGCACCCTGAGTACTGAGCACCCAGCAACCTGAGCACTGAGCACCGAGCACCCTGAGCACTGAGCACCCAGCACCCTGAGCACTGAGCACCCAGCACCCTGAGCACTGAGCACCCAGCACCCCGAGCACTGAGCACCCAGCACCCTGAGCACTGAGAACCCTGAGTACTGAGCACTGAGCACCCTGAGTACTGAGCACTGAGAACCCTGAGTATTGAGCACCCAGCACCCTGAGTACTGAGCACCCAGGACCCGGAGCAAAGAGCACCCTGAGTACTGAGCACCCAGCACCCTGAGCACTGAGCTCCGAGCACCCCGAGCACTGAGCACCCAGCACCCTGAGTACTGAGCACCCAGTACCCTGAGCACTGAACACACAGCACCCTGAGTACTGAGCACCCCGAGCACTGAGCACCCAGCACCCTGAGAACTGAGGACCCAGCACCCTGAGTACTGAGCACCCAGCACCCTGAGCACTGAGCACCCAGCACCCTGAGTACTGAGCACCCAGCACCCTGAGCACTGAGCACCCAGCACCCTGAATACTGAGCATCCAGCACCCCGAGCACTGAGCAGCCAGCACCCTGAGTACTGAGAACTGAGCACCCAGCACCCAGAGCACTGAGCACTCAGCACCCTGTGTACTGAGCACTGAGCACCCAGCACCCTGAGCACTGAGCACCCTGAGTACTGAGCACCCAGCACCCTGAGCACTGAGCACCCAGCACCCCGAGCACTGAGCACCCAGCACCCAGAAAACTGAGCACTGAGCACCCTGAGTACTGAGCACTGAGCACCCTGAGCACTGAGCACCGAGCACCCTGAGTACTGAGCACTGAGCACCCTGAGCACTGAGCACCCAGCACCCTGAGTACTGAGCACCCAGCACCCTGAGCACTGAGCACCCAGCACCATGAGTACTGAGCACCCAGCACCCTGAGCACTGAGCACCCTGAGTACTGAGCACCCAGCACCCTGAGTACTGAGCACCCAGCACCCTGAGCACTGAGCAACCAGCACCCTGAGCACTGAGCACCAAGCACCCTGAGTACTGAGCACCCAGCACCCTGAGTACTGAACACCCAGCACCCTGAGCACTGAGCACTGAGCACCCAGCACCCTGAGCACTGAGCACTGAGCCACCAGCACCCTGAGCACTGAGCAACCAGCACCCCGAGCACTGAGCACCCAGCACCCTGAGTACTGAGAACTGAGCACCCAGCACCCAGAGCACTGAGCACTCAGCACCCTGTGTACTGAGCACTGAGCACCCAGCACCCTGAGCACTGAGCACCCTGAGTACTGAGCACCCAGCACCCTGAGCACTGAGCACCAAGCACCCCGAGCACTGAGCACGCAGCACCCAGAAAACTGAGCACTGAGCACCCTGAGTACTGAGCACTGAGCACCCTGAGCACTGAGCACCGAGCACCCTGAGTACTGAGCACTGAGCACCCTGAGCACTGAGCACCCAGCACCCTGAGTACTGAGCACCCAGCACCCTGAGCACTGAGGACCGAGCACCCTGAGTACTAAGCACCCAGCACCCTGAGCACTGAGCACCCAGCACGCTGAGTACTGAGCACTGAGCACCCTGAGTACTGAGCACCGAGCACCCAGAGCACTGAGCACCCAGCACGCTGAGTACTGAGCACTGAGCACTCTGAGTACTGAGCACCGAGCACCCTGAGTACTGAGCACCCAGCACTCTGAGCACTGAGCACCCAGCACCCTGAGCACTGAGCACACAGCACCCCGAGCACTGAGCACCCAGCACCCCGAGCACTGAGCACCCAGCACCCCGAGCACTGAGCACCCAGCACCCTGAGCACTGAGCACTGAGCACCCTGAGTACTGAGCACTGAGCACCCTGAGTATTGAGCACCCAGCACCCTGAGTACTGAGCACCCAGGACCCGGAGCAAAGATCACCCTGAGTACTGAGCACCCAGCACCCTGAGCACTGAGCACCGAGCACCCCGAGCAATGAGCACCCAGCACCCGGAGTACTGAGCACCCAGCACCCTGAGTACTAAGCACCGAGCACCCTGAGTACTGAGCACCCAGTACCCTGAGCACTGAACACACAGCACCCTGAGTACTGAGCACCCCGAGCACTGAGCACCCAGCACCCTGAGAACTGAGGACCCAGCACCCTGAGTACTGAGCACCCAGCACCCTGAGCACTGAGCACCCAGCACCCTGAGTACTGAGCACCCAGCACCCTGAGCACTGAGCACCCAGCACCCTGAATACTGAGCATCCAGCACCCCGAGCACTGAGCAGCCAGCACCCTGAGTACTGAGAACTGAGCACCCAGCACCCAGAGCACTGAGCACTCAGCACCCTGTGTACTGAGCACTGAGCACCCAGCACCCTGAGCACTGAGCACCCTGAGTACTGAGCACCCAGCACCCTGAGCACTGAGCACCCCGCACCCCGAGCACTGAGCACCCACCACCCAGAGAACTGAGCACTGAGCACCCTGAGTACTGAGCACTGAGCACCCTGAGCACTGAGCACCGAGCACCCTGAGTACTGAGCACTGAGCACCCTGAGCACTGAGCACCCAGCACCCTGAGTACTGAGCACCCAGCACCCTGAGCACTGAGGACCGAGCACCCTGAGTACTAAGCACCCAGCACCCTGAGTACTGAGCACCCAGCACCCTGAGCACTGAGCACCCAGCACGCTGAGTACTGAGCACTGAGCACCCTGAGTACTGAGCACCGAGCACCCAGAGCACTGAGCACCCAGCACGCTGAGTACTGAGCACTGAGCACTCTGAGTACTGAGCACCGAGCACCCTGAGTACTGAGCACCCAGCACTCTGAGCACTGAGCACCCAGCACCCTGAGCACTGAGCACCCAGCACCCCGAGCACTGAGCACCCAGCACCCCGAGCACTGAGCACCCAGCACCCCGAGCACTGAGCACCCAGCACCCTGAGCACTGAGCACTGAGCACCCTAAGTACTGAGCACTGAGCACCCTGAGTACTGAGCACCCAGCACCCTGAGTACTGAGCACCCAGCGTACTGAGCACCGAGCACCCCGAGCACTGAGCACCCAGCACCCTGAGTACTGAGCACCCAGCACCCCGAGCACTGAGCACCCAGCACCCTGAGTAGTGAGCACCGAGCACCCTGAGTACTGAGCACCCAGCACCCTGAGTACTGAGCACCCAGCGTACTGAGCACCGAGCACCCAGCACCCTGAGTACTGAGCACCCAGCACCCTGAGCACTGAGCACCCAGCACCCTGAGTACTGAGCACTGAGCACCCTGAGTACTGAGCACCGAGCACCCCGAGCACTGAGCACCCAGCACCCCGAGCACCGAGCACCCAGCACCCTGAGCACTGAGCACCCAGCACCCTGAGCACCGAGCACCCAGCACCCTGAGTACTGAACACCCAGCACCCTGAGCACTGAGCACCCAGCACCCTGAGTACTGAGCACTGAGCACCCTGAGTACTGAGCACCCAGCACCATGAGTACTGAGCACCCAGCACCCTGAGCAATGAGCACCCTGAATACTGATCACCCAGCATCCTGAGCACTGAGCACCGAGCACCCCGAGCACTGAGCACCCAGCACCCTGAGCACTGAGGACCCAGCACCCTGAGCACTGAGCACCCAGCACCCTGAGTACTGAGCACCCAGCACCCTGAGCACTGAGCACCCAGCACCCTGAGTACTGAGCATCTAGCACCCCGAGCACTGAGCACCCAGCACCCCGAGCACTGAGCACTCAGCACCCTGTGTACTGAGCACTGAGTACCCAGCACCCCGAGCACTGAGCACCCAGCACCCTGAGCACTGAGCACCCTGAGTACTGAGCACCCAGCACCCTGAGCACTGAGCACCCAGCACCCCGAGCACTGAGCACCCAGCACCCAGAGCACTGAGCACTGAGCACCCTGAGTACTGAGCACTGAGCACCCTGAGCACTGAGCACCCAGCACCATGAGTACTGAGCACCCAGCACCCTGAGCACTGAGCACCCTGAGTACTGAGCACCCAGCACCCTGAGTACTGAGCACCCAGCACCCTGAGCACTGAGCAACCAGCACCCTGAGCACTGAGCACCAAGCACCCTGAGTACTGAGCACCCAGCACCCTGAGTACTGAACACCCAGCACCCTGAGCACTGAGCACTGAGCACCCAGCACCCTGAGCACTGAGCACTGAGCCACCAGCACCCTGAGCACTGAGCAACCAGCACCCCGAGTACTGAGCACCCAGCACCCTGAGCACCCAGCACCCTGAGCACTGAGCACCCTGAGCACTGAGCACTGAGCACCCAGCACCCTGAGTACTGAGCACCCAACACTCTGAGCACTGAGCACCCAGCACGCTGAGTACTGAGCACTGAGCACACAGCACCCTGAGTACTGAGCACGCAGAACTCCGAGCACTGAGCACCCAGCTCCCCGAGCACTGAGCACCCTGAGCACTGAGCACCCAGCACCCCGAGTGCTGAGCACTGAGCACCCTGAGCACTGAGCACCCAGCACCCCGAGTGCTGAGCACTGAGCACCCTGAGAACTGAGCACCCAGCACCCTGAGCACTGAGCACTGAGAACCCTGAGTACTGAGCACCGAGCACCCTGAGTACTGAGCACCTAGCAACCTGAGCCCTGAGCACCCAGCACCCTGAGCACTGAGCACCCAGCACCCCGAGCACTGAGCACCCAGCACCCCGAGCACTGAGCACCCAGCACCCTGAGCACTGAGCACTGAGCACCCAGCACCCTGAGTACTGAGCACCCAGCACCCTGAGCACTGAGCACCCAGCACCATGAGTACTGAGCACACAGCACCCTGAGCACTGAGCACCCTGAGTACTGAGCACCCAGCACCCTGAGCACTGAGCACCCAGCACCCTGAGCACTGAGCACACAGCACCCCGAGCACTGAGCACCCAGCACCCCGAGCACTGAGCACCCAGCACCCCGAGCACTGAGCACCCAGCACCCTGAGCACTGAGCACTGAGCACCCTGAGTACTGAGCACTGAGCACCCTGAGTATTGAGCACCCAGCACCCTGAGTACTGAGCACCCAGGACCCGGAGCAAAGATCACCCTGAGTACTGAGCACCCAGCACCCTGAGCACTGAGCACCGAGCACCCCGAGCAATGAGCACCCAGCACCCGGAGTACTGAGCACCCAGCACCCTGAGTACTAAGCACCGAGCACCCTGAGTACTGAGCACCCAGTACCCTGAGCACTGAACACACAGCACCCTGAGTACTGAGCACCCCGAGCACTGAGCACCCAGCACCCTGAGAACTGAGGACCCAGCACCCTGAGTACTGAGCACCCAGCACCCTGAGCACTGAGCACCCAGCACCCTGAGTACTGAGCACCCAGCACCCTGAGCACTGAGCACCCAGCACCCTGAATACTGAGCATCCAGCACCCCGAGCACTGAGCAGCCAGCACCCTGAGTACTGAGAACTGAGCACCCAGCACCCAGAGCACTGAGCACTCAGCACCCTGTGTACTGAGCACTGAGCACCCAGCACGCTGAGTACTGAGCACTGAGCACTCTGAGTACTGAGCACCCAGCACCCTGAGCACTGAGCACCCTGAGTACTGAGCACCCAGCACCCTGAGCACTGAGCACCCCGCACCCCGAGCACTGAGCACCCAGCACCCAGAGAACTGAGCACTGAGCACCCTGAGTACTGAGCACTGAGCACCCTGAGCACTGAGCACGGAGCACCCTGAGTACTGAGCACTGAGCACCCTGAGCACTGAGCACCCAGCACCCTGAGTACTGAGCACCCAGCACCCTGAGCACTGAGGACCGAGCACCCTGAGTACTAAGAACCCAGCACCCTGAGTACTGAGCACCCAGCACCCTGAGCACTGAGCACCCAGCACGCTGAGTACTGAGCACTGAGCACACTGAGTACTGAGCACCGAGCACCCAGAGCACTGAGCACCCAGCACGCTGAGTACTGAGCACTGAGCACTCTGAGTACTGAGCACCGAGCACCCTGAGTACTGAGCACCCAGCACTCTGAGCACTGAGCACCCAGCACCCTGAGCACTGAGCACCCAGCACCCCGAGCACTGAGCACCCAGCACCCCGAGCACTGAGCACCCAGCACCCCGAGCACTGAGCACCCAGCACCCTGAGCACTGAGCACTGAGCACCCTAAGTACTGAGCACTGAGCACCCTGAGTACTGAGCACCCAGCACCCTGAGTACTGAGCACCCAGCGTACTGAGCACCGTGCACCCCGAGCACTGAGCACCCAGCACCCTGAGTACTGAGCACCCAGCACCCCGAGCACTGAGCACCCAGCACCCTGAGTAGTGAGCACCGAACACCCTGAGTACTGAGCACCCAGCACCCTGAGTACTGAGCACCCAGCGTACTGAGCACCGAGCACCCAGCACCCTGAGTACTGAGCACCCAGCACCCTGAGCACTGAGCACCCAGCACCCTGAGTACTGAGCACTGAGCACCCTGAGTACTGAGCACCGAGCACCCCGAGCACTGAGCACCCAGCACCCCGAGCACCGAGCACCCAGCACCCTGAGCACTGAGCACCCAGCACCCTGAGCACCGAGCACCCAGCACCCTGAGTACTGAACACCCAGCACCCTGAGCACTGAGCACCCAGCACCCTGAGTACTGAGCACTGAGCACCCTGAGTACTGAGCACCCAGCACCATGAGTACTGAGCACCCAGCACCCTGAGCAATGAGCACCCTGAATACTGATCACCCAGCATCCTGAGCACTGAGCACCGAGCACCCCGAGCACTGAGCACCCAGCACCCTGAGCACTGAGGACCCAGCACCCTGAGCACTGAGCACCCAGCACCCTGAGTACTGAGCACCCAGCACCCTGAGCACTGAGCACCCAGCACCCTGAGTACTGAGCATCCAGCACCCCGAGCACTGAGCACCCAGCACCCCGAGCACTGAGCACTCAGCACCCTGTGTACTGAGCACTGAGTACCCAGCACCCCGAGCACTGAGCACCCAGCACCCTGAGCACTGAGCACCCTGAGTACTGAGCACCCAGCACCCTGAGCACTGAGCACCCAGCACCCCGAGCACTGAGCACCCAGCACCCAGAGCACTGAGCACTGAGCACCCTGAGTACTGAGCACTGAGCACCCTGAGTACTGAGCACCCAGCACCATGAGTACTGAGCACCCAGCACCCTGAGCACTGAGCACCCTGAGTACTGAGCACCCAGCACCCTGAGTACTGAGCACCCAGCACCCTGAGCACTGAGCAACCAGCACCCTGAGCACTGAGCACCAAGCACCCTGAGTACTGAGCACCCAGCACCCTGAGTACTGAACACCCAGCACCCTGAGCACTGAGCACTGAGCACCCAGCACCCTGAGCACTGAGCACTGAGCCACCAGCACCCTGAGCACTGAGCAACCAGCACCCCGAGCACTGAGCACCCAGCACCCTGAGCACCCAGCACCCTGAGCACTGAGCACCCTGAGCACTGAGCACTGAGCACCCAGCACCCTGAGTACTGAGCACCCAACACTCTGAGCACTGAGCACCCAGCACGCTGAGTACTGAGCACTGAGCACACAGCACCCTGAGTACTGAGCACGCAGAACTCCGAGCACTGAGCACCCAGCTCCCCGAGCACTGAGCACCCTGAGCACTGAGCACCCAGCACCCCGAGTGCTGAGCACTGAGCACCCTGAGCACTGAGCACCCAGCACCCCGAGTGCTGAGCACTGAGCACCCTGAGAACTGAGCACCCAGCACCCTGAGCACTGAGCACTGAGAACCCTGTGTACTGAGCACCGAGCACCCTGAGTACTGAGCACCTAGCAACCTGAGCCCTGAGCACCCAGCACCCTGAGCACTGAGCACCCAGCACCCCGAGCACTGAGCACCCAGCACCCCGAGCACTGAGCACCCAGCACCCTGAGCACTGAGCACTGAGCACCCTAAGTACTGAGCACTGAGCACCCTGAGTACTGAGCACCCAGCACCCTGAGTACTGAGCACCCAGCGTACTGAGCACCGAGCACCCCGAGCACTGAGCACCCAGCACCCTGAGTACTGAGCACCCAGCACCCCGAGCACTGAGCACCCAGCACCCTGAGTAGTGAGCACCGAGCACCCTGAGTACTGAGCACCCAGCACCCTGAGTACTGAGCACCCAGCGTATTGAGCACCCAGCACCCTGAGTACTGAGCACCCAGCACCCTGAGTAGGGAGCACCGAGCACCCTGAGTACTGAGCACCCAGCACCCTGAGTACTGACCACCCAGCGTACTGAGCACCGAGCACCCCGAGAACTGAGCACCCAGCACCCTGAGTACTGAGCACCCAGCACCCCGAGCTCTGAGCACCCAGCACCCTGAGTAGTGAGCACCCAGCACCCTGAGCACTGAGCAACCAGCACCCTGAGCACTGAGCACCAAGCACCCTGAGTACTGAGCACCCAGCACCCTGAGTACTGAGCACCCAACACTCTGAGCACTGAGCACCCAGCACGCTGAGTACTGAGCACTGAGCACACAGCACCCTGAGTACTGAGCACGCAGAACTCCGAGCACTGAGCACCCAGCTCCCCGAGCACTGAGCACCCTGAGCACTGAGCACCCAGCACCCCGAGTGCTGAGCACTGAGCACCCTGAGCACTGAGCACCCAGGACCCCGAGTGCTGAGCACTGAGCACCCTGAGAACTGAGCACCCAGCACCCTGAGCACTGAGCACTGAGAACCCTGAGTACTGAGCACCGAGCACCCTGAGTACTGAGCACCTAGCAACCTGAGCCCTGAGCACCCAGCACCCTGAGCACTGAGCACCCAGCACCCCGAGCACTGAGCACCCAGCACCCCGAGCACTGAGCACCCAGCACCCTGAGCACTGAGCACTGAGCACCCTAAGTACTGAGCACTGAGCACCCTGAGTACTGAGCACCCAGCACCCTGAGTACTGAGCACCCAGCGTACTGAGCACCGAGCACCCCGAGCACTGAGCACCCAGCACCCTGAGTACTGAGCACCCAGCACCCCGAGCACTGAGCACCCAGCACCCTGAGTAGTGAGCACCGAGCACCCTGAGTACTGAGCACCCAGCACCCTGAGTACTGAGCACCCAGCGTATTGAGCACCCAGCACCCTGAGTACTGAGCACCCAGCACCCTGAGTAGGGAGCACCGAGCACCCTGAGTACTGAGCACCCAGCACCCTGAGTACTGACCACCCAGCGTACTGAGCACCGAGCACCCCGAGAACTGAGCACCCAGCACCCTGAGTACTGAGCACCCAGCACCCCGAGCTCTGAGCACCCAGCACCCTGAGTAGTGAGCACCCAGCACCCTGAGCACTGAGCAACCAGCACCCTGAGCACTGAGCACCAAGCACCCTGAGTACTGAGCACCCAGCACCCTGAGTACTGAACACCCAGCACCCTGAGCACTGAGCACTGAGCACCCAGCACCCTGAGCACTGAGCACTGAGCCACCAGCACCCTGAGCACTGAGCAACCAGCACCCCGAGCACTGAGCACCCAGCACCCTGAGCACCCAGCACCCTGAGCACTGAGCACCCTGAGCACTGAGCACTGAGCACCCAGCACCCTGAGTACTGAGCACCCAACACTCTGAGCACTGAGCACCCAGCACGCTGAGTACTGAGCACTGAGCACACAGCACCCTGAGTACTGAGCACGCAGAACTCCGAGCACTGAGCACCCAGCTCCCCGAGCACTGAGCACCCTGAGCACTGAGCACCCAGCACCCCGAGTGCTGAGCACTGAGCACCCTGAGCACTGAGCACCCAGCACCCCGAGTGCTGAGCACTGAGCACCCTGAGAACTGAGCACCCAGCACCCTGAGCACTGAGCACTGAGAACCCTGAGTACTGAGCACCGAGCACCCTGAGTACTGAGCACCCAGCAACCTGAGCCCTGAGCACCCAGCACCCTGAGCACTGAGCACTGAGCACCCTAAGTACTGAGCACTGAGCACCCTGAGTACTGAGCACCCAGCACCCTGAGTACTGAGCACCCAGCGTACTGAGCACCGAGCACCCCGAGCACTGAGCACCCAGCACCCTGAGTACTGAGCACCCAGCACCCCGAGCACTGAGCACCCAGCACCCTGAGTAGTGAGCACCGAGCACCCTGAGTACTGAGCACCCAGCACCCTGAGTACTGAGCACCCAGCGTATTGAGCACCGAGCACCCAGCACCCTGAGTACTGAGCACCCAGCACCCTGAGTAGGGAGCACCGAGCACCCTGAGTACTGAGCACCCAGCACCCTGAGTACTGACCACCCAGCGTACTGAGCACCGAGCACCCCGAGAACTGAGCACCCAGCACCCTGAGTACTGAGCACCCAGCACCCCGAGCTCTGAGCACCCAGCACCCTGAGTAGTGAGCACCCAGCACCCTGAGCACTGAGGACCCAGCACCCTGAGTACTGAGCACCCAACGTACTGAGCACCGAGCACCCTGAGCACTGAGCACCCAGCACCCTGAGTACTGAGCACCCAGGACCCTGTGCAATGAGCACCCTGAGTACTGAGCACCCAGCACATTGAGCACTGAGCACCGAGCACCCCGAGCACTGACCACCCAGCACTCTGAGGACTGAGCACCCAGCACCCTGAGTACTGAGCACCCAGCACCCTGAGCACTGAGCACCCAGCACCCTGAGCACTGAGCACCCAGCACCCTGAGCACTGAGCACCCAGCACCCTGAGCACTGAGCACCCAGCACCCTGAGTACTGAGCACTGAGCACCCAGCACCCCGAGCACTGAGCACCCAAGCACCCTGAGTACTGAGCACTGAGCACCCAGCACCCCGAGCACTGAGCACCCAGCACCCTGAGCACTGAGCACCCAGCACCCGAGTACTGATCACCCAGCACCCTGAGTACTGAGCAGCCCGCAACCTGAGTACTGAGCACCCAGCACCCCGAGTACTGAGCACCCAGCACCCTGAGCACTGAGCACCCAGCACCCTGAGCACTGAGCACCCAGCACCGCGAGCACTGCGCACCCAGCACCCTGAGTACTGAACACCCAGCACCCTGAGCACTGAGCACCCAGCACCCTGAGCACTGAGCACCCAGTACCCTGAGCACTGAGCACCCAGCACCCTGAGTAGTGAGCACCCAACGTACTGAGCACCGAGCACCCCGAGCACTGAGCACCCAGTACCCTGAGTACTGAGCACCGAGCAACCGGAGCACTGAGCACCCAGCACCCTGAGCACTGATCACTGAGCACCCAGCACCCTGAGCCCTGAGCACTGAGCACCCAGCACCCCGAGCACTGAGCACCCAGCACCCCGAGCACTGAGCACCCAGCACCCTGAGCACTGAGCACCCAGCACCCTGAGAACTGAGCACCCAGCACCCTGAGTACTGAGCACCCAGCACCCTGAGTACTGAGCACCCAGCACCCTGAGTACTGAGCACTCAGCACCCTGAGTACTGAGCACCGAGCACCCCGAGCACTGAGCACCCAGCAACTTGAGCACTGAGCACCCTGAGGACTGAGCACCCAGCACCCTGAGCACTGAGCACCGATCACCCTGAGCACTGAGCACCCAGCACCCCGAGCACTGAGCACCCAGCACCCTGAGTACTGAGCACCCAGCACTCTGAGTACTGAGCACCCAGCACCCTGAGTACTGAGCACCCAGCACCCCAAGCACTGAGCACCCAGCACCCTGAGTACTGAACACCCTGAGTACTGAGCACTGAGCACCGAGCACCCTGAGTACTGAGCACCCTGAGGACTGAGCACCCAGGACCCTGAGCACTGAGCACCCAGCACCCTAAGTACTGAGCACCCAGCACCCTGAGTACTGAGCACCCAGCGTACTGAGCACCGAGCACCCCGAGCACTGAGCACCCAGCACCCTGAGTACTGAGCACCCAGCACCCCGAGCACTGAGCACCCAGCACCCTGAGGAGTGAGCACCGAGCACCCTGAGTACTGAGCACCCAGCACCCTGAGTACTGAGCACCCAGCGTATTGAGCACCGAGCACCCAGAACCCTGAGTACTGAGCACCCAGCACCCTGAGCACTGAGCACCCAGCACCCTGAGTACTGAGCACTGAGCACCCTGAGTACTGAGCACCGAGCACCCCGAGCACTGAGCACCCAGCACCCCGAGCACCGAGCACCCAGCACCCTGAGCACTGAGCACCCAGCACCCTGAGCACCGAGCACCCAGCACCCTGAGTACTGAGCACCCAGCACCCTGAGCACTGAGCACCCCGCACCCTGAGTACTGAGCACTGAGCACCCTGAGTACTGAGCACCCAGCACCATGAGTACTGAGCACCCAGCACCCTGAGCAATGAGCACCCTGAGTACTGATCACCCAGCACCCAGAGCACTGAGCACTGAGCACCCAGCACCCTGAGCACTGAGCACTGAGCACCCAGCACCCTGAGCACTGAGCAACCATCACCCCGAGCACTGAGCACCCAGCACCCTGAGCACCCAGCACCCTGAGCACTGAGCACTCAGCACCCTGTGTACTGAGCACTGAGTACCCAGCAAGCCGAGCACTGAGCACCCAGCACCCTGAGCACTGAGCACCCTGAGTACTGAGCACCCAGCACCCTGAGCACTGAGCACCCAGCACCCCGAGCACTGAGCACCCAGCACCCAGAGCACTGAGCACCCAGCACCCTGAGTACTGAGCACTGAGCACCCTGAGCACTGAGCACCGAGCACCCTGAGTACTGAGCACTGAGCACCCTGAGCACTGAGCACCCAGCACCCTGAGTACTGAGCACCCAGCACCCTGAGCACTGAGGACCGAGCACCCTGAATACTAAGCACCCAGCACCCTGAGTACTGAGCACCCAGCACCCTGAGCACTGAGCACCCAGCACGCTGAGTACTGAGCACTGAGCACTCTGAGTACTGAGCACCGAGCACCGTGAGTATTGAGAACAGAGCACTCTGAGCACTGAGCACCCAGCACCCTGAGCACTGAGCACCCAGCACCCCGAGCACTGAGCACCCAGCACCCCGAGCACTGAGCACCCAGCACCCCGAGCACTGAGCACTGAGCACCCTAAGTACTGAGCACTGAGCACCCTGAGTACTAAGAACCCAGCACCCTGAGTACTGAGCACCCAGCACCCTGAGTACTGAGCACCCAGCACCCTGAGCACTGAGCACCCAGCACCCTGAGCACTGAGCACCCAGCACCCTGAGCACTGAGCACCCAGCACCCTGAGTACTAAGCACTGAGCACCCAGCAGCCGGAGTACTGAGCAGTGAGCACCCTGAGTATTGAGCTCCGAGCACCCCGAACACTGAGCACCCAGCACCCCGAGCACCGAGCACGCAGCACCCTGAGCACTGAACACCCAACACCCTGAGCACTGAGCACCCAGCACCCTGAGCACTGAGCACCCAGCACCCTGAGTACTGAGCACCCAACGTACTGAGCACCGAGCACCCTGAGCACTGAGCACCCACCACCCTGAGTACTGAGCACCCAGGACCCTGTGCAATGAGCACCCTGAGTACTGAGCACCCAGCACATTGAGCACTGAGCACTGAGCACCCCGAGCACTGACCACCCAGCACTCTGAGCACTGAGCAACCAGCACCCTGAGTACTGAGCACCCAGCACCCTGAGCACTGAGCACCCAGCACCCTGAGCACTGAGCACCCAGCACCCTGAGCACTGAGCACCCAGCACCCTGAGTACTAAGCACTGAGCACCCAGCACCCCGAGCACTGAGCAACCAAGCACCCTGAATACTGAGCACTGAGCACCCAGCACCCCGAGCACTGAGCACCCAGCACCCTGAGCACTGAGCACCCAGCACCCGAGTACTGATCACCCAGCACCCTGAGTACTGAGCAGCCCGCAACCTGAGTACTGAGCACCCAGCACCCTGAGCACTGAGCACCCAGCACCCTGAGCACTGAGCACCCAGCACCGCGAGCACTGCGCAAGCAGCACCCTGAGTACTGAACACCCAGCACCCTGAGCACTGAGCACCCAGCACCCTGAGCACTGAGCACCCAGTACCCTGAGCACTGAGCACCCAGCACCCTGAGTAGTGAGCACCCAACATACTGAGCACCGAGCACACCGAGCACTGAGCACCCAGCACCCTGAGTACTGAGCACCGAGCAACCGGAGCACTGAGCACCCAGCACCCTGAGCACTGATCACTGAGCACCCAGCACCCTGAGCCCTGAGCACTGAGCACCCAGCACCCCGAGCACTGAGCACCCAGCACCCCGAGCACTGAGCACCCAGCACCATGAGCACTGAGCACCCAGCACCCTGAGCACTGAGCACCCAGCATCCTGAGTACTGAGCACCCAGCACCCTGAGTACTGAGCACCCAGCACCCTGAGTACTGAGCACTCAGCACCCTAAGTACTGAGCACCGAGCACCCCGAGCACTGAGCACCCAGCACCTTGAGCACTGAGCACCCTGAGGACTGAGCATCCAGCACCCTGAGCACTGAGCACCGATCACCCTGAGCACTGAGCACCCAGCACCCCGAGCACTGAGCACCCAGCACCATGAGTACTGAGCACCCAGCACCCTGAGTACTGAGCACCCTGAGTACTGAGCACTGAGCACCGAGCACACTGAGTACTGAGCACCCTGAGGACTGAGCACCCAGCACCCTGAGCACTGAGCACTGAGCACCCAGCACCCTGAGTACTGAGCACCCAGCACCCTGAGCACTGAGCACCCAGCACCTTGAGTACTGAGCACCCAGCACCCTGAGTACTGAACACCGAGCACCCTGAGTACTGAGTACCCAGCACCCTGAGTACTGAGCACCCAGCATCCTGAGCACTGAGCAACCAGCACCCTGAGCACTGAGCACCAAGCACCCTGAGTACTGAGCACCCAGCACCCTGAGTACTGAACACCCAGCACCCTGAGCATTGAGCACTGAGCACCCAGCACCCTGAGCACTGAACACTGAGCACCCAGCACCCTGAGCACTGAGCAACCAGCACCCCGAGCACTGAGCACCCAGCACCCTGAGCACCCAGCACCCTGAGCACTGAGCACCCTGAGCACTGAGCACTGAGCTCCCAGCACCCTGAGTACTGAGCACTGAGCACCCCGAGTACTGAGCACCCAGCACCCCGAGCACTGAGCACATAGCAACCTGAGTACTGAGAAGAGATCACCCTGAGTACTGAGCACCCAGCTCCCTGAGTACTGAGCCCCCAGCACCCTGAGTACTGAGCACCCAGCACCCTGAGCCCTGAGGACCGAGCACCCTGAGTACTAGGCACCCAGGACCCTGAGTACTGAGCACCCAGCACCCTGAGCACTGAGCACCCAGCAAGCTGAGTACTGAGCACTGAGCACCCTGAGTACTGAGCACCGAGCACCCTGAGCACTGAGCACCCAGCACGCTGAGTACTGAGCTCTGAGCACTCTGAGTACCTAGCACCGAGCACCCTGAGTACTGAGCACCCAGCACTCTGAGCACTGAGCTCCCAGCACCCTGAGCACTGAGCACCCAGCACCCCGAGCACTGAGCACCCAGCAACCCGAGCACTGAGCACCCAGCACCCCGAGCACTGAGCACCCAGCACCCTGAGCACTGAGCACTGAGCACCCTAAGTACTGAGCGCTGAGCACCCTGAGTACTGAGCACCCAGCACCCTGAGTACTGAGCACCCAGCGTACTGAGCACCGAGTACCCCGAGCACTGAGCACCCAGCACCCTGAGTACTGAGCACCCAGCACCCCGAGCACTGAGCACCCAGCACCCTGAGTAGTGAGCACCGAGCACCCTGAGTACTGAGCACCCAGCACCCTGAGTACTGAGCACCCAGCGTACTGAGCACCGAGCACCCAGCACCCTGAGTACTGAGCACCCAGCACCCTGAGCACTGAGCACCCAGCACCCTGAGTACTGAGCACTGAGCACCCTGAGTACTGAGCACCGAGCACCCCGAGCACTGAGCACCCAGCACCCCGAGCACCGAGCACCCAGCACCCTGAGCACTGAGCACCCAGCACCCTGAGCACCGAGCACCCAGCACCCTGAGTACTGAGCACCCAGCACCCTGAGCACTGAGCACCCAGCACCCCGAGCACTGAGCACCCAGCACCCCGAGCACTGAGCACCCAGCACCCTGAGCACTGAGAACCCTGAGTACTGAGCACTGAGCACCCAACGTACTGAGCACCGAGCACCCTGAGCAATGAGCACCCTGAGTACTGAGCACCCAGCACCTTGAGCACTGAGCACCGAGCACCCCGAGCACTGAGCACCCAGCACCCGAAGTACTGAGCACCCAGCACCCTGAGTACTAAGCACCGAGCACCCTGAGTACTGAGCACCCAGCACCCTGAGCACTGAGCACCCAGCACCCGAGTACTGATCACGCAGCACCCTGGGTACTGAGCACCCCGCACCATGAGTACTGAGCACCCAGCACCCCGAGTACTGAGCACCCAGCACGCTGAGCACTGAGCACCCAGCACCCTGAGCACTGAGCACCCAGCACCCCGAGCACTGCACACCCAGCACCCTGAGTATTGAGCACCCAGCACCCTGAGCACTGAGCACCCAGCACGCTGAGCATTGAACACCCAGCACCCTGAGCAATGAGCACCCAGCACCCTGAGTAGTGAGCACCCAACGTACTGAGCACCGAGCACCCCGAGCACTGAGCACCCAGCACCCTGAGTACTGAGCACCGAGCACCCCGAGCACTGAGCACCCAGCACCCGGAGTACTGAGCACCCAGCACCCAGAGTACTAAGCACAGAGCACCCTGAGTACTGAGCACCCAGCACCCTGAGCACTGAGCACCCAGCACCCTGAGTACTGTGCAGCGAGCACCCCGACTACTGAGTACCCAGCACCCCGAGCACTGAGCACCCAGCACCCCGAGCACTGAGCACCCAGCACCCTGAGTACTGAGCACCCAGCACCCTGAGTACTGAGCACCCAGCACCTCGAGCACTGAGTACCCAGCACCCTGAGCACTGAGCACCCAGCACCCTGAGCACTGAGCACCCAGCACCCTGAGCACTGAGCACCCAGCACCCTGAGTACTGAGCACTGAGCACCCTGCACCCCGAGCACTGAGCACCCAGCACCCTGAGTACTGAGCACTGAGCACCCAGCACCCAGAGCACTGAGCACCCAGCACCCTGAGCACTGAGCACCGAGCACCCGAGTACTGAGCACCCAGCACCCTGAGTACTGAGCACCCAGCACCCCGAGCACTAAGCACCCAGCACCCTGAGTACTGAGCACCCAGCATCCTGTGCACTGAGCACAGAGCACCCTGAGCACTGAGCACCCAGCACCCTGAGGACTGAGCACCCAGCACCCCGAGCACTGAGCACCTAGCACCCTGAGCACTGAGCACCCTGAGTACTGAGCACTGAGCACCCTGAGTACTGAGCAATGAGCACCCTGAGTACTGAGCACCAAGCACCCTGAGTACTGAGCACCCAGCAACCTGAGCACTGAGCACCGAGCACCCTGAGCACTGAGCACCCAGCACCCTGAGCACTGAGCACCCAGCACCCTGAGCACTGAGCACCCAGCACCCCGAGCACTGAGCACCCAGCACCCTGAGCACTGAGAACCCTGAGTACTGAGCACTGAGCACCCTGAGTACTGAGCACTGAGAACCCTGAGTATTGAGCACCCAGCACCCTGAGTACTGAGCACCCAGGACCCGGAGCAAAGAGCACCCTGAGTACTGAGCACCCAGCACCCTGAGCACTGAGCACCGAGCACCCCGAGCACTGAGCACCCAGCACCCGGAGTACTGAGCACCCAGCACCCTGAGTACTAAGCACCGAGCACCCTGAGTACTGAGCACCCAGTACCCTGAGCACTGAACACACAGCACCCTGAGTACTGAGCACCCCGAGCACTGAGCACCCAGCACCCTGAGAACTGAGGACCCAGCACCCTGAGTACTGAGCACCCAGCACCCTGAGCACTGAGCACCCAGCACCCTGAGTACTGAGCACCCAGCACCCTGAGCACTGAGCACCCAGCACCCTGAATACTGAGCATCCAGCACCCCGAGCACTGAGCAGCCAGCACCCTGAGTACTGAGAACTGAGCACCAAGCACCCAGAGCACTGTGCACTCAGCACCCTGTGTACTGAGCACTGAGCACCCAGCACCCTGAGCACTGAGCACCCTGAGTACTGAGCACCCAGCACCCTGAGCACTGAGCACCCAGCACCCCGAGCACTGAGCACCCAGCACCCAGAAAACTGAGCACTGAGCACCCTGAGTACTGAGCACTGAGCACCCTGAGCACTGAGCACCGAGCACCCTGAGTACTGAGCACTGAGCACCCTGAGCACTGAGCACCCAGCACCCTGAGTACTGAGCACCCAGCACCCTGAGCACTGAGGACCGAGCACCCTGAGTACTAAGCACCCAGCACCCTGAGCACTGAGCACCCAGCACGCTGAGTACTGAGCACTGAGCACCCTGAGTACTGAGCACCGAGCACCCAGAGCACTGAGCACCCAGCACGCTGAGTACTGAGCACTGAGCACTCTGAGTACTGAGCACCGAGCACCCTGAGTACTGAGCACCCAGCACTCTGAGCACTGAGCACCCAGCACCCTGAGCACTGAGCACACAGCAGCCCGAGCACTGAGCACCCAGCACCCCGAGCACTGAGCACCCAGCACCCCGAGCACTGAGCACCCAGCACCCTGAGCACTGAGCACTGAGCACCCTGAGTACTGAGCACTGAGCACCCTGAGTATTGAGCACCCAGCACCCTGAGTACTGAGCACCCAGGACCCGGAGCAAAGATCACCCTGAGTACTGAGCACCCAGCACCCTGAGCACTGAGCACCGAGCACCCCGAGCAATGAGCACCCAGCACCCAGAGTACTGAGCACCCAGCACCCTGAGTACTAAGCACCGAGCACCCTGAGTACTGAGCACCCAGTACCCTGAGCACTGAACACACAGCACCCTGAGTACTGAGCACCCCGAGCACTGAGCACCCAGCAGCCTGAGAACTGAGGACCCAGCACCCTGAGTACTGAGCACCCAGCACCCTGAGCACTGAGCACCCAGCACCCTGAGTACTGAGCACCCAGCAACCTGAGCACTGAGCACCCAGCACCCTGAATACTGAGCATCCAGCACCCCGAGCACTGAGCAGCCAGCACCCTGAGTACTGAGAACTGAGCACCCAGCACCCAGAGCACTGAGCACTCAGCACCCTGTGTACTGAGCACTGAGCACCCAGCACCCTGAGCACTGAGCACCCTGAGTACTGAGCACCCAGCACCCTGAGCACTGAGCACCCCGCACCCCGAGCACTGAGCACCCAGCACCCAGAGAACTGAGCACTGAGCACCCTGAGTACTGAGCACTGAGCACCCTGAGCACTGAGCACCGAGCACCCTGAGTACTGAGCACTGAGCACCCTGAGCACTGAGCACCCAGCACCCTGAGCACTGAGGACCCAGCACCCTGAGCACTGAGCACCCAGCACCCTGAGTACTGAGCACCCAGCACCCTGAGCACTGAGCACCCAGCACCCTGAGTACTGAGCATCAAGCACCCCGAGCACTGAGCACCCAGCACCCCGAGCACTGAGCACTCAGCACCCTGTGTACTGAGCACTGAGTACCCAGCACCCCGAGCACTGAGCACCCAGCACCCTGAGCACTGAGCACCCTGAGTACTGAGCACCAAGCACCCTGAGCACTGAGCACCCAGCACCCCGAGCACTGAGCACCCAGCACCCAGAGCACTGAGCACTGAGCACCCTGAGTACTGAGCACTGAGCACCCTGAGCACTGAGCACCCAGCACCATGAGTACTGAGCACCCAGCACCCTGAGCACTGAGCACCCTGAGTACTGAGCACCCAGCACCCTGAGTACTGAGCACCCAGCACCCTGAGCACTGAGCAACCAGCACCCTGAGCACTGAGCACCAAGCACCCTGAGTACTGAGCACCCAGCACCCTGAGTACTGAACACCCAGCACCCTGAGCACTGAGCACTGAGCACCCAGCACCCTGAGCACTGAGCACTGAGCCACCAGCACCCTGAGCACTGAGCAACCAGCACCCCGAGCACTGAGCACCCAGCACCCTGAGCACCCAGCACCCTGAGCACTGAGCACCCTGAGCACTGAGCACTGAGCACCCAGCACCCTGAGTACTGAGCACCCAACACTCTGAGCACTGAGCACCCAGCACGCTGAGTACTGAGCACTGAGCACACAGCACCCTGAGTACTGAGCACGCAGAACTCCGAGCACTGAGCACCCAGCTCCCCGAGCACTGAGCACCCTGAGCACTGAGCACCCAGCACCCCGAGTGCTGAGCACTGAGCACCCTGAGCACTGAGCACCCAGCACCCCGAGTGCTGAGCACTGAGCACCCTGAGAACTGAGCACCCAGCACCCTGAGCACTGAGCACACAGCACCCTGAGTACTGAGCACGCAGAACTCCGAGCACTGAGCACCCAGCTCCCCGAGCACCGAGCACCCTGAGTACTGAGCACCTAGCAACCTGAGCCCTGAGCACCCAGCACCCTGAGCACTGAGCACCCAGCACCCCGAGCACTGAGCACCCAGCACCCCGAGCACTGAGCACCCAGCACCCTGAGCACTGAGCACTGAGCACCCTAAGTACTGAGCACTGAGCACCCTGAGTACTGAGCACCCAGCACCCTGAGTACTGAGCACCCAGCGTACTGAGCACCGAGCACCCCGAGCACTGAGCACCCAGCACCCTGAGTACTGAGCACCCAGCACCCCGAGCACTGAGCACCCAGCACCCTGAGTAGTGAGCACCGAGCACCCTGAGTACTGAGCACCCAGCACCCTGAGTACTGAGCACCCAGCGTATTGAGCACCCAGCACCCTGAGTACTGAGCACCCAGCACCCTGAGTAGGGAGCACCGAGCACCCTGACTACTGAGCACCCAGCACCCTGAGTACTGACCACCCAGCGTACTGAGCACCGAGCACCCCGAGAACTGAGCACCCAGCACCCTGAGTACTGAGCACCCAGCACCCCGAGCTCTGAGCACCCAGCACCCTGAGTAGTGAGCACCCAGCACCCTGAGCACTGAGCAACCAGCACCCTGAGCACTGAGCACCAAGCACCCTGAGTACTGAGCACCCAGCACCCTGAGTACTGAACACCCAGCACCCTGAGCACTGAGCACTGAGCACCCAGCACCCTGAGCACTGAGCACTGAGCCACCAGCACCCTGAGCACTGAGCAACCAGCACCCCGAGCACTGAGCACCCAGCACCCTGAGCATCCAGCACCCTGAGCACTGAGCACCCTGAGCACTGAGCACTGAGCACCCAGCACCCTGAGTACTGAGCACCCAACACTCTGAGCACTGAGCACCCAGCACGCTGAGTACTGAGCACTGAGCACACAGCACCCTGAGTACTGAGCACGCAGAACTCCGAGCACTGAGCACCCAGCTCCCCGAGCACTGAGCACCCTGAGCACTGAGCACCCAGCACCCCGAGTGCTGAGCACTGAGCACCCTGAGCACTGAGCACCCAGCACCCCGAGTGCTGAGCACTGAGCACCCTGAGAACTGAGCACCCAGCACCCTGAGCACTGAGCACTGAGAACCCTGAGTACTGAGCACCGAGCACCCTGAGTACTGAGCACCCAGCAACCTGAGCCCTGAGCACCCAGCACCCTGAGCACTGAGCACCCAGCACCCCGAGCACTGAGCACCCAGCACCCCGAGCACTGAGCACCCAGCACCCTGAGCACTGAGCACTGAGCACCCTAAGTACTGAGCACTGAGCACCCTGAGTACTGAGCACCCAGCACCCTGAGTACTGAGCACCCAGCGTACTGAGCACCGAGCACCCCGAGCACTGAGCACCCAGCACCCTGAGTACTGAGCACCAAGCACCCCGAGCACTGAGCACCCAGCACCCTGAGTAGTGAGCACCAAGCACCCTGAGTACTGAGCACCCAGCACCCTGAGTACTGAGCACCCAGCGTATTGAGCACCGAGCACCCAGCACCCTGAGTACTGAGCACCCAGCACCCTGAGTAGGGAGCACCGAGCACCCTGAGTACTGAGCACCCAGCACCCTGAGTACTGACCACCCAGCGTACTGAGCACCGAGCACCCCGAGAACTGAGCACCCAGCACCCTGAGTACTGAGCACCCAGCACCCCGAGCTCTGAGCACCCAGCACCCTGAGTAGTGAGCACCCAGCACCCTGAGCACTGAGGACCCAGCACCCTGAGTACTGAGCACCCAACGTACTGAGCACCGAGCACCCTGAGCACTGAGCACCCAGCACCCTGAGTACTGAGCACCCAGGACCCTGTGCAATGAGCACCCTGAGTACTGAGCACCCAGCACATTGAGCACTGAGCACCGAGCACCCCGAGCACTGACCACCCAGCACTCTGAGGACTGAGCACCCAGCACCCTGAGTACTGAGCACCCAGCACCCTGAGCACTGAGCACCCAGCACCCTGAGCACTGAGCACCCAGCACCCTGAGCACTGAGCACCCAGCACCCTGAGCACTGAGCACCCAGCACCCTGAGTACTGAGCACTGAGCACCCAGCACCCCGAGCACTGAGCACCCAAGCACCCTGAGTACTGAGCACTGAGCACCCAGCACCCGAGTACTGATCACCCAGCACCCTGAGTACTGAGCAGCCCGCAACCTGAGTACTGAGCACCCAGCACCCCGAGTACTGAGCACCCAGCACCCTGAGCACTGAGCACCCAGCACCCTGAGCACTGAGCACCCAGCACCGCGAGCACTGCGCACCCAGCACCCTGAGTACTGAACACCCAGCACCCTGAGCACTGAGCACCCAGCACCCTGAGCACTGAGCACCCAGTACCCTGAGCACTGAGCACCCAGCACCCTGAGTAGTGAGCACCCAACGTACTGAGCACCGAGCACCCCGAGCACTGAGCACCCAGTACCCTGAGTACTGAGCACCGAGCAACCGGAGCACTGAGCACCCAGCACCCTGAGCACTGATCACTGAGCACCCAGCACCTTGAGCCCTGAGCACTGAGCACCCAGCACCCCGAGCACTGAGCACCCAGCACCCCGAGCACTGAGCACCCAGCACCCTGAGCACTGAGCACCCAGCACCCTGAGAACTGAGCACCCAGCACCCTGAGTACTGAGCACCCAGCACCCTGAGTACTGAGCACCCAGCACCCTGAGTACTGAGCACTCAGCACCCTGAGTACTGAGCACCGAGCACCCCGAGCACTGAGCACCCAGCAACTTGAGCACTGAGCACCCTGAGGACTGAGCACCCAGCACCCTGAGCACTGAGCACCGATCACCCTGAGCACTGAGCACCCAGCACCCCGAGCACTGAGCACCCAGCACCCTGAGTACTGAGCACCCAGCACCCTGAGTACTGAGCACCCAGCACCCTGAGTACTGAGCACCCAGCACCCCAAGCACTGAGCACCCAGCACCCTGAGTACTGAACACCCTGAGTACTGAGCACTGAGCACCGAGCACCCTGAGTACTGAGCACCCTGAGGACTGAGCACCCAGGACCCTGAGCACTGAGCACTGAGCACCCAGCACCCTAAGTACTGAGCACCCAGCACCCTGAGTACTGAGCACCCAGCGTACTGAGCACCGAGCACCCCGAGCACTGAGCACCCAGCACCCTGAGTACTGAGCACCCAGCACCCCGGGCACTGAGCACCCAGCACCCTGAGGAGTGAGCACCGAGCACCCTGAGTACTGAGCACCCAGCACCCTGAGTACTGAGCACCCAGCGTATTGAGCACCGAGCACCCAGAACCCTGAGTACTGAGCACCCAGCACCCGGAGCACTGAGCACCCAGCACCCTGAGTACTGAGCACTGAGCACCCTGAGTACTGAGCACCGAGCACCCCGAGCACTGAGCACCCAGCACCCCGAGCACCGAGCACCCAGCACCCTGAGCACTGAGCACCCAGCACCCTGAGCACCGAGCACCCAGCACCCTGAGTACTGAGCACCCAGCACCCTGAGCACTGAGCACCCAGCACCCTGAGTACTGAGCACTGAGCACCCTGAGTACTGAGCACCCAGCACCATGAGTACTGAGCACCCAGCACCCTGAGCAATGAGCACCCTGAGTTCTGATCACCCAGCACCCAGAGCACTGAGCACTGAGCAGCCAGCACCCTGAGCACTGAGCACTGAGCACCCAGCACCCTGAGCACTGAGCAACCATCACCCCGAGCACTGAGCACCCAGCACCCTGAGCACCCAGCACCCTGAGCACTGAGCACTCAGCACCCTGTGTACTGAGCACTGAGTACCCAGCACCCCGAGCACTGAGCACCCAGCACCCTGATCACTGAGCACCCTGAGTACTGAGCAGCCAGCACCCTGAGCACTGAGCACCCAGCACCCCGAGCACTGAGCACCCAGCACCCAGAGCACTGAGCACCCAGCACCCTGAGTACTGAGCACTGAGCACCCTGAGCACTGAGCACCGAGCACCCTGAGTACTGAGCACTGAGCACCCTGAGCACTGAGCACCCAGCTCCCTGAGTACTGAGCACCCAGCACCCTGAGCACTGAGGACCGAGCACCCTGAATACTAAGCACCCAGCACCCTGAGTACTGAGCACCCAGCACCCTGAGCACTGAGCACCCAGCACGCTGAGTACTGAGCACTGAGCACTCTGAGTACTGAGCACCGAGCACCGTGAGTATTGAGAACAGAGCACTCTGAGCACTGAGCACCCAGCACCCTGAGCACTGAGCACCCAGCACCCCGAGCACTGAGCACCCAGCACCCCGAGCACTGAGCACCCAGCACCCCGAGCACTGAGCACTGAGCACCCTAAGTACTGAGCACTGAGCACCCTGAGTACTAAGAACCCAGCACCCTGAGTACTGAGCACCCAGCACCCTGAGTACTGAGCACCCAGCATCCTGAGCACTGAGCACCCAGCACCCTGAGCACTGAGCACCCAGCACCCTGAGCACTGAGCACCCAGCACCCTGAGTACTAAGCACTGAGCACCCAGCAGCCGGAGTACTGAGCAGTGAGCACCCTGAGTATTGAGCTCCGAGCACCCCGAACACTGAGCACCCAGCACCCCGAGCACCGAGCACGCAGCACCCTGAGCACTGAACACCCAACACCCTGAGCACTGAGCACCCAGCACCCTGAGCACTGAGCACCCAGCACCCTGAGTACTGAGCACCCAACGTACTGAGCACCGAGCACCCTGAGCACTGAGCACCCACCACCCTGAGTACTGAGCACCCAGGACCCTGTGCAATGAGCACCCTGAGTACTGAGCACCCAGCACATTGAGCACTGAGCACTGAGCACCCCGAGCACTGACCACCCAGCACTCTGAGCACTGAGCAACCAGCACCCTGAGTACTGAGCACCCAGCACCCTGAGCACTGAGCACCCAGCACCCTGAGCACTGAGCACCCAGCACCCTGAGCACTGAGCACCCAGCACCCTGAGTACTAAGCACTGAGCACCCAGCACCCCGAGCACTGAGCAACCAAGCACCCTGAGTACTGAGCACTGAGCACCCAGCACCCCGAGCACTGAGCACCCAGCACCCTGAGCACTGAGCACCCAGCACCCGAGTACTGATCACCCAGCACCCTGAGTACTGAGCAGCCCGCAACCTGAGTACTGAGCACCCAGCACCCCGAGTACTGAGCACCCAGCACCCTGAGCACTGAGCACCCAGCACCCTGAGCACTGAGCACCCAGCACCGCGAGCACTGCGCAAGCAGCACCCTGAGTACTGAACACCCAGCACCCTGAGCACTGAGCACCCAGCACCCTGAGCACTGAGCACCCAGTACCCTGAGCACTGAGCACCCAGCACCCTGAGTAGTGAGCACCCAACATACTGAGCACCGAGCACCCCGAGCACTGAGCACCCAGCACCCTGAGTACTGAGCACCGAGCAACCGGAGCACTGAGCACCCAGCACCCTGAGCACTGATCACTGAGCACCCAGCACCCTGAGCCCTGAGCACTGAGCACCCAGCACCCCGAGCACTGAGCACCCAGCACCCCGAGCACTGAGCACCCAGCACCATGAGCACTGAGCACCCAGCACCCTGAGCACTGAGCACCCAGCATCCTGAGTACTGAGCACCCAGCACCCTGAGTACTGAGCACCCAGCACCCTGAGTACTGAGCACTCAGCACCCTGAGTACTGAGCACCGAGCACCCCGAGCACTGAGCACCCAGCACCTTGAGCACTGAGCACCCTGAGGACTGAGCATCCAGCACCCTGAGCACTGAGCACCGATCACCCTGAGCACTGAGCACCCAGCACCCCGAGCACTGAGCACCCAGCACCCTGAGTACTGAGCACCCAGCACCCTGAGTACTGAGCACCCAGCACCCTGAGTACTGAGCACCCAGCACCCCAAGCACTGAGCACCCAGCACCCTGAGTACTGAACACCCTGTGTACTGAGCACTGAGCACCGAGCACACTGAGTACTGAGCACCCTGAGGACTGAGCACCCAGCACCCTGAGCACTGAGCACTGAGCACCCAGCACCCTGAGTACTGAGCACCCAGCACCCTGAGCACTGAGCACCCAGCACCTTGAGTACTGAGCACCCAGCACCCTGAGTACTGAACACCGAGCACCCTGAGTACTGAGTACCCAGCACCCTGTGTACTGAGCACCCAGCATCCTGAGCACTGAGCAACCAGCACCCTGAGCACTGAGCACCAAGCACTCTGAGTACTGAGCACCCAGCACCCTGAGTACTGAACACCCAGCACCCTGAGCACTGAGCACTGAGCACCCAGCACCCTGAGCACTGAACACTGAGCACCCAGCACCCTGAGCACTGAGCAACCAGCACCCCGAGCACTGAGCACCCAGCACCCTGAGCACCCAGCACCCTGAGCACTGAGCACCCTGAGCACTGAGCACTGAGCACCCAGCACCCTGAGTACTGAGCACTGAGCACCCCGAGTACTGAGCACCCAGCACCCCGAGCACTGAGCACATAGCAACCTGAGTACTGAGAAGAGATCACCCTGAGTACTGAGCACCCAGCTCCCTGAGTACTGAGCCCCCAGCACCCTGAGTACTGAGCACCCAGCACCCTGAGCCCTGAGGACCGAGCACCCTGAGTACTAGGCACCCAGGACCCTGAGTACTGAGCACCCAGCACCCTGAGCACTGAGCACCCAGCAAGCTGAGTACTGAGCACTGAGCAACCTGAGTACTGAGCACCGAGCACCCTGAGCACTGAGCACCCAGCACGCTGAGTACTGAGCTCTGAGCACTCTGAGTACCTAGCACCGAGCACCCTGAGTACTGAGCACCCAGCACTGTGAGCACTGAGCACCCAGCACCCTGAGCACTGAGCACCCAGCACCCCGAGCACTGAGCACCCAGCAACCCGAGCACTGAGCACCCAGCACCCCGAGCACTGAGCACCCAGCACCCTGAGCACTGAGCACTGAGCACCCTAAGTACTGAGCGCTGAGCACCCTGAGTACTGAGCACCCAGCACCCTGAGTACTGAGCACCCAGCGTACTGAGCACCGAGTACCCCGAGCACTGAGCACCCAGCACCCTGAGTACTGAGCACCCAGCACCCCGAGCACTGAGCACCCAGCACCCTGAGTAGTGAGCACCGAGCACCCTGAGTACTGAGCACCCAGCACCCTGAGTACTGAGCACCCAGCGTACTGAGCACCGAGCACCCAGCACCCTGAGTACTGAGCACCCAGCACCCTGAGCACTGAGCACCCAGCACCCTGAGTACTGAGCACTGAGCACCCTGAGTACTGAGCACCGAGCACCCCGAGCACTGAGCACCCAGCACCCCGAGCACCGAGCACCCAGCACCCTGAGCACTGAGCACCCAGCACCCTGAGCACCGAGCACCCAGCACCCTGAGTACTGAGCACCCAGCACCCTGAGCACTGAGCACCCAGCACCCCGAGCACTGAGCACCCAGCACCCCGAGCACTGAGCACCCAGCACCCTGAGCACTGAGAACCCTGAGTACTGAGCACTGAGCACCCAACGTACTGAGCACCGAGCACCCCGAGCACTGAGCACCCAGCACCCGAAGTACTGAGCACCCAGCACCCTGAGTACTAAGCACCGAGCACCCTGAGTACTGAGCACCCAGCACCCTGAGCACTGAGCACCCAGCACCCGAGTACTGATCACGCAGCACCCTGGGTACTGAGCACCCCGCACCATGAGTACTGAGCACCCAGCACCCCGAGTACTGAGCACCCAGCACGCTGAGCACTGAGCACCCAGCACCCTGAGCACTGAGCACCCAGCACCCCGAGCACTGCACACCCAGCACCCTGAGTATTGAGCACCCAGCACCCTGAGCACTGAGCACCCAGCACGCTGAGCATTGAGCACCCAGCACCCTGAGCAATGAGCACCCAGCACCCTGAGTAGTGAGCACCCAACGTACTGAGCACCGAGCACCCCGAGCACTGAGCACCCAGCACCCTGAGTACTGAGCACCGAGCACCCCGAGCACTGCACACCCAGCACCCTGAGTACTGAGCACCCAGCACCCTGAGTACTAAGCACAGAGCACCCTGAGTACTGAGCACCCAGCACCCTGAGCACTGAGCACCCAGCACCCTGAGTACTGTGCAGCGAGCACCCCGACTACTGAGTACCCAGCACCCCGAGCACTGAGCACCCAGCACCCCGAGCACTGAGCACCCAGCACCCTGAGTACTGAGCACCCAGCACCCTGAGTACTGAGCACCCAGCACCTCGAGCACTGAGTACCCAGCACCCTGAGCACTGAGCACCCAGCACCCTGAGCACTGAGCACCCAGCACCCTGAGCACTGAGCACCCAGCACCCTGAGTACTGAGCACTGAGCACCCTGCACCCCGAGCACTGAGCACCCAGCACCCTGAGTACTGAGCACTGAGCACCCAGCACCCAGAGCACTGAGCACCCAGCACCCTGAGCACTGAGCACCGAGCACCCGAGTACTGAGCACCCAGCACCCTGAGTACTGAGCACCCAGCACCCCGAGCACTAAGCACCCAGCACCCTGAGTACTGAGCACCCAGCATCCTGTGCACTGAGCACAGAGCACCCTGAGCACTGAGCACCCAGCACCCTGAGGACTGAGCACCCAGCACCCCGAGCACTGAGCACCTAGCACCCTGAGCACTGAGCACCCTGAGTACTGAGCACTGAGCACCCTGAGTACTGAGCAATGAGCACCCTGAGTACTGAGCACCAAGCACCCTGAGTACTGAGCACCCAGCAACCTGAGCACTGAGCACCGAGCACCCTGAGCACTGAGCACCCAGCACCCTGAGCACTGAGCACCCAGCACCCTGAGCACTGAGCACCCAGCACCCCGAGCACTGAGCACCCAGCACCCTGAGCACTGAGAACCCTGAGTACTGAGCACTGAGCACCCTGAGTACTGAGCACTGAGAACCCTGAGTATTGAGCACCCAGCACCCTGAGTACTGAGCACCCAGGACCCGGAGCAAAGAGCACCCTGAGTACTGAGCACCCAGCACCCTGAGCACTGAGCACCGAGCACCCCGAGCACTGAGCACCCAGCACCCGGAGTACTGAGCACCCAGCACCCTGAGTACTAAGCACCGAGCACCCTGAGTACTGAGCACCCAGTACCCTGAGCACTGAACACACAGCACCCTGAGTACTGAGCACCCCGAGCACTGAGCACCCAGCACCCTGAGAACTGAGGACCCAGCACCCTGAGTACTGAGCACCCAGCACCCTGAGCACTGAGCACCCAGCACCCTGAGTACTGAGCACCCAGCACCCTGAGCACTGAGCACCCAGCACCCTGAATACTGAGCATCCAGCACCCCGAGCACTGAGCAGCCAGCACCCTGAGTACTGAGAACTGAGCACCCAGCACCCAGAGCACTGAGCACTCAGCACCCTGTGTACTGAGCACTGAGCACCCAGCACCCTGAGCACTGAGCACCCTGAGTACTGAGCACCCAGCACCCTGAGCACTGAGCACCCAGCACCCCGAGCACTGAGCACCCAGCACCCAGAAAACTGAGCACTGAGCACCCTGAGTACTGAGCACTGAGCACCCTGAGCACTGAGCACCGAGCACCCTGAGTACTGAGCACTGAGCACCCTGAGCACTGAGCACCCAGCACCCTGAGTACTGAGCACCCAGCACCCTGAGCACTGAGGACCGAGCACCCTGAGTACTAAGCACCCAGCACCCTGAGCACTGAGCACCCAGCACGCTGAGTACTGAGCACTGAGCACCCTGAGTACTGAGCACCGAGCACCCAGAGCACTGAGCACCCAGCACGCTGAGTACTGAGCACTGAGCACTCTGAGTACTGAGCACCGAGCACCCTGAGTACTGAGCACCCAGCACTCTGAGCACTGAGCACCCAGCACCCTGAGCACTGAGCACACAGCAGCCCGAGCACTGAGCACCCAGCACCCCGAGCACTGAGCACCCAGCACCCCGAGCACTGAGCACCCAGCACCCTGAGCACTGAGCACTGAGCACCCTGAGTACTGAGCACTGAGCACCCTGAGTATTGAGCACCCAGCACCCTGAGTACTGAGCACCCAGGACCCGGAGCAAAGATCACCCTGAGTACTGAGCACCCAGCACCCTGAGCACTGAGCACCGAGCACCCCGAGCAATGAGCACCCAGCACCCAGAGTACTGAGCACCCAGCACCCTGAGTACTAAGCACCGAGCACCCTGAGTACTGAGCACCCAGTACCCTGAGCACTGAACACACAGCACCCTGAGTACTGAGCACCCCGAGCACTGAGCACCCAGCACCCTGAGAACTGAGGACCCAGCACCCTGAGTACTGAGCACCCAGCACCCTGAGCACTGAGCACCCAGCACCCTGAGCACTGAGCACCCAGCACCCTGAGCACTGAGCACCCAGCACCCTGAATACTGAGCATCCAGCACCCCGAGCACTGAGCAGCCAGCACCCTGAGTACTGAGAACTGAGCACCCAGCACCCAGAGCACTGAGCACTCAGCACCCTGTGTACTGAGCACTGAGCACCCAGCACCCTGAGCACTGAGCACCCTGAGTACTGAGCACCCAGCACCCTGAGCACTGAGCACCCCGCACCCCGAGCACTGAGCACCCAGCACCCAGAGAACTGAGCACTGAGCACCCTGAGTACTGAGCACTGAGCACCCTGAGCACTGAGCACCGAGCACCCTGAGTACTGAGCACTGAGCACCCTGAGCACTGAGCACCCAGCACCCTGAGTACTGAGCACCCAGCACCCTGAGCACTGAGGACCGAGCACCCTGAGTACTAAGCACCCAGCACCCTGAGTACTGAGCACCCAGCACCCTGAGCACTGAGCACCCAGCACGCTGAGTACTGAGCACTGAGCACCCTGAGTACTGAGCACCGAGCACCCAGAGCACTGAGCACCCAGCACGCTGAGTACTGAGCACTGAGCACTCTGAGTACTGAGCACCGAGCACCCTGAGTACTGAGCACCCAGCACTCTGAGCACTGAGCACCCAGCACCCTGAGCACTGAGCACCCAGCACCCCGAGCACTGAGCACCCAGCACCCCGAGCACTGAGCACCCAGCACCCCGAGCACTGAGCACCCAGCACCCTGAGCACTGAGCACTGAGCACCCTAAGTACTGAGCACTGAGCACCCTGAGTACTGAGCACCCAGCACCCTGAGTACTGAGCACCCAGCGTACTGAGCACCGAGCACCCCGAGCACTGAGCACCCAGCACCCTGAGTACTGAGCACCCAGCACCCCGAGCACTGAGCACCCAGCACCATGAGCACTGAGCACCCAGCACCCTGAGCACTGAGCACCCAGCATCCTGAGTACTGAGCACCCAGCACCCTGAGTACTGAGCACCCAGCACCCTGAGCACTGAGCACCCAGCATCCTGAGTACTGAGCACCCAGCACCCTGAGTACTGAGCACCCAGCACCCTGAGTACTGAGCACCCAGCACCCTGAGCACTGAGCACCCAGCACCCTGAGCACTGAGCACCCAGCACCCTGAGTACTGAGCACTGAGCACCCTGCACCCCGAGCACTGAGCACCCAGCACCCTGAGTACTGAGCACTGAGCACCCAGCACCCAGAGCATTGAGCACCCAGCACCCTGAGCACTGAGCACCGAGCACCCGAGTACTGAGCACCCAGCACCCTGAGTACTGAGCACCCAGCACCCCGAGCACTAAGCACCCAGCACCCTGAGTACTGAGCACCCAGCATCCTGTGCACTGAGCACAGAGCACCCTGAGCACTGAGCACCCAGCACCCTGAGGACTGAGCACCCAGCACCCCGAGCACTGAGCACCTAGCACCCTGAGCACTGAGCACCCTGAGTACTGAGCACTGAGCACCCTGAGTACTGAGCAATGAGCACCCTGAGTACTGAGCACCAAGCACCCTGAGTACTGAGCACCCAGCAACCTGAGCACTGAGCACCGAGCACCCTGAGCACTGAGCACCCAGCACCCTGAGCACTGAGCACCCAGCACCCTGAGCACTGAGCACCCAGCACCCCGAGCACTGAGCACCCAGCACCCTGAGCACTGAGAACCCTGAGTACTGAGCACTGAGCACCCTGAGTACTGAGCACTGAGAACCCTGAGTATTGAGCACCCAGCACCCTGAGTACTGAGCACCCAGGACCCGGAGCAAAGAGCACCCTGAGTACTGAGCACCCAGCACCCTGAGCACTGAGCACCGAGCACCCCGAGCACTGAGCACCCAGCACCCGGAGTACTGAGCACCCAGCACCCTGAGTACTAAGCACCGAGCACCCTGAGTACTGAGCACCCAGTACCCTGAGCACTGAACACACAGCACCCTGAGTACTGAGCACCCCGAGCACTGAGCACCCAGCACCCTGAGAACTGAGGACCCAGCACCCTGAGTACTGAGCACCCAGCACCCTGAGCACTGAGCACCCAGCACCCTGAGTACTGAGCACCCAGCACCCTGAGCACTGAGCACCCAGCACCCTGAATACTGAGCATCCAGCACCCCGAGCACTGAGCAGCCAGCACCCTGAGTACTGAGAACTGAGCACCCAGCACCCAGAGCACTGAGCACTCAGCACCCTGTGTACTGAGCACTGAGCACCCAGCACCCTGAGCACTGAGCACCCTGAGTACTGAGCACCCAGCACCCTGAGCACTGAGCACCCAGCACCCCGAGCACTGAGCACCCAGCACCCAGAAAACTGAGCACTGAGCACCCTGAGTACTGAGCACTGAGCACCCTGAGCACTGAGCACCGAGCACCCTGAGTACTGAGCACTGAGCACCCTGAGCACTGAGCACCCAGCACCCTGAGTACTGAGCACCCAGCACCCTGAGCACTGAGGACCGAGCACCCTGAGTACTAAGCACCCAGCACCCTGAGCACTGAGCACCCAGCACGCTGAGTACTGAGCACTGAGCACCCTGAGTACTGAGCACCGAGCACCCAGAGCACTGAGCACCCAGCACGCTGAGTACTGAGCACTGAGCACTCTGAGTACTGAGCACCGAGCACCCTGAGTACTGAGCACCCAGCACTCTGAGCACTGAGCACCCAGCACCCTGAGCACTGAGCACACAGCAGCCCGAGCACTGAGCACCCAGCACCCCGAGCACTGAGCACCCAGCACCCCGAGCACTGAGCACCCAGCACCCTGAGCACTGAGCACTGAGCACCCTGAGTACTGAGCACTGAGCACCCTGAGTATTGAGCACCCAGCACCCTGAGTACTGAGCACCCAGGACCCGGAGCAAAGATCACCCTGAGTACTGAGCACCCAGCACCCTGAGCACTGAGCACCGAGCACCCCGAGCAATGAGCACCCAGCACCCAGAGTACTGAGCACCCAGCACCCTGAGTACTAAGCACCGAGCACCCTGAGTACTGAGCACCCAGTACCCTGAGCACTGAACACACAGCACCCTGAGTACTGAGCACCCCGAGCACTGAGCACCCAGCACCCTGAGAACTGAGGACCCAGCACCCTGAGTACTGAGCACCCAGCACCCTGAGCACTGAGCACCCAGCACCCTGAGCACTGAGCACCCAGCACCCTGAGCACTGAGCACCCAGCACCCTGAATACTGAGCATCCAGCACCCCGAGCACTGAGCAGCCAGCACCCTGAGTACTGAGAACTGAGCACCCAGCACCCAGAGCACTGAGCACTCAGCACCCTGTGTACTGAGCACTGAGCACCCAGCACCCTGAGCACTGAGCACCCTGAGTACTGAGCACCCAGCACCCTGAGCACTGAGCACCCCGCACCCCGAGCACTGAGCACCCAGCACCCAGAGAACTGAGCACTGAGCACCCTGAGTACTGAGCACTGAGCACCCTGAGCACTGAGCACCGAGCACCCTGAGTACTGAGCACTGAGCACCCTGAGCACTGAGCACCCAGCACCCTGAGTACTGAGCACCCAGCACCCTGAGCACTGAGGACCGAGCACCCTGAGTACTAAGCACCCAGCACCCTGAGTACTGAGCACCCAGCACCCTGAGCACTGAGCACCCAGCACGCTGAGTACTGAGCACTGAGCACCCTGAGTACTGAGCACCGAGCACCCAGAGCACTGAGCACCCAGCACGCTGAGTACTGAGCACTGAGCACTCTGAGTACTGAGCACCGAGCACCCTGAGTACTGAGCACCCAGCACTCAGAGCACTGAGCACCCAGCACCCTGAGCACTGAGCACCCAGCACCCCGAGCACTGAGCACCCAGCACCCCGAGCACTGAGCACCCAGCACCCCGAGCACTGAGCACCCAGCACCCTGAGCACTGAGCACTGAGCACCCTAAGTACTGAGCACTGAGCACCCTGAGTACTGAGCACCCAGCACCCTGAGTACTGAGCACCCAGCGTACTGAGCACCGAGCACCCCGAGCACTGAGCACCCAGCACCCTGAGTACTGAGCACCCAGCACCCCGAGCACTGAGCACCCAGCACCCTGAGTAGTGAGCACCGAGCACCCTGAGTACTGAGCACCCAGCACCCTGAGTACTGAGCACCCAGCGTACTGAGCACCGAGCACCCAGCACCCTGAGTACTGAGCACCAAGCACCCTGAGCACTGAGCACCCAGCACCCTGAGTACTGAGCACTGAGCACCCTGCGTACTGAGCACCGAGCACCCCGAGCACTGAGCACCCAGCACCCCGAGCACCGAGCACCCAGCACCCTGAGCACTGAGCACCCAGCACCCTGAGCACCGAGCACCCAGCACCCTGAGTACTGAACACCCAGCACCCTGAGCACTGAGCACCCAGCACCCTGAGTACTGAGCACTGAGCACCCTGAGTACTAAGCACTGAGCACCCAGCAGCCGGAGTACTGAGCAGTGAGCACCCTGAGTATTGAGCTCCGAGCACCCCGAACACTGAGCACCCAGCACCCCGAGCACCGAGCACGCAGCACCCTGAGCACTGAACACCCAACACCCTGAGCACTGAGCACCCAGCACCCTGAGCACTGAGCACCCAGCACCCTGAGTACTGAGCACCCAACGTACTGAGCACCGAGCACCCTGAGCACTGAGCACCCAGCACCCTGAGTACTGAGCACCCAGGACCCTGTGCAATGAGCACCCTGAGTACTGAGCACCCAGCACCCCGAGCACTGAGCACTCAGCACCCTGTGTACTGAGCACTGAGTACCCAGCACCCCGAGCACTGAGCACCCAGCACCCTGAGCACTGAGCACCCTGAGTACTGAGCACCCAGCACCCTGAGCACTGAGCACCCAGCACCCCGAGCACTGAGCACCCAGCACCCAGAGCACTGAGCACTGAGCACCCTGAGTACTGAGCACTGAGCACCCTGAGCACTGAGCACCCAGCACCATGAGTACTGAGCACCCAGCACCCTGAGCACTGAGCACCCTGAGTACTGAGCACCCAGCACCCTGAGTACTGAGCACCCAGCACCCTGAGCACTGAGCAACCAACACCCTGAGCACTGAGCACCAAGCACCCTGAGTACTGAGCACCCAGCACCCTGAGTTCTGAACACCCAGCACCCTGAGCACTGAGCACTGAGCACCCAGCACCCTGAGCACTGAGCACTGAGCCACCAGCACCCTGAGCACTGAGCAACCAGCACCCCGAGCACTGAGCACCCAGCACCCTGAGCACCCAGCACCCTGAGCACTGAGCACCCTGAGCACTGAGCACTGAGCACCCAGCACCCTGAGTACTGAGCACCCAACACTCTGAGCACTGAGCACCCAGCACGATGAGTACTGAGCACTGAGCACACAGCACCCTGAATACTGAGCACGCAGAACTCCGAGCACTGAGCACCCAGCTCCGCGAGCACTGAGCACCCTGAGCACTGAGCACCCAGCACCCCGAGTGCTGAGCACTGAGCACCCTGAGCACTGAGCACCCAGCACCCCGAGTGCTGAGCACTGAGCACCCTGAGAACTGAGCACCCAGCACCCTGAGCACTGAGCACTGAGAACCCTGAGTACTGAGCACCGAGCACCCTGAGTACTGAGCACCCAGCAACCTGAGCCCTGAGCACCCAGCACCCTGAGCACTGAGCACCCAGCACCCCGAGCACTGAGCACCCAGCACCCCGAGCACTGAGCACCCAGCACCCTGAGCACTGAGCACTGAGCACCCTAAGTACTGAGCACTGAGCACCCTGAGTACTGAGCACCCAGCACCCTGAGTACTGAGCACCCAGCGTACTGAGCACCGAGCACCCCGAGCACTGAGCACCCAGCACCCTGAGTACTGAGCACCCAGCACCCCGAGCACTGAGCACCCAGCACCCTGAGTAGTGAGCACCGAGCACCCTGAGTACTGAGAACCCAGCACCCTGAGTACTGAGCACCTAGCGTATTGAGCACCCAGCACCCTGAGTACTGAGCACCCAGCACCCTGAGTAGGGAGCACCGAGTACCCTGAGTACTGAGCACCCAGCACCCTGAGTACTGACCACCCAGCGTACTGAGCACCGAGCACCCCGAGAACTGAGCACCCAGCACCCTGAGTACTGAGCACCCAGCACCCCGAGCTCTGAGCACACAGCACCCTGAGCACTGAGCACCCAGCACCCTGAGCACTGAGCAACCAGCACCCTGAGCACTGAGCACCAAGCACCCTGAGTACTGAGCACTGAGCACCCAGCACCCCGAGCACTGAGCACCCAAGCACCCTGAGTACTGAGCACTGAGCACCCAGCACCCCGAGCACTGAGCACCCAGCACCCTGAGCACTGAGCACCCAGCACCCGAGTACTGATCACCCAGCACCCTGAGTACTGAGCAGCCCGCAACCTGAGTACTGAGCACCCAGCACCCCGAGTACTGAGCACCCAGCACCCTGAGCACTGAGCACCCAGCACCCTGAGCACTGAGCACCCAGCACCGCGAGCACTGCGCACCCAGCACCATGAGTACTGAACACCCAGCACCCTGAGCACTGAGCACCCAGCACCCTGAGCACTGAGCACCCAGTACCCTGAGCACTGAGCACCCAGCACCTTGAGTAGTGAGCACCCAACGTACTGAGCACCGAGCACCCCGAGCACTGAGCACCCAGCACCCTGAGTACTGAGCACCGAGCAACCGGAGCACTGAGCACCCAGCACCCTGAGCACTGATCACTGAGCACCCAGCACCCTGAGCCCTGAGCACTGAGCACCCAGCACCCCGAGCACTGAGCACCCAGCATCCCGAGCACTGAGCACCCAGCACCCTGAGCACTGAGCACCCAGCACCCTGAGAACTGAGCACCCAGCACCCTGAGTACTGAGCACCCAGCACCCTGAGTACTGAGCACCCAGCACCCTGAGTACTGAGCACTCAGCACCCTGAGTACTGAGCACCGAGCACCCCGAGCACTGAGCACCCAGCAACTTGAGCACTGAGCACCC
This sequence comes from Microtus oregoni, assembly GCF_018167655.1. Lineage (NCBI taxonomy): Eukaryota > Metazoa > Chordata > Mammalia > Rodentia > Cricetidae > Microtus > Microtus oregoni. Next base: position 1,030,772 of record NW_024543262.1, read on the forward strand.
TGAGGACTGAGCACCCAGCACCCTGAGCACTGAGCACCGATCACCCTGAGCACTGAGCACCCAGCACCCCGAGCACTGAGCACCCAGCACCCTGAGTACTGAGCACCCAGCACCCTGAGTACTGAGCACCCTGAGTACTGAGCACTGAGCACCGAGCACCCTGAGTACTGAGCACCCTGAGGACTGAGCACCCAGGACCCTGAGCACTGAGCACTGAGCACCCAGCACCCTGAGTACTGAGCACCCAGCACCCTGAGTACTGAGCACCCAGCGTACTGAGCACCGAGCACCCCGAGCACTGAGCACCCAGCACCCTGAGTACTGAGCACCCAGCACCCCGAGCACTGAGCACCCAGCACCCTGAGGAGTGAGCACCGAGCACCCTGAGTACTGAGCACCCAGCACCCTGAGTACTGAGCACCCAGCGTATTGAGCACCGAGCACCCAGAACCCTGAGTACTGAGCACCCAGCACCCTGAGCACTGAGCACCCAGCACCCTGAGTACTGAGCACTGAGCACCCTGAGTACTGAGCACCAAGCACCCCGAGCACTGAGCACCCAGCACCCCGAGCACCGAGCACCCAGCACCCTGAGCACTGAGCACCCAGCACCCTGAGCACCGAGCACCCAGCACCCTGAGTACTGAGCACCCAGCACCCTGAGCACTGAGCACCCAGCACCCTGAGTACTGAGCACTGAGCACCCTGAGTACTGAGCACCCAGCACCATGAGTACTGAGCACCCAGCACCCTGAGCAATGAGCACCCTGAGTACTGATCACCCAGCACCCAGAGCACTGAGCACTGAGCACCCAGCACCCTGAGCACTGAGCACTGAGCACCCAGCACCCTGAGCACTGAGCAACCATCACCCCGAGCACTGAGCACCCAGCACCCTGAGCACCCAGCACCCTGAGCACTGAGCACTCAGCACCCTGTGTACTGAGCACTGAGTACCCAGCACCCCGAGCACTGAGCACCCAGCACCCTGAGCACTGAGCACCCTGAGTACTGAGCACCCAGCACCCTGAGCACTGAGCACCCAGCACCCAGAGCACTGAGCACCCAGCACCCAGAGCACTGAGCACCCAGCACCCTGAGTACTGAGCACTGAGCACCCTGAGCACTGAGCACCGAGCACCCTGAGTACTGAGCACTGAGCACCCTGAGCACTGAGCACCCAGCACCCTGAGTACTGAGCACCCAGCACCCTGAGCACTGAGGACCGAGCACCCTGAATTCTAAGCACCCAGCACCCTGAGTACTGAGCACCCAGCACCCTGAGCACTGAGCACCCAGCACGCTGAGTACTGAGCACTGAGCACTCTGAGTACTGAGCACCGAGCACCGTGAGTATTGAGAACCCAGCACTCTGAGCACTGAGCACCCAGCACACTGAGCACTGAGCACCCAGCACCCCGAGCACTGAGCACCCAGCACCCCGAGCACTGAGCACCCAGCACCCCGAGCACTGAGCACTGAGCACCCTAAGTACTGAGCACTGAGCACCCTGAGTACTAAGAACCCAGCACCCTGAGTACTGAGCACCCAGCACCCTGAGTACTGAGCACCCAGCACCCTGAGCACTGAGCACCCAGCACCCTGAGCACTGAGCACCCAGCACCCTGAGCACTGAGCACCCAGCACCCTGAGTACTAAGCACTGAGCACCCAGCAGCCGGAGTACTGAGCAGTGAGCACCCTGAGTATTGAGCTCCGAGCACCCCGAACACTGAGCACCCAGCACCCCGAGCACCGAGCACGCAGCACCCTGAGCACTGAACACCCAACACCCTGAGCACTGAGCACCCAGCACCCTGAGCACTGAGCACCCAGCACCCTGAGTACTGAGCACCCAACGTACTGAGCACCGAGCACCCTGAGCACTGAGCACCCAGCACCCTGAGTACTGAGCACCCAGGACCCTGTGCAATGAGCACCCTGAGTACTGAGCACCCAGCACATTGAGCACTGAGCACCGAGCACCCCGAGCACTGACCACCCAGCACTCTGAGGACTGAGCACCCAGCACCCTGAGTACTGAGCACCCAGCACCCTGAGCACTGAGCACCCAGCACCCTGAGCACTGAGCACCCAGCACCCTGAGCACTGAGCACCCAGCACCCTGAGCACTGAGCACCCAGCACCCTGAGTACTGAGCACTGAGCACCCAGCACCCCGAGCACTGAGCACCCAAGCACCCTGAGTACTGAGCACTGAGCACCCAGCACCCCGAGCACTGAGCACCCAGCACCCTGAGCACTGAGCACCCAGCACCCGAGTACTGATCACCCAGCACCCTGAGTACTGAGCAGCCCGCAACCTGAGTACTGAGCACCCAGCACCCCGAGTACTGAGCACCCAGCACCCTGAGCACTGAGCACCCAGCACCCTGAGCACTGAGCACCCAGCACCGCGAGCACTGCGCACCCAGCACCCTGAGTACTGAACAGGCAGCACCCTGAGCACTGAGCACCCAGCACCCTGAGCACTGAGCACCCAGTACCCTGAGCACCCAGCACCCTGAGTAGTGAGCACCCAACGTACTGAGCACCGAGCACCCCGAGCACTGAGCACCCAGCACCCTGAGTACTGAGCACCGAGCAACCGGAGCACTGAGCACCCAGCACCCTGAGCACTGATCACTGAGCACCCAGCACCCTGAGCCCTGAGCACTGAGCACCCAGCACCCCGAGCACTGAGCACCCAGCACCCCGAGCACTGAGCACCCAGCACCCTGAGCACTGAGCACCCAGCACCCTGAGAACTGAGCACCCAGCACCCTGAGTACTGAGCACCCAGCACCCTGAGTACTGAGCACCCAGCACCCTGAGTACTGAGCACTCAGCACCCTGAGTACTGAGCACCGAGCACCCCGAGCACTGAGCACCCAGCAACTTGAGCACTGAGCACCCTGAGGACTGAGCACCCAGCACCCTGAGCACTGAGCACCGATCACCCTGAGCACTGAGCACCCAGCACCCCGAGCACTGAGCACCCAGCACCCTGAGTACTGAGCACCCAGCACCCTGAGTACTGAGCACCCTGAGTACTGAGCACTGAGCACCGAGCACCCTGAGTACTGAGCACCCTGAGGACTGAGCACCCAGGACCCTGAGCACTGAGCACTGAGCACCCAGCACCCTGAGTACTGAGCACCCAGCACCCTGAGTACTGAGCACCCAGCGTACTGAGCACCGAGCACCCCGAGCACTGAGCACCCAGCACCCTGAGTACTGAGCACCCAGCACCCCGAGCACTGAGCACCCAGCACCCTGAGGAGTGAGCACCGAGCACCCTGAGTACTGAGCACCCAGCACCCTGAGTACTGAGCACCCAGCGTATTGAGCACCGAGCACCCAGAACCCTGAGTACTGAGCACCCAGCACCCTGAGCACTGAGCACCCAGCACCCTGAGTACTGAGCACTGAGCACCCTGAGTACTGAGCACCGAGCACCCCGAGCACTGAGCACCCAGCACCCCGAGCACCGAGCACCCAGCACCCTGAGCACTGAGCACCCAGCACTCTGAGCACCGAGCACCCAGCACCCTGAGTACTGAGCACCCAGCACCCTGAGCACTGAGCACCCAGCACCCTGAGTACTGAGCACTGAGCACCCTGAGTACTGAGCACCCAGCTCCATGAGTACTGAGCACCCAGCACCCTGAGCAATGAGCACCCTGAGTACTGATCACCCAGCACCCAGAGCACTGAGCACTGAGCACCCAGCACCCTGAGCACTGAGCACTGAGCACCCAGCACCCTGAGCACTGAGCAACCATCACCCCGAGCACTGAGCACCCAGCACCCTGAGCACCCAGCACCCTGAGCACTGAGCACCCAGCACCCCGAGCACTGAGCACCCAGCACCCTGAGCACTGAGCACCCTGAGTACTGAGCACCCAGCACCCTGAGCACTGAGCACCCAGCACCCCGAGCACTGAGCACCCAGCACCCAGAGCACTGAGCACCCAGCACCCTGAGTACTGAGCACTGAGCACCCTGAGCACTGAGCACCGAGCACCCTGAGTACTGAGCACTGAGCACCCTGAGCACTGAGCACCCAGCACACTGAGTACTGAGCACCCAGCACCCTGAGCACTGAGGACCGAGCACCCTGAATACTAAGCACCCAGCACCCTGAGTACTGAGCACCCAGCACCCTGAGCACTGAGCACCCAGCACGCTGAGTACTGAGCACTGAGCACTCTGAGTACTGAGCACCGAGCACCGTGAGTATTGAGAACTCAGCACTCTGAGCACTGAGCACCCAGCACCCTGAGCACTGAGCACCCAGCACCCCGAGCACTGAGCACCCAGCACCCCGAGCACTGAGCACCCAGCACCCCGAGCACTGAGCACTGAGCACCCTAAGTACTGAGCACCCTGAGTACTAAGAACCCAGCACCCTGAGTACTGAGCACCCAGCACCCCGAGCACCGAGCACGCAGCACCCTGAGCACTGAACACCCAACACCCTGAGCACTGAGCACCCAGCACCCTGAGCACTGAGCACCCAGCACCCTGAGTACTGAGCACCCAACGTACTGAGCACCGAGCACCCTGAGCACTGAGCACCCACCACCCTGAGTACTGAGCACCCAGGACCCTGTGCAATGAGCACCCTGAGTACTGAGCACCCAGCACATTGAGCACTGAGCACTGAGCACCCCGAGCACTGACCACCCAGCACTCTGAGCACTGAGCAACCAGCACCCTGAGTACTGAGAACCCAGCACCCTGAGCACTGAGCACCCAGCACCCTGAGCACTGAGCACCCAGCACCCTGAGCACTGAGCACCCAGCACCCTGAGCACTGAGCACCCAGCACCCTGAGTACTAAGCACTGAGCACCCAGCACCCCGAGCACTGAGCAACCAAGCACCCTGAGTACTGAGCACTGAGCACCCAGCACCCCGAGCACTGAGCACCCAGCACCCTGAGCACTGAGCACCCAGCACCCGAGTACTGATCACCCAGCACCCTGAGTACTGAGCAGCCCGCAACCTGAGTACTGAGCACCCAGCACCCCGAGTACTGAGCACCCAGCACCCTGAGCACTGAGCACCCAGCACCCTGAGCACTGAGCACCCAGCACCGCGAGCACTGCGCAAGCAGCACCCTGAGTACTGAACACCCAGCACCCTGAGCACTGAGCACCCAGCACCCTGAGCACTTAGCACCCAGTACCCTGAGCACTGAGCACCCAGCACCCTGAGTAGTGAGCACCCAACATACTGAGCACCGAGCACCCCGAGCACTGAGCACCCAGCACCCTGAGTACTGAGCACCGAGCAACGGGAGCACTGAGCACCCAGCACCCTGAGCACTGATCACTGAGCACCCAGCACCCTGAGCCCTGAGCACTGAGCACCCAGCACCCCGAGCACTGAGCACCCAGCACCCCGAGCACTGAGCACCCAGCACCATGAGCACTGAGCACCCAGCACCCTGAGCACTGAGCACCCAGCATCCTGAGTACTGAGCACCCAGCACCCTGAGTACTGAGCACCCAGCACCCTGAGTACTGAGCACTCAGCACCCTGAGTACTGAGCACCGAGCACCCCGAGCACTGAGCACCCAGCACCTTGAGCACTGAGCACCCTGAGGACTGAGCATCCAGCACCCTGAGCACTGAGCACCGATCACCCTGAGCACTGAGCACCCAGCACCCCGAGCACTGAGCACCCAGCACCCTGAGTACTGAGCACCCAGCACCCTGAGTACTGAGCACCCAGCACCCTGAGTACTGAGCACCCAGCACCCCAAGCACTGAGCACCCAGCACCCTGAGTACTGAACACCCTGAGTACTGAGCACTGAGCACCGAGCACACTGAGTACTGAGCACCCTGAGGACTGAGCACCCAGCACCCTGAGCACTGAGCACTGAGCACCCAGCACCCTGAGTACTGAGCACCCAGCACCCTGAGCACTGAGCACCCAGCACCTTGAGTACTGAGCACCCAGCACCCTGAGTACTGAACACCGAGAACCCTGAGTACTGAGTACCCAGCACCCTGAGTACTGAGCACCCAGCACCCTGAGCACTGAGCAATCAGCACCCTGAGCACTGAGCACCAAGCACCCTGAGTACTGAGCACCCAGCACCCTGAGTACTGAACACCCAGCACCCTGAGCACTGAGCACTGAGCACCCAGCACCCTGAGCACTGAACACTGAGCACCCAGCACCCTGAGCACTGAGCAACCATTACCCCGAGCACTGAGCACCCAGCACCCTGAGCACCCAGCACCCTGAGCACTGAGCACCCTGAGCACTGAGCACTGAGCACCCAGCACCCTGAGTATTGAGCACTGAGCACCCCGAGTACTGAGCACCCAGCACCCCGAGCACTGAGCACATAGCAACCTGAGTACTGAGAAGAGATCACCCTGAGTACTGAGCACCCAGCTCCTTGAGTACTGAGCCCCCAGCACCCTGAGTACTGAGTACCCAGCACCCCGAGCACTGAGCACCCAGCACCCCGAGAATGAGCACCCAACACCCTGAGTACTGAGAACCGAGCACCCTGAGTACTGAGCACCCAGCACCCTGAGTACTGAGCCCCCAGCACCCTGAGTACTGAGCACCCAGCACCCCGAGCACTGAGCATCCAGTACCCCGAGAATGAGCACCCAGCACCCTGAGTACTGAGCACCCAGCACCCTGAGTACTGAGCACTAAGCACCCAGAGCACGGAGCACCCAGGACCCCGAGCACTGAGTACTGAGCACTGAGCACCCTGAGTACTGAGCACCCAGCACCCCGATCACTGAGCACCCAGCACCCTGAGCACTGAGCACCCAGCACCCTGAGCACTGAGCACCCAGCACCCTGAGTACTGAGCACCCAGCACGCTGAGTACTGAGCACCCAGCACCCCGAGCACTGAGCACCCAGCACCCTGAGTACTGAGCACTGAGCACCCAGCACCCCGAGCACTGAGCACCCAGCACCCTGTGTACTGAGCACTGAGCACCCTGAGTACTAAGCACCCAGCACCCTGAGTACTGAGCACCCAGCACCCCGAGTACTGAGCACTGAGCACCCTGAGAACTGAGCACCCAGCACCCTGAGCACTGAGCACTGAGAACCCTGAGTACTGAGCACCGAGTACCCTGAGTACTGAGCACCCAGCACCCTGAGCACCGAGCACGGAGCACCCCGAGGACTGAGCACACAGCACCCTGAGCACTGAGCAACCAGCACCTTGAGTACTAAGCAACCAGAACCCTGAGCACTGAGCACACAGCACCCCGAGCACTGAGCACCCAGCACCCCGAGCACTGAGCACCCAGCACCCTGAGTACTGAGCACCCAACACCCAGAGTACTGAGCACCCAGCACCCTGAGCACTGAGCACCCAGCACCCTGAGTACTGAGCACCCAGCACCCTGAGTACTGAGCACCCAGCACCCTGAGTACTGAGCACCCAGCACCCTGAGCACTGAGCACTGAGCACCCAACACCCTGAGCACTGAGCACTGAGCACCCATCACCCCGAGCACTGAGCAATCAGCACCCCTTGCACTGAGCACCCAGCAGCCGGAGTACTGAGCAGTGAGCACCCTGAGTATTGAGCTCCGAGCACCCCGAGCACTGAGCACCCAGCACCCCGAGCACCGAGCACCCAGCACCCTGAGCACTGAACACCCAGCACCCTGAGCACTGAGCACCCAGCACCCTGAGCACTGAGCACCCAGCACCCTGAGTACTGAGCACCCAACGTACTGAGCACCGAGCACCCTGAGCACTGAGCACCCACCACCCTGAGTACTGAGCACCCAGGAATCTGTGCAATGAGCACCCTGAGTACTGAGCACCCAGCACATTGAGCACTGAGCACTGAGCACCCCGAGCACTGACCACCCAGCACTCTTAGCACTGAGCACCCAGCACCCTGAGTACTGAGCACCCAGCACCCTGAGCACTGAGCACCCAGCACCCTGAGCACTGAGCACCCAGCACCCTGAGCACTGAGCTCCCAGCACCCTGAGTACTAAGCACTGAGCACCCAGCACCCCGAGCACTGAGCACCAAAGCACCCTGAGTACTGAGCACTGAGCACCCAGCACCCCGAGCACTGAGCACCCAGCACCCTGAGCACTGAGCACCCAGCACCCGAGTACTGATCACCCAGCACCCTGAGTACTGAGCAGCACGCAACCTGAGTACTGAGCACCCAGCACCCCGAGTACTGAGCATCCAGCACCCTGAGCACTGAGCACCCAGCACCCTGAGCACTGAGCACCCAGCACCGCGAGCACTGCGCACCCAGCACCCTGAGTACTGAACACCCAGCACCCTGAGCACTGAGCACCTTGCACCCTGAGCACTGAGCACCCAGTACCCTGAGCACTGAGCACCCAGCACCCTGAGTAGTGAGCACCCAACATACTGAGCACCGAGCACCCCGAGCACTGAGCACCCAGCACCCTGAGTACTGAGCATCGAGCAACCGGAGCACTGAGCACCCAGCACCCTGAGCACTGATCACTGAGTACCCAGCACCCTGAGCCCTGAGCACTGAGCACCCAGCACCCCGAGCACTGAGCACCCAGCACCCCGAGCACTGAGCACCCAGCACCCTGAGCACTGAGCACCCAGCACCCTGAGCACTGAGCACCCAGCACACTGAGTACTGAGCACCCAGCACCCTGAGTACTGAGCACCCAGCACCCTGAGTACTGAGGACCGAGCACCCCGAGCACTGAGCACCCAGCACCTTGAGCACTGAGCACCCTGAGGACTGAGCATCCAGCACCCTGAGCACTGAGCACCCAGCACCCTGAGTACTGAGCACCCAGCACCCTGAGTACTGAGCACCCAGCACCCTGAGTACTGAGCACCCAGCACCCCAAGCACTGAGCACCCAGCACCCTGAGTACTGAACACCCTGAGTACTGAGCACTGAGCACCGAGCACCCTGAGTACTGAGCACCCTGAGGACTGAGCACCCAGCACCCTGCTCACTGAGCACTGAGCACCCAGCACCCTGAGTACTGAGCACCCAGCACCCTGAGCACTGAGCACCCAGCACCTTGAGTACTGAGCACCCAGCACCCTGAGTACTGAACACCGAGCACCCTGAGTACTGAGTACCCAGCACCCTGAGTACTGAGCACCCAGCACCCTGAGCACTGAGCAACCAGCACCCTGAGCACTGAGCACCAAGCACCCTGAGTACTGAGCACCCAGCACCCTGAGTACTGAACACCCAGCACCCTGAGCACTGAGCACTGAGCACCCAGCACCCTGAGCACTGAACACTGAGCACCCAGCACCCTGAGCACTGAGCAACCAGCACCCCGAGCACTGAGCACCCAGCACCCTGAGCACCCAGCACCCTGAGCACTGAGCACCCTGAGCACTGAGCACTGAGCACCCAGCACCCTGAGTACTGAGCACCCAACACTCTGAGCACTGAGCACCCAGCACGCTGAGTACTGAGCACTGAGCACACAGCCCCCTGAGTACTGAGCACGCAGAACTCCGAGCACTGAGCACCCAGCTCCCCGAGCACTGAGCACTGAGCACCCTGAGCACTGAGCACCCAGCACCCCGAGCACTGAGCACCCAGCACCCTGAGTACTGAGCACCCAACACCCAGAGTACTGAGCACGCAGCACCCTGAGCACTGAGCACCCAGCACCCTGAGTACTGAGCACCCAGCACCTTGAGTACTGAGCACACAGCACCCTGAGCACTGAGCACTGAGCACCCAACACCCTGAGCACTGAGCACTGAGCACCGAGCACCCCGAGCACTGAGCACCCAGCACCCCGAGCACTGAGCACCTAGCACCCTGAGTACTGAGCACCCAGCACCCTGAGCACTGAGCACCCAGCACCCTGAGTACTGAGCACCCAGCACCATGAGTACTGAGCACCCATCACCCTGAGTACTGAGCACTCAGCACCCTGAGTACTGAGCACCGAGCACCCCGAGCACTGAGCACCCAGCACCCTGAGCACTGAGCACCCTGAGGACTGAGCACCCAGCACCCTGAGCACTGAGCACCCAGGACCCTGAGTACTGAGCACCGATCACCCTGAGCACTGAGCACCCAGGACCCCGAGCACTGAGCACCCAGCACCCTGAGTACAGAGCACCCAGCACCCCGAGTACTGAGCACCCAGCACCCCGAGCACTGAGCACCCAGCACCCTGAGTACTGAGCACACTGAGTACTGAGCACCGATCACCCTGAGCACTGAGCACCCAGCACCCTGAGTACTGAGCACCCAGCACACTGAGCACTGAGCACCCAGCACCCTGAGCACTGAGCACCCAGCACAGTGAGTACTGAGCACCCAGCACCCTGAGTACTGAGTACCCAGCACCCTGAGCACTGAGCACCCAGCACCCTGAGTACTGAGCACCGAGCACCCTGAGTACTGAGCACCCAGCACCCTTAGTACTGAGCACCAAGCACCCTGAGCACTGAGCACCCAGCACCCTGAGTACTGAGCACCCAGCACCACCCTCAGCACTGAGCACCCAGCACCCCGAGCACTGAGCACCCAGCACCCTGAGCACTGAGCACCCAGCACCCCGAGTACTGAGCACCCAGCACACCGAGTACTGAGCACCGAGCACCCCGAGCACTGAACACCCAGCACCCCGAGCACTGAGCACCCAGCACCCTGAGTACTGAGCACACTGAGTACTGAGCACCGATCACCCTGAGCACTGAGCACCCAGCACCCTGAGTACTGAGCACCCAGCACACTGAGCACTGAGCACCCAGCACCCTGAGCACTGAGCACCCAGCACCCTGAGCACTGAGCACCCTGAGGACTGAGCACCCAGCACCCTGAGCACTGAGCACCCAGCACCCTGAGTACTGAGCACCGATCACCCTGAGCACTGAGCACCCAGGACCCCGAGCACTGAGCACCCAGCACCCTGAGTACAGAGCACCCAGCACCCCGAGTACTGAGCACCCAGCACCCCGAGCACTGAGCACCCAGCACCCTGAGTACTGAGCACACTGAGTACTGAGCACCGATCACCCTGAGCACTGAGCACCCAGCACCCTGAGTACTGAGCACCCAGCACCAGGAGCACTGAGCACCCAGCACCCTGAGCACTGAGCACTTAGCACAGTGAGTACTGAGCACCCAGCACCCTGAGTACTGAGTACCCAGCACCCTGAGCACTGAGCACCCAGCACCCTGAGTACTGAGCACCGAGCACCCTGAGTACTGAGCACCCAGCACCCTTAGTACTGAGCACCAAGCACCCTGAGCACTGAGCACCCAGCACCCTGAGTACTGAGCACCCAGCACCACCCTCAGCACTGAGCACCCAGCACCCCGAGCACTGAGCACCCAGCACCCTGAGCACTGAGCACCCAGCACCCCGAGTACTGAGCACCCAGCACACCGAGTACTGAGCACCGAGCACCCCGAGCACTGAGCACCCAGCACCCTGAGTACTGAGCACTGAGCACCCCGAGTACTGAGGACCCAGCACCCCGAGCACTGAGCACCCAGCAACCTGAGTACTGAGAAGAGATCACCCTGAGTACTGAGCACCCAGCTCCCTGAGTACTGAGCCCCCAGCACCCTGAGTACTGAGCACCCAGCACCCCGAGCACTGAGCACCCAGCACCCCGAGAATGAGCACCCAACACCCTGAGTACTGAGAACCGAGCACCCTGAGTACTGAGCACCCAGCACCCTGAGTACTCAGCCCCCAGCACCCTGAGTACTGAGCACCCAGCACCCCGAGCACTGAGCACCCAGTACCCCGAGAATGAGCACCCAGCACCCTGAGTACTGAGCACCCAGCACCCTGAGTACTGAGCACTAAGAACCCAGAGCACTGAGCACCCAGCACCAGGAGCACGGAGCACCCAGGACCCCGAGCACTAGAGTACTGAGCACTGAGCACCCTGAGTACTGAGCACCCAGCACCCCGATCACTGAGCACCCAGCACCCTGAGCACTGAGCACCCAGCACCCTGAGCACTGAGCACCCAGCACCCTGAGTACTGAGCACCCAGCACGCTGAGTACTGAGCACCCAGCACCCCGAGCACTGAGCACCCAGCACCCTGAGTACTGAGCACTGAGCACCCAGCACCCCGAGCACTGAGCACCCAGCACCCTGTGTACTGAGCACTGAGCACCCTGAGTACTAAGCACCCAGCACCCTGAGTACTGGGCACCCAGCACCCCGAGTACTGAGCACTGAGCACCCTGAGGACTGCGCACCCAGCACCCTGAGCACTGAGCACACAGCACCCTGAGACTGAGCACCCAGGACCCCGAGCACTGAGCACCCAGCACCCTGAGTACAGAGCACCCAGCACCCCGAGTACTGAGCCCCCAGCACCCAGAGTACTGAGCACCCAGCACCCCGAGCACTGAGCACCCAGCACCCCGAGAATGAGCACCCAGCACCGTGAGTACTGAGCACCCAGCACCCTGAGTACTGAGCACTATGCACCCAGAGCACTGAGCGCCCAGCACCACGAGCACGGAGCACCCAGGACACCGAGCACTGAGTACTGAGCACCCAGCACCCTGAGTACTGAGCACCGAGCTCCCCGAGCACCCAGCACCATGAGCACTGAGCACCCAGCACCCTGAGTACCTAGCACGGAGCACGCTGAGTACTGAGCACCCAGCACCCTGAGTACTGAGCACTGAGCACCCAGCACCCTGAGTACTGAGCACTGAGCACCCAGCACCCCGAGCACTGAGCAGCCAGCACCCTGAGTACTGAGCACCGAGCACCCCGAGCACTGAGTACCCAGCACCCCGAGCACTGAGCACCCAGCACCCTGTGTACTGAGCACCCAGCACCCTGAGTACTGAGCACTGAGCACAAAGCACCCGGAGTACTGAGCACCCAGCACCCTGAGTACTGAGCACCCAGGACCCTGAGCACTGAGCACCGAGCACCCTGATCACTGAGCACCCAGCACCCTGAGCACTGAGCACCCAGCACCCTGAGAACTGAGCACCCAGCACCCTGAGAACTGAGCACACAGCACCTTGAGTACTGAGCACCGAGCACCCCGAGCACTGAGCACCCAGCACCCTGAGAACTGAGCACCCAGCACCTTGAGTAATGAGCACCGAGCACCCCGAGCACTGAGCACCCAGCACCCCGAGAATGAGCACCCAGCACCCTGAGTACTGAGCACCCAGCCCCCTGAGTACTGAGCACTAAGCACCCAGAGCACTGAGCACCCAGCACCCTGAGAATGCGCAACCAGCACCCTGAGTACTGAGCACCCAGCACCCTGAGTACTGAGCACTAAGCACCCAGAGCACTGAGCACCCAGCACCCCGAGCACGGAGCACCCAGCACCCCGAGTACTGAGCACTGAGCACCCTGAGTACTGAGCACCCAGCACCCCGAGCACGGAGCACCCAGCACGCTGAGTACTGAGCACCCAATACCCAGATTACTGAGCACCCAGCACCCTGAGCACTGAGCACCCAGCACCCTGAGTACTGAGTACTGAGCACAGAGCACCCTGAGTACTGAGCACACAGCACCCCGAGTACTGAGCACCCAGCACCCCGAGCACTGAGCACCCAGCGCCCAGAGCACTGAGCACCCAGCACCCGGAGCACTGAACACTGAGCACCCTGAGCACTGAGCACCCAGCACCCCGAGTACTGAGCACTGAGCACCCTGAGTACTGAGCACCAAGCACTCCGAGTACTGAGCACTGAGCACCCTGGGTACTGAGCACCCAGCACCCTGAGCACTGAGCACCCAGCACCCTGAGTACTGAGCACTGAGAACCCTGAGTACTGAGCACCGAGCACCCTGAGTACTGAGCACCCAGCACCCTGATCACTGAGCACGGAGCACCCCGAGGACTGAGTACCCAGCACCCTGAGCACTGAGCACCCAGCACCTTGAGTACTGAGCACCGAGCACCCCGAGCACTGAGCACCCAGCACCCTGAGTACTGAGCACCCAGCACCCTGAGCACTGAGCACCCAGCACCCTGAGCACAGAGCACGCAGCACCCCGAGCACTGAGCACCCAGCACCCTGAGTACTGAGCACAGAGCACCCTGAGCACTGAGCACCCAGCACCCTGAGTACTGAGCACCCAGCACCCTGAGTACTGAGCAACCAGCACCCTGAGCACTGAGCACTGAGCACCCAGCACCCTGAGCACTGAGCACCCAGCACCCTGAGCATTGAGCACCCAGCACCCTGAGTACTGAGCACCCAGCACCCTGAGTACTGAGCACCCAGCACCCTGAGTACTAAGCACTCAGCACCCTGAGTACTGAGCACCGAGCACCCCGAGCACTGAGCACCCAGCACCCTGAGCACCGAGCACCCGGAGGACTGAGCACCCAGCACCCTGAGCACTGAGCACCGATCACCCTGAGCACTGAGCACCCAGCACCCCGAGCACTGAGCACCCAGCACCCTGAGTACTGAGCACCCAGCACCCAGAGTACTGAGCACCCAGCACCCTGAGTACTGAGCACTGAGCACCCCGAGTACTGAGCACCCAGCACCCCGAGCACTGAGCACCCAGCACCCTGAGCACTGAGCACCCTGAGCACTGAGCACCCTGAGCACTGAGCACTGAGCACCCAGCACCCTGAGTACTGAGCACCCAACACTCTGAGCACTGAGCACCCAGCACGCTGAGTACTGAGCACTGAGCACACAGCACCCTGAGTACTGAGCAACCAGCACCTCGAGCACTGAGCACCCAGCGCCCCGAGCACTGAGCACCCAGCACCCCGAGAACTGAGCACTGTGCACACTGAGCACTGAGCACCCAGCACCCCGAGTACTGAGCACTGAGCACCCTGAGTACTGAGAACCCAGCACCCCGAGTACTGAGCACTGAGCACCCTGAGCACTGAGAACCCGGAGTACTGAGCACCGAGCAACCTGAGTACTGAACACCCAGCACCCTGAGCACTGAGCACGGAGCACCCCGAGGAGTGAGCACCCAGCACCCTGAGCACTGAGCACCCAGCACCTTGTGTACTGAGCACCGAGCACCCCGAGCACTGAGCACCCAGCACGCTGAATATTGAGCACCCAGCACCCTGAGCACTGAGCACCCAGCACCCCGAGCACTGAGCACCCAGCACCCCGAGCACTGAGCACCCAGCACATTGAGTACTGAGCACCCAACACCCAGAGTCCTGAGCACCCAGCACCCTGAGCACTGATCACCCAGCACCCTGAGTACTGAGCACCCAGCACCCTGAGTACTGAGCACCCAGCACCCTGAGCACTGAGCACTGAGCACCCAACACCCTGAGCACTGAGCACTGAGCACCCAGCACCCCGAGCACTGAGCACCCAGCACCCCGCGCACTGAGCACCCAGCACCCTGAGCACTGAGCACCCAGCACCCTGAGTACTGAGCACCCAGCACCATGAGAACTGAGCACCCAGCACCCTGAGTACTGAGCACTCAGCACCCTGAGTACTGAGCACCGAGCACCCCGAGCACTGAGCACCCAGCACCCTGAGCACTGAGCACCCGGAGGACTGAGCACCCAGCACCCTGAGCACTGAGCACCGATCACCCTGAGCACTGAGCACCCAGCACCCCGAGCACTGAGCACCCAGCACCCTGAGTACTGAGCACCCAGCACCCCGAGTACTGAGCACCCAGCACCCTGAGTACTGAGCACCCAGCACCCCGAGCACTGAGCACCCAGCACCCTGAGTACTGAGCACCCTGAGTACTGAGCACTGAGCATCGAGCACCCTGAGTACTGAGCACCCTGAGGACTGAGCACCCATCACCCTGAGCACTGAGCACCCAGCACCCTTTGTACTGAGCACTGATCACCCTGAGCACTGAGCACCCAGCACCCCGAGCACTGAGCACCCAGAACCCTGAGTACTGAGCACCCAGCACCCTGAGCACTGAGCACAGAGCACCCTGAGTACTGAACACCCAGCACCCTGAGCACTGAGCACTGAGCACTGAGCACCCAGCACCCTGAGCACTGAGCACTGCGCACCCAGCACCCCGAGCACTGAGCAGCCTGCACCCTGAGCACCCAGCACCCTGAGCACTGAGCACCCTGAGAACTGAGCTCCCTGAGCACTGAGCACTGAGCACCCAGCACCCTGAGTACTGAGCAACCAGCACCTCGAGCACTGAGCACCCACCGCCCCGAGCACTGAGCACCCAGCACCCCGAGCACTGAGCACTGAGCACACTGAGCACTGAGCACCCAGCACCCCGAGTACTGAGCACTGAGCACCCTGAGTACTGAGCACCCAGCACCCCGAGTACTGCGCACTGAGCACCCTGAGTACTGAGCACCCAGCACCCTGAGCACTGAGAACCCTGAGTACTGAGCACCGAGCACCCTGAGTACTGAGCACCCAGCACCCTGAGCACTGAGCACGGAGCACCCCGAGGACTGAGCACCCAGCAACCTGAGCACTGAGCACCCAGCACCTTGAGTACTGAGCACCGAGCACCCCGAGAACTGAGCACCCAGCACGCTGAATACTGAGCACCCAGCACCCTGAGCACTGAGCACCAAGCACCCCGAGCACTGAGCACCCAGCACCCCGAGCACTGAGCACCCAGCACCCTGAGTACTGAGCACCCAACACCCAGAGTCCTGAGCACCCAGCACCCTGAGCACTGAGCACCCAGCACCCTGAGTACTGAGCACCCAGCACCCTGAGTACTGAGCACCCAGCACCCTGAGCACTGAGCACTGAGCACAGAACACCCTGAGCACTGAGCACTGAGCACCCAGCACCCCGAGCACTGAGCACCCAGCACCCCGCGCACTGAGCACCCAGCACCCTGAGCACTGAGCACCCTGAGGACTGAGTACCCAGCATCCTGAGCACTGAGCACCCAGCACCCTGAGTACTGAGCACCCAGCACCCTGAGCACTGAGAAGAGATCACCCTGAGTACTGAGCACCCAGCTCCCTGAGTACTGAGCCCCCAGCACCCTGAGTACTGAGCACCCAGCACCCCGAGCACTGAGCACCCAGCACCCCGAGAATGAGCACCCAACACCCTGAGTACTGAGAACCGAGCACCCTGAGTACTGAGCACCCAGCACCCTGAGTACTCAGCCCCCAGCACCCTGAGTACTGAGCACCCAGCACCCCGAGCACTGAGCACCCAGTACCCCGAGAATGAGCACCCAGCACCCTGAGTACTGAGCACCCAGCACCCTGAGTACTGAGCACTAAGAACCCAGAGCACTGAGCACCCAGCACCAGGAGCACGGAGCACCCAGGACCCCGAGCACTAGAGTACTGAGCACTGAGCACCCTGAGTACTGAGCACCCAGCACCCCGATCACTGAGCACCCAGCACCCTGAGCACTGAGCACCCAGCACCCTGAGCACTGAGCACCCAGCACCCTGAGTACTGAGCACCCAGCACGCTGAGTACTGAGCACCCAGCACCCCGAGCACTGAGCACCCAGCACCCTGAGTACTGAGCACTGAGCACCCAGCACCCCGAGCACTGAGCACCCAGCACCCTGTGTACTGAGCACTGAGCACCCTGAGTACTAAGCACCCAGCACCCTGAGTACTGGGCACCCAGCACCCCGAGTACTGAGCACTGAGCACCCTGAGGACTGCGCACCCAGCACCCTGAGCACTGAGCACACAGCACCCTGAGACTGAGCACCCAGGACCCCGAGCACTGAGCACCCAGCACCCTGAGTACAGAGCACCCAGCACCCCGAGTACTGAGCCCCCAGCACCCAGAGTACTGAGCACCCAGCACCCCGAGCACTGAGCACCCAGCACCCCGAGAATGAGCACCCAGCACCGTGAGTACTGAGCACCCAGCACCCTGAGTACTGAGCACTATGCACCCAGAGCACTGAGCGCCCAGCACCACGAGCACGGAGCACCCAGGACACCGAGCACTGAGTACTGAGCACCCAGCACCCTGAGTACTGAGCACCGAGCTCCCCGAGCACCCAGCACCATGAGCACTGAGCACCCAGCACCCTGAGTACCTAGCACGGAGCACGCTGAGTACTGAGCACCCAGCACCCTGAGTACTGAGCACTGAGCACCCAGCACCCTGAGTACTGAGCACTGAGCACCCAGCACCCCGAGCACTGAGCAGCCAGCACCCTGAGTACTGAGCACCGAGCACCCCGAGCACTGAGTACCCAGCACCCCGAGCACTGAGCACCCAGCACCCTGTGTACTGAGCACCCAGCACCCTGAGTACTGAGCACTGAGCACAAAGCACCCGGAGTACTGAGCACCCAGCACCCTGAGTACTGAGCACCCAGGACCCTGAGCACTGAGCACCGAGCACCCTGATCACTGAGCACCCAGCACCCTGAGCACTGAGCACCCAGCACCCTGAGAACTGAGCACCCAGCACCCTGAGAACTGAGCACACAGCACCTTGAGTACTGAGCACCGAGCACCCCGAGCACTGAGCACCCAGCACCCTGAGAACTGAGCACCCAGCACCTTGAGTAATGAGCACCGAGCACCCCGAGCACTGAGCACCCAGCACCCCGAGAATGAGCACCCAGCACCCTGAGTACTGAGCACCCAGCCCCCTGAGTACTGAGCACTAAGCACCCAGAGCACTGAGCACCCAGCACCCTGAGAATGCGCAACCAGCACCCTGAGTACTGAGCACCCAGCACCCTGAGTACTGAGCACTAAGCACCCAGAGCACTGAGCACCCAGCACCCCGAGCACGGAGCACCCAGCACCCCGAGTACTGAGCACTGAGCACCCTGAGTACTGAGCACCCAGCACCCCGAGCACGGAGCACCCAGCACGCTGAGTACTGAGCACCCAATACCCAGATTACTGAGCACCCAGCACCCTGAGCACTGAGCACCCAGCACCCTGAGTACTGAGTACTGAGCACAGAGCACCCTGAGTACTGAGCACACAGCACCCCGAGTACTGAGCACCCAGCACCCCGAGCACTGAGCACCCAGCGCCCAGAGCACTGAGCACCCAGCACCCGGAGCACTGAACACTGAGCACCCTGAGCACTGAGCACCCAGCACCCCGAGTACTGAGCACTGAGCACCCTGAGTACTGAGCACCAAGCACTCCGAGTACTGAGCACTGAGCACCCTGGGTACTGAGCACCCAGCACCCTGAGCACTGAGCACCCAGCACCCTGAGTACTGAGCACTGAGAACCCTGAGTACTGAGCACCGAGCACCCTGAGTACTGAGCACCCAGCACCCTGATCACTGAGCACGGAGCACCCCGAGGACTGAGTACCCAGCACCCTGAGCACTGAGCACCCAGCACCTTGAGTACTGAGCACCGAGCACCCCGAGCACTGAGCACCCAGCACCCTGAGTACTGAGCACCCAGCACCCTGAGCACTGAGCACCCAGCACCCTGAGCACAGAGCACGCAGCACCCCGAGCACTGAGCACCCAGCACCCTGAGTACTGAGCACAGAGCACCCTGAGCACTGAGCACCCAGCACCCTGAGTACTGAGCACCCAGCACCCTGAGTACTGAGCAACCAGCACCCTGAGCACTGAGCACTGAGCACCCAGCACCCTGAGCACTGAGCACCCAGCACCCTGAGCATTGAGCACCCAGCACCCTGAGTACTGAGCACCCAGCACCCTGAGTACTGAGCACCCAGCACCCTGAGTACTAAGCACTCAGCACCCTGAGTACTGAGCACCGAGCACCCCGAGCACTGAGCACCCAGCACCCTGAGCACCGAGCACCCGGAGGACTGAGCACCCAGCACCCTGAGCACTGAGCACCGATCACCCTGAGCACTGAGCACCCAGCACCCCGAGCACTGAGCACCCAGCACCCTGAGTACTGAGCACCCAGCACCCAGAGTACTGAGCACCCAGCACCCTGAGTACTGAGCACTGAGCACCCCGAGTACTGAGCACCCAGCACCCCGAGCACTGAGCACCCAGCACCCTGAGCACTGAGCACCCTGAGCACTGAGCACCCTGAGCACTGAGCACTGAGCACCCAGCACCCTGAGTACTGAGCACCCAACACTCTGAGCACTGAGCACCCAGCACGCTGAGTACTGAGCACTGAGCACACAGCACCCTGAGTACTGAGCAACCAGCACCTCGAGCACTGAGCACCCAGCGCCCCGAGCACTGAGCACCCAGCACCCCGAGAACTGAGCACTGTGCACACTGAGCACTGAGCACCCAGCACCCCGAGTACTGAGCACTGAGCACCCTGAGTACTGAGAACCCAGCACCCCGAGTACTGAGCACTGAGCACCCTGAGCACTGAGAACCCGGAGTACTGAGCACCGAGCAACCTGAGTACTGAACACCCAGCACCCTGAGCACTGAGCACGGAGCACCCCGAGGAGTGAGCACCCAGCACCCTGAGCACTGAGCACCCAGCACCTTGTGTACTGAGCACCGAGCACCCCGAGCACTGAGCACCCAGCACGCTGAATATTGAGCACCCAGCACCCTGAGCACTGAGCACCCAGCACCCCGAGCACTGAGCACCCAGCACCCCGAGCACTGAGCACCCAGCACATTGAGTACTGAGCACCCAACACCCAGAGTCCTGAGCACCCAGCACCCTGAGCACTGATCACCCAGCACCCTGAGTACTGAGCACCCAGCACCCTGAGTACTGAGCACCCAGCACCCTGAGCACTGAGCACTGAGCACCCAACACCCTGAGCACTGAGCACTGAGCACCCAGCACCCCGAGCACTGAGCACCCAGCACCCCGCGCACTGAGCACCCAGCACCCTGAGCACTGAGCACCCAGCACCCTGAGTACTGAGCACCCAGCACCATGAGAACTGAGCACCCAGCACCCTGAGTACTGAGCACTCAGCACCCTGAGTACTGAGCACCGAGCACCCCGAGCACTGAGCACCCAGCACCCTGAGCACTGAGCACCCGGAGGACTGAGCACCCAGCACCCTGAGCACTGAGCACCGATCACCCTGAGCACTGAGCACCCAGCACCCCGAGCACTGAGCACCCAGCACCCTGAGTACTGAGCACCCAGCACCCCGAGTACTGAGCACCCAGCACCCTGAGTACTGAGCACCCAGCACCCCGAGCACTGAGCACCCAGCACCCTGAGTACTGAGCACCCTGAGTACTGAGCACTGAGCATCGAGCACCCTGAGTACTGAGCACCCTGAGGACTGAGCACCCATCACCCTGAGCACTGAGCACCCAGCACCCTTTGTACTGAGCACTGATCACCCTGAGCACTGAGCACCCAGCACCCCGAGCACTGAGCACCCAGAACCCTGAGTACTGAGCACCCAGCACCCTGAGCACTGAGCACAGAGCACCCTGAGTACTGAACACCCAGCACCCTGAGCACTGAGCACTGAGCACTGAGCACCCAGCACCCTGAGCACTGAGCACTGCGCACCCAGCACCCCGAGCACTGAGCAGCCTGCACCCTGAGCACCCAGCACCCTGAGCACTGAGCACCCTGAGAACTGAGCTCCCTGAGCACTGAGCACTGAGCACCCAGCACCCTGAGTACTGAGCAACCAGCACCTCGAGCACTGAGCACCCACCGCCCCGAGCACTGAGCACCCAGCACCCCGAGCACTGAGCACTGAGCACACTGAGCACTGAGCACCCAGCACCCCGAGTACTGAGCACTGAGCACCCTGAGTACTGAGCACCCAGCACCCCGAGTACTGCGCACTGAGCACCCTGAGTACTGAGCACCCAGCACCCTGAGCACTGAGAACCCTGAGTACTGAGCACCGAGCACCCTGAGTACTGAGCACCCAGCACCCTGAGCACTGAGCACGGAGCACCCCGAGGACTGAGCACCCAGCAACCTGAGCACTGAGCACCCAGCACCTTGAGTACTGAGCACCGAGCACCCCGAGAACTGAGCACCCAGCACGCTGAATACTGAGCACCCAGCACCCTGAGCACTGAGCACCAAGCACCCCGAGCACTGAGCACCCAGCACCCCGAGCACTGAGCACCCAGCACCCTGAGTACTGAGCACCCAACACCCAGAGTCCTGAGCACCCAGCACCCTGAGCACTGAGCACCCAGCACCCTGAGTACTGAGCACCCAGCACCCTGAGTACTGAGCACCCAGCACCCTGAGCACTGAGCACTGAGCACAGAACACCCTGAGCACTGAGCACTGAGCACCCAGCACCCCGAGCACTGAGCACCCAGCACCCCGCGCACTGAGCACCCAGCACCCTGAGCACTGAGCACCCTGAGGACTGAGTACCCAGCATCCTGAGCACTGAGCACCCAGCACCCTGAGTACTGAGCACCCAGCACCCTGAGCACTGAGCACCCAGGACCCCGAGCACTGAGCACCCAGCACCCTGAGCACTGAGCACCCAGCACCCTGAGTACTGAGCACCCAGCACCCTGAGCACTGAGCACCAATCACCCTGAGCACTGAGCACCCAGCACCCTGAGTACTGAGCACCCAGCACCCTGAGTACTGAGTACCCAGCACCCTGAGCACTGAGCACCCAGCACCCTGAGTACTGAGCACCGAGCACCCTGAATACTTAGTACCCAGGAACCTTAGTACTGAGCACCCAGCACCCTGAGCACTGAGCACCCAGCACCCTGAGTACTGAGCACCCAGCACCACCTTCAGCACTGAGCACCCAGCACCCCGAGCACTGAGCACCCAGCACCCTGAGTACTGAGCACCCAGCACCCTGAGTACTGAGCACTGAGCACCCTGAGTACTGAGCACCCAGCACCCTGAGCACTGAGAACGGAGCACCCCGAGGACTGGGCACCCAGCACCCTGAGCACTGAGCACCCAGCACCTTGAGTACTGAGCACCGAGCACCCCGAGAACTGAGCACCCAGCACGCTGAATACTGATCACCCAGCACCCTGAGCACTGAGCACCCAGCACCCCGAGCACTGAGCACGGAGCACCCCGAGGAGTGAGCACCCAGCACCCTGAGCACTGAGCACCCTGAGGACTGAGTACCCAGCACCCTGAGCACTGAGCACCCAGCACCCTGAGTACTGAGCACGCAGCACCCTGAGCACTGAGCACCCAGGACCCGGAGCACTGAGCACCCAGCACCCTGAGCACTGAGCACCCAGCACCCTGAGTACTGAGCACCCAGCACCCTGAGCAATGAGCACCAAGCACCCTGAGCACTGAGCACCCAGCACCCTGAGTACTGAGCACCCAGCACCCTGAGTACTGAGTACCCAGCACCCTGAGCACTGAGCACCCAGCACCCTGAGTACTGAGCACCGAGCACCCTGAATACTTAGTACCCAGGAACCTTAGTACTGAGCACCCAGCACCCTGAGCACTGAGCACCCAGCACCTTAGTACTGAGCACCCAGCACCACCCTCAGCACTGAGCACCCAGCACCCCGAGCACTGAGCAACCAGCACCCTGAGTACTGAGCACCCAGCACCCTGAGTACTGAGCACTGAGCACCCTGAGTACTGAGCACCCAGCACCCTGAGCACTGAGAACGGAGCACCCCGAGGACTGGGCACCCAGCACCCTGAGCACTGAGCACCGAGCACCTTGAGTACTGAGCACCGAGCACCCCGAGAACTGAGCACCCAGCACGCTGAATACTGATCACCCAGCACCCTGAGCACTGAGCACCCAGCACCCCGAGCACTGAGCACCCAGCACCCCGAGCACTGAGCACGGAGCACCCCGAGGAGTGAGCACCCAGCACCCTGAGCACTGAGCACCCAGCACCTTGAGTACTGAGCACCGAGCACCCCGAGCACTGAGCACCCAGCACGCTGAATACTGAGCACCCAGCACCCTGAGCACTGAGCACCCAGCACCCCGAGCACTGAGCACCCAGCACCCCGAGCACTGAGCACCCAGCACCCTGAGTACTGAGCAACCAGCACCTCGAGCACTGAGCACCCACCGCCCCGAGCACTGAGCACCCAGCACCCCGAGCACTGAGCACTGAGCACACTGAGCACTGAGCACCCAGCACCCCGAGTACTGAGCACTGAGCACCCTGAGTACTGAGCACCCAGCACCCCGAGTACTGCGCACTGAGCACCCTGAGTACTGAGCACCCAGCACCCTGAGCACTGAGAACCCTGAGTACTGAGCACCGAGCACCCTGAGTACTGAGCACCCAGCAACCTGAGCACTGAGCACGGAGCACCCCGAGGACTGAGCACCCAGCAACCTGAGCACTGAGCACCCAGCACCTTGAGTACTGAGCACCGAGCACCCCGAGAACTGAGCACCCAGCACGCTGAATACTGAGCACCCAGCACCCTGAGCACTGAGCACCAAGCACCCCGAGCACTGAGCACCCAGCACCCCGAGCACTGAGCACCCAGCACCCTGTGTACTGAGCACCCAACACCCAGAGTCCTGAGCACCCAGCACCCTGAGCACTGAGCACCCAGCACCCTGAGTACTGAGCACCCAGCACCCTGAGTACTGAGCACCCAGCACCCTGAGCACTGAGCACTGAGCACAGAACACCCTGAGCACTGAGCACTGAGCACCCAGCACCCCGAGCACTGAGCACCCAGCACCCCGCGCACTGAGCACCCAGCACCCTGAGCACTGAGCACCCTGAGGACTGAGTACCCAGCATCCTGAGCACTGAGCACCCAGCACCCTGAGTACTGAGCACCCAGCACCCTGAGCACTGAGCACCCAGGACCCCGAGCACTGAGCACCCAGCACCCTGAGCACTGAGCACCCAGCACCCTGAGTACTGAGCACCCAGCACCCTGAGCACTGAGCACCAATCACCCTGAGCACTGAGCACCCAGCACCCTGAGTACTGAGCACCCAGCACCCTGAGCACTGAGAACGGAGCACCCCGAGGACTGGGCACCCAGCACCCTGAGCACTGAGCACCCAGCACCCTGAGTACTGAACACCCAGCACCACCTTCAGCACTGAGCACCCAGCACCCCGAGCACTGAGCACCCAGCACCCTGAGTACTGAGCACCCAGCACCCTGAGTACTGAGCACTGAGCACCCTGAGTACTGAGCACCCAGCACCCTGAGCACTGAGAACGGAGCACCCCGAGGACTGGGCACCCAGCACCCTGAGCACTGAGCACCCAGCACCTTGAGTACTGAGCACCGAGCACCCCGAGAACTGAGCACCCAGCACGCTGAATACTGATCACCCAGCACCCTGAGCACTGAGCACCCAGCACCCCGAGCACTGAGCACGGAGCACCCCGAGGAGTGAGCACCCAGCACCCTGAGCACTGAGCACCCTGAGGACTGAGTACCCAGCACCCTGAGCACTGAGCACCCAGCACCCTGAGTACTGAGCACCCAGCACCCTGAGCACTGAGCACCCAGGACCCGGAGCACTGAGCACCCAGCACCCTGAGCACTGAGCACCCAGCACCCTGAGTACTGAGTACCCAGCACCCTGAGCACTGAGCACCCAGCACCCTGAGTACTGAGCACCGAGCACCCTGAATACTTAGTACCCAGGAACCTTAGTACTGAGCACCCAGCACCCTGAGCACTGAGCACCCAGCACCTTAGTACTGAGCACCCAGCACCACCCTCAGCACTGAGCACCCAGCACCCCGAGCACTGAGCAACCAGCACCCTGAGTACTGAGCACCCAGCACCCTGAGTACTGAGCACTGAGCACCCTGAGTACTGAGCACCCAGCACCCTGAGCACTGAGAACGCAGCACCCCGAGGACTGGGCACCCAGCACCCTGAGCACTGAGCACCCAGCACCTTGAGTACTGAGCACCGAGCACCCCGAGAACTGAGCACCCAGCACGCTGAATACTGATCACCCAGCACCCTGAGCACTGAGCACCCAGCACCCCGAGCACTGAGCACCCAGCACCCCGAGCACTGAGCACGGAGCACCCCGAGGAGTGAGCACCCAGCACCCTGAGCACTGAGCACCCAGCACCTTGAGTACTGAGCACCGAGCACCCCGAGCACTGAGCACCCAGCACGCTGAATACTGAGCACCCAGCACCCTGAGCACTGAGCACCCAGCACCCCGAGCACTGAGCACCCAGCACCCCGAGCACTGAGCACCCAGCACCCTGAGTACTGAGCAACCAGCACCTCGAGCACTGAGCACCCACCGCCCCGAGCACTGAGCACCCAGCACCCCGAGCACTGAGCACTGAGCACACTGAGCACTGAGCACCCAGCACCCCGAGTACTGAGCACTGAGCACCCTGAGTACTGAGCACCCTGCACCCCGAGTACTGCGCACTGAGCACCCTGAGTACTGAGCACCCAGCACCCTGAGCACTGAGAACCCTGAGTACTGAGCACCGAGCACCCTGAGTACTGAGCACCCAGCACCCTGAGCACTGAGCACGGAGCACCCCGAGGACTGAGCACCCAGCACCCTGAGCACTGAGCACCCAGCACCTTGAGTACTGAGCACCGAGCACCCCGAGAACTGAGCACCCAGCACGCTGAATACTGAGCACCCAGCACCCTGAGCACTGAGCACC
Organism: Microtus oregoni; assembly: GCF_018167655.1. NCBI lineage: Eukaryota > Metazoa > Chordata > Mammalia > Rodentia > Cricetidae > Microtus > Microtus oregoni. The sequence continues at coordinate 1,057,189 of NW_024543262.1, forward strand.
AAGCACCCCGAGCACTGAGCACCCAGCACCCCGAGCACTGAGCACCCAGCACCCTGAGTACTGAGCACCCAACACCCAGAGTCCTGAGCACCCAGCACCCTGAGCACTGAGCACCCAGCACCCTGAGTACTGAGCACCCAGCACCCTGAGTACTGAGCACCCAGCACCCTGAGCACTGAGCACTGAGCACAGAACACCCTGAGCACTGAGCACTGAGCACCCAGCACCCCGAGCACTGAGCACCCAGCACCCCGCGCACTGAGCACCCAGCACCCTGAGCACTGAGCACCCAGCACCCTGAGTACTGAGCACCCAGCACCATGAGTACTGAGCACCCAGCACCCTGAGTACTGAGCACTCAGCACCCTGAGTACTGAGCACCGAGCACCCCGAGCACTGAGCACCCAGCACCCTGAGCACTGAGCACCCTGAGGACTGAGTACCCAGCACCCTGAGCACTGAGCACCCAGCAGCCTGAGTACTGAGCACCCAGCACCCTGAGCACTGAGCACCCAGGACCCCGAGCACTGAGCACCCAGCACCCTGAGCACTGAGCACCCAGCACCCTGAGTACTGAGCACCCAGCACCCTGAGCACTGAGCACCAACCACCCTGAGCACTGAGCACCCAGCACCCTGAGTACTGAGCACCCAGCACCCTGAGTACTGAGTACCCAGCACCCTGAGCACTGAGCACCCAGCACCGCAAGCACTGAGCACCCAGCACCCCGAGCACTGAGCACGGAGCACCCCGAGGAGTGAGCACCCAGCACCCTGAGCACTGAGCACCCAGCACCTTGAGTACTGAGCACCGAGCACCCCGAGCACTGAGCACCCAGCACGCTGAATACTGAGCACCCAGCACCCTGAGCACTGAGCACCCAGCACCCCGAGCACTGAGCACCCAGCACCCCGAGCACTGAGCACCCAGCACCCTGAGTACTGAGCACCCAACACCCAGAGTACTGAGCACCCACCACCCTGAGCACTGATCACCCAGCACCCTGAGTACTGAGCACCGAGCACCCTGAATACTGAGCACCCAGGACCCTTAGTACTGAGCACCCAGCACCCTGAGCACTGAGCACCCGGCACCCTGAGTACTGAGCACCCAGCACCACCCTCAGCACTGAGCACCCAGCACCCCGAGCACTGAGCACCCAGCACCCTGAGTACTGAGCACCCAGCACCCTGAGTACTGAGAACTGAGCACCCTCAGCACTGAGCACCCAGCACCCCGAGCACTGAGCACCCAGCACCCTGAGTACTGAGCACCCAGCACCCTGAGTACTGAGAACTGAGCACCCTGAGTACTGAGCACCCAGCACCCTGAGCACTGAGAACGGAGCACCCCGAGGATTGGGCACCCAGCACCCTGAGCACTGAGCACCCAGCACCTTGAGTACTGAGCACCGAGCACCCCGAGAACTGAGCACCCAGCACGCTGAATAGTGAGCACCCAGCACCCTGAGCACTGAGCACCCAGCACCCCGAGCACTGAGCACCCAGCACCCCGAGCACTGAGCACCCAGCACCCTGAGTACTGAGCACCCAACACCCAGAGTCCTGAGCACCCAGCACCCTGAGCACTGAGCACCCAGCACCCTGTGTACTGAGCACCCAGCACCCTGAGTACTGAGCACCCAGCACCCTGAGCACTGAGCACTGAGCACACAACACCCTGAGCACTGAGCACTGAGCACCCAGCACCCCGAGCACTGAGCACCCAGCACCCCGCGCACTGAGCCCCCAGCACCCTGAGCACTGAGCACCCAGCACCCTGAGTACTGAGCACCCAGCACCATGAGTACTGAGCACCCAGCACCCTGAGTACTGAGCACTCAGCTCCCTGAGTACTGAGAACCGAGCACCCCGAGCACTGAGCACCCAGCACCCTGAGCACTGAGCACCCTGAGGACTGAGTACCCAGCACCCTGAGCACTGAGCACCCAGCACCCTGAGTACTGAGCACCGATCACCCTGAGCACTGAGCACCCAGGACCCCGAGCATTGAGCACCCAGCACCCTGAGTACAGAGCACCCAGCACCCCGAGTACTGAGCACCCAGCACCCCGCGCACTGAGCAGCCAGCACCCTGAGTACTGAGCACCCTGAGTACTGAGCACCGATCACCCTGAGCACTGAGCACCCAGCACGCTGAGTACTGAGCACCCAGCACCCTGAGCACTGAGCACCAAGCACCCTGAGCACTGAGCACCCAGCACCCTGAGTACTGAGCACCCAGCCCCCTGAGTACTGAGTACCCAGCACCCTGAGCACTGAGCACCCAGCACCCTGAGTACTGAGCACCGAGCACCCTGAATACTGAGCACCCAGGACGCTTAGTACTGAGCACCCAGCACCCTGAGCACTGAGCACCCAGCACCCTGAGTACTGAGCACCCAGCACCACCCTCAGCACTGAGCACCCAGCACCCCGAGCAAGGAGCACCCAGCACCCCGAGCACTGAGCACCCAGCACCCTGAGTACTGAGCACCCAGCACCCTGAGTACTGAGCACTGAGCACCCCGAGTACTGAGCACCCATCACCCCGAGCACTGAGCACCCAGCAACCTGAGTACTGAGAAGAGATCACCCTGAGTACTGAGCCCCCAGCACCCTGAGTACTGAGCACCCAGCACCCCGAGCACTGAGCACCCAGCACCACGAGAATGAGCACCTAGCACCCTGAATACTGAGATCCGAGCACCCTGAGTACTGAGCACCCAGCACCCTGAGTACTGAGCCCCCAGCACCCTGAGAACTGAGCACCCAGCACCCCGAGCACTGAGCACCCAGCACCCGGAGAATGAGCACCCAGCACCCTGAGTACTGAGCACCCAGCACCCTGAGTACTGAGCACTAAGCACCCAGAGCACTGAGCACCCAGCAACCCGAGCACGGAGCACCCAGGACCCCGAGCACTGAGTACTGAGCACCCAGCACCCTCAGTACTGAGCACCGAGCTCCCCGAGCACTGAGCACCCTGAGTACTGAGCACCCAGCACCCCGATCACTGAGCACCCAGCACCCTGAGCACTGATCACCCAGCACCCTGAGAACTGAGCACCCAGCACCCTGAGTACTGAGCACCCAACAACCAGAGTACTGAGCACCCAGCACCCTGAGCACTGAGCACCCAGCACCCTGAGTACTGAGCACCCAGCACCCTGAGTACTGAGCACCCAGCACCCTGAGCACTGAGCACTGAGCACCCAACACCCTGAGCACTGAGCACTGAGCACCCAGCACCCCGAGCACTGAGCACCCAGCACCCCGAGCACTGAGCAGCCAGCACCCTGAGCACTGAGCACCCAGCACCCTGAGCACTGAGCACCCAGCCCCCTGAGTACTGAGCACCCAGCACCATGAGTACTGAGCACCCAGCACCCTGAGTACTGAGCACTCAGCACCCTGAATACTGAACACCGAGCACCCCGAGCACTGAGCACCCAGCACCCTGAGCACTGAGCACCCTGAGGACTGCGCACCCAGCACCCTGAGCACTGAGCACCCAGCACCCTGAGTACTGAGCACCGATCACCCTGAGCACTGAGCACCCAGGACCCCGAGCACTGAGCACCCAGCACCCTGAGCACTGAGCACCCAGCACCCCGAGTACTGAGCACCCAGCACCCCGAGTACTGAGCACCGAGCACCCCGAGCACTGAACACCCAGCACCCTGAGTACTGAGCACCCAGCACCCTGAGTACTAATCACTGAGCACCCCTAGTACTGAGCACCCAGCACCCCGAGCACTGAGCACCCTTCAATCTGATTACTGAGAACAGATCACCCTGAGTACTGAGCACCCAGCACCCTGAGTACTGAGCCCCCAGCACCCTGAGTACTGAGCACCCAGCACCCCGAGCACTGAGCACCCAGCACCCCGATAATGAGCACCCAGCACCCTGAGTACTGAGAACCGAGCACCCTGAGTACTGAGCACCCAGCACCCTGAGTACTGAGCCCCGAGCACCCTGAGTACTGAGCACCCAGCACCCCGAGCACTGAGCAAACAGCACCCCGAGAATGAGCACCCAGCACCCTGAGTACTGAGCACCCAGCACCCTGAGTACTGAGCACTAAGCACCCCGAGCACTGAGCGCCCAGCACCCCGAGCATGGAGCACCCAGGACCCCGAGCACTGAGTACTGAGCACCCAGCACCCTGAGTACTGAGCACCGAGCTCCCCGAGCACTGAGCACCCTGAGTACTGAGCACCCAGCACCCCGATCACTGAGCACCGAGCTCCCCGAGCACTGAGCACCCTGAGTACTGAGCACCCAGGACCCTGAGCACTGAGCACCGAGCACCCCGAGCACTGAGCACCCAGCACCCTGAGCACTCAGCACCTAGCACCCCGAGCACTGAGCACCCAGCACCCTGAGCACTGAGCACCCAGCACCCTGAGCATGGAGTACCCCGAGGACTGAGCACCCAGCACCCTTAGAACTGAGCACCCAGCACCTTGAGTACTGAGCACCGAGCACCTCGAGCACTAAGCACCCAGCACCCTGAGTACTGAGCACACAGCACCCTGAGTACTGAGCACCCAGCACCCCGAGCACGTAGCACCCAGCACCCTGAGTACTGAGCACCCAACACCCAGAGTACTGAGCACCCAGCACCCCGGTACTGAGCACCCAGCACCCCGAGCACTGAGCACCCAGCGCCCCGAGCACTGAGCACCCAGCACCCCGAGCACTGAGCACTGAGCACCCTGAGCACTGAGTACTGAGCACTGAGCACCCTGAGTACTGAGCACCCAGCACCCCGAGTACTGAGCACCCAGCACCCCGAGCACTGAGCACCCAGCGCCCCGAGCACTGAGCACCCAGCACCCCGAGCACTGAGCACTGAGCACCCTGAGCAATGAGCAAACAGCACCCCGAGTACTGAGCACTGAGCACCCTGAGTACTGAGCACCAAGCACTCCGAGTACTGAGCACTGAGCACCCTGAGTACTGAGCACCCAGCACCCTGAGCACTGAGCTCCCAGCACCCTGAGTAATGAGCACTGAGATCCCTGAGTACTGAGCACCGAGCACCCTGAGTACTGAGCACCCAGCACCCTGATCACTGAGCACGGAGCACCCCGAGGACTGAGCACCGAGCACCCCGAGCACTGAGCACCCAGCACCCTGAGCACTGAGCACCCTGAGGACTGAGTACCCAGCACCCTGAGCACTGAGCACCCAGCACCCTGAGTACTGAGCACCGATCACCCTGAGCACTGAGCACCCAGGACCCCGAGCACTGAGCACCCAGCACCCTGAGTACAGAGCACCCAGCTCCCCGAGTACTGAGCACCCAGCACAGCGAGCACTGAGCAGCCAGCACCCTGAGTACTGAGCACCCTGAGTACGGAGCACCGATCACCCTGAGCACTGAGCACCCAGCACCCTGAGTACTGAGCACCCAGCACCCTGAGCACTGAGCACCAAGCACCCTGAGCACTGAGCAAACAGCACCCTGAGTACTGAGTACCCAGCACCCTGAGTACTGAGTACCCAGCACCCTGAGCACTGAGCACCCAGCACCCTGAGTACTGAGCACCGAGCACCCTGAGTACTGAGCACCCAGCACCCTTAGTACTGAGCACCCAGCACCCTGAGCACTGAGCACCCAGCACCCTGAGTACTGAGCACCCAGCACCACCCTCAGCACTGAGCACCCAGCACCCCGAGCACTGAGCACCCAGCACCCTGAGCACTGAGCACCCAGCACCCCGAGTACTGAGAACCCAGCACCCCGAGTACTGAGCACCGAGCACCCCGAGCACTAAGCACCCAGCACCCTGAGTACTGAGCACCCAGCACCCTGAGTACTGAGCACTGAGTACCCCGAGTACTGAGCACCCATCACCCCAAGCACTGAGCACCCAGCAACCTGAGTACTGAGAACAGATCACCCTGAGTACTGAGCACCCAGCACCCTGAGTACTGAGCCCCCAGCACCCTGAGTACTGAGCACCCAGCACCCCGAGCACTGAGCACTGAGCACCCAACAAACTGAGCACTGAGCACTGAGCACCCAGCACCCCGAGCACTGAGCACTCAGCACCCCGAGCACTGAGCACCCAGCACCCTGAGCACTGAACACCCAGCACCCTGAGCACTGAGCACCCAGCACCCTGAGTACTGAGCACCCAGCACCATGAGAACTGAGCACCCAGCACCCTGAGTACTGAGCACTCAGCACCCTGAGTACTGAGCACCGAGCACCCCGAGCACTGAGCACCCAGCACCCTGAGCACTGAGCACCCTGAGGACTGAGTACCCAGCACCCTGAGCACTGAGCACCCAGCACCCTGAGTACTGAGCACCGATCACCCTGAGCACTGAGCACCCAGGACCCCGAGCACTGAGCACCCAGCACCCTGAGTACAGAGCACCCAGCTCCCCGAGTACTGAGCACCCAGCACAGCGAGCACTGAGCAGCCAGCACCCTGAGTACTGAGCACCCTGAGTACGGAGCACCGATCACCCTGAGCACTGAGCACCCAGCACCCTGAGTACTGAGCACCCAGCACCCTGAGCACTGAGCACCAAGCACCCTGAGCACTGAGCAAACAGCACCCTGAGTACTGAGTACCCAGCACCCTGAGTACTGAGCACCGAGCACCCTGAGTACTGAGCACCCAGCACCCTTAGTACTGAGCACCCAGCACCCTAAGCACTGAGCACCGAGCACCCGGAGTACTGAGCACCCAGCACCCCGAGTACTGAGCACCGAGCACCCCGAGCACTGAGCACCCAGCACCCTGAGTACTGAGCACCCAGCACCCTGAGTACTGAGCACTGAGCACCCCGAGTACTGAGCACCCATCACCCCGAGCACTGAGCACCCAGCACCCGGAGTACTGAGCACCCAGCACCCCGAGTACTGAGCACCGAGCACCCCGAGCACTGAGCACCCAGCCCCCTGAGTACTGAGCACCCAGCACCCTGAGTACTGAGCACTGAGCACCCCGAGTACTGAGCACCCATCACCCCGAGCACTGAGCACCCAGCAACCTGAGTACTGAGAACAGATCACCCTGAGTACTGAGCACCCAGCACCCTGAGTACTGAGCACCCAGCACCACCCTCAGCACTGAGCACCCAGCACCCCGAGCACTGAGCACCCAGCACCCTGAGCACTGAGCAAACAGCACCCCGAGAATGAGCACCCAGCACCCTGAGTACTGAGCACCCAGCACCCTGAGTACTGAGCACTAAGCACCCCGAGCACTGAGCGCCCAGCACCCCGAGCACGGAGCACCCAGGACCCCGAGCACTGAGTACTGAGCACCCAGCACCCTGAGTACTGAGCACCGAGCTCCCCGAGCACTGAGCACCCTGAGTACTGAGCACCCAGCACCCCGATCACTGAGCACCGAGCTCCCCGAGCACTGAGCACCCTGAGTACTGAGCACCCAGGACCCTGAGCACTGAGCACCGAGCACCCCGAGCACTGAGCACCCAGCACCCTGAGCACTCAGCACCTAGCACCCCGAGCACTGAGCACCCAGCACCCTGAGCACTGAGCACCCAGCACCCTGAGCATGGAGTACCCCGAGGACTGAGCACCCAGCACCCTTAGAACTGAGCACCCAGCACCTTGAGTACTGAGCACCGAGCACCTCGAGCACTAAGCACCCAGCACCCTGAGTACTGAGCACACAGCACCCTGAGTACTGAGCACCCAGCACCCCGAGCACGTAGCACCCAGCACCCTGAGTACTGAGCACCCAACACCCAGAGTACTGAGCACCCAGCACCCGGGTACTGAGCACCCAGCACCCCGAGCACTGAGCACCCAGCGCCCCGAGCACTGAGCACCCAGCACCCCGAGCACTGAGCACTGAGCACCCTGAGCACTGAGTACTGAGCACTGAGCACCCTGATTACTGAGCACCCAGCACCCCGAGTACTGAGCACCCAGCACCCCGAGCACTGAGCACCCAGCGCCCCGAGCACTGAGCACCCAGCACCCCGAGCACTGAGCACTGAGCACCCTGAGCACTGAGCAAACAGCACCCCGAGTACTGAGCACTGAGCACCCTGAGTACTGAGCACCAAGCACTCCGAGTACTGAGCACTGAGCACCCTGAGTACTGAGCACCCAGCACCCTGAGCACTGAGCTCCCAGCACCCTGAGTAATGAGCACTGAGATCCCTGAGTACTGAGCACCGAGCACCCTGAGTACTGAGCACCCAGCACCCTGATCACTGAGCACGGAGCACCCCGAGGACTGAGCACCGAGCACCCCGAGCACTGAGCACCCAGCACCCTGAGCACTGAGCACCCTGAGGACTGAGTACCCAGCACCCTGAGCACTGAGCACCCAGCACCCTGAGTACTGAGCACCGATCACCCTGAGCACTGAGCACCCAGGACCCCGAGCACTGAGCACCCAGCACCCTGAGTACAGAGAACCCAGCTCCCCGAGTACTGAGCACCCAGCACAGCGAGCACTGAGCAGCCAGCACCCTGAGTACTGAGCACCCTGAGTACGGAGCACCGATCACCCTGAGCACTGAGCACCCAGCACCCTGAGTACTGAGCACCCAGCACCCTGAGCACTGAGCACCAAGCACCCTGAGCACTGAGCAAACAGCACCCTGAGTACTGAGTACCCAGCACCCTGAGTACTGAGTACCCAGCACCCTGAGCACTGAGCACCCAGCACCCTGAGTACTGAGCACCGAGCACCCTGAGTACTGAGCACCCAGCACCCTTAGTACTGAGCACCCAGCACCCTGAGCACTGAGCACCCAGCACCCTGAGTACTGAGCACCCAGCACCACCCTCAGCACTGAGCACCCAGCACCCCGAGCACTGAGCTCCCAGCACCCTGAGCACTGAGCACCCAGCACCCCGAGTACTGAGCACCCAGCACCCCGAGTACTGAGCACCGAGCACCCCGAGCACTAAGCACCCAGCACCCTGAGTACTGAGCACCCAGCACCCTGAGTACTGAGCACTGAGTACCCCGAGTACTGAGCATACATCACCCCAAGCACTGAGCACCCAGCAACCTGAGTACTGAGAACAGATCACCCTGAGTACTGAGCACCCAGCACCCTGAGTACTGAGCCCCCAGCACCCTGAGTACTGAGCACCCAGCACCCCGAGCACTGAGCACTGAGCACCCAACAAACTGAGCACTGAGCACTGAGCACCCAGCACCCCGAGCACTGAGCACTCAGCACCCCGAGCACTGAGCACCCAGCACCCTGAGCACTGAACACCCAGCACCCTGAGCACTGAGCACCCAGCACCCTGAGTACTGAGCACCCAGCACCATGAGAACTGAGCACCCAGCACCCTGAGTACTGAGCACTCAGCACCCTGAGTACTGAGCACCGAGCACCCCGAGCACTGAGCACCCAGCACCCTGAGCACTGAGCACCCTGAGGACTGAGTACCCAGCACCCTGAGCACTGAGCACCCAGCACCCTGAGTACTGAGCATCCAGCACCCTGAGCACTGAGCACCCAGGACCCCGAGCACTGAGCACCCAGCACCCTGAGTACAGAGCACCCAGCTCCCCGAGTACTGAGCACCCAGCACAGCGAGCACTGAGCAGCCAGCACCCTGAGTACTGAGCACCCTGAGTACGGAGCACCGATCACCCTGAGCACTGAGCACCCAGCACCCTGAGTACTGAGCACCCAGCAACCTGAGCACTGAGCACCAAGCACCCTGAGCACTGAGCAAACAGCACCCTGAGTACTGAGTACCCAGCACCCTGAGTACTGAGCACCGAGCACCCTGAGTACTGAGCTACCAGCACCCTTAGTACTGAGCACCCAGCACCCTAAGCACTGAGCACCCAGCACCCTGAGTACTGAGCACCCAGCACCACCCTCAGCACTGAGCACCCAGCACCCCGAGCACTGAGCACCCAGCACCCTGAGCACTGAGCACCCAGCACCCGGAGTACTGAGCACCCAGCACCCTGAGTACTGAGCCCCCAGCACCTTGAGTACTGAGCACCAAGCACCCCGAGCACTGAGCACCCAGCACCCCGAGAATGAGAACCCAGCACCCTGAGTACTGAGCACCCAGCACCCTGAGTACTGAGCACTAAGCACCCAGAGCACTGAGCACCCAGCACCCCGAGCACGGAGCACCCAGGACCAGGAGCACTGAGTACTGAGCACCCAGCACCCTGAGTACTGAGCACAGAGCTCCCCGAGCACTGAGCACCCTGAGTACTGAGCACCCAGCACCCCGATCACTGAGCACCCAGCACCCTGAGTACTGAGCACCCAGCACCCTGAGTACAGAGCACCCAGCACCCTGAGAACTGAGCACCCAGCACCCTGAGCAATGAGCACCCAGCACCCCGAGCACGGAGCACCCAGGACCCAGTGTACTGAGCACCCAACACCCAGAGTACTGAGCACCCAGCACCCTGAGTACTGAGCACCCAGCACCCTGAGTACTGAGCACCCAGCACCCTGAGTACTGAGCCCCCAGCACCCTGAGTACTGAGCTCCCATCACCCCGAGCACTGAGCACCCAGCACCCCGAGAATGAGCAGCCAGCACCCTGAGTACTGAGCACCCAGCACCCTGAGTACTGAGCACTAAGCACCCAGAGCACTGAGCACCCAGCACCCCGAGCACGGAGCACCCAGGACCCTGAGCACTGAGTACTGAGCACCCAGCACCCTGAGTACTGAGCACAGAGCTCCCCGAGCACTGAGCACCCTGAGTACTGAGCACCCAGCACCCCGATCACTGAGCACCCAGCACCCTGAGTACTGAGCACCCAGCACCCTGAGTACTGAGCACCCAACACCCTGAGCACTGAGCACCCAGCACCCTGAGCAATGAGCACCCAGCACCCCGAGCACGGAGCACCCAGCACCCTGTGTACTGAGCACCCAACACCCAGAATACTGAGCACCCAGCACCCTGAGCACTGAGCACCCAGCACCCTGAGTACTGAGCACCCAGCACCCTGAGTACTGAACAACCAGCACACTGAGCACTGAGCACTGAGCACCCAGCACCCTGAGTACTGAGCAATAAGCACCCAGAGCACTGAGCACCCAGCGCCCCGAGCACTGAGCACCTAGCACCCTGAGCACTGAGCACCCAGCACCCTGAGCACTGAGCACCCAGCCCCCTGAGTACTGAGCACCCAGCACCATGAGTACTGAGCACCCAGCACCCTGAGTACTGAGCACTCAGCACCCTGAGTACTGAGCACCGAGCACCCCGAGCACTGAGCACCCAGCACCCTGAGCACTGAGCACCCTGAGGACTGAGCACCCAGCACCCTGAGCACTGAGCACCCAGCACCCTGAGTACTGAGCACCGATCACCCTGAGCACTGAGCACCCAGGACCCCGAGCACTGAGCACCCAGCACCCTGAGTACAGAGCATCCAGCAACCCGAGTACTGAGCACCCAGCACCCCGAGCACTGAGCACCCAGCACCCTGAGTACTGAGCATCCTGAGTACTGAGCACCGATCACCCTGAGCACTGAGCACCCAGCACCCTGAGTACTGAGCACCCAGCACCCTGAGCACTGAGCACCCAGCACCCTGAGCACTGAGCATCCAGCACAGTGAGTACTGAGCACCCAGCACACTGAGTACTGAGCACCCAGCACCCTTAGTACTGAGCACCCAGCACCCTGAGCACTGAGCACCCAGCACATTGAGCACTGAGTACCCAGCACCCTGAGCACTGAGCACTCAGCACCCTGAGTACTGAGCACCGAGCACCCTGAGTACTGAGCACCCAGCACCCTTAGTACTGAGCACCCAGCACCCTGAGCACTGAGCACCCAGCACCCTGAGTACTGAGCACCCAGCACCACCCTCAGCACTGAGCACCCAGCACCCCGAGCACTGAGCACCCAGCACCCAGAGCACTGAGCACCCAGCACCCCGAGTACTGCGCACCCAGCACCCCGAGTACTGAGCACCGAGCACCCCGAGCACTGAACACCCAGCACCCTGAGTACTGACCACCCAGCACCCTGAGTACTGAGCACTGAGCACCCCGAGTACTGAGCACCCAGCACCCCGAGCACTGAGCACCCAGCAACCTGAGTACTGAGAACAGATCACCCTGAGTACTGAGCACCCAGCACCCTGAGTACTGAGCCCCCAGCACAATGATTACTGAGCACCCAGCACCCCGAGAACTGAGCAATAAGGACCCCGAGAATGAGCACCCAACACCCTGAGTACTGAGAACCGAGCACCCTGAGTACTGAGCACCTAGCACCCTGAGTACTGAGCCCCCAGCACCCTGAGTACTGAGCACCCAGCACCCTGAGCACTGAGCACCCAGCACCCCGAGAATGAGCACCCAGCACCCTGAGTACTGAGCACCCAGCACCCTGAGTACTGAGCACTAAGCACCCAGAGCACTGAGCACCCAGCACCCCGAGCACGGAGCACCCAGGACCCCGAGCACTGAGTACTGAGCACTGAGCACCCTGAGTACTGAGCACCCAGCACCCCGATCACTGAGCACCCAGCACCCTGAGCACTGAGCACCCAGCACCCTGAGCACTGAGCACCCAGCACCCTGAGTACTGAGCACCCAGCACGCTGAGTACTGAGCACCCAGCACCCCGAGCACTGAGCACCCAGCACCCTGAGTACTGAGCACTGAGCACCCAGCACCCCGAGCACTGAGGACCCAGCACACTGTGTACTGAGCACTGAGCACCCTGAGTACTAAGCACCCAGCACCCTGAGTACTGAGCACCCAGCACCCCGAGTACTGAGCACTGAGCACCCTGAGAACTGATCACCCAGCACCCTGAGCACTGAGCACTGAGAACCCTGAGTACTGAGCACCGAGCACCCTGAGTACTGAGCACCCAGCACCCTGAGCACTGAGCACGGAGCACCCCGAGGACTGAGCACCCAGCACCCTGAGCACTGAGCACCCAGCACCTTGAGTACTGAGCACCCAGCACCCTGAGCACTGAGCACACAGCACCCCGAGCACTGAGCACCCAGCACCCCGAGCACTGAGCACCCAGCACCCTGAGTACTGAGCACCAAACACCCAGAGTACTGAGCACCCAGCACCCTGAGCACTGAGCACTGAGCACCCAACACCCCGAGCACTGAGCACCCAGCACCCCGAGCACTGAGCACCCAGAACCCTGAGCACTGAGCACCCAGCACCCTGAGCACTGAGCAGCCAGCCCCCTGAGTACTGAGCACCCAGCACCATGAGTACTGAGCACCCAGCATCCTGAGTACTGAGCACTCAGCACCCTGAGTACTGAGCACCGAGCACCCCGAGCACTGAGCACCCAGCACTCTGAGCACTGAGCACCCTGAGGACTGCGCACCCAGCCCCCTGAGCACTGAGCATCCAGCACCCTGATACTGAGCACCCAGGACCCCGAGCACTGAGCACCCAGCACCCTGAGTACAGAGCACCCAGCACACCGAGTACTGAGCACCCAGCACCCCGAGCACTGAGCACCCAGCACCCTGATTACTGAGCACCCTGAGTACTGAGCACCGATCACCCTGAGCACTGAGCACCCAGCACCCTGAGTACTGAGCACCCAGCACCCTGAGCACTGAGCACCCAGCACCCTGAGCACTGAGCACCCAGCACAGTGAGTACTGAGCACCCAGCACCCTGAGTACTGAGTACCCAGCACCCTGAGCACTGAGCACCCAGCACCCTGAGTACTGAGCACCCAGCACCCTGAGTACTGAGCATCCAGCACCCTTAGTACTGAGCACCCAGCACCCTGAGCACTGAGCACCCAGCACCCTGAGTACTGAGCACCCAGCACCACCCTCAGCACTGAGCACCCAGCACCCCGAGCACTGAGCACCCAGCACCCTGAGCACTGAGCACCCAGCACCCCGAGTACTGAGCACCCAGCACCCCGAGTACTGAGCACCGAGCACCCCGAGCACTGAACACCCAGCACCCTGAGTACTGAGCACCCAGCACCCTGAGAACTGAGCACTGAGCACCCTGAGTACTGAGCACCCAGCACCCCGAGCACTGAGCACCCTGCAACCTGAGTACTGAGAACAGATCACCCTGAGTACTGAGCACCCAGCACCCGGAGTACTGAGCCACCAGCACCCTGAGTACTGAGCACCCAGCACCCCGAGCACTGAGCACTCATCACCGCGAGAATGAGCACCCAGCACCCTCAGTACTGAGAACCGAGCACCCTGAGTACTGAGCACCCAGCACCCTGAGTACTGAGCCCCCAGCACCCTGAGTACTGAGCACCCAGCACCCCGAGCACTGAGCACCCAGCACCCCGAGAATGAGCACCCAGCACCCTGAGTACTGAGCACCCAGCACCCTGAGTACTGAGCACTAAACACCCAGAGCACTGAGCGCCCAGCACCCCGAGCACGGAGCACCCAGGACCCCGAGCACTGAGTACTGAGCACCCAGCACCCTGAGTACTGAGCACCGAGCTCCCCGAGCACTGAGCACCCTGAGTACTGAGCACCCAGCACCCCGATCACTGAGCACCCAGCGCCCCGAGCACTGAGCACCCAGCACCCCGAGCACTGAGCACTGAGCACCCTGAGCACTGAGCAAACAGCACCCCGAGTACTGAGCACTGAGCACCCTGAGTACTGAGCACCAAGCACTCCGAGTACTGAGCACTGAGCACCCTGAGTACTGAGCACCCAGCACCCTGAGCACTGAGCACCCAGCACCCTGAGTAATGAGCACTGAGAACCCTGAGTACTGAGCACCGAGCACCCTGAGTACTGAGCACCCAGCACCCTGATCACTGAGCACGGAGCACCCTGAGGACTGAGCACCCGGCAACCTGAGCACTGAGCACCCAGCACCTTGAGTACTGAGCACCGAGCACCCCGAGAACTGAGCACCCTGAGTACTGAGCACAGAGCTCCCCGAGCACTGAGCACCCTGAGTACTGAGCACCCAGGACCCCGATCACTGAGCACCCAGCACCCTGTGTACTGAGCACCCAGCACCCTGAGTACTGAGCACCCAGCACCCTGAGCACTGAGCACCCAGCACCCTGAGCAATGAGCACCCAGCACCCCGAGCACGGAGCACCCAGCACCCTGTGTACTGAGCACCCAACACCCAGAGTACTGAGCACCCAGCACCCTGAGTACTGAGCACCCAGCACCCTGAGTACTGAGCACCCAGCACCCTGAGTACTGAGCCCCCAGCACCCTGAGTACTGAGCACCCAGCACCCCGAGCACTGAGCACCCAGCACCCCGAGAATGAGCACCCAGCACCCTGAGTACTGAGCACCCAGCACCCTGAGTACTGAGCACTAAGCACCCAGACCACTGAGCACCCAGCACCCCGAGCACGGAGCACCCAGGACCCTGAGCACTGAGTACTGAGCACCCAGCACCCTGAGTACTGAGCACAGAGCACCCAGCACCCTAAGTACTGAGCACCCAGCACCCTGAGCACTGAGCACCCAGCACCCTGAGTACTGAGCACCCAGCACCCTGAGTACTGAACAACCAGCACCCTGAGCACTGAGCACTGAGCACCCAGCACCCTAAGTACTGAGCACTAAGCACCCAGAGCACTGAGCACCCAGCGCCCCGAGCACTGAGCACCTAGCACCCTGAGCACTGAGCACCCAGCACCCTGAGCACTGAGCACCCAGCCCCCTGAGTACTGAGCACCCAGCACCATGAGTACTGAGCACCCAGCACCCTGAGTACTGAGCACTCAGCTCCCTGAGTACTGAGCACTGAGCACCCCGAGCACTGAGCACCCAGCACCCTGAGCACTGAGCACCCTGAGGACTGAGCACCCAGCACCCTGAGCACTGAGCACCGAGCCCCCAGAGTACTGAGCACCGATCACCCTGAGCACTGAGCACCCAGGACCCCGAGCACTGAGCACCCAGCACCCTGAGTACAGAGCATCCAGCACCCCGAGTACTGAGCACCCAGCACCCTGAGCACTGAGCACCCAGCACCCTGAGTACTGAGCATCCTGAGTACTGAGCACCGATCACCCTGAGCACTGAGCACCCAGCACCCTGAGTACTGAGCAGCCAGCACCCTGAGCACTGAGCACCCAGCACCCTGAGCACTGAGCACCCAGCACAGTGAGTACTGAGCACCCAGCACCCTGAGTACTGAGTACCCAGCACCCTGAGCACTGAGCACTCAGCACCCTGAGTACTGAGCACCGAGCACCCTGAGTACTGAGCACCCAGCACCCTTAGTACTGAGCACCCAGCACCCTGAGCACTGAGCACCCAGCACCCTGAGTACTGAGCACCCAGCACCACCCTCAGCACTGAGCACCCAGCACCCCGAGCACTGAGCACCCAGCACCCCGAGTACTGCGCACCCAGCACCCCGAGTACTGAGCACCGAGCACCCCGAGCACTGAACACCCAGCACCCTGAGTACTGAGAACAGATCACCCTGAGTACTGAGCACCCAGCACCCTGAGTACTGAGCCCCCAGCACCCTGAGTACTGAGCACCCAGCACACCGAGCACTGAGCACCCAGCACCCCGAGAATGAGCACCCAGCACCCTGAGTACTGAGCACCCAGCACCCTGAGTACTGAGCACTAAACACCCAGAGCACTGAGCGCCCAGCACCCCGAGCACGGAGCACCCAGGACCCCGAGCACTGAGTACTGAGCACCCAGCACCCTGAGTACTGAGCACCGAGCTCCCCGAGCACTGAGCACCCTGAGTACTGAGCACCCAGCACCCCGATCACTGAGCACCCAGCGCCCCGAGCACTGAGCACCCAGCACCCTGAGCACTGAGCAAACAGCACCCCGAGTACTGAGCACTGAGCACCCTGAGTACTGAGCACCAAGCACTCCGAGTACTGAGCACTGAGCACCCTGAGTACTGAGCACCCAGCACCCTGAGCACTGAGCACCCAGCACCCTGAGTAATGAGCACTGAGAACCCTGAGTACTGAGCACCGAGCACCCTGAGTACTGAGCACCCAGCACCCTGATCACTGAGCACGGAGCACCCTGAGGACTGAGCACCCGGCACCCTGAGCACTGAGCACCCAGCACCTTGAGTACTGAGCACCGAGCACCCCGAGCACTGAGCACCCAGCACCCTGAGTACTGAGCACCCTGCACCCTGAGCACAGAGCACCCAGCACCCTGAGCACTGAGCACGCAGCACCCCGAGCACTGAGCACCCAGCACCCTGAGTACTGAGCACAGAGCACCCTGAGCACTGAGCACCCAAAACTCTGAGCACTGAGCACCCAGCACGCTGAGTACTGAGCACTGAGCACACAGCACCCTGAGTACTGAGCAACCAGCACCTCGTGCACTAAGCACCCAGCGCCCTGAGCACTGAGCACCCAGCACCCCGAGCACTGAGCACTGAGCACACTGAGCACTGAGCACCCAGCACCCTGAGTACTGAGCACTGAGCACCCTGAGTACTGAGCACCCAGCACCCTGAGCACTGAGCACCCAGCACCCTGAGTACTGAGCACCCAGCACCACCCTCAGCACTGAGCACCCAGCACCCCGAGCACTGAGCACCCAGCACCCAGAGCACTGAGCACCCAGCACCCCGAGTACTGCGCACCCAGCACCTCGAGTACTGAGCACCGAGCACCCCGAGCACTGAACACCCAGCACCCTGAGTACTGAGCACCCAGCACCCTGAGTACTGAGCACTGAGCACCCCGAGTACTGAGCACCCAGCACCCTGAGTACTGAGCACCCAGCACCCTGAGTACTGAGCCCCCAGCACCCCGAGAATGAGCACCCAACACCCTGAGTACTGAGAACCGAGCACCCTGAGTACTGAGCACCCAGCACCCTGAGTACTGAGCCCCCAGCACACTGAGTACTGAGCACCCAGCACCCCGAGCACTGAGCACCCAGCACCCCGAAAATGAGCACCCAGCACCCTGAGTACTGAGCACCCAGCACCCTGAGTACTGAGCACTAAGCACCCAGAGCACTGAGCACCCAGCACCCCGAGCACGGAGCACCCAGGACCCCGAGCACTGAGTACTGAGCACTGAGCACCCTGAGTACTGAGCACCCAGCACCCCGATCACTGAGCACCCAGCACCCTGAGAACTGAGCACCCAGCACCCTGAGCACTGAGCACCCAGCACCCTGAGTACTGAGCACCCAGCACGCTGAGTACTGAGCACCCAGCACCCCGAGCACTGAGCACCCAGCACCCTGAGTACTGAGCACTGAGCACCCACAACCCCGAGCACTGAGGACCCAGCACCCTGTGTACTGAGCACGGAGCACCCTGAGTACTAAGCACCCAGCACCCTGAGTACTGAGCACCCAGCACCCCGAGTACTGAGCACTGAGCACCCTGAGCACTGAGCACCCAGCACCCTGAGCACTGAGCACTGAGAACCCTGAGTACTGAGCACCGAGCACCCTGAGTACTGAGCACCCAGCACCCTGAGCACTGAGCACGGAGCACCCCGAGGACTGAGCACCCAGCACCCTGAGCACTGAGCACCCAGCACCTTGAGTACTGAGCACCCAGCACCCTGAGCACTGAGCACACAGCACCCCGAGCACTGAGCACCCAGCACCCCGAGCACTGAGCACCCAGCACCCTGAGTACTGAGCACCCAACACCCAGAGTACTGAGCACCCAACACCCTGAGCACTCAGCACCCAGCACGCTGAGTACTGAGCACCCAGCACCCTGAGTACTGAGCACCCAGCACCCTGAGCACTGAGCACTGAGCACCCAACACCCTGAGCACTGAGCACTGAGCACCCATCACCCCGAGCACTGAGCACCCAGCACCCCGAGCACTGAGCACCCAGAACCCTGAGCACTGAGCAGCCAGCCCCCTGAGTACTGAGCACCCAGCACCATGAGTACTGAGCACCAAGCATCCTGAGTACTTAGCACTCAGCACCCTGAGTACTGAGCACCGAGCACCCCGAGCACTGAGCACCCAGCACTCTGAGCACTGAGCACCCTGAGGACTGCGCACCCAGCACCCTGAGCACTGAGCACCCAGCACCCTGAGTACAGAGCACCCAGCACCCCGAGTACTGAGCACCCAGCACCCCGAGCACTGAGCACCCAACACCCTGAGTACTGAGCACCCTGAGTACTGAGCACCGATCACCCTGAGCACTGAGCACCCAGCACCCTGAGTACTGAGCACCCAGCACCCTGAGCACTGAGCACCCAGCACCCTGAGCACTGAGCACCCAGCACAGTGAGTACTGAGCACCCAGCACCCTGAGTACTGAGTACCCAGCACCCTGAGCACTGAGCACCCAGCACCCTGAGTACTGAGCACCCAGCACCCTGAGTACTGAGCACCCAGCACCCTTAGTACTGAGCACCCAGCACCCTGAGCACTGAGCACCCAGCACCCTGAGTACTGAGCACCCAGCACCACCCTCAGCACTGAGCACCCAGCACCCCGAGCACTGAGCACGAAGCACCCTGAGCACTGAGCACCCAGCACCCCGAGTACTGAGCACCCAGCACCCCGAGTACTGAGCACCGAGCACCCCGAGCACTGAACACCCAGCACCCTGAGTACTGAGCGCGAAGCACCCTGAGCACTGAGCACTGAGCACCCCGAGTACTGAGCACCCAGCACCCCGAGCACTGAGCACCCTGCAACCTGAGTACTGAGAACAGATCACCCTGAGTACTGAGCACCCAGCACCCTGAGTACTGAGCCACCAGCACCCTGAGTACTGAGCACCCAGCACCCCGAGCACTGAGCACCCAGCACCCCGAGAATGAGCACCCAGCACCCTCAGTACTGAGAACCGAGCACCCTGAGTACTGAGCACCCAGCACCCTGAGTACTGAGCCCCCAGCACCCTGAGTACTGAGCACCCAGCACCCCGAGCACTGAGCACCCAGCACCCCGAGAATGAGCACGCAGCACCCTGAGTACTGAGCACCCAGCACCCTGAGTACTGAGCAGTAAACACCCAGAACACAGAGCGCCCAGCACCCCGAGCACGGAGCACCCAGGACCCCGAGCACTGAATACTGAGCACCGAGCTCCCCGAGCACTGAGCACCCTGAGTACTGAGCACCCAGCACCCCGATCACTGAGCACCCAGCGCCCCGAGCACTGAGCACCCAGCACCCCGAGCACTGAGCACTGAGCACCCTGAGTACTGAGCACCAACCACTCCGAGTACTGAGCACTGAGCACCCTGAGTACTGAGCACCCAGCACCCTGAGCACTGAGCACCCAGCACCCTGAGTAATGAGCACTGAGAACCCTGAGTACTGAGCACCGAGCACCCTGAGTACTGAGCACCCAGCACCCTGATCACTGAGCACGGAGCACCCCGAGGACTGAGCACCCGGCACCCTGAGCACTGAGCACCCAGCACCTTGATTACTGAGCACCGAGCACCCCGAGCACTGAGCACCCAGCACCCTGAGTACTGAGCACCCAGCACCCTGAGCACAGAGCACCCAGCACCCTGAGCACTGAGCACGCAGCACCCCGAGCACTGAGCACCCAGCACCCTGAGTACTGAGCACAGAGCACACTGAGCACTGAGCACCCAACACTCTGAGCACTGAGCACACAGCACCCTGAGTACTGAGCAACCAGCACCTCGAGCACTGAGCACCCCGCGCCCCCAGCACTGAGCACCCAGCACCCCGAGCACTGAGCACTGAGCACACTGAGCACTGAGCACCCAGCACCCTGAGTACTGAGCACTGAGCACCCTGAGTACTGAGCACCCAGCACCCCGAGTACTGAGCACTGAGCACCCTGAGTACTGAGCACCCAGCACCCTGAGCACTGAGAACCCTGAGTACTGAGCACCGAGCACCCTGAGTACTGAGCACCCAGCACTCTGAGCACTGAGCATGGAGCACCCCGAGGACTGAGCGCACAGCACCCTGAGCACTGAGCACCCAGCACCTTGAGTACTGAGCACCGAGCACCCCGAGCACTGAGCACCCAGCACCCTGAATACTGAGCACCCGGCAACCTGAGTACTGAGCACCCAGCACCCCGAGCACTGAGCACCCAGCACCCCGAGCACTGAGCACCCAGCACCCTGAGTACTGAGCACCCAACACCCAGAGTCCTGAGCACCCAGCACCCTGAGCACTGAGCACCCAGCACCCTGAGTACTGAGCACCCAGGACCCTGAGTACTGAGCACCCAGCACCCTGAGCACTGAGCACCCAACAAACTGAGCACTGAGCACTGAGCACCCAGCACCCCGAGCACTGAGCACCCAGCACCCTGAGCACTGAGCACCCAGCACCCTGAGCACTGAGCACCCAGCCCCCTGAGTACTGAGCACCCAGCACCATGAGAACTGAGCACCCAGCAACCTGAGTACTGAGCACTCAGCACCCTGAGTACTGAGCACCGAGCACCCCGAGCACTGAGCACCCAGCACCCTGAGCACTGAGCACCCTGAGGACTGAGTACCCAGCACCCTGAGCACTGAGCACCCAGCACCCTGAGTACTGAGCACCGATCACCCTGAGCACTGAGCACCCAGGACCCCGAGCACTGAGCACCCAGCACCCTGAGTACAGAGCACCCAGCTCCCCGAGTACTGAGCACCCAGCACAGCGAGCACTGAGCAGCCAGCACCCTGAGTACTGAGCACCCTGAGTACAGAGCACCGATCACCCTGAGCACTGAGCACCCAGCACCCTGAGTACTGATCACCCAGCACCCTGAGCACTGAGCACCAAGCACACTGAGCACTGAGCAAACAGCACCCTGAGTACTGAGTACCCAGCACCCTGAGTACTGAGTACCCAGCACCCTGAGCACTGAGCACCCAGCACCCTGAGTACTGAGCACCGAGAACCCTGAGTACTGAGCACCCAGCACCCTTAGTACTGAGCACCCAGCACCCTGAGTACTGAGCACCCAGCACCACCCTCAGCACTTAGCACCCAGCACCCCGAGCACTGAGCACCCAGCACCCTGAGCACTGAGCACCCAGCACCCCGAGTACTGAGTACCCAGCACCCCGAGTACTGAGCACCGAGCACCCCGAGCACTGAGCACCCAGCACCCTGAGTACTGAGCACCCAGCACCCTGAGTACTGAGCACTGAGCACCCCGAGTACTGAGCACCCATCACCCCGAGCACTGAGCACCCAGCAACCTGAGTACTGAGAACAGATCACCCTGAGTACTGAGCACCCAGCACCCTGAGTACTGAGCCCCCAGCACCCTGAGTACTGAGCACCCAGCACCCCGAGCACTGAGCACCCAGCACCCCGAGAATGAGCACCCAGCACCCTGAATACTGAGAACCGCGCACCCTGAGTACTGAGCACCCAGCACCCTGAGTACTGAGCCCCCAGCACCCTGAGTACTGAGCACCAAACACCCCGAGCACTGAGCACCCAGCACCCCGAGAATGAGCACCCAGCACCCTGAGTACTGAGCACCCAGCACCCTGAGTACTGAGCACTAAGCACCCAGAGCACTGAGCACCCAGCACCCCGAGCACGGAGCACCCAGGACCCCGAGCACTGAGTACTGAGCACCCAGCACCCTGAGTACTGAGCACAGAGCTCCCCGAGCACTGTGCACCCTGAGTACTGAGCACCCAGCACCCCGATCACTGAGCACCCAGCACCCTGAGTACTGAGCACCCAGCACCCTGAGTACTGAGCACCCAGCACCCTGAGCACTGAGCACCCAGCACCCTGAGCAATGAGCACCCAGCACCCTGAGCACGGAGCACCCAGCACCCTGTGTACTGAGCACCCAACACCCAGAGTACTGAGCACCCAGCACACTGAGTACTGAGCATCCAGCACCCTGAGTACTGAGCACCCAGCACCCTAAGTACTGAGCCCCCAGCACCCTGAGTACTGAGCACCCAGCACCCCGAGCACTGAGCAGCCAGCACCCCGAGAATGAGCACCCAGCACCCTGAGTACTGAGCACCCAGCACCCTGAGTACTGAGCACTAAGAACCCAGAGCACTGAGCACCCAGCACCCCGAGCACGGAGCACCCAGGACCCTGAGCACTGAGTACTGAGCACCCAGCACCCTGAGAACTGAGCACCCAACACCCAGAGTACTGAGCACCCAGCACCCTGAGCACTGAGCACCCAGCACCCCGAGCACGGAGCACCCAGGACCCTGAGCACTGAGTACTGAGCACCCAGCACCCTGTGTACTGAGCACCCAACACCCAGAGTACTGAGCACCCAGCACCCTGAGCACTGAGCACCCAGCACCCTGAGAACTGAGCACCCAGCACCCTGAGTACTGAACAACCAGCACCCTGAGCACTGAGCACTGAGCACCCAGCACCCTGAGTACTGAGCACTAAGCACCCAGAGCACTGAGCACCCAGCGCCCCGAGCACTGAGCACCCAGCACCCCGAGCACTGAGCACTGAGCACCCTGAGCACTGAGCACCCAGCACCCCGAGTACTGAGCACTGAGCACCCTGAGTACTGAGCACCAAGCACTCCGAGTAGTGAGCACTGAGCACCCTGAGTACTGAGCACCCAGCACCCTGAGTACTGAGCACCCAACACCGAGAGTACTGAGCACCCAGCACCCTGAGTACTGAGCACCCAGCACCCTGAGTACTGAACACCCAGGACCCTGAGCACTGAGCACTGAGCACCCTGAGCACTGAGTACTGAGCACTGAGCACCCTGAGCACTGGGCACCCAGCACCCCGAGTACTGAGCACCCAGCACCCCGAGCACTGAGCACCCAGCGCCCCGAGCACTGAGCACCCAGCACCCAGAGCACTGAGCACCCAGCACCCCGAGCACTGAGCACCCAGCGCCCCGAGCACTGAGCACCCAGCACCCCGAGCACTGAGCACTGAGCACCCTGAGCACTGAGCACCAAGCACCCCGCGTACTGAGCACTGAGCACACTGAGTACTGAGCACCAAGCACTCCGAGTACTGAGCACTGAGCATCCTGAGTACTGAGCACCCAGCACCCTGAGCACTGAGCACCCAGCACACTGAGAACTGAGCACCCAGCACCCCGAGTACTGAGCACGCAGAACTCTGAGCACTGAGCACCCAGCTCCCCGAGCACTGAGCACTGAGCACCCTGAGCACTGAGCACCCAGCACCCCGAGTGCTGAGCACTGAGCACCCTGAGCACTGAGCACCCAGCACCCCGAGTGCTGAGCACTGAGCACCCTGAGAACTGAGCACCCAGCACCCTGAGCCCTGAGCACTGAGAATCCTAAGTACTGAGCACCGAGCACCCTGAGTACTGAGCACCCAGCACCCTGAGCACTGAGCACGGAGCACCCCGAGGACTGAGCACCCAGCACCCTGAGCACTGAGCACCCAGCACCTTGAGTACTGAGCACCGAGCACCCCGAGCACTGAGCACCCAGCACCCTGAATAATAAGCACCCAGCTCCCTGAGCACTGAGCACCCAGCACCCCGAGCACTGAGCACCCAGCACCCCGAGCACTGAGCCCCCAGCACCCTGAGTACTGAGCATCCAACACCCAGAGTACTGAGCACCCAGCACCCTGAGCACTGAGCACCCAGCACCCTGAGTACTGAGCACCCAGCACCCTGAGTACTGAGCACCTAGCACCCTGAGCACTGAGCACCCAGCACCCTGAGCACTGAGCACTGAGCACCCAACACTCTGAGCACTGAGCACTGAGCACCCAGCACCCCGAGCACTGAGCACCCAGCACCCCGAGCACTGAGCACCTAGCACCCTGAGCACTGAGCACCCAGCACCCTGAGCACTGAGCACCCAGCCCCCTGAGTACTGAGCACCCAGCACCATGAGTACTGAGCACCCAGCACCCTGAGTACTGAGCACTCAGCACCCTGAGTACTGAGCACCGAGCACCCCGAGCACTGAGCACCCAGCACCCTAAGCACTGAGCACCCTGAGGACTGAGCACCCAGCACCCTGAGCACTGAGCACCCAGCACCCTGAGTACTGAGCACCGATCACCCTGAGCACTGAGCACCCAGGACCCCGAGCACTGAGCACCCAGCACCCTGAGTACAGAGCTTCCAGCACCCCGAGTACTGAGCACCCAGCACCCCGAGCACTGAGCACCCAGCACCCTGAGTACTGAGCATCCTGAGTACTGAGCACCGATCACCCTGAGCACTGAGCACCCAGCACCCTGAGTACTGAGCACCCAGCACCCTGAGCACTGAGCACTCAGCACCCTGAGTACTGAGCACCGAGCACCCTGAGTACTGAG
Organism: Microtus oregoni; assembly: GCF_018167655.1. Taxonomy (NCBI): domain Eukaryota; kingdom Metazoa; phylum Chordata; class Mammalia; order Rodentia; family Cricetidae; genus Microtus; species Microtus oregoni. The sequence goes on from NW_024543262.1 coordinate 1,082,360, forward strand.
CACCCAGCACCCTTAGTACTGAGCACCCAGCACCCTGAGCACTGAGCACCCAGCACCCTGAGTACTGAGCACCCAGCATGACCCTCAGCACTGAGCACCCAGCACCCCGAGCACTGAGCACACAGCACCCAGAGCACTGAGCACTCAGCACCCCGAGTACTGCGCACCCAGCACCCCGAGTACTGAGCACCGAGCACCCCGAGCACTGAACACCCAGCACCCTGAGTACTGAGCACCCAGCACCCTGAGTACTGAGCACTGAGCACCCCGAGTACTGAGCACCCAGCACCCCGTGCACTGAGCACCCAGCAACCTGAGTACTGAGAACCGAGCACCCTGAGTACTGAGCACCGAGCACCCTGAGTACTGAGCCCCCAGCACCCTGAGTACTGAGCACCCAGCACCCCGAGCGCTGAGCACTCAGCACCCCGAGAATGAGCACCCAGCAGCCTGAGTACTGAGCCCCCAGCACCTTGAGTACTGAGCACCCAGCACCCTGAGCACTGAGCACCCAGCACCCCGAGAATGAGCACCCAGCACCCTGAGTACTGAGCACCAAGCACCCTGAGTACTGAGCACTAAGCACCCAGAGCACTGAGCACCCAGCACCCCGAGCACGGAGCACCCAGGACCCCGAGCACTGAGTACTGAGCACTGAGCACCCTGAGTACTGAGCACCCAGCACCCCGATCACTGAGCACCCAGCACCCCGAGCACTGAGCACCCAGCACCCTGAGTACTGAGCACTGAGCACCCAGCACCCCGAGCACTGAGGACCCAGCACCCTGTGTACTGAGCACTGAGCACCCTGAGTACTAAGCACCCAGCACCCTGAGTACTGAGCACCCAGCACCCCGAGTACTGAGCACTGAGCACCCTGAGAACTGAGCACCCAGCACCCTGAGCACTGAGCACTGAGAACCCTGAGTACTGAGCACCGAGCACCCTGAGTACTGAGCACCCAGCACCCTGAGCACTGAGCACGTAGCGCCCCGAGGACTGAGCACCCAGCATCCTGAGCACTGAGCACCCAGCACCTTGAGTACTGAGCACCCAGCACCCTGAGCACTGAGCACACAGCACCCCGAGCACTGAGCACCCAGCACCCCGAGCACTGAGCACCCAGCACCCTGAGTACTGAGCACCCAACACCCAGAGTACTGAGCACCCAGCACCCTGAGCATTCAGCACCCAGCACCCTGAGTACTGAACACCCAGCACCCTGAGTACTAAGCACCCAGCACCCTGAGCACTGAGCACTGAGCACCCAACACCCTGAGCACTGAGCACTGAGCACCCATTACCCCGAGCACTGAGCACCCAGCACCCCGAGCACTGAGCACCCAGAACCCTGAGCACTGAGCACCCAGCACCCTGAGCACTGAGCAGCCAGCCCCCTGAGTACTGAGCACCCAGCACCATGAGTACTGAGCACCCAGCATCCTGAGTACTGAGCACTCAGCACCCTGAGTACTGAGCACCGAGCAACCCGAGCACTGAGCACCCAGCACTCTGAGCACTGAGCACCCTGAGGACTGCGCACCCAGCACCCTGAGCACTGAGCATCCAGCACCCTGAGACTGAGCACCCAGGACCCCGAGCACTGAGCACCCAGCACCCTGAGTACAGAGCACTCAGCACCCCGAGTACTGAGCACCCAGCACCCCGAGCACTGAGCACCCAGCACCCTGAGTACTGAGCACCCTGAGTACTGAGCACCGATCACCCTGAGCACTGAGCACCCAGCACCCTGAGTACTGAGCACCCAGCACCCTGAGAACTGAGCACCCAGCACCCTGAGCACTGAGCACCCAGCACAGTGAGTACTGAGCACCCAGCACCCTGAGTACTGAGTACCCAGCACCCTGAGCACTGAGCACCCAGCACCCTGAGTACTGAGCACCCAGCACCCTGAGTACTGAGCACCCAGCACCCTTAGTACTGAGCACCCAGCACCCTGAGCACTGAGCACCCAGCACCCTGAGTACTGAGCACCCAGCACGACCCTCAGCACTGAGCACCCAGCACCCCGAGCACTGAGCACCCAGCACCCTGAGCACTGAGCACACAGCATCCCGAGTACTGAGCACCCAGCACCCCGAGTACTGAGCACCGAGCACCCCGAGCACTGAACACCCAGCACCCTGAGTACTGAGCACCCAGCACCCTTAGTACTGAGCAAGCAGCACCCTGAGCACTGAGCACCCTGCAACCTGAGTACTGAGAACAGATCACCCTGAGTACTGAGCACCCAGCACCCTGAGTACTGAGCCACCAGCACCCTGAGTACTGAGCACCCATCACCCCGAGCACTGAGCACCCAGCACCCCGAGAATGAGCACCCAGCACCCTCAGTACTGAGAACCGAGCACCCTGATTACTGAGCACCCAGCACCCTGAGTACTGAGCCCCCAGCACCCTGAGTACTGAGCACCCAGCACCCCGCGCACTGAGCACCCAGCACCCCGAGAATGAGCACCCAGCACCCTGAGTACTGAGCACCCAGCACCCTGAGTACTGAGCACTAAACACCCAGAGCACTGAGCGCCCAGCACCCCGAGCACGGAGCACCCAGGACCCCGAGCACTGAGTACTGAGCACCCAGCACCCTGAGTACTGAGCACCGAGCTCCCCGAGCACTGAGCACCCTGAGTACTGAGCACCCAGCACCCCGATCACTGAGCACCCAGCACCCTGATCACTGAGCACCCAGCACCCTGAGCACTGAGCACCCAGCACCCTGAGTACTGAGCACGGAGCACGCTGATTACTGAGCACCCAGCACCCCGAGCACTGAGCACCCAGCACCCTGAGTACTGAGCACTGAGCACCCAGCACCCCGAGCACTGAGCACCCAGCACCCTGTGTACTGAGCACTGAGCACCCTGAGTACTAAGCACCCTGCACCCTGAGTACTGAGCACCCAGGACCCTGAGCACTGAGCACCGAGCACCCTGAGTACTGAGCACCCAGCACCCTGAGCACTGAGCACCGAGCACCCCGAGCACTGAGCACCCAGCACCCTGAGCACTCAGCACCCAGCACCCCGAGCACTGAGCAACCAGCACCCTGAGCACTGAGCACCCAGCACCCTGAGCATGGAGCACCCCGAGGACTGAGCACCCAGCACCCTGAGAACTGAGCACCCAGCACCTTGAGTACTGAGCACCGAGCACCTCGAGCACTAAACACCCAGCACCCTGAGTACTGAGCACCCAGCACCCTGAGCACTGAGCACCCAGCACCCTGAGCACTGAGCACCCAGCACCCCGAGCACGGAGCACCCAGCACCCTTAGTACTGAGCACCCAACACCCAGATTACTGAGCACCCAGCACCCTGAGCACTGAGCACCCAGCACACTGAGTACTGAGCACCCAGCACCCTGAGTACTGGACACCCAGCACCCTGAGCACTGAGCACTGAGCACCCTGAGCACTGAGTACTGAGCACTGAGCACCCTGAGTACTGAGCACCCAGCACCCCGTGTACTGAGCACCCAGCACCCCGAGCACTGAGCACCCAGCGCCCCGAGCACTGAGCACCCAGCACCCCGAGCACTGAGCACTGAGCACACTGAGCACTGAGCACCCAGCACCCCGAGTACTGAGCACTGAGCACCCTGAGTACTGAGCACCAAGCACTCCGAGTACTGAGCACTGAGCACCCTGAGTACTGAGCACCCAGCACCCTGAGCACTGAGCACCCAGCACTCTGAGTACTGAGCACAGAGCACCCTGAGCACTGAGCACCCAGCACCCTGAGTACTGAGCAACCAGCACCCTGAGCACTGAGCACTGAGCACCCAGCACCCTGAGCACTGAGCACTGAGCACCCAGCAATACAGCCCTGAGCACCCAGCACCCCGAGCACTGAGCACCCAGCACCCTGAGCACTGAGCACCCAGCACCCTGAGCATTGAGCACCCAGGACCCTGAGTACTGAGCACCCAGCACCCTGAGTAATGAGCACCCAGCACCCTGAGTACTGAGCACTCAGCACCCTGAGTACTGAGCACCGAGCACCCCGAGCACTGAGCACCCAGCACCCTGAGCACTGCGCACCCGGAGGACTGAGCACCCAGCACCCTGAGCACTGAGCACCGATCACCCTGAGCACTGAGCACCCAGCACCCCGAGCACTGAGCACCCAGCACCCTGAGTACTGAGCACCCAGCACCCCGAGTACTGAGCACACAGCACCCTCAGTACTGAGCACCCAGCACCCCGAGCACTGAGCACCCAGCACCCTGAGTACTGAGCACCCTGAGTACTGAGCACTGAGCACCGAGCACCCTGAGTACTGAGCACCCTGAGGACTGAGCACCCAGCACCCTGAGCACTGAGCACCCAGCACCCTTATTACTGAGCACTGATCACCCTGAGCACTGAGCACCCAGCACCCCGAGCACTGAGCACCCAGAACCCTGAGTACTGAGCACCCAGCACCCCGAGCACTGAGCACCCAGAACCCTGAGTACTGAACACCCAGCACCCTGAGCACTGAGCACCCAGCACCCTGAGCACTGAGCACTGAGCACCCAGCACCCCGAGCACTGAGCACCCAGCACGCTGAGCACCCAGAACCCTGAGCACTGAGCACCCTGAGCACTGAGCACCCTGAGCACTGAGCACTGATCACCCAGCACCCTGAGTACTGAGCACCCAACACTCTGAGCACTGAGCACCCAGCACGCTGAGTACTGAGCACTGAGCACACAGCACCCTGAGTACTGAGCAACCAGCACCACGAGCACTGAGCACCCAGCGCCCTTAGTACTGAGCACTGATCACCCTGAGCACTGAGCACCCAGAACCCCGAGCACTGAGCACCCAGAACCCTGAGTACTGAGCACCCAGCACCCTGAGCACTGAGCACCGAGAACACTGAGTACTGAGCACTGAGCACCCAGCACCCCGAGCACTGAGCACCCAGAACCCTGAGTACTGAGCACCCAGCACCCTGAGCACTGAGCACCCAGCACCCTGAGCACTGAGCACTGAGCACCCAGCACCCCGAGCACTGAGCACCCAGCACCCTGAGCACCCAGAACCCTGAGCACTGAGCACCCTGAGCACTGAGCACCCTGAGTACTGAGCACTGAGCACACAGCACCCTGAGTACTGAGCAACCAGCACCTCGAGCACTGAGCACCCAGCGCCCCGAGCACTGAGCACCCAGCACCCCGAGCACTGAGCACTGAGCACACTGAGCACTGAGCACCCAGCACCCCGAGTACTGAGCACTGAGCACCCTGAGTACTGAACACCCAGCACCCCGAGTACTGAGCACTGAGCACCCTGAGTACTTAGCACCCAGCACTCTGAGCACTGAGAACCCGGAGTACTGAGCACCAAGCAACCTGAGACCTGAGCACCCAGCACCCTGAGCACTGAGCACGGAGCACCCCGCGGAGTGAGCACCCAGCACGCTGAGCACTGAGCACCCAGCACCTTGAGTACTGAGCACCGAGCACCCCGAGCACTGAGCACCCAGCACGCTGAATACTGAGCACCCAGCACCCTGAGCACTGATCACCCAGCACCCCGAGCACTGAGCACCCAGCACCCCTAGCACTGAGCACCCATCACCCTGAGTACTGAGCACCCAACACCCAGAGTCCTGAGCACCCAGCACCCTGAGCACTGATCACCCAGCACCCTGAGTCCTGAGCACCCAGCACCCTGAGCACTGAGCACTGAGCACCCAACACCCTGAGCACTGAGCACTGAGCACCCAGCACCCCGAGCACTGAGCGCCCAGCACCCCGCACACTGAGCACCCAGCACCCTGAGCACTGAGCACCCAGCACCCTGAGTACTGAGCACCCAGCACCATGAGTACTGAGCACCCAGCACCCTGAGTACTGAGCACTCAGCACCCTGAGTACTGAGCACCGAGCACCCCGAGCACTGAGCACCCAGCACCCTGAGCACTGAGCACCCGGAGGACTGAGCACCCAGCACCCTGAGCACCGATCACCCTGAGCACTGAGCACCCAGCACCCCAAGCACTGAGCACCCAGCACCCTGAGTACTGAGCACCCAGCACCCCGAGTACTGAGCACCCAGCACCCTGAGTACTGAGCACCCAGCACCCTGAGCACTGAGCACCCAGCACCCTGAGTACTGAGCACCCTGAGTACTGAGCACTGAGCACCGAGCACCCTGAGTACTGAGCACCCTGAGGACTGAGCACCCAGCACCCTGAGCACTGAGCACCCAGCACCCTTAGTACTGAGCACTGATCACCCTGAGCACTGAGCACCCAGCACCCCGAGCACTGAGCACCCAGAACCCTGAGTACTGAGCACCCAGCACCCTGAGCACTGAGCACCGAGCACCCTGAGTACTGAACACCCAGCACCCTGAGCACTGAGCACTGAGCACCCAGCACCCTGAGCACTGAGCACTGAGCACCCAGCACCCCGAGCACTGAGCACCCAGCACCCTGAGCACCCAGCACCCTGAGCACTGAGCACCCTGAGCACTGAGCACCCTGAGCACTTAGCACTGAGCACCCAGCACCCTGAGTACTGAGCACCCAACACTCTGAGCACTGAGCACCCAGCACGCTGAGTACTGAGCACTGAGCACACAGCACCCTGAGTACTGAGCAACCAGCACCTCGAGCACTGAGTACCCAGCGCCCCGAGCACTGAGCACCCAGCACCCTGAGCACTGAGCACCCAGCACCCTGTGTACTGAGCACTGAGCACCCTGAGTACTGAGCACCCAGCACCCTGAGTACTGGACACCCAGCACCCTGAGCACTGAGCACTGAGCACCCTGAGCACTGAGTACTGAGCACTGAGCACCCTGAGTACTGAGCACCCAGCACCCCGTGTACTGAGCACCCAGCACCCCGAGCACTGAGCACCCAGCGCCCCGAGCACTGAGCACCCAGCACCCCGAGCACTGAGCACTGAGCACACTGAGCACTGAGCACCCAGCACCCCGAGTACTGAGCACTGAGCACCCTGAGTACTGAGCACCAAGCACTCCGAGTACTGAGCACTGAGCACCCTGAGTACTGAGCACCCAGCACCCTGAGCACTGAGCACCCAGCACCCTGAGTACTGAGCACAGAGCACCCTGAGCACTGAGCACCCAGCACCCTGAGTACTGAGCAACCAGCACCCTGAGCACTGAGCACTGAGCACCCAGCACCCTGAGCACTGAGCACTGAGCACCCAGCAATACAGCCCTGAGCACCCAGCACCCCGAGCACTGAGCACCCAGCACCCTGAGCACTGAGCACCCAGCACCCTGAGCATTGAGCACCCAGGACCCTGAGTACTGAGCACCCAGCACCCTGAGTAATGAGCACCCAGCACCCTGAGTACTGAGCACTCAGCACCCTGAGTACTGAGCACCGAGCACCCCGAGAACTGAGCACCCAGCACCCTGAGCACTGCGCACCCGGAGGACTGAGCACCCAGCACCCTGAGCACTGAGCACCGATCACCCTGAGCACTGAGCACCCAGCACCCCGAGCACTGAGCACCCAGCACCCTGAGTACTGAGCACCCAGCACCCCGAGTACTGAGCACACAGCACCCTCAGTACTGAGCACCCAGCACCCCGAGCACTGAGCACCCAGCACCCTGAGTACTGAGCACATTGAGTACTGAGCACTGAGCACCGAGCACCCTGAGTACTGAGCACCCTGAGGACTGAGCACCCAGCACCCTGAGCACTGAGCACCCAGCACCCTTATTACTGAGCACTGATCACCCTGAGCACTGAGCACCCAGCACCCCGAGCACTGAGCACCCAGAACCCTGAGTACTGAGCACCCAGCACCCCGAGCACTGAGCACCCAGAACCCTGAGTACTGAACACCCAGCACCCGGAGCACTGAGCACCCAGCACCCTGAGCACTGAGCACTGAGCACCCAGCACCCCGAGCACTGAGCACCCAGCACGCTGAGCACCCAGAACCCTGAGCACTGAGCACCCTGAGCACTGAGCACCCTGAGCACTGAGCACTGATCACCCAGCACCCTGAGTACTGAGCACCCAACACTCTGAGCACTGAGCACCCAGCACGCTGAGTACTGAGCACTGAGCACACAGCACCCTGAGTACTGAGCAACCAGCACCACGAGCACTGAGCACCCAGCGCCCTTAGTACTGAGCACTGATCACCCTGAGCACTGAGCACCCAGAACCCCGAGCACTGAGCACCCAGAACCCTGAGTACTGAGCACCAGGCACCCTGAGCACTGAGCACCGAGAACACTGAGTACTGAGCACTGAGCACCCAGCACCCCGAGCACTGAGCACCCAGAACCCTGAGTACTGAGCACCCAGCACCCTGAGCACTGAGCACCCAGCACCCTGAGCACTGAGCACTGAGCACCCAGCACCCCGAGCACTGAGCACCCAGCACCCTGAGCACCCAGAACCCTGAGCACTGAGCACCCTGAGCACTGAGCACCCTGAGTACTGAGCACTGAGCACACAGCACCCTGAGTACTGAGCAACCAGCACCTCGAGCACTGAGCACCCAGCGCCCCGAGCACTGAGCACCCAGCACCCCGAGCACTGAGCACTGAGCACACTGAGCACTGAGCACCCAGCACCCCGAGTACTGAGCACTGAGCACCCTGAGTACTGAACACCCAGCACCCCGAGTACTGAGCACTGAGCACCCTGAGTACTTAGCACCCAGCACTCTGAGCACTGAGAACCCGGAGTACTGAGCACCAAGCAACCTGAGACCTGAGCACCCAGCACCCTGAGCACTGAGCACGGAGCACCCCGCGGAGTGAGCACCCAGCACGCTGAGCACCTAGCACCCAGCACCTTGAGTACTGAGCACCGAGCACCCCGAGCACTGAGCACCCAGCACGCTGAATACTGAGCACCCAGCACCCTGAGCACTGATCACCCAGCACCCCGAGCACTGAGCACCCAGCACCCCTAGCACTGAGCACCCATCACCCTGAGTACTGAGCACCCATCACCCAGAGTCCTGAGCACCCAGCACCCTGAGCACTGATCACCCAGCACCCTGAGTCCTGAGCACCCAGCACCCTGAGCACTGAGCACTGAGCACCCAACACCCTGAGCACTGAGCACTGAGCACCCAGCACCCCGAGCACTGAGCGCCCAGCACCCCGCACACTGAGCACCCAGCACCCTGAGCACTGAGCACCCAGCACCCTGAGTACTGAGCACCCAGCACCATGAGTACTGAGCACCCAGCACCCTGAGTACTGAGCACTCAGCACCCTGAGTACTGAGCACCGAGCACCCCGAGCACTGAGCACCCAGCACCCTGAGCACTGAGCACCCGGAGGACTGAGCACCCAGCACCCTGAGCACCGATCACCCTGAGCACTGAGCACCCAGCACCCCAAGCACTGAGCACCCAGCACCCTGAGTACTGAGCACCCAGCACCCCGAGTACTGAGCACCCAGCACCCTGAGTACTGAGCACCCAGCACCCTGAGCACTGAGCACCCAGCACCCTGAGTACTGAGCACCCTGAGTACTGAGCACTGAGCACCGAGCACCCTGAGTACTGAGCACCCTGAGGACTGAGCACCCAGCACCCTGAGCACTGAGCACCCAGCACCCTTAGTACTGAGCACTGATCACCCTGAGCACTGAGCACCCAGCACCCCGAGCACTGAGCACCCAGAACCCTGAGTACTGAGCACCCAGCACCCTGAGCACTGAGCACCGAGCACCCTGAGTACTGAACACCCAGCACCCTGAGCACTGAGCACTGAGCACCCAGCACCCTGAGCACTGAGCACTGAGCACCCAGCACCCCGAGCACTGAGCACCCAGCACCCTGAGCACCCAGCACCCTGAGCACTGAGCACCCTGAGCACTGAGCACCCTGAGCACTTAGCACTGAGCACCCAGCACCCTGAGTACTGAGCACCCAACACTCTGAGCACTGAGCACCCAGCACGCTGAGTACTGAGCACTGAGCACACAGCACCCTGAGTACTGAGCAACCAGCACCTCGAGCACTGAGTACCCAGCGCCCCGAGCACTGAGCACCCAGCACCCCGAGCACTGAGCACTGAGCACACTGAGCACTGAGCACCCAGCACCCTGAGTACTGAGCACTAAACACCCAGAACACTGAGCGCCCAGCACCCCGAGCACTGAGCACCCAGCACCCCGAGAATGAGCACCCAGCACCCTGAGTACTGAGCACCCAGCACCCTGAGTACTGAGCACTAAACACCCAGAGCACTGAGCGCCCAGCACCCCGAGCACCCAGGACCCCGAGCACTGAGTACTGAGCACCCAACACCCTGAGTACTGAGCACCGAGCTCCCCGAGCACTGAGCACCCTGAGTACTGAGCAGCCAGCACCCCGATCACTGAGCACCCAGCACCCTGAGCACTGAGCACCCAGCACCCTGAGCACTGAGCACCCAGCACCCTGTGTACTGAGCACTGAGCACCCTGAGTACTAAGCACCCAGCACCCTGAGTACTGAGCACCCAGGACCCTGAGCACTGAGCACCGAGTACCCCGAGCACTGAGCACCCAGCACCCTGAGCACTCAGCACCCAGCACCCCGAGCACTGAGCACCCAGCACCCTGAGCACTGAGCACCCAGCACCCTGAGCATGGAGCACCCCGAGGACTGAGCACCCAGCAACCTGAGAACTGAGCACCCAGCACCTTGAGTACTGAGCACCGAGCACCTCGAGCAATAAACACCCAGCACCCTGAGTACTGAGCACCCAGCACCCTGAGCACTGAGCACCCAGCACCCTGAGCACTGAGCACCCAGCACCCCGAGCACGGAGCACCCAGCACCCTGAGTACTGAGCACCCAACACCCAGATTACTGAGCACCCAGCACCCTGAGCACTGAGCACCCAGCACCCTGAGTACTGAGCACCCAGCACCCTGAGTACTGAACACCCAGCACCCTGAGCACTGAGCACTGAGCACCCTGATCACTGAGTACTGAGCACTGAGCACCCTGAGTACTGAGCACCCAGCACCCTGAGCACTGAGCACGCAGCACCCCGAGCACTGAGCACCCAGCACCCTGAGCACTGAGCACCCTGAGGACTGAGTACCCAGCACCCTGAGCACTGAGCACCCAGCACCCTGAGTACTGAGCACCGATCACCCTGAGCACTGAGCACCCAGGACCCCGAGCACTGAGCACCCAGCACCCTGAGTACAGAGCACACAGCACCCCGAGTACTGGGCACCCAGCACCCCGAGCACTGAGCAGGCAGCACCCTGAGTACTGAGCACCCTGAGTACTGAGCACCCAGCACCCCGAGCACTGAGCACCCAGTGCCCCGAGCACTGAGCACCCTGAGCACTGAGCACCCAGCACCCCGAGTACTGAGCACTGAGCACCCTGAGTACTGAGCACCAAGCACTCCGAGTACTGAGCACTGAGCACCCTGAGTACTGAGCACCCAGCACCCTGAGCACTGAGCACCCAGCACCCTGAGTACGGAGCACTGAGAACCCTGAGTACTGAGCACCGAGCACCCTGAGTACTGAGCACCCAGCACCCTGATCACTGAGCACGGAGCACCCCGAGGACTGAGCACCCAGCACCCTGAGCACTGAGCACCCAGCACATTGAGTACTGAGCACCGAGCACCCCGAGCACTGAGCACCCAGCACCATGAGTACTGAGCACCCAGCACCCTGAGCACTGAGCACCCAGCACCCTGAGCACTGAGCACGCAGCACCCCGAGCACTGAGCACCCAGCACCCTGAGTACTGAGCACAGAGCACCCTGAGCACTGAGCACCCAGCACCCTGAGTACTGAGCACCCAGCACCCTGAGTACTGCGCAACCAGCACCCTGAGCACAGAGCACTGAGCAACCAGCACCCTGAGCACTGAGCACTGAGCACCCAGCACCACAGCCCTGAGCACCCAGCACCCCGAGCACTGAGCACCCAGCACCCTGAGCACTGAGCACCCAGCACCCTGAGCATTGAGCACCCAGCACCCTGAGTACTGAGCACCCAGCACCCTGAGTACTGAGCACCCAGCACCCTGAGTACTGAGCACTCAGCACCCTGAGTACTGAGCACCGAGCACCCCGAGCACTGAGCACCCAGCACCCTGAGCACTGAGCACCCGGAGGACTGAGCACCCAGCACCCTGAGCACTGAGCACCGATCACCCTGAGCACTGAGGACCCAGCAACCCGAGCACTGAGCACCCAGCACCCTGAGTACTGAGCACCCAGCACCCCTAGTACTGAGCACCCAGCACCCTCAGTACTGAGCACCCAGCACCCCGAGCACTGAGCACCCAGCACCCTGAGTACTGAGCACCCTGAGTACTGAGCACTGAGCACCGAGCACCCTGAGTACTGAGCACCCTGAGGACTGAGCACCCAGCACCCTGAGCACTGAGCACCCAGCACACTTAGTACTGAGCACTGATCACCCTGAGCACTGAGCACCCAGCACCCCGAGCACTGAGCACCCAGAACCCTGAGTACTGAGCACCCAGCACCCTGAGCACTGAGCACCGAGAACCCTGAGTACTGAACACCCAGCACCCTGAGCACTGAGCACTGAGCACCCAGCACCCTGAGCACTGAGCACTGAGCACCCAGCACCCCGAGCACTGAGGACCCAGCACCCTGAGCACCCAGAACCCTGAGCACTGAGCACCCTGAGCACTGAGCACCCTGAGCTCTGAGCACTGAGCACCCAGCACCCTGAGTACTGAGCACCCAACACGCTGAGCACTGAGCACCCAGCACGCTGAGTACTGAGCACTGATCACACAGCACCCTGAGTACTGAGCAACCAGCACCTCGAGCACTGAGCACCCAGCGCCCCGAGCACTGAGCACCCAGCACCCCGAGCACTGAGCACTGAGCACACTGAGCACTGAACACCCAGCACCCCGAGTACTGAGCACTGAGCACCCTGAGGACTGAGCACCCAGCACCCCGAGTACTGAGCACTGAGCACCCTGAGTACTGAGCACCCAGCACCCTGAGCACTGAGAACCCGGAGTACTGAGCACCGAGCACCCTGAGTACTGAGCACCCAGCACCCTGAGCACTGAGCACGGAGCACCCCGCGGAGTGAGCACCCAGCACCCTGAGCACTGAGCACCCAGCACCTTGAGTACTGAGCACCGAGCACCCCGAGAACTGAGCACCCAGCACGCTGAATACTGAGCACCCAGCACCCTGAGCACTGAGCACCCAGCACCCCGAGAACTGAGCACCCAGCACCCCGAGCACTGAGCACCCAGCACCCTGAGTACTGAGCACCCAACACCCAGAGTCCTGAGCACCCAGCACCCTGAGCACTGATCACCCAGCACCCTGAGTACTGAGCACCCAGCACCCTGAGTACTGAACACCCAGCACCCTGAGCACTGAGCACTGAGCACCCAACACCCTGAGCACTGAGCACTGAGCACCCAGCACCCCGAGCACTGAGCACCCAGCACCCCGCGCACTGAGCACCCAGAACCCTGAGCACTGAGCACCCAGCACCCTGAGTACTGAGCACCCAGCACCATGAGTACTGAGCACCCAGCACCCTGAGTACTGAGCACTCAGCACCCTGAGTACTGAGCACCGAGCACCCCGAGCACTGAGCACCCAGCACCCTGAGCACTGAGCACCCGGAGGACTGAGCACCCAGCACCCTGAGCACTGAGCACCGATCACCCTGAGCACTGAGCACCCAGCACCCCGAGCACTGAGCACCCAGCACCCTGAGTACTGAGCACCCAACACCCCGAGTACTGAACACCCAGCACCCTGAGTACTGAGCACCCAGCACCCTGAGCACTGAGCACCCAGCACCCTGAGTACTGAGCACCCTGAGTACTGAGCACTGAGCACCGAGCACCCTGAGTACTGAGCACCCTGAGGACTGAGCACCCAGCACCCTGAGCACTGAGCACCCAGCACCCTTAGTACTGAGCACTGATCACCCTGAGCACTGAGCACCCAGCACCCCGAGCACTGAGCACCCAGAACCCTGAGTACTGAGCTCTCAGCACCCTGAGCACTGAGCACCGAGCACCCTGAGTACTGAACACCGCACCCTGAGCACTGAGCACTGAGCACCCAGCACCCTGAGCACTGAGCACTGAGCACCCAGCACCCTGAGCACTGAGCACCCAGCACCCTGAGCACCCAGCACCCTGAGCACTGAGCACCCAGCACCCTGAGCACCCAGCACCCTGAGCACTGAGCACCCTGAGCACTGAGCACCCTGAGCACTTAGCACTGAGCACCCAGCACCCTGAGTACTGAGCACCCAACACTCTGAGCACTGAGCACCCAGCACGCTGAGTACTCAGCACTGAGCACACAGCACCCTGAGTACTGAGCACCCAGCACCCCGAGTACTGAGCACCCAGCACCCTCAGTACTGAGCACCCAGCACCCCGAGCACTGAGCACCCAGCACACTGAGTACTGAGCACCCTGAGTACTGAGCACTGAGCACCGAGCACCCTGAGTACTGAGCACCCTGAGGACTGAGCACCCAGCACCCTGAGCACTGAGCACCCAGCACCCTTATTACTGAGCACTGATCACCCTGAGCACTGAGCACCCAGCACCCCGAGCACTGAGCACCCAGAACCCTGAGTACTGAGCACCCAGCACCCCGAGCACTGAGCACCCAGAACCCTGAGTACTGAACACCCAGCACCCTGAGCACTGAGCACCCAGCACCCTGAGCACTGAGCACTGAGCACCCAGCACCCCGAGCACTGAGCACCCAGCACGCTGAGCACCCAGAACCCTGAGCACTGAGCACCCTGAGCACTGAGCACCCTGAGCACTGAGCACTGATCACCCAGCACCCTGAGTACTGAGCACCCAACACTCTGAGCACTGAGCACCCAGCACGCTGAGTACTGAGCACTGAGCACCCAGCGCCCTTAGTACTGAGCACTGATCACCCTGAGCACTGAGCACCCAGAACCCCGAGCACTGAGCACCCAGAACCCTGAGTACTGAGCACCCAGCACCCTGAGCACTGAGCACCGAGAACACTGAGTACTGAGCACTGAGCACCCAGCACCCCGAGCACTGAGCACCCAGAACCCTGAGTACTGAGCACCCAGCACCCTGAGCACTGAGCACCCAGCACCCTGAGCACTGAGCACTGAGCACCCAGCACCCCGAGCACTGAGCACCCAGCACCCTGAGCACCCAGAACCCTGAGCACTGAGCACCCTGAGCACTGAGCACCCTGAGTACTGAGCACTGAGCACACAGCACCCTGAGTACTGAGCAACCAGCACCTCGAGCACTGAGCACCCAGCGCCCCGAGCACTGAGCACCCAGCACCCCGAGCACTGAGCACTGAGCACACTGAGCACTGAGCACCCAGCACCCCGAGTACTGAGCACTGAGCACCCTGAGTACTGAATACCCAGCACCCCGAGTACTGAGCACTGAGCACCCTGAGTACTTAGCACCCAGCACTCTGAGCACTGAGAACCCGGAGTACTGAGCACCGAGCAACCTGAGACCTGAGCACCCAGCACCCTGAGCACTGAGCACGGAGCACCCCGCGGAGTGAGCACCCAGCACGCTGAGCACTGAGCACCCAGCACCTTGAGTACTGAGCACCGAGCACCCCGAGCACTGAGCACCCAGCACGCTGAATACTGAGCACCCAGCACCCTGAGCACTGATCACCCAGCACCCCGAGCACTGAGCACCCAGCA
Source organism: Microtus oregoni (assembly GCF_018167655.1). Lineage (NCBI taxonomy): Eukaryota > Metazoa > Chordata > Mammalia > Rodentia > Cricetidae > Microtus > Microtus oregoni. Next base: position 1,098,045 of record NW_024543262.1, read on the forward strand.
CCCCTAGCACTGAGCACCCATCACCCTGAGTACTGAGCACCCAACACCCAGAGTCCTGAGCACCCAGCACCCTGAGCACTGATCACCCAGCACCCTGAGTCCTGAGCACCCAGCACCCTGAGCACTGAGCACTGAGCACCCAACACCCTGAGCACTGAGCACTGAGCACCCAGCACCCCGAGAACTGAGCGCCCAGCACCCCGCACACTGAGCACCCAGCACCCTGAGCACTGAGCACCCAGCACCCTGAGTACTGAGCACCCAGCACCATGAGTACTGAGCACCCAGCACCCTGAGTACTGAGCACTCAGCACCCTGAGTACTGAGCACCGAGCACCCCGAGCACTGAGCACCCAGCACCCTGAGCACTGAGCACCCGGAGGACTGAGCACCCAGCACCCTGAGCACCGATCACCCTGAGCACTGAGCACCCAGCACCCCAAGCACTGAGCACCCAGCACCCTGAGTACTGAGCACCCAGCACCCCGAGTACTGAGCACCCAGCACCCTGAGTACTGAGCACCCAGCACCCTGAGCACTGAGCACCCAGCACCCTGAGTACTGAGCACCCTGAGTACTGAGCACTGAGCACCGAGCACCCTGAGTACTGAGCACCCTGAGGACTGAGCACCCAGCACCCTGAGCACTGAGCACCCAGCACCCTTAGTACTGAGCACTGATCACCCTGAGCACTGAGCACCCAGCACCCCGAGCACTGAGCACCCAGAACCCTGAGTACTGAGCACCCAGCACCCTGAGCACTGAGCACCGAGCACCCTGAGTACTGAACACCCAGCACCCTGAGCACTGAGCACTGAGCACCCAGCACCCTGAGCACTGAGCACTGAGCACCCAGCACCCCGAGCACTGAGCACCCAGCACCCTGAGCACCTAGCACCCTGAGCACTGAGCACCCTGAGCACTTAGCACTGAGCACCCAGCACCCTGAGTACTGAGCACCCAACACTCTGAGCACTGAGCACCCAGCACGCTGAGTACTGAGCACTGAGCACACAGCACCCTGAGTACTGAGCAACCAGCACCTCGAGCACTGAGAACCCAGCGCCCCGAGCACTGTGCACCCAGCACCCCGAGCACTGAGCACTGAGCACACTGAGCACTGAGCACCCAGCACCCTGAGTACTGAGCACTAAACACCCAGAGCACTGAGCGCCCAGCACCCCGAGCACTGAGCACCCAGCACCCCGAGAATGAGCACCCAGCACCCTGAGTACTGAGCACCCAGCACCCTGAGTACTGAGCACTAAACACCCAGAGCACTGAGCGCCCAGCACCCCGAGCACCCAGGACCCCGAGCACTGAGTACTGAGCACCCAACACCCTGAGTACTGAGCACCGAGCTCCCCGAGCACTGAGCACCCTGAGTACTGAGCAGCCAGCACCCCGATCACTGAGCACCCAGCACCCTGAGCACTGAGCACCCAGCACCCTGAGCACTGAGCACCCAGCACCCTGTGTACTGAGCACTGAGCACCCTGAGTACTAAGCACCCAGCACCCTGAGTACTGAGCACCCAGGACCCTGAGCACTGAGCACCGAGCACCCCGAGCACTGAGCACCCAGCACCCTGAGCACTCAGCACCCAGCACCCCGAGCACTGAGCACCCAGCACCCTGAGCACTGAGCACCCAGCACCCTGAGCATGGAGCACCCCGAGGACTGAGCACCCAGCAACCTGAGAACTGAGCACCCAGCACCTTGAGTACTGAGCACCGAGCACCTCGAGCAATAAACACCCAGCACCCTGAGTACTGAGCACCCAGCACCCTGAGCACTGAGCACCCAGCACCCTGAGCACTGAGCACCCAGCACCCCGAGCACGGAGCACCCAGCACCCTGAGTACTGAGCACCCAACACCCAGATTACTGAGCACCCAGCACCCTGAGCACTGAGCACCCAGCACCCTGAGTACTGAGCACCCAGCACCCTGAGTACTGAACACCCAGCACCCTGAGCACTGAGCACTGAGCACCCTGATCACTGAGTACTGAGCACTGAGCACCCTGAGTACTGAGCACCCAGCACCCTGAGCACTGAGCACGCAGCACCCCGAGCACTGAGCACCCAGCACCCTGAGCACTGAGCACCCTGAGGACTGAGTACCCAGCACCCTGAGCACTGAGCACCCAGCACCCTGAGTACTGAGCACCGATCACCCTGAGCACTGAGCACCCAGGACCCCGAGCACTGAGCACCCAGCACCCTGAGTACAGAGCACACAGCACCCCGAGTACTGGGCACCCAGCACCCCGAGCACTGAGCAGCCAGCACCCTGAGTACTGAGCACCCTGAGTACTGAGCACCCAGCACCCCGAGCACTGAGCACCCAGTGCCCCGAGCACTGAGCACCCTGAGCACTGAGCACCCAGCACCCCGAGTACTGAGCACTGAGCACCCTGAGTACTGAGCACCAAGCACTCCGAGTACTGAGCACTGAGCACCCTGAGTACTGAGCACCCAGCACCCTGAGCACTGAGCACCCAGCACCCTGAGTACGGAGCACTGAGAACCCTGAGTACTGAGCACCGAGCACCCTGAGTACTGAGCACCCAGCACCCTGATCACTGAGCACGGAGCACCCCGAGGACTGAGCACCCAGCACCCTGAGCACTGAGCACCCAGCACATTGAGTACTGAGCACCGAGCACCCCGAGCACTGAGCACCCAGCACCATGAGTACTGAGCACCCAGCACCCTGAGCACTGAGCACCCAGCACCCTGAGCACTGAGCACGCAGCACCCCGAGCACTGAGCACCCAGCACCCTGAGTACTGAGCACAGAGCACCCTGAGCACTGAGCACCCAGCACCCTGAGTACTGAGCACCCAGCACCCTGAGTACTGCGCAACCAGCACCCTGAGCACAGAGCACTGAGCAACCAGCACCCTGAGCACTGAGCACTGAGCACCCAGCACCACAGCCCTGAGCACCCAGCACCCCGAGCACTGAGCACCCAGCACCCTGAGCACTGAGCACCCAGCACCCTGAGCATTGAGCACCCAGCACCCTGAGTACTGAGCACCCAGCACCCTGAGTACTGAGCACCCAGCACCCTGAGTACTGAGCACTCAGCACCCTGAGTACTGAGCACCGAGCACCCCGAGCACTGAGCACCCAGCACCCTGAGCACTGAGCACCCGGAGGACTGAGCACCCAGCACCCTGAGCACTGAGCACCGATCACCCTGAGCACTGAGGACCCAGCAACCCGAGCACTGAGCACCCAGCACCCTGAGTACTGAGCACCCAGCACCCCTAGTACTGAGCACCCAGCACCCTCAGTACTGAGCACCCAGCACACCGAGCACTGAGCACCCAGCACCCTGAGTACTGAGCACACTGAGTACTGAGCACTGAGCACCGAGCACCCTGAGTACTGAGCACCCTGAGGACTGAGCACCCAGCACCCTGAGCACTGAGCACCCAGCACACTTAGTACTGAGCACTGATCACCCTGAGCACTGAGCACCCAGCACCCCGAGCACTGAGCACCCAGAACCCTGAGTACTGAGCACCCAGCACCCTGAGCACTGAGCACCGAGAACCCTGAGTACTGAACACCCAGCACCCTGAGCACTGAGCACTGAGCACCCAGCACCCTGAGCACTGAGCACTGAGCACCCAGCACCCCGAGCACTGAGCACCCAGCACCCTGAGCACCCAGAACCCTGAGCACTGAGCACCCTGAGCACTGAGCACCCTGAGCTCTGAGCACTGAGCACCCAGCACCCTGAGTACTGAGCATCCAACACGCTGAGCACTGAGCACCCAGCACGCTGAGTACTGAGCACTGATCACACAGCACCCTGAGTACTGAGCAACCAGCACCTCGAGCACTGAGCACCCAGCGCCCCGAGCACTGAGCACCCAGCAACCCGAGCACTGAGCACTGAGCACACTGAGCACTGAACACCCAGCACCCCGAGTACTGAGCACTGAGCACCCTGAGTACTGAGCACCCAGCACCCCGAGTACTGAGCACTGAGCACCCTGAGTACTGAGCACCCAGCACCCTGAGCACTGAGAACCCGGAGTACTGAGCACCGAGCACCCTGAGTACTGAGCACCCAGCACCCTGAGCACTGAGCACGGAGCACCCCGCGGAGTGAGCACCCAGCACCCTGAGCACTGAGCACCCAGCACCTTGAGTACTGAGCACCCAGCACCCTGAGCACTGAGCACCCAGCACCCCGAGAACTGAGCACCCAGCACCCCGAGCACTGAGCACCCAGCACCCTGAGTACTGAGCACCCAACACCCAGAGTCCTGAGCACCCAGCACCCTGAGCACTGATCACCCAGCACCCTGAGTACTGAGCACCCAGCACCCTGAGTACTGAGCACCCAGCACCCTGAGCACTGAGCACTGAGCACCCAACACCCTGAGCACTGAGCACTGAGCACCCAGCACCCCGAGCACTGAGCACCCAGCACCCCGCGCACTGAGCACCCAGAACCCTGAGCACTGAGCACCCAGCACCCTGAGTACTGAGCACCCAGCACCATGAGTACTGAGCACCCAGCACCCTGAGTACTGAGCACTCAGCACCCTGAGTACTGAGCACCGAGCACCCCGAGCACTGAGCACCCAGCACCCTGAGCACTGAGCACCCGGAGGACTGAGCACCCAGCACCCTGAGCACTGAGCACCGATCACCCTGAGCACTGAGCACCCAGCACACCGAGCACTGAGCACCCAGCACCCTGAGTACTGAGCACCCAACACCCCGAGTACTGAACACCCAGCACCCTGAGTACTGAGCACCCAGCACCCTGAGCACTGAGCACCCAGCACCCTGAGTACTGAGCACCCTGAGTACTGAGCACTGAGCACCGAGCACCCTGAGTACTGAGCACCCTGAGGACTGAGCACCCAGCACCCTGAGCACTGAGCACCCAGCACCCTTAGTACGGGGCACTGATCACCCTGAGCACTGAGCACCCAGCACCCCGAGCACTGAGCACCCAGAACCCTGAGTACTGAGCTCCCAGCACCCTGAGCACTGAGCACCGAGCACCCTGAGTACTGAACACCGCACCCTGAGCACTGAGCACTGAGCACCCAGCACCCTGAGCACTGAGCACTGAGCACCCAGCACCCTGAGCACTGAGCACCCAGCACCCTGAGCACCCAGCACCCTGAGCACTGAGCACCCTGAGCACTGAGCACCCTGAGCACTTAGCACTGAGCACCCAGCACCCTGAGTACTGAGCACCCAACACTCTGAGCACTGAGCACCCAGCACGCTGAATACTCAGCACTGAGCACACAGCACCCTGAGTACTGAGCAACCAGCACCTCGAGCACTGAGCACCCAGCGCCCCGAGCACTGAACACCGAGCACCCCGAGCACTGAGCACTGAGCACACTGAGCACTGAGCACCCAGCACCCCGAGTACTGAGCACTGAGCACCCTGAGTACTGAGCACCCAGCACCCCGAGTACTGAGCACTGAGCACCCTGAGTAGTGAGCACCCAGCACCCTGAGCACTGAGAACCCTGAGTACTGAGCACCGAGCACCCTGAGTACTGAGCACCCAGCACCCTGAGCACTGAGCACGGAGCACCCCGAGGACTGAGCACCCAGCACCCTGAGCACTGAGCACCCAGCACCTTGAGTACTGAGCACCGAGCACCCCGAGCACTGAGCACCCAGCACGCTGAATACTGGGCACCCAGCACCCTGAGCACTGAGCACGGAGCACCCCGAGCACTGAGCACCCAGCACCCCGAGCACTGAGCACCCAGCACCCTGAGTACTGAGCACCCAACACCCAGAGTCCTGAGCACCCAGCACCCTGAGCACAGAGCACCCAGCACCCTGAGTACTGAGCACCCAGCACCCTGAGTACTGAGCACCCAGCACCCTGAGCACTGAGCACTGAGCACCCAACACCCTGAGCACTGAGCACTGAGCATCCAGCACCCCGAGCACTGAGCACCCAGCACCCCGCGCACTGAGCACCCAGCACCCTGAGCACTGAGCACCCAGCACCCTGAGTACTGAGCACCCAGCACCATGAGTACTGAGCACCCAGCACCCTGAGTACTGAGCACTCAGCACCCTGAGTACTGAGCACCGAGCACCCCGAGCACTGAGCACCCAGCACCGTGAGCACTGAGTACCCTGAGGACTGAGTACCCAGCACCCTGAGCACTGAGCACCCAGCACCCTGAGTACTGAGCACCGATCACCCTGAGCACAGAGCACCCAGGACCCCGAGCAGTGAGCACCCAGCACCCTGAGTACAGAGCACCCAGCACCCCGAGTACTGAGCACCCAGCACCCCGAGCACTGAGCAGCCAGCACCCTGAGTACTGAGCACCCTGAGTACTGAGCACCGATCACCCTGAGCACTGAGCACCCAGCACCCTGAGTACTGAGCACCCAGCACCCTGAGCACTGAGCACCAAGGACCCTGAGCACTGAGCACCCAGCACCCTGAGTACTGAGCACCCAGCACCCTGAGTACTGAGCACCCAGCACCCTTAGTACTGAGCACCCAGCACCCTGAGCACTGAGGACCCAGCACCCTGAGTACTGAGCACCCAGCACCAAACTCAGCACTGAGCACCCAGCACCCCGAGCACTGAGCACCCAGCACCCCGAGCACTGAGCACCCAGCACCCTGAGTACTGAGCACTGAGCACCCCGAGTACTGAGCACCCATCACCCCGAGCACTGAGCACCCAGCAACCTGAGTACTGAGAAGAGATCACCCTGAGTACTGAGCACCCAGCACCCTGAGTACTGAGCCCCCAGCACCCTGAGTACTGAGCACCCAGCACCCCGAGCACTGAGCACCCAGCACCCCGAGAATGAGAACCCAGCACCCTGAATACTGAGATCCGAGCACCCTGAGTACTGAGCACCCAGCACCCTGAGTACTGAGCCCCCAGCACCCTGAGTACTGAGCACCCAGCACCCCGAGCACTGAGCACCCAGCACCCCGAGAATGAGCACCCAGCACCCTGAGTACTGAGCACCCAGCACCCTGAGTACTGAGCACTAAGCACCCAGAGCACTGAGCACCCAGCACCCCGATCACTGAGCACCCAGCACCCTGAGCACTGATCACCCAGCACCCTGAGCACTGAGCACCCAGCACCCTGAGTACTGAGCACCCAACACCCAGAGTACTGAGCACCCAGCACCCTGAGCACTGAGCACCCAGCACCCTGAGTACAGAGCACCCAGCACCCTGAGTACTGAGCACCCAGCACCCTGAGCACTGAGCACTGAGCACCCAACACCCTGAGCACTGAGCACCCAGCACCCGAGCACTGAGCACCCAGCACCCCGAGCACTGAGCACCCAGCACCCTGAGCACTGAGCACCCAGCACCCTGAGCACTGAGCACCCAGCCCCCTGAGTACTGAGCACCCAGCACCATGAGTACTGAGCACCCAGCACCCTGAGTACTGAGCACTCAGCACCTTGAGTACTGAGCACCGAGCACCCCGAGCACTGAGCACCCAGCACCCTGAGCACTGAGCACCCTGAGGACTGCGCACCCAGCACCCTGAGCACTGAGCACCCAGCACCCTGAGTACTGAGCACCAATCACCCTGAGCACTGAGCACCCAGGACCCCGAGCACTGAGCACCCAGCACCCTGAGTACAGAGCACCCAGCACCCCGAGTACTGAGCACCCAGCACCCCGAGCACTGAGCACCCAGCACCCTGAGTACTGAGCACCCTGAGTACTGAGCACCGATCACCCTGAGCACTGAGCACCCAGCACCCTGAGTACTGTGCACCCAGCACCCTGAGCACTGAGCACCCAGCACCCTGAGCACTGAGCACCCAGCACAGTGAGTACTGAGCACCCAGCACCCTGAGTACTGAGTACCCAGCACATTGAGCACTGAGCACCCAGCACCCTGAGTACTGAGCACCCAGTACCCTGAGTACTGAGCACCCAGCAACCTTAGTACTGAGCAACCAGCACCCTGAGCACTGAGCACCCAGCACCCTGAGTACTGAGCACCCAGCACCACCCTCAGCACTGAGCACCCAGCAACCCGAGCACTGAGCACCCAGCACCCTGAGAACTGAGCACAAAGCACCCCGAGTACTGAGCACCCAGCACCCCGAGTATTGAGCACCGAGCACCCTGAGCACTGAACACCCAGCACCCTGAGTACTGAGCACCCAGCACCCTGAGTACTGAGCACTGAGCACCCCGAGTACTGAGCACCCAGCACCCCGAGCACTGAGCACCCTGCAACCTGAGTACTGAGAACAGATCACCCTGAGTACTGAGCACCCAGCACCCTGAGTACTGAGCCCCCAGCACCCTGAGTACTGAGCACCCAGAACCCCGAGCACTGAGCACCCAGCACCCCGAGAATGAGCACCCAGCACCCTGAGTACTGAGAACCGAACACCCTGAGTACTTAGCACCCAGCACCCTGAGTACTGAGCCCCCAGCAACCTGAGTACTGAGCACCCAGCACCCCGAGCACTGAGCACCCAGCACCCCGAGAATGAGCAACCAGCACCCTGAGTACTGAGCACCCAGCACCCTGAGTACTGAGCACTAAGCACCCAGAGCACTGAGCGCCCAGCACCCCGAGCACGGAGCACAAAGGACCCCGAGCACTGAGTACTGAGCACCCAGCACCCTGAGTACTGAGCACCCAGCACCCCAAGCACTGAGCACCCAGCACCCTGAGTACTGAGCACTGAGCACCCAGCACCCCGAGCACTGAGCAGCCAGCACCCTGTGTACTGAGCACTGAGCACCCTGAGTACTAAGCACCCAGCACGCTGAGTACTGAGCACCCAGGACCCTGAGCACTGAGCACCGAGCACCCCGAGCACTGAGCACCCAGCACCCTGAGCACTCAGCAACCAGCACCCCGAGCACTGAGCACCCAGCACCCTGAGCACTGAGCACCCAGCACCCTGAGCATGGAGCACCCCGAGGACTGAGCACCCAGCACCCTGAGAACTGAGCACCCAGCACCTTGAGTACTGAGCTCCGAGCACCTCGAGCACTAAGCACCCAGCACCCTGAGTACTGAGCACCCAGCACCCTGAGCAATGTGCACCCAGCACCCTGAGCACTGAGCACCCAGCACCCCGAGCACGTAGCACCCAGCACCCAGAGTACTGAGCACCCAACACCCAGAGTACTGAGCACCCAGCAACCCGAGTACTGAGCACCCAGCACCCCGAGCACTGAGCACCCAGCGCCCCGAGCACTGAGCACCCAGCACCCCGAGCACTGAGCACTGAGCACCCTGAGCACTGAGTACTGAGCACTGAGCACCCTGAGTACTGAGCACCCAGCACCCAGAGTACTGAGCACCCAGCACCCCGAGCACTGAGCACCCAGCACCCCGAGCACTGAGCACCCAGCACCCTGAGCACTGAGCACTGAGCACCCTGAGCACTGAGCACCCAGCACCCCGAGTACTGAGCACTGAGCACCCTGAGTACTGAGCACCAAGCACCCCGAGTACTGAGCACCAAGCACTCCGAGTACTGAGCACCCAGCACCCTGAGTACAGAGCACCCAGCACCCTGAGTACTGAGCACCCAGCACCCTGAGCACTGAGCACTGAGCACCCAACACCCTGAGCACTGAGCACCCAGCACCCGAGCACTGAGCACCCAGCACCCCGAGCACTGAGCACCCAGCACCCTGAGCACTGAGCACCCAGCACCCTGAGCACTGAGCACCCAGCCCCCTGAGTACTGAGCACCCAGCACCATGAGTACTGAGCACCCAGCACCCTGAGTACTGAGCACTCAGCACCTCGAGCACTAAGCACCCAGCACCCTGAGCACTGAGCACCGAGCACCCCGAGCACTGAGCACCCAGCACCCTGAGCACTCAGCAACCAGCACCCTGAGCACTGAGCACCCAGCACCCTGAGTACTGAGCACCAATCACCCTGAGCACTGAGCACCCAGGACCCCGAGCACTGAGCACCCAGCACCCTGAGTACAGAGCACCCAGCACCCCGAGTACTGAGCACCCAGCACCCCGAGCACTGAGCACCCAGCACCCTGAGTACTGAGCACCCTGAGTACTGAGCACCGATCACCCTGAGCACTGAGCACCCAGCACCCTGAGAACTGTGCACCCAGCACCCTGAGCACTGAGCACCCAGCACCCTGAGCACTGAGCACCCAGCACAGTGAGTACTGAGCACCCAGCACCCTGAGTACTGAGTACCCAGCACATTGAGCACTGAGCACCCAGCACCCTGAGTACTGAGCACCCAGCACCCTGAGTACTGAGCACCCAGCAACCTTAGTACTGAGCACCCAGCACCCTGAGCACTGAGCACCCAGCACCCTGAGTACTGAGCACCCAGCACCACCCTCAGCACTGAGCACCCAGCAACCCGAGCACTGAGCACCCAGCACCCTGAGCACTGAGCACCCAGCACCCCGAGTACTGAGCACCCAGCACCCCGAGTATTGAGCACCGAGCACCCTGAGCACTGAACACCCAGCACCCTGAGTACTGAGCACCCAGCACCCTGAGTACTGAGCACTGAGCACCCCGAGTACTGAGCACCCAGCACCCCGAGCACTGAGCACCCTGCAACCTGAGTACTGAGAACAGATCACCCTGAGTACTGAGCACCCAGCACCCTGAGTACTGAGCCCCCAGCACCCTGAGTACTGATCACCCAGCAACCCGAGCACTGAGCACCCAGCACCCCGAGAATGAGCACCCAGCACCCTGAGTACTGAGAACCGAACACCCTGAGTACTGAGCACCCAGCACCCTGAGTACTGAGCCCCCAGCAACCTGAGTACTGAGCACCCAGCACCCCGAGCACTGAGCACCCAGCACCCTGAGAATGAGCAACCAGCACCCTGAGTACTGAGCACCCAGCACCCTGAGTACTGAGCACTAAGCACCCAGAGCACTGAGCGCCCAGCACCCCGAGCATGGAGCACAAAGGACCCCGAGCACTGAGTACTGAGCACCCAGCACCCTGAGTACTGAGCACCCAGCACCCCGAGCACTGAGCACCCAGCACCCTGAGTACTGAGCACTGAGCACCCAGCACCCCGAGCACTGAGCACCCAGCACCCTGTGTACTGAGCACTGAGCACCCTGAGTACTAAGCACCCAGCACGCTGAGTACTGAGCACCCAGGACCCTGAGCACTGAGCACCGAGCACCCCGAGCACTGAGCACCCAGCACCCTGAGCACTCAGCAACCAGCACCCCGAGCACTGAGCACCCAGCACCCTGAGCACTGAGCACCCAGCACCCTGAGCATGGAGCACCCCGAGGACTGAGCACCCAGCACCCTGAGAACTGAGCACCCAGCACCTTGAGTACTGAGCTCCGAGCACCTCGAGCACTAAGCACCCAGCACCCTGAGTACTGAGCACCCAGCACCCTGAGCACTGTGGACCCAGCACCCTGAGCACTGAGCACCCAGCACCCCGAGCACGTAGCACCCAGCACCCTGAGTACTGAGCACCCAACACCCAGAGTACTGAGCACCCAGCACCCCGAGTACTGAGCACCCAGCACCCCGAGCACTGAGCACCCAGCGCCCCGAGCACTGAGCACCCAGCACCCCGAGCACTGAGCACTGAGCACCCTGAGCACTGAGTACTGAGCACTGAGCACCCTGAGTACTGAGCACCCAGCACCCAGAGTACTGAGCACTCAGCACCCCGAGCACTGAGCACCCAGCTCCCCGAGCACTGAGCACCCAGCACCCCGAGCACTGAGCACTGAGCACCCTGAGCACTGAGCACCCAGCACCCCGAGTACTGAGCACTGAGCACCCTGAGTACTGAGCACCAAGCACTCCGAGTACTGAGCACTGAGCACCCTGAGTACTGAGCACCCAGCACCCTGAGCACTGAACACCCAGCACCCTGAGTACTGAGCACTGAGATCCCTGAGTACTGAGCACCGAACACCCTGAGTACTGAGCACACAGCACCCTGATCACTGAGCACGGAGCACCCCGAGGACTGAGCACCCAGCACCCTGACCACTGAGCACCCAGCACCTTGAGTACTGAGCACCGAGCACCCCGAGCACTGAGCACCCAGCACCCGGAGCACTGAGCACCCAGCACCCTGAGCACTGAGCACGCAGCACCCCGAGCACTGAGCACCCAGCACCCTGAGTACTGAGCACAGAGCACCCTGAGCACTGAGCACCCAACACTCTGAGCACTGAGCACAAAGCACGCTGAGTACTGAGCAATGAGCACACAGCACCCTGAGTACTGAGCAACCAGCACCTCGAGCACTGAGCACCCAGCGCCCCGAGCACTGAGCACCCAGCACCCCGAGCACTGAGCACTGAGCACACTGAGCACTGAGCACACAGCACCCCGAGTACTGAGCACTGAGCACACTAAGTACTGAGCACCCGGCACCCCGAGTACTGAGCACTGAGCACGCTGAGTACTGAGCACCCAGCACCCTGAGCACTGAGAACCCTGAGTACTGAGCAACGAGCACCCTGAGTACTGAGCACCCAGCACCCTGAGCACTGAGCACGGAGCACCCCGAGGACTGAGCACCCAGCACCCTGAGCACTGAGCACCCAGCACCTTGAGTACTGAACACCGAGCACCCCGAGCACTGAGCACCCAGCACCCTGAATACTGAGCACCCTGCACCCTGAGCACTGAGCACCCAGCACCCCGAGCACTGAGCACCCAGCACCCCGAGCACTGAGCACCCAGCACCCTGAGTACTGAGCACCCAACACCCAGAGTCCTGAGCACCCAGCACCCTGAGCACTGAGCACCCAGCACCCTGAGTACTGAGCACCCAGCACCCTGAGTACTGAGCACCCAGCACCCTGAGTACTGAGCACTGAGCACCCAAAACCCTGAGCACTGAGCACTGAGCACCCAGCACCCCGAGCACTGAGCACCCAGCACCCCGAGCACTGAGCACCCAGCACCCTGAGCACTGAGCACCCAGCACCCTGAGCACTGAGCACCCAGCCCCCTGAGTACTGAGCACCCAGCACCATGAGAACTGAGCACCCAGCGCCCTGAGTACTGAGCACTCAGCACCCTGAGTACTGAGCACCGAGCACCCCGAGCACTGAGCACCCAGCACCCTGAGCACTGAGCACCCTGAGGACTGAGTACCCAGCACCCTGAGCACTGAGCACCCAGCACCCTGAGTACTGAGCACCGATCACCCTGAGCACTGAGCACCCAGGACCCCGAGCACTGAGCACCCAGCACCCTGAGTACAGAGCACCCAGCTCCCCGAGTACTGAGCACCCAGCACCCCGAGCACTGAGCAGCCAGCACCCTGAGTACTGAGCACCCTGAGTACTGACCACCGAAAACCCTGAGCACTGAGCACCCAGCACCCTGAGTACTGAGCACCCAGCACCCTGAGCACTGAGCACCAAGCACCCTGAGCACTGAGCACCCAGCACCCTGAGTGCTGAGCACCCAGCCCCCTGAGTACTGAGCACCCAGTACCCTGAGTACTGAGCACCCATCACCCCGAGCACTGAGCACCCAGCAACCTGAGTACTGAGAATAGATCACCCTGAGTACTGAGCACCGAGCACCCTGAGTACTGAGCCCCCAGCACCCTGAGTACTGAGCACCCAGCACCCCGAGTACTGAGCACCCAGCACCCCGAGAATGAGAACCCAGCACCCTGAATACTGAGAACCGAGCACCCTGAGTACTGAGCACCCAGCACCCTGAGTACTGAGCCCCTAGCACCCTGAGTACTGAGCACCCAGCACCCCGAGCACTGAGCACCCAGCACCCCGAGAATGAGTACACAGCAACCTGAGTACTGAGCACCCAGCACCCTGAGTACTGAGCACTAAGCACCCAGAGCACTGAGTACCCAGCACCCCGAGCACGGAGCACCCAGGACCCCGAGCACTGAGTACTGAGCACCCAGCACCCTGAGTACTGAGCTCAGAGCTCCCCGAGCACTGAGCACCCTGAGTACTGAGCCCCTAGCACCCCGATCACTGAGCACCCAGCACCCTGAGTACTGAGCACCCAGCACCCTGAGTACTGAGCACCCAGCACCCTGAGCACTGAGCACCCAGCACCCTGAGCAATGAGCACCCAGCACCCCGAGCACGGAGCACCCAGCACTCTGTGTACTGAGCACCCAACACCCAGAGTACTGAGCACCCAGCACCCTGAGCACTGAGCACCCAGCACCCTGAGTACTGAGCACCCAGCACCCTGAGTACTGAACAACCAGCACCCCGAGCACTGAGCACCCAGCACCCCGAGCACTGAGCACCCAGCGGCCCGAACACTGAGCACCCAGCACCCCAAGCACTGAGCACTGAGCACCCTGAGCACTGAGCACCCAGCACCCTGAGTACTGAGCACTGAGAACCCTGAGTACTGAGCACCGAGCACCCTGAGTACTGAGCACCCAGCACCCTGATCACTGAGCACGGAGCACTCCGAGGACTGAGCACCCAGCACCCTGAGCACTGAGCACCCAGCACCTTGAGTACTGAGCACCGAGCACCCCGAGCACTGAGCACCCAGCACCCTGAGTACTGAGCACCCAGCACCCTGGGCACTGAGCACCCAGCACCCTGAGCACTGAGCACGCAGCACCCCGAGCACTGAGCACCCAGCACTCTGAGTACTGAGCACAGAGCACCCTGAGCACTGAGCACCCAGCACCCTGAGTACTGAGCACCCAGCACCCTGAGTACTGAGCAACCAGCACCCTGAGCACTGAGCACCCAGCACCCTGAGCACTGAGCACTGAGCACTGAGCACCCAGCACCACAGCCCTGAGCACCCAGCACCCCGAGCACTGAGCACCCAGCACCCTGAGCACTGAGCACCCAGCACCATGAGCATTGAGCACGCAGCACCCTGAGTACTGAGCACCCAGCACCCTGAGTACTGAGCACCCAGCACCCTGAGTACTGAGCACCCAGCACCCTGAGCACTGAGCACCCGGAGGACTGAGCACCCAGCACCCTGGGCACTGAGCACCGATCACCCTGAGCACTGAGCACCCAGCACCCCGAGCACTGAGCACCCAGCACCCTGAGTCATGAGCACCCAGCACCCCGAGTACTGAGCACCCAGCACCCTGAGTACTGAGCACCCAGCACCCCGAGCACTGAGCACCCAGCACCCTGAGTACTGAGCACCCTGAGTACTGAGCACTGAGCACCGAGCACCCTGAGTACTGAGCACCCTGAGGACTGAGCACCCAGCACCCTGAGCACTGAGCACCCAGCACCCTGAGTACTGAGCACTGATCACCCTGAGCACTGAGCACCCAGCACCCCGAGCACTGAGCACCCAGAACCCTGAGTACTGAGCACCCAGCACCCTGAGCACTGAGCACCCAGCACCCTGAGTACTGAACACCCAGCAACCTGAGCACTGAGCACTGAGGACCCAGCACCCTGAGCACTGAGCACTGAGCACCCAGCACCCCGAGCACTGAGCACCCAGCACCCTGAGCAGCCAGCACCCCGAGCACTGAGCACCCAGCACCCCGAGCACTGAGCACCCAGCACCCCGAGCACTGAGCACCCAGCACACTGAGCACCCAGCACACTGAGCACTGAGCACCCTGAGCACTGAGCACCCTGAGCACTGAGCACCCAGCACCCTGAGTACTGAGCACCCAACACTCTGAGCACTGAGCACCCAGCACGCTGAGTACTGAGCACTGAGCACACAGCACCCTGAGTACTGAGCAACCAGCACCTCGAGCACTGAGCACCCAGCGCCCCGAGCACTGAGCACCCAGCACACCGAGCACTGAGCACTGAGCAGACTGAGCACTGAGTACCCAGCACCCCGAGTACTGAGCACTGAGCACCCTGAGTACTGAGCACCCAGCACCCCGAGTACTGAGCACTGAGCACCCTGAGTACTGAGCACCCAGCACTCTGAGCACTGAGAACCCTGAGTACTGAGCACCGAGCACCCTGAGTACTGAGCACCCAGCACCCTGAGCACTGAGCACGGAGCACCCCGAGGACTGAGCACCCAGCACCCTGAGCACTGAGCACCCAGCACCTTGAGTACTGAGCACCGAGCACCCCGAGCACTGAGCACCCAGCACCCTGAATACTGAGCACCCAGCACCCTGAGCACTGAGCACCCAGCACCCCGAGCACTGAGCACCCAGCACCCTGAGCACTGAGCACCCAGCACCCTGAGTACTGAGCACCCAACACCCAGAGTCCTGAGCACCCAGTACCCTGAGCACTGAGCACCCAGCACCCTGAGTACTGAGCACCCAGCACACTGAGTACTGAGCACCCAGCACCCTGAGCACTGAGCAATGAGCACCCAACACCCTGAGCACTGAGCACTGAGCACCCAGCACCCCGAGCACTGAGCACCCAGCACCCCGACCACTGAGCACCCAGCACCCTGAGCACTGAGCACCCAGCACCCTGAGCACTGAGCACCCAGCCCCCTGAGTACTGAGCACCCAGCACCTTGAGTACTGACCACCCAGCACCCTGAGTAATGAGCACTCAGCACCCTGAGTACTGAGCACCGAACACCCCGAGCACTGAGCACCCAGCACCCTGAGCACTGAGCACCCTGAGGACTGAGTACCCAGCACCCTGAGCACTGAGCACCCAGCACCCTGAGTACTGAGCACTGATCACCCTGAGCACTGAGCACCCAGGACCCCGAGAACTGAGCAACCAGCACCCTGAGTACAGAGCACCCAGCACCCCGAGTACTGAGCACCCAGCACCCCGAGCACTGAGCAGCCAGCACCCTGAGTACTGAGCACCCTGAGTACTGAGCACCGATCACCCTGAGCACTGAGCACCCAGCACCCTGAGTACTGAGCACCCAGCACCAGGAGCACTGAGCACCAAGCACCCTGAGCACTGAGCACCCAGCACCCTGAGTACTGAGTACCCAGCACCCTGAGCACTGAGCACCCAGCACCCTGATTACTGAGCACCGAGCACCCTGAGTACTGAGCACCCAGCACCCTTAGTACTGAGCACCCAGCACCCTGAGCACTGAGCACCCAGCACCCTGAGTACTGAGCACCCAGCACCACCCTCAGTCCTGAGCACCCAGCACCCCGAGCACTGAGCACCCAGCACCCTGAGCACTGAGCACCCAGCACCCCGAGTACTGAGCACCCAGCACCCTGAGCACTGAGCACCCAGCACCCTGAGTACTGAGCACCCAGCACCACCCTCAGTACTGAGCACCCAGCACCCCGAGGACTGAGCACCCAGCACCCTGAGCACTGAGGACCCAGCACCTTGAGTACTGAGCACCGAGCACCCCGAGCACTCAGCACCCAGCACCCTGAGTTCTGAGCACCCAGCACCCTGAGCACTGAGCACCCAGCACCCTGAGCACTGAGCACGCAGCACCCCGAGCACTGAGCACCCAGCACTCTGAGTACTGAGCACAGAGCACCCTGAGCACTGAGCACCCAGCACCCTGAGTACTGAGCACCCAGCACCCTGAGTACTGAGCAAACAAGACCCTGAGCACTGAGCACTGAGCCCCCAGCACCCTGAGCACTGAGCACTGAGCACTGAGCACCCAGCACCACAGCCCTGAGCACCCAGCACCCCGAGCACTGAGCACCCAGCACCCTGAGCACTGAGCACCCAGCACCATGAGAATTGAGCACGCAGCACCCTGAGTACTGAGCACCCAGCACCCTGAGTACTGAGCACCCAGCACCCTGAATCATGAGCACCCAGCACCCCGAGTACTGAGCACCCAGCACCCTGAGTCCTGAGCACCCAGCACCCCGAGCACTGAGCATCCAGCACCCTGAGTACTGAGCACCCTGAGTACTGAGCACTGAGCACCGAGCACCCTGAGTACTGAGCACCCTGAGGACTGAGCACCCAGCACCCTGAGCACTGAGCACCCAGCACCCTGAGTACTGAGCACTGATCACCCTGAGCACTGAGCACCCAGCACCCCGAGCACTGAGCACCCTGAACCCTGAGTACTGAGCACCCAGCACCCTGAGCACTGAGCACCCAGCACCCTGAGTACTGAACACCCAGCAACCTGAGCACTGAGCACTGAGCACCCAGCACCCTGAGCACTGAGCACTGAGCACCCAGCAACCCGAGCACTGAGCACCCAGCACCCTGAGCACCCAGCACCCCGAGCACTGAGCACCCAGCACCCCGAGCACTGAGCACCCAGCACCCCGAGCACTGAGCACCCAGCACACTGAGCACCCAGCACCCTGAGCACTGAGCACCCTGAGCACTGAGCACCCTGAGCACTGAGCACTGAGCACCCAGCACCCTGAGTACTGAGCACCCAACACTCTGAGCACTGAGCACCCAGCACGCTGAGTACTGAGCACTGAGCACACAGCACCCTGAGTACTGAGCAACCAGCACCTCGAGCACTGAGCACCCAGCGCCCCGAGCACTGAGCACCCAGCACCCCGAGCACTGAGCACTGAGCAGACTGAGCACTGAGTACCCAGCACCCCGAGTACTGAGCACTGAGCACCCTGAGTACTGAGCTCCCAGCACCCCGAGTACTGAGCACTGAGCACCCTGAGTACTGAGCACCCAGCACTCTGAGCACTGAGAACCCTGAGTACTGAGCACCGAGCACCCTGAGTACTGAGCACACAGCACCCTGAGCACTGAGCACGGAGCACCCCGAGGACTGAGCACCCAGCACCCTGAGCACTGAGCACCCAGCACCTTGAGTACTGAGCACCGAGCATCCTGAGCACTGAGCACCCAGCACCCTGAATACTGAGCACCCAGCACCCTGAGAACTGAGCACCCAGCACCCCGAGCACTGAGCACCCAGCACCCCGAGCACTGAGCACCCAGCACCCTGAGTACTGAGCACCCAACACCCAGAGTCCTGAGCACCCAGTACCCTGAGCACTGAGCACCCAGCACCCTGAGTACTGAGCACCCAGCACCCTGAGTACTGAGCACCCAGCACCCTGAGCACTGAGCACTGAGCACCCAACACCCTGAGCACCGAACACTGAGCACACAGCACCCCGAGCACTGAGCACCCAGCACCCCGAGCACTGAGCACCCAGCACCCTGAGCACTGAGCACCCAGCACCCTGAGCACTGAGCACCCAGCCCCCTGAGTACTGAGCACCCAGCACCATGAGTACTGACCACCCAGCACCCTGAATACTGAGCACTCAGCACCCTGAGTACTGAGCACCGAGCACCCCGAGCACTGAGCACCCAGCACCCTGAGCACTGAGCACCCTGAGGACTGAGTACCCAGCACCCTGAGCACTGAGCACCCAGCACCCTGAGTACTGAGCACCGATCACCCTGAGCACTGAGCACCCAGGACCCCGAGAACTGAGCAACCAGCACCCTGAGTACAGAGCACCCAGCACCCCGAGTACTGAGCACCCAGCACCCCGAGCACTGAGCAGCCAGCACCCTGAGTACTGAGCACCCTGAGTACTGAGCACCGATCACCCTGAGCACTGAGCACCCAGCACCCTGAGTACTGAGCACCCAGCACCAGGAGCACTGAGCACCAAGCACCCTGAGCACTGAGCACCCAGCACCCTGAGTACTGAGCACCCAGCACCCTGAGTACTGAGTACCCAGCACCCTGAGCACTGAGCACCCAGCACCCTGAGTACTGAGCACCCAGCACCCTTAGTACTGAGCACCCAGCACCCGGAGCACTGAGCACCCAGCACCCTGTGTACTGAGCACCCAGCACCACCCTCAGTACTGAGCACCCAGCACCCCGAGCACTGAGCACCCAGCACCCTGAGCACTGAGCACCCAGCACCCCGAGTACTGAGCACCCAGCACCCCGAGCACTGAGCACCGAGCACCCCGAGCACTGAGCACCCAGCACACTGAGTACTGAGCACCCAGCACCCTGAGTACTGAGCACTGAGCACCCCGAGTACTGAGCACCCATCTCCCCGAGCACTGACCACCCAGCAACCTGAGTACTGAGAACAGATCACCCTGAGTACTTAGCACCCAGCACCCTGAGTACTGAGCCCCCAGCACCAAGAGTACTGAGCACCCAGCACCCTGAGCACTGAGCACCCAGCAACCTGAGCCCTGAGCACCCAGCACCCTGAGTACTGAGCCCTGAGAACCCTGAGTACTGAGCACCGAGCACCCTGAGTACTGAGCACCCAGCACCCTGATCACTGAGCACGGAGCACCCCGAGGACTGAGCACCCAGCACCCTGAGCACTGAGCACCCAGCACCTTGAGTACTGAGCACCGAGCACCCCGAGCACTGAGCACCCAGCACCCTGAGTACTGAGCACCCAGCACCCTGAGCACTGAGCACCCAGCACCCTGAGCACTGAGCACGCAGCACCCCGAGCACTGAGCACCCAGCACCCTGAGTACTGAGCACAGAGCACCCTGAGCACTGAGCACCCAGCACCCTGAGTACTGAGCACCCAGCACCCTGAGTACTGAGCAACCAGCACCCTGAGCACTGAGCACTGAGCACCCAGCACCCTGAGCACTGAGCACTGAGCACCCAGCACCACAGCCCTGAGCACCCAGCACCCCGAGCACTGAGCACCCAGCGCCCTGAGCACTGAGCACCCAGCACCATGAGCATTGAGCACCCAGCACCCTGAGTACTGAGCACCCAACACCCAGAGTCCTGAGCACCCAGCACCCTGAGCACTGAGCACCCAGCACTCTGAGTACTGAGCACCCAGCACCCTGAGTACTGAGCACCCAGCACCCTGAGCACTGAGCACTGAGCACCGAACACAATGAGCACTGAGCACTGAGCACCCAGCACCCCGAGCACTGAGCACCCAGCACCATGAGTACCGACCACCCAGCACCCTGAGTACTGAGCACTCAGCACCCTGAGTACTGAGCACCGAGCACCCCGAGCACTGAGCACCCAGCACCCTGAGCACTGAGCACCCTGAGGACTGAGTAGCCAGCATCGTGAGCACTGAGCACCCAGCACCCTGAGTACTGAGCACCGATCACCCTGAGCACTGAGCACCCAGGGCCCCGAGAACTGAGCACCCAGCACCCTGAGTACAGAGCACCCAGCACCCCGAGTACTGAGCACCCAGCACCCCGAGCACTGAGCAGCCAGCACCCTGAGTAGTGAGCACCCTGAGTACTGAGCACCGATCACCCTGAGCACTGAGCACCCAGCACACTGAGTACTGAGCACCCAGCACCAGGAGCACTGAGCACCAAGCACCCTGAGCACTGAGCACCCAGCACCCTGAGTACTGAGCACCCAGCACCCTGAGTACTGAGTACCCAGCACCCTGAGCACTGAGCACCCAGCACCCTGAGTACTGAGCACCGAGCACCCTGATTACTGAGCACCCAGCACCCTTAGTACTGAGCACCCAGCACTCTGAGCACTGAGCACCCAGCACCCTGAGTACTGAGCACCCAGCACCACCCTCAGTACTGAGCACCCAGCACCCCGAGCACTGAGCACCCAGCACCCTGAGCACTGAGCACCCAGCACCCCGAGTACTGAGCACCCTGCACCCCGAGCACTGAGCACCGAGCACCCCGAGCACTGAGCACCCAGCACCCTGAGTACTGAGCACCCAGCACCCTGAGTACTGAGCCCCCAGCACCAAGAGTACTGAGCACCCAGCACCCTGAGCACTGCGCACCCAGCACACCGAGAATGAGCACCCAGCACCCTGAATACTGAGAAATGAGCACCCTGATTACTGAGCACCCAGCACCCTGAGTACTGAGCCCCCAGCACCCTGAGTACTGAGCTCACAGCTCCCCGAGCACTGAGCACCCTGAGTACTGAGCACCCAGCACCCCGATCACTGAGCACCCAGCACCATGAGTACTGAGCACCCAGCACCCTGAGTACTGAGCACCCAGCACCCTGAGCACTGAGCACCCAGCACCCTGAGCAATGAGCACCCAGCACCCCGAGCACGGAGCACCCAGCACTCTGTGTACTGAGCACCCAACACCCAGAGTACTGAGCACCCAGCACCCTGAGCACTGAGCCCCCAGCACCCTGAGTACTGAGCACCCAGCACCCTGAGTACTGAACACCCAGCACCCTGAGCACTGAGCACTGAGCACCCTGAGCACTGAGTACTGAGCACTGAGCACCCTGAGCACTGAGCACCCAGCACCCCGAGTACTGAGCACCCAGCACCCCGAGCACTGAGCACCCAGCGCCCCGAGCACTGAGCACCCAGCACCCCGAGCACTGAGCACCCAGCACCCCGAGCACTGAGCACAAAGCGCCCCGAGCACTGAGCACCCAGCACCCCAAGCACTGAGCACTGAGCACCCTGAGCACTGAGCACCCAGCACCCTGAGTACTGAGCACTGAGAACCCTGAGTACTGAGCACCGAGTACCCTGAGTACTGAGCACCCAGCACCCTGATCACTGAGCACGGAGCACCCCGAGGACTGAGCACCCAGCACCCTGAGCACTGAGCACCCAGCACCTTGAGTACTGAGCACCGAGCACCCCGAGCACTGAGCACCCAGCACCCTGAGTACTGAGCACCCAGCACCCTGAGCACTGAGCACCCAGCACCCTGAGCACTGAGCACCCAGCATTCTGAGTACTGAGCACAGAGCACCCTGAGCACTGAGCACCCAGCACCCTGAGTACTGAGCACCCAGCACCCTGAGCACTGAGCACCCAGCACCCTGAGTACTGAGCACCCAGCACCCTGAGTACTGAGCAACCAGCACCCTGAGCACTGAGCACTGAGAACCCAGCACCCTGAGCACTGAGCACTGAGCACCCAGCACCACAGCCCTGAGCACCCAGCACCCCGAGCACTGAGCACCCAGCACCCTGAGCACTGAGCACCCAGCACCATGCGCATTGAGCACCCAGCACCCTCAGTACTGAGCACCCAGCACCCTGAGTACTGATCACCCAGCACCCTGAGTACTGAGCACTCAGCACCCTGAGTACTGAGCACCGAGCACCCCGAGCACTGAGCACCCAGCACCCTGAGCACTGAGCACCCGGAGGACTGAGCACCCAGCACCCTGGGCACTGAGCACCGATCACCCTGAGCACTGAGCACCCAGCACCCCGAGCACTGAGCACCCAGCACCCTGAGTCATGAGCACCCAGCACACCGAGTACTGAGCACCCAGCACCCTGAGTACTGAGCACCCAGCACCCCGAGCACTGAGCACCCAGCACCCTGAGTACTGAGCACCCTGAGTACTGAGCACTGAGCACCCAGCACCCTGAGCACGGAGCACCCCGAGGACTGAGCACCCAGCACCCTGAGCACTGAGCACCCAGCACCTTGGGTACTGAGCACCGAGCACCTCCAGCACTGAGCACCCAGCACCCTGAGCACTGAGCACCCAGCACCCCGAGAATGAGCACCCAGCACCCTGAATACTGAGAACCGAGCACCCTGATTACTGAGCACGCAGCACCCTGAGTACTGAGCCCCCAGCACCCTGAGTACTGAGCACCCAGCACCCCGAGCACTGAGCACCCAGCACCCCGAGAATGAGCACCCAGCACCCTGAGTACTGAGCACCCAGCACCCTGAGTACTGAGCACTGAGCACCCAGCACCCCGAGCACGGAGCACCCAGGACCCCGAGCACTGAGTACTGAGCACCCAGCACCCTGAGTACTGAGCACCGAGCTCCCCGAGCACTGAGCACCCTGAGTACTGAGCACCCAGCACCCCGATCACTGAGCACCCAGCACCCTGAGCACTGATCACCCAGCACCCTGAGTACTGAGCACCCAGCACCCTGAGCACTGAGCACTGAGCACCCAACACCCTGAGCACTGAACACTGAGCACACAGCACCCCGAGCACTGAGCACCCAGCACCCTGAGCACTGAGCACCCAGCACCCTGAGCACTGAGCACCCAGCCCCCTGAGTACTGAGCACCCAGCACCATGAGTACTGACCACCCAGCACCCAGAGTACTGAGCACTCAGCACCCTGAGTACTGAGCACCGAGCACCCCGAGCACTGAGCACCCAGCACCCTGAGCACTGAGCACCCTGAGGACTGAGTACCCAGCACCCTGAGCACTGAGCACCCAGCACCCTGAGTACTGAGCACCGATCACCCTGAGCACTGAGCACCCAGGACCCCGAGAACTGAGCAACCAGCACCCTGAGTACAGAGCACCCAGCACCCCGAGTACTGAGCACCCAGCACCCCGAGCACTGAGCAGCCAGCACCCTGAGTACTGAGCACCCTGAGTACTGAGCACCGATCACCCTGAGCACTGAGCACCCAGCACCCTGAGTACTGAGCACCCAGCACCAGGAGCACTGAGCACCAAGCACCCTGAGCACTGAGCACCCAGCACCCTGAGTACTGAGCACCCAGCACCCTGAGTACTGAGTACCCAGCACCCTGAGCACTGAGCACCCAGCACCCTGAGTACTGAGCACCGAGCACCCTGAGTACTGAGCACCCAGCACCCTTAGTACTGAGAACCCAGCACCCTGAGCACTGAGCACCCAGCACCCTGTGTACTGAGCACCCAGCACCACCCTCAGTACTGAGCACCCAGCACCCCGAGCACTGAGCACCCAGCACCCTGAGCACTGAGCACCCAGCACCCCGAGTACTGAGCACCCAGCACCCCGAGCACTGAGCACCGAGCACCCCGAGCACTGAGCACCCAGCACACTGAGTACTGAGCACCCAGCACCCTGAGTACTGAGCACTGAGCACCCCGAGTACTGAGCACCCATCACCCCGAGCACTGACCACCCAGCAACCTGAGTACTGAGAACAGATCACCCTGAGTACTTAGCACCCAGCACCCTGAGTACTGAGCCCCCAGCACCAAGAGTACTGAGCACCCAGCACCCTGAGCACTGAGCACCCAGCACCCCGAGAATGAGCACCCAGCACCCTGAATACTGAGAACCGAGCACCCTGATTACTGAGCACGCAGCACCCTGAGTACTGAGCCACCAGCACCCTGAGTACTGAGCACCCAACACCCCGAGCACTGAGCACCCAGCACCCCGAGAATGAGCACCCAGCACCCTGAGTACTGAGCACCCAGCACCCTGAGTACTGAGCACTGAGCACCCAGCACCCCGAGCACGGAGCACCCAGGACCCCGAGCACTGAGTACTGAGCACCCAGCACCCTGAGTAATGAGCACCGAGCTCCCCGAGCACTGAGCACCCTGAGTACTGAGCACCCAGCACCCCGATCACTGAGCACCCAGCACCCTGAGCACTGATCACCCAGCACCCTGAGCACTGAGCACCCAGCACCCCGAGCACTGAGTACCCAGCACCCTGAGTACTGAGCACTGAGCACCCAGCACCCTGTGTACTTAGCACTGAGCACCCTGAGTACTAAGCACCCAGCACCCTGAGTACTGAGTACCCAGGACCCTGAGCACTGAGCACCGAGCACCCCGAGCATTGAGCACCCAGCACCCTGAGTACTGAGCACCCAGCACCCTGAGCACTGAGCAACCTTAGTACTGAGCACTGAGCACCCTGAGTACTGAGCACTGAGCACCCTGAGTACTGAGCACCCAGCACCCTGAGTACTGAGCACCCAGCACCCTGAGCAATGATCACCCTGAGTACTGAGCACCCAGCACCCTGAGCACTGAGCACCGAGCACCCTGAGCACTGAGCAACCAGCACCCGGAGTACTGAGCACCCAGCACCCTGAATACTAAGCACCAAGCACCCTGAGTACTGAGCACTGAGCACCCCGAGCACTGAGCACCCAGAACCCCGAGCACCGAGCACCCTGAGTACTGAGCACCCAATACCCTGAGCACTGAACACACAGCACCCTGAGTACAGTAAACCCCGAGCACTGAGCACCCAGCACTCTGAGTACTGAGCACCGAGCACACTGAGCACTGAGCACCCAGCACCCCGAGCACTGAGCACCCAGCACCCTGAGTACTGAGCACCCAGCACCCTGAGTACTGAGCAACCAGCACCCCGAGCACTGAGTAACCAGCACCCTGAGCACTGAGCACCCAGCACCCTGAGCACTGAGCACCCAGCACCCTGAGCACTGAGCACCCAGCACCCTGAGTACTGAGCACTGAGCACCCAGCACCCCGAGCACTGAGCACACAGCACCCTGAGTACTGAGCACTGAGCACCCAGCACCCCGAGCACTGAGCACCCAGCACCCTGAGCACTGAGCACCCAGCACCTGAGTCCTGAGCACCCAGCACCCTGAGTACTGAGCACCCAGCTCCCTGAGTACTGAGCATCCAGCACCCCGAGTACTGAGCACCCAGCATCCTGAGTACTGAGCACCCAGCTCACCGAGCACTAAGCACACAGCACCCAGAGCACTGAGGACCCAGCATCCTGAGCACTGAGCACCCAGCACCCTGAGTACTGAGCACCGAGCACCCTGAGTACTGAGCACCCAGCACCCTGAGCACTGATCACCCAGCACCCTGAGTACTGAGCACCAAGTACCCTGAGTACTGAGCACCCAGCACCCCGAGCACTGAGCACCCAGCACCCTGAGTACTGAGCACTGAGCACACAGCACCCCGAGCACTGAGCACCCAGCACCCTGTGTACTGAGCACTGAGTACCCAGTACCCCGAGCACTGCGACCCAGCACCCTGAGCACTGAGCACCCAGCACCCCGAGTACTGAGCACAAAGCACCCCGAGCACTGAGCACCCAGCACCCTGAGCACTGAGCACCCAGCACCCTGAGCAATGAGCACCCAGCACCCTGAGTACTGAGCACCCAGCACCCCGAGTACTGAGCACCCAGCAACCTGAGCACTGAGCACCCAGCACCCCCAGCAATGAGCACCCAGCACCCTGAGTACTGAGCACCCAGCACCCCGAGTACTGAGCACCCAGCAACC
This sequence comes from Microtus oregoni, assembly GCF_018167655.1. Classification (NCBI taxonomy): domain Eukaryota; kingdom Metazoa; phylum Chordata; class Mammalia; order Rodentia; family Cricetidae; genus Microtus; species Microtus oregoni. The sequence continues at coordinate 1,124,870 of NW_024543262.1, forward strand.
TGAGAACCGAGCAGCCAGCACCCCCAGCAATGAGCACCCAGCATCCTGAGTACTGAGCACCCAGCACCCCCAGCAATGAGCACCCAGCACCCTGAGTACTGAGCACCCAGCACCCCGAGTACTGAGAACCCAGCAACCTGAGAACCTAGCAGCCAGCACCCCGAGCGCTGAGCACCCAGCACCCTGAGCACTGAGCACCCTGCACCCTGAGTACTGAGCACTGAGCACCCCGAGTACTGAGCACCCAGCACCCCGAGCAATGAGCACCCAGAACCCTGAGCACTGAGCACCCAGCACCCTGAGTACTGAGCACCGAGCACCCTGAGTACTGAGCACCCAGCACCCCGAGCACTGAGCACCCAGCACCCTGAGCACTGAGCACCCAGCATACTGCGTACTGAGCACCCAGCACCCTGAGTACTGAGCACCCAGCACCCTGAGCACTGAGCACCCAGCACCCTGAGTACTGAGCATCCAGCACCCCGAGCACTGAGCACCCAGCACCCTGAGTACTGAGCACTGAGCACCCAGCACCCCGAGCACTGAGCACCCAGCACCCTGTGTACTGAGCACTGAGTACCCAGCACCCCGAGCACTGAGCACCCAGCACCCTGAGCACTGAGCACCCTGAGTACTGAGCACCCAGCACCCTGAGCACTGAGCACCCAGCACCCCGAGCACTGAGCACCCAGCACCCAGAGCACTGAGCACTGAGCATCCTGAGTACTGAGCACTGAGCACCCTGAGCACTGAGCACCGAGCACCCTGAGTACCGAGCACTGAGCACCCAACACCCCAAGCACTGAGCACCCTGAGCACTGAGCACCCAGCACCCCAAGCACTGAGCACCCTGAGTACTGAGCACCCAGCACCCTGAGTAATGAGCACCCAGCACCCTGAGTACTGAGCACCCAGCTCCCTGAGTACTGAGCACCCAGCACCCCGAGCACTGAGCAACCAGCACCCTGAGTACTGAGCACTGAGCACACAGCACCCCGAGCACTGAGCACCCAGCACCCTGTGTACTGAGCACTGAGTACCCAGTACCCCGAGCACTGCGACCCAGCACCCTGAGCACTGAGCACCCAGCACCCCGAGTACTGAGCACCCAGCACCCCGAGAATGGGGCACCCAGCACCCTGAGCACTGAGCACCCAGCACCCCGAGCAATGAGCACCCAGCACAATGAGTACTGAGCACCGAGCACCCCGAGTACTGAGCACCCAGCACCCCCAGCAATGAGCACCCAGCACCCTGAGTACTGAGCACCCAGCACCCCGAGTACTGAGCACCCAGCAACCTGAGAACCGAGCAGCCAGCACCCCCAGCAATGAGCACCCAGCACCCTGAGTACTGAGCACCCAGCACCCCCAGCAATGAGCACCCAGCACCCTGAGTACTGAGCACCCAGCATCCCGAGTACTGAGCACCCAGCAACCTGAGCACTGAGCACCCAGCACCCTGAGTACTGAGCACCCAGCACCCCCAGCAATGAGCACCCAGCACCCTGAGTACTGAGCACCCAGCACCCCTAGCGCTGAGCACCCAGCACCCTGAGCACTGAGCACCCAGCACCCTGAGTACTGAGCACTGAGCACCCCGAGTACTGAGCACCCAGCACCCCGAGCACTGAGCACCCAGCACCCTGAGTACTGAGCACCCAGCACCCTGAGTACTGAGCACCCAGCACCCTGAGCACTGAGCACCAAGCACCCTGAGTACTAAGCACCCAACACCCCAAGCACTGAGCACCCTGAGTACTGAGCACCCAGCACCACAAGCACTGAGCACCCCGAGCACTGAGCACCGAGCACCCTGAGTACTGTGCAGCCAGCACCCTGAGTACTGAGCACCCAGCATACTGAGCACCGAGCACCCAGCACCCTGAGTACTGAGCACACAGCACCCTGAGCACTGAGCACCCAGCACCCTGAGTACTGAGCACCGAGCACCCTGAGTACTGAGCACCCAGCACCCCGAGCACTGAGCACCCAGCACCCTGAGCACTGAGCACCCAGCATACTGCGTACTGAGCACCCAGCACCCTGAGTACTGAGCACCCAGCACCCTGAGCACTGAGCACCCAGCGCCCTGAGTACTGAGCATCCAGCACCCCGAGCAGTGAGCACCCAGCACCCTGAGTACTGAGCACTGAGCACCCAGCACCCCGAGCACTGAGCACCCAGCACCCTGTGTACTGAGCAGTGAGTACCCAGCACCCTGAGCACTGAGCACCCAGCACCCAGAGCACAGAGCACCCAGCACCCTGAGTACTGAGCACCCAGCACCCAGAGCACTGAGCACCCAGCACCCTGAGTACTGAGCACTGAGCACACAGCACCCCGAGCACTGAGCACCCAGCACCCTCTGTACTGAGCACTGAGTACCCAGTACCCCGAGCACTGCGACCCAGCACCCTGAGCATTGAGCACCCAGCACCCCGAGTACTGAGCACCCAGCACCCCGAGCATGGGGCACCCAGCACCCTGAGCACTGAGCACCCAGCACCCTGAGCAATGAGCACCCAGCACCCTGAGTACTGAGCACCGAGCACCCCGAGTACTGAGCACCCAGCAACCTGAGCACTGAGCACCCAGCACCCCCAGCAATGAGCACCCAGCACCCCGAGCACTGAGCACCCAGCACCCCGAGCACTGAGCACCCAGCACCCCGAGCACTGAGCACCCAGCACCCTGAGCACTGAGCACTGAGCACTGAGCACCCCGATTACTGAGCACCCAGCACCCTGAGCGCTGAGCACCCAGCACCCTGAGCACTGAGCACCCAGCACCATGAGTACTGAGCACCGAGCACCCTGAGCACCGAGGACCCAGCACCATGAGTACTGAGCACCCAGCACCCTGAGCACTGAGCACCCAGCACCCTGAGTACTGAGCACCGAGCACCCTGAGTACTGAGCACTGAGCACCCTGAGCACTGAGCACCGAGCACCCTGAGTACTGAGCACTGAGCACCCAACACCCCAAGCACTGAGCACCCTGAGCACTGAGCACCCAGCTCCCCAAGCACTGAGCACCCTGAGTACTGAGCACCCAGCACCCTGAGTAATGAGCACCCAGCACCCTGAGTACTGAGCACCCAGCTCCCTGAGTACTGAGCACCCAGCACCCCGAGCACTGAGCACCCAGCACCCTGAGTACTGAGCACTGAGCACACAGCACCCCGAGCACTGAGCACCCAGCACCCTCTGTACTGAGCACTGAGTACCCAGTACCCCGAGCACTGCGACCCAGCACCCCCAGCAATGAGCACCCAGCACCCTGAGTACTGAGCACCCAGCATCCCGTGTACTGAGCACCCAGCAACCTGAGAACCGAGCAGCCAGCACCCCGAGCGCTGAGCACCCAGCACCCTGAGCACTGAGCACACAGCACCCTGAGTACTGAGCACTGAGCACCCCGAGTACTGAGCACCCAGCACCCCGAGCACTGAGCACCCAGCACCCTGAGTACTGAGCACCCAGCACCCTGAGTACTGAGCACCCAGCACCCTGAGCACTGAGCACCCAGCACCCTGAGTACTAAGCACCCAACACCCCAAGCACTGAGCACCCTGAGTACTGAGCACCCAGCACCCCAAGCACTGAGCACCCCGAGCACTGAGCAGCCAGCACCCTGAGTACTGAGCACCGAGCACCCTGAGTACTGAGCAGCCAGCACCCTGAGTACTGAGCACCCAGCATACTGAGCACCGAGCACCCATCACCCTGAGCACTGAGCACTGAGCACCCTGAGCACTGAGCACCCAGAACCCTGAGCACTGAGCACCCAGCATCCTGAGGACTGAGTACTGAGCACCCAGCACGCTGAGCACTGAGCACCCAGCACGCTGAGTACTGAGCACTGAGCACCCCGATTACTGAGCACCCAGCACCCTGAGCGCTGAGCACCCAGCACCCTGAGCACTGAGCACCCAGCACCATGAGTACTGAGCACCGAGCACCCTGAGCACCGAGCACCCAGCACCCTGAGTACTGAGCACCCAGCACCCTGAGCACTGAGCACCCAGCACCCTGAGTACTGAGCACCGAGCACCCTGAGTACTGAGCACTGAGCACCCTGAGCACTGAGCACCGAGCACCCTGAGTACTGAGCACTGAGCACCCAACACAACAAGCACTGAGCACCCTGAGCACTGAGCACCCAGCACCCCAAGCACTGAGCACCCAGCACCCTGAGTACTGAGCACCGAGCACCCTGAGTACTGAGCACCCAGCACCTCGAGCACTGAGCACCCAGCACCCTGAGCACTGAGCACCCAGCACCCTGAGTACTGAGCACCCAGCACCCTGAGCACTGAGCACCCAGCACCCTGAGTACTGAGCACCCAGCACCCTGAGCACTGAGCACCCAGCACCCTGAGTACTGAGCATCCAGCACCCCGAGCACTGAGCACCCAGCACCCTGAGTACTGAGCACTGAGCACCCAGCACCCCGAGCACTGAGCACCCTGAGCACTGAGCACCCTGAGTACTGAGCACCCAGCACCCTGAGCACTGAGCACCCAGCACCCCGAGCACTGAGCACCCAGCACCCAGAGCACTGAGAACTGAGCACCCTGAGTACTGAGCACTGAGCACCCTGAGCACTGAGCACCGAGCACCCTGAGTACTGAGCACTGAGCACCCTGAGCACTGAGCACCCTGTACCCTGAGTACTGAGCACCCAGCACCCTGAGCACTGAGGACCGAGCACCCTGAGTACTTAGCACCCAGCACCCTGAGTACTGAGCACCCAGCACCCTGAGTACTGAGCACCCAGCACCCTGAGTACTGAGCACCCAGCGTACTGAGCACCGAGCACCCAGCACCCTGAGTACTGAGCACCCAGCACCCTGAGCACTGAGCACCCAGCACCCTGAGTACTGAGCACTGAGCACCCCGAGTACTGAGCACCGAGCACACCGAGCACTGAGCACCCAGCACCCCGAGCACAGAGCACCCTGTGTACTGAGCACCCAGCACCCTGAGCACTGAGCACCCAGCACCCTGAGCACTGAGCACCCAGCACCCTGAGCACTGAGCACCCAGCACCCTGAGTACTGAGCACCCAGCACCCTGAGCACTGAGCAACCTTAGTACTGAGCACTGAGCACCCTGAGTACTGAGCACTGAGCACCCTGAGTACTGAGCACCCAGCACCCTGAGTACTGAGCACCCAGCACCCTGAGCAATGATCACCCTGAGTACTGAGCACCCAGCACCCTGAGCACTGAGCACCGAGCACCCTGAGCACTGAGCAACCAGCACCCGGAGTACTGAGCACCCAGCACCCTGAATACTAAGCACCGAGCACCCTGAGTACTGAGCACTGAGCACCCCGAGCACTGAGCACCCAGAACCCCGAGCACCGAGCACCCTGAGTACTGAGCACCCAATACCCTGAGCACTGAACACACAGCACCCTGAGTACAGTAAACCCCGAGAACTGAGCACCCAGCACTCTGAGTACTGAGCACCGAGCACACTGAGCACTGAGCACCCAGCACCCCGAGCACTGAGCACCCAGCACCCTGAGTACTGAGCACCCAGCACCCTGAGTACTGAGCAACCAGCACCCCGAGCACTGAGTAACCAGCACCCTGAGCACTGAGCACCCAGCACCCTGAGCACTGAGCACCCAGCAACCTGAGCACTGAGCACCCAGCACCCTGAGTACTGAGCACTGAGCACCCAGCACCCCGAGCACTGAGCACACAGCACCCTGAGTACTGAGCACTGAGCACCCAGCACCCCGAGCACTGAGCACCCAGCACCCTGAGCACTGAGCACCCAGCACCTGAGTCCTGAGCACCCAGCACCCTGAGTACTGAGCACCCAGCTCCCTGAGTACTGAGCATCCAGCACCCCGAGTACTGAGCACCCAGCATCCTGAGTACTGAGCACCCAGCTCACCGAGCACTAAGCACACAGCACCCAGAGCACTGAGGACCCAGCATCCTGAGCACTGAGCACCCAGCACCCTGAGTACTGAGCACCGAGCACCCTGAGTACTGAGCACCCAGCACCCTGAGCACTGATCACCCAGCACCCTGAGTACTGAGCACCAAGTATCCTGAGTACTGAGCACCCAGCACCCCGAGCACTGAGCACCCAGCACCCTGAGTACTGAGCACTGAGCACACAGCACCCCGAGCACTGAGCACCCAGCACCCTGTGTACTGAGCACTGAGTACCCAGTACCCCGAGCACTACGACCCAGAACCCTGAGCACTGAGCACCAAGCACCCCGAGTACTGAGCACAAAGCACCCCGAGCACTGAGCACCCAGCACCCTGAGCACTGAGCACCCAGCACCCTGAGCAATGAGCACCCAGCACCCTGAGTACTGAGCACCCAGCACCCCGAGTACTGAGCACCCAGCAACCTGAGCACTGAGCACCCAGCACCCCCAGCAATGAGCACCCAGCACCCTGAGTACTGAGCACCCAGCACCCCGAGTACTGAGCACCCAGCAACCTGAGAACCGAGCAGCCAGCACCCCCAGCAATGAGCACCCAGCATCCTGAGTACTGAGCACCCAGCACCCCCAGCAATGAGCACCCAGCACCCTGAGTACTGAGCACCCAGCACCCCGAGTACTGAGAACCCAGCAACCTGAGAACCGAGCAGCCAGCACCCCGAGCGCTGAGCACCCAGCACCCTGAGCACTGAGCACCCTGCACCCTGAGTACTGAGCACTGAGCACCCCGAGTACTGAGCACCCAGCACCCCGAGCAATGAGCACCCAGAACCCTGAGTACTGAGCACCCAGCACCCTGAGTACTGAGCACCCAGCACCCTGAGCACTGAGCACCCAGCACCCTGAGTACTAAGCAACCAACACCCCAAGCACTGAGCACCCTGAGTACTGAGCACCCAGCACCCCAAGCACTGAGCACCCCGAGCACTGAACAGCCAGCACCCTGAGTACTGAGCACCGAGCACCCTGAGTACTGAGAAGCCAGCACCCTGAGTACTGAGCACCCAGCATACTGAGCACCGAGCACCCAGCACCCTGAGTACTGAGCACACAGCACCCTGAGCACTGAGCACCCAGCACCCTGAGTACTGAGCACCGAGCACCCTGAGTACTGAGCACCCAGCACCCCGAGCACTGAGCACCCAGCACCCTGAGCACTGAGAACCCAGCATACTGCGTATTGAGCACCCAGCACCCTGAGTACTGAGCACCCAGCACCCTGAGCACTGATCACCCAGCACCCTGAGTACTGAGCATCCAGCACCCCGAGCACTGAGCACCCAGCACCCTGAGTACTGAGCACTGAGCACCCAGCACCCCGAGCATTGAGCACCCAGCACCCTGTGTACTGAGCACTGAGTACCCAGCACCCCGAGCACTGAGCACCCAGCACCCTGAGCACTGAGCACCCTGAGTACTGAGCACCCAGCACCCTGAGCACTGAGCACCCAGCACCCCGAGCACTGAGCACCCAGCACCCAGAGCACTGAGCACTGAGCACCCTGAGTACTGAGCACTGAGCAGCCTGAGCACTGAGCACCGAGCACCCTGAGTACTGAGCACTGAGCACCCAACACCCCAAGCACTGAGCACCCTGAGCACTGAGCACCCAGCACCCCAAGCACTGAGCACCCTGAGTACTGAGCACCCAGCACCCTGAGTAATGAGCACCCAGCACCCTGAGTACTGAGCACCCAGCTCCCTGAGTACTGAGCACCCAGCACCCCGAACACTGAGCACCCAGCTCCCTGAGTACTGAGCACTGAGCACACAGCACCCCGAGCACTGAGCACCCAGCACCCTGTGTACTGAGCACAGAGTACCCAGTACCTTGAGCACTGCGACCCAGCACCCTGAGCACTGAGCACCCAGCACCCCGAGTACTGAGCACCCAGCACCCCGAGCATGGGGCACCCAGCACCCTGAGCACTGAGCACCCAGCACCCCGAGCAATGAGCACCCAGCACCCTGAGTACTGAGCACCGAGCACCCCGAGTACTGAGCATCCAGCAACCTGAGCACTGAGCACCCAGCACCCCCAGCAATGAGCACCCAGCACCCTGAGTACTGAGCACCCAGCACCCCGAGTACTGAGCACCCAGCAACCTGAGAACCGAGCAGCCAGCACCCCCAGCAATGAGCACCCAGCACCCTGAGTACTGAGCAACCAGCACCCCCAGCAATGAGCACCCAGCACCCTGAGTACTGAGCACCCAGCATCCCGAGTACTGAGCACCCAGCACCCTGAGAACCGAGCAGCCAGCACCCCGAGCGCTGAGCACCCAGCACCCTGAGAACTGAGCACCCAGCACCCTGAGTACTGAGCACTGAGCACCACGAGTACTGAGCACCCAGCACCCCGAGCACTGAGCACCCAGCACCCTGAGTACTGAGCACCCAGCACCCTGAGTACTGAGCACCCAGCACCCTGAGCACTGAGCACCCAGCACCCTGAGTACTAAGCACCCAACACCCCAAGCACTGAGCACCCTGAGTACTGAGCACCCAGCACCCCAAGCACTGAGCACCCCGAGCACTGAACAGCCAGCACCCTGAGTACTGAGCACCGAGCACCCTGAGTACTGAGCAGCCAGCACCCTGAGTACTGAGCACCCAGCATACTGAGCACCGAGCACCCAGCACCCTTAGTACTGAGCACACAGCACCCTGAGCACTGAGCACCCAGCACCCTGAGTACTGAGCACCGAGCACCCTGAGTATTGAGCACCCAGCACCCCGAGCACTGAGCACCCAGCACCCTGAGCACTGAGAACCCAGCATACTGCGTATTGAGCACCCAGCACCCTGAGTACTGAGCACCCAGCACCCTGAGAACTGAGCACCCAGCACCCTGAGTACTGAGCATCCAGCACCCCGAGCACTGAGCACCCAGCACCCTGAGTACTGAGCACTGAGCACCCAGCACCCCGAGCACTGAGCACCCAGCACCCTGTGTACTGAGCACTGAGTACCCAGCACCCCGAGCACTGAGCACCCAGCACCCTGAGCACTGAGCACCCTGAGTACTGAGCACCCAGCACCTTGAGCACGGAGCACACAGCACCCCGAGCACTGAGCACCCAGCACCCAGAGCACTGAGCACTGAGCACCCTGAGTACTGAGCACTGAGCACCCTGAGCACTGAGCACCGAGCACCCTGAGTACTGAGCACTGAGCACCCAACACCCCAAGCACTGAGCACCCTGAGCACTGAGCACCCAGCACCCCAAGCACTGAGCACCCTGAGTACTGAGCACCCAGCACCCTGAGTAATGAGCACCCAGCACAATGAGTACTGAGCACCCAGCTCCCTGAGTACTGAGCACCCAGCACCCCGAGCACTGAGCACCCAGCACCCTGAGTACTGAGCACTGAGCACACAGCACCCCGAGCACTGAGCACCCAGCACCCAGTGTACTGAGCACTGAGTACCCAGTACCCCGAGCACTGCGACCCAGCGCCCTGAGCACTGAGCACCCAGCACCCCGAGTACTGAGCACCGAGCACCCCGAGTACTGAGCATCCAGCAACCTGAGCACTGAGCACCCAGCACCCCCAGCAATGAGCACCCAGCACCCTGAGTACTGAGCACCCAGCACCCCGAGTACTGAGCACCCAGCAACCTGAGAACCGAGCAGCCAGCACCCCCAGCAATGAGCACCCAGCACCCTGAGTACTGAGCAACCAGCACCCCCAGCAATGAGCACCCAGCACCCTGAGTACTGAGCACCCAGCATCCCGAGTACTGAGCACCCAGCACCCTGAGAACCGAGCAGCCAGCACCCCGAGCGCTGAGCACCCAGCACCCTGAGAACTGAGCACCCAGCACCCTGAGTACTGAGCACTGAGCACCACGAGTACTGAGCACCCAGCACCCCGAGCACTGAGCACCCAGCACCCTGAGTACTGAGCACCCAGCACCCTGAGTACTGAGCACCCAGCACCCTGAGCACTGAGCACCCAGCACCCTGAGTACTAAGCACCCAACACCCCAAGCACTGAGCACCCTGAGTACTGAGCACCCAGCACCCCAAGCACTGAGCACCCCGAGCACTGAACAGCCAGCACCCTGAGTACTGAGCACCGAGCACCCTGAGTACTGAGCAGCCAGCACCCTGAGTACTGAGCACCCAGCATACTGAGCACCGAGCACCCAGCACCCTTAGTACTGAGCACACAGCACCCTGAGCACTGAGCACCCAGCACCCTGAGTACTGAGCACCGAGCACCCTGAGTATTGAGCACCCAGCACCCCGAGCACTGAGCACCCAGCACCCTGAGCACTGAGAACCCAGCATACTGCGTATTGAGCACCCAGCACCCTGAGTACTGAGCACCCAGCACCCTGAGAACTGAGCACCCAGCACCCTGAGTACTGAGCATCCAGCACCCCGAGCACTGAGCACCCAGCACCCTGAGTACTGAGCACTGAGCACCCAGCACCCCGAGCACTGAGCACCCAGCACCCTGTGTACTGAGCACTGAGTACCCAGCACCCCGAGCACTGAGCACCCAGCACCCTGAGCACTGAGCACCCTGAGTACTGAGCACCCAGCACCTTGAGCACGGAGCACACAGCACCCCGAGCACTGAGCACCCAGCACCCAGAGCACTGAGCACTGAGCACCCTGAGTACTGAGCACTGAGCACCCTGAGCACTGAGCACCGAGCACCCTGAGTACTGAGCACTGAGCACCCAACACCCCAAGCACTGAGCACCCTGAGCACTGAGCACCCAGCACCCCAAGCACTGAGCACCCTGAGTACTGAGCACCCAGCACCCTGAGTAATGAGCACCCAGCACAATGAGTACTGAGCACCCAGCTCCCTGAGTACTGAGCACCCAGCACCCCGAGCACTGAGCACCCAGCACCCTGAGTACTGAGCACTGAGCACACAGCACCCCGAGCACTGAGCACCCAGCACCCAGTGTACTGAGCACTGAGTACCCAGTACCCCGAGCACTGCGACCCAGCACCCTGAGCACTGAGCACCCAGCACCCCGAGTACTGAGCACCTAGCACCCCGAGCATGGGGCACCCAGCACCCTGAGCACTGAGCACCCAGCACCCCGAGCAATGAGCACCCAGCACCCTGACTACTGAGCACCGAGCACCCCGAGTACTGAGCATCCAGCAACCTGAGCACTGAGCACCCAGCACCCCCAGCAATGAGCACCCAGCACCCTGAGTACTGAGCACCCAGCACCCCGAGTACTGAGCACCCAGCAACCTGAGAACCGAGCAGCCAGCACCCCCAGCAATGAGCACCCAGCACCCTGAGTACTGAGCACCCAGCACCCCCAGCAATGAGCACCCAGCACCCTGAGTACTGAGCACCCAGCATCCCGAGTACTGAGCACCCAGCAACCTGAGAACCGAGCAGCCAGCACCCCGAGCGCTGAGCACCCAGCACCCTGAGCACTAAGCACCCAGCACCCTGAGTACTGAGCACTGAGCACCCCGAGCGCTGAGCACCCAGCACCCTGAGAACTGAGCACCCAGCACCCTGAGTACTGAGCACTGAGCACCCCGAGTACTGAGCACCCAGCACCCCGAGCACTGAGCACCCAGCACCCTGAGTACTGAGCACCCAGCACCCTGAGTACTGAGCACCCAGCACCCTGAGCACTGAGCACCCAGCACCCTGAGTACTAAGCACCCAACACCCCAAGCACTGAGCACCCTGAGTACTGAGCACCCAGCACCCCAAGCACTGAGCACCCCGAGCACTGAACAGCCAGCACCCTGAGTACTGAGCACCGAGCACCCTGAGTACTGAGCAGCCAGCACCCTGAGTACTGAGCACCCAGCATACTGAGCACCGAGAACCCAGCACCCTTAGTACTGAGCACACAGCACCCTGAGCACTGAGCACCCAGCACCCTGAGTACTGAGCACCGAGCACCCTGAGTATTGAGCACCCAGCACCCCGAGCACTGAGCACCCAGCACCCTGAGCACTGAGAACCCAGCATACTGCGTATTGAGCACCCAGCACCCTGAGTACTGAGCACCCAGCACCCTGAGCACTGAGCACCCAGCACCCTGAGTACTGAGCATCCAGCACCCCGAGCACTGAGCACCCAGCACCCTGAGTACTGAGCACTGAGCACCCAGCACCCCGAGCACTGAGCACCCAGCACCCTGTGTACTGAGCACTGAGTACCCAGCACCCCGAGCACTGAGCACCCAGCACCCTGAGCACTGAGCACCCTGAGTACTGAGCACCCAGCACCTTGAGCACGGAGCACACAGCACCCCGAGCACTGAGCACCCAGCACCCAGAGCACTGAGCACTGAGCACCCTGAGTACTGAGCACTGAGCACCCTGAGCACTGAGCACCGAGCACCCTGAGTACTGAGCACTGAGCACCCAACACCCCAAGCACTGAGCACCCTGAGCACTGAGCACCCAGCACCCCAAGCACTGAGCACCCTGAGTACTGAGCACCCAGCATCCTGAGTAATGAGCACCCAGCACAATGAGTACTGAGCACCCAGCTCCCTGAGTACTGAGCACCCAGCACCCCGAGCACTGAGCACCCAGCACCCTGAGTACTGAGCACTGAGCACACAGCACCCCGAGCACTGAGCACCCAGCACCCAGTGTACTGAGCACTGAGTACCCAGTACCCCGAGCACTGCGACCCAGCACCCTGAGCACTGAGCACCCAGCACCCCGAGTACTGAGCACCCAGCACCCCGAGCATGGGGCACCCAGCACCCTGAGCACTGAGCACCCAGCACCCCGAGCAATGAGCACCCAGCACCCTGACTACTGAGCACCGAGCACCCCGAGTACTGAGCATCCAGCAACCTGAGCACTGAGCACCCAGCACCCCCAGCAATGAGCACCCAGCACCCTGAGTACTGAGCACCCAGCACCCCGAGTACTGAGCACCCAGCAACCTGAGAACCGAGCAGCCAGCACCCCCAGCAATGAGCACCCAGCACCCTGAGTACTGAGCACCCAGCACCCCCAGCAATGAGCACCCAGCACCCTGAGTACTGAGCACCCAGCATCCCGAGTACTGAGCACCCAGCAACCTGAGAACCGAGCAGCCAGCACCCCGAGCGCTGAGCACCCAGCACCCTGAGCACTAAGCACCCAGCACCCTGAGTACTGAGCACTGAGCACCCCGAGCGCTGAGCACCCAGCACCCTGAGAACTGAGCACCCAGCACCCTGAGTACTGAGCACTGAGCACCCCGAGTACTGAGCACCCAGCACCCCGAGCACTGAGCACCCAGCACCCTGAGTACTGAGCACCCAGCACCCTGAGTACTGAGCACCCAGCACCCTGAGCACTGAGCACCCAGCACCCTGAGTACTAAGCACCCAACACCCCAAGCACTGAGCACCCTGAGTACTGAGCACCCAGCACCCCAAGCACTGAGCACCCCGAGCACTGAACAGCCAGCACCCTGAGTACTGAGCACCGAGCACCCTGAGTACTGAGCAGCCAGCACCCTGAGTACTGAGCACCCAGCATACTGAGCACCGAGAACCCAGCACCCTTAGTACTGAGCACACAGCACCCTGAGCACTGAGCACCCAGCACCCTGAGTACTGAGCACCGAGCACCCTGAGTATTGAGCACCCAGCACCCCGAGCACTGAGCACCCAGCACCCTGAGCACTGAGAACCCAGCATACTGCGTATTGAGCACCCAGCACCCTGAGTACTGAGCACCCAGCACCCTGAGCACTGAGCACCCAGCACCCTGAGTACTGAGCATCCAGCACCCCGAGCACTGAGCACCCAGCACCCTGAGTACTGAGCACTGAGCACCCAGCACCCCGAGCACTGAGCACCCAGCACCCTGTGTACTGAGCACTGAGTACCCAGCACCCCGAGCACTGAGCACCCAGCACCCTGAGCACTGAGCACCCTGAGTACTGAGCACCCAGCACCTTGAGCACGGAGCACACAGCACCCCGAGCACTGAGCACCCAGCACCCAGAGCACTGAGCACTGAGCACCCTGAGTACTGAGCACTGAGCACCCTGAGCACTGAGCACCGAGCACCCTGAGTACTGAGCACTGAGCACCCAACACCCCAAGCACTGAGCACCCTGAGCACTGAGCACCCAGCACCCCAAGCACTGAGCACCCTGAGTACTGAGCACCCAGCATCCTGAGTAATGAGCACCCAGCACAATGAGTACTGAGCACCCAGCTCCCTGAGTACTGAGCACCCAGCACCCCGAGCACTGAGCACCCAGCACCCTGAGTACTGAGCACTGAGCACACAGCACCCCGAGCACTGAGCACCCAGCACCCAGTGTACTGAGCACTGAGTACCCAGTACCCCGAGCACTGCGACCCAGCACCCTGAGCACTGAGCACCCAGCACCCCGAGTACTGAGCACCCAGCACCCCGAGCATGGGGCACCCAGCACCCTGAGCACTGAGCACCCAGCACCCCGAGCAATGAGCACCCAGCACCCTGACTACTGAGCACCGAGCACCCCGAGTACTGAGCATCCAGCAACCTGAGCACTGAGCACCCAGCACCCCCAGCAATGAGCACCCAGCACCCTGAGTACTGAGCACCCAGCACCCCGAGTACTGAGCACCCAGCAACCTGAGAACCGAGCAGCCAGCACCCCCAGCAATGAGCACCCAGCACCCTGAGTACTGAGCACCCAGCACCCCCAGCAATGAGCACCCAGCACCCTGAGTACTGAGCACCCAGCATCCCGAGTACTGAGCACCCAGCAACCTGAGAACCGAGCAGCCAGCACCCCGAGCGCTGAGCACCCAGCACCCTGAGCACTAAGCACCCAGCACCCTGAGTACTGAGCACTGAGCACCCCGAGTACAGAGCACCCAGCACCCCGAGCACTGAGCACCCAGCACCCTGAGTACTGAGCACCCAGCACCCTGAGTACTGAGCACCCAGCACCCTGAGCACTGAGCACCCAGCACCCTGAGTACTAAGCACCCAACACCCCAAGCACTGAGCACCCTGAGTACTGAGCACCGAGCACCCCAAGCACTGAGCACCCCGAGCACTGAGCAGCCAGCACCCTGAGTACTGAGCACCGAGCACCCTGAGTACTGAGCAGCCAGCACCCTGAGTACTGAGCACACAGCATACTGAGCACCGAGCACCCAGCACCCTGAGTACTGAGCACACAGCACCCTGAGCACTGAGCACCCAGCACCCTGAGTACTGAGCACCGAGCACCCTGAGTACTGAGCACCCAGCACCCCGTGCACTGAGCACCCAGCACCCTGAGCACTGAGCACCCAGCATACTGCGTACTGAGCACCCAGCACCCTGAGTACTGAGCACCCAGCACCCTGAGCACTGAGCACCCTGCACCCTGAGTACTGAGCATCCAGCACCCCGAGCACTGAGCACCCAGCACCCTGAGTACTGAGCACTGAGCACCCAGCACCCCGAGCACTGAGCACCCAGCACCCTGTGTACTGAGCACTGAGTACCCAGCACCCCGAGCACTGAGCACCCAGCACCCTGAGCACTGAGCACCCTGAGTACTGAGCACCCAGCACCCTGAGCACTGAGCACCCAGCAACCCAAGCACTGAGCACCCAGCACCCAGAGCACTGAGCACTGAGCACCCTGAGTACTGAGCACTGAGCACCCTGAGCACTGAGCACCGAGCACCCTGAGTACTGAGCACTGAGCACCCAACACCCCAAGCACTGAGCACCCTGAGCACTGAGCACCCAGCACCCCAAGCACTGAGCACCCTGAGTACTGAGCACCCAGCACCCTGAGTAATGAGCACCCAGCACCCTGAGTACTGAGCACCCAGCTCCCTGAGTACTGAGCACCCAGCACCCCGAGCACTGAGCACCCAGCACCCTGAGTACTGAGCACCCAGCACCCCGAGTACTGAGCACCCAGCACCCTGAGTACTGAGCACTGAGCACACAGCACCCCGAGCACTGAGCACCCAGCACCCTGTGTACTGAGCACTGAGTACCCAGTACCCCGAGCACTGCGACCCAGCACCCTGAGCATTGGGCACCCAGCACCCCGAGTACTGAGCACCCAGCACCCTGAGCATGGGGCACCCAGCACCCTGAGTACTGAGCACCCAGCACCCCGAGCAATGAGCACCCAGCACCCTGAGTACTGAGCACCGAGCACCCCGAGTACTGAGCACCCAGCAACCTGAGCACTGAGCACCCAGCACCCCCAGCAATGAGCACCCAGCACCCTGAGTACTGAGCACCCAGCACCCCGAGTACTGAGCACCCAGCAACCTGAGAACCGAGCAGCCAGCACCCCCAGCAATGAGCACCCAGCACCCTGAGTACTGAGCACCCAGCACCCCCAGCAATGAGCACCCAGCACCCTGAGTACTGAGAACCCAGCACCCCGAGTACTGAGCACCCAACAACCTGAGAACCGAGCAGCCAGCACCCCGAGCGCTGAGCACCCAGCACCCTGAGCACTGAGCACCCAGCACCCTGAGTACTGAGCACTGAGCACCCCGAGTACTGAGCACCCAGCATCCCGAGCACTGAGCACCCAGCACCCTGAGTACTGAGCACCCAGCACCCTGAGTACTGAGCACCCAGCACCCTGAGCACTGAGCACCCAGCACCCTGAGTACTAAGCACCCAACACCCCAAGCACTGAGCACCCTGAGAACTGAGCACCCAGCACCCCAAGCACTGAGCACTCCGAGCACTGAGCAGCCAGTACCCTGAGTACTGAGCACCGAGCACCCTGAGTACTGAGCAGCCAGCACCCTGAGAACTGAGCACCCAGCATACTGAGCACCGAGCACCCAGCACCCTGAGTACTGAGTACACAGCACCCTGAGCACTGAGCACCCAGCACCCTGAGTACTGAGCACCGAGCACCCTGATTACTGAGCACCCAGCACCCCGAGCACTGAGCACCCAGCACCCTGAGCACTGAGCACCCAGCATACTGAGTACTGAGCACCCAGCACCCTGCGCACTGAGCACCCAGCACCCTGAGCACTGAGCACCCAGCACCCTGAGTACTGAGCATCCAGCACCCCGAGCACTGAGTACCCAGCACCCTGAGTACTGAGCACTGAGCACCCAGCACCCCGAGCACTGAGCACCCAGCACCGTGTGTACTGAGCACTGAGTACCCAGCACCCCGAGCACTGAGCACCCAGCACCCTGAGCACTGAGCACCCTGAGTACTGAGCACCCAGCACCCTGAGCACTGAACACCCAGCACCCCGAGCACTGAGCACCCAGCACCCAGAGCACTGAGCACTGAGCACCCTGAGTACTGAGCACTGAGCACCCAGAGCACTGAGCACCGAGCACCCTGAGTACTGAGCACTGAGCACCCAACAAACAAAGCACTGAGCACCCTGAGCACTGAGCACCCAGCACCCCAAGCACTGAGCACCCTGAGTACTGAGCACCCAGCACCCTGAGTAATGAGCACCCAGCACCCTGAGTACTGAGCACCCAGCTCCCTGAGTACTGAGCACCCAGCACCCCGAGCACTGAGCACCCAGCACCCTGAGTACTGATCACTGAGCACACAGCACCCCGAGCACTGAGCACCCAGCACCCAGTGTACTGAGCACTGAGTACCCAGTACCCCAAGCACTGCGACCCAGCACCCTGAGCACTGAGCACCCAGCACCCCGAGTACTGAGCACCCAGCACCCCGAGCATGGGGCACCCAGCACCCTGAGCACTGAGCACCCAGCACCCCGAGCAATGAGCACCCAGCACCCTGAGTACTGAGCACCGAGCACCCCGAGTACTGAGCACCCAGCAACCTGAACACTGAGCACCCAGCACCCCCAGCAATGAGGACCCAGCACCCTGAGTACTGAGCACCCAGCACCCTGAGCACTGAGCACCCTGAGTACTGAGCACCCAGCACCTTGAGCACGGAGCACACAGCACCCCGAGCACTGAGCACCCAGCACCCAGAGCACTGAGCACTGAGCACCCTGAGTACTGAGCACTGAGCACCCTGAGCACTGAGCACCGAGCACCCTGAGTACTGAGCACTGAGCACCCAACACCCCAAGCACTGAGCACCCTGAGCACTGAGCACCCAGCACCCCAAGCACTGAGCACCCTGAGTACTGAGCACCCAGCACCCTGAGTAATGAGCACCCAGCACAATGAGTACTGAGCACCCAGCTCCCTGAGTACTGAGCACCCAGCACCCCGAGCACTGAGCACCCAGCACCCTGAGTACTGAGCACTGAGCACACAGCACCGCGAGCACTGAGCACCCAGCACCCAGTGTACTGAGCACTGAGTACCCAGTACCCCGAGCACTGCGACCCAGCACCCTGAGCACTGAGCACCCAGCACCCCGAGTACTGAGCACCCAGCACCCCGAGCATGGGGCACCCAGCACCCTGAGCACTGAGCACCCAGCACCCCGAGCAATGAGCACCCAGCACCCTGACTACTGAGCACCGAGCACCCCGAGTACTGAGCATCCAGCAACCTGAGCACTGAGCACCCAGCACCCCCAGCAATGAGCACCCAGCACACTGAGTACTGAGCACCCAGCACCCCGAGTACTGAGCACCCAGCAACCTGAGAACCGAGCAGCCAGCACCCCCAGCAATGAGCACCCAGCACCCTGAGTACTGAGCACCCAGCACCCCCAGCAATGAGCACCCAGCACCCTGAGTACTGAGCACCCAGCATCCCGAGTACTGAGCACCCAGCAACCTGAGAACCGAGCAGCCAGCACCCCGAGCGCTGAGCACCCAGCACCCTGAGCACTAAGCACCCAGCACCCTGAGTACTGAGCACTGAGCACCCCGAGTACAGAGCACCCAGCACCCCGAGCACTGAGCACCCAGCACCCTGAGTACTGAGCACCCAGCACCCTGAGTACTGAGCACCCAGCACCCTGAGCACTGAGCACCCAGCACCCTGAGTACTAAGCACCCAACACCCCAAGCACTGAGCACCCTGAGTACTGAGCACCGAGCACCCCAAGCACTGAGCACCCCGAGCACTGAGCAGCCAGCACCCTGAGTACTGAGCACCGAGCACCCTGAGTACTGAGCAGCCAGCACCCTGAGTACTGAGCACACAGCATACTGAGCACCGAGCACCCAGCACCCTGAGTACTGAGCACACAGCACCCTGAGCACTGAGCACCCAGCACCCTGTGTACTGAGCACCGAGCACCCTGAGTACTGAGCACCCAGCACCCCGTGCACTGAGCACCCAGCACCCTGAGCACTGAGCACCCAGCATACTGCGTACTGAGCACCCAGCACCCTGAGTACTGAGCACCCAGCACCCTGAGCACTGAGCACCCTGCACCCTGAGTACTGAGCATCCAGCACCCCGAGCACTGAGCACCCAGCACCCTGAGTACTGAGCACTGAGCACCCAGCACCCCGAGCACTGAGCACCCAGCACCCTGTGTACTGAGCACTGAGTACCCAGCACCCCGAGCACTGAGCACCCAGCACCCTGAGCACTGAGCACCCTGAGTACTGAGCACCCAGCACCCTGAGCACTGAGCACGCAGCAACCCAAGCACTGAGCACCCAGCACCCAGAGCACTGAGCACTGAGCACCCTGAGTACTGAGCACTGAGCACCCTGAGCACTGAGCACCGAGCACCCTGAGTACTGAGCACTGAGCACCCAACACCCCAAGCACTGAGCACCCTGAGCACTGAGCACCCAGCACCCCAAGCACTGAGCACCCTGAGTACTGAGCACCCAGCACCCTGAGTAATGAGCACCCAGCACCCTGAGTACTGAGCACCCAGCTCCCTGAGTACTGAGCACCCAGCACCCCGAGCACTGAGCACCCAGCACCCTGAGTACTGAGCACCCAGCACCCCGAGTACTGAGCACCCAGCACCCTGAGTACTGAGCACTGAGCACACAGCACCCCGAGCACTGAGCACCCAGCACCCTGTGTACTGAGCACTGAGTACCCAGTACCCCGAGCACTGCGACCCAGCACCCTGAGCATTGGGCACCCAGCACCCCGAGTACTGAGCAACCAGCACCCTGAGCATGGGGCACCCAGCACCCTGAGTACTGAGCACACAGCACCCCGAGCAATGAGCACCCAGCACCCTGAGTACTGAGCACCGAGCACCCCGAGTACTGAGCACCCAGCAACCTGAGCACTGAGCACCCAGCACCCCCAGCAATGAGCACCCAGCACCCTGAGTACTGAGCACCCAGCACCCCGAGTACTGAGCACCCAGCAACCTGAGAACCGAGCAGCCAGCACCCCCAGCAATGAGCACCCAGCACCCTGAGTACTGAGCACCCAGCACCCCCAGCAATGAGCACCCAGCACCCTGAGTACTGAGAACCCAGCACCCCGAGTACTGAGCACCCAACAACCTGAGAACCGAGCAGCCAGCACCCCGAGCGCTGAGCACCCAGCACCCTGAGCACTGAGCACCCAGCACCCTGAGTACTGAGCACTGAGCACCCCGAGTACTGAGCACCCAGCATCCCGAGCACTGAGCACCCAGCACCCTGAGTACTGAGCACCCAGCACCCTGAGTACTGAGCACCCAGCACCCTGAGCACTGAGCACCCAGCACCCTGAGTACTAAGCACCCAACACCCCAAGCACTGAGCACCCTGAGAACTGAGCACTCAGCACCCCAAGCACTGAGCACCCCGAGCACTGAGCAGCCAGTACCCTGAGTACTGAGCACCGAGCACCCTGAGTACTGAGCAGCCAGCACCCTGAGAACTGAGCACCCAGCATACTGAGCACCGAGCACCCAGCACCCTGAGTACTGAGTACACAGCACCCTGAGCACTGAGCACCCAGCACCCTGAGTACTGAGCACCGAGCACCCTGATTACTGAGCACCCAGCACCCCGAGCACTGAGCACCCAGCACCCTGAGCACTGAGCACCCAGCATACTGAGTACTGAGCACCCAGCACCCTGCGCACTGAGCACCCAGCACCCTGAGCACTGAGCACCCAGCACCCTGAGTACTGAGCATCCAGCACCCCGAGCACTGAGTACCCAGCACCCTGAGTACTGAGCACTGAGCACCCAGCACCCCGAGCACTGAGCACCCAGCACCGTGTGTACTGAGCACTGAGTACCCAGCACCCCGAGCACTGAGCACCCAGCACCCTGAGCACTGAGCACCCTGAGTACTGAGCACCCAGCACCCTGAGCACTGAACACCCAGCACCCCGAGCACTGAGCACCCAGCACCCAGAGCACTGAGCACTGAGCACCCTGAGTACTGAGCACTGAGCACCCAGAGCACTGAGCACCGAGCACCCTGAGTACTGAGCACTGAGCACCCAACACCCAAAGCACTGAGCACCCTGAGCACTGAGCACCCAGCACCCCAAGCACTGAGCACCCTGAGTACTGAGCACCCAGCACCCTGAGTAATGAGCACCCAGCACCCTGAGTACTGAGCACCCAGCTCCCTGAGTACTGAGCACCCAGCACCCCGAGCACTGAGCACCCAGCACCCTGAGTACTGATCACTGAGCACACAGCACCCCGAGCACTGAGCACCCAGCACCCAGTGTACTGAGCACTGAGTACCCAGTACCCCAAGCACTGCGACCCAGCACCCTGAGCACTGAGCACCCAGCACCCCGAGTACTGAGCACCCAGCACCCCGAGCATGGGGCACCCAGCACCCTGAGCACTGAGCACCCAGCACCCCGAGCAATGAGCACCCAGCACCCTGAGTACTGAGCACCGAGCACCCCGAGTACTGAGCACCCAGCAACCTGAACACTGAGCACCCAGCACCCCCAGCAATGAGGACCCAGCACCCTGAGTACTGAGCACCCAGCACCCCGAGTACTGAGCACCCAGCAACCTGAGAACCGAGCAGCCAGCACCCCCAGCAATGAGCACCCAGCACCCTGAGTACTGAGCACCCAGCACCCCCAGCAATGAGCACCCAGCACCCTGAGTACTGAGCACCCAGCACCCCGAGTACTGAGCACCCAGCAACCTGAGAACCGAGCAGCCAGCACCCAGAGAGCTGAGCACCCAGCACCCTGAGCACTGAGCACCCAGCACCCTGAGTACTGAGCACTGAGCACCCCGAGTACTGAGCACCCAGCACCCCGAGCACTGAGCACCCAGCACCCTGAGTACTGAGCACCCAGCACCCTGAGTACTGAGCACCCAGCACCCTGAGCACTGAGCACCCAGCACCCTGAGTACTAAGCACCCAACACCCCAAGCACTGAGCACCCCGAGCACTGAGCAGCCAGTACCCTGAGTACTGCGCACCGAGCACCCTGAGTACTGAGCAGCCAGCACCCTGAGAACTGAGCACCCAGCGTACTGAGCACCGAGCACCCAGCACCCTGAGTACTGAGCACACAGCACCCTGAGCACTGAGCACCCAGCACCCTGAGTACTGAGCACCGAGCACCCTGAGTACTGAGCACCCAGCACCCTGAGCACTGAGCACCCAGCTCCCTGAGCACTGAGCACCCAGCATACTGAGTACTGAGCACCCAGCACCCTGAGCACTGAGCACCCAGCACCCTGAGCACTGAGCACCCAGCACCCTGAGTACTGAGCATCCAGCACCCCGAGCACTGAGCACCCAGCACCCTGAGTACTGAGCACTGAGCACAGAGCACCCCGAGCACTGAGCACCCAGCACCCTGTGTACTGAGCACTGAGTACCCAGCACCCCGAGCACTGAGCACCCAGCACCCTGAGCACTGAGCACCCTGAGTACTGAGCACCCAGCACCCTGAGCACTGAGCACCCAGCACCCCGAGCACTGAGCACCCAGCACACAGAGGACTGAGCACTGAGCACCCTGAGTACTGAGCACTGAGCACCCTGAGCACTGAGCACCGAGCACCCTGAGTACTGAGCACTGAGCACCCAACACCCCAAGCACTGAGTACCCTGAGCACTGAGCACCCAGCACCCCAAGCACTGAGCACCCTGAGTACTGAGCACCCAGCACCCTGAGTAATGAGCACCCAGCACCCCGAGCTCTGAGCACCCAGCACCCTGAGTACTAAGCACCGAGCAACCTGAGTACTGAGCAGCCAGCACCCTGAGTACTGAGCACCCAGCGTACTGAGAACCGAGCACCCAGCACCCTGAGTACTGAGCACCCAGCACCCTGAGCACTGAGCACGCAGCACCCTGAGTACTGAGCACCGAGCACCCCGAGTACTGAGCACCCAGCACCCCGAGCACTGAGCACTCAGCACCCCGAGCACTGAGCACCCAGCACCCCGAGCACTGAGCACCCAGCACCCCGAGCACTGCGCACACAGCACCCCGAGCACCGAGCACCCTGAGTACTAAGCACCGAGCACCCTGAGCACTGAGCACCCAGCACCCTTAGCACTGAGCACCCAGCACCCTGAGTACTGAGCACCCAGCACCCCGAGCACTGAGCACACAGCACCCTGAGCACTGAGCACCCAGCTCCCCGAGCAGTGAGAACCCAGCACCCTGAGCCCTGAGCAACCTGAGTCCTGAGCACTGAGCACCCTGAGAACTGAGCACTGAGCACCCTGAGTACTGAGCACCCAGCACCCTGAGCAATGAGCACCCAGAGTACTGAGCACCAAGCACCCTGAGCCCTGAGCACTGAGCACAGAGCACCTAGAGCACTGAGCACCCAGCACCCGGAGTACTGAGCACCCAGCACCCTGAGTACTAAGCAGCAAGCACCCTGAGTACTGAGCACCCAATACCCTGAGCACTGAACACACAGCACCCTGAGTACTGAGCACCCCGAGCACTGAGCACCCAGCACACTGAGCACCCAGCACCCTGAGTACTGAGCTCCCAGCACCCAGAGCACTGAGCACTGAGCTCCCTGAGTACTGAGCACTGAGCACCCTGAGCACTGAGCACCATGCACCCTGAGTACTGAGCACCCAGCACCCTGAGCACTGAGGACCGAGCACCCTGAGTACTAAGCACCCAGCACCCTGAGTACTGAGAAAACAGCACCCTGAGCACTGAGCACCCAGAACGCTGAGTACTGAGCACTGAGCACCCTGAGTACTGAGCACCGAGCACCCTGAGCACTGAGCACCCAGCACGCTGAGAACTGAGCACTGAGCACCCTGAGCGCTGAGCACCCAGCACCCTGAGTACTGAGCACCGAGCACCCTGAGTACTGAGCACCCAGCACTCTGAGCACTGAGCACCCAGCACCCTGAGCACTGAGACACCCAGCACCCCGAGCACTGAGCACCCAGCACCCCGAGTACTGAGCACCCAGCAACCTGAGTACTGAGCACTGAGCAGCCCGAGTACTGAGCACCCAGCACCCCGAGCACTGAGCACCCAGCACCCTGAGTACTGAGCACCCAGCACCCTGAGTACTGAGCACCCAGCACCCTGAGCACTGAGCACCCAGCACCCTGAGTACTAAGCACCCAACACCCCAAGCACTGAGCACCCTGGGTACTGAGCACCCAGCACCCCAAGCACTGAGCACCCCAAGCACTGAGCAGCCAGCACCCTGAGTACTGAGCACCGAGCACCCTGAGTACTGAGCTGCCAGCACCCTGAGTACTGAGCACCCAGCATACTGAGCACCGAGCACCCAGCACCCTGAGTACTGAGCACACAGCACCCTGAGCACTGAGCACCCAGCACCCTGAGTACTGAGCACCGAGCACCCTGAGTACTGAGCACCCAGCACCCCGAGCACTGAGCACCCAGCACCCTGAGCACTGAGCACCCAGCATACTGCGTACTGAGCACCCAGCACCCTGAGTACTGAGCACCCAGCACCCTGAGCACTGAGCACCCAGCACCCTGAGTACTGAGCATCCAGCACCCCGAGCACTGAGCACCCAGCACCCTGAGTACTGAGCACTGAGCACCCAGCACCCCGAGCACTGAGCACCCAGCACCCTGTGTACTGAGCACTGAGTACCCAGCACCCCGAGCACTGAGCACCCAGCACCCTGAGCACCGAGCACCCTGAGAACTGAGCACCCAGCACCCTGAGCACTGAGCACCCAGCACCCCGAGCACTGAGCACCCAGCACCCAGAGCACTGAGCACTGAGCACCCTGAGTACTGAGCACTGAGCACCCTGAGCACTGAGCACCGAGCACCCTGAGTACTGAGCACTGAGCACCCAACACCCCAAGCACTGAGCACCCTGAGCACTGAGCACCCAGCACCCCAAGCACTGAGCACCCTGAGTACTGAGCACCCAGCACCCTGAGTAATGAGCACCCAGCACCCTGAGTACTGAGCACCCAGCTCCCTGAGTACTGAGCACCCTGCACCCCGAGCACTGAGCACCCAGCACCCTGAGTACTGAGCACTGAGCACACAGCACCCCGAGCACTGAGCACCCAGCACCCTGTGTACTGAGCACTGAGTAACCAGTACCCCGAGCACTGCGACCCAGCACCCTGAGCACGGAGCACCGAGCACCCTGAGTACTGAGCACTGAGCACCCTGAGCACTGAGCACCCTGCACCCTGAGTACTGAGCACCGAGCACCATGAGTACTGAGCACCCAGCACTCTGAGCACTGAGCACCCAGCACCCTGAGCACTGAGACACCCAGCACCCCGAGCACTGAGCACCCAGCACCCCGAGCACTGAGCACCCTGCACCCTGAGCACTGAGCCTGGGCACCCTGAATACTGAGCACTGAGCACCCTGAGTACTGAGCACTGAGCACCCTGAGTACTGAGCACCCAGCACCCCGAGCACTGAGCACCGAGCACCCTGAGCACTGAGCACCCAGCACCCTGAGTACTAAGCACCCAGCACCCTGAGTACTGAGCACCCAGCACCCTGAGTACTGAGCACCCAGCGTACTGAGCACCCAGCACCCTGAGCACTGAGCACCCAGCACCCTGAGTACTGAGCACCCAGCACCCTGAGCACTGAGCACCCAGCACCCTGAGTACTTAGCACCGAGCACCCTGAGTACTGAGCACCCAGCACCCTGAGTACTGAGCACCCAGCACCCTGAGTACTGAGCACCCAGCGTACTGAGCACCGAGCACCCAGCACCCTGAGTACTGAGCACCCAGCACCCTGAGCACTGAGCACCCAGCACCCTGAGTACTGAGCACTGAGCACCCCGAGTACTGAGCACCGAGCACACCGAGCACTGAGCACCCAGCACCCAGAGCACCGAGCACCCTGTGTACTGAGCACCCAGCACCCTGAGCACTGAGCACCCAGCACCCTGAGCACTGAGCACCCAGCACCCTGAATACTGAGCACCGAGCACCCCGAGCACTGAGCACCCAGCACCCTGAGCACTGAGCAACCTTAGTACTGAGCACTGAGCACCCTGAGTACTGAGCACTGAGCACCCTGAGTACTGAGCACCCAGCACCCTGAGTACTGAGGACCCAGCTAACTGAGCAATGATCACACTGAGTACTGAGCACCCAGCACCTTGAGCACTGAGCACCGAGCACACTGAGCACTGAGCAACCAGCACCCGGAGTACTGAGCACCCAGCACCCTGAGAACTAAGCACCAAGCACCCTGAGTACTGAGCACTGAGCACCCCGAGTACTGAGCACCGAGCACCCCGAGCACTGAGCACCCAGAACCCCGAGCACCGAGCACCCTGAGTACTGAGCACCCAGCACCCTGAGCACTGAACACACAGCACCCTGAGTACAGAAAACCCCTAGCACTGAGAATCCAGCACCCTGAGTACTGAGCACCGAGCACACTGAGCACTGAGCACCCAGCACCCCGAGCACTGAGCACCCAGCACCCTGAGTACTGAGCACCCAGCACCCTGAGTACTGAGCACCCAGCACCCCGAGCACTGAGTACCCAGCACCCTGAGCACTGAGCACCCAGCACACTGAGCACTGAGCACCAAGCACCCTGAGCACTGAGCACCCAGCACCCTGAGTTCTGAGCACTGAGCACCCAGCACCCCGAGCACTGAGCACCCAGCACACTGAGTACTGAGCACTGAGCACCCAGCACCCCGAGCACTGAGCACCCAGCACCCTGAGCACTGAGCACCCAACACCCGATTACTGAGCACCCAGCACCGTGAGTACTGAGCACCCAGCTCCCTGAGTACTGAGCACCCAGCACCCCGAGTACTTAGCACCCAGCACCCTGAGTACTGAGCACCCAGCACCCCGAGCACTAAGCACACAGCACCCAGAGCACTGAGGACCCAGCACCCTGAGCACTGAGCACCCAGCACCCTGAGTACTGAGCACCGAGCACCCTGAGTACTGAGCACCCAGCACCCTGAGCACTGATCACCCAGCACCCTGAGTACTGAGCACCAAGTACCCTGAGTACTGAGCACCCAGCACCCCGAGCACTGAGCACCCAGCACCCTGAGTACTGAGCACTGAGAACACAGCACCCCGAGCAATGAGCACCCAGCACCCTGTGTACTGAGCACTGAGTACCCAGTACCCCGAGCACTGAGACCCAGCACCCTGAGCACTGAGCACCCAGCACCCCGAGAACTGAGCACCCAGCACCCCGAGCACTGAGCACCCAGCACCCCGAGCACTGAGCACCCAGCACCCCGAGCAATGAGCACCCAGCACCCTGAGTACTGAGCACCCAGCACCCCGAGTACTGACCACCCAGCAACCTGAGAACCGAGCAGCCAGCACCCCGAGCACTGAGCACCCAGCACACTGAGCACTGAGCACCCAGCACCCTGAGTACTGAGCACTGAGCACCCTGAGTACTGAGCACCCAGCACCCTGAGCACTGAGCACCGAGCACCATGAGCACTGAGCACCCAGCGCCCCGAGCACTGAGCACCCAGCACCCCGAGCACTGATCACCCAGCACCCTGAGCACTGAGCACCCAGCACCCTGAGCACTGAGCACCCAGCACCCCGAGCACTGAGCACCCAGCACCCCGAGCACTGAGCACCCAGCACCCTGAGTACTGAGCACCCAGCACCCTGAGTACTGAGCACCCAGCACCCTGAGCACTGAGCACCCAGCACCCTGAGTACTAAGCACCCAACACCCCAAGCACTGAGCACCCTGAGTACTGAGCACCCAGCACCACAAGCACTGAGCACCCTGAATACTGAGCACCCAGCACCCTGAGTAATGAGCACCCAGCACCTCGAGCACTGAGCACCCAGCACCCTGAGCACTGAGCACCGAGCACCCTGAGCACTGAGCACCCAGCACCCTGAGGACAGAGCACCCAGCACCCCGAGCACTGAGCACACAGCACCCTGAGCACTGAGCACCCTGAGTACTGAGCACTGAGCACCCTGAGTACTGAGCACCCAGCACCCTGAGTACTGAGCACACAGCACCCCGAGCACTGAGTACCCAGCACCCTGAGCACTGAGTACCCAGCACCCTGAGCACTGAGCACCCAGCACATTGAGCAATGAGCACCCAGCACCCTGAGCACTGAGCACCCAGCACCCTGAGTACTGAGCACCGAGCACCCTGAGTACTGAGCACCCAGCACCCTGAGTACTGAGCACCCAGCACCCTGAGAACTGAGCACCCAGCGTACTGAGCACCGAGCACCCAGCACCCTGAGTACTGAGCACCCAGCACCCTGAGCACTGAGCACCCAGCACCCTGAGTACTGAGCACTGAGCTCCCCGAGTACTGAGCACCGAGCACACCGAGCACTGAGCACCCAGCACCCCGAGCACCGAGCACCCTGTGTACTGAGCACCCAGCACCCTGAGCACTGAGCACCCTGCACCCTGAGCACTGAGCACCCAGCACCCTGAGTACTGAGCACCGAGCACCCCGAGCACTGAGCACCCAGCACCCTGAGCACTGAGCAACCTTAGTACTGAGCACTGAGCACCCTGAGTACTGAGCACTGAGCACCCTGAGTACTGAGCACCCAGCACCCTGATTACTGAGCACCCAGCTCCCTGAGCAATGATCACCCTGAGTACTGAGCACCCAGCACCTTGAGCACTGAGCACCGAGCACACTGAGCACTGAGCAACCAGCACCCGGAGTACTGAGCACCCAGCACCCTGAGTACTAAGCACCGAGCACCCTGAGTACTGAGCACTGAGCACCCCGAGTACTGAGCTCCGAGCACCCTGAGCACTGAGCACCCACAACCCCGAGCACCGAGCACCCTGAGTACTGAGCACCCAGCACCCTGAGCACTGAACACACAGCACCCTGAGTACAGAAAACCCCTAGCACTGAGAACCCAGCACCCTGAGTACTGAGCACCGAGCACACTGAGCACTGAGCACCCAGCACCCCGAGCACTGAGCACCCAGCACCCTGAGTACTGAGCACCCAGCACCCTGAGTACTGAGCACCCAGCACCCCGAGCACTGAGTACCCAGCACCCTGAGCACTGAGCACCCAGCACACTGAGCACTGAGCACCAAGCACCCTGAGCACTGAGCACCCAGCACCCCGAGCACTGAGCACCCAGCACCCTGAGTACTGAGCACTGAGCACCCAGCACCCCGAGCACTGAGCACCCAGCACCCCGAGCACTAAGCACACAGCACCCAGAGCACTGAGGACCCAGCACCCTGAGCACTGAGCACCCAGCACCCTGAGTACTGAGCACCGAGCACCCTGAGTACTGAGCACCCAGCACCCTGAGCACTGATCACCCAGCACCCTGAGTACTGAGCACCAAGTACCCTGAGTACTGAGCACCCAGCACCCCGAGCACTGAGCACCCAGCACCCTGAGTACTGAGCTCTGAGAACACAGCACCCCGAGCAATGAGCACCCAGCACCCTGTGTACTGAGCACTGAGTACCCAGTACCCCGAGCACTGAGACCCAGCACCCTGAGCACTGAGCACCCAGCACCCCGAGTACTGAGCACCCAGCACCCCGAGCACTGAGCACCCAGCACCCCGAGCACTGAGCACCCAGCACCCCGAGCAATGAGCACCCAGCACCCTGAGTACTGAGCACCCAGCACCCCGAGTACTGAGCACCCAGCAACCTGAGAACCGAGCAGCCAGCACCCCGAGCACTGTGCACCCAGCACACTGAGCACTGAGCACCCAGCACCCTGAGTACTGAGCACTGAGCACCCTGAGTACTGAGCACCCAGCACCCCGAGCACTGAGCACCGAGCACCCCGAGCACTGAGCACCCAGCGCCCCGAGCACTGAGCACCCAGCACCCCGAGCACTGATCACCCAGCACCCTGAGCACTGAGCACCCAGCACCCTGAGCACTGAGCACCCAGCACCCCGAGCACTGAGCACCCAGCACCCCGAGCACTGAGCACCCAGCACCCTGAGTACTGAGCACCCAGCACCCTCAGTACTGAGCACCCAGCACCCTGAGCACTGAGCACCCAGCACCCTGAGTACTAAGCACCCAACACCCCAAGCACTGAGCACCCTGAGTACTGAGCACCCAGCACCACAAGCACTGAGCACCCTGAATACTGAGCACCCAGCACCCTGAGTAATGAGCACCCAGCACCTCGAGCACTGAGCACCCAGCACCCTGAGCACTGAGCACCGAGCACCCTGAGCACTGAGCACCCAGCACCCTGAGGACAGAGCACCCAGCACCCCGAGCACTGAGCACACAGCACCCTGAGCACTGAGCACCCTGAGTACTGAGCACTGAGCACCCTGAGTACTGAGCACCCAGCACCCTGAGTACTGAGCACACAGCACCCCGAGCACTGAGTACCCAGCACCCTGAGCACTGAGTACCCAGCACCCTGAGCACTGAGCACCCAGCACATTGAGGAATGTGCACCCAGCACCCTGAGCACTGAGCACCCTGCACCCTGAGTACTGAGCACTGAGCACCCAGCACCCCGAGCACTGAGCACACAGCACCCTGAGTACTGAGCAATGAGCACCCAGCACCCCGAGCACTGAGCAACGAGCACCCCAAGCACTGAGCACCCAGCACCCCGAGCACTGTGCACCCAGCACCCTGAGCACTGAGCACCCAGCACCCTGAGCACTGAGCACCCAGCACCCCGAGCACTGAGCACCGAGCACCCCGAGCACTGAGCACCCAGCACCCCGAGCACTGAGCACCCATCACCCCGAGCACTGAGCACCCAGCACCCCGAGCACTGAGCACACAGCACCCTGTGTACTGAGCACTGAGTACACAGCACCCCGAGCACTGAGCACCCAGCACCCTGAGCACTGAGCACCCTGAGTACTGAGCACCCAGCACCCTGAGCACTGAGCACCCAGCACCCCGAGCACTGAGCACCCAGCACCCAGAGCACTGAGCACTGAGCACCCTGAGTACTGAGCACTGAGCACCCTGAGCACTGAGCACCGAGCACCCTGAGTACTGAGCACTGAGCACCCTGAGCACTGAGCACCCTGCACCCTGAGTACTGAGCACTGAGCACCATGAGTACTGAGCACCCAGCACTCTGAGCACTGAGCACCCAGCACCCTGAGCACTGAGACACCCAGCACCCCGAGCACTGAGCACCCAGCACCCCGAGCACTGAGCACCCTGCACCCTGAGCACTGAGCCTGAGCACCCTGAGTACTGAGCACTGAGCACCCTGAGTACTGAGCACTGAGCACCCTGAGTACTGAGCACCCAGCACCCCGAGCACTGAGCACCGAGCACCCTGAGCACTGAGCACCCAGCACCCTGAGTACTAAGCAGCCAGCACCCTGAGTACTGAGCACCCAGCACCCTGAGTACTGAGCACCCAGCGTACTGAGCACCGAGCACCCCGAGCACTGAGCACCCAGCACCCTGAGTACTGAGCACCCAGCACCCTGAGCACTGAGCACCCAGCACCCTGAGTACTGAGCACCGAGCACCCTGAGTACTGAGCACCCAGCACCCTGAGTACTGAGCACCAAGCACCCTGAGTACTGAGCACCCAGCGTACTGAGCACCGAGCACCCAGCACCCTGAGTACTGAGCACCCAGCACCCTGAGCACTGAGCACCCAGCACCCTGAGTACTGAGCACTGAGCACCCCGAGTACTGAGCACCGAGCACACCGAGCACTGAGCACCCAGCACCCCGAGCACCGAGCACCCTGTGTACTGAGCACCCAGCACCCTGAGCACTGATCACCCAGCACCCTGAGCACTGAGCACCCAGCACCCTGAGCACTGAGCACCCAGCACCCCGAGCACTGAGCACCCAGCACCCCGAGCACTGAGCACCCAGCACCCTGAGTACTGAGCACCCAGCACCCTGAGTACTGAGCACCCAGCACCCTGAGCACTGAGCACCCAGCACCCTGAGTACTAAGCACCCAACACCCCAAGCACTGAGCACCCTGAGTACTGAGCACCCAGCACCACAAGCACTGAGCACCCTGAATACTGAGCACCCAGCACCCTGAGTAATGAGCACCCAGCACCTCGAGCACTGAGCACCCAGCACCCTGAGCACTGAGCACCGAGTACCCTGAGCACTGAGCACCCAGCACCCTGAGGACAGAGCACCCAGCACCCCGAGCACTGAGCACACAGCACCCTGAGCACTGAGCACCCTGAGTACTGAGCACTGAGCACCCTGAGTACTGAGCACCCAGCACCCTGAGTACTGAGCACACAGCACCCCGAGCACTGAGTACCCAGCACCCTGAGCCCTGAGTACCCAGCACCCTGAGCACTGAGCACCCAGCACACTGAGCACTGAGCACCCAGCACCCTGAGCACTGAGCACCCAGCACCCTGAGTACTGAGCACTGAGCACCCAGCACCCCGAGCACTGAGCACCCAGCACCCTGAGTACTGAGCACTGAGCACCCAGCACCCCGAGCACTGAGCAACGAGCACCCCAAGCACTGAGCACCCAGCACCCCGAGCACTGAGCACCCAGCACCCTGAGCACTGAGCACCCAGCACCCTGAGCACTGAGCACCCAGCACCCCGAGCCTGAGCACCCAGCACCAGGAGCACTGAGCACTCAGCACCCCGAGCACTGAGCACCCAGCACCTCGAGCACTGAGCACCCAGCACCTCGAGCACTGAGCACCCAGCACCCTGAGTACTGAGCACTGAGCGCCCAGCACCCCGAGCACTGAGCACCGAGCACCCCGAGCACTGAGCACCCAGCACCCCGAGCACAGAGCACCCATCACCCCGAGCACTGAGCACCCAGCACCCCGAGCACTGAGCACCGAGCACCCTGTGTACTGAGCACTGAGTACACAGCACCCCGAGCACTGAGCACCCAGCACCCTGAGCACTGAGCACCCTGAGTACTGAGCACCCAGCACCCTGAGCACTGAGCACCCAGCACCCCGAGCACTGAGCACCCAGCACCCAGAGCACTGAGCACTGAGCACCCTGAGTACTGAGCACTGAGCACCCTGAGCACTGAGCACCGAGCACCCTGAGTACTGAGCACTGAGCACCCTGAGCACTGAGCACCCTGCACCCTGAGTACTGAGCACTGAGCACCATGAGTACTGAGCACCCAGCACTCTGAGCACTGAGCACCCAGCACCCTGAGCACTGAGACACCCAGCACCCCGAGCACTGAGCACCCAGCACCCCGAGCACTGAGCACCCTGCACACTGAGCACTGAGCCTGAGCACCCTGAGTACTGAGCACTGAGCACCCTGAGTACTGAGCACTGAGCACCCTGAGTACTGAGCACCCAGCACCCCGAGCACTGAGCACCGAGCACCCTGAGCACTGAGCACCCAGCACCCTGAGTACTAAGCACCCAGCACCCTGAGTACTGAGCACCCAGCACCCTGAGTACTGAGCACCCAGCGTACTGAGCACCGAGCACCCCGAGCACTGAGCACCCAGCACCCTGAGTACTGAGCACCCAGCACCCTGAGCACTGAGCACCCAGCACCCTGAGTACTGAGCACCGAGCACCCTGAGTACTGAGCACCCAGCACCCTGAGTACTGAGCACCCAGCACCCTGAGTACTGAGCACCCAGCGTACTGAGCACCGAGCACCCAGCACCCTGAGTACTGAGCACCCAGCACCCTGAGCACTGAGCACCCAGCACCCTGAGTACTGAGCACTGAGCACCCCGAGTACTGAGCACCGAGCACACCGAGCACTGAGCACCCAGCACCCCGAGCACCGAGCACCCTGTGTACTGAGCACCCAGCACCCTGAGCACTGAGCACCCTGCACCCTGAGCACTGAGCACCCAGCACCCTGAGTACTGAGCACCGAGCACCCCGAGCACTGAGCACCCAGCACCCTGAGCACTGAGCAACCTTAGTACTGAGCACTGAGCACCCTGAGTACTGAGCACTGAGCACCCTGAGTACTGAGCACCCAGCACCCTGTGTACTGAGCACCCAGCTCCCTTAGCAATGATCACCCTGAGTACTGAGCACCCAGCACCTTGAGCACTGAGCACCGAGCACACTGAGCACTGAGCAACCAGCACCCGGAGTACTGAGCACCCAGCACCCTGAGTACTAAGCACCGAGCACCCTGAGTACTGAGCACTGAGCACCCCGAGTACTGAGCACCGAGCACCCCGAGCACTGAGCACCCACAACCCCGAGCACCGAGCACCCTGAGTACTGAGCACCCAGCACCCTGAGCACTGAACACACAGCACCCTGAATACAGAAAACCCCTAGCACTGAGAACCCAGCACCCTGAGTACTGAGCACCGAGCACACTGAGCACTGAGCACCCAGCACCCCGAGCACTGAGCACCCAGCACCCTGAGTACTGAGCACGAGCACCCTGAGTACTGAGCACCCAGCACCCCGAGCACTGAGTACCCAGCACCCTGAGCACTGAGCACCCAGCACACTGAGCACTGAGCACCAAGCACCCTGAGCACTGAGCACCCAGCACCCCGAGCACTGAGCACCCAGCACCCTGAGTACTGAGCACTGAGCACCCAGCACCCCGAGCACTGAGCACCCAGCACCCCGAGCACTAAGCACACAGCACCCAGAGCACTGAGGACCCAGCACCCTGAGCACTGAGCACCCAGCACCCTGAGTACTGAGCACCGAGCACCCTGAGTACTGAGCACCCAGCACCCTGAGCACTGATCAACCAGCACCCTGAGTACTGAGCACCAAGTACCCTGAGTACTGAGCACCCAGCACCCCGAGCACTGAGCAAACAGCACCCTGAGTACTGAGCACTGAGAACACAGCACCCCGAGCAATGAGCACCCAGCACCCTGTGTACTGAGCACTGAGTACCCAGTACCCTGAGCACTGAGACCCAGCACCCTGAAAACTGAGCACCCAGCACCCCGAGTACTGAGCACCCAGCACCCCGAGCACTGAGCACCCAGCACCCCGAGCACTGAGCACCCAGCACCCCGAGCAATGAGCACCCAGCACCCTGAGTAATGAGCACCCAGCACCCCGAGTACTGAGCACCCAGCAACCTGAGAACTGAGCAGCCAGCACCCCGAGCACTGAGCACCCAGCACACTGAGCACTGAGCACCCAGCACCCTGAGTACTGAGCACTGAGCAACCTGAGTACTGAGCACCCAGCACCCCGAGCACTGAGCACCGAGCACCCCGAGCACTGAGCACCCAGCGCCCCGAGCACTGAGCACCCAGCACCCCGAGCACTGATCACCCAGCACCCTGAGCACTGAGCACCCAGCACCCTGAGCACTGAGCACCCAGCACCCCAAGCACTGAGCACCCAGCACCCCGAGCACTGAGCACCCAGCACCCTGAGTACTGAGCACCCAGCACCCTGAGTACTGAGCACCCAGCACCCTGAGCACTGAGCACCCAGCACCCTGAGTACTAAGCACCCAACACCCCAAGCACTGAGCACCCTGAGTACTGAGCACCCAGCACCACAAGCACTGAGCACCCTGAATACTGAGCACCCAGCACCCTGAGTAATGAGCACCCAGCACCCCGAGCACTGAGCACCCAGCACCCTGAGCACTGAGCACCGAGCACCCTGAGCACTGAGCACCCAGCACCCTGAGGACTGAGCACCCAGCACCCTGAGCACTGAGCACACAGCACCCTGAGCACTGAGCACCCTGAGTACTGAGCACTGAGCACCCTGAGTACTGAGCACCCAGCACCCCGAGTACTGAGCACCCAGCACCCCGAGCACTGAGTACCCAGCACCCTGAACACTGAGTACCCAGCACCCTGAGCAATGAGCACCCAGCACATTGAGCAATGAGCACCCAGCACCCTGAGCACTGAGCACCCAGCACCCTGAGTACTGAGCACTGAGCACCCAGCACCCCGAGCACTGAGCACCCAGCACCCTGAGTACTGAGCACTGAGCACCCAGCACCCCGAGCACTGAGCAACGAGCACCCCAAGCACTGAGCACCCAGCACCCCGAGCACTGTGCACCCAGCACCCTGAGCACTGAGCACCCAGCACCCTGAGCACTGAGCACCCAGCACCCCGAGCACTGAGCACCCAGCACCCCGAGCACTGAGCACTCAGCACCCCGAGCACTGAGCACCCAGCACCCCGAGCACTGAGCACCCAGCACCCTGAGTACTGTGCACCCAGCACCCCGAGTACTGAGCACCCAGCACCCTGAGTACTGAGCACCCAGCACCCGGAGCACTAAGCACCCAGCACCCCGAGCACTGAGGACCCAGCACCCTGAGCACTGAGCACCCAGCACCCTGAGTACTGAGCACCGACCACTCTGAGTACTGAGCACCCAGCACCCTGAGTACTGAGCACCCAGCACACTGAGTACTGAGCACCCAGCACCCTGAGCACTGATCACCCAGCACCCTGAGTACTGAGCACCAAGTACCCTGAGTACTGAGCACCCAGCACCCCGAGCACTGAGCATCCAGCACCCTGAGTACTGAGCACTGAGCACCCAGCACCCCGAGCACTGAGCACCCAGCACCCTGTGTACTGAGCACTGAGTACCCAGTACCCCGAGCACTGAGACCCAGCACCCTGAGAACTGAGCACCCAGCACGCCGAGTACTGAGCACCGAGCACCCCAAGCACTGAGCACCCAGCACCCCGAGCACTGAGCACCCAGCACCCCGAGCAATGAGCACCCAGAACCCTGAGTACTGAGCACCCAGCACCCCGAGTACTGAGCACCCAGCAACCTGAGAACCGAGCAGCCAGCACCCCGAGCACTGAGCACCCAGCACACTGAGCACTGAGCACCCAGCACCCTGAGTATTGAGCACTGAGCACCCTGAGTACTGAGCACCCAGCACCCCGAGCACTGAGCACCGAGCACCCCGAGCACTGAGCACACAGCGCCCCGAGCACTGAGCACCCAGCACCCCGAGCACTGATCACACAGCACGTGAGCACTGAGCACCCAGCACCCTGAGCACTGAGCACCCAGCACCCCGAGCACTGAGCACCCAGCACCCTGAGCACTGAGCACCCAGCACCCTGAGTACTGAGCACCCAGCAACCTGAGTACTGAGCACCCAGAACCCTGAGCACTGAGCACCCAGCACCCTGAGTACTAAGTACCCAACACCCCAAGCACTGAGCACCCTGAGTACTGAGCACCCAGCACCACATGCACTGAGCACCCTGAATACTGAGCACCCAGCACCCTGAGTAATGAGCACCCAGCACCCCGAGCACTGAGCACCCAGCACCCTGAGCACTGAGCACCGAGCACCCTGAGCACTGAGCACCCAGCACCCTGAGTACTAAGCAGCCAGCACCCTGAGTACTGAGCACCCAGCACCCTGAGTACTGAGCACCCAGCGTACTGAGCACCGAGCACCCCGAGCACTGAGCACCCAGCACCCTGAGTACTGAGCACCCAGCACCCTGAGCACTGAGCACCCAGCACCCTGAGTACTGAGCACCGAGCACCCTGAGTACTGAGCACCCAGCACCCTGAGTACTGAGCACCAAGCACCCTGAGTACTGAGCACCCAGCGTACTGAGCACCGAGCACCCAGCACCCTGAGTACTGAGCACCCAGCACCCTGAGCACTGAGCACCCAGCACCCTGAGTACTGAGCACTGAGCACCCCGAGTACTGAGCACCGAGCACACCGAGCACTGAGCACCCAGCACCCCGAGCACCGAGCACCCTGTGTACTGAGCACCCAGCACCCTGAGCACTGATCACCCAGCACCCTGAGCACTGAGCACCCAGCACCCTGAGCACTGAGCACCCAGCACCCCGAGCACTGAGCACCCAGCACCCCGAGCACTGAGCACCCAGCACCCTGAGTACTGAGCACCCAGCACCCTGAGTACTGAGCACCCAGCACCCTGAGCACTGAGCACCCAGCACCCTGAGTACTAAGCACCCAACACCCCAAGCACTGAGCACCCTGAGTACTGAGCACCCAGCACCACAAGCACTGAGCACCCTGAATACTGAGCACCCAGCACCCTGAGTAATGAGCACCCAGCACCTCGAGCACTGAGCACCCAGCACCCTGAGCACTGAGCACCGAGCACCCTGAGCACTGAGCACCCAGCACCCTGAGGACAGAGCACCCAGCACCCCGAGCACTGAGCACACAGCACCCTGAGCACTGAGCACCCTGAGTACTGAGCACTGAGCACCCTGAGTACTGAGCACCCAGCACCCTGAGTACTGAGCACACAGCACCCCGAGCACTGAGTACCCAGCACCCTGAGCACTGAGTACCCAGCACCCTGAGCACTGAGCACCCAGCACACTGAGCACTGAGCACCCAGCACCCTGAGCACTGAGCACCCAGCACCCTGAGTACTGAGCACTGAGCACCCAGCACCCCGAGCACTGAGCACCCAGCACCCTGAGTACTGAGCACTGAGCACCCAGCACCCCGAGCACTGAGCAACGAGCACCCCAAGCACTGAGCACCCAGCACCCCGAGCACTGAGCACCCAGCACCCTGAGCACTGAGCACCCAGCACCCTGAGCACTGAGCACCCAGCACCCCGAGCCTGAGCACCCAGCACCAGGAGCACTGAGCACTCAGCACCCCGAGCACTGAGCACCCAGCACCTCGAGCACTGAGCACCCAGCACCTCGAGCACTGAGCACCCAGCACCCTGAGTACTGAGCACTGAGCGCCCAGCACCCCGAGCACTGAGCACCGAGCACCCCGAGCACTGAGCACCCAGCACCCCGAGCACAGAGCACCCATCACCCCGAGCACTGAGCACCCAGCACCCCGAGCACTGAGCACCGAGCACCCTGTGTACTGAGCACTGAGTACACAGCACCCCGAGCACTGAGCACCCAGCACCCTGAGCACTGAGAACCCTGAGTACTGAGCACCCAGCACCCTGAGCACTGAGCACCCAGCACCCCGAGCACTGAGCACCCAGCACCCAGAGCACTGAGCACTGAGCACCCTGAGTACTGAGCACTGAGCACCCTGAGCACTGAGCACCGAGCACCCTGAGTACTGAGCACTGAGCACCCTGAGCACTGAGCACCCTGCACCCTGAGTACTGAGCACTGAGCACCATGAGTACTGAGCACCCAGCACTCTGAGCACTGAGCACCCAGCACCCTGAGCACTGAGACACCCAGCACCCCGAGCACTGAGCACCCAGCACCCCGAGCACTGAGCATCCTGCACACTGAGCACTGAGCCTGAGCACCCTGAGTACTGAGCACTGAGCACCCTGAGTACTGAGCACTGAGCACCCTGAGTACTGAGCACCCAGCACCCCGAGCACTGAGCACCGAGCACCCTGAGCACTGAGCACCCAGCACCCTGAGTACTAAGCACCCAGCACCCTGAGTACTGAGCACCCAGCACCCTGAGTACTGAGCACCCAGCGTACTGAGCACCGAGCACCCCGAGCACTGAGCACCCAGCACCCTGAGTACTGAGCACCCAGCACCCTGAGCACTGAGCACCCAGCACCCTGAGTACTGAGCACCGAGCACCCTGAGTACTGAGCACCCAGCACCCTGAGTACTGAGCACCCAGCACCCTGAGTACTGAGCACCCAGCGTACTGAGCACCGAGCACCCAGCACCCTGAGTACTGAGCACCCAGCACCCTGAGCACTGAGCACCCAGCACCCTGAGTACTGAGCACTGAGCACCCCGAGTACTGAGCACCGAGCACACCGAGCACTGAGCACCCAGCACCCCGAGCACCGAGCACCCTGTGTACTGAGCACCCAGCACCCTGAGCACTGAGCACCCTGCACCCTGAGCACTGAGCACCCAGCACCCTGAGTACTGAGCACCGAGCACCCCGAGCACTGAGCACCCAGCACCCTGAGCACTGAGCAACCTTAGTACTGAGCACTGAGCACCCTGAGTACTGAGCACTGAGCACCCTGAGTACTGAGCACCCAGCACCCTGTGTACTGAGCACCCAGCTCCCTGAGCAATGATCACCCTGAGTACTCAGCACCCAGCACCTTGAGCACTGAGCACCGAGCACACTGAGCACTGAGCAACCAGCACCCGGAGTACTGAGCACCCAGCACCCTGAGTACTAAGCACCGAGCACCCTGAGTACTGAGCACTGAGCACCCCGAGTACTGAGCACCGAGCACCCCGAGCACTGAGCACCCACAACCCCGAGCACCGAGCACCCTGAGTACTGAGCACCCAGCACCCTGAGCACTGAACACACAGCACCCTGAATACAGAAAACCCCTAGCACTGAGAACCCAGCACCCTGAGTACTGAGCACCGAGCACACTGAGCACTGAGCACCCAGCACCCCGAGCACTGAGCACCCAGCACCCTGAGTACTGAGCACGAGCACCCTGAGTACTGAGCACCCAGCACCCCGAGCACTGAGTACCCAGCACCCTGAGCACTGAGCACCCAGCACACTGAGCACTGAGCACCAAGCACCCTGAGCACTGAGCACCCAGCACCCCGAGCACTGAGCACCCAGCACCCTGAGTACTGAGCACTGAGCACCCAGCACCCCGAGCACTGAGCACCCAGCACCCCGAGCACTAAGCACACAGCACCCAGAGCACTGAGGACCCAGCACCCTGAGCACTGAGCACCCAGCACCCTGAGTACTGAGCACCGAGCACCCTGAGTACTGAGCACCCAGCACCCTGAGCACTGATCAACCAGCACCCTGAGTACTGAGCACCAAGTACCCTGAGTACTGAGCACCCAGCACCCCGAGCACTGAGCAAACAGCACCCTGAGTACTGAGCACTGAGAACACAGCACCCCGAGCAATGAGCACCCAGCACCCTGTGTACTGAGCACTGAGTACCCAGTACCCTGAGCACTGAGACCCAGCACCCTGAAAACTGAGCACCCAGCACCCCGAGTACTGAGCACCCAGCACCCCGAGCACTGAGCACCCAGCACCCCGAGCACTGAGCACCCAGCACCCCGAGCAATGAGCACCCAGCACCCTGAGTAATGAGCACCCAGCACCCCGAGTACTGAGCACCCAGCAACCTGAGAACTGAGCAGCCAGCACCCCGAGCACTGAGCACCCAGCACACTGAGCACTGAGCACCCAGCACCCTGAGTACTGAGCACTGAGCAACCTGAGTACTGAGCACCCAGCACCCCGAGCACTGAGCACCGAGCACCCCGAGCACTGAGCACCCAGCGCCCCGAGCACTGAGCACCCAGCACCCCGAGCACTGATCACCCAGCACCCTGAGCACTGAGCACCCAGCACCCTGAGCACTGAGCACCCAGCACCCCAAGCACTGAGCACCCAGCACCCCGAGCACTGAGCACCCAGCACCCTGAGTACTGAGCACCCAGCACCCTGAGTACTGAGCACCCAGCACCCTGAGCAGTGAGCACCCAGCACCCTGAGTACTAAGCACCCAACACCCCAAGCACTGAGCACCCTGAGTACTGAGCACCCAGCACCACAAGCACTGAGCACCCTGAATACTGAGCACCCAGCACCCTGAGTAATGAGCACCCAGCACCCCGAGCACTGAGCACCCAGCACCCTGAGCACTGAGCACCGAGCACCCTGAGCACTGAGCACCCAGCACCCTGAGGACTGAGCACCCAGCACCCTGAGCACTGAGCACACAGCACCCTGAGCACTGAGCACCCTGAGTACTGAGCACTGAGCACCCTGAGTACTGAGCACCCAGCACCCCGAGTACTGAGCACCCAGCACCCCGAGCACTGAGTACCCAGCACCCTGAGCACTGAGTACCCAGCACCCTGAGCAATGAGCACCCAGCACATTGAGCAATGAGCACCCAGCACCCTGAGCACTGAGCACCCAGCACCCTGAGTACTGAGCACTGAGCACCCAGCACCCCGAGCACTGAGCACCCAGCACCCTGAGTACTGAGCACTGAGCACCCAGCACCCCGAGCACTGAGCAACGAGCACCCCAAGCACTGAGCACCCAGCACCCCGAGCACTGTGCACCCAGCACCCTGAGCACTGAGCACCCAGCACCCTGAGCACTGAGCACCCAGCACCCCGAGCACTGAGCACCCAGCACCCCGAGCACTGAGCACTCAGCACCCCGAGCACTGAGCACCCAGCACCCCGAGCACTGAGCACCCAGCACCCTGAGTACTGTGCACCCAGCACCCCGAGTACTGAGCACCCAGCACCCTGAGTACTGAGCACCCAGCACCCGGAGCACTAAGCACCCAGCACCCCGAGCACTGAGGACCCAGCACCCTGAGCACTGAGCACCCAGCACCCTGAGTACTGAGCACCGACCACTCTGAGTACTGAGCACCCAGCACCCTGAGTACTGAGCACCCAGCACACTGAGTACTGAGCACCCAGCACCCTGAGCACTGATCACCCAGCACCCTGAGTACTGAGCACCAAGTACCCTGAGTACTGAGCACCCAGCACCCCGAGCACTGAGCATCCAGCACCCTGAGTACTGAGCACTGAGCACCCAGCACCCCGAGCACTGAGCACCCAGCACCCTGTGTACTGAGCACTGAGTACCCAGTACCCCGAGCACTGAGACCCAGCACCCTGAGAACTGAGCACCCAGCACGCCGAGTACTGAGCACCGAGCACCCCAAGCACTGAGCACCCAGCACCCCGAGCACTGAGCACCCAGCATCCCGAGCAATGAGCACCCAGAACCCTGAGTACTGAGCACCCAGCACCCCGAGTACTGAGCACCCAGCAACCTGAGAACCGAGCAGCCAGCACCCCGAGCACTGAGCACCCAGCACACTGAGCACTGAGCACCCAGCACCCTGAGTATTGAGCACTGAGCACCCTGAGTACTGAGCACCCAGCACCCCGAGCACTGAGCACCGAGCACCCCGAGCACTGAGCACCCAGCGCCCCGAGCACTGAGCACCCAGCACCCCGAGCACTGATCACACAGCACGTGAGCACTGAGCACCCAGCACCCTGAGCACTGAGCACCCAGCACCCCGAGCACTGAGCACCCAGCACCCTGAGCACTGAGCACCCAGCACCCTGAGTACTGAGCACCCAGCAACCTGAGTACTGAGCACCCAGCACCCTGAGCACTGAGCACCCAGCACCCTGAGTACTAAGTACCCAACACCCCAAGCACTGAGCACCCTGAGTACTGAGCACCCAGCACCACATGCACTGAGCACCCTGAATACTGAGCACCCAGCACCCTGAGTAATGAGCACCCAGCACCCCGAGCACTGAGCACCCAGCACCCTGAGCACTGAGCACCGAGCACCCTGAGCACTGAGCACCCAGCACCCTGAGGACTGAGCACCCAGCACCCCGAGCACTGAGCACACAGCACCCTGAGCACTGAGCACCCTGAGTACTGAGCACTGAGCACCCTGAGTACCGAGCACCCAGCACCCTGAGTACTGAGCACCCAGCACCCCGAGCACTGAGTACCCAGCACCCCGAGCACTGAGTACCCAGCACCCTGAGCACTGAGCACCCAGCACCCTGAGCTCTGAGCACCCAGCACCCCGAGCACTGAGCACCCAGCACCTCGAGCACTGAGCACCCAGCACCCCGAGCACTGAGCACCCAGCACCCCGAGCACTGAGCACCCAGCACCCCGAGCACTGAGCACCCAGCACCCTGAGTACTGAGCACTGAGCGCCCAGCACCCTGAGCACTGAGCACCGAACACCCCGAGCACTGAGCACCCAGCACCCCGAGCACTGAGCACCCAGCACCCCGAGCACTGAGCACCCAGCACCCCGAGCACTGAGCACCCAGCACCCCGAGCACTGAGCACCCAGCACCCCGAGTACTGAGCACCCAGCACCCTGAGTACTGAGCACCCAGCACCCTGAGCACTGAGCACCCAGCACCCTGAGTACTGAGCACCCAACACCCCAAGCACTGAGCACCCTGAATACTGAGCACCCAGCACCCCAAGCACTGAGCACCCTGAGTACTGAGCACCCAGCCCCCTGAGTAATGAGCACCCAGCACCCCGAGCACTGAACACCCAGCACCCTGAGTACTGAGCACCGAGCACCCTGAGTACTGAGCAGCCAGCACCCTGAGTACTGAGCACCCAGCGTACTGAGCACCGAGCACCCAGCACCCTGTGTACTGAGCACCCAGCACCCTGAGCACTGA
This sequence comes from Microtus oregoni, assembly GCF_018167655.1. Lineage (NCBI taxonomy): Eukaryota > Metazoa > Chordata > Mammalia > Rodentia > Cricetidae > Microtus > Microtus oregoni. The sequence continues at coordinate 1,169,143 of NW_024543262.1, forward strand.
GCACCCAGCACCCTGAGTACTGAGCACCGAGCACCCCGAGTACTGAGCACCCAGCACCCTGAGTACTGAGCTCCCAGCACCCTGAGCACTGAGCACCCAGCACCCTGAGTACTGAGCACCGAGCACCCCTAGCACTGAGCACCCTGAGTACTGAGCACCCAGCCCCCTGAGTAATGAGCACCCAGCACCCCGAGCACTGAGCACCCAGCACCCTGAGTACTGAGCACCGAGCACCCTGAGTACTGAGCACCCAGCACCCTGAGTACTGAGCACCGAGCACCCTGATTACTGAGCAGCCAGCACCCTGAGTACTGAGCACCCAGCGTACTGAGCACCGAGCACCCAGCACCCTGAGTACTGAGCACCCAGCACCCTGAGCACTGAGCACCCAGCACCCTGAGTACTGAGCACCGAGCACCCCGAGTACTGAGCACCCAGCACCCTGAGTACTGAGCACCCAGCACCCTGAGCACTGAGCACCCAGCACCCTGAGTACTGAGCACCGAGCACCCCAAGCACTGAGCACCCTGAGTACTGAGCACCCAGCCCCCTGAGTAATGAGCACCCAGCACCCCGAGCACTGAGCACCCAGCACCCTGAGTACTGAGCACCGAGCACCCTGAGTACTGAGCACCGAGCACCCTGAGTACTGAGCAGCCAGCACCCTGAGTACTGAGCACCCAGCGTACTGAGCACCGAGCACCCAGCACCCTAAGTACTGAGCACCCAGCACCCTGAGCACTGAGCACCCAGCACCCTGAGTACTGAGCACCGAGCACCCCGAGTACTGAGCACCCAGCACCCCGAGCACTGAGCACCCAGCACCCTGAGCACTGAGCACCCAGCACCCCGAGCACTGAGCACCCAGCACCCCGAGCACTGAGCACTAAGCACCCTGAGCACTGAGCACCCAGCACCTCGAGCACCGAGCACCCTGAGTACTAAGCACCGAGCACCCTGAGCACTGAGCACCCAGCACCCTGAGCACTGAGCACCCAGCACCCTGAGTACTGAGCACCCAGGACCCCGAGCACTGAGCACCCAGCACCCTGAGTACTGAGCACCCAGCACCCTGAGCACTGAGCACCGAGCACCCTGAGCACTGAGCACACAGCACCCTGAGGACTGAGCACCCAGCGCCCCGAGCACTGAGCACAGAGCACCCTGAGCACTGAGCACCCTGAGTACTGATCACTGAGCACCCTGAGTACTGAGCACTGAGCACCCTGAGTCCTGAGCACCCAGCACCCTGAGTACTGAGCACCCAGCACCCCGAGCACTGAGTACCCAGCACCCTGAGCACTGAGTACCCAGCACCCTGAGCACTGAGCACCCAGCACATTGAGCAATGAGCACCCAGCACCCTGAGCACTGAGCACCCAGCACCCTGAGTACTGAGCACTGAGCACCCAGCACCCCGAGCACTGAGCACACAGCACCCTGAGTACTGAGCAATGAGCACCCAGCACCCCGAGCACTGAGCAACGAGCACCCCAAGCACTGAGCACCCAGCACCCCGAGCACTGTGCACCCAGCACCCTGAGCACTGAGCACCCAGCACCCTGAGCACTGAGCACCCAGCACCCCGAGCCTGAGCACCCAGCACCCCGAGCACTGAGCACTCAGCACCCCGAGCACTGAGCACCCAGCACCCCGAGCACTGAGCACCCAGCACCCCGAGCACTGAGCACCCAGCACCCTGAGTACTGAGCACTGAGCGCCCAGCACCCCGAGCACTGAGCACCGAGCACCCCGAGCACTGAGCACCCAGCACCCCGAGCACTGAGCACCCATCACCCCGAGCACTGAGCACCCAGCACCCCGAGCACTGAGCACCCAGCACCCTGTGTACTGAGCACTGAGTACACAGCACCCCGAGCACTGAGCACCCAGCACCCTGAGCACTGAGCACCCTGAGTACTGAGCACCCAGCACCCTGAGCACTGAGCACCCAGCACCCCGAGCACTGAGCACCCAGCACCCAGAGCACTGAGCACTGAGCACCCTGAGTACTGAGCACTGAGCACCCTGAGCACTGAGCACCGAGCACCCTGAGTACTGAGCACTGAGCACCCTGAGCACTGAGCACCCTGCACCCTGAGTACTGAGCACTGAGCACCATGAGTACTGAGCACCCAGCACTCTGAGCACTGAGCACCCAGCACCCTGAGCACTGAGACACCCAGCACCCCGAGCACTGAGCACCCAGCACCCCGAGCACTGAGCACCCTGCACCCTGAGCACTGAGCCTGAGCACCCTGAGTACTGAGCACTGAGCACCCTGAGTACTGAGCACTGAGCACCCTGAGTACTGAGCACCCAGCACCCCGAGCACTGAGCACCGAGCACCCTGAGCACTGAGCACCCAGCACCCTGAGTACTAAGCAGCCAGCACCATGAGTACTGAGCACCCAGCACCCTGAGTACTGAGCACCCAGCGTACTGAGCACCGAGCACCCCGAGCACTGAGCACCCAGCACCCTGAGTACTGAGCACCCAGCACCCTGAGCACTGAGCACGCAGCACCCTGAGTACTGAGCACCGAGCACCCTGAGTACTGAGCACCCAGCACCCTGAGTACTGAGCACCCAGCACCCTGAGTAATGAGCACCCAGCGTACTGAGCACCGAGCACCCAGCACCCTGAGTACTGAGCACCCAGCACCCTGAGCACTGAGCACCCAGCACCCTGAGTACTGAGCACTGAGCACCCCGAGTACTGAGCACCGAGCACACCGAGCACTGAGCACCCAGCACCCCGAGCACCGAGCACCCTGTGTACTGAGCACCCAGCACCCTGAGCACTGATCACCCAGCACCCTGAGCACTGAGCACCCAGCACCCTGAGCACTGAGCACCCAGCACCCCGAGCACTGAGCACCCAGCACCCCGAGCACTGAGCACCCAGCACCCTGAGTACTGAGCACCCAGCACCCTGAGTACTGAGCACCCAGCACCCTGAGCACTGAGCACCCAGCACCCTGAGTACTAAGCACCCAACACCCCAAGCACTGAGCACCCTGAGTACTGAGCACCCAGCACCACAAGCACTGAGCACCCTGAATACTGAGCACCCAGCACCCTGAGTAATGAGCACCCAGCCCCTCGAGCACTGAGCACCCAGCACCCTGAGCACTGAGCACCGAGCACCCTGAGCACTGAGCACCCAGCACCCTGAGGACAGAGCACCCAGCACCCCGAGCACTGAGCACACAGCACCCTGAGCACTGAGCACCCTGAGTACTGAGCACTGAGCACCCTGAGTACTGAGCACCCAGCACCCTGAGTACTGAGCACACAGCACCCCGAGCACTGAGTACCCAGCACCCTGAGCACTGAGTACCCAGCACCCTGAGCACTGAGCACCCAGCACATTGAGCAATGAGCACCCAGCACCCTGAGCACTGAGCACCCAGCACCCTGAGTACTGAGCACTGAGCACCCAGCACCCCGAGCACTGAGCACACAGCACCCTGAGTACTGAGCAATGAGCACCCAGCACCCCGAGCACTGAGCAACGAGCACCCCAAGCACTGAGCACCCAGCACCCCGAGCACTGTGCACCCAGCACCCTGAGCACTGAGCACCCAGCACCCTGAGGACTGAGCACCCAGCACCCCGAGCCTGAGCACCCAGCACCCCGAGCACTGAGCACTCAGCACCCCGAGCACTGAGCACCCAGCACCCCGAGCACTGAGCACCCAGCACCCCGAGCACTGAGCACCCAGCACCCTGAGTACTGAGCACTGAGCGCCCAGCACCCCGAGCACTGAGCACCGAGCACCCCGAGCACTGAGCACCCAGCACCCCGAGCACTGAGCACCCATCACCCCGAGCACTGAGCACCCAGCACCCCGAGCACTGAGCACCCAGCACCCTGTGTACTGAGCACTGAGTACACAGCACCCCGAGCACTGAGCACCCAGCACCCTGAGCACTGAGCACCCTGAGTACTGAGCACCCAGCACCCTGAGCACTGAGCACCCAGCACCCCGAGCACTGAGCACCCAGCACCCAGAGCACTGAGCACTGAGCACCCTGAGTACTGAGCACTGAGCACCCTGAGCACTGAGCACCGAGCACCCTGAGTACTGAGCACTGAGCACCCTGAGCACTGAGCACCCTGCACCCTGAGTACTGAGCACTGAGCACCATGAGTACTGAGCACCCAGCACTCTGAGCACTGAGCACCCAGCACCCTGAGCACTGAGACACCCAGCACCCCGAGCACTGAGCACCCAGCACCCCGAGCACTGAGCACCCTGCACCCTGAGCACTGAGCCTGAGCACCCTGAGTACTGAGCACTGAGCACCCTGAGTACTGAGCACTGAGCACCCTGAGTACTGAGCACCCAGCACCCCGAGCACTGAGCACCGAGCACCCTGAGCACTGAGCACCCAGCACCCTGAGTACTAAGCACCCAGCACCCTGAGTACTGAGCACCCAGCACCCTGAGTACTGAGCACCCAGCGTACTGAGCACCGAGCACCCCGAGCACTGAGCACCCAGCACCCTGAGTACTGAGCACCCAGCACCCTGAGCACTGAGCACCCAGCACCCTGAGTACTGAGCACCGAGCACCCTGAGTACTGAGCACCCAGCACCCTGAGTACTGAGCACCCAGCACCCTGAGTACTGAGCACCCAGCGTACTGAGCACCGAGCACCCAGCACCCTGAGTACTGAGCACCCAGCACCCTGAGCACTGAGCACCCAGCACCCTGAGTACTGAGCACTGAGCACCCCGAGTACTGAGCACCGAGCACACCGAGCACTGAGCACCCAGCACCCTGAGCACCGAGCACCCTGTGTACTGAGCACCCAGCACCCTGAGCACTGAGCACCCTGCACCCTGAGCACTGAGCACCCAGCACCCTGAGTACTGAGCACCGAGCACCCCGAGCACTGAGCACCCAGCACCCTGAGCACTGAGCAACCTTAGTACTGAGCACTGAGCACCCTGAGTACTGAGCACTGAGCACCCTGAGTACTGAGCACCCAGCACCCTGTGTACTGAGCACCCAGCTCCCTGAGCAATGATCACCCTGAGTACTGAGCACCCAGCACCTTGAGCACTGAGCACCGAGCACACTGAGCACTGAGCAACCAGCACCCCAAGCACTGAGCACCCAGCACCCTGAGTACTAAGCACCGAGCACCCTGAGTACTGAGCACTGAGCACCCCGAGTACTGAGCAGCGAGCACCCCGAGCACTGAGCACCCACAACCCCGAGCACCGAGCACCCTGAGTACTGAGAACCCAGCACCCTGAGCACTGAACACACAGCACCCTGAGTACAGAAAACCCCTAGCACTGAGAACCCAGCACCCTGAGTACTGAGCACCGAGCACACTGAGCACTGAGCACCCAGCACCCCGAGCACTGAGCACCCAGCACCCTGAGTACTGAGCATGAGCACCCTGAGTACTGAGCACCCAGCACCCCGAGCACTGAGTACCCAGCACCCTGAGCACTGAGCACCCAGCACACTGAGCACTGAGCACCAAGCACCCTGAGCACTGAGCACCCAGCACCCCGAGCACTGAGCACCCAGCACCCTGAGTACTGAGCACTGAGCACCCAGCACCCCGAGCACTGAGCACCCAGCACCCCGAGCACTAAGCACACAGCACCCAGAGCACTGAGGACCCAGCACCCTGAGCACTGAGCACCCAGCACCCTGAGTACTGAGCACCGAGCACCCTGAGTACTGAGCACCCAGCACCCTGAGCACTGATCACCCAGCACCCTGAGTACTGAGCACCAAGTACCCTGAGTACTGAGCACCCAGCACCCCGAGCACTGAGCAAACAGCACCCTGAGTACTGAGCACTGAGAACACAGCACCCCGAGCAATGAGCACCCAGCACCCTGTGTACTGAGCACTGAGTACCCAGTACCCCGAGCACTGAGACCCAGCACCCTAAGCACTGAGCACCCAGCACCCCGAGTACTGAGCACCCAGCACCCCGAGCACTGAGCACCCAGCACCCCGAGCACTGAGCACCCAGCACCCCGAGCAATGAGCACCCAGCACCCTGAGTACTGAGCACCCAGCACCCCGAGTACTGAGCACCCAGCAACCTGAGAACTGAGCAGCCAGCACCCCGAGCACTGAGCACCCAGCACACTGAGCACTGAGCACCCAGCACCCTGAGTACTGAGCACTGAGCACCCTGAGTACTGAGCACCCAGCACCCCGAGCACTGAGCACCGAGCACCCCGAGCACTGAGCACATAGCGCCCCGAGCACTGAGCACCCAGCACCCCGAGCACTGATCACCCAGCACCCTGAGCACTGAGCACCCAGCACCCTGAGCACTGAGCACCCAGCACCCCAAGCACTGAGCACCCAACACCTCGAGCACTGAGCACCCAGCACCCTGAGTACTGAGCACCCAGCACCCTGAGAACTGAGCACCCAGCACCCTGAGCACTGAGCACCCAGCACCCTGAGTACTAAGCACCCAACACCCCAAGCACTGAGCACCCTGAGTACTGAGCACCCAGCACCACAAGCACTGAGCACCCTGAATACTGAGCACCCAGCACCCTGAGTAATGAGCGCCCAGCACCCCGAGCACTGAGCACCCAGCACCCTGAGCACTGAGCACCGAGCACCCTGAGCACTGAGCACCCAGCACCCTGAGGACTGAGCACCCAGCACCCTGAGCACTGAGCACACAGCACCCTGAGCACTGAGCACCCTGAGTACTGAGCACTGAGCACCCTGAGTACTGAGCACCCAGCACCCCGAGTACTGAGCACCCAGCACCCCGAGCACTGAGTACCCAGCACCCTGAGCACTGAGTACCCAGCACCCTGAGCACTGAGTACCCAGCACCCTGAGCAATGAGCACCCAGCACATTGAGCAATGAGCACCCAGCACCCTGAGCACTGAGCACCCAGCACCCTGAGTACTGAGCACTGAGCACCCAGCACCCCGAGCACTGAGCACCCAGCACCCTGAGTACTGAGCACTGAGCACCCAGCACCCCGAGCACTGAGCAACGAGCACGCCAAGCACTGAGCACCCAGCACCCCGAGCACTGTGCACCCAGCACCCTGAGCACTGAGCACCCAGCACCCTGAGCACTGAGCACCCAGCACCCCGAGCACTGAGCACCCAGCACCCCGAGCACTGAGCACTCAGCACCCCGAGCACTGAGCACCCAGCACCCCGAGCACTGAGCACCCAGCACCCTGAGTACTGTGCACCCAGCACCCCGAGTACTGAGCACCCAGCACCCTGAGTACTGAGCACCCAGCACCCGGAGCACTAAGCACCCAGCACCCCGAGCACTGAGGACCCAGCACCCTGAGCACTGAGCACCCAGCACCCTGAGTACTGAGCACCGACCACTCTGAGTACTGAGCACCCAGCACCCTGAGTACTGAGCACCCAGCACACTGAGTACTGAGCACCCAGCACCCTGAGCACTGATCACCCAGCACCCTGAGTACTGAGCACCAAGTACCCTGAGTACTGAGCACCCAGCACCCCGAGCACTGAGCACCCAGCACCCTGAGTACTGAGCACTGAGCACCCAGCACCCCGAGCACTGAGCACCCAGCACCCTGTGTACTGAGCACTGAGTACCCAGTACCCCGAGCACTGAGACCCAGCACCCTGAGAACTGAGCACCCAGCACGCCGAGTACTGAGCACCGAGCACCCCAAGCACTGAGCACCCAGCACCCCGAGCACTGAGCACCCAGCACCCCGAGCAATGAGCACCCAGAACCCTGAGTACTGAGCACCCAGCACCCCGAGTACTGAGCACCCAGCAACCTGAGAACCGAGCAGCCAGCACCCCGAGCACTGAGCACCCAGCACACTGAGCACTGAGCACCCAGCACCCTGAGTATTGAGCACTGAGCACCCTGAGTACTGAGCACCCAGCACCCCGAGCACTGAGCACCGAGCACCCCGAGCACTGAGCACCCAGCGCCCCGAGCACTGAGCACCCAGCACCCCGAGCACTGATCACACAGCACGTGAGCACTGAGCACCCAGCACCCTGAGCACTGAGCACCCAGCACCCCGAGCACTGAGCACCCAGCACCCTGAGCACTGAGCACCCAGCACCCTGAGTACTGAGCACCCAGCAACCTGAGTACTGAGCACCCAGCACCCTGAGCACTGAGCACCCAGCACCCTGAGTACTAAGTACCCAACACCCCAAGCACTGAGCACCCTGAGTACTGAGCACCCAGCACCACATGCACTGAGCACCCTGAATACTGAGCACCCAGCACCCTGAGTAATGAGCACCCAGCACCCCGAGCACTGAGCACCCAGCACCCTGAGCACTGAGCACCGAGCACCCTGAGCACTGAGCACCCAGCACCCTGAGGACTGAGCACCCAGCACCCCGAGCACTGAGCACACAGCACCCTGAGCACTGAGCACCCTGAGTACTGAGCACTGAGCACCCTGAGTACCGAGCACCCAGCACCCTGAGTACTTTGCACCCAGCACCCCGAGCACTGAGTACCCATGACCCCGAGCACTGAGTACCCAGCACCCTGAGCACTGAGCACCCAGCACCCTGAGCTCTGAGCACCCAGCACCCCGAGCACTGAGCACCCAGCACCTCGAGCACTGAGCACCCAGCACCCCGAGCACTGAGCACCCAGCACCCCGAGCACTGAGCACCCAGCACCCCGAGCACTGAGCACCCAGCACCCTGAGTACTGAGCACTGAGCGCCCAGCACCCCGAGCACTGAGCACCGAACACCCCGAGCACTGAGCACCCAGCACCCCGAGCACTGAGCACCCAGCACCCCGAGCACTGAGCACCCAGCACCCCGAGCACTGAGCACCCAGCACCCCGAGCACTGAGCACCCAGCACCCCGAGTACTGAGCACCCAGCACCCTGAGTACTGAGCACCCAGCACCCTGAGCACTGAGCACCCAGCACCCTGAGTACTGAGCACCCAACACCCCAAGCACTGAGCACCCTGAATACTGAGCACCCAGCACCCCAAGCACTGAGCACCCTGAGTACTGAGCACCCAGCCCCCTGAGTAATGAGCACCCAGCACCCCGAGCACTGAACACCCAGCACCCTGAGTACTGAGCACCGAGCACCCTGAGTACTGAGCAGCCAGCACCCTGAGTACTGAGCACCCAGCGTACTGAGCACCGAGCACCCAGCACCCTGTGTACTGAGCACCCAGCACCCTGAGCACTGAGCACCCAGCACCCTGAGTACTGAGCACCGAGCACCCCGAGTACTGAGCACCCAGCACCCTGAGTACTGAGCTCCCAGCACCCTGAGCACTGAGCACCCAGCACCCTGAGTACTGAGCACCGAGCACCCCTAGCACTGAGCACCCTGAGTACTGAGCACCCAGCCCCCTGAGTAATGAGCACCCAGCACCCCGAGCACTGAGCACCCAGCACCCTGAGTACTGAGCACCGAGCACCCTGAGTACTGAGCACCCAGCACCCTGAGTACTGAGCACCGAGCACCCTGATTACTGAGCAGCCAGCACCCTGAGTACTGAGCACCCAGCGTACTGAGCACCGAGCACCCAGCACCCTGAGTACTGAGCACCCAGCACCCTGAGCACTAAGCACCCAGCACCCTGAGTACTGAGCACCGAGCACCCCGAGTACTGAGCACCCAGCACCCTGAGTACTGAGCACCCAGCACCCTGAGCACTGAGCACCCAGCACCCTGAGTACTGAGCACCGAGCACCCCAAGCACTGAGCACCCTGAGTACTGAGCACCCAGCCCCCTGAGTAATGAGCACCCAGCACCCCGAGCACTGAGCACACAGCACCCTGAGTACTGAGCACCGAGCACCCTGAGTACTGAGCACCGAGCACCCTGAGTACTGAGCAGCCAGCACCCTGAGTACTGAGCACCCAGCGTACTGAGCACCGAGCACCCAGCACCCTAAGTACTGAGCACCCAGCACCCTGAGCACTGAGCACCCAGCACCCTGAGTACTGAGCACCGAGCACCCCGAGTACTGAGCACCCAGCACCCCGAGCACTGAGCACCCAGCACCCTGAGCACTGAGCACCCAGCACCCCGAGCACTGAGCACCCAGCACCCCGAGCACTGAGCACTAAGCACCCTGAGCACTGAGCACCCAGCACCTCGAGCACCGAGCACCCTGAGTACTAAGCACCGAGCACCCTGAGCACTGAGCACCCAGCACCCTGAGCACTGAGCACCCAGCACCCTGAGTACTGAGCACCCAGGACCCCGAGCACTGAGCACCCAGCACCCTGAGTACTGAGCACCCAGCACCCTGAGCACTGAGCACCGAGCACCCTGAGCACTGAGCACACAGCACCCTGAGGACTGAGCACCCAGCGCCCCGAGCACTGAGCACAGAGCACACTGAGCACTGAGCACCCTGAGTACTGATCACTGAGCACCCTGAGTACTGAGCACCCTGAGTCCTGAGCACCCAGCACCCTGAGTACTGAGCACCCAGCACCCCGAGCACTGAGTACCCAGCACCCTGAGCACTGAGTACCCAGCACCCTGAGCACTGAGCACCCAGCACATTGAGCAATGAGCACCCAGCACCCTGAGCACTGAGCACCCAGCACCCTGAGTACTGAGCACTGAGCACCCAGCACCCCGAGCACTGAGCACACAGCACCCTGAGTACTGAGCAATGAGCACCCAGCACCCCGAGCACTGAGCAACGAGCACCCCAAGCACTGAGCACCCAGCACCCCGAGCACTGTGCACCCAGCACCCTGAGCACTGAGCACCCAGCACCCTGAGCACTGAGCACCCAGCACCCCGAGCCTGAGCACCCAGCACCCCGAGCACTGAGCACTCAGCACCCCGAGCACTGAGCACCCAGCACCCCGAGCACTGAGCACCCAGCACCCCGAGCACTGAGCACCCAGCACCCTGAGTACTGAGCACTGAGCGCCCAGCACCCCGAGCACTGAGCACCGAGCACCCCGAGCACTGAGCACCCAGCACCCTGAGCACTGAGCACCCATCACCCCGAGCACTGAGCACCCAGCACCCCGAGCACTGAGCACCCAGCACCCTGTGTACTGAGCACTGAGTACACAGCACCCCGAGCACTGAGCACCCAGCACCCTGAGCACTGAGCACCCTGAGTACTGAGCACCCAGCACCCTGAGCACTGAGCACCCAGCACCCCGAGCACTGAGCACCCAGCACCCAGAGCACTGAGCACTGAGCACCCTGAGTACTGAGCACTGAGCACCCTGAGCACTGAGCACCGAGCACCCTGAGTACTGAGCACTGAGCACCCTGAGCACTGAGCACCCTGCACCCTGAGTACTGAGCACTGAGCACCATGAGTACTGAGCACCCAGCACTCTGAGCACTGAGCACCCAGCACCCTGAGCACTGAGACACCCAGCACCCCGAGCACTGAGCACCCAGCACCCCGAGCACTGAGCACCCTGCACCCTGAGCACTGAGCCTGAGCACCCTGAGTACTGAGCACTGAGCACCCTGAGTACTGAGCACTGAGCACCCTGAGTACTGAGCACCCAGCACCCCGAGCACTGAGCACCGAGCACCCTGAGCACTGAGCACCCAGCACCCTGAGTACTAAGCAGCCAGCACCCTGAGTACTGAGCACCCAGCACCCTGAGTACTGAGCACCCAGCGTACTGAGCACCGAGCACCCCGAGCACTGAGCACCCAGCACCCTGAGTACTGAGCACCCAGCACCCTGAGCACTGAGCACGCAGCACCCTGAGTACTGAGCACCGAGCACCCTGAGTACTGAGCACCCAGCACCCTGAGTACTGAGCACCCAGCACCCTGAGTACTGAGCACCCAGCGTACTGAGCACCGAGCACCCAGCACCCTGAGTACTGAGCACCCAGCACCCTGAGCACTGAGCACCCAGCACCCTGAGTACTGAGCACTGAGCACCCCGAGTACTGAGCACCGAGCACACCGAGCACTGAGCACCCAGCACCCCGAGCACCGAGCACCCTGTGTACTGAGCACCCAGCACCCTGAGCACTGATCACCCAGCACCCTGAGCACTGAGCACCCAGCACCCTGAGCACTGAGCACCCAGCACCCCGAGCACTGAGCACCCAGCACCCCGAGCACTGAGCACCCAGCACCCTGAGTACTGAGCACCCAGCACCCTGAGTACTGAGCACCCAGCACCCTGAGCACTGAGCACCCAGCACCCTGAGTACTAAGCACCCAACACCCCAAGCACTGAGCACCCTGAGTACTGAGCACCCAGCACCACAAGCACTGAGCACCCTGAATACTGAGCACCCAGCACCCTGAGTAATGAGCACCCAGCACCTCGAGCACTGAGCACCCAGCACCCTGAGCACTGAGCACCGAGCACCCTGAGCACTGAGCACCCAGCACCCTGAGGACAGAGCACCCAGCACCCCGAGCACTGAGCACACAGCACCCTGAGCACTGAGCACCCTGAGTACTGAGCACTGAGCACCCTGAGTACTGAGCACCCAGCACCCTGAGTACTGAGCACACAGCACCCCGAGCACTGAGTACCCAGCACCCTGAGCACTGAGTACCCAGCACCCTGAGCACTGAGCACCCAGCACATTGAGCAATGAGCACCCAGCACCCTGAGCACTGAGCACCCAGCACCCTGAGTACTGAGCACTGAGCACCCAGCACCCCGAGCACTGAGCACACAGCACCCTGAGTACTGAGCAATGAGCACCCAGCACCCCGAGCACTGAGCAACGAGCACCCCAAGCACTGAGCACCCAGCACCCCGAGCACTGTGCACCCAGCACCCTGAGCACTGAGCACCCAGCACCCTGAGCACTGAGCACCCAGCACCCCGAGCCTGAGCACCCAGCACCCCGAGCACTGAGCACTCAGCACCCCGAGCACTGAGCACCCAGCACCCCGAGCACTGAGCACCCAGCACCCCGAGCACTGAGCACCCAGCACCCTGAGTACTGAGCACTGAGCGCCCAGCACCCCGAGCACTGAGCACCGAGCACCCCGAGCACTGAGCACCCAGCACCCCGAGCACTGAGCACCCATCACCCCGAGCACTGAGCACCCAGCACCCCGAGCACTGAGCACCCAGCACCCTGTGTACTGAGCACTGAGTACACAGCACCCCGAGCACTGAGCACCCAGCACCCTGAGCACTGAGCACCCTGAGTACTGAGCACCCAGCACCCTGAGCACTGAGCACCCAGCACCCCGAGCACTGAGCACCCAGCACCCAGAGCACTGAGCACTGAGCACCCTGAGTACTGAGCACTGAGCACCCTGAGCACTGAGCACCGAGCACCCTGAGTACTGAGCACTGAGCACCCTGAGCACTGAGCACCCTGCACCCTGAGTACTGAGCACTGAGCACCATGAGTACTGAGCACCCAGCACTCTGAGCACTGAGCACCCAGCACCCTGAGCACTGAGACACCCAGCACCCCGAGCACTGAGCACCCAGCACCCCGAGCACTGAGCACCCTGCACCCTGAGCACTGAGCCTGAGCACCCTGAGTACTGAGCACTGAGCACCCTGAGTACTGAGCACTGAGCACCCTGAGTACTGAGCACCCAGCACCCCGAGCACTGAGCACCGAGCACCCTGAGCACTGAGCACCCAGCACCCTGAGTACTAAGCAGCCAGCACCCTGAGTACTGAGCACCCAGCACCCTGAGTACTGAGCACCCAGCGTACTGAGCACCGAGCACCCCGAGCACTGAGCACCCAGCACCCTGAGTACTGAGCACCCAGCACCCTGAGCACTGAGCACGCAGCACCCTGAGTACTGAGCACCGAGCACCCTGAGTACTGAGCACCCAGCACCCTGAGTACTGAGCACCCAGCACCCTGAGTACTGAGCACCCAGCGTACTGAGCACCGAGCACCCAGCACCCTGAGTACTGAGCACCCAGCACCCTGAGCACTGAGCACCCAGCACCCTGAGTACTGAGCACTGAGCACCCCGAGTACTGAGCACCGAGCACACCGAGCACTGAGCACCCAGCACCCCGAGCACCGAGCACCCTGTGTACTGAGCACCCAGCACCCTGAGCACTGATCACCCAGCACCCTGAGCACTGAGCACCCAGCACCCTGAGCACTGAGCACCCAGCACCCCGAGCACTGAGCACCCAGCACCCCGAGCACTGAGCACCCAGCACCCTGAGTACTGAGCACCCAGCACCCTGAGTACTGAGCACCCAGCACCCTGAGCACTGAGCACCCAGCACCCTGAGTACTAAGCACCCAACACCCCAAGCACTGAGCACCCTGAGTACTGAGCACCCAGCACCACAAGCACTGAGCACCCTGAATACTGAGCACCCAGCACCCTGAGTAATGAGCACCCAGCACCTCGAGCACTGAGCACCCAGCACCCTGAGCACTGAGCACCGAGCACCCTGAGCACTGAGCACCCAGCACCCTGAGGACAGAGCACCCAGCACCCCGAGCACTGAGCACACAGCACCCTGAGCACTGAGCACCCTGAGTACTGAGCACTGAGCACCCTGAGTACTGAGCACCCAGCACCCTGAGTACTGAGCACACAGCACCCCGAGCACTGAGTACCCAGCACCCTGAGCACTGAGTACCCAGCACCCTGAGCACTGAGCACCCAGCACATTGAGCAATGAGCACCCAGCACCCTGAGCACTGAGCACCCAGCACCCTGAGTACTGAGCACTGAGCACCCAGCACCCCGAGCACTGAGCACACAGCACCCTGAGTACTGAGCAATGAGCACCCAGCACCCCGAGCACTGAGCAACGAGCACCCCAAGCACTGAGCACCCAGCACCCCGAGCACTGTGCACCCAGCACCCTGAGCACTGAGCACCCAGCACCCTGAGGACTGAGCACCCAGCACCCCGAGCCTGAGCACCCAGCACCCCGAGCACTGAGCACTCAGCACCCCGAGCACTGAGCACCCAGCACCCCGAGCACTGAGCACCCAGCACCCCGAGCACTGAGCACCCAGCACCCTGAGTACTGAGCACTGAGCGCCCAGCACCCCGAGCACTGAGCACCGAGCACCCCGAGCACTGAGCACCCAGCACCCCGAGCACTGAGCACCCATCACCCCGAGCACTGAGCACCCAGCACCCCGAGCACTGAGCACCCAGCACCCTGTGTACTGAGCACTGAGTACACAGCACCCCGAGCACTGAGCACCCAGCACCCTGAGCACTGAGCACCCTGAGTACTGAGCACCCAGCACCCTGAGCACTGAGCACCCAGCACCCCGAGCACTGAGCACCCAGCACCCAGAGCACTGAGCACTGAGCACCCTGAGTACTGAGCACTGAGCACCCTGAGCACTGAGCACCGAGCACCCTGAGTACTGAGCACTGAGCACCCTGAGCACTGAGCACCCTGCACCCTGAGTACTGAGCACTGAGCACCATGAGTACTGAGCACCCAGCACTCTGAGCACTGAGCACCCAGCACCCTGAGCACTGAGACACCCAGCACCCCGAGCACTGAGCACCCAGCACCCCGAGCACTGAGCACCCTGCACCCTGAGCACTGAGCCTGAGCACCCTGAGTACTGAGCACTGAGCACCCTGAGTACTGAGCACTGAGCACCCTGAGTACTGAGCACCCAGCACCCCGAGCACTGAGCACCGAGCACCCTGAGCACTGAGCACCCAGCACCCTGAGTACTAAGCACCCAGCACCCTGAGTACTGAGCACCCAGCACCCTGAGTACTGAGCACCCAGCGTACTGAGCACCGAGCACCCCGAGCACTGAGCACCCAGCACCCTGAGTACTGAGCACCCAGCACCCTGAGCACTGAGCACCCAGCACCCTGAGTACTGAGCACCGAGCACCCTGAGTACTGAGCACCCAGCACCCTGAGTACTGAGCACCCAGCACCCTGAGTACTGAGCACCCAGCGTACTGAGCACCGAGCACCCAGCACCCTGAGTACTGAGCACCCAGCACCCTGAGCACTGAGCACCCAGCACCCTGAGTACTGAGCACTGAGCACCCCGAGTACTGAGCACCGAGCACACCGAGCACTGAGCACCCAGCACCCTGAGCACCGAGCACCCTGTGTACTGAGCACCCAGCACCCTGAGCACTGAGCACCCTGCACCCTGAGCACTGAGCACCCAGCACCCTGAGTACTGAGCACCGAGCACCCCGAGCACTGAGCACCCAGCACCCTGAGCACTGAGCAACCTTAGTACTGAGCACTGAGCACCCTGAGTACTGAGCACTGAGCACCCTGAGTACTGAGCACCCAGCACCCTGTGTACTGAGCACCCAGCTCCCTGAGCAATGATCACCCTGAGTACTGAGCACCCAGCACCTTGAGCACTGAGCACCGAGCACACTGAGCACTGAGCAACCAGCACCCCAAGCACTGAGCACCCAGCACCCTGAGTACTAAGCACCGAGCACCCTGAGTACTGAGCACTGAGCACCCCGAGTACTGAGCAGCGAGCACCCCGAGCACTGAGCACCCACAACCCCGAGCACCGAGCACCCTGAGTACTGAGCACCCAGCACCCTGAGCACTGAACACACAGCACCCTGAGTACAGAAAACCCCTAGCACTGAGAACCCAGCACCCTGAGTACTGAGCACCGAGCACACTGAGCACTGAGCACCCAGCACCCCGAGCACTGAGCACCCAGCACCCTGAGTACTGAGCACGAGCACCCTGAGTACTGAGCACCCAGCACCCCGAGCACTGAGTACCCAGCACCCTGAGCACTGAGCACCCAGCACACTGAGCACTGAGCACCAAGCACCCTGAGCACTGAGCACCCAGCACCCCGAGCACTGAGCACCCAGCACCCTGAGTACTGAGCACTGAGCACCCAGCACCCCGAGCACTGAGCACCCAGCACCCCGAGCACTAAGCACACAGCACCCAGAGCACTGAGGACCCAGCACCCTGAGCACTGAGCACCCAGCACCCTGAGTACTGAGCACCGAGCACCCTGAGTACTGAGCACCCAGCACCCTGAGCACTGATCACCCAGCACCCTGAGTACTGAGCACCAAGTACCCTGAGTACTGAGCACCCAGCACCCCGAGCACTGAGCAAACAGCACCCTGAGTACTGAGCACTGAGAACACAGCACCCCGAGCAATGAGCACCCAGCACCCTGTGTACTGAGCACTGAGTACCCAGTACCCCGAGCACTGAGACCCAGCACCCTAAGCACTGAGCACCCAGCACCCCGAGTACTGAGCACCCAGCACCCCGAGCACTGAGCACCCAGCACCCCGAGCACTGAGCACCCAGCACCCCGAGCAATGAGCACCCAGCAACCTGAGTACTGAGCACCCAGCACCCCGAGTACTGAGCACCCAGCAACCTGAGAACTGAGCAGCCAGCACCCCGAGCACTGAGCACCCAGCACACTGAGCACTGAGCACCCAGCACCCTGAGTACTGAGCACTGAGCACCCTGAGTACTGAGCACCCAGCACCCCGAGCACTGAGCACCGAGCACCCCGAGCACTGAGCACATAGCGCCCCGAGCACTGAGCACCCAGCACCCCGAGCACTGATCACCCAGCACCCTGAGCACTGAGCACCCAGCACCCTGAGCACTGAGCACCCAGCACCCCAAGCACTGAGCACCCAACACCTCGAGCACTGAGCACCCAGCACCCTGAGTACTGAGCACCCAGCACCCTGAGAACTGAGCACCCAGCACCCTGAGCACTGAGCACCCAGCACCCTGAGTACTAAGCACCCAACACCCCAAGCACTGAGCACCCTGAGTACTGAGCACCCAGCACCACAAGCACTGAGCACCCTGAATACTGAGCACCCAGCACCCTGAATAATGAGCGCCCAGCACCCCGAGCACTGAGCACCCAGCACCCTGAGCACTGAGCACCGAGCACCCTGAGCACTGAGCACCCAGCACCCTGAGGACTGAGCACCCAGCACCCTGAGCACTGAGCACACAGCACCCTGAGCACTGAGCACCCTGAGTACTGAGCACTGAGCACCCTGAGTACTGAGCACCCAGCACCCCGAGTACTGAGCACCCAGCACCCCGAGCACTGAGTACCCAGCACCCTGAGCACTGAGTACCCAGCACCCTGAGCACTGAGTACCCAGCACCCTGAGCAATGAGCACCCAGCACATTGAGCAATGAGCACCCAGCACCCTGAGCACTGAGCACCCAGCACCCTGAGTACTGAGCACTGAGCACCCAGCACCCCGAGCACTGAGCACCCAGCACCCTGAGTACTGAGCACTGAGCACCCAGCACCCCGAGCACTGAGCAACGAGCACGCCAAGCACTGAGCACCCAGCACCCCGAGCACTGTGCACCCAGCACCCTGAGCACTGAGCACCCAGCACCCTGAGCACTGAGCACCCAGCACCCCGAGCACTGAGCACCCAGCACCCCGAGCACTGAGCACTCAGCACCCCGAGCACTGAGCACCCAGCACCCCGAGCACTGAGCACCCAGCACCCTGAGTACTGTGCACCCAGCACCCCGAGTACTGAGCACCCAGCACCCTGAGTACTGAGCACCCAGCACCCGGAGCACTAAGCACCCAGCACCCCGAGCACTGAGGACCCAGCACCCTGAGCACTGAGCACCCAGCACCCTGAGTACTGAGCACCGACCACTCTGAGTACTGAGCACCCAGCACCCTGAGTACTGAGCACCCAGCACACTGAGTACTGAGCACCCAGCACCCTGAGCACTGATCACCCAGCACCCTGAGTACTGAGCACCAAGTACCCTGAGTACTGAGCACCCAGCACCCCGAGCACTGAGCACCCAGCACCCTGAGTACTGAGCACTGAGCACCCAGCACCCCGAGCACTGAGCACCCAGCACCCTGTGTACTGAGCACTGAGTACCCAGTACCCCGAGCACTGAGACCCAGCACCCTGAGAACTGAGCACCCAGCACGCCGAGTACTGAGCACCGAGCACCCCAAGCACTGAGCACCCAGCACCCCGAGCACTGAGCACCCAGCACCCCGAGCAATGAGCACCCAGAACCCTGAGTACTGAGCACCCAGCACCCCGAGTACTGAGCACCCAGCAACCTGAGAACCGAGCAGCCAGCACCCCGAGCACTGAGCACCCAGCACACTGAGCACTGAGCACCCAGCACCCTGAGTATTGAGCACTGAGCACCCTGAGTACTGAGCACCCAGCACCCCGAGCACTGAGCACCGAGCACCCCGAGCACTGAGCACCCAGCGCCCCGAGCACTGAGCACCCAGCACCCCGAGCACTGATCACACAGCACGTGAGCACTGAGCACCCAGCACCCTGAGCACTGAGCACCCAGCACCCCGAGCACTGAGCACCCAGCACCCTGAGCACTGAGCACCCAGCACCCTGAGTACTGAGCACCCAGCAACCTGAGTACTGAGCACCCAGCACCCTGACCACTGAGCACCCAGCACCCTGAGTACTAAGTACCCAACACCCCAAGCACTGAGCACCCTGAGTACTGAGCACCCAGCACCACATGCACTGAGCACCCTGAATACTGAGCACCCAGCACCCTGAGTAATGAGCACCCAGCACCCCGAGCACTGAGCACCCAGCACCCTGAGCACTGAGCACCGAGCACCCTGAGCACTGAGCACCCAGCACCCTGAGGACTGAGCACCCAGCACCCCGAGCACTGAGCACACAGCACCCTGAGCACTGAGCACCCTGAGTACTGAGCACTGAGCACCCTGAGTACCGAGCACCCAGCACCCTGAGTACTTTGCACCCAGCACCCCGAGCACTGAGTACCCATGACCCCGAGCACTGAGTACCCAGCACCCTGAGCACTGAGCACCCAGCACCCTGAGCTCTGAGCACCCAGCACCCCGAGCACTGAGCACCCAGCACCTCGAGCACTGAGCACCCAGCACCCCGAGCACTGAGCACCCAGCACCCCGAGCACTGAGCACCCAGCACCCCGAGCACTGAGCACCCAGCACCCTGAGTACTGAGCACTGAGCGCCCAGCACCCCGAGCACTGAGCACCGAACACCCCGAGCACTGAGCACCCAGCACCCCGAGCACTGAGCACCCAGCACCCCGAGCACTGAGCACCCAGCACCCCGAGCACTGAGAACCCAGCACCCCGAGCACTGAGCACCCAGCACCCCGAGTACTGAGCACCCAGCACCCTGAGTACTGAGCACCCAGCACCCTGAGCACTGAGCACCCAGCACCCTGAGTACTGAGCACCCAACACCCCAAGCACTGAGCACCCTGAATACTGAGCACCCAGCACCCCAAGCACTGAGCACCCTGAGTACTGAGCACCCAGCCCCCTGAGTAATGAGCACCCAGCACCCCGAGCACTGAACACCCAGCACCCTGAGTACTGAGCACCGAGCACCCTGAGTACTGAGCAGCCAGCACCCTGAGTACTGAGCACCCAGCGTACTGAGCACCGAGCACCCAGCACCCTGTGTACTGAGCACCCAGCACCCTGAGCACTGAGCACCCAGCACCCTGAGTACTGAGCACCGAGCACCCCGAGTACTGAGCACCCAGCACCCTGAGTACTGAGCTCCCAGCACCCTGAGCACTGAGCACCCAGCACCCTGAGTACTGAGCACCGAGCACCC
The DNA here is from genome assembly GCF_018167655.1 of Microtus oregoni. Lineage (NCBI taxonomy): Eukaryota > Metazoa > Chordata > Mammalia > Rodentia > Cricetidae > Microtus > Microtus oregoni. Next base: position 1,189,696 of record NW_024543262.1, read on the forward strand.
CTAGCACTGAGCACCCTGAGTACTGAGCACCCAGCCCCCTGAGTAATGAGCACCCAGCACCCCGAGCACTGAGCACCCAGCACCCTGAGTACTGAGCACCCAGCACCCTGAGTACTGAGCACCCAGCACCCTGAGTACTGAGCACCGAGCACCCTGATTACTGAGCAGCCAGCACCCTGAGTACTGAGCACCCAGCGTACTGAGCACCGAGCACCCAGCACCCTGAGTACTGAGCACCCAGCACCCTGAGCACTGAGCACCCAGCACCCTGAGTACTGAGCACCGAGCACCCCGAGTACTGAGCACCCAGCACCCTGAGTACTGAGCACCCAGCACCCTGAGCACTGAGCACCCAGCACCCTGAGTACTGAGCACCGAGCACCCCAAGCACTGAGCACCCTGAGTACTGAGCACCCAGCCCCCTGAGTAATGAGCACCCAGCACCCCGAGCACTGAGCACCCAGCACCCTGAGTACTGAGCACCGAGCACCCTGAGTACTGAGCACCGAGCACCCTGAGTACTGAGCAGCCAGCACCCTGAGTACTGAGCACCCAGCGTACTGAGCACCGAGCACCCAGCACCCTAAGTACTGAGCACCCAGCACCCTGAGCACTGAGCACCCAGCACCCTGAGTACTGAGCACCGAGCACCCCGAGTACTGAGCACCCAGCACCCCGAGCACTGAGCACCCAGCACCCTGAGCACTGAGCACCCAGCACCCCGAGCACTGAGCACCCAGCACCCCGAGCACTGAGCACTAAGCACCCTGAGCACTGAGCACCCAGCACCTCGAGCACCGAGCACCCTGAGTACTAAGCACCGAGCACCCTGAGCACTGAGCACCCAGCACCCTGAGCACTGAGCACCCAGCACCCTGAGTACTGAGCACCCAGGACCCCGAGCACTGAGCACCCAGCACCCTGAGTACTGAGCACCCAGCACCCTGAGCACTGAGCACCGAGCACCCTGAGCACTGAGCACACAGCACCCTGAGGACTGAGCACCCAGCGCCCCGAGCACTGAGCACAGAGCACACTGAGCACTGAGCACCCTGAGTACTGATCACTGAGCACCCTGAGTACTGAGCACCCTGAGTCCTGAGCACCCAGCACCCTGAGTACGGAGCACCCAGCACCCCGAGCACTGAGTACCCAGCACCCTGAGCACTGAGTACCCAGCACCCTGAGCACTGAGCACCCAGCACATTGAGCAATGAGCACCCAGCACCCTGAGCACTGAGCACCCAGCACCCTGAGTACTGAGCACTGAGCACCCAGCACCCCGAGCACTGAGCACACAGCACCCTGAGTACTGAGCAATGAGCACCCAGCACCCCGAGCACTGAGCAACGAGCACCCCAAGCACTGAGCACCCAGCACCCCGAGCACTGTGCACCCAGCACCCTGAGCACTGAGCACCCAGCACCCTGAGCACTGAGCACCCAGCACCCCGAGCCTGAGCACCCAGCACCCCGAGCACTGAGCACTCAGCACCCCGAGCACTGAGCACCCAGCACCCCGAGCACTGAGCACCCAGCACCCCGAGCACTGAGCACCCAGCACCCTGAGTACTGAGCACTGAGCGCCCAGCACCCCGAGCACTGAGCACCGAGCACCCCGAGCACTGAGCACCCAGCACCCCGAGCACTGAGCACCCATCACCCCGAGCACTGAGCACCCAGCACCCCGAGCACTGAGCACCCAGCACCCTGTGTACTGAGCACTGAGTACACAGCACCCCGAGCACTGAGCACCCAGCACCCTGAGCACTGAGCACCCTGAGTACTGAGCACCCAGCACCCTGAGCACTGAGCACCCAGCACCCCGAGCACTGAGCACCCAGCACCCAGAGCACTGAGCACTGAGCACCCTGAGTACTGAGCACTGAGCACCCTGAGCACTGAGCACCGAGCACCCTGAGTACTGAGCACTGAGCACCCTGAGCACTGAGCACCCTGCACCCTGAGTACTGAGCACTGAGCACCATGAGTACTGAGCACCCAGCACTCTGAGCACTGAGCACCCAGCACCCTGAGCACTGAGACACCCAGCACCCCGAGCACTGAGCACCCAGCACCCCGAGCACTGAGCACCCTGCAGCCTGAGCACTGAGCCTGAGCACCCTGAGTACTGAGCACTGAGCACCCTGAGTACTGAGCACTGAGCACACTGAGTACTGAGCACCCAGCACCCCGAGCACTGAGCACCGAGCACCCTGAGCACTGAGCACCCAGCACCCTGAGTACTAAGCAGCCAGCACCCTGAGTACTGAGCACCCAGCACCCTGAGTACTGAGCACCCAGCGTACTGAGCACCGAGCACCCCGAGCACTGAGCACCCAGCACCCTGAGTACTGAGCACCCAGCACCCTGAGCACTGAGCACGCAGCACCCTGAGTACTGAGCACCGAGCACCCTGAGTACTGAGCACCCAGCACCCTGAGTACTGAGCACCCAGCACCCTGAGTACTGAGCACCCAGCGTACTGAGCACCGAGCACCCAGCAACCTGAGTACTGAGCACCCAGCACCCTGAGCACTGAGCACCCAGCACCCTGAGTACTGAGCACTGAGCACCCCGAGTACTGAGCACCGAGCACACCGAGCACTGAGCACCCAGCACCCCGAGCACCGAGCACCCTGTGTACTGAGCACCCAGCACCCTGAGCACTGATCACCCAGCACCCTGAGCACTGAGCACCCAGCACCCTGAGCACTGAGCACCCAGCACCCCGAGCACTGAGCACCCAGCACCCCGAGCACTGAGCACCCAGCACCCTGAGTACTGAGCACCCAGCACCCTGAGTACTGAGCACCCAGCACCCTGAGCACTGAGCACCCAGCACCCTGAGTACTAAGCACCCAACACCCCAAGCACTGAGCACCCTGAGTACTGAGCACCCAGCACCACAAGCACTGAGCACCCTGAATACTGAGCACCCAGCACCCTGAGTAATGAGCACCCAGCACCTCGAGCACTGAGCACCCAGCACCCTGAGCACTGAGCACCGAGCACCCTGAGCACTGAGCACCCAGCACCCTGAGGACAGAGCACCCAGCACCCCGAGCACTGAGCACACAGCACCCTGAGCACGGAGCACCCTGAGTACTGAGCACTGAGCACCCTGAGTACTGAGCACCCAGCACCCTGAGTACTGAGCACACAGCACCCCGAGCACTGAGTACCCAGCACCCTGAGCACTGAGTACCCAGCACCCTGAGCACTGAGCACCCAGCACATTGAGCAATGAGCACCCAGCACCCTGAGCACTGAGCACCCAGCACCCTGAGTACTGAGCACTGAGCACCCAGCACCCCGAGCACTGAGCACACAGCACCCTGAGTACTGAGCAATGAGCACCCAGCACCCCGAGCACTGAGCAACGAGCACCCCAAGCACTGAGCACCCAGCACCCCGAGCACTGTGCACCCAGCACACTGAGCACTGAGCACCCAGCACTCTGAGCACTGAGCACCCAGCACCCCGAGCCTGAGCACCCAGCACCCCGAGCACTGAGCACTCAGCACCCCGAGCACTGAGCACCCAGCACCCCGAGCACTGAGCACCCAGCACCCCGAGCACTGAGCACCCAGCACCCTGAGTACTGAGCACTGAGCGCCCAGCACCCCGAGCACTGAGCACCGAGCACCCCGAGCACTGAGCACCCAGCACCCCGAGCACTGAGCACCCATCACCCCGAGCACTGAGCACCCAGCACCCCGAGCACTGAGCACCCAGCACCCTGTGTACTGAGCACTGAGTACACAGCACCCCGAGCACTGAGCACCCAGCACCCTGAGCACTGAGCACCCTGAGTACTGAGCACCCAGCACCCTGAGCACTGAGCACCCAGCACCCCGAGCACTGAGCACCCAGCACCCAGAGCACTGAGCACTGAGCACCCTGAGTACTGAGCACTGAGCACCCTGAGCACTGAGCACCGAGCACCCTGAGTACTGAGCACTGAGCACCCTGAGCACTGAGCACCCTGCACCCTGAGTACTGAGCACTGAGCACCATGAGTACTGAGCACCAAGCACTCTGAGCAATGAGCACACAGCACCCTGAGCACTGAGACACCCAGCACCCCGAGCACTGAGCACCCAGCACCCCGAGCACTGAGCACCCTGCACCCTGAGCACTGAGCCTGAGCACCCTGAGTACTGAGCACTGAGCACCCTGAGTACTGAGCACTGAGCACCCTGAGTACTGAGCACCCAGCACCCCGAGCACTGAGCACCGAGCACCCTGAGCACTGAGCACCCAGCACCCTGAGTACTAAGCAGCCAGCACCCTGAGTACTGAGCACCCAGCACCCTGAGTACTGAGCACCCAGCGTACTGAGCACCGAGCACCCCGAGCACTGAGCACCCAGCACCCTGAGTACTGAGCACCCAGCACCCTGAGCACTGAGCACGCAGCACCCTGAGTACTGAGCACCGAGCACCCTGAGTACTGAGCACCCAGCACCCTGAGTACTGAGCACCCAGCACCCTGAGTACTGAGCACCCAGCGTACTGAGCACCGAGCACCCAGCACCCTGAGTACTGAGCACCCAGCACCCTGAGCACTGAGCACCCAGCACCCTGAGTACTGAGCACTGAGCACCCCGAGTACTGAGCACCGAGCACACCGAGCACTGAGCACCCAGCACCCCGAGCACCGAGCACCCTGTGTACTGAGCACCCAGCACCCTGAGCACTGATCACCCAGCACCCTGAGCACTGAGCACCCAGCACCCTGAGCACTGAGCACCCAGCACCCCGAGCACTGAGCACCCAGCACCCCGAGCACTGAGCACCCAGCACCCTGAGTACTGAGCACCCAGCACCCTGAGTACTGAGCACCCAGCACCCTGAGCACTGAGCACCCAGCACCCTGAGTACTAAGCACCCAACACCCCAAGCACTGAGCACCCTGAGTACTGAGCACCCAGCACCACAAGCACTGAGCACCCTGAATACTGAGCACCCAGCACCCTGAGTAATGAGCACCCAGCACCTCGAGCACTGAGCACCCAGCACCCTGAGCACTGAGCACCGAGCACCCTGAGCACTGAGCACCCAGCACCCTGAGGACAGAGCACCCAGCACCCCGAGCACTGAGCACACAGCACCCTGAGCACTGAGCACCCTGAGTACTGAGCACTGAGCACCCTGAGTACTGAGCACCCAGCACCCTGAGTACTGAGCACACAGCACCCCGAGCACTGAGTACCCAGCACCCTGAGCACTGAGTACCCAGCACCCTGAGCACTGAGCACCCAGCACATTGAGCAATGAGCACCCAGCACCCTGAGCACTGAGCACCCAGCACCCTGAGTACTGAGCACTGAGCACCCAGCACCCCGAGCACTGAGCACACAGCACCCTGAGTACTGAGCAATGAGCACCCAGCACCCCGAGCACTGAGCAACGAGCACCCCAAGCACTGAGCACCCAGCACCCCGAGCACTGTGCACCCAGCACCCTGAGCACTGAGCACCCAGCACCCTGAGCACTGAGCACCCAGCACCCCGAGCCTGAGCACCCAGCACCCCGAGCACTGAGCACTCAGCACCCCGAGCACTGAGCACCCAGCACCCCGAGCACTGAGCACCCAGCACCCCGAGCACTGAGCACCCAGCACCCTGAGTACTGAGCACTGAGCGCCCAGCACCCCGAGCACTGAGCACCGAGCACCCCGAGCACTGAGCACCCAGCACCCCGAGCACTGAGCACCCATCACCCCGAGCACTGAGCACCCAGCACCCCGAGCACTGAGCACCCAGCACCCTGTGTACTGAGCACTGAGTACACAGCACCCCGAGCACTGAGCACCCAGCACCCTGAGCACTGAGCACCCTGAGTACTGAGCACCCAGCACCCTGAGCACTGAGCACCCAGCACCCCGAGCACTGAGCACCCAGCACCCAGAGCACTGAGCACTGAGCACCCTGAGTACTGAGCACTGAGCACCCTGAGCACTGAGCACCGAGCACCCTGAGTACTGAGCACTGAGCACCCTGAGCACTGAGCACCCTGCACCCTGAGTACTGAGCACTGAGCACCATGAGTACTGAGCACCCAGCACTCTGAGCACTGAGCACCCAGCACCCTGAGCACTGAGACACCCAGCACCCCGAGCACTGAGCACCCAGCACCCCGAGCACTGAGCACCCTGCACCCTGAGCACTGAGCCTGAGCACCCTGAGTACTGAGCACTGAGCACCCTGAGTACTGAGCACTGAGCACCCTGAGTACTGAGCACCCAGCACCCCGAGCACTGAGCACCGAGCACCCTGAGCACTGAGCACCCAGCACCCTGAGTACTAAGCACCCAGCACCCTGAGTACTGAGCACCCAGCACCCTGAGTACTGAGCACCCAGCGTACTGAGCACCGAGCACCCCGAGCACTGAGCACCCAGCACCCTGAGTACTGAGCACCCAGCACCCTGAGCACTGAGCACCCAGCACCCTGAGTACTGAGCACCGAGCACCCTGAGTACTGAGCACCCAGCACCCTGAGTACTGAGCACCCAGCACCCTGAGTACTGAGCACCCAGCGTACTGAGCACCGAGCACCCAGCACCCTGAGTACTGAGCACCCAGCACCCTGAGCACTGAGCACCCAGCACCCTGAGTACTGAGCACTGAGCACCCCGAGTAATGAGCACCGAGCACACCGAGCACTGAGCACCCAGCACCCTGAGCACCGAGCACCCTGTGTACTGAGCACCCAGCACCCTGAGCACTGAGCACCCTGCACCCTGAGCACTGAGCACCCAGCACCCTGAGTACTGAGCACCGAGCACCCCGAGCACTGAGCACCCAGCACCCTGAGCACTGAGCAACCTTAGTACTGAGCACTGAGCACCCTGAGTACTGAGCACTGAGCACCCTGAGTACTGAGCACCCAGCACCCTGTGTACTGAGCACCCAGCTCCCTGAGCAATGATCACCCTGAGTACTGAGCACCCAGCACCTTGAGCACTGAGCACCGAGCACACTGAGCACTGAGCAACCAGCACCCCAAGCACTGAGCACCCAGCACCCTGAGTACTAAGCACCGAGCACCCTGAGTACTGAGCACTGAGCACCCCGAGTACTGAGCACCGAGCACCCCGAGCACTGAGCACCCACAACCCCGAGCACCGAGCACCCTGAGAACTGAGCACCCAGCACCCTGAGCACTGAACACACAGCACCCTGAGTACAGAAAACCCCTAGCACTGAGAACCCAGCACCCTGAGTACTGAGCACCGAGCACACTGAGCACTGAGCACCCAGCACCCCGAGCACTGAGCACCCAGCACCCTGAGTACTGAGCACGAGCACCCTGAGTACTGAGCACCCAGCACCCCGAGCACTGAGTACCCAGCACCCTGAGCACTGAGCACCCAGCACACTGAGCACTGAGCACCAAGCACCCTGAGCACTGAGCACCCAGCACCCCGAGCACTGAGCACCCAGCACCCTGAGTACTGAGCACTGAGCACCCAGCACCCCGAGCACTGAGCACCCAGCACCCCGAGCACTAAGCACACAGCACCCAGAGCACTGAGGACCCAGCACCCTGAGCACTGAGCACCCAGCACCCTGAGTACTGAGCACCGAGCACCCTGAGTACTGAGCACCCAGCACCCTGAGCACTGATCACCCAGCACCCTGAGTACTGAGCACCAAGTACCCTGAGTACTGAGCACCCAGCACCCCGAGCACTGAGCAAACAGCACCCTGAGTACTGAGCACTGAGAACACAGCACCCCGAGCAATGAGCACCCAGCACCCTGTGTACTGAGCACTGAGTACCCAGTACCCCGAGCACTGAGACCCAGCACCCTAAGCACTGAGCACCCAGCACCCCGAGTACTGAGCACCCAGCACCCCGAGCACTGAGCACCCAGCACCCCGAGCACTGAGCACCCAGCACCCCGAGCAATGAGCACCCAGCACCCTGAGTACTGAGCACCCAGCACCCCGAGTACTGAGCACCCAGCAACCTGAGAACTGAGCAGCCAGCACCCCGAGCACTGAGCACCCAGCACACTGAGCACTGAGCACCCAGCACCCTGAGTACTGAGCACTGAGCACCCTGAGTACTGAGCACCCAGCACCCCGAGCACTGAGCACCGAGCACCCCGAGCACTGAGCACCCAGCGCCCCGAGCACTGAGCACCCAGCACCCCGAGCACTGATCACCCAGCACCCTGAGCACTGAGCACCCAGCACCCTGAGCACTGAGCACCCAGCACCCCAAGCACTGAGCACCCAACACCTCGAGCACTGAGCACCCAGCACCCTGAGTACTGAGCACCCAGCACCCTGAGAACTGAGCACCCAGCACCCTGAGCACTGAGCACCCAGCACCCTGAGTACTAAGCACCCAACACCCCAAGCACTGAGCACCCTGAGTACTGAGCACCCAGCACCACAAGCACTGAGCACCCTTAATACTGAGCACCCAGCACCCTGAGTAATGAGCGCCCAGCACCCCGAGCACTGAGCACCCAGCACCCTGAGCACTGAGCACCGAGCACCCTGAGCACTGAGCACCCAGCACCCTGAGGACTGAGCACCCAGCACCCTGAGCACTGAGCACACAGCACCCTGAGCACTGAGCACCCTGAGTACTGAGCACTGAGCACCCTGAGTACTGAGCACCCAGCACCCCGAGTACTGAGCACCCAGCACCCCGAGCACTGAGTACCCAGCACCCTGAGCACTGAGTACCCAGCACCCTGAGCACTGAGCACCCAGCACATTGAGCAATGAGCACCCAGCACCCTGAGCACTGAGCACCCAGCACCCTGAGTACTGAGCACTGAGCACCCAGCACCCCGAGCACTGAGCACCCAGCACCCTGAGTACTGAGCACTGAGCACCCAGCACCCCGAGCACTGAGCAACGAGCACCCCAAGCACTGAGCACCCAGCACCCCGAGCACTGTGCACCCAGCACCCTGAGCACTGAGCACCCAGCACCCTGAGCACTGAGCACCCAGCACCCCGAGCACTGAGCACCCAGCACCCCGAGCACTGAGCACTCAGCACCCCGAGCACTGAGCACCCAGCACCCCGAGCACTGAGCACCCAGCACCCTGAGTACTGTGCACCCAGCACCCCGAGTACTGAGCACCCAGCACCCTGAGTACTGAGCACCCAGCACCCGGAGCACTAAGCACCCAGCACCCCGAGCACTGAGGACCCAGCACCCTGAGCACTGAGCACCCAGCACCCTGAGTACTGAGCACCGACCACTCTGAGTACTGAGCACCCAGCACCCTGAGTACTGAGCACCCAGCACCCTGAGCACTGATCACCCAGCACCCTGAGTACTGAGCACCAAGTACCCTGAGTACTGAGCACCCAGCACCCCGAGCACTGAGCACCCAGCACCCTGAGTACTGAGCACTGAGCACCCAGCACCCCGAGCACTGAGCACCCAGCACCCTGTGTACTGAGCACTGAGTACCCAGTACCCCGAGCACTGAGACCCAGCACCCTGAGAACTGAGCACCCAGCACCCCGAGTACTGAGCACCGAGCACCCCAAGCACTGAGCACCCAGCACCCCGAGCACTGAGCACCCAGCACCCCGAGCAATGAGCACCCAGAACCCTGAGTACTGAGCACCCAGCACCCCGAGTACTGAGCACCCAGCAACCTGAGAACCGAGCAGCCAGCACCCCGAGCACTGATCACCCAGCACACTGAGCACTGAGCACCCAGCACCCTGAGTATTGAGCACTGAGCACCCTGAGTACTGAGCACCCAGCACCCCGAGCACTGAGCACCGAGCACCCCGAGCACTGAGCACCCAGCGCCCCGAGCACTGAGCACCCAGCACCCCGAGCACTGATCACACAGCACGTGAGCACTGAGCACCCAGCACCCTGAGCACTGAGCACCCAGCACCCCGAGCACTGAGCACCCAGCACCCTGAGCACTGAGCACCCAGCACCCTGAGTACTGAGCACCCAGCACCCTGAGTACTGAGCACCCAGCACCCTGAGCACTGAGCACCCAGCACCCTGAGTACTAAGTACCCAACACCCCAAGCATTGAGCACCCTGAGTACTGAGCATCCAGCACCACATGCACTGAGCACCCTGAATACTGAGCACCCAGCACCCTGAGTAATGAGCACCCAGCACCCCGAGCACTGAGCACCCAGCACCCTGAGCACTGAGCACCGAGCACCCTGAGCACTGAGCACCCAGCACCCTGAGGACTGAGCACCCAGCACCCCGAGCACTGAGCACACAGCACCCTGAGCACTGAGCACCCTGAGTACTGAGCACTTAGCACCCTGAGTACTGAGCACCCAGCACCCTGAGTACTGAGCACCCAGCACCCCGAGCACTGAGTACCCAGCACCCCGAGCACTGAGTACCCAGCACCCTGAGCACTGAGCACCCAGCACCCTGAGCTCTGAGCACCCAGCACCCCGAGCACTGAGCACCCAGCACCCCGAGCACTGAGCACCCAGCACCCCGAGCACTGAGCACGAAGCACCCCGAGCACTGAGCACCCAGCACCCTGAGTACTGAGCACCCAACACCCCAAGCACTGAGCACCCTGAATACTGAGCACCCAGCACCCCAAGCACTGAGCACCCTGAGTACTGAGCACCCAGCCCCCTGAGTAATGAGCACCCAGCACCCCGAGCACTGAACACCCAGCACCCTGAGTACTGAGCACCGAGCACCCTGAGTACTGAGCAGCCAGCACCCTGAGTACTGAGCACCCAGCGTACTGAGCAACGAGCACCCAGCACCCTGTGTACTGAGCACCCAGCACCCTGAGCACTGAGCACCCAGCACCCTGAGTACTGAGCACCGAGCACCCCGAGTACTGAGCACCCAGCACCCTGAGTACTGAGCACCCAGCACCCTGAGCACTGAGCACCCAGCACCCTGAGTACTGAGCACCGAGCACCCCAAGCACTGAGCACCCTGAGTACTGAGCACCCAGCCCCCTGAGTAATGAGCACCCAGCACCCCGAGCACTGAGCACCCAGCACCCTGAGTACTGAGCACCGAGCACCCTGAGTACTGAGCACCCAGCACCCTGAGTACTGAGCACCGAGCACCCTGATTACTGAGCAGCCAGCACCCTGAGTACTGAGCACCCAGCGTACTGAGCACCGAGCACCCAGCACCCTGAGTACTGAGCACCCAGCACCCTGAGCACTGAGCACCCAGCACCCTGAGTACTGAGCACCGAGCACCCCGAGTACTGAGCACCCAGCACCCTGAGTACTGAGCACCCAGCACCCTGAGCACTGAGCACCCAGCACCCTGAGTACTGAGCACCGAGCACCCCAAGCACTGAGGACCCTGAGTACTGAGCACCCAGCCCCCTGAGTAATGAGCACCCAGCACCCCGAGCACTGAGCACCCAGCACCCTGAGTACTGAGCACCGAGCACCCTGAGTACTGAGCACCGAGCACCCTGAGTACTGAGCAGCCAGCACCCTGAGTACTGAGCACCCAGCGTACTGAGCACCGAGCACCCAGCACCCTAAGTACTGAGCACCCAGCACCCTGAGCACGGAGCACCCAGCACCCTGAGTACTGAGCACCGAGCACCCCGAGTACTGAGCACCCAGCACCCCGAGCACTGAGCACCCAGCACCCTGAGCACTGAGCACCCAGCACCCCGAGCACTGAGCACCCAGCACCCCGAGCACTGAGCACTAAGCACCCTGAGCACTGAGCACCCAGCACCTCGAGCACCGAGCACCCTGAGTACTAAGCACCGAGCACCCTGAGCACTGAGCACCCAGCACCCTGAGCACTGAGCACCCAGCACCCTGAGTACTGAGCACCCAGGACCCCGAGCACTGAGCACCCAGCACCCTGAGTACTGAGCACCCAGCACCCTGAGCACTGAGCACCGAGCACCCTGAGCACTGAGCACACAGCACCCTGAGGACTGAGCACCCAGCGCCCCGAGCACTGAGCACAGAGCACCCTGAGCACTGAGCACCCTGAGTACTGATCACTGAGCACCCTGAGTACTGAGCACTGAGCACCCTGAGTCCTGAGCACCCAGCACCCTGAGTACTGAGCACCCAGCACCCCGAGCACTGAGTACCCAGCACCCTGAGCACTGAGCACCCAGCACCCTGAGCACTGAGCACCCAGCACCCTGAGTACTGAGCACTGAGCACCCAGCACCCCGAGCACTGAGCACCCAGCACCCTGAGTACTGAGCACTGAGCACCCAGCACCCCGAGCACTGAGCACCCAGCACCCTGAGTACTGAGCACCCAGCACCCGAGTACTGAGCACCCAGCACCCTGAGTACTGAGCACCCAGCTCCCTGAGTACTGAGCACCCAGCACCCCGAGTACTGAGCACCCAGCACCCTGAGTACTGAGCACCCAGCACCCCGAGCACTAAGCACCCAGCACCCTGAGCACTGAGGACCCAGCACCCTGAGAACTGAGCACCCAGCAACCTGAGTACTGAGCACCGAGCACCCTGAGTACTGAGCACACAGCACCCTGAGTACTGAGCACCCAGCACACTGAGTACTGAGCACAAAGCTCCCTGAGCACTGATCACCCAGCACCCGGAGTACTGAGCACCGAGTACCCTGAGTACTGAGCACCCAGCACCCTGAGCACTGAGCACCCAGCACCCTGAGTACTGAGCACTGAGCACCCAGCACCCCGAGCACTGAGCACCCAGCACCCTGTGTACTGAGCACTGAGTACCCAGTACCCCAAGCACTGAGACCCAGCACCCTGAGCACTGAGCACCCAGCACCCCGAGTACTGAGCACCCAGCACCCCGAGCACTGAGCACCCAGCACCCCGAGCACTGAGCACCCAGCACCCCGAGCAATGAGCACCCAGCACCCTGAGTACTGAGCACCCAGCACCCCGAGTACTGAGCACGCAGCAACCTGAGCACCGAGCAGCCAGCACCCCGAGCACTGAGCACCCAGCACCGTGAGCACTGAGCACCCAGCACCCTGAGTACTGAGCACTGAGCACCCCGAGTACTGAGCACCCAGCACCCCGAGCACTGAGCACCGAGCACCCCGAGCACTGAGCACCCAGCACCCCGAGCACTGAGCACCCAGCACCCTGAGCACTGAGCACCCAGCACCTCGAGCACCGAGCACCCTGAGTACTAAGCACCGAGCACCCTGAGCGCTGAGCACCCAGCACCCTGAGCACTGAGCACCCAGCACCCTGAGTACTGAGCACCCAGCACCCTGAGCACTGAGCACCCAGCACCCTGAGTACTGAGCACCCAGTACCCCGAGCTCTGAGACCCAGCACCCTGAGAACTGAGCACCCAGCACCCCGAGTACTGAGCACCGAGCACCCCAAGCACTGAGCACCCAGCACCCCGAGCACTGAGCACCCAGCACCCCGAGCAATGAGCACCCAGAACCCTGAGTACTGAGCACCCAGCACCCCGAGTACTGAGCACCCAGCAACCTGAGAACCGAGCAGCCAGCACCCCGAGCACTGATCACCCAGCACACTGAGCACTGAGCACCCAGCACCCTGAGTATTGAGCACTGAGCACCCTGAGTACTGAGCACCCAGCACCCCGAGCACTGAGCACCGAGCACCCCGAGCACTGAGCACCCAGCGCCCCGAGCACTGAGCACCCAGCACCCCGAGCACTGATCACACAGCACGTGAGCACTGAGCACCCAGCACCCTGAGCACTGAGCACCCAGCACCCCGAGCACTGAGCACCCAGCACCCTGAGCACTGAGCACCCAGCACCCTGAGTACTGAGCACCCAGCACCCTGAGTACTGAGCACCCAGCACCCTGAGCACTGAGCACCCAGCACCCTGAGTACTAAGTACCCAACACCCCAAGCATTGAGCACCCTGAGTACTGAGCATCCAGCACCACATGCACTGAGCACCCTGAATACTGAGCACCCAGCACCCTGAGTAATGAGCACCCAGCACCCCGAGCACTGAGCACCCAGCACCCTGAGCACTGAGCACCGAGCACCCTGAGCACTGAGCACCCAGCACCCTGAGGACTGAGCACCCAGCACCCCGAGCACTGAGCACACAGCACCCTGAGCACTGAGCACCCTGAGTACTGAGCACTGAGCACCCTGAGTACTGAGCACCCAGCACCCTGAGTACTGAGCACCCAGCACCCCGAGCACTGAGTACCCAGCACCCCGAGCACTGAGTACCCAGCACCCTGAGCACTGAGCACCCAGCACCCTGAGCTCTGAGCACACAGCACCCCGAGCACTGAGCACCCAGCAACCCGAGCACTGAGCACCCAGCACCCCGAGCACTGAGCACGAAGCACCCCGAGCACTGAGCACCCAGCACCCTGAGTACTGAGCACCCAACACCCCAAGCACTGAGCACCCTGAATACTGAGCACCCAGCACCCCAAGCACTGAGCACCCTGAGTACTGAGCACCCAGCCCCCTGAGTAATGAGCACCCAGCACCCCGAGCACTGAACACCCAGCACCCTGAGTACTGAGCACCGAGCACCCTGAGTACTGAGCAGCCAGCACCCTGAGTACTGAGCACCCAGCGTACTGAGCAACGAGCACCCAGCACCCTGTGTACTGAGCACCCAGCACCCTGAGCACTGAGCACCCAGCACCCTGAGTACTGAGCACCGAGCACCCCGAGTACTGAGCACCCAGCACCCTGAGTACTGAGCACCCAGCACCCTGAGCACTGAGCACCCAGCACCCTGAGTACTGAGCACCGAGCACCCCAAGCACTGAGCACCCTGAGTACTGAGCACCCAGCCCCCTGAGTAATGAGCACCCAGCACCCCGAGCACTGAGCACCCAGCACCCTGAGTACTGAGCACCGAGCACCCTGAGTACTGAGCACCCAGCACCCTGAGTACTGAGCACCGAGCACCCTGATTACTGAGCAGCCAGCACCCTGAGTACTGAGCACCCAGCGTACTGAGCACCGAGCACCCAGCACCCTGAGTACTGAGCACCCAGCACCCTGAGCACTGAGCACCCAGCACCCTGAGTACTGAGCACCGAGCACCCCGAGTACTGAGCACCCAGCACCCTGAGTACTGAGCACCCAGCACCCTGAGCACTGAGCACCCAGCACCCTGAGTACTGAGCACCGAGCACCCCAAGCACTGAGCACCCTGAGTACTGAGCACCCAGCCCCCTGAGTAATGAGCACCCAGCACCCCGAGCACTGAGCACCCAGCACCCTGAGTACTGAGCACCGAGCACCCTGAGTACTGAGCACCGAGCACCCTGAGTACTGAGCAGCCAGCACCCTGAGTACTGAGCACCCAGCGTACTGAGCACCGAGCACCCAGCACCCTAAGTACTGAGCACCCAGCACCCTGAGCACTGAGCACCCAGCACCCTGAGTACTGAGCACCGAGCACCCCGAGTACTGAGCACCCAGCACCCCGAGCACTGAGCACCCAGCACCCTGAGCACTGAGCACCCAGCACCCCGAGCACTGAGCACCCAGCACCCCGAGCACTGAGCACTAAGCACCCTGAGCACTGAGCACCCAGCACCTCGAGCACCGAGCACCCTGAGTACTAAGCACCGAGCACCCTGAGCACTGAGCACCCAGCACCCTGAGCACTGAGCACCCAGCACCCTGAGTACTGAGCACCCAGGACCCCGAGCACTGAGCACCCAGCACCCTGAGTACTGAGCACCCAGCACCCTGAGCACTGAGCACCGAGCACCCTGAGCACTGAGCACACAGCACCCTGAGGACTGAGCACCCAGCGCCCCGAGCACTGAGCACAGAGCACCCTGAGCACTGAGCACCCTGAGTACTGATCACTGAGCACCCTGAGTACTGAGCACTGAGCACCCTGAGTCCTGAGCACCCAGCACCCTGAGTACTGAGCACCCAGCACCCCGAGCACTGAGTACCCAGCACCCTGAGCACTGAGCACCCAGCACCCTGAGCACTGAGCACCCAGCACCCTGAGTACTGAGCACTGAGCACCCAGCACCCCGAGCACTGAGCACCCAGCACCCTGAGTACTGAGCACTGAGCACCCAGCACCCCGAGCACTGAGCACCCAGCACCCTGAGTACTGAGCACCCAGCACCCGAGTACTGAGCACCCAGCACCCTGAGTACTGAGCACCCAGCTCCCTGAGTACTGAGCACCCAGCACCCCGAGTACTGAGCACCCAGCACCCTGAGTACTGAGCACCCAGCACCCCGAGCACTAAGCACCCAGCACCCTGAGCACTGAGGACCCAGCACCCTGAGAACTGAGCACCCAGCAACCTGAGTACTGAGCACCGAGCACCCTGAGTACTGAGCACACAGCACCCTGAGTACTGAGCACCCAGCACACTGAGTACTGAGCACAAAGCTCCCTGAGCACTGATCACCCAGCACCCTGAGTACTGAGCACCGAGTACCCTGAGTACTGAGCACCCAGCACCCTGAGCACTGAGCACCCAGCACCCTGAGTACTGAGCACTGAGCACCCAGCACCCCGAGCACTGAGCACCCAGCACCCTGTGTACTGAGCACTGAGTACCCAGTACCCCAAGCACTGAGACCCAGCACCCTGAGCACTGAGCACCCAGCACCCCGAGTACTGAGCACCCAGCACCCCGAGCACTGAGCACCCAGCACCCCGAGCACTGAGCACCCAGCACCCCGAGCAATGAGCACTCAGCACCCTGAGTACTGAGCACCCAGCACCCCGAGTACTGAGCACGCAGCAACCTGAGCACCGAGCAGCCAGCACCCCGAGCACTGAGCACCCAGCACCGTGAGCACTGAGCACCCAGCACCCTGAGTACTGAGCACTGAGCACCCCGAGTACTGAGCACCCAGCACCCCGAGCACTGAGCACCGAGCACCCCGAGCACTGAGCACCCAGCACCCCGAGCACTGAGCACCCAGCACCCTGAGCACTGAGCACCCAGCACCTCGAGCACCGAGCACCCTGAGTACTAAGCACCGAGCACCCTGAGCGCTGAGCACCCAGCACCCTGAGCACTGAGCACCCAGCACCCTGAGTACTGAGCACCCAGCACCCCGAGCACTGAGCACCCAGCACCCTGAGTACTGAGCACCCAGCACCCTGAGCACTGAGCACCGAGCACCCTGAGCACTGAGCACACAGCACCCTGAGGACTGAGCACCCAGCGCCCCGAGCACTGAGCACAGAGCACCCTGAGCACTGAGCACCCTGAGTACTGATCACTGAGCACCCTGAGTACTGAGCACTGAGCACCCTGAGTCCTGAGCACCCAGTCCCCTGAGTACTGAGCACCCAGCACCCCGAGCACTGAGTACCCAGCACCCTGAGCACTGAGCACCCAGCACCCTGAGCACTGAGCACCCAGCACCCTGAGTACTGAGCACTGAGCACCCAGCACCCCGAGCACTGAGCACCCAGCACCCTGAGTACTGAGCACCGAGTACCCTGAGTACTGAGCACTGAGCACCCAGCACCCCGAGCACTGAGCACCCAGCACCCTGTGTACTGAGCACTGTGTACCCAGTACCCCAAGCACTGAGACCCAGCACCCTGAGCACTGAGCACCCAGCACCCCGAGTACTGAGCACCCAGCACCCCGAGCACTGAGCACCCAGCACCCTGAGCACTGAGCACCCAGCACCCCGAGCAATGAGCACCCAGCACCCTGAGTACTGAGCACCCAGCACCCCGAGTACTGAGCACCCAGCAACCTGAGCACCGAGCAGCCAGCACCCCGAGCACTGAGCACCCAGCACCGTGAGCACTGAGCACCCAGCACCCTGAGTACTGAGCACTGAGCACCCCGAGTACTGAGCACCCAGCACCCCGAGCACTGAGCACCGAGCACCCCGAGCACTGAGCACCCAGCACCCTGAGTACTGAGCACCGAGTACCCTGAGTACTGAGCACCCAGCACCCTGAGCACTGAGCACCCAGCACCCCGAGCACTGATCACCCAGCACCCTGAGTACTGAGCACCGAGTACCCTGAGTACTGAGCACCCAGCACCCTGAGCACTGAGCACCCAGCACCCTGAGTACTGAGCACTGAGCACCCAGCACCCCGAGCACTGAGCACCCAGCAACCTGAGCACTGAGCATCCAGCACCCCGAGCACTGAGCACCCAGCACCCTGAGTACTGAGCACTGAGCACCCAGCACCCCGAGCACTGAGCACCGAGCACCCCGAGCACTGAGCACCCAGCGCCCCGAGCACTGAGCACCCAGCACCCCGAGCACTGATCACCCAGCACCCTGAGCACTGAGCACCCAGCACCCTGAGCACTGAGCACCCAGCACCCCAAGCACTGAGCACCCAACACCTCGAGCACTGAGCACCCAGCACCCTGAGTACTGAGCACCCAGCACCCTGAGAACTGAGCACCCAGCACCCTGAGCACTGAGCACCCAGCACCCTGAGTACTAAGCACCCAACACCCCAAGCACTGAGCACCCTGAGTACTGAGCACCCAGCACCACAAGCACCTAGCACCCTGAATACTGAGCACCCAGCACCCTGAGTAATGAGCGCCCAGCACCCCGAGCACTGAGCACCCAGCACCCTGAGCACTGAGCACCGAGCACCCTGAGCACTGAGCACCCAGCACCCTGAGGACTGAGCACCCAGCACCCTGAGCACTGAGCACACAGCACCCTGAGCACTGAGCACCCTGAGTACTGAGCACTGAGCACCCTGAGTACTGAGCACCCAGCACCCCGAGTACTGAGCACCCAGCACCCCGAGCACTGAGTACCCAGCACCCTGAGCACTGAGTACCCAGCACCCTGAGCACTGAGCACCCAGCACATTGAGCAATGAGCACCCAGCACCCTGAGCACTGAGCACCCAGCACCCTGAGTACTGAGCACTGAGCACCCAGCACCCCGAGCACTGAGCACCCAGCACCCTGAGTACTGAGCACTGAGCACCCAGCACCCCGAGCACTGAGCAACGAGCACCCCAAGCACTGAGCACCCAGCACCCCGAGCACTGTGCACCCAGCACCCTGAGCACTGAGCACCCAGCACCCTGAGCACTGAGCACCCAGCACCCCGAGCACTGAGCACCCAGCACCCCGAGCACTGAGCACTCAGCACCCCGAGCACTGAGCACCCAGCACCCCGAGCACTGAGCACCCAGCACCCTG
Source organism: Microtus oregoni (assembly GCF_018167655.1). Classification (NCBI taxonomy): domain Eukaryota; kingdom Metazoa; phylum Chordata; class Mammalia; order Rodentia; family Cricetidae; genus Microtus; species Microtus oregoni. Next base: position 1,208,793 of record NW_024543262.1, read on the forward strand.
AGTACTGTGCACCCAGCACCCCGAGTACTGAGCACCCAGCACCCTGAGTACTGAGCACCCAGCACCCGGAGCACTAAGCACCCAGCACCCCGAGCACTGAGGACCCAGCACCCTGAGCACTGAGCACCCAGCACCCTGAGTACTGAGCACCGACCACTCTGAGTACTGAGCACCCAGCACCCTGAGTACTGAGCACCCAGCACACTGAGTACTGAGCACCCAGCACCCTGAGCACTGATCACCCAGCACCCTGAGTACTGAGCACCAAGTACCCTGAGTACTGAGCACCCAGCACCCCGAGCACTGAGCACCCAGCACCCTGAGTACTGAGCACTGAGCACCCAGCACCCCGAGCACTGAGCACCCAGCACCCTGTGTACTGAGCACTGAGTACCCAGTACCCCGAGCACTGAGACCCAGCACCCTGAGAACTGAGCACCCAGCACCCCGAGTACTGAGCACCGAGCACCCCAAGCACTGAGCACCCAGCACCCCGAGCACTGAGCACCCAGCACCCCGAGCAATGAGCACCCAGAACCCTGAGTACTGAGCACCCAGCACCCCGAGTACTGAGCACCCAGCAACCTGAGAACCGAGCAGCCAGCACCCCGAGCACTGATCACCCAGCACACTGAGCACTGAGCACCCAGCACCCTGAGTATTGAGCACTGAGCACCCTGAGTACTGAGCACCCAGCACCCCGAGCACTGAGCACCGAGCACCCCGAGCACTGAGCACCCAGCGCCCCGAGCACTGAGCACCCAGCACCCCGAGCACTGATCACACAGCACGTGAGCACTGAGCACCCAGCACCCTGAGCACTGAGCACCCAGCACCCCGAGCACTGAGCACCCAGCACCCTGAGCACTGAGCACCCAGCACCCTGAGTACTGAGCACCCAGCACCCTGAGTACTGAGCACCCAGCACCCTGAGCACTGAGCACCCAGCACCCTGAGTACTAAGTACCCAACACCCCAAGCATTGAGCACCCTGAGTACTGAGCATCCAGCACCACATGCACTGAGCACCCTGAATACTGAGCACCCAGCACCCTGAGTAATGAGCACCCAGCACCCCGAGCACTGAGCACCCAGCACCCTGAGCACTGAGCACCGAGCACCCTGAGCACTGAGCACCCAGCACCCTGAGGACTGAGCACCCAGCACCCCGAGCACTGAGCACACAGCACCCTGAGCACTGAGCACCCTGAGTACTGAGCACTGAGCACCCTGAGTACTGAGCACCCAGCACCCTGAGTACTGAGCACCCAGCACCCCGAGCACTGAGTACCCAGCACCCCGAGCACTGAGTACCCAGCACCCTGAGCACTGAGCACCCAGCACCCTGAGCTCTGAGCACCCAGCACCCCGAGCACTGAGCACCCAGCACCCCGAGCACTGAGCACCCAGCACCCCGAGCACTGAGCACGAAGCACCCCGAGCACTGAGCACCCAGCACCCTGAGTACTGAGCACCCAACACCCCAAGCACTGAGCACCCTGAATACTGAGCACCCAGCACCCCAAGCACTGAGCACCCTGAGTACTGAGCACCCAGCCCCCTGAGTAATGAGCACCCAGCACCCCGAGCACTGAACACCCAGCACCCTGAGTACTGAGCACCGAGCACCCTGAGTACTGAGCAGCCAGCACCCTGAGTACTGAGCACCCAGCGTACTGAGCAACGAGCACCCAGCACCCTGTGTACTGAGCACCCAGCACCCTGAGCACTGAGCACCCAGCACCCTGAGTACTGAGCACCGAGCACCCCGAGTACTGAGCACCCAGCACCCTGAGTACTGAGCACCCAGCACCCTGAGCACTGAGCACCCAGCACCCTGAGTACTGAGCACCGAGCACCCCAAGCACTGAGCACCCTGAGTACTGAGCACCCAGCCCCCTGAGTAATGAGCACCCAGCACCCCGAGCACTGAGCACCCAGCACCCTGAGTACTGAGCACCGAGCACCCTGAGTACTGAGCACCCAGCACCCTGAGTACCGAGCACCGAGCACCCTGATTACTGAGCAGCCAGCACCCTGAGTACTGAGCACCCAGCGTACTGAGCACCGAGCACCCAGCACCCTGAGTACTGAGCACCCAGCACCCTGAGCACTGAGCACCCAGCACCCTGAGTACTGAGCACCGAGCACCCCGAGTACTGAGCACCCAGCACCCTGAGTACTGAGCACCCAGCACCCTGAGCACTGAGCACCCAGCACCCTGAGTACTGAGCACCGAGCACCCCAAGCACTGAGCACCCTGAGTACTGAGCACCCAGCCCCCTGAGTAATGAGCACCCAGCACCCCGAGCACTGAGCACCCAGCACCCTGAGTACTGAGCACCGAGCACCGTGAGTACTGAGCACCGAGCACCCTGAGTACTGAGCAGCCAGCACCCTGAGTACTGAGCACCCAGCGTACTGAGCACCGAGCACCCAGCACCCTAAGTACTGAGCACCCAGCACCCTGAGCACTGAGCACCCAGCACCCTGAGTACTGAGCACCGAGCACCCCGAGTACTGAGCACCCAGCACCCCGAGCACTGAGCACCCAGCACCCTGAGCACTGAGCACCCAGCACCCCGAGCACTGAGCACCCAGCACCCCGAGCACTGAGCACTAAGCACCCTGAGCACTGAGCACCCAGCACCTCGAGCACCGAGCACCCTGAGTACTAAGCACCGAGCACCCTGAGCACTGAGCACCCAGCACCCTGAGCACTGAGCACCCAGCACCCTGAGTACTGAGCACCCAGGACCCCGAGCACTGAGCACCCAGCACCCTGAGTACTGAGCACCCAGCACCCTGAGCACTGAGCACCGAGCACCCTGAGCACTGAGCACACAGCACCCTGAGGACTGAGCACCCAGCGCCCCGAGCACTGAGCACAGAGCACCCTGAGCACTGAGCACCCTGAGTACTGATCACTGAGCACCCTGAGTACTGAGCACTGAGCACCCTGAGTCCTGAGCACCCAGCACCCTGAGTACTGAGCACCCAGCACCCCGAGCACTGAGTACCCAGCACCCTGAGCACTGAGCACCCAGCACCCTGAGCACTGAGCACCCAGCACCCTGAGTACTGAGCACTGAGCACCCAGCACCCCGAGCACTGAGCACCCAGCACCCTGAGTACTGAGCACTGAGCACCCAGCACCCCGAGCACTGAGCACCCAGCACCCTGAGTACTGAGCACCCAGCACCCGAGTACTGAGCACCCAGCACCCTGAGTACTGAGCACCCAGCTCCCTGAGTACTGAGCACCCAGCACCCCGAGTACTGAGCACCCAGCACCCTGAGTACTGAGCACCCAGCACCCCGAGCACTAAGCACCCAGCACCCTGAGCACTGAGGACCCAGCACACTGAGAACTGAGCACCCAGCAACCTGAGTACTGAGCACCGAGCACCCTGAGTACTGAGCACACAGCACCCTGAGTACTGAGCACCCAGCACACTGAGTACTGAGCACAAAGCTCCCTGAGCACTGATCACCCAGCACCCTGAGTACTGAGCACCGAGTACCCTGAGTACTGAGCACCCAGCACCCTGAGCACTGAGCACCCAGCACCCTGAGTACTGAGCACTGAGCACCCAGCACCCCGAGCACTGAGCACCCAGCACCCTGTGTACTGAGCACTGAGTACCCAGTACCCCAAGCACTGAGACCCAGCACCCTGAGCACTGAGCACCCAGCACCCCGAGTACTGAGCACCCAGCACCCCGAGCACTGAGCACCCAGCACCCCGAGCACTGAGCACCCAGCACCCCGAGCAATGAGCACCCAGCACCCTGAGTACTGAGCACCCAGCACCCCGAGTACTGAGCACGCAGCAACCTGAGCACCGAGCAGCCAGCACCCGGAGCACTGAGCACCCAGCACCGTGAGCACTGAGCACCCAGCACCCTGAGTACTGAGCACTGAGCACCCCGAGTATTGAGCACCCAGCACCCCGAGCACTGAGCACCGAGCACCCCGAGCACTGAGCACCCAGCACCCCGAGCACTGAGCACCCAGCACCCTGAGCACTGAGCACCCAGCACCTCGAGCACCGAGCACCCTGAGTACTAAGCACCGAGCACCCTGAGCGCTGAGCACCCAGCACCCTGAGCACTGAGCACCCAGCACCCTGAGTACTGAGCACCCAGCACCCCGAGCACTGAGCACCCAGCACCCTGAGTACTGAGCACCCAGCACCCTGAGCACTGAGCACCGAGCACCCTGAGCACTGAGCACACAGCACCCTGAGGACTGAGCACCCAGCGCCCCGAGCACTGAGCACAGAGCACCCTGAGCACTGAGCACCCTGAGTACTGATCACTGAGCACCCTGAGTACTGAGCACTGAGCACCCTGAGTCCTGAGCACCCAGCCCCCTGAGTACTGAGCACCCAGCACCCCGAGCACTGAGTACCCAGCACCCTGAGCACTGAGCACCCAGCACCCTGAGCACTGAGCACCCAGCACCCTGAGTACTGAGCACTGAGCACCCAGCACCCCGAGCACTGAGCACCCAGCACCCTGAGTACTGAGCACTGAGCACCCAGCACCCCGAGCACTGAGCACCCAGCACCCTGAGTACTGAGCACCCAGCACCCGAGTACTGAGCACCCAGCACCCTGAGTACTGAGCACCCAGCTCCCTGAGTACTGAGCACCCAGCACCCCGAGTACTGAGCACCCAGCACCCTGAGTACTGAGCACCCAGCACCCCGAGCACTAAGCACCCAGCACCCTGAGCACTGAGGACCCAGCACCCTGAGCACTGAGCACCCAGCACCCTGTGTACTGAGCACCGAGCACCCTGAGTACTGAGCACCCAGCACCCTGAGTACTGAGCACCCAGCACACTGAGTACTGAGCACAAAGCTCCCTGAGCACTGATCACCCAGCACCCTGAGTACTGAGCACCGAGTACCCTGAGTACTGAGCACCCAGCACCCTGAGCACTGAGCACCCAGCACCCTGAGTACTGAGCACTGAGCACCCAGCACCCCGAGCACTGAGCACCCAGCACCCTGTGTACTGAGCACTGTGTACCCAGTACACCAAGCACTGAGACCCAGCACCCTGTGTACTGAGCACTGTGTACCCAGTACCCCAAGCACTGAGCACCCAGCAACCTGAGTACTGAGCACCGAGCACCCCGAGCACTGAGCACCCAGCACCCTGAGCACTGAGCTCCCTGAGGACTGAGCACCCAGCACCCTGAGTACTGAGCACCCAGCACCCCGAGCACTGAGCACCCAGCACCCTGAGTACTGAGCACCCTGAGTGCTTAGCACCAAGCACCCTGAGTACGGAGCACCCAGCACCCTGAGCACTGAGCACCCAGCACCCTGAGTACTGAGCACCCAGCACCCTGAGTACTTAGCACCCAGCACCTGAGCACTGAGCACCCAGCACCCTGAGTTCTGAGCACCGAGCACCCTGAGTACTGAGCACCCAGCACCCTGAGCACTGAGCACCCAGCACCCCGAGCACTGAGCACCCAGCACCCTGAGTACTGAGCACCGAGCACCCCGAGCACTGAGCACCCAGCACCCTGAGCACTGAGCACCGAGCACCCTGAGTACTGAGGACCCAGCACCCTGAGCACTGAGCAACCAGCACCCTGAGTACTGAGCACCCAGCACCCTGAGCACTGTGAACCCAGCACCCTGAGTACTGAGCACCGAGCACCCCGAGCACTGAGCACCCAGCACCCTGAGTACTGAGCACCCAGCACCAAAAGTACTGAGCACCGAGCATCCTGAGCACTGAGCACCGAGCACCCCGAGCACTGAGCACCCAGCACCCTGAGTACTGAGCACCCAGCACCAAGAGTACTGAGCAGCGAGCACCCCGAGCACTGAGCACCCAGCACCCTGTGTAATGAGCACCCAGCTCCCCGAGTACTGAGCACCCAGCACCCTGAGTACTGAGCACCCAGCACCCTGAGTACTGAGCACCCTGAGTGCTGAGCACCCAGCACCCTGAGTACTGAGCACCCAGCACCCTGAGCACTGAGCACCCAGCACCCTGAGTACTGAGCACCCAGCACCCTGAGTACTTAGCACCCAGCACCAGAGCACTGAGCACCCAGCACCCTGAGTTCTGAGCACCGAGCACCCTGAGTACTGAGCACCCAGCACCCTGAGTACTGAGCACCCAGCACCCTGAGTACAGAGCACCAAGCACCCCGAGTACTGAGCACCCAGCACCCTGAGCACTGTGCACCCAGCACCCCGAGCACTGAGCACCCATCACCCTGAGTACTGAGCACCGAGCACCCCGAGCACTGAGCACCCAGCACCCTGAGCACTGAGCACCCAGCACCCTGAGTACTGAGCACACAGCACCCTGAGCACTGAGCACAAAGCACGCTGAGTACTGAGCACCCTGAGTACTGAGCACCGAGGACCCTGAGCACTGAGCACCCAGCACCCTGAGCACTGAGCACCCAGCACCCTGAGAATGAGCACCGAGCACCCCGAGCACTGAGCACCGAGCACCCCGAGCACTGAGCACCCAGCACCCGAGCACTGAGCACCCAGCACCCCGAGCACTGAGCACCCAGCACCCCGAGCACTGAGCACCCAGCACCCCGAGCACTGAGCACCCAGCACCCCGAGTACTCAGCACCCAGCACCCTGAGCACTGAGCACCCAGCACCCTGAGCACTGAGCTCAAAGCACGCTGAGTAATGAGCACTGAACACCCTGAGCACTGAGCACAAAGCACTCTGAGTACTGAGCACTGAGCAACCTGAGTACTGAGCACTGAGCACCGAGCAGCCTGAGTACTGAGCACCCTGAGGACTGAGCACCCAGCACCCTGAGTACTGAGCACCCAGCACCCAGAGCACTGAGCACCGAGCACCCTGTGTACTGAACACCCAGCACCCTGAGCACTGAGCACTGAGCACCCAGCACCCTGAGCACTGAGCACTGAGCACCCAGCACCCCGAGCACTGAGCACCCAGCACCCTGAGCACCCAGCACCGTGAACACTGAGCACCCTGAGCACTGAGCACCCTGAGCACTGAGCACTGAGCACCCAGCACCCTGAGTACTGAGCACTGAGCAATCAGCACCCTGAGTACTGAGCACCCAGCACCCCGAGCACTGAGCACTGAGCAACCTGAGTACTGAGCACTGAGCACCCTTAGTACTGAGCACCGAGCACCCTGAGTACTGAGCACCCAGCACCCTGAGCACTGAGCACGGAGCACCCCGAGGACTGAGCACCCAGCACCGTGAGCACTGAGCACCCAGCACCTTGAGTACTGAGCACCGAGCACCACGAGCACTGAGCACCCAGCACCCTGAGTAATGAGCACCCACCAACCCGAGCACTGAGCACCCAGCACCCTGAGTACTGAGCACCCAGCACCCTGAGCACTGAGCACCCAGCACCCTGAGTACTGAGCACCCAGCACCCTGAGCACTGAGCACAAAGCACGCTGAGTACTGAGCACCCTGAGTACTGAGCAGCGAGGACCCTGAGCACTGAGCACCCAGCACCCTGAGCACTGAGCACCCAGCACCCCGAGAATGAGCACCCAGCACCCTGATTACTGAGAACCGAGCACCCTGAGTACTGAGCACCCAGCACGCTGAGCACTGAGCAACCAGCACCCCGAGTACTGAGCACCCAGCACCCCGAGCACTGAGCACCCAGCACTCCGAGAATGAGCACCCAGCACCCTGAGTACTGAGCACCCAGCACCCTGAGTACTGAGCACCCAGCACCCCGAGCACTGAGCACCCTGAATACTGAGCACCCAGCACCCTGAGTACTGTGCACTAAGCACCCAGAGGGCTGAGAACCCAGGACCCCGAGCACTGAGTACTGAGCACCCAGCACCCCGAGCACTGAGCACCCAGCACCCTGAGTACTGAGCACCCAGCACCCTGAGTACTGAGCAACCAGAGCACTGAGCACCCAGCACCCTGAGTACTGAGCACCCTGAGGACTGAGCACCGATCACCCTGAGTACTGAGCACCGAGCACCCTGAGTACTGAGCACCCAGCACCCTGAGCACTGAGCACCCAGCACCCTGAGTACTGAGCAGCGAGCACCCTGAGTACTGAGCACCCAGCACCCTGAGTACTGAGCACTGAGCACCCCGAGTACTGAGCACCCAGCACCCTGAGCACTCAGCACCCAGCACCCCGAGCACTGAGCACCCAGCACCCTGAGTACTGAGCTCCCAGCACCCCGAGCCCTGAGCACCCAGCACCCTGAGTACTGAGCACCCTGAGTACTGAGCACCGATCACCCTGAGCACTGAGCACAAAGCACCCTGAGTACTGAGCACCCAACGTACTGAGCACCGAGCACACCGAGTACTGAGCACCCAGCAACCTGAGCACCGAGCACCCAGCACCCCGAGCACAGAGCACCCAGCACCCTGAGCACTGAACACCCAGCACCCTGAGTACTGAGCACCGAGCACCCCGAGTACTGAGCACCCAGCAACCCGAGCACTGAGCACCGAGCACCCCGAGCACTGAGCACCCAGCACCCTGAGCAATGAGCACCCAGCACCCCGAGCACTGAGCACCCAGCACCCCGAGCACTGAGCACCCAGCACCCCGAGCACTGAGCACCCAGCACCCCGAGCACTATGCACGCAGCACCCCGAGTACTCAGCACCCAGCACCCTGAGCACTGAGCACCCAGCACCCTGAGCACTGAGCACAAAGCACGCTGAGTACTGAGCACTGAACACCCTGAGCACTGAGCACAAAGCACTCTGAGTACTGAGCACTGAGCACCCTGAGTACTGAGCACTGAGCACCGAGCACCCTGAGTACTGAGCACCCTGAGGACTGAGCACCCAGCACCCTGAGTACTGAGCACCCAGCACCCAGAGCACTGAGCACCGAGCACCCTGAGTACTGAACACCCAGCACCCTGAGCACTGAGCACTGAGCACCCAGCACCCTGAGCACTGAGCACTGAGCACCCAGCACCCCGAGCACTGAGCACCCAGCACCCTGAGCACCCAGCACCGTGAACACTGAGCACCCTGAGCACTGAGCACCCTGAGCACTGATCACTGAGCACCCAGCACCCTGAGTACTGAGCACCCAACAATCTAAGCACTGAGCACCCAGCACGCTGAGTACTGAGCACTGAGCACCCAGCACCCTGAGTACTGAGCACCCAGCATCCTGAGTACTGAGCACCCAGCACCCCGAGCACTGAGCACTGAGCAACCTGAGTACTGAGCACCCAGCACCCTGAGCACTGAGCACGGAGCACCCCGAGGACTGAGCACCCAGCACCGTGAGCACTGAGCACCAGGCACCTTGAGTACTGAGCACCGAGCACCCCGAGCACTGAGCACCCAGCACCCTGAGTAATGAGCACCCACCAACCCGAGCACTGAGCACCCAGCACCTTGAGTACTGAGAACCCAGCACCCTGAGTACTGAGCACTGAGCACCCTGAGCACTGAGCACCCAGCACCCTGAGTACTGAGCACCCAGCAACCTGAGTACTGAGCACCGAGCACCCCGAGCACTGAGCACCCAGCACCCTGAGCACTGAGCACCCTGAGGACTGAGCACCCAGCACCCTGAGTACTGAGCACCCAGCACCCTGAGTACTGAACACCCAGCATCCTGAGTACTGAGCACCGATCACCCTGAGCACTGAGCATCCAGCACCCCGAGCACTGAGCACCCAGCACCCTGAGTACTGAGCACCCTGAGTACTGAGTACCCAGCACCCCGAGCACTGAGCACCCAGCACCCTGAGTACTGAGCACCCTGAGTGCTGAGCACCCAGCACCCTGAGTTCTGAGCACCGAGCACACTGAGTACTGAGCACCCAGCACCCTGAGTACTGAGCACCCAGCACCCTGAGTACTGAGCACCGAGCACCCCGAGTACTGAGCACCCAGCACCCTGAGCACTGAGCACCCAGCACCCCGAGCACTGAGCACCCAGCACCCTGAGTACTGAGCACTGAGCACCCCGAGCACTGAGCACCCAGCACCCTGAGCACTGAGCACCCAGCACCCTGAGTACTGAGCACCCAGCACCATGAGTACTGAGCACACAGCACCCTGAGCACTGAGCAGCCAGCAACCTGAGTACTGAGCACCCAGCACCCTGAGCACTGAGCACCCAGCACCCTGAGTACTGAGCACCGAGCACCCCGAGCACTGAGCACCCAGCACCCTGAGTACTGAGCACCCAGCACCAAAAGTACTGAGCACCGAGCATCCTGAGCACTGAGCACCGAACACCCCGAGCACTGAGCACCCAGCACCCTGAGTACTGAGCACCCAGCACCAAGAGTACTGAGCAATGAGCACCCCGATCACTGAGCACCCAGCACCCTGTGTAATGAGCACCCAGCACCCCGAGTACTGAGCACTGAGCACCGTGAGTACTGAGCACCCAGCACCCTGAGTACTGAGCACCCAGCACCCTGAGCACTGAGCACAAAGCACGCTGAGTACTGAGCACACTGAGTACTGAGCACCGAGGACCCTGAGCACTGAGCACCCAGCACCCTGAGCACTGAGCACCCAGCACCCCGAGAATGAGCACCCAGCACCCTGAGTACTAAGAACCGAGCACCCTGAGTACTGAGCACCCAGCACGCTGAGCACTGAGCAACCAGCACCCCGAGTACTGAGCACCCAGCACCCAGAGCACTGAGCACCCAGCACCCCGAGAATGAGAACCCAGCACCCTGAGTACTGAGCACCCAGCACCCTGAGTACTGAGCACCCAGCACCCCGAGCACTGAGCACCCTGAATACTGAGCACCCAGCACCCTGAGTACTGTGCACTAAGCACCCAGAGGGCTGAGAACCCAGGACCCCGAGCACTGAGTACTGAGCACCCAGCACCCTGAGTACTGAGCACCGAGCTCCACGAGCACTGAGCACCCTGAGTACTGAGCACCCAGCACCCTGAGTACTGAGCACCCAGCACCCTGAGCACTGAGCACCCAGCACCCTGAGTACTGAGCACCCAGCACCCCGAGCCCTGAGCACCCAGCACCCTGAGTACTGAGCACCCAGCACCCTGAGTACTGAGCAACCAGAGCACTGAGCACCCAACACCCTGAGTACTGAGCACCCTGAGGACTGAGCACCGATCACCCTGAGCACTGAGCACCGAGCACCCTGAGTACTGAGCACCCAGCACGCTGAGCACTGAGCACCCAGCACCCTGAGTACTGAGCAGCGAGCACCCTGAGTACTGAGCACCCAGCACCCTGAGTACTGAGCACCCAGCACCCTGAGTACTGAGCACCGAGCACCCCGAGTACTGAGCACCCAGCACCCTGAGCACTCAGCACCCAGAACCCCGAGCACTGAGCACCCAGCACCCTGAGTACTGAGCTCCCAGCACCCCGAGCCCTGAGCACCCAGCACCCTGAGTACTGAGCACCCTGAGTACTGAGCACCGATCACCCTGAGCACTGAGCACCCAGCACCCTGAGTACTGAGCACCCAATGTACTGAGCACCGAGCACACCGAGCACTGAGCACCCAGCACCCTGAGAACTGAGCACCGAGCACCCTGAGCACTGAGCACCCAGCACCCTGAGTACTGAGCACCGAGCACCCCGAGCACTGAGCACCCAGCGCCCCGAGCACTGAGCACCCAGCACCCCGAGCACTGAGCACCCAGCACCCGTAGCACTGAGCACCCAGCACCCCGAGCAATGAGCACCCAGCACCCTGAGTACTGAGCAACCAGCACCCCGAGTACTGAGCACCCAGCAACCTGAGCACCGAGCACCCAGCACCCCGAGCATTGAGCACCCAGCACCCTGAGCACTGAACACCCAGCACCCTGAGTACTGAGCACCGAGCACAACGAGGACTGAGCACCCTGAGGACTGAGCACCCAGCACCCTGAGTACTGAGCACCCAGCACCCAGAGCACTGAGCACCGAGCACCCTGAGTACTGAACACCCAGCACCCTGAGCACTGAGCACTGAGCACCCAGCACCCTGAGCACTGAGCACTGAGCACCCAGCACCCCGAGCACTGAGCACCCAGCACCCTGAGCACCCAGCACCGTGAACACTGAGCACACTGAGCACTGAGCACCCTGAGCACTGAGCACTGAGCACCCAGCACCCTGAGTACTGAGCACCCAGCACCCTGAGTACTGAGCACCCAGCACCCCGAGCACTGAGCACTGAGCAACCTGAGTACTGAGCACTGAGCACCCTTAGTACTGAGCACCGAGCACCCTGAGTACTGAGCACCCAGCACCCTGAACACTGAGCACGGAGCACCCCGAGGACTGAGCACCCAGCACCGTGAGCACTGAGCACCAGGCACCTTGAGTACTGAGCACCGAGCACCCCGAGCACTGAGCACCCAGCACCCTGAGTAATGAGCACCCACCAACCCGAGCACTGAGCACCCAGCACCCTGAGTACTGAGCACCCAGCACCCTGAGTACTGAGCACTGAGCACCCTGAGCACTGAGCACCCAGCACCCTGAGTACTGAGCACCCAGCAACCTGAGTACTGAGCACACAGCAACCTGAGTACTGAGCACCCAGCACCCTGAGCACTGAGCACCCAGCACCCTGAGTACTGAGCACCGAGCACCCCGAGCACTGTGCACCCAGCACCCTGAGTACTGAGCACCCAGCACCAAAAGTACTGAGCACCGAGCATCCTGAGCACTGAGCACCGAGCACCCCGAGCACTGAGCACCCAGCACCCTGAGTACTGAGCACCCAGCACCAAGAGTACTGAGCAGCGAGCACCCCGAGCACTGAGCACCCAGCACCCTGTGTAATGAGCACCCAGCACCCCGAGTACTGAGCACCCAGCACCGTGAGTACTGAGCACCCAGCACCCTGAGTACTGAGCACCCAGCACCCTGAGCACTGAGCACAAAGCACGCTGAGTACTGAGCACACTGAGTACTGAGCACCGAGGACCCTGAGCACTGAGCACCCAGCACCCTGAGCACTGAGCACCCAGCACCCCGAGAATGAGCACCCAGCACCCTGAGTACTGAGAACCGAGCACCCTGAGTATTGAGCACCCAGCACGCTGAGCACTGAGCAACCAGCACCCCGAGTACTGCGCACCCAGCACCCAGAGCACTGAGCACCCAGCACCCCGAGAATGAGCACCCAGCACCCTGAGTACTGAGCACCCAGCACCCTGAGTACTGAGCACCCAGCACCCCGAGCACTGAGCACCCTGAATACTGAGCACCCAGCACCCTGAGTACTGTGCACTAAGCACCCAGAGGGCTGAGAACCCAGGACCCCGAGCACTGAGTACTGAGTACCCAGCACCCTGAGTACTGAGCACCGAGCTCCACGAGCACTGAGCACAATGAGTACTGAGCACCCAGCACCCTGAGTACTGAGCACCCAGCACCCCGAGCCCTGAGCACCCAGCACCCTGATTACTGAGCAACCAGCACCCTGAGTACTGAGCAACCAGAGCACTGAGCACCCAGCACCCTGAGTACTGAGCACCCAATGTACTGAGCACCAAGCACACCGAGCACTGAGCACCGAGCACCCTGAGTACTGAGCACCCAGCACCCTGAGCACTGAGCACCCAGCACCCTGAGTACTGAGCACCGAGCACCCCGAGCACTGAGCACCCAGCGCCCTGAGCACTGAGCACCCAGCACCCTGAGTACTGAGCACCGAGCACCCTGAGCACTGAGCACCCAGCACCCTGAGTACTGAGCACCGAGCACCCCGAGCACTGAGCACCCAGCGCCCCGAGCACTGAGCACCCAGCACCCGTAGCACTGAGCACCCAGCACCCCGAGCAATGAGCACCCAGCACCCTGAGTACTGAGCACCCAGCACCCCGAGTACTGAGCACCCAGCAACCTGAGCACCGAGCACCCAGCACCCCGAGCATTGAGCACCGAGCACCCTGAGCACTGAACACCCAGCACCCTGAATACTGAGCACCGAGCACCCCGAGGACTGAGCACCCTGAGGACTGAGCACCCAGCACCCTGAGTACTGAGCACCCAGCACCCAGAGCACTGAGCACCGAGCACCCTGAGTACTGAACACCCAGCACCCTGAGCACTGAGCACTGAGCACCCAGCACCCTGAGCACTGAGCACTGAGCACCCAGCACCCCGAGCACTGAGCACCCAGCACCCTGAGCACCCAGCACCGTGAACACTGAGCACCCTGAGCACTGAGCACCCTGAGTACTGAGCACTGAGCACCCAGCACCCTGAGTACTGAGCACCCAGCACCCTGAGTACTGAGCACCCAGCACCCCGAGCACTGAGCACTGAGCAACCTGAGTACTGAGCACTGAGCACCCTTAGTACTGAGCACCGAGCACCCTGAGTACTGAGCACCCAGCACCCTGAGCACTGAGCACGGTGCACCCCGAGGACTGAGCACCCAGCACCGTGAGCACTGAGCACCAGGCACCTTGAGTACTGAGCACCGAGCACCCCGAGCACTGAGCACCCAGCACCCTGAGTAATGAGCACCCTCCAACCCGAGCACTGAGCACCCAGCACCCTGAGTACTGAGCACCCAGCACCCTGAGTACTGAGCACTGAGCACCCTGAGCACTGAGCACCCAGCACCCTGAGTACTGAGCACCCAGCAACCTGAGTACTGAGCACTCAGCAACCTGAGTACTGAGCACCGAGCACCCCGAGAACTGAGCACCCAGCACCCTGAGCACTGAGCACCCTGAGGACTGAGCACCCAGCACCCTGAGTACTGAGCACCCAGCACCCTGAGTACTGAGCACCCAGCATCCTGAGTACTGAGCACCGATCACCCTGAGCACTGAGCATCCAGCACCCCGAGCAGTGAGCACCCAGCACCCTGAGTACTGAGCACCCTGAGTACTGAGCACCCAGCACCCCGAGCACTGAGCACCCAGCACCCTGAGTACTGAGCACCCTGAGTGCTGAGCACCCAGCACCCTGAGCACTGAGCACCCAGCACCCTGAGTACTGAGCACCCAGCACCCTGAGTACTGAGCACCCAGCACCCCGAGCACTGAGCACTGAGCAACCTGAGTACTGAGCACTGAGCACCCTTAGTACTGAGCACCGAGCACCCTGAGTACTGAGCACCCAGCACCCTGAGCACTGAGCACGGAGCACCCCGAGGACTGAGCACCCAGCACCGTGAGCACTGAGCACCAGGCACCTTGAGTACTGAGCACCGAGCACCCCGAGCACTGAGCACCCAGCACCCTGAGTAATGAGCACCCACCAACCCGAGCACTGAGCACCCAGCACCCTGAGTACTGAGCACCCAGCACCCTGAGTACTGAGCACCCAGCACCCCGAGCAATGAGCACCCAGCACCCTGAGTACTGAGCACCCAGCACCCCGAGTACTGAGCACCCAGCACCCAGAGCACTGAGCACCGAGCACCCTGAGTACTGAACACCCAGCACCCTGAGCACTGAGCACTGAGCACCCAGCACCCTGAGCACTGAGCACTTAGCACCCAGCACCCCGAGCACTGAGCACCCAGCACCCTGAGCACCCAGCACCGTGAACACTGAGCACCCTGAGCACTGAGCACCCTGAGTACTGAGCACTGAGCACCCAGCACCCTGAGTACTGAGCACCCAGCACCCTGAGTACTGAGCACCCAGCACCCCGAGCACTGAGCACTGAGCAACCTGAGTACTGAGCACTGAGCACCCTTAGTACTGAGCACCGAGCACCCTGAGTACTGAGCACCCAGCACCCTGAGCACTGAGCACGGAGCACCCCGAGGACTGAGCACCCAGCACCGTGAGCACTGAGCACCAGGCACCTTGAGTACTGAGCACCGAGCACCCCGAGCACTGAGCACCCAGCACCCTGAGTAATGAGCACCCACCAACCCGAGCACTGAGCACCCAGCACCCTGAGTACTGAGCACCCAGCACCCTGAGTACTGAGCACTGAGCACCCTGAGCACTGAGCACCCAGCACCCTGAGTACTGAGCACCCAGCAACCTGAGTACTGAGCACTCAGCAACCTGAGTACTGAGCACCGAGCACGCCGAGAACTGAGCACCCAGCACCCTGAGCACTGAGCACCCTGAGGACTGAGCACCCAGCACCCTGAGTACTGAGCACCCAGCACCCTGAGTACTGAGCACCCAGCATCCTGAGTACTGAGCACCGATCACCCTGAGCACTGAGCATCCAGCACCCCGAGCACTGAGCACCCAGCACCCTGAGTACTGAGCACCCTGAGTACTGAGCACCCAGCACCCCGAGCACTGAGCACCCAGCACCCTGAGTACTGAGCACCCTGAGTGCTGAGCACCCAGCACCCTGAGCACTGAGCACCCAGCACCCTGAGTACTGAGCACCCAGCAACCTGAGTACTGAGCACCCAGCACCCCGAGCACTGAGCACTGAGCAACCTGAGTACTGAGCACTGAGCACCCTTAGTACTGAGCACCGAGCACCCTGAGTACTGAGCACCCAGCACCCTGAGCACTGAGCACGGAGAACCCCGAGGACTGAGCACCCAGCACCGTGAGTAATGAGCACCCACCAACCCGAGCACTGAGCACCCAGCACCCTGAGTACTGAGCACCCAGCACCCTGAGTACTGAGCACTGAGCACCCTGAGCACTGAGAACCCAGCACCCTGAGTACTGAGCACCCAGCAACCTGAGTACTGAGCACTCAGCAACCTGAGTACTGAGCACCCAGCACCCTGAGCACTGAGCACCCAGCACCCTGAGTACTGAGCACCGAGCACCCCGAGCACTGAGCACCCAGCACCCTGAGTACTGAGCACCCAGCACCAAAAGTACTGAGCACCGAGCATCCTGAGCACTGAGCACCGAGCACCCCGAGCACTGAGCACCCAGCACCCTGAGTACTGAGCACCCAGCACCAAGAGTACTGAGCAGCGAGCACCACGAGCACTGAGCACCCAGCACCCTGTGTAATGAGCACCCAGCACCCCGAGTACTGAGCACCCAGCACCGTGAGTACTGAGCACCCAGCACCCTGAGTACTGAGCACCCAGCACCCTGAGCACTGAGCACAAAGCACGCTGAGTACTGAGCACACTGAGTACTGAGCACCGAGGACCCTGAGCACTGAGCACCCAGCACCCTGAGCACTGAGCACCCAGCACCCCGAGAATGAGCACCCAGCACCCTGAGTACTGAGAACCGAGCACCCTGAGTATTGAGCACCCAGCACGCTGAGCACTGAGCAACCAGCACCCCGAGTACTGCGCACCCAGCACCCAGAGCACTGAGCACCCAGCACCCCGAGAATGAGCACCCAGCACCCTGAGTACTGAGCACCCAGCACCCTGAGTACTGAGCACCCAGCACCCTGAGCACTGAGCACCCTGAATACTGAGCACCCAGCACCCTGAGTACTGTGCACTAAGCACCCAGAGGGCTGAGAACCCAGGACCCCGAGCACTGAGTACTGAGTACCCAGCACCCTGAGTACTGAGCACCGAGCTCCACGAGCACTGAGCACCCTGAGTACTGAGCACCCAGCACCCTGAGTACTGAGCACCCAGCACCCCGAGCCCTGAGCACCCAGCACCCTGATTACTGAGCAACCAGCACCCTGAGTACTGAGCAACCAGAGCACTGAGCACCCAGCACCCTGAGTACTGAGCACCCAATGTACTGAGCACCGAGCACACCGAGCACTGAGCACCGAGCACCCTGAGTACTGAGCACCCAGCACCCTGAGCACTGAGCACCCAGCACCCTGAGTACTGAGCACCGAGCACCCCGAGCACTGAGCACCCAGCGCCCCGAGCACTGAGCACCCAGCACCCTGAGTACTGAGCACCGAGCACCCTGAGCACTGAGCACCCAGCACCCTGAGTACTGAGCACCGAGCACCCCGAGCACTGAGCACCCAGCGCCCCGAGCACTGAGCACCCAGCACCCGTAGCACTGAGCACCCAGCACCCCGAGCAATGAGCACCCAGCACCCTGAGTACTGAGCACCCAGCACCCCGAGTACTGAGCACCCAGCAACCTGAGCACCGAGCACCCAGCACCCCGAGCATTGAGCACCCAGCACCCTGAGCACTGAACACCCAGCACCCTGAATACTGAGCACCGAGCACCCCGAGGACTGAGCACCCTGAGGACTGAGCACCCAGCACCCTGAGTACTGAGCACCCAGCACCCAGAGCACTGAGCACCGAGCACCCTGAGTACTGAACACCCAGCACCCTGAGCACTGAGCACTGAGCACCCAGCACCCTGAGCACTGAGCACTGAGCACCCAGCACCCAGAGCACTGAGCACCCAGCACCCTGAGCACCCAGCACCGTGAACACTGAGCACCCTGAGCACTGAGCACCCTGAGTACTGAGCACTGAGCACCCAGCACCCTGAGTACTGAGCACCCAGCACCCTGAGTACTGAGCACCCAGCACCCCGAGCACTGAGCACTGAGCAACCTGAGTACTGAGCACTGAGCACCCTTAGTACTGAGCACCGAGCACCCTGAGTACTGAGCACCCAGCACCCTGAGCACTGAGCACGGAGCACCCCGAGGACTGAGCACCCAGCACCGTGAGCACTGAGCACCAGGCACCTTGAGTACTGAGCACCGAGCACCCCGAGCACTGAGCACCCAGCACCCTGAGTAATGAGCACCCACCAACCCGAGCACTGAGCACCCAGCACCCTGAGTACTGAGCACCCAGCACCCTGAGTATTGAGCACTGAGCACCCTGAGCACTGAGCACCCAGCACCCTGAGTACTGAGCACCCAGCAACCTGAGTACTGAGCACTCAGCAACCTGAGTACTGAGCACCGAGCACCCCGAGCACTGAGCACCCAGCACCCTGAGCACTGAGCACCCTGAGGACTGAGCACCCAGCACCCTGAGTACTGAGCACCCAGCACCCTGAGTACTGAGCACCCAGCATCCTGAGTACTGAGCACCGATCACCCTGAGCACTGAGCATCCAGCACCCCGAGCACTGAGCACCCAGCACCCTGAGTACTGAGCACCCTGAGTACTGAGCACCCAGCACCCCGAGCACTGAGCACCCAGCACCCTGAGTACTGAGCACCCTGAGTGCTGAGCACCCAGCACCCTGAGTACTGAGCACCCAGCACCCTGCGCACTGAGCACCCAGCACCCTGAGTACTGAGCACCCAGCACCCTGAGTACTAAGCACCCAGCACCTGAGCACTGAGCACCCAGCACCCTGAGTTCTGAGCACCGAGCACCCTGAGTACTGAGCACCCAGCACCCTGAGTACTGAGCACCCAGCACCCTGAGTACTGAGCACCGAGCACCCCGAGTACTGAGCACCCAGCACCCTGAGCACTGAGCACCCAGCACCCCGAGCACTGAGCACCCAGCACCCTGAGTACTGAGCACCGAGCACCCCGAGCACTGAGCACCCAGCACCCTGAGCACTGAGCACCCAGCACCCTGAGTACTGATCACCCAGCACCCTGAGTACTGAGCACCGAGCACCCCGAGCACTGAGCACCCAGCACCCTGAGTACTGAGCACCCCACACCAAAAGTACTGAGCACCGAGCATCCTGAGCACTGAGCACCGAGCACCCCGAGCACTGAGCACCCAGCACCCTGAGTACTTAGCACCCAGCACCAAGAGTACTGAGCACCGAGCACCCCGAGCACTGAGCACCCAGCACCCTGTGTAATGAGCACCCAGCACCCCGAGTACTGAGCACCCAGCACCGTGAGTACTGAGCACCCAGCACCCTGAGCACTGAGCACAAAGCACGCTGAGTACTGAGCACACTGAGTACTGAGCACCAAGGACCCTGAGCACTGATCACCCAGCACCCTGAGCACTGAGCACCCAGCACCCCGAGAATGAGCACAGAGCACCCTGAGTACTGAGAACCGAGCACCCTGAGTACTGAGCACCCAGCACGCTGAGCACTGAGCAACCAGCACCCCGAGTACTGAGCACCCAGCACCCAGAGCACTGAGCACCCAGCACCCCGAGAATGAGCACCCAGCACCCTGAGTACTGAGCACCCAGCACCCTGAGTACTGAGCACCCAGCACCCCGAGCACTGAGCACCCTGAATACTGAGCACCCAGCACCCTGAGTACTGTGCACTAAGCACCCAGAGGGCTGAGAACCCAGGACCCCGAGCACTGAGTACTGAGCACCCAGCACCCTGAGTACTGAGCACCGAGCTCCCCGAGCACTGAGCACCCTGAGTACTGAGAACCGAGCACCCTGAGTACTGAGCACCCAGCACGCTGAGCACTGAGCAACCAGCACCCCGAGTACTGAGCACCCAGCACCCAGAGCACTGAGCACCCAGCACCCCGAGAATGAGCACCCAGCAACCTGAGTACTGTGCACCGAGCACCCCGAGCACTGAGCACCCAGCACCGTGAGCACTGAGCACCCTGAGGACTGAGCACCCAGCACCCTGAGTACTGAGCACCCAGCATCCTGAGTACTGAGCACCGATCACCCTGAGCACTGAGCATCCAGCACCCCGAGCACTGAGCACCCAGCACCCTGAGTACTGAGCACCCAGCACCCCGAGCACTGAGCACTGAGCAACCTGAGTACTGAGCACTGAGCACCCTTAGTACTGAGCACCGAGCACCCTGAGTACTGAGCACCCAGCACCCTGAGCACTGAGCACGGAGCACCCCGAGGACTGAGCACCCAGCACCGTGAGCACTGAGCACCAGGCACCTTGAGTACTGAGCACCGAGCACCCCGAGCACTGAGCACCCAGCACCCTGAGTAATGAGCACCCACCAACCCGAGCACTGAGCACCCAGCACCCTGAGTACTGAGCACCCAGCACCCTGAGTACTGAGCACTGAGCACCCTGAGCACTGAGCACCCAGCACCCTGAGTACTGAGCACCCAGCAACCTGAGTACTGAGCACTCAGCAATCTGAGTACTGAGCACCGAGCACCCCGAGCACTGAGCACCCAGCACCCTGAGCACTGAGCACCCTGAGGACTGAGCACCCAGCACCCTGAGTACTGAGCACCCAGCACCCTGAGTACTGAGCACCCAGCATCCTGAGTACTGAGCACCGATCACCCTGAGCACTGAGCATCCAGCACCCCGAGCACTGAGCACCCAGCACCCTGAGTACTGAGCACCCTGAGTACTGAGCACCCAGCACCCCGAGCACTGAGCACCCAGCACCCTGAGTACTGAGCACCCTGAGTGCTGAGCACCCAGCACCCTGAGTACTGAGCACCCAGCACCCTGCGCACTGAGCACCCAGCACCCTGAGTACTGAGCACCCAGCACCCTGAGTACTTAGCACCCAGCACCTGAGCACTGAGCACCCAGCACCCTGAGTTCTGAGCACCGAGCACCCTGAGTACTGAGCACCCAGCACCCTGAGTACTGAGCACCCAGCACCCTGAGTACTGAGCACCGAGCACCCCGAGTACTGAGCACCCAGCACCCTGAGCACTGAGCACCCAGCACCCCGAGCACTGAGCACCCAGCACCCTGAGTACTGAGCACCGAGCACCCCGAGCACTGAGCACCCAGCACCCTGAGCACTGAGCACCCAGCACCCTGAGTACTGAGCACCCAGCACCCTGAGTACTGAGCACCGAGCACCCCGAGCACTGAGCACCCAGCACCCTGAGTACTGAGCACCCCGCACCAAAAGTACTGAGCACCGAGCATCCTGAGCACTGAGCACCGAGCACCCCGAGCACTGAGCACCCAGCACCCTGAGTACTGAGCACCCAGCACCAAGAGTACTGAGCACCGAGCACCCCGAGCACTGAGCACCCAGCAGCCTGTGTAATGAGCACCCAGCTCCCCGAGTACTGAGCACCCAGCACCGTGAGTACTGAGCACCCAGCACCCTGAGCACTGAGCACAAAGCACGCTGAGTACTGAGCACACTGAGTACTGAGCACCAAGGACCCTGAGCACTGAGCACCCAGCACCCTGAGCACTGAGCACCCAGCACCCCGAGAATGAGCACAGAGCACCCTGAGTACTGAGAACCGAGCACCCTGAGTACTGAGCACCCAGCACGCTGAGCACTGAGCAACCAGCACCCCGAGTACTGAGCACCCAGCACCCAGAGCACTGAGCACCCAGCACCCCGAGAATGAGCACCCAGCACCCTGAGTACTGAGCACCCAGCACCCTGAGTACTGAGCACCCAGCACCCCGAGCACTGAGCACCCTGAATACTGAGCACCCAGCACCCTGAGCACTGAGCACCCAGCACCCTGAGTACTGAGCACCCAGCACCCCGAGCACTGAGCACCCAGCACCCTGAGTACTGAGCACCCAGCACCCTGAGTACTGAGCAACCAGAGCACTGAGCACCCAGCACCGTGAGCACTGAGCACCAGGCACCTTGAGTACTGAGCACCGAGCACCCCGAGCACTGAGCACCCATCACCCTGAGTAATGAGCACCCACCAACCCGAGCACTGAGCACCCAGCACCCTGAGTACTGAGCACCCAGCACCCTGAGTACTGAGCACTGAGCACCCTGAGCACTGAGCACCCAGCACCCTGAGTACTGAGCACCCAGCAACCTGAGTACTGAGCACTCAGCAACCTGAGTACTGTGCACCGAGCACCCCGAGCACTGAGCACCCAGCACCGTGAGCACTGAGCACCCTGAGGACTGAGCACCCAGCACCCTGAGTACTGAGCACCCAGCACCCTGAGTACTGAGCACCCAGCATCCTGAGTACTGAGCACCGATCACCCTGAGCACTGAGCATCCAGCACCCCGAGCACTGAGCACCCAGCACCCTGAGTACTGAGCACCCAGCACCAAGAGTACTGAGCAGCGAGCACCCCGAGCACTGAGCACCCAGCACCCTGTGTAATGAGCACCCAGCACCCCGAGTACTGAGCACCCAGCACCGTGAGTACTGAGCACCCAGCACCCTGAGTACTGAGCACCCAGCACCCTGAGCACTGAGCACAAAGCACGCTGAGTACTGAGCACACTGAGTACTGAGCACCGAGGACCCTGAGCACTGAGCACCCAGCACCCTGAGCACTGAGCACCCAGCACCCCGAGAATGAGCACCAAGCACCCTGAGTACTGAGAACCGAGCACCCTGAGTATTGAGCACCCAGCACGCTGAGCACTGAGCAACCAGCACCCCGAGTACTGCGCACCCAGCACCCAGAGCACTGAGCACCCAGCACCCCGAGAATGAGCACCCAGCACCCTGAGTACTGAGCACCCAGCACCCTGAGTACTGAGCACCCAGCACCCCGAGCACTGAGCACCCTGAATACTGAGCACCCAGCACCCTGAGTACTGTGCACTAAGCACCCAGAGGGCTGAGAACCCAGGACCCTGAGCACTGAGTACTGAGTACCCAGCACCCTGAGTACTGAGCACCGAGCTCCACGAACACTGAGCACCCTGAGTACTGAGCACCCAGCACCCTGAGTACTGAGCACCCAGCACCCCGAGCCCTGAGCACCCAGCACCCTGATTACTGAGCAACCAGCACCCTGAGTACTGAGCAACCAGAGCACTGAGCACCCAGCACCCTGAATACTGAGCACCCAATGTACTGAGCACCGAGCACACCGAGCACTGAGCACCGAGCACCCTGAGTACTGAGCACCCAGCACCCTGAGCACTGAGCACCCAGCACCCTGAGTACTGAGCACCGAGCACCCCGAGCACTGAGCACCCAGCGCCCCGAGCACTGAGCACCCAGCACCCTGAGTACTGAGCACCGAGCACCCTGAGCACTGAGCACCCAGCACCCTGAGTACTGAGCACCGAGCACCCCGAGCACTGAGCACCCAGCGCCCCGAGCACTGAGCACCCAGCACCCGTAGCACTGAGCACCCAGCACCCCGAGCAATGAGCACCCAGCACCCTGAGTACTGAGCACCCAGCACCCCGAGTACTGAGCACCCAGCAACCTGAGCACCGAGCACCCAGCACCCCGAGCATTGAGCACCCAGCACCCTGAGCACTGAACACCCAGCACCCTGAATACTGAGCACCGAGCACCCCGAGGACTGAGCACCCTGAGGACTGAGCACCCAGCACCCTGAGTACTGAGCACCCAGCACCCAGAGCACTGAGCACCGAGCACCCTGAGTACTGAACACCCAGCACCCTGAGCACTGAGCACTGAGCACCCAGCACCCTGAGCACTGAGCACTGAGCACCCAGCACCCCGAGCACTGAGCACCCAGCACCCTGAGCACCCAGCACCGTGAACACTGAGCACCCTGAGCACTGAGCACCCTGAGTACTGAGCACTGAGCACCCAGCACCCTGAGTACTGAGCACCCAGCACCCTGAGTACTGAGCACCCAGCACCCCGAGCACTGAGCACTGAGCAACCTGAGTACTGAGCACTGAGCACCCTTAGTACTGAGCACCGAGCACCCTGAGTACTGAGCACCCAGCACCCTGAGCACTGAGCACGGAGCACCCCGAGGACTGAGCACCCAGCACCGTGAGCACTGAGCACCAGGCACCTTGAGTACTGAGCACCGAGCACCACGAGCACTGAGCACCCAGCACCCTGAGTAATGAGATACCCACCAACCCGAGAACTGAGCACCCAGCACCCTGAGTACTGAGCACTGAGCACCCTGAGCACTGAGCACCCAGCACCCTGAGTACTGAGCACCCAGCAACCTGAGTACTGAGCACTCAGCAACCTGAGTACTGAGCACCGAGCACCCCGAGCACTGAGCACCCAGCACCCTGAGCACTGAGCACCCTGAGTTCTGAGCACCGAGCACCCTGAGTACTGAGCACCCAGCACCCTGAGTACTGAGCACCCAGCACCCTGAGTACTGAGCACCGAGCACCCCGAGTACTGAGCACCCAGCACCCTGAGCACTGAGCACCCAGCACCCCGAGCACTGAGCACCCAGCACCCTGAGTACTGAGCACCGAGCACCCCGAGCACTGAGCACCCAGCACCCTGAGCACTGAGCACCCAGCACCCTGAGTACTGAGCACCCAGCACCCTGAGTACTGAGCACCGAGCACCCCGAGCACTGAGCACCCAGCACCCTGAGTACTGAGCACCCCGCACCAAAAGTACTGAGCACCGAGCATCCTGAGCACTGAGCACCGAGCACCCCGAGCACTGAGCACCCAGCACACTGAGTACTGAGCACCCAGCACCAAGAGTACTGAGCACCGAGCACCCCGAGCACTGAGCACCCAGCACCCTGTGTAATGAGCACCCAGCACCCCGAGTACTGAGCACCCAGCACCGTGAGTACTGAGCACCCAGCACCCTGAGCACTGAGCACAAAGCACGCTGAGTACTGAGCACACTGAGTACTGAGCACCAAGGACCCTGAGCACTGAGCACCCAGCACCCTGAGCACTGAGCACCCAGCACCCCGAGAATGAGCACAGAGCACCCTGAGTACTGAGAACCGAGCACCCTGAGTACTGAGCACCCAGCACGCTGAGCACTGAGCAACCAGCACCCCGAGTACTGAGCACCCAGCACCCAGAGCACTGAGCACCCAGCACCCCGAGAATGAGCACCCAGCACCCTGAGTACTGAGCACCCAGCACCCTGAGTACTGAGCACCCAGCACCCTGAGCACTGAGCACCCTGAATACTGAGCACCCAGCACCCTGAGCACTGAGCACCCAGCACCCTGAGTACTGAGCACCCAGCACCCCGAGCACTGAGCACCCAGCACCCTGAGTACTGAGCACCCAGCACCCTGAGTACTGAGCAACCAGAGCACTGAGCACCCAGCACCGTGAGCACTGAGCACCAGGCACCTTGAGTACTGAGCACCGAGCACCCCGAGCACTGAGCACCCAGCACCCTGAGTAATGAGCACCCACCAACCCGAGCACTGAGCACCCAGCACCCTGAGTACTGAGCACCCAGCACCCTGAGTACTGAGCACTGAGCACCCTGAGCACTGAGCACCCAGCACCCTGAGTACTGAGCACCCAGCAACCTGAGTACTGAGCACTCAGCAACCTGAGTACTGTGCACCGAGCACCCCGAGCACTGAGCACCCAGCACCGTGAGCACTGAGCACCCTGAGGACTGAGCACCCAGCACCCTGAGTACTGAGCACCCAGCACCCTGAGTACTGAGCACCCAGCATCCTGAGTACTGAGCACCGATCACCCTGAGCACTGAGCATCCAGCACCCCGAGCACTGAGCACCCAGCACCCTGAGTACTGAGCACCCAGCACCAAGAGTACTGAGCAGCGAGCACCCCGAGCACTGAGCACCCAGCACCCTGTGTAATGAGCACCCAGCACCCCGAGTACTGAGCACCCAGCACCGTGAGTACTGAGCACCCAGCACCCTGAGTACTGAGCACCCAGCACCCTGAGCACTGAGCACAAAGCACGCTGAGTACTGAGCACACTGAGTACTGAGCACCGAGGACCCTGAGCACTGAGCACCCAGCACCCTGAGCACTGAGCACCCAGCACCCCGAGAATGAGCACCAAGCACCCTGAGTACTGAGAACCGAGCACCCTGAGTATTGAGCACCCAGCACGCTGAGCACTGAGCAACCAGCACCCCGAGTACTGCGCACCCAGCACCCAGAGCACTGAGCACCCAGCACCCCGAGAATGAGCACCCAGCACCCTGAGTACTGAGCACCCAGCACCCTGAGTACTGAGCACCCAGCACCCCGAGCACTGAGCACCCTGAATACTGAGCACCCAGCACCCTGAGTACTGTGCACTAAGCACCCAGAGGGCTGAGAACCCAGGACCCCGAGCACTGAGTACTGAGTACCCAGCACCCTGAGTACTGAGCACCGAGCTCCACGAACACTGAGCACCCTGAGTACTGAGCACCCAGCACCCTGAGTACTGAGCACCCAGCACCCCGAGCCCTGAGCACCCAGCACCCTGATTACTGAGCAACCAGCACCCTGAGTACTGAGCAACCAGAGCACTGAGCACCCAGCACCCTGAGTACTGAGCACCCAATGTACTGAGCACCGAGCACACCGAGCACTGAGCACCGAGCACCCTGAGTACTGAGCACCCAGCACCCTGAGCACTGAGCACCCAGCACCCTGAGTACTGAGCACCGAGCACCCCGAGCACTGAGCACCCAGCGCCCCGAGCACTGAGCACCCAGCACCCTGAGTACTGAGCACCGAGCACCCTGAGCACTGAGCACCCAGCACCCTGAGTACTGAGCACCGAGCACCCCGAGCACTGAGCACCCAGCGCCCCGAGCACTGAGCACCCAGCACCCGTAGCACTGAGCACCCAGCACCCCGAGCAATGAGCACCCAGCACCCTGAGTACTGAGCACCCAGCACCCCGAGTACTGAGCACCCAGCAACCTGAGCACCGAGCACCCAGCACCCCGAGCATTGAGCACCCAGCACCCTGAGCACTGAACACCCAGCACCCTGAATACTGAGCACCGAGCACCCCGAGGACTGAGCACCCTGAGGACTGAGCACCCAGCACCCTGAGTACTGAGCACCCAGCACCCAGAGCACTGAGCACCGAGCACCCTGAGTACTGAACACCCAGCACCCTGAGCACTGAGCACTGAGCACCCAGCACCCTGAGCACTGAGCACTGAGCACCCAGCACCCCGAGCACTGAGCACCCAGCACCCTGAGCACCCAGCACCGTGAACACTGAGCACCCTGAGCACTGAGCACCCTGAGTACTGAGCACTGAGCACCCAGCACCCTGAGTACTGAGCACCCAGCACCCTGAGTACTGAGCACCCAGCACCCCGAGCACTGAGCACTGAGCAACCTGAGTACTGAGCACTGAGCACCCTTAGTACTGAGCACCGAGCACCCTGAGTACTGAGCACCCAGCACCCTGAGCACTGAGCACGGAGCACCCCGAGGACTGAGCACCCAGCACCGTGAGCACTGAGCACCAGGCACCTTGAGTACTGAGCACCGAGCACCACGAGCACTGAGCACCCAGCACCCTGAGTAATGAGATACCCACCAACCCGAGAACTGAGCACCCAGCACCCTGAGTACTGAGCACCCAGCACCCTGAGTACTGAGCACTGAGCACCCTGAGCACTGAGCACCCAGCACCCTGAGTACTGAGCACCCAGCAACCTGAGTACTGAGCACTCAGCAACCTGAGTACTGAGCACCGAGCACCCCGAGCACTGAGCACCCAGCACCCTGAGCACTGAGCACCCTGAGTTCTGAGCACCGAGCACCCTGAGTACTGAGCACCCAGCACCCTGAGTACTGAGCACCCAGCACCCTGAGTACTGAGCACCGAGCACCCCGAGTACTGAGCACCCAGCACCCTGAGCACTGAGCACCCAGCACCCCGAGCACTGAGCACCCAGCACCCTGAGTACTGAGCACCGAGCACCCCGAGCACTGAGCACCCAGCACCCTGAGCACTGAGCACCCAGCACCCTGAGTACTGAGCACCCAGCACCCTGAGTACTGAGCACCGAGCACCCCGAGCACTGAGCACCCAGCACCCTGAGTACTGAGCACCCCGCACCAAAAGTACTGAGCACCGAGCATCCTGAGCACTGAGCACCGAGCACCCCGAGCACTGAGCACCCAGCACCCTGAGTACTGAGCACCCAGCACCAAGAGTACTGAGCACCGAGCACCCCGAGCACTGAGCACCCAGCACCCTGTGTAATGAGCACCCAGCACCCCGAGTACTGAGCACCCAGCACCGTGAGTACTGAGCACCCAGCACCCTGAGCACTGAGCACAAAGCACGCTGAGTACTGAGCACACTGAGTACTGAGCACCAAGGACCCTGAGCACTGAGCACCCAGCACCCTGAGCACTGAGCACCCAGCACCCCGAGAATGAGCACAGAGCACCCTGAGTACTGAGAACCGAGCACCCTGAGTACTGAGCACCCAGCACGCTGAGCACTGAGCAACCAGCACCCCGAGTACTGAGCACCCAGCACCCAGAGCACTGAGCACCCAGCACCCCGAGAATGAGCACCCAGCACCCTGAGTACTGAGCACCCAGCACCCTGAGTACTGAGCACCCAGCACCCCGAGCACTGAGCACCCTGAATACTGAGCACCCAGCACCCTGAGTACTGTGCACTAAGCACACAGAGGGCTGAGAACCCAGGACCCCGAGCACTGAGTACTGAGCACCCAGCACCCTGAGTACTGAGCACCGAGCTCCCCGAGCACTGAGCACCCTGAGTACTGAGCACCCAGCACCCTGAGTACTGAGCACCCATCACCCTGAGCACTGAGCACCCAGCACCCTGAGTACTGAGCACCCAGCACCCCGAGCACTGAGCACCCAGCACCCTGAGTACTGAGCACCCAGCACCCTGAGTACTGAGCAACCAGAGCACGGAGCACCCAGCACCCTGAGCACTGAGCACCAGGCACCTTGAGTACTGAGCACCGAGCACCCCGAGCACTGAGCACCCAGCACCCTGAGTAATGAGCACCCACCAACCCGAGCACTGAGCACCCAGCACCCTGAGTACTGAGCACCCAGCACCCTGAGTACTGAGCACTGAGCACCCTGAGCACTGAGCACCCAGCACCCTGAGTACTGAGCACCCAGCAACCTGAGTACTGAGCACTCAGCAACCTGAGTACTGTGCACCGAGCACCCCGAGCACTGAGCACCCAGCACCGTGAGCACTGAGCACCCTGAGGACTGAGCACCCAGCACCCTGAGTACTGAGCACCCAGCACCCTGAGTACTGAGCACCCAGCATCCTGAGTACTGAGCACCGATCACCCTGAGCACTGAGCATCCAGCACCCCGAGCACTGAGCACCCAGCACCCTGAGTACTGAGCACCCAGCACCAAGAGTACTGAGCAGCGAGCACCCCGAGCACTGAGCACCCAGCACCCTGTGTAATGAGCACCCAGCACCCCGAGTACTGAGCACCCAGCACCGTGAGTACTGAGCACCCAGCACCCTGAGTACTGAGCACCCAGCACCCTGAGCACTGAGCACAAAGCACGCTGAGTACTGAGCACACTGAGTACTGAGCACCGAGGACCCTGAGCACTGAGCACCCAGCACCCTGAGCACTGAGCACCCAGCACCCCGAGAATGAGCACCAAGCACCCTGAGTACTGAGAACCGAGCACCCTGAGTATTGAGCACCCAGCACGCTGAGCACTGAGCAACCAGCACCCCGAGTACTGCGCACCCAGCACCCAGAGCACTGAGCACCCAGCACCCCGAGAATGAGCACCCAGCACCCTGAGTACTGAGCACCCAGCACCCTGAGTACTGAGCACCCAGCACCCCGAGCACTGAGCACCCTGAATACTGAGCACCCAGCACCCTGAGTACTGTGCACTAAGCACCCAGAGGGCTGAGAACCCAGGACCCCGAGCACTGAGTACTGAGTACCCAGCACCCTGAGTACTGAGCACCGAGCTCCACGAACACTGAGCACCCTGAGTACTGAGCACCCAGCACCCTGAGTACTGAGCACCCAGCACCCCGAGCCCTGAGCACCCAGCACCCTGATTACTGAGCAACCAGCACCCTGAGTACTGAGCAACCAGAGCACTGAGCACCCAGCACCCTGAGTACTGAGCACCCAATGTACTGAGCACCGAGCACACCGAGCACTGAGCACCGAGCACCCTGAGTACTGAGCACCCAGCACCCTGAGCACTGAGCACCCAGCACCCTGAGTACTGAGCACCGAGCACCCCGAGCACTGAGCACCCAGCGCCCCGAGCACTGAGCACCCAGCACCCTGAGTACTGAGCACCGAGCACCCTGAGCACTGAGCACCCAGCACCCTGAGTACTGAGCACCGAGCACCCCGAGCACTGAGCACCCAGCGCCCCGAGCACTGAGCACCCAGCACCCGTAGCACTGAGCACCCAGCACCCCGAGCAATGAGCACCCAGCACCCTGAGTACTGAGCACCCAGCACCCCGAGTACTGAGCACCCAGCAACCTGAGCACCGAGCACCCAGCACCCGGAGCATTGAGCACCCAGCACCCTGAGCACTGAACACCCAGCACCCTGAATACTGAGCACCGAGCACCCCGAGGACTGAGCACCCTGAGGACTGAGCACCCAGCACCCTGAGTACTGAGCACCCAGCACCCAGAGCACTGAGCACCGAGCACCCTGAGTACTGAACACCCAGCACCCTGAGCACTGAGCACTGAGCACCCAGCACCCTGAGCACTGAGCACTGAGCACCCAGCACCCCGAGCACTGAGCACCCAGCACCCTGAGCACCCAGCACCGTGAACACTGAGCACCCTGAGCACTGAGCACCCTGAGTACTGAGCACTGAGCACCCAGCACCCTGAGTACTGAGCACCCAGCACCCTGAGTACTGAGCACCCAGCACCCCGAGCACTGAGCACTGAGCAACCTGAGTACTGAGCACTGAGCACCCTTAGTACTGAGCACCGAGCACCCTGAGTACTGAGCACCCAGCACCCTGAGCACTGAGCACGGAGCACCCCGAGGACTGAGCACCCAGCACCGTGAGCACTGAGCACCAGGCACCTTGAGTACTGAGCACCGAGCACCACGAGCACTGAGCACCCAGCACCCTGAGTAATGAGATACCCACCAACCCGAGAACTGAGCACCCAGCACCCTGAGTACTGAGCACCAAGCACCCTGAGTACTGAGCACTGAGCACCCTGAGCACTGAGAACCCAGCACCCTGAGTACTGAGCACCCAGCAACCTGAGTACTGAGCACTCAGCAACCTGAGTACTGAGCACCGAGCAACCCGAGCACTGAGCACCCAGCACCCTGAGCACTGAGCACCCTGAGGACTGAGCACCCAGCACCCTGAGTACTGAGCACCCAGCACCCTGAGTACTGAGCACCCAGCATCCTGAGTACTGAGTACTGAGCACCCTGAGTACTGAGCACCCAGCACCCCGAGCACTGAGCACCCAGCACCCTGAGTACTGAGCACCCTGAGTGCTGAGCACCCAGCACCCTGAGTACTGAGCACCCAGCACCCTGAGCACTGAGCACCCAGCACCCTGAGTACTGAGCACCCAGCACCCTGAGTACTTAGCACCCAGCACCTGAGCACTGAGCACCCAGCACCCTGAGTTCTGAGCACCGAGCACCCTGAGTACTGAGCACCCAGCACCCTGAGTACTGAGCACCCAGCACCCTGAGTACTGAGCACCGAGCACCCCGAGTACTGAGCACCCAGCACCCTGAGCACTGAGCACCCAGCACCCCGAGCACTGAGCACCCAGCACCCTGAGTACTGAGCACCGAGCACCCCGAGCACTGAGCACCCAGCACCCTGAGCACTGAGCACCCAGCACCCTGAGTACTGAGCACCCAGCACCCTGAGTACTGAGCACCGAGCACCCCGAGCACTGAGCACCCAGCACCCTGAGTACTGAGCACCCCGCACCAAAAGTACTGAGCACCGAGCATCCTGAGCACTGAGCACCGAGCACCCCGAGCACTGAGCACCCAGCACCCTGAGTACTGAGCACCCAGCACCAAGAGTACTGAGCACCGAGCACCCCGAGCACTGAGCACCCAGCACCCTGTGTAATGAGCACCCAGCACCCCGAGTACTGAGCACCCAGCACCGTGAGTACTGAGCACCCAGCACCCTGAGCACTGAGCACAAAGCACGCTGAGTACTGAGCACACTGAGTACTGAGCACCAAGGACCCTGAGCACTGAGCACCCAGCACCCTGAGCACTGAGCACACAGCACCCCGAGAATGAGCACAGAGCACCCTGAGTACTGAGAACCGAGCAATCTGAGTACTGAGCACCCAGCACGCTGAGCACTGATCAACCAGCACCCCGAGTACTGAGCACCCAGCACCCAGAGCACTGAGCACCCAGCACCCCGAGAATGAGCACCCAGCACCCTGAGTACTGAGCACCCAGCACCCTGAGTACTGAGCACCCAGCACCCCGAGCACTGAGCACCCTGAATACTGAGCACCCAGCACCCTGAGTACTGTGCACTAAGCACCCAGAGGGCTGAGAACCCAGGACCCCGAGCACTGAGTACTGAGCACCCAGCACCCTGAGTACTGAGCACCGAGCTCCCCGAGCACTGAGCACCCTGAGTACTGAGCACCCAGCACCCTGAGTACTGAGCACCCAGCACCCTGAGCACTGAGCACCCAGCACCCTGAGTACTGAGCACCCAGCACCCCGAGCACTGAGCACCCAGCACCCTGAGTACTGAGCACCCAGCACCCTGAGTACTGAGCAACCAGAGCACTGAGCACCCAGCACCGTGAGCACTGAGCACCAGGCACCTTGAGTACTGAGCACCGAGCACCCCGAGCACTGAGCACACAGCACCCTGAGTAATGAGCACCCACCAACCCGAGCACTGAGCACCCAGCACCCTGAGTACTGAGCACCCAGCACCCTGAGTACTGAGCACTGAGCACCCTGAGCACTGAGCACCCAGCACCCTGAGTACTGAGCACCCAGCAACCTGAGTACTGAGCACTCAGCAACCTGAGTACTGAGCACCGAGCACCCCGAGCACTGAGCACCCAGCACCCTGAGCACTGAGCACCCTGAGGACTGAGCACCCAGCACCCTGAGTACTGAGCACCCAGCACCCTGGGTACTGAGCACCCAGCATCCTGAGTACTGAGCACCGATCACCCTGAGCACTGAGCATCCAGGACCCCGAGCACTGAGCACCCAGCACCCTGAGTACTGAGCACCCTGAGTACTGAGCACCCAGCACCCCGAGCACTGAGCACCCAGCACCCTGAGTACTGAGCACCCTGAGTGCTGAGCACCCAGCACCCTGAGTACTGAGCACCCAGCACCCTGAGAACTGAGCACCCAGCACCCTGAGTACTGAGCACCCAGCACCCTGAGTACTTAGCACCCAGCACCTGAGCACTGAGCACCGAGCACCCTGAGTTCTGAGCACCGAGCACCCTGAGTACTGAGCACCCAGCACCCTGAGTACTGAGCACCCAGCACCCTGAGTACTGAGCACCGAGCAACCAGAGCACTGAGCACCCAGCACCCTGAGTACTGAGCACCCTGAGGACTGAGCACCGATCACCCTGAGCACTGAGCACCGAGCACCCTGAGTACTGAGCACCCAGCACCCTGAGCACTGAGCACCCAGCACCCTGAGTACTGAGCAGCGAGCACCCTGAGTACTGAGCACCCAGCACCCTGAGTACTGAGCACCCAGCACCCTGAGTACTGAGCACCGAGCACCCCGAGTACTGAGCACCCAGCACCCTGAGCACTCAGCACCCAGCACACCGAGCACTGAGCACCCAGCACCCTGAGTACTGAGCTCCCAGCACCCCGAGCCCTGAGCACCCAGCACCCTGAGTACTGAGCACCCAATGTACTGAGCACCGAGCACACCGAGCACTGAGCACCCAGCACCCGTAGCACTGAGCACCCAGCACCCCGAGCAATGAGCACCAAGCACCCTGAGTACTGAGCACCCAGCACCCCGAGTACTCAGCACCCAGCAACCTGAGCACCGAGCACCCAGCACCCCGAGCATTGAGCACCCAGCACCCTGAGCACTGAACACCCAGCACCCTGAGTACTGAGCACCGAGCACCCCGAGGACTGAGCACCCAGCACCCGAGCACTGAGCACCGAGCACCCCGAGCACTGAGCACCCAGCACCCCGAGCACTGAGCACCCAGCACCCCCAGCACTGAGCACCCAGCACCCTGAGTACTGAGCACCCAGCACCCTGAGTACTGAGCAACCAGAGCACTGAGCACCCAGCACCCTGAGTACTGAGCACCCTGAGGACTGAGCACCGATCACCCTGAGTACTGAGCACCGAGCACCCTGAGTACTGAGCACCCAGCACCCTGAGCACTGAGCACCCAGCACCCTGAGTACTGAGCACTGAGCACCCAGCACCCTGAGCACTGAGCACCCAGCAACCTGAGTACTGAGCACTGAGCACCCAGCACGCCGAGCACTGATCACCCAGCACCCTGAGCACTGAGCACCCAGCACCCTGAGCACTGAGCACGGAGCACCCCGAGGACTGAGCACCCAGCACCGTGAGCACTGAGCACCAGGCACCTTGAGTACTGAGCACCGAGCACCCCGAGCACTGAGCACCCAGCACCCTGAGTAATGAGCACCCACCAACCCGAGCACTGAGCACCCAGCACCCTGAGTACTGAGCACCCAGCACCCTGAGTACTGAGCACTGAGCACCCTGAGCACTGAGCACCCAGCACCCTGAGTACTGAGCACCCAGCAACCTGAGTACTGAGCACTCAGCAACCTGAGTACTGAGCACCGAGCACCCCGAGCACTGAGCACCCAGCACCCTGAGCACTGAGCACCCTGAGGACTGAGCACCCAGCACCCTGAGTACTGAGCACCCAGCACCCTGAGTACTGAGCACCCAGCATCCTGAGTACTGAGCACCGATCACCCTGAGCACTGAGCATCCAGCACCCCGAGCACTGAGCACCCAGCACCCTGAGTACTGAGCACCCTGAGTACTGAGCACCCAGCACCCCGAGCACTGAGCACCCAGCACCCTGAGTACTGAGCACCCTGAGTGCTGAGCACCCAGCACCCTGAGTACTGAGCACCCAGCACCCTGAGCACTGAGCACCCAGCACCCTGAGTACTGAGCACCCAGCACCCTGAGTACTTAGCACCCAGCACCTGAGCACTGAGCACCCAGCACCCTGAGTTCTGAGCACCGAGCACCCTGAGTACTGAGCACCCAGCACCCTGAGTACTGAGCACCCAGCACCCTGAGTACTGAGCACCGAGCACCCCGAGTACTGAGCACCCAGCACCCTGAGCACTGAGCACCCAGCACCCCGAGCACTGAGCACCCAGCACCCTGAGTACTGAGCACCGAGCACCCCGAGCACTGAGCACCCAGCACCCTGAGCACTGAGCACCCAGCACCCTGAGTACTGAGCACCCAGCACCATGATTACTGAGCACACAGCACCCTGAGCACTGAGCACCCAGCAACCTGAGTACTGAGCACCCAGCACCCTGAGCACTCAGCACCCAGCACCCTGAGTACTGAGCACCGAGCACCCCGAGCACTGAGCACCCAGCACCCTGAGTACTGAGCACCCAGCACCAAAAGTACTGAGCACCGAGCATCCTGAGCACTGAGCACCGAGCACCCCGAGCACTGAGCACCCAGCACCCTGAGTACTGAGCACCCAGCACCAAGAGTACTGAGCAGCGAGCACCCCGAGCACTGAGCACCCAGCACCCTGTGTAATGAGCACCCAGCACCCCGAGTACTGAGCACCCAGCACCGTGAGTACTGAGCACCCAGCACCCTGAGTACTGAGCACCCAGCACCCTGAGCACTGAGCACAAAGCACGCTGAGTACTGAGCACACTGAGTACTGAGCACCGAGGACCCTGAGCACTGAGCACCCAGCACCCTGAGCACTGAGCACCCAGCACCCCGAGAATGAGAACCCAGCACCCTGAGTACTGAGAACCGAGCACCCTGAGTACTGATCACCCAGCACGCTGAGCACTGAGCAACCAGCACCCCGACTACTGAGCACCCAGCACCCAGAGCACTGAGCACCCAGCACCCCGAGAATGAGCACCCAGCACCCTGAGTACTGAGCACCCAGCACCCTGAGTACTGAGCACCCAGCACCCCGAGCACTGAGCACCCTGAATACTGAGCACCCAGCACCCTGAGTACTGTGCACTAAGCACATTGAGGGCTGAGAACCCAGGACCCCGAGCACTGAGTACTGAGCACCCAGCACCCTGAGTACTGAGCACCGAGCTCCACGAGCACTGAGCACCCTGAGTACTGAGCACCCAGCACCCTGAGTACTGAGCACCCAGCACCCTGAGCACTGAGCACCCAGCACCCTGAGTACTGAGCACCCAGCACCCCGAGCACTGAGCACCCAGCACCCTGAGTACTGAGCACCCAGCACCCTGAGTACTGAGCAACCAGAGCACTGAGCACCCAGCACCCTGAGTACTGAGCACCCTGAGGACTGAGCACCGATCACCCTGAGCACTGAGCACCGAGCACCCTGAGTACTGAGCACCCAGCACCCTGAGCACTGAGCACCCAGCACCCTGAGTACTGAGCAGCGAGCACCGTGAGTACTGAGCACCCAGCACCCTGAGTACTGAGCACCCAGCACCCTGAGTACTGAGCACCGAGCACCCCGAGTACTGAGCACCCAGCACCCTGAGCACTCAGCACCCAGCACACCGAGCACTGAGCACCCAGCACCCTGAGTACTGAGCTCCGAGCACCCCGAGCCCTGAGCACCCAGCACCCGGAGTACTGAGCACCCTGAGTACTGAGCACCGATCACCCTGAGCACTGAGCACCCAGCACCCTGTGTACAGAGCACCCAATGTACTGAGCACCGAGCACACCGAGCACTGAGCACCCAGCACCCTGAGTACTGAGCACCGAGCACCCTGAGCACTGAGCACCCAGCACCCTGAGTACTGAGCACCGAGCACCCCGAGCACTGAGAACCCAGCGCCCCGAGCACTGAGCACCCAGCACCCCGAGCACTGAGCACCCAGCACCTGTAGCACTGAGCACCCTGCACCCCAAGCAATGAGCACCCAGCACCCTGAGTACTGAGCACCCAGCACCCCGAGTACTGAGCACCCAGCAACCTGAGCACCGAGCACCCAGCACCCCGAGCATTGAGCACCCAGCACCCTGAGCGCTGAACACCCAGCACCCTGAGTACTGAGCACCGAGCACCCCGAGGACTGAGCACCCAGCACCCCGAGCACTGAGCACCGAGCACCCCGAGCACTGAGCACCCAGCACCCCGAGCACTGAGCACCCAGCACCCCGAGCACTGAGCACCCAGCACCCTGAGTACTGAGCACCCAGCATCCTGAGTACTGAGCAACCAGAGCACTGAGCACCCAGCACCCTGAGTACTGAGCACCCTGAGGACTGAGCACCGATCACCCTGAGTACTAAGCACCGAGCACCCTGAGTACTGAGCACCCAGCACCCTGAGCACTGAGCACCCAGCACCCTGAGTACTGAGCAGCGAGCACCCTGAGTACTGAGCACCCAGCACCCTGAGTACTGAGCACCCAGCACCCTGAGTACTGAGCACCGAGCACCCCGAGTACTGAGCACCCAGCACCCTGAGCACTCAGCACCCAGCACCCCGAGCACTGAGCAGCCAGCACCCTGAGTACTGAGCTCCCAGCACCCCGAGCCCTGAGCACCCAGCACCCTGAGTACTGAGCACCCTGAGTACTGAGCACCGATCACCCTGAACACTGAGCACAAAGCACCCTGAGTACTGAGCACCCAACGTACTGAGCACCGAGCACACCGAGCACTGAGCACCCAGCACCCTGAGTACTGAGCACCGAGCACCCTGAGCACTGAGCACCCAGCACCCTGAGTACTGAGCACCGAGAACCCCGAGCACTGAGCACCCAGCGCCCCGAGCACTGAGCACCCAGCACCCCGAGCACTGATCACCCAGCAACCGTAGCACTGAGCACCCAGCACCCCGAGCAATGAGCACCCAGCACCCTGAGTACTGAGCACCCAGCACCCCGAGTACTGAGCACCCAGCAACCTGAGCACCGAGCACCCAGCACCCCGAGCACTGAGCACCCAGCACCCTGAGCACTGAACACCCAGCACCCTGAGTACTGAGCACCGAGCACCCCGAGTACTGAGCACCCAGCACCCCGAGCACTGAGCACCGAGCACCCCGAGCACTGAGCACATAGCACCCTGAGCAATGAGCACCCAGCACCCCGAGCACTGAGCACCCAGCACCCCGAGCACTGAGCACCCAGCACCCCGAGCACTGAGCACCCAGCACCCCGAGCACTATGCACCCAGCACCCCGAGTACTCAGCACCCAGCACCCTGAGCACTGAGCACCCAGCACACTGAGCACTGAGCACAAAGCACGCTGAGTACTGAGCACTGAACACCCTGAGCACTGAGCACAAAGCACTCTGAGTACTGAGCACTGAGCACCCTGAGTACTGAGCACTGAGCACCGAGCACCCTGAGTACTGAGCACCCTGAGGACTGAGCACCCAGCACCCTGAGTACTGAGCACCCAGCACCCAGAGCACTGAGCACCGAGCACCCTGAGTACTGAACACCCAGCACCCTGAGCACTGAGCACTGAGCACCCAGCACCCTGAGCACTGAGCACTGAGCACCCAGCACCCCGAGCACTGAGCACCCAGCACCCTGAGCACTGAGCACTGAGCACCCAGCACCCTGAGTACTGAGCACCCAACACTCTAAGCACTGAGCACCCAGCACGCTGAGTACTGAGCACTGAGCACCCAGCACCCTGAGTACTGAGCACCCAGCACCCTGAGTACTGAGCACCCAGCACCCCGAGCACTGAGCACTGAGCAACCTGAGTACTGAGCACTGAGCACACTTAGTACTGAGCACCGAGCACCCTGAGTACTGAGCAAACAGCACCCTGAGCACTGAGCACGGAGCACCCCGAGGACTGAGCACCCAGCACCGTGAGCACTGAGCACCAGGCACCTTGAGTACTGAGCACCGAGCACCCCGAGCACTGAGCACCCAGCACCCTGAGTAATGAGCACCCACCAACCCGAGCACTGAGCACCCAGCACCCTGAGTACTGAGCACCCAGCACCCTGAGTACTGAGCACTGAGCACCCTGAGCACTGAGCACCCAGCACCCTGAGTACTGAGCACCCAGCAACCTGAGTACTGAGCACTCAGCAACCTGAGTACTGAGCACCGAGCACCCCGAGCACTGAGCACCCAGCACCCTGAGCACTGAGCACCCTGAGGACTGAGCACCCAGCACCCTGAGTACTGAGCACCCAGCACCCTGAGTACTGAGCACCCAGCATCCTGAGTACTGAGCACCGATCACCCTGAGCACTGAGCATCCAGCACCCCGAGCACTGAGCACCCAGCACACTGAGTACTGAGCACCCTGAGTGCTGAGCACCCAGCACCCTGAGTACTGAGCACCCAGCACCCTGAGCACTGAGCACCCAGCACCCTGAGTACTGAGCACCCAGCACCCTGAGTACTTAGCACCCAGCACCTGAGCACTGAGCACCCAGCACCCTGAGTTCTGAGCACCGAGCACCCTGAGTACTGAGCACCCAGCACCCTGAGTACTGAGCACGCAGCACCCTGAGTACTGAGCACCGAGCACCCCGAGTACTGAGCACCCAGCACCCTGAGCACTGAGCACCCAGCACCCCGAGCACTGAGCACCCAGCACCCTGAGTACTGAGCATCGAGCACCCCGAGCACTGAGCACCCAGCACCCTGAGCACTGAGCACCCAGCACCCTGAGTACTGAGCACCCAGCACCATGAGTACTGAGCACACAGCACCCTGAGCACTGAGCACCCAGCAACCTGAGTACTGAGCACCCAGCACCCTGAGCACTGAGCACCCAGCACCCTGAGTACTGAGCACCGAGCACCCTGAGCACTGAGCACCCAGCACCCTGAGTACTGAGCACCCAGCACCAAAAGTACTGAGCACCGAGCATCCTGAGCACTGAGCACCGAGCACCCCGAGCACTGAGCACCCAGCACCCTGAGTACTGAGCACCCAGCACCAAGAGTACTGAGCAGCGAGCACCCCGAGCACTGAGCACCCAGCACCCTGTGTAATGAGCACCCAGCACCCTGAGTACTGAGCACCGAGCACCCCGAGTACTGAGCACCCAGCACCCTGAGCACTCAGCACCCAGCACAACGAGCACTGAGCACCCAGCACCCTGAGCACTGAGCACCCTGAGGACTGAGCACCCAGCACCCTGAGTACTGAGCACCCAGCACCCTGAGTACTGAGCACTGAGCACCCTGAGCACTGAGCACCCAGCACCCTGAGTACTGAGCACCCAGCAACCTGAGTACTGAGCACTCAGCAACCTGAGTACTGAGCACCGAGCACCCCGAGCACTGAGCACCCAGCACCCTGAGCACTGAGCACCCTGAGGACTGAGCACCCAGCACCCTGAGTACTGAGCACCCAGCACCCTGATTACTGAGCACCCAGCATCCTGAGTACTGAGCACCGATCACCCTGAGCACTGAGCATCCAGCACCCCGAGCACTGAGCACCCAGCACCCTGAGTACTGAGCACCCTGAGTACTGAGCACCCAGCACCCCGAGCACTGAGCACCCAGCACCCTGAGTACTGAGCACCCTGAGTGCTGAGCACCCAGCACCCTGAGTACTGAGCACCCAGCACCCTGAGCACTGAGCACCCAGCACCCTGAGTACTGAGCACCCAGCACCCTGAGTACTTAGCACCCAGCACCTGAGCACTGAGCACCCAGCACCCTGAGTTCTGAGCACCGAGCACCCTGAGTACTGAGCACCCAGCACCCTGAGTACTGAGCACCCAGCACCCTGAGTACTGAGCACCGAGCACCCCGAGTACTGAGCACCCAGCACCCTGAGCACTGAGCACCTGGCACCCCGAGCACTGAGCACCCAGCACCCTGAGTACTGAGCACCCAGCACCCTGAGTACTGAGCACTGAGCACCCTGAGCACTGAGCACCCAGCACCCTGAGTACTGAGCACCCAGCAACCTGAGTACTGAGCACTCAGAAACCTGAATACTGAGCACCGAGCACCCCGAACACTGAGCACCCAGCACCCTGAGCACTGAGCACCCTGAGGACTGAGCACCCAGCACCCTGAGTACTGAGCACCCAGCACCCTGAGTACTGAGCACCCAGCATTATGAGTACTGAGCACCGATCACCCTGAGCACTGAGCATCCAGCACCCCGAGCACTGAGCACCCAGCACCCTGAGTACTGAGCACCCTGAGTACTGAGCACCCAGCACCCCGAGCACTGAGCACCCAACACCCTGAGTACTGAGCACCCTGAGTGCTGAGAACCCAGCACCCTGAGTACTGAGCACCCAGCACCCTGAGCACTGAGCACCCAGCACCCTGAGTACTGAGCACCCAGCACCCTGAGTACTTAGCACCCAGCACCTGAGCACTGAGCACCCAGCACCCTGAGTTCTGAGCACCGAGCACCCTGAGTACTGAGCACCCAGCACCCTGAGTACTGAGCACCCAGCACCCTGAGTACTGAGCACCGAGCACCCCGAGTACTGAGTATCCAGCACCCTGAGCACTGAGCACCCAGCACCCCGAGCACTGAGCACCCAGCACCCTGAGTACTGAGCACCGAGCACCCCGAGCACTGAGCACCCAGCACCCTGAGCACTGAGCACCCAGCACCCTGAGTACTGAGCACCCAGCACCATGAGTACTGAGCACACAGCACACTGAGCACTGAGCATCCAGCAACCTGAGTACTGAGCACCCAGCACCCTGAGCACTGAGCACCCAGCACCCTGAGTACTGAGCACCGAGCACCCCGAGCACTGAGCACCCAGCACCCTGAGTACTGAGCACCCAGCACCAAAAGTACTGAGCACCGAGCATCCTGAGCACTGTGCACCGAGCACCCCGAGCACTGAGCACCCAGCACCCTGAGTACTGAGCACCCAGCACCAAGAGTACTGAGCAGCGAGCACCCCGAGCACTGAGCACCCAGCACCCTGTGTAATGAGCACCCAGCACCCTGAGTACTGAGCACCGAGCACCCCGAGTACTGAGCACCCAGCACCCTGAGCACTCAGCACCCAGCACACCGAGCACTGAGCACCCAGCACCCTGAGTACTGAGCTCCCAGCACCCCGAGCCCTGAGCACCCAGCACCCCGAGCACTGAGCACCCAGCACCCCGAGCACTGAGCACCCAGCACCCGTAGCACTGAGCACCCAGCACCCCGAGCAATGAGCACCCAGCACCCTGAGTACTGAGCTCCCAGCACCCCGAGCCCTGAGCACCCAGCGCCCCGAGCACTGAGCACCCAGCACCCCGAGCACTGAGCACCCAGCACCCGTAGCACTGAGCACCCAGCACCCCGAGCAATGAGCACCCAGCACCCTGAGTACTGAGCACCCAGCACCCCGAGTACTGAGCACCCAGCAACCTGAGCACCGAGCACCCAGCACCCCGAGCACTGAGCACCCAGCACCCTGAGCACTGAACACCCAGCATCCTGAGTACTGAGCACCGAGCACCCAGAGTACTGAGCACCCAGCACCCTGA
Source organism: Microtus oregoni (assembly GCF_018167655.1). Classification (NCBI taxonomy): domain Eukaryota; kingdom Metazoa; phylum Chordata; class Mammalia; order Rodentia; family Cricetidae; genus Microtus; species Microtus oregoni. The sequence goes on from NW_024543262.1 coordinate 1,251,804, forward strand.
GCACTGAGCACCGAGCACCCCGAGCACTGAGCACCCAGCACCCTGAGCAATGAGCACCCAGCACCCCGAGCACTGAGCACCCAGCACCCCGATCACTGAGCACCCAGCACCCCGAGCACTATGCACCCAGCACCCCGAGTACTCAGCACCCAGCACCCTGAGCACTGAGCACCCAGCACCCTGAGCACTGAGCACAAAGCACGCTGAGTACTGAGCACTGAACACCCTGAGCACTGAGCACAAAGCACTCTGAGTACTGAGCACTGAGCACCCTGAGTATTGAGCACTGAGCACCGAGCACCCTGAGTACTGAGCACCCTGAGGACTGAGCACCCAGCACCCTGAGTACTGAGCACCCAGCACCCAGAGCACTGAGCACCGAGCACCCTGAGTACTGAACACCCAGCACCCTGAACACTGAGCACTGAGCACTCAGCACCCTGAGCACTGAGCACTGAGCACCCAGCACCCCGAGCACTGAGCACCCAGCACCCTGAGCACCCAGCACCGTGAACACTGAGCACCCTGAGCACTGAGCACCCTGAGCACTGAGCACCCAGCACCCTGAGTACTGAGCTCCCAACACTCTAAGCACTGAGCACCCAGCACCCTGAGTACTGAGCACCCAGCACCCTGAGTACTGAGCACCCAGCACCCCGAGCACTGAGCACTGAGTAACCTGAGTACTGAGCACTGAGCACCCTTAGTACTGAGCACCGAGCAACCTGAGTACTGAGCACCCAGCACCCTGAGCACTGAGCACGGAGCACCCCGAGGACTGAGCACCCAGCACCGTGAGCACTGAGAACAAAGCACCTTGAGTACTGAGCACCGAGCACCCCGAGCACTGAGCACCCAGCACCCTGAGTAATGAGCACCCACCAACCCGAGCACAGAGCACCCAGCACCCTGAGTACTGAGCACCCAGCACCCTGAGTACTGAGCACTGAGCACCCTGAGCACTGAGCACCCAGCACCCTGAGTACTGAGCACCCAGCAACCTGAGTACTGAGCACTCAGCAACCTGAGTACTGAGCACCCAGCACCCTGAGCACTGAGCACCCTGAGGACTGAGCACCCAGCACCCTGAGTACTGAGCACCCAGCACCCTGAGTACTGAGCACTGAGCACCCTGAGCACTGAGCACCCAGCACCCTGAGTACTGAGCACCCAGCAACCTGAGTACTGAGCACTCAGCAACCTGAGTACTGAGCACCGAGCAACCCGAGCACTGAGCACCCAGCACACTGAGCACTGATCACCCTGAGGACTGAGCACCCAGCACCCTGAGTACTGAGCACCCAGCACCCTGAGTACTGAGCACCCAGCATCCTGAGTACTGAGCACCGATCACCCTGAGCACTGAGCATCCAGCACCCCGAGCACTGAGCACCCAGCACCCTGAGTACTGAGCACCCTGAGTACTGAGCACCCAGCACCCCGAGCACTGAGCACCCAGCACCCTGAGCACTGAGCACCCTGAGTGCTGAGCACCCAGCACCCTGAGTACTGAGCACCCAGCACCCTGAGCACTGAGCACCCAGCACCCTGAGTACTGAGCACCCAGCACCCTGAGTACTTAGCACCCAGCACCTGAGCACTGAGCACCCAGCACCCTGAGTTCTGAGCACCGAGCACCCTGAGTACTGAGCACCCAGCACCCTGAGTACTGAGCACCCATCACCCTGAGTACTGAGCACCGAGCACCCCGAGTACTGAGCACCCAGCACCCTGAGCACTGAGCACCCGGCACCCCGAGCACTGAGCACCCAGCACCCTGAGTACTGAGCACCCAGCACTCTGAGTACTGAGCACTGAGCACCCTGAGCACTGAGCACCCAGCACCCTGAGTACTGAGCACCCAGCAACCTGAGTACTGAGCACTCAGCAACCTGAGTACTGAGCACCGAGCACCCCGAGCACTGAGCACCCAGCACCCTGAGCACTGAGCACCCTGAGGACTGAGCACCCAGCACCCTGAGTACTGAGCACCCAGCACCCTGAGTACTGAGCACCCAGCATCCTGAGTACTGAGCACCGATCACCCTGAGCACTGAGCATCCAGCACCCCGAGCACTGAGCACCCAGCACCCTGAGTACTGAGCACCCTGAGTACTGAGCACCCAGCACCCCGAGCACTGAGCACCCAACACCCTGAGTACTGAGCACCCTGAGTGCTGAGCACCCAGCACCCTGAGTACTGAGCACCCAGCACCCTGAGCACTGAGCACCCAGCACCCTGAGTACTGAGCACCCAGCACCCCGAGCACTGAGCACCCAGCACCCTGAGCACCCAGCACCGTGAACACTGAGCACCCTGAGCACTGAGCACCCTGAGCACTGAGCACCCAGCACCCTGAGTACTGAGCTCCCAACACTCTAAGCACTGAGCACCCAGCACCCTGAGTACTGAGCACCCAGCACCCTGAGTACTGAGCACCCAGCACCCCGAGCACTGAGCACTGAGTAACCTGAGTACTGAGCACTGAGCACCCTTAGTACTGAGCACCGAGCAACCTGAGTACTGAGCACCCAGCACCCTGAGCACTGAGCACGGAACACCCCGAGGACTGAGCACCCAGCACCGTGAGCACTGAGAACAAAGCACCTTGAGTACTGAGCACCGAGCACCCCGAGCACTGAGCACCCAGCACCCTGAGTAATGAGCACCCACCAACCCGAGCACAGAGCACCCAGCACCCTGAGTACTGAGCACCCAGCACCCTGAGTACTGAGCACTGAGCACCCTGAGCACTGAGCACCCAGCACCCTGAGTACTGAGCACCCAGCAACCTGAGTACTGAGCACTCAGCAACCTGAGTACTGAGCACCCAGCACCCTGAGCACTGAGCACCCTGAGGACTGAGCACCCAGCACCCTGAGTACTGAGCACCCAGCACCCTGAGTACTGAGCACTGAGCACCCTGAGCACTGAGCACCCAGCACCCTGAGTACTGAGCACCCAGCAACCTGAGTACTGAGCACTCAGCAACCTGAGTACTGAGCACCGAGCACCCCGAGCACTGAGCACCCAGCACACTGAGCACTGAGCACCCTGAGGACTGAGCACCCAGCACCCTGAGTACTGAGCACCCAGCACCCTGAGTACTGAGCACCCAGCATCCTGAGTACTGAGCACCGATCACCCTGAGCACTGAGCATCCAGCACCCCGAGCACTGAGCACCCAGCACCCTGAGTACTGAGCACCCTGAGTACTGAGCACCCAGCACCCCGAGCACTGAGCACCCAGCACCCTGAGCACTGAGCACCCTGAGTGCTGAGCACCCAGCACCCTGAGTACTGAGCACCCAGCACCCTGAGCACTGAGCACCCAGCACCCTGAGTACTGAGCACCCAGCACCCTGAGTACTTAGCACCCAGCACCTGAGCACTGAGCACCCAGCACCCTGAGTTCTGAGCACCGAGCACCCTGAGTACTGAGCACCCAGCACCCTGAGTACTGAGCACCCATCACCCTGAGTACTGAGCACCGAGCACCCCGAGTACTGAGCACCCAGCACCCTGAGCACTGAGCACCCGGCACCCCGAGCACTGAGCACCCAGCACCCTGAGTACTGAGCACCCAGCACCCTGAGTACTGAGAACTGAGCACCCTGAGCACTGAGCACCCAGCACCCTGAGTACTGAGCACCCAGCAACCTGAGTACTGAGCACTCAGCAACCTGAGTACTGAGCACCGAGCACCCCGAGCACTGAGCACCCAGCACCCTGAGCACTGAGCACCCTGAGGACTGAGCACCCAGCACCCTGAGTACTGAGCACCCAGCACCCTGAGTACTGAGCACCCAGCATCCTGAGTACTGAGCACCGATCACCCTGAGCACTGAGCATCCAGCACCCCGAGCACTGAGCACCCAGCACCCTGAGTACTGAGCACCCTGAGTACTGAGCACCCAGCACCCCGAGCACTGAGCACCCAACACCCTGAGTACTGAGCACCCTGAGTGCTGAGCACCCAGCACCCTGAGTACTGAGCACCCAGCACCCTGAGCACTGAGCACCCAGCACCCTGAGTACTGAGCACACAGCACCCTGAGTACTTAGCACCCAGCACCTGAGCACTGAGCACCCAGCACCCTGAGTTCTGAGCACCGAGCACCATGAGTACTGAGCACCCAGCACCCTGAGTACTGAGCACCCAGCACCCTGTGTACTGAGCACCGAGCACCCCGAGTACTGAGTACCCAGCACCCTGAGCACTGAGCACCCAGCACCCTGAGTACTGAGCACCGAGCACCCTGAGCACTGAGCACCCAGCACCCTGAGCACTGAGCACCCAGCACCCTGAGTACTGAGCACCCAGCACCATGAGTACTGAGCACACAGCACCCTGAGCACTGAGCACCCAGCAACCTGAGTACTGAGCACCCAGCACCCTGAGCACTGAGCACCCAGCACCCTGAGTACTGAGCACCGAGCACCCCGAGCACTGAGCACCCAGCACCCTGAGTACTGAGCACCCAGCACCAAAAGTACTGAGCACCGAGCATCCTGAGCACTGAGCACCGAGCACCCCGAGCACTGAGCACCCAGCACCCTGAGTACTGAGCACCCAGCACCAAGAGTACTGAGCAGCGAGCACCCCGAGCACTGAGCACCCAGAACCCTGTGTAATGAGCACCCAGCACCCTGAGTACTGAGCACCGAGCACCCCGAGTACTGAGCACCCAGCACCCCGAGCACTGAGCACCCAGCACCCTGAGTAATGAGCACCCACCAACCCGAGCACAGAGCACCCAGCACCCTGAGTACTGAGCACCCAGAACACTGAGTACTGAGCACTGAGCACCCTGAGCACTGAGCACCCAGCACCCTGAGTACTGAGCACCCAGCAACCTGAGTACTGAGCACTCAGCAACCTGAGCACTGAGCACCCAGCACCCTGAGCACTGAGCACCCTGAGGACTGAGCACCCAGCACCCTGAGTACTGAGCACCCAGCACCCTGAGTACTGAGCACCCAGCATCCTGAGTACTGAGCACCGATCACCCTGAGCACTGAGCATCCAGCACCCCGAGCACTGAGCACCCAGCACCCTGAGTACTGAGCACCCTGAGTACTGAGCACCCAGCACCCCGAGCACTGAGCACCCAGCACCCTGAGTACTGAGCACCCTGAGTGCTGAGCACCCAGCACCCTGAGTACTGAGCACCCAGCACCCTGAGCACTGAGCACCCAGCACCCTGAGTACTGAGCACCCAGCAACCTGAGTACTTAGCACCCAGCACCTGAGCACTGAGCACCCAGCACCCTGAGTTCTGAGCACCGAGCACCCTGAGTACTGAGCACCCAGCACCCTGAGTACTGAGCACCCAGCACCCTGAGTACTGAGCACCGAGCACCCCGAGTACTGAGCACCCAGCAGCCCGAGTACTGAGCACCCAGCACCCTGAGCACTCAGCACCCAGCACACCGAGCACTGAGCACCCAGCACCCTGAGTACTGAGCTCCCAGCACCCCGAGCCCTGAGCACCCAGCGCCCCGAGCACTGAGCACCCAGCACCCCGAGCACTGAGCACCCAGCACCGGTAGCACTGAGCACCCAGCACCCCGAGCAATGAGCACCCAGCACCCTGAGTACTGAGCACCCAGCACCCCGAGTACTGAGCACCCAGCAACCTGAGCACGGAGCACCCAGCACCCCGAGCACTGAGCACCCAGCATCCTGAGCACTGAACACCCAGCACCCTGAGTACTGAGCACCGAGCACCCCGAGTACTGAGCACCCAGCACCCCGAGCACTGAGCACCGAGCACCCCGAGCACTGAGCACCCAGCACCCTGAGCAATGAGCACCCAGCACCCCGAGCACTGAGCACCCAGCACCCCGAGCACTGAGCACCCAGCACCCCGAGCACTGAGCACCCAGCACCCCGAGTACTCAGCACCCAGCACCCTGACCACTGAGCACCCAGCACCCTGAGCACTGAGCACAAAGCACGCTGAGTACTGAGCACTGAACACCCTGAGCACTGAGCACAAAGCACTCTGAGTACTGAGCACTGAGCACCCTGAGTACTGAGCACTGAGCACCGAGCACCCTGAGTACTGAGCACCCTGAGGACTGAGCACCCAGCACCCTGAGTACTGAGCACCCAGCACCCAGAGCACTGAGCACCGAGCACCCTGAGTACTGAACACCCAGCAACCTGAGCACTGAGCACTCAGCACCCTGAGCACTGAGCACTGAGCACCCAGCACCCCGAGCACTGAGCACCCAGCACCCTGAGTACTGAGCTCCCAACACTCTAAGCACTGAGCACCCAGGACGCTGAGTACTGAGCACTGAGCACCCAGCACCCTGAGTACTGAGCACCCAGCACCCTGAGTACTGAGCACCCAGCACCCCGAGCACTGAGCACTGAGCAACCTGAGTACTGAGCACTGAGCACCCTTAGTACTGAGCACCGAGCACCCTGAGTACTGAGCACCCAGCACCCTGAGCACTGAGCACGGAGCACCCCGAGGACTGAGCACCCAGCACCGTGAGCACTGAGAACCCAGCACCTTGGGTACTGAGCACCGAGCACCCCGAGCACTGAGCACCCAGCACCCTGAGTAATGAGCACCCACCAACCCGAGCACAGAGCACCCAGCACCCTGAGTACTGAACAACCAGCACCCTGAGTACTGAGCACTGAGCACCCTGAGCACTGAGCACCCAGCACCCTGAGTACTGAGCACCCAGCAACCTGAGTACTGAGCACTCAGCAACCTGAGTACTGAGCACCCAGCACCCTGAGCACTGAGTACCCTGAGGACTGAGCACCCAGCACCCTGAGTACTGAGCACCCAGCACCCTGAGTACTGAGCACTGAGCACCCTGAGCACTGAGCACCAAGCACCCTGAGTACTGAGCACCCAGCAACCTGAGTACTGAGCACTCAGCAACCTGAGTACTGAGCACCGAGCACCCCGAGCACTGAGCACCCAGCACCCTGAGCACTGAGCACCCTGAGGACTGAGCACCCAGCACCCTGAGTACTGAGCACCTAGCACCCTGAGTACTGAGCACCCAGCATCCTGAGTACTGAGCACCGATCACCCTGAGCACTGAGCATCCAGCACCCCGAGCACTGAGCACCCAGCACCCTGAGTACTGAGCACCCTGAGTACTGAGCACCCAGCACCCCGAGCACTGAGCACCCAGCACCCTGAGTACTGAGCACCCTGAGTGCTGAGCACCCAGCACCCTGAGTACTGAGCACCCAGCACCCTGAGCACTGAGCACCCAGCACCCTGAGTACTGAGCACCCAGCACCCTGAGTACTTAGCACCCAGCACCTGAGCACTGAGCACCCAGCACCCTGAGTTCTGAGCACCGAGCACCCTGAGTACTGAGCACCCAGCACCCTGAGTACTGAGCACCCAGCACCCTGAGAACTGAGCACCGAGCACCCCGAGTACTGAGCACCCAGCACCCTGAGCACTGAGCACCCGGCACCCCGAGCACTGAGCACCCAGCACCCTGAGTACTGAGCACCCAGCACCCTGAGTACTGAGCACTGAGCACCCTGAGCACTGAGCACCCAGCACCCTGAGTACTGAGCACCCAGCAACCTGAGTACTGAGCACTCAGCAACCTGAGTACTGAGCACCGAGCACCCCGAGCACTGAGCACCCAGCACCCTGAGCACTGAGCACCCTGAGGACTGAGCACCCAGCACCCTGAGTACTGAACACCCAGCACCCCGAGCACTGAGCACTGAGCAACCTGAGTACTGAGCACTGAGCACCCTTAGTACTGAGCACCGAGCACCCTGGGTACTGAGCACCCAGCACCCTGAGCACTGAGCACGGAGCACCCCGAGGACTGAGCACCCAGCACCGTGAGCACTGAGAACCCAGCACCTTGAGTACTGAGCACCGAGCACCCCGAGCACTGAGCACCCAGCACCCTGAGTAATGAGCACCCACCAACCCGAGCACAGAGCACCCAGCACCCTGAGTACTGAGCACCCAGCACCCTGAGTACTGAGCACTGAGCACCCTGAGCACTGAGCACCCAGCACCCTGAGTACTGAGCACCCAGCAACCTGAGTACTGAGCACTCAGCAACCTGAGCACTGAGCACCCAGCACCCTGAGCACTGAGCACCCTGAGGACTGAGCACCCAGCACCCTGAGTACTGAGCACCCAGCACCCTGAGTACTGAGCACTGAGCACCCTGAGCACTGAGCACCCAGCACCCTGAGTACTGAGCACCCAGCAACCTGAGTACTGAGCACTCAGCAACCTGAGTACTGAGCACCGAGCACCCCGAGCACTGAGCACCCAGCACCCTGAGCACTGAGCACCCTGAGGACTGAGCACCCAGCACCCTGAGTACTGAGCACCCAGCACCCTGAGTACTGAGCACCCAGCATCCTGAGTACTGAGCACCGATCACCCTGAGCACTGAGCATCCAGCACCCCGAGCACTGAGCACCCAGCACCCTGAGTACTGAGCACCCTGAGTACTGAGCACCCAGCACCCCGAGCACTGAGCACCCAGCACCCTGAGTACTGAGCACCCTGAGTGCTGAGCACCCAGCACCCTGAGTACTGAGCACCCAGCACACTGAGCACTGAGCACCCAGCACCCTGAGTACTGAGCACCCAGCACCCTGAGTACTTAGCACCCAGCACCTGAGCACTGAGCACCCAGCACCCTGAGTTCTGAGCACCGAGCACCCTGAGTACTGAGCACCCAGCACCCTGAGTACTGAGCACCCAGCACCCTGAGTACTGAGCACCGAGCACCCCGAGTACTGAGCACCCAGCACCCCGAGTACTGAGCACCCAGCACCCTGAGCACTCAGCACCCAGCACACCGAGCACTGAGCACCCAGCACCCTGAGTACTGAGCTCCCAGCACCCCGAGCCCTGAGCACCCAGCACCCCGAGCACTGAGCACCCAGCACCCCGAGCACTGAGCACCCAGCACCGGTAGCACTGAGCACCCAGCACCCCGAGCAATGAGCACCCAGCACCCTGAGTACTGAGCACCCAGCACCCCGAGTACTGAGCACCCAGCAACCTGAGCACCGAGCACCCAGCACCCCGAGCACTGAGCACCCAGCATCCTGAGCACTGAACACCCAGCACCCTGAGTACTGAGCACCGAGCACCCCGAGTACTGAGCACCCACCACCCCGAGCACTGAGCACCGAGCACCCCGAGCACTGAGCACCCAGCACCCTGAGCAATGAGCACCCAGCACCCCGAGCACTGAGCACCCAGCACCCCGAATACTGAGCACCCAGCACCCCGAGCACTGAGCACCCAGCACCCCGAGCACTATGCACCCAGCACCCCGAGCACTATGCACCCAGCACCCTGACCACTGAGCACCCAGCACCCTGAGCACTGAGTACAAAGCACGCTGAGTACTGAGCACTGAACACCCTGAGCACTGAGCACAAAGCACTCTGAGTACTGAGCACTGAGCACCCTGAGTACTGAGCACTGAGCACCGAGCACCCTGAGTACTGAGCACCCTGAGGACTGAGCACCCAGCACCCTGAGTACTGAGCACCCAGCACCCAGAGCACTGAGCACCGAGCACCCTGAGTACTGAACACCCAGCAACCTGAGCACTGAGCACTCAGCACCCTGAGCACTGAGCACTGAGCACCCAGCACCCCGAGCACTGAGCACCCAGCACCCTGAGTACTGAGCTCCCAACACTCTAAGCACTGAGCACCCAGGACGCTGAGTACTGAGCACTAAGCACCCAGCACCCTGAGTACTGAGCACCCAGCACCCTGAGTACTGAGCACCCAGCACCCCGAGCACTGAGCACTGAGCAACCTGAGTACTGAGCACTGAGCACCCTTAGTACTGAGCACCGAGCACCCTGAGTACTGAGCACCCAGCACCCTGAGCACTGAGCACGGAGCACCCCGAGGACTGAGCACCCAGCACCGTGAGCACTGAGAACCCTGCACCTTGAGTACTGAGCACCGAGCACCCCGAGCACTGAGCACCCAGCACCCTGAGTAATGAGCACCCACCAACCCGAGCACAGAGCACCCAGCACCCTGAGTACTGAACAACCAGCACCCTGAGTACTGAGCACTGAGCACCCTGAGCACTGAGCACCCAGCACCCTGAGTACTGAGCACCCAGCAACCTGAGTACTGAGCACTCAGCAACCTGAGTACTGAGCACCCAGCACCCTGAGCACTGAGTACCCTGAGGACTGAGCACCCAGCACCCTGAGTACTGAGCACCCAGCACCCTGAGTACTGAGCACTGAGCACCCTGAGCACTGAGCACCCAGCACACTGAGTACTGAGCACCCAGCAACCTGAGTACTGAGCACTCAGCAACCTGAGTACTGAGCACCGAGCACCCCGAGCACTGAGCACCCAGCACCCTGAGCACTGAGCACCCTGAGGACTGAGCACCCAGCACCCTGAGTACTGAGCACCTAGCACCCTGAGTACTGAGCACCCAGCATCCTGAGTACTGAGCACCGATCACCCTGAGCACTGAGCATCCAGCACCCCGAGCACTGAGCACCCAGCACCCTGAGTACTGAGCACCCTGAGTACTGAGCACCCAGCACCCCGAGCACTGAGCACCCAGCACCCTGAGTACTGAGCACCCTGAGTGCTGAGCACCCAGCACCCTGAGTACTGAGCACCCAGCACCCTGAGCACTGAGCACCCAGCACCCTGAGTACTGAGCACCCAGCACCCTGAGTACTTAGCACCCAGCACCTGAGCACTGAGCACCCAGCACCCTGAGTTCTGAGCACCGAGCACCCTGAGTACTGAGCACCCAGCACCCTGAGTACTGAGCACCCAGCACCCTGAGAACTGAGCACCGAGCACCCCGAGTACTGAGCACCCAGCACCCTGAGCACTGAGCACCCGGCACCCCGAGCACTGAGCACCCAGCACCCTGAGTACTGAGCACCCAGCACCCTGAGTACTGAGCACTGAGCACCCTGAGCACTGAGCACTGAGCACCCAGCACCCTGAGTACTGAGCACCCAGCAACCTGAGTACTGAGCACTCAGCAACCTGAGTACTGAGCACCGAGCACCCCGAGCACTGAGCACCCAGCACCCTGAGCACTGAGCACCCTGAGGACTGAGCACCCAGCACCCTGAGTACTGAGCACCCAGCACCCTGAGTACTGAGCACCCAGCATCCTGAGTACTGAGCACCGATCACCCTGAGCACTGAGCATCCAGCACCCCGAGCACTGAGCACCCAGCACCCTGAGTACTGAGCACCCTGAGTACTGAGCACCCAGCACCCCGAGCACTGAGCACCCAACACCCTGAGTACTGAGCACCCTGAGTGCTGAGCACCCAGCACCCTGAGTACTGAGCACCCAGCACCCTGAGCACTGAGCACCCAGCACCCGAGTACTGAGCACCCAGCACCCTGAGTACTTAGCACCCAGCACCTGAGCACTGAGCACCCAGCACCCTGAGTTCTGAGCACCGAGCACCCTGAGTACTGAGCACCCAGCACCCTGAGTACTGAGCACCGAGCACCCCGAGTACTGAGTACCCAGCACCCTGAGCACTGAGCACCCAGCACCCCGAGCACTGAGCACCCAGCACCCTGAGTACTGAGCACCGAGCACCCTGAGCACTGAGCACCCAGCACCCTGAGCACTGAGCACCCAGCACCCTGAGTACTGAGCACCCAGCACCATGAGTACTGAGCACACAGCACCCTGAGCACTGAGCACCCAGCAACCTGAGTACTGAGCACCCAGCACCCTGAGCACTGAGCACCCAGCACCCTGAGTACTGAGCACCGAGCACCCCGAGCACTGAGCACCCAGCACCCTGAGTACTGAGCACCCAGCACCAAAAGTACTGAGCACCGAGCATCCTGAGCAATGAGCACCGAGCACCCCGAGCACTGAGCACCCAGCACCCTGAGTACTGAGCACCCAGCACCAAGAGTACTGAGCAGCGAGCACCCCGAGCACTGAGCACCCAGCACCCTGTGTAATGAGCACCCAGCACCCTGAGTACTGAGCACCGAGCACCCCGAGTACTGAGCACCCAGCACCCTGAGCACTCAGCACCCAGCACACCGAGCACTGAGCACCCAGCACCCTGAGTACTGAGCTCCCAGCACCCCGAGCCCTGAACACCCAGCGCCCCGAGCACTGAGCATCCAGCACCCCGAGCACTGAGCACCCAGCACCCTGAGTACTGAGCACCCAGCATCCTGAGTACTGAGCACCGATCACCCTGAGCACTGAGCATCCAGCACCCCGAGCACTGAGCACCCAGCACCCTGAGTACTGAGCACCCTGAGTACTGAGCACCCAGCACCCCGAGCACTGAGCACCCAGCACCCTGAGTACTGAGCACCCTGAGTGCTGAGCACACAGCACCCTGAGTACTGAGCACCCAGCACCCTGAGCACTGAGCACCCAGCACCCTGAGTACTGAGCACCCAGCACCCTGAGTACTTAGCACCCAGCACCTGAGCACTGAGCACCCAGCACCCTGAGTTCTGAGCACCGAGCACCCTGAGTACTGAGCACCCAGCACCCTGAGTACTGAGCACCCAGCACCCTGAGTACTGAGCACCGAGCACCCCGAGTACTGAGCACCCAGCACCCCGAGTACTGAGCACCCAGCACCCTGAGCACTCAGCACCCAGCACACCGAGCACTGAGCACCCAGCACCCTGAGTACTGAGCTCCCAGCACCCCGAGCCCTGAGCACCCAGCACCCCGAGCACTGAGCACCCAGCACCCCGAGCACTGAGCACCCAGCACCGGTAGCACTGAGCACCCAGCACCCCGAGCACTATGCACCCAGCACCCTGACCACTGAGCACCCAGCACCCTGAGCACTGAGCACAAAGCACGCTGAGTACTGAGCACTGAACACCCTGAGCACTGAGCACAAAGCACTCTGAGTACTGAGCACTGAGCACCCTGAGTACTGAGCACTGAGCACCGAGCACCCTGAGGACTGAGCACCCTGAGGACTGAGCACCCAGCACCCTGAGTACTGAGCACCCAGCACCCAGAGCACTGAGCACCGAGCACCCTGAGTACTGAACACCCAGCAACCTGAGCACTGAGCACTCAGCACCCTGAGCACTGAGCACTGAGCACCCAGCACCCCGAGCACTGAGCACCCAGCACCCTGAGTACTGAGCTCCCAACACTCTAAGCACTGAGCACCCAGGACGCTGAGTACTGAGCACTGAGCACCCAGCACCCTGAGTACTGAGCACCCAGCACCCTGAGTACTGAGCACCCAGCACCCCGAGCACTGAGCACTGAGCAACCTGAGTACTGAGCACTGAGCACCCTTAGTACTGAGCACCGAGCACCCTGAGTACTGAGCACCCAGCACCCTGAGCACTGAGCACGGAGCACCCCGAGGACTGAGCACCCAGCACCGTGAGCACTGAGAACCCAGCACCTTGAGTACTGAGCACCGAGCACCCCGAGCACTGAGCACCCAGCACCCTGAGTAATGAGCACCCACCAACCCGAGCACAGAGCACCCAGCACCCTGAGTACTGAACAACCAGCACCCTGAGTACTGAGCACTGAGCACCCTGAGCACTGAGCACCCAGCACCCTGAGTACTGAGCACCCAGCAACCTGAGTACTGAGCACTCAGCAACCTGAGTACTGAGCACCCAGCACCCTGAGCACTGAGTACCCTGAGGACTGAGCACCCAGCACCCTGAGTACTGAGCACCCAGCACCCTGAGTACTGAGCACTGAGCACCCTGAGCACTGAGCACCCAGCACACTGAGTACTGAGCACCCAGCAACCTGAGTACTGAGCACTCAGCAACCTGAGTACTGAGCACCGAGCACCCCGAGCACTGAGCACCCAGCACCCTGAGCACTGAGCACCCTGAGGACTGAGCACCCAGCACCCTGAGTACTGAGCACCTAGCACCCTGAGTACTGAGCACCCAGCATCCTGAGTACTGAGCACCGATCACCCTGAGCACTGAGCATCCAGCACCCCGAGCACTGAGCACCCAGCACCCCGAGCACTGAGCACCCAACACCCTGAGTACTGAGCACCCTGAGTGCTGAGCACCCAGCACCCTGAGTACTGAGCACCCAGCACCCTGAGCACTGAGCACCCAGCACCCGAGTACTGAGCACCCAGCACCCTGAGTACTTAGCACCCAGCACCTGAGCACTGAGCACCCAGCACCCTGAGTTCTGAGCACCGAGCACCCTGAGTACTGAGCACCCAGCACCCTGAGTACTGAGCACCGAGCACCCCGAGTACTGAGTACCCAGCACCCTGAGCACTGAGCACCCAGCACCCCGAGCACTGAGCACCCAGCACCCTGAGTACTGAGCACCGAGCACCCTGAGCACTGAGCACCCAGCACCCTGAGCACTGAGCACCCAGCACCCTGAGTACTGAGCACCCAGCACCATGAGTACTGAGCACACAGCACCCTGAGCACTGAGCACCCAGCAACCTGAGTACTGAGCACCCAGCACCCTGAGCACTGAGCACCCAGCACCCTGAGTACTGAGCACCGAGCACCCCGAGCACTGAGCACCCAGCACCCTGAGTACTGAGCACCCAGCACCAAAAGTACTGAGCACCGAGCATCCTGAGCAATGAGCACCGAGCACCCCGAGCACTGAGCACCCAGCACCCTGAGTACTGAGCACCCAGCACCAAGAGTACTGAGCAGCGAGCACCCCGAGCACTGAGCACCCAGCACCCTGTGTAATGAGCACCCAGCACCCTGAGTACTGAGCACCGAGCACCCCGAGTACTGAGCACCCAGCACCCTGAGCACTCAGCACCCAGCACACCGAGCACTGAGCACCCAGCACCCTGAGTACTGAGCTCCCAGCACCCCGAGCCCTGAACACCCAGCGCCCCGAGCACTGAGCATCCAGCACCCCGAGCACTGAGCACCCAGCACCCTGAGTACTGAGCACCCAGCATCCTGAGTACTGAGCACCGATCACCCTGAGCACTGAGCATCCAGCACCCCGAGCACTGAGCACCCAGCACCCTGAGTACTGAGCACCCTGAGTACTGAGCACCCAGCACCCCGAGCACTGAGCACCCAGCACCCTGAGTACTGAGCACCCTGAGTGCTGAGCACACAGCACCCTGAGTACTGAGCACCCAGCACCCTGAGCACTGAGCACCCAGCACCCTGAGTACTGAGCACCCAGCACCCTGAGTACTTAGCACCCAGCACCTGAGCACTGAGCACCCAGCACCCTGAGTTCTGAGCACCGAGCACCCTGAGTACTGAGCACCCAGCACCCTGAGTACTGAGCACCCAGCACCCTGAGTACTGAGCACCGAGCACCCCGAGTACTGAGCACCCAGCACCCCGAGTACTGAGCACCCAGCACCCTGAGCACTCAGCACCCAGCACACCGAGCACTGAGCACCCAGCACCCTGAGTACTGAGCTCCCAGCACCCCGAGCCCTGAGCACCCAGCACCCCGAGCACTGAGCACCCAGCACCCCGAGCACTGAGCACCCAGCACCGGTAGCACTGAGCACCCAGCACCCCGAGCACTATGCACCCAGCACCCTGACCACTGAGCACCCAGCACCCTGAGCACTGAGCACAAAGCACGCTGAGTACTGAGCACTGAACACCCTGAGCACTGAGCACAAAGCACTCTGAGTACTGAGCACTGAGCACCCTGAGTACTGAGCACTGAGCACCGAGCACCCTGAGGACTGAGCACCCTGAGGACTGAGCACCCAGCACCCTGAGTACTGAGCACCCAGCACCCAGAGCACTGAGCACCGAGCACCCTGAGTACTGAACACCCAGCAACCTGAGCACTGAGCACTCAGCACCCTGAGCACTGAGCACTGAGCACCCAGCACCCCGAGCACTGAGCACCCAGCACCCTGAGTACTGAGCTCCCAACACTCTAAGCACTGAGCACCCAGGACGCTGAGTACTGAGCACTGAGCACCCAGCACCCTGAGTACTGAGCACCCAGCACCCTGAGTACTGAGCACCCAGCACCCCGAGCACTGAGCACTGAGCAACCTGAGTACTGAGCACTGAGCACCCTTAGTACTGAGCACCGAGCACCCTGAGTACTGAGCACCCAGCACCCTGAGCACTGAGCACGGAGCACCCCGAGGACTGAGCACCCAGCACCGTGAGCACTGAGAACCCAGCACCTTGAGTACTGAGCACCGAGCACCCCGAGCACTGAGCACCCAGCACCCTGAGTAATGAGCACCCACCAACCCGAGCACAGAGCACCCAGCACCCTGAGTACTGAACAACCAGCACCCTGAGTACTGAGCACTGAGCACCCTGAGCACTGAGCACCCAGCACCCTGAGTACTGAGCACCCAGCAACCTGAGTACTGAGCACTCAGCAACCTGAGTACTGAGCACCCAGCACCCTGAGCACTGAGTACCCTGAGGACTGAGCACCCAGCACCCTGAGTACTGAGCACCCAGCACCCTGAGTACTGAGCACTGAGCACCCTGAGCACTGAGCACCCAGCACACTGAGTACTGAGCACCCAGCAACCTGAGTACTGAGCACTCAGCAACCTGAGTACTGAGCACCGAGCACCCCGAGCACTGAGCACCCAGCACCCTGAGCACTGAGCACCCTGAGGACTGAGCACCCAGCACCCTGAGTACTGAGCACCTAGCACCCTGAGTACTGAGCACCCAGCATCCTGAGTACTGAGCACCGATCACCCTGAGCACTGAGCATCCAGCACCCCGAGCACTGAGCACCCAGCACCCTGAGTACTGAGCACCCTGAGTACTGAGCACCCAGCACCCCGAGCACTGAGCACCCAGCACCCTGAGTACTGAGCACCCTGAGTGCTGAGCACCCAGCACCCTGAGTACTGAGCACCCAGCACCCTGAGCACTGAGCACCCAGCAACCTGAGTACTGAGCACCCAGCACCCTGAGTACTTAGCACCCTGCACCTGAGCACTGAGCACCCAGCACCCTGAGTTCTGAGCACCGAGCACCCTGAGTACTGAGCACCCAGCACCCTGAGTACTGAGCACCCAGCACCCTGAGAACTGAGCACCGAGCACCCCGAGTACTGAGCACCCAGCACCCTGAGCACTGAGCACCCGGCACCCCGAGCACTGAGCACCCAGCACCCTGAGTACTGAGCACCCAGCACCCTGAGTACTGAGCACTGAGCACCCTGAGCACTGAGCACCCAGCACCCTGAGTACTGAGCACCCAGCAACCTGAGTACTGAGCACTCAGCAACCTGAGTACTGAGCACCGAGCAATCCGAGCACTGAGCACCCAGCACCCTGAGCACTGAGCACCCTGAGGACTGAGCACCCAGCACCCTGAGTACTGAGCACCCAGCACCCTGAGTACTGAGCACCCAGCATCCTGAGTACTGAGCACCGATCACCCTGAGCACTGAGCATCCAGCACCCCGAGCACTGAGCACCCAGCACCCTGAGTACTGAGCACCCTGAGTACTGAGCACCCAGCACCCCGAGCACTGAGCACCCAACACCCTGAGTACTGAGCACCCTGAGTGCTGAGCACCCAGCACCCTGAGTACTGAGCACCCAGCACCCTGAGCACTGAGCACCCAGCACCCGAGTACTGAGCACCCAGCACCCTGAGTACTTAGCACCCAGCACCTGAGCACTGAGCACCCAGCACCCTGAGTTCTGAGCACCGAGCACCCTGAGTACTGAGCACCCAGCACCCTGAGTACTGAGCACCGAGCACCCCGAGTACTGAGTACCCAGCACCCTGAGCACTGAGCACCCAGCACCCCGAGCACTGAGCACCCAGCACCCTGAGTACTGAGCACCGAGCACCCTGAGCACTGAGCACCCAGCACCCTGAGCACTGAGCACCCAGCACCCTGAGTACTGAGCACCCAGCACCATGAGTACTGAGCACACAGCACCCTGAGCACTGAGCACCCAGCAACCTGAGTACTGAGCACCCAGCACCCTGAGCACTGAGCACCCAGCACCCTGAGTACTGAGCACCGAGCACCCCGAGCACTGAGCACCCAGCACCCTGAGTACTGAGCACCCAGCACCAAAAGTACTGAGCACCGAGCATCCTGAGCACTGAGCACCGAGCACCCTGAGCACTGAGCACCCAGCACCCTGTGTACTGAGCACCCAGCACCAAGAGTACTGAGCAGCGAGCACCCCGAGCACTGAGCACCCAGCACCCTGTGTAATGAGCACCCAGCACCCTGAGTACTGAGCACCGAGCACCCCGAGTACTGAGCACCCAGCACCCTGAGCACTCAGCACCCAGCACACCGAGCACTGAGCACCCAGCACCCTGAGTACTGAGCTCCCAGCACCCCGAGCCCTGAACACCCAGCGACCCGAGCACTGAGCATCCAGCACCCCGAGCACTGAGCACCCAGCACCCTGAGTACTGAGCACCCAGCATCCTGAGTACTGAGCACCGATCACCCTGAGCACTGAGCATCCAGCACCCCGAGCACTGAGCACCCAGCACCCTGAGTACTGAGCACCCTGAGTACAGAGCACCCAGCACCCCGAGCACTGAGCACCCAGCACCCTGAGTACTGAGCACCCTGAGTGCTGAGCACCCAGCACCCTGAGCACTGAGCACCCAGCACCCTGAGTACTGAGCACCCAGCACCCTGAGTACTTAGCACCCAGCACCTGAGCACTGAGCACCCAGCACCCTGAGTTCTGAGCACCGAGCACCCTGAGTACTGAGCACCCAGCACCCTGAGTACTGAGCACCCAGCACCCTGAGTACTGAGCACCGAGCACCCCGAGTACTGAGCACCCAGCACCCTGAGCACTGAGCACCCGGCACCCCGAGCACTGAGCACCCAGCACCCTGAGTACTGAGCACCCAGCACCCTGAGTACTGAGCACTGAGCACCCTGAGCACTGAGCACCCAGCACCCTGAGTTCTGAGCACCGAGCACCCTGAGTACTGAGCACGCAGCACCCTGAGTACTGAGCACCCAGCACCCTGAGTACTGAGCACCGAGCACCCCGAGTACTGAGTACCCAGCACCCTGAGCACTGAGCACCCAGCACCCCGAGCACTGAGCACCCAGCACCCTGAGTACTGAGCACCGAGCACCCTGAGCACTGAGCACCCAGCACCCTGAGCACTGAGCACCCAGCACCCTGAGTACTGAGCACCCAGCACCATGAGTACTGAGCACACAGCACCCTGAGCACTGAGCACCCAGCAACCTGAGTACTGAGCACCCAGCACCCTGAGCACTGAGCACCCAGCACCCTGAGTACTGAGCACCGAGCACCCCGAGCACTGAGCACCCAGCACCCTGAGTACTGAGCACCCAGCACCAAAATACTGAGCACCGAGCATCCTGAGCACTGAGCACCGAGCACCCCGAGCACTGAGCACCCAGCACCCTGAGTACTGAGCACCCAGCACCAAGAGTACTGAGCAGCGAGCACCCCGAGCACTGAGCACCCAGCACCCTGTGTAATGAGCACCCAGCACCCTGAGTACTGAGCACCGAGCACCCCGAGTACTGAGCACCCAGCACCCTGAGCACTCAGCACCCAGCACACCGAGCACTGAGCACCCAGCACCCTGAGTACTGAGCTCCCAGCACCCCAAGCCCTGAGCACCCAGCGCCCCGAGCACTGAGCACCCAGCACCCCGAGCACTGAGCACCCAGCACCCTGAGAACTGAGCACACAGCACCCCGAGTACTGAGCACCCAGCAACCTGAGCACCGAGCACCCAGCACCCCGAGCACTGAGCACCCAGCACCCTGAGCACTGAACACCCAGCACCCTGAGTACTGAGCACCGAGCACCCCGAGTACTGAGCACCCAGCACCCCGAGCACTGAGCACCGAGCACCCCGAGCACTGAGCACCCAGCACCCTGAGCAATGAGCACCCAGCACCCCGAGCACTGAGCACCCAGCACCCCGAGCACTGAGCACCCAGCACCCCGAGCACTGAGCACCCAGCACCCCGAGCACTATGCACCCAGCACCCCGAGTACTCAGCACCCAGCACCCTGAGCACTGAGCACCCAGCACCCTGAGCACTGAGCACAAAGCACGCTGAGTACTGAGCACTGAACACCCTGAGCACTGAGCACAAAGCACTCTGACTACTGAGCACTGAGCACCCTGAGTACTGAGCACTGAGCACCGAGCACCCTGAGTACTGAGCACCCTGAGGACTGAGCACCCAGCACCCTGAGTACTGAGCACCCAGCACCCAGAGCACTGAGCACCGAGCACCCTGAGTACTGAACACCCAGCACCCTGAGCACTGAGCACTGAGCACTCAGCACCCTGAGCACTGAGCACTGAGCACCCAGCACCCCGAGCACTGAGCACCCAGCACCCTGAGCACCCAGCACCGTGAACACTGAGCACCCTGAGCACTGAGCACCCTGAGCACTGAGCACTGAGCACCCAGCACCCCGAGTACTCAGCACCCAGCACCCTGAGCACTGAGCACCCAGCACCCTGAGCACTGAGCACAAAGCACGCTGAGTACTGAGCACTGAACACCCTGAGCACTGAGCACAAAGCACTCTGAGTACTGAGCACTGAGCACCCTGAGTACTGAGCACTGAGCACCGAGCACCCTGAGTACTGAGCACCCTGAGGACTGAGCACCCAGCACCCTGAGTACTGAGCACCCAGCACCCAGAGCACTGAGCACCGAGCACCCTGAGTACTGAACACCCAGCACCCTGAGCACTGAGCACTGAGCACTCAGCACCCTGAGCACTGAGCACTGAGCACCCAGCACCCCGAGCACTGAGCACCCAGCACCCTGAGCACCCAGCACCGTGAACACTGAGCACCCTGAGCACTGAGCACCCTGAGCACTGAGCACTGAGCACCCAGCACCCTGAGTACTGAGCTCCCAACACTCTAAGCACTGAGCACCCAGCACGCTGAGTACTGAGCACTGAGCACCCAGCACCCTGAGTACTGAGCACCCAGCACCCTGAGTACTGAGCACCCAGCACCCCGAGCACTGAGCACTGAGCAACCTGAGTACTGAGCACTGAGCACCCTTAGTACTGAGCACCGAGCACCCTGAGTACTGAGCACCCAGCACCCTGAGCACTGAGCACGGAGCACCCCGAGGACTGAGCACCCAGCACCGTGAGCACTGAGAACCCAGCACCTTGAGTACTGAGCACCGAGCACCCCGAGCACTGAGCACCCAGCACCCTGAGTAATGAGCACCCACCAACCCGAGCACAGAGCACCCAGCACACTGAGTACTGAGCACCCAGCACCCTGAGTACTGAGCACTGAGCACCCTGAGCACTGAGCACCCAGCACCCTGAGTACTGAGCACCCAGCAACCTGAGTACTGAGCACTCAGCAACCTGAGTACTGAGCACCCAGCACCCTGAGCACTGAGCACCCTGAGGACTGAGCACCCAGCACCCTGAGTACTGAGCACCCAGCACCCTGAGTACTGAGCACTGAGCACCCTGAGCACTGAGCACCCAGCACCCTGAGTACTGAGCACCCAGCAACCTGAGTACTGAGCACTCAGCAACCTGAGTACTGAGCACCGAGCACCCCGAGCACTGAGCACCCAGCACCCTGAGCACTGAGCACCCTGAGGACTGAGCACCCAGCACCCTGAGTACTGAGCACCCAGCACCCTGAGTACTGAGCACCCAGCATCCTGAGTACTGAGCACCGATCACCCTGAGCACTGAGCATCCAGCACCCTGAGCACTGAGCACCCAGCACCCTGAGTACTGAGCACCCTGAGTACTGAGCACCCAGCACCCCGAGCACTGAGCACCCAGCACCCTGAGTACTGAGCACCCTGAGTGCTGAGCACCCAGCACCCTGAGTACTGAGCACCCAGCACCCTGAGCACTGAGCACCCAGCACCCTGAGTCCTGAGCACCCAGCACCCTGAGTTCTTAGCACCCAGCACCTGAGCACTGAGCACCCAGCACCCTGAGTTCTGAGCACCGAGCACCCTGAGTACTGAGCACCCAGCACCCTGAGTACTGAGCACCCAGCACCCTGAGTACTGAGCACCGAGCACCCCGAGTACTGAGCACCCAGCACCCCGAGCACTGAGCACCCGGCACCCCGAGCACTGAGCACCCAGCACCCTGAGTACTGAGCACCCAGCACCCTGAGTACTGAGCACTGAGCACCCTGAGCACTGAGCACCCAGCACCCTGAGTACTGAGCACCCAGCAACCTGAGTACTGAGCACTCAGCAACCTGAGTACTGAGCACCGAGCACCCCGAGCACTGAGCACCCAGCACCCTGAGCACTGAGCACCCTGAGGACTGAGCACCCAGCACCCTGAGTACTGAGCACCCAGCACCCTGAGTACTGAGCACCCAGCATCCTGAGTACTGAGCACCGATCACCCTGAGCACTGAGCATCCAGCACCCCGAGCACTGAGCACCCAGCACCCTGAGTACTGAGCACCCTGAGTACTGAGCACCCAGCACCCCGAGCACTGAGCACCCAACACCCTGAGTACTGAGCACCCTGAGTGCTGAGCACCCAGCACCCTGAGTACTGAGCACCCAGCACCCTGAGCACTGAGCACCCAGCACCCGAGTACTGAGCACCCAGCACCCTGAGTACTTAGCACCCAGCACCTGAGCACTGAGCACCCAGCACCCTGAGTTCTGAGCACCGAGCACCCTGAGTACTGAGCACCCAGCACCCTGAGTACTGAGCACCCAGCACCCTGAGTACTGAGCACCGAGCACCCCGAGTACTGAGTACCCAGCACCCTGAGCACTGAGCACCCAGCACCCCGAGCACTGAGCACCCAGCATCCTGAGTACTGAGCACCGAGCACCCTGAGCACTGAGCACCCAGCACCCTGAGCACTGAGCACCCAGCACCCTGAGTACTGAGCACCCAGCACCATGAGTACTGAGCACACAGCACCCTGAGCACTGAGCACCCAGCAACCTGAGTACTGAGCACCCAGCACCCTGAGCACTGAGCACCCAGCACCCTGAGTACTGAGCACCGAGCACCCCGAGCACTGAGCACCCAGCACCCTGAGTACTGAGCACCCAGCACCAAAAGTACTGAGCACCGAGCATCCTGAGCACTGAGCACCGAGCACCCCGAGCACTGAGCACCCAGCACCCTGAGTACTGAGCACCCAGCACCAAGAGTACTGAGCAGCGAGCACCCCGAGCACTGAGCATCCAGCACCCTGTGTAATGAGCACCCAGCACCCTGAGTACTGAGCACCGAGCACCCCGAGTACTGAGCACCCAGCACCCTGAGCACTCAGCACCCAGCACACCGAGCACTGAGCACCCAGCACCCTGAGTACTGAGCTCCCAGCACCCCGAGCCCTGAGCACCCAGCGCCCCGAGCACTGAGCACCCAGCACCCCGAGCACTGAGCACCCAGCACCCGTAGCACTGAGCACCCAGCACCCCGAGCAATGAGCACCCAGCACCCTGAGTACTGAGCACCCAGCACCCCGAGTACTGAGCACCCAGCAACCTGAGCACCGAGCACCCAGCACCCCGAGCACTGAGCACCCAGCACCCTGAGCACTGAACACCCAGCACCCTGAGTACTGAGCACCGAGCACCCCGAGTACTGAGCACCCAGCACCCCGAGCACTGAGCACCGAGCACCCCGAGCACTGAGCACCCAGCACACTGAGCAATGAGCACCCAGCACCCCGAGCACTGAGCACCTAGCACCCCGAGCACTGAGCACCCAGCACCCCGAGCACTGAGCACCCAGCACCCCGAGCACTATACACCCAGCACCCCGAGTACTCAGCACCCAGCACCCTGAGCACTGAGCACCCAGCACCCTGAGCACTGAGCACAAAGCACGCTGAGTAATGAGCACTGAACACCCTGAGCACTGAGCACAAAGCACTCTGAGTACTGAGCACTGAGCACCCTGAGTACTGAGCACTGAGCACCGAGCACCCTGAGTACTGAGCACCCTGAGGACTGAGCACCCAGCACCCTGAGTACTGAGCACCCAGCACCCAGAGCACTGAGCACCGAGCACCCTGAGTACTGAACACCCAGCACCCTGAGCACTGAGCACTGAGCACCCAGCACCCTGAGCACTGAGCACTGAGCACCCAGCACCCCGAGCACTGAGCACCCAGCACCCTGAGCACCCAGCACCGTGAACACTGAGCACCCTGAGCACTGAGCACCCTGAGCACTGAGCACTGAGCACCCAGCACCCTGAGTACTGAGCTCCCAACACTCTAAGCACTGAGCACCCAGCACGCTGAGTACTGAGCACTGAGCACCCAGCACCCTGAGTACTGAGCACCCAGCACCCTAAGTACTGAGCACCCAGCACCCCGAGCACTGAGCACTGAGCAACCTGAGTACTGAGCACTGAGCACCCTTAGTACTGAGCACCGAGCACCCTGAGTACTGAGCACCCAGCACCCTGAGCACTGAGCACGGAGCACCCCGAGGACTGAGCACCCAGCACCGTGAGCACTGAGAACCCAGCACCTTGAGTACTGAGCACCGAGCACCCCGAGCACTGAGCACCCAGCACCCTGAGTAATGAGCACCCACCAAACCGAGCACAGAGCACCCAGCACCCTGAGTACTGAGCACCCAGCACCCTGAGGACTGAGCACCCAGCACCCTGAGTACTGAGCATTCAGCACCCTGAGTACTGAGCACCCAGCATCCTGAGTACTGAGCACCGATAACCCTGAGCACTGAGCATCCAGCACCCCGAGCACTGAGCACCCAGCACCCTGAGTACTGAGCACCCTGAGTGCTGAGCACCCAGCACCCTGCGTACTGAGCACCCAGCAACCTGAGTACTGAGCACCCAGCACCCTGAGTACTGAGCACCGAGCACCCTGAGTACTGAGCACCGAGCACCCCGAGTACTGAGCACCCAGCACCCTGAGTACTGAGCACCCAGCACCCTGAGTACTGAGCACCGAGCACCCCGAGTACTGAGCACCCAGCACCCTGAGTACTGAGCACCCAGCACCCTGAGTACTGAGCACCGAGCACCACGAGTACTGAGCACCCAGCACCCTGAGCACTGAGCACCCAGCACCCCGAGCACTGAGCACCCAGCACCCTGAGTACTGAGCACCGAGCACCCCGAGCACTGAGTACCCAGCACCCTGAGCACTGAGCACCCAGCACTCTGAGTACTGAGCACCCAGCACACTGAGTACTGAGCACCGAGCACCCCGAGTACTGAGCACACAGCACCCTGAGCACTGAGCACCCAGCACCCCGAGCACTGAGCACCCAACACCCTGAGTACTGAGCACCGAGCACCCCGAGCACTGAGCACCCAGCACCCTGAGCACTGAGCACCCAGCACCCTGAGTACTGAGCACCCAGCACCCTGAGTACTGAGCACCCAGCACCCTGAGCACTGAGCACAAAGCACGCTGAGTACTGAGCACACTGAGTACTGAGCACCTAGGACCCTGAACACTGAGCACCCAGCACCCTGAGCACTGAGCACCCAGCACCCCGAGAATGAGCACCCAGCACCCTGAGTACTGAGAACCGAGCCCCCTGAGTACTGAGCACCCAGCACGCTGAGCACTGAGCAACCAGCACCCCGAGTACTGAGCACCCAGCACCCAGAGCACTGAGCACCCAGCACCCCGAGAATGAGCACCCAGCACCCTGAGTACTGAGCACCCAGCACCCTGAGTACTGAGCACCCAGCACCCCGAGCACTGAGCACCCTGAATACTGAGCACCCAGCACCCTGAGTACTGTGCACTAAGCACCCAGAGGGCTGAGATCCCAGGACCCCGAGCACTGAGTACTGAGCACCCAGCACCCTGAGTACTGATCACCGAGCTCCACGAGCACTGAGCACCCTGAGTACTGAGCACCCAGCACCCTGAGAACTGAGCACCCAGCACCCTGAGCACTGAGCACCCAGCACCCTGAGTACTGAGCACCCAGCACCCCGAGCACTGAGCACCCAGCACCCTGAGTACTGAGCACCGAGCACCCTGAGTACTGAGCAACCAGAGCACTGAGCACCCAGCACCCTGAGTACTGAGCAGCGAGCACCCTGAGTACTGAGCACCCAGCACCCTGAGTACTGAGCACCCAGCACCCTGAGTACTGAGCACCGAGCACCCCGAGTACTGAGCACCCAGCACCCTGAGCACTCAGCACCCAGCACCCCGAGCACTGAGCACCCAGCACCCTGAGTACTGAGCTCCCAGCACCCCGAGCCCTGAGAACCCAGCACCCTGAGTACTGAGCACCCTGAGTACTGAGCACCGATCACCCTGAGCACTGACCACCCAGCACCCTGAGTACTGAGCACCCAATGTACTGAGCACCGAGCACACCGAGCACTGAGCACCCAGCACCCTGAGTACTGAGCACCAAGCACCCTGAGCACTGAGCACCCAGCACCCTGAGTACTGAGCACCGAGCACCCCGAGCACTGAGCACCCAGCGCCCCGAGCACTGAGCACCCAGCACCCCGAGCACTGAGCACCCAGCACCCGTAGCACTGAGGACCCAGCACCCCGAGCAGTGAGCACCCAGCACCCTGAGCACTGAGCACCCAGCACCCCGAGTACTGAGCACCCAGCAACCTGAGCACCGAGCACCCAGCACCCCGAGCACTGAGCACCCAGCACCCTGAGCACTGAACACCCAACACCCTGAGTACTGAGCACCGAGCACCCCGAGTACTGAGCACCCAGCACCCCGAGCACTGAGCACCGAGCACCCCGAGCACTGAGCACCCAGCACCCCGAGCACTGAGCACCCAGCACCCCGAGCACTGAGCACCCAGCACCCCGAGCACTGAGGACCCAGCACCCCGAGCACTGAGCACCCAGCACCCCGAGCACTGAGCACCCAGCACCCCGAGCACTGAGCACCCAGCACCCCGAGTACTCAGCACCCAGCACCCTGAGCACTGAGCACCCAGCACCCTGAGCACTGAGCACAAAGCACGCTGAGTACTGAGCACTGAACACCCTGAGCACTGAGCACAAAGCACTCTGAGTACTGAGCACTGAGCACCCTGAGTACTGAGCACTGAGCACCGAGCACCCTGAGTACTGAGCACCCTGAGGACTGAGCACCCAGCACCCTGAGTACTGAGCACCCAGCACCCAGAGCACTGAGCACCGAGCACCCTGAGTACTGAACACCCAGCACCCTGAGCACTGAGCACTGAGCACCCAGCACCCTGAGCACTGAGCACTGAGCACCCAGCACCCCGAGCACTGAGCACCCAGCACCCTGAGCACCCAGCACCGTGAACACTGAGCACCCTGAGCACTGAGCACACTGAGCACTGAGCACTGAGCACCCAGCACCCTGAGTACTGAGCACCCAACACTCTAAGCACTGAGCACCCAGCACGCTGAGTACTGAGCACTGAGCACACAGCACCCTGAGTACTGAGCACCCAGCACCCCGAGCACTGAGCACCCAGTGCCCCGAGCACTGAGCACCCAGCACCCCGAGCACTGAGCACTGAGCACACTGAGCACTGAGCACCCAGCACCCCGAGTACTGAGCACTGAGCACCCTGAGTACTGAGCACCCAGCACCCCGAGTACTGAGCACTGAGCACCGTGAGTACTGAGCATCCAGCACCCTGAACACTGAGCACTGAGCACACTGAGCACTGAGCACCTAGCACCCCGAGTACTGAGCACTGAGCACCCTGAGTACTGATCACCCAGCACCCTGAGCACTGAGCACGGAGCACCCCGAGGACTGAGCACCCAGCACCCTGAGCACTGAGCACCCAGCACATTGAGTACTGAGCACCGAGCACCCCGAGCACTGAGCACCCAGCACCCTGAGTACTGAGCACCCAGCACCCTGAGCACTGAGCACCCACACCCTGAGCACTGAGCACCCAGCACCCCGAGCACTGAGCACCCAGCACCCTGAGTACTGAGCACCCAACACCCAGAGTACTGAGCACCCAGCACCCTGAGAACTGAGCACCCTGCACCCTGAGTACTGAGCACCCAGCACCCTGAGTACTGAGCACCCAGCACCCTGAGCACTGAGCACTGAGCACCCAGCACCCTGAGCACTGAGAACTGACCACCCAGCACCCCGAGCACTGAGCACCCAGCACCCCGAGCACGGACCACCCAGCACCCTGAGCACTGAGCACCCAGCACCCCGAGAATGAGCACCCAGCCCCCTGAGTACTGAGCACCCAGCACCATGAGTACTGAGCACCCAGCACCCTGAGTACTGAGCACTCAGCACCCTGAGTTCTGAGCACCGAGCAACCCGAGCACTGAGCACCCAGCACACTGAGCACTGAGCACCCAGCACCCCGAGCACTGAGCACCCAGCACCCCGAGCACTGAGCACCCAGCACCCTGAGCACTGAGCACCCAGCACCCTGAGCACTGAGCACCCAGCACCCCGAGTACTGAGCACCCAGCACCCCGAGTACTGAGCACCGAGCACCCCGAGCACTGAGCACCCAGCACCCTGAGTACTGAGCACCCAGCACCCTGAGTACTGAGCACCCCGAGTACTGAGAACCCAGCACCCCGATCACTGAGCACCCAGCACCCTGAGTACTGAGAACAGATCACCCTGAGTACTGAGCACCCAGCACCCTGAATACTGAGCCCCCAGCACCCTGAGTACTGAGCACCCAGCACACCGAGCACTGAGCACCCAGCAACCCGAGAATGAGCACCCAGCACCCTGAGTACTGAGAACCGAGCACCCTGAGTACTGAGAACCCAGCACCCTGAGTACTGAGCACCCAGCACCCTGAGCACTGAGCACCCAGCAGCCCGAGCACTGAGCACCCAGCATCCTGAGCACTGAGTACTGAGCACCCAGCACCCTGAGCACTGAGCACCCAGCACCCTGAGCACTGAGCACCCAGCACCCTGATTACTGAGCACCCAGCACCCCAAGCACTGAGCACCGAGCACCCTGAGTACTGAGCACCCAGCACGCTGAGCACATAGCACCCAGCACCCCGAATACTGAGCACCCAGCACCCTGAGCACTGAGCACCCAGCAGCCCGAGCACTGAGCACCCAGCATCCTGAGCACTGAGTACTGAGCACCCAGCACCCTGAGCACTGAGCACCCAGCACCCTGAGCACTGAGCACCCAGCACCCTGAGTACTGAGCACCCAGCACCCCTAGCACTGAGCACCCAGCACCCTGAGCACTGAGCACCCAGCACCCTGAGTACTGAGCATCAAGCACGCTGAGCACTGAGCACCCAGCACCCTGAGCACTGAGCACCCAGCACCCTGAGCACTGAGCACCCAGCACCCTGAGTCCTGAGCACCGAGCACCCCGAGCACTGAGCACCGGGTACCCCGAGCACTGAGCACCCAGCAACCTGAGTACTGAGCACCCAGCACCCTGAGTACTGAGCACTGAGCACTGAGCACCCTGAGCACTGAGCACCCAGCACCCTGAGCACTGAGCACCCAGCATCCTGAGCACTGAGTACTGAGCACCCAGCACCCTGAGCACTGAGCAGCCAGCACCCTGAGCACTGAGCACCCAGCACCCTGAGTATTGAGCACCCAGCACCCCAAACACTGAGCAGCGAGCACCCTGAGAACTGAGCACCGAGCACCCTGAGTACTGAGCACCCAGCACCATGAGTACTGAGCCCCGAGCACCCAGAGTACTGAGCACCGAGCACCCTGAGCACTGAGCACCCAGCACCCTGAGTACTGAGCACCAAGCACCCTGAGTACTGAGCACCCAGCACCCTGAGAACTGAGCACCGAGCACCCTGAGTACTGAGCACCCAGCACCCCGAGAATGAGCACCCAGCACCATGAGTATTGAGCACCGAGCACCCTGAGCACTGAGCACCCAGCACCCTGAATACTGAGCACCAAGCACCCTGAGCACTGAGCACCCAGCACCCTGAGCACTGAGCACCCGGCACCCTGAGCACTGAGCACCCAGCACCCCGAGTACTGAGCACCCAGCACCCCGAGTACTGAGCGCCGAGCACCCCGAGAACTGAGCACACAGCACCCTGAGTACTGAGCACCCAGCACCCTGAGTACTGAGCACCCCGAGTACTGAGAACCCAGCACCCCGATCACTGAGCACCCAGCACCCTGAGTACTGAGAACAGATCACCCTGAGTACTGAGCACCCAGCACCCTGAGTACTGAGCCCCCAGCACCCTGAGTACTGAGCACCCAGCACCCCGAGCACTGAGCACCCAGCACCCCGAGAATGAGCACCCAGCACCCTGAGTACTGAGAACCGAGCATCCTGAGTACTGAGCACCCAGCACCCTGAGTACTGAGCCCCCAGCACCCTGAGTACTGAGCACCCAGCACCCCGAGCACTGAGTACCCAGCACCCCGAGAATGAGCACCCAGCACCCTGAGTACTGAGCACCCAGCACCCCGAGCACGGAGCACCCAGGACCCCGAGCACTGAGTACTGAGCACTCAGCACCCTGAGTACTGAGCACCGAGCTCCCCGAGCACTGAGCACCCAGCACCCTGAGCACTGAGCACCCAGCACCCTGAGCACTGAGCACCCAGCACCCTGAGTCCTGAGCACCCAGCACGCTGAGTACTGAGCACCCAGCACCCCGAGCACTGAGCATCCAGCACCCTGAGTACTGAGCACTGAGCACCCAGCGCCCCGAGCACTGAGCACCCAGCACCCTGTGTACTGAGCACTGAGCACCCTGAGTACTAAGCACCCAGCACCCTGAGTACTGAGCACCCATGACCCTGAGCAATGAGCACCGAGCACCCCGAGCACTGAGCACCCAGCACCCTGAGCACTCACCACCCATCACCCCGATCACTGAGCACCCAGCACCCTGAGCACTGACCACCCAGCACCCTGAGCACTGAGCACCCAGCACCCAGAGCACTGAGCACCCAGCACCCTGAGTACTGAGAACCCAGCACACTGAGTACTGAGCACCCAGCACCCTGAGCACTGAGCACCCAGCAGCCCGAGCACTGAGCACCCAGCACCCCGAGAATGAGCACCCAGCACCATGAGTACTGAGCCCCGAGCACCCAGAGTACTGAGCACCGAGAACCCTGAGCACTGAGCACCCAGCACCCTGAGAACTGAGCACCGAGCACCCTGAGTACTGAGCACCCAGCACCCAGAGAATGAGCACCCAGCACCATGAGTTCTGAGCACCGAGCACCCTGAGCACTGAGCACCCAGCACCCTGAGTACTGAGCACCAAGCACCCTGAGTACTGAGCACCCAGCACCCTGAGTACTGAGCACCCAGCACCCTGAGTTCTGAGCACCCAGCTCCCTGAGCACTGAGCAAACTGAGTACTGAGCAACCAGCACCCTGAGCACTGAGCACCCAGCACCCCGAGCACTGAGCACCCAGCACCCCGAGCACTGAGCACTGAGCACCCTGAGCACTGAGGACCCAGCACCCCGAGCACTAAGCACCCAGCACCCTGAGTACTGAGCACCCAGCACCCTGAGCACTGAGCACACTGAGTACTGAGCAACCAGCACCCTGAGCACTGAGCACCCAGCACCCCGAGCACTGAGCACCCAGCACGCTGAGTACTGAGCACTGAGCACCCAGCACCCTGAGTACTGAGCACCCAGCACCCTGAGTACTGAGCACCCAGCACCCCGAGCACTGAGCACTGAGCACCCTGAGTACTGAGCACTGAGCACCCTTAGTACTGAGCACCGAGCACCCTGAGTACTGAGCACCCAGCACCCTGAGCACTGAGCACGGAGCACCCCGAGGACTGAGCACCCAGCACCGTGAGAACTGAGCACCCAGCACCTTGAGTACTGAGCACCGAGCACCCCGAGCAATGAGCACCAAGCACCCTGAGTACTGAGCACCCAGCACCCCGAGCACTGAGCACCCAGCACCCTGAGTACTGAGCACCCAGCACACTGAGTACTGAGCACTGAGCACCCTGAGCACTGAGCACCAAACACCCCGAGCACTGAGCACCCAGCACCCTGAGTACTGAGCACCCAGCACCCTGAGTACTGAGCACCCAGCATCCTGAGTACTGAGCACCCTGAGGACTGAGCACCCAGCACCCTGAGTACTGAGTACCCAGCACCATGAGTACTGAGCACCCAGCATCCTGAGTACTGAGCACCGATCAACCTGAGCACTGAGCATCCAGCACCCTGAGCACTGAGCACCCTGAGGACTGAGCACCCAGCAACCTGAGTACTGAGCACCCAGCATCCTGAGTACTGAGCACCGATCACCCTGAGCACTCAGCATCCAGCACCCCGAGCACTGAGCACCCAGCACCCTGAGTACTGAGCACCCTGAGTACTGAGCACCCAGCACCCCTAGCACTGAGCACCCAGCACCCTGAGTACTGAGCACCCTGAGTGCTGAGCACCCAGCACCCTGAGTACTGAGCAGCCAGCACCCTGAGCACTGAGCACCCAGCACCCTGAGTACTGAGCACCCAGCACCCTGAGAACTTAGCACCCAGCAAATGAGCACTGAGCACCCAGCACCCTGAGTACTGAGCACCGAGCACCCTGAGTACTGAGCACCCAGCACCCTGAGTACTGAGCACCGAGCACCCCGAGTACTGAGCACCCAGCACCCTGAGAACTGAGCACCCAGCACCCTGAGCACTGAGCACCCAGCACCCTGAGTACTGAGCACCGAGCACCCCGAGCACTGAGCACCCAGCACCCTGAGCACTGAGCACCCAGCACCCTGAGTACAGAGCATCCAGCACCCTGAGTACTGAGCACACAGCACCCTGAGCACTGAGCACCCAGCACCCTGAGTACTGAGCACCCACCACCCTGAGTACTGAGCACCCAGCACCCTGAGTACTGAGCACCCAGCACCCTGAGTACTGAGCACCCAGCACCCTGAGTACTGAGCACCGAGCACCCCGAGTACTGAGCACCCAGCACCCCGAGGACTGAGCACCCAGCACCCTGAGCACTGAGCACCCAGCACACTGAGTCCTGAGTACTGAGCACCCTGAGTACTGAGCACCCAGCATCCAGAGCACTGAGCACCCAGCACCCTGAGTACTGAGCACCGAGCACCCTAGGCATTGAGCACCCAGCACCCTGAGTACTGAGCACCCAGCACCAAATGTACTGAGCACCGAGCATCCTGAGCACTGAGCACCGAGAACCCCGAGCACTGAGCAACCAGCACCCTGAGTACTGAGCACCCAGCACCAAGAGTACTGAGCAGCGAGCACCCCGAGCACTGAGCACCCAGCACATTGAGTAATGAGCACCCAGCACCACGAGTACTGAGCACCCAGCACCAAAAGTACTGAGCACCGAGCATCCTGAGCACTGAGCACCCAGCACCCCGAGAATGAGCACCCAGCCCCCTGAGTACTGAGCACCCATGACCCTGAGCACTGAGCACCGAGCACCCCGAGCACTGAGCACCCAGCACCCTGAGCACTGAGCACCCAGCACCCAGAGCACTGAGCACCCAGCACTCTGAGCACTGAGCACCCAGCACCCTGAGTACTGAGCACCCAGCACCCTGAGTACTGAGCACCCAGACCACGAGCACTGAGCACCCAGCACCCCTAGCACTGTGCACCCAGCACCCTGAGTACTGAGAACCCAGCACCCTGAGTACTGAGCACCCAGCACCCTGAGCACTGAGCACCCAGCAGCCCGAGCACTGAGCACCCAGCATCCTGAGCACTGAGTACTGAGCACCCAGCACCCTGAGCACTGAGCACCCAGCACCCTGAGCACTGAGCACCCAGCACCCTGAGTACTGAGCACCCAGCACCCCAAGCACTGAGCACCGAGCACCCTGAGTACTGAGCACCCAGCACGCTGAGCACTGAGCACCCAGCACCCCGAATACTGAGCACCCAGCACCCTGAGTACTGAGCACCCAGCACCCTGAGTACTGAGCACCCAGGACCCCTAGCACTGAGCACCCAGCACCCCGAGCACTGAGCACCCAGCACCCCGAGAATGAGCACCCAGCACCCTGAGTACTGAGAACCGAGCACCCTGAGTACTGAGCACCCAGCACCCAGAGTACTGAGCCCCCAGCACCCTGAGTCCTGAGCACCGAGCACCCCGAGCACTGAGCACCGGGTACCCCGAGCACTGAGCACCCAGCAACCTGAGTACTGAGCACCCAGCACCCTGAGTACTGAGCACTGAGCACCCTGAGCACTGAGCACCCAGCACCCTGAGCACTGACCAACCAGCATCCTGAGCACTGAGTACTGAGCACCCAGCACCCTGAGCACTGAGCAGCCAGCACCCTGAGCACTGATCACCCAGCACCCTGAGTATTGAGCACCCAGCACCCCAAACACTGAGCAGCGTGCACCCTGAGAACTGAGCACCGAGCACCCTGAGTACTGAGCACCCAGCACCATGAGTACTGAGCCCCGAGCACCCAGAGTACTGAGCACCGAGCACCCTGAGCACTGAGCACCCAGCACCCTGAGTACTGAGCACCAAGCACCCTGAGTACTGAGCACCCATCACCCCGAGAATGAGCACCCAGCACCATGAGTACTGAGCCCCGAGCACCCAGAGTACTGAGCACCGAGCACCCTGAGCACTGAGCACCCAGCACCCTGAGAACTGAGCACCGAGCACCCTGAGTACTGAGCACCCAGCACCCCGAGAATGAGCACCCAGCACCATGAGTACTGAGCACCCAGCACCCTGAGCACTGAGCACTGAGCACCCTGAGCACTGAGGACCCAGCACCCCGAGCACTGAGCACCCAGCACCCTGAGTACTGAGCACCCAGCACCCTGAGCACTGAGCACACTGAGTACTGAGCAACAAGCACCCTGAGCACTGAGCACCCAGCACCCGAGCACTGAGCACCCAGCACCCTGAGCACTGAGCACCCAGCACCCTGAGCACTGAGCACCCAGCACCCCGAGTACTGAGCACCCAGCACCCCGAGTACTGAGCACCGAGCACCCCGAGCACTGAGCACCCAGCACCCTGAGTACTGAGCAACAAGCACCATGAGTACTGAGCACACAGCACCCTGAGCACTGAGCACCCAGCAACCTGAGTACTGAGCACCCAGCACCCTGAGTACTGAGCACCCTGCAACCTGAGCACTGAGCACCCAGCACCCTGAGTACTGAGCACCGAGCACCCCTAGCACTGAGCACCCAGCACCCTGAGTACTGAGCACCCAGCACCCTGAGAACTTAGCACCCAGCAAATGAGCACTGAGCACCCAGCACCCTGAGTACTGAGCACCGAGCACCCTGAGTACTGAGCACCCAGCACCCTGAGTACTGAGCACCGAGCACCCCGAGTACTGAGCACCCAGCACCCTGAGAACTGAGCACCCAGCACCCTGAGCACTGAGCACCCAGCACCCTGAGTACTGAGCACCGAGCACCCCGAGCACTGAGCACCCAGCACCCTGAGCACTGAGCACCCAGCACCCTGAGTACAGAGCATCCAGCACCCTGAGTACTGAGCACACAGCACCCTGAGCACTGAGCACCCAGCACCCTGAGTACTGAGCACCCACCACCCTGAGTACTGAGCACCCAGCACCCTGAGTACTGAGCACCCAGCACCCTGAGTACTGAGCACCCAGCACCCTGAGTACTGAGCACCGAGCACCCCGAGTACTGAGCACCCAGCACCCCGAGGACTGAGCACCCAGCACCCTGAGCACTGAGCACCCAGCACACTGAGTCCTGAGTACTGAGCACCCTGAGTACTGAGCACCCAGCATCCAGAGCACTGAGCACCCAGCACCCTGAGTACTGAGCACCGAGCACCCTAGGCATTGAGCACCCAGCACCCTGAGTACTGAGCACCCAGCACCAAATGTACTGAGCACCGAGCATCCTGAGCACTGAGCACCGAGAACCCCGAGCACTGAGCAACCAGCACCCTGAGTACTGAGCACCCAGCACCAAGAGTACTGAGCAGCGAGCACCCCGAGCACTGAGCACCCAGCACATTGAGTAATGAGCACCCAGCACCACGAGTACTGAGCACCCAGCACCAAAAGTACTGAGCACCGAGCATCCTGAGCACTGAGCACCCAGCACCCCGAGAATGAGCACCCAGCCCCCTGAGTACTGAGCACCCATGACCCTGAGCACTGAGCACCGAGCACCCCGAGCACTGAGCACCCAGCACCCTGAGCACTGAGCACCCAGCACCCAGAGCACTGAGCACCCAGCACTCTGAGCACTGAGCACCCAGCACCCTGAGTACTGAGCACCCAGCACCCTGAGTACTGAGCACCCAGACCACGAGCACTGAGCACCCAGCACCCCTAGCACTGTGCACCCAGCACCCTGAGTACTGAGAACCCAGCACCCTGAGTACTGAGCACCCAGCACCCTGAGCACTGAGCACCCAGCAGCCCGAGCACTGAGCACCCAGCATCCTGAGCACTGAGTACTGAGCACCCAGCACCCTGAGCACTGAGCACCCAGCACCCTGAGCACTGAGCACCCAGCACCCTGAGTACTGAGCACCCAGCACCCCAAGCACTGAGCACCGAGCACCCTGAGTACTGAGCACCCAGCACGCTGAGCACTGAGCACCCAGCACCCCGAATACTGAGCACCCAGCACCCTGAGTACTGAGCACCCAGCACCCTGAGTACTGAGCACCCAGGACCCCTAGCACTGAGCACCCAGCACCCCGAGCACTGAGCACCCAGCACCCCGAGAATGAGCACCCAGCACCCTGAGTACTGAGAACCGAGCACCCTGAGTACTGAGCACCCAGCACCCAGAGTACTGAGCCCCCAGCACCCTGAGTCCTGAGCACCGAGCACCCCGAGCACTGAGCACCGGGTACCCCGAGCACTGAGCACCCAGCAACCTGAGTACTGAGCACCCAGCACCCTGAGTACTGAGCACTGAGCACCCTGAGCACTGAGCACCCAGCACCCTGAGCACTGAGCAACCAGCATCCTGAGCACTGAGTACTGAGCACCCAGCACCCTGAGCACTGAGCAGCCAGCACCCTGAGCACTGATCACCCAGCACCCTGAGTATTGAGCACCCAGCACCCCAAACACTGAGCAGCGTGCACCCTGAGAACTGAGCACCGAGCACCCTGAGTACTGAGCACCCAGCACCATGAGTACTGAGCCCCGAGCACCCAGAGTACTGAGCACCGAGCACCCTGAGCACTGAGCACCCAGCACCCTGAGTACTGAGCACCAAGCACCCTGAGTACTGAGCACCCATCACCCCGAGAATGAGCACCCAGCACCATGAGTACTGAGCCCCGAGCACCCAGAGTACTGAGCACCGAGCACCCTGAGCACTGAGCACCCAGCACCCTGAGAACTGAGCACCGAGCACCCTGAGTACTGAGCACCCAGCACCCCGAGAATGAGCACCCAGCACCATGAGTACTGAGCACCGAGCACCCTGAGCACTGAGCACCCAGCACCCTGAGTACTGAGCACCAAGCACCCTGAGTACTGAGCACCCATCACCCCGAGAATGAGCACCCAGCACCATGAGTACTGAGCCCCGAGCACCCAGAGTACTGAGCACCGAGCACCCTGAGCACTGAGCACCCAGCACCCCGAGCACTGAGCACTGAGCACCCTGAGCACTGAGGACCCAGCACCCCGAGCACTGAGCACCCAGCACCCTGAGTACTGAGCACCCAGCACCCTGAGCACTGAGCACACTGAGTACTGAGCAACAAGCACCCTGAGCACTGAGCACCCAGCACCCGAGCACTGAGCACCCAGCACCCTGAGCACTGAGCACCCAGCACCCTGAGCACTGAGCACCCAGCACCCCGAGTACTGAGCACCCAGCACCCCGAGTACTGAGCACCGAGCACCCCGAGCACTGAGCACCCAGCACCCTGAGTACTGAGCAACAAGCACCATGAGTACTGAGCACACAGCACCCTGAGCACTGAGCACCCAGCAACCTGAGTACTGAGCACCCAGCACCCTGAGTACTGAGCACCCTGCAACCTGAGCACTGAGCACCCAGCACCCTGAGTACTGAGCACCGAGCACCCCTAGCACTGAGCACCCAGCACCCTGAGTACTGAGCACCCAGCACCCTGAGAACTTAGCACCCAGCAAATGAGCACTGAGCACCCAGCACCCTGAGTACTGAGCACCGAGCACCCTGAGTACTGAGCACCCAGCACCCTGAGTACTGAGCACCGAGCACCCCGAGTACTGAGCACCCAGCACCCTGAGAACTGAGCACCCAGCACCCTGAGCACTGAGCACCCAGCACCCTGAGTACTGAGCACCGAGCACCCCGAGCACTGAGCACCCAGCACCCTGAGCACTGAGCACCCAGCACCCTGAGTACAGAGCATCCAGCACCCTGAGTACTGAGCACACAGCACCCTGAGCACTGAGCACCCAGCACCCTGAGTACTGAGCACCCACCACCCTGAGTACTGAGCACCCAGCACCCTGAGTACTGAGCACCCAGCACCCTGAGTACTGAGCACCCAGCACCCTGAGTACTGAGCACCGAGCACCCCGAGTACTGAGCACCCAGCACCCCGAGGACTGAGCACCCAGCACCCTGAGCACTGAGCACCCAGCACACTGAGTCCTGAGTACTGAGCACCCTGAGTACTGAGCACCCAGCATCCAGAGCACTGAGCACCCAGCACCCTGAGTACTGAGCACCGAGCACCCTAGGCATTGAGCACCCAGCACCCTGAGTACTGAGCACCCAGCACCAAATGTACTGAGCACCGAGCATCCTGAGCACTGAGCACCGAGAACCCCGAGCACTGAGCAACCAGCACCCTTAGTACTGAGCACCCAGCACCAAGAGTACTGAGCAGCGAGCACCCCGAGCACTGAGCACCCAGCACATTGAGTAATGAGCACCCAGCACCACGAGTACTGAGCACCCAGCACCAAAAGTACTGAGCACCGAGCATCCTGAGCACTGAGCACCCAGCACCCCGAGAATGAGCACCCAGCCCCCTGAGTACTGAGCACCCATGACCCTGAGCACTGAGCACCGAGCACCCCGAGCACTGAGCACCCAGCACCCTGAGCACTGAGCACCCAGCACCCAGAGCACTGAGCACCCAGCACTCTGAGCACTGAGCACCCAGCACCCTGAGTACTGAGCACCCAGCACCCTGAGTACTGAGCACCCAGACCACGAGCACTGAGCACCCAGCACCCCTAGCACTGTGCACCCAGCACCCTGAGTACTGAGAACCCAGCACCCTGAGTACTGAGCACCCAGCACCCTGAGCACTGAGCACCCAGCAGCCCGAGCACTGAGCACCCAGCATCCTGAGCACTGAGTACTGAGCACCCAGCACCCTGAGCACTGAGCACCCAGCACCCTGAGCACTGAGCACCCAGCACCCTGAGTACTGAGCACCCAGCACCCCAAGCACTGAGCACCGAGCACCCTGAGTACTGAGCACCCAGCACGCTGAGCACTGAGCACCCAGCACCCCGAATACTGAGCACCCAGCACCCTGAGTACTGAGCACCCAGCACCCTGAGTACTGAGCACCCAGGACCCCTAGCACTGAGCACCCAGCACCCCGAGCACTGAGCACCCAGCACCCCGAGAATGAGCACCCAGCACCCTGAGTACTGAGAACCGAGCACCCTGAGTACTGAGCACCCAGCACCCAGAGTACTGAGCCCCCAGCACCCTGAGTCCTGAGCACCGAGCACCCCGAGCACTGAGCACCGGGTACCCCGAGCACTGAGCACCCAGCAACCTGAGTACTGAGCACCCAGCACCCTGAGTACTGAGCACTGAGCACCCTGAGCACTGAGCACCCAGCACCCTGAGCACTGAGCAACCAGCATCCTGAGCACTGAGTACTGAGCACCCAGCACCCTGAGCACTGAGCAGCCAGCACCCTGAGCACTGATCACCCAGCACCCTGAGTATTGAGCACCCAGCACCCCAAACACTGAGCAGCGTGCACCCTGAGAACTGAGCACCGAGCACCCTGAGTACTGAGCACCCAGCACCATGAGTACTGAGCCCCGAGCACCCAGAGTACTGAGCACCGAGCACCCTGAGCACTGAGCACCCAGCACCCTGAGTACTGAGCACCAAGCACCCTGAGTACTGAGCACCCATCACCCCGAGAATGAGCACCCAGCACCATGAGTACTGAGCCCCGAGCACCCAGAGTACTGAGCACCGAGCACCCTGAGCACTGAGCACCCAGCACCCTGAGAACTGAGCACCGAGCACCCTGAGTACTGAGCACCCAGCACCCCGAGAATGAGCACCCAGCACCATGAGTACTGAGCACCGAGCACCCTGAGCACTGAGCACCCAGCACCCTGAGTACTGAGCACCAAGCACCCTGAGTACTGAGCACCCATCACCCCGAGAATGAGCACCCAGCACCATGAGTACTGAGCCCCGAGCACCCAGAGTACTGAGCACCGAGCACCCTGAGCACTGAGCACCCAGCACCCCGAGCACTGAGCACTGAGCACCCTGAGCACTGAGGACCCAGCACCCCGAGCACTGAGCACCCAGCACCCTGAGTACTGAGCACCCAGCACCCTGAGCACTGAGCACACTGAGTACTGAGCAACAAGCACCCTGAGCACTGAGCACCCAGCACCCGAGCACTGAGCACCCAGCACCCTGAGCACTGAGCACCCAGCACCCTGAGCACTGAGCACCCAGCACCCCGAGTACTGAGCACCCAGCACCCCGAGTACTGAGCACCGAGCACCCCGAGCACTGAGCACCCAGCACCCTGAGTACTGAGCAACAAGCACCATGAGTACTGAGCACACAGCACCCTGAGCACTGAGCACCCAGCAACCTGAGTACTGAGCACCCAGCACCCTGAGTACTGAGCACCCTGCAACCTGAGCACTGAGCACCCAGCACCCTGAGTACTGAGCACCGAGCACCCCTAGCACTGAGCACCCAGCACCCTGAGTACTGAGCACCCAGCACCCTGAGAACTTAGCACCCAGCAAATGAGCACTGAGCACCCAGCACCCTGAGTACTGAGCACCGAGCACCCTGAGTACTGAGCACCCAGCACCCTGAGTACTGAGCACCGAGCACCCCGAGTACTGAGCACCCAGCACCCTGAGAACTGAGCACCCAGCACCCTGAGCACTGAGCACCCAGCACCCTGAGTACTGAGCACCGAGCACCCCGAGCACTGAGCACCCAGCACCCTGAGCACTGAGCACCCAGCACCCTGAGTACAGAGCATCCAGCACCCTGAGTACTGAGCACACAGCACCCTGAGCACTGAGCACCCAGCACCCTGAGTACTGAGCACCCACCACCCTGAGTACTGAGCACCCAGCACCCTGAGTACTGAGCACCCAGCACCCTGAGTACTGAGCACCCAGCACCCTGAGTACTGAGCACCGAGCACCCCGAGTACTGAGCACCCAGCACCCCGAGGACTGAGCACCCAGCACCCTGAGCACTGAGCACCCAGCACACTGAGTCCTGAGTACTGAGCACCCTGAGTACTGAGCACCCAGCATCCAGAGCACTGAGCACCCAGCACCCTGAGTACTGAGCACCGAGCACCCTAGGCATTGAGCACCCAGCACCCTGAGTACTGAGCACCCAGCACCAAATGTACTGAGCACCGAGCATCCTGAGCACTGAGCACCGAGAACCCCGAGCACTGAGCACCCAGCACCCTGAGTACTGAGCACCCAGAACCAAGAGTACTGAGCAGCGAGCACCCCGAGCACTGAGCACCCAGCACATTGAGTAATGAGCACCCAGCACCACGAGTACTGAGCACCCAGCACCAAAAGTACTGAGCACCGAGCATCCTGAGCACTGAGCACCCAGCACCCCGAGAATGAGCACCCAGCCCCCTGAGTACTGAGCACCCATGACCCTGAGCACTGAGCACCGAGCACCCCGAGCACTGAGCACGAAGCACCCTGAGCACTGAGCACCCAGCACCCAGAGCACTGAGCACCCAGCACTCTGAGCACTGAGCACCCAGCACCCTGAGTACTGAGCACCCAGCACCCTGAGTACTGAGCACCCAGACCA
This sequence comes from Microtus oregoni, assembly GCF_018167655.1. Lineage (NCBI taxonomy): Eukaryota > Metazoa > Chordata > Mammalia > Rodentia > Cricetidae > Microtus > Microtus oregoni. Next base: position 1,293,760 of record NW_024543262.1, read on the forward strand.
CGAGCACTGAGCACCCAGCACCCCTAGCACTGTGCACCCAGCACCCTGAGTACTGAGAACCCAGCACCCTGAGTACTGAGCACCCAGCACCCTGAGCACTGAGCACCCAGCAGCCCGAGCACTGAGCACCCAGCATCCTGAGCACTGAGTACTGAGCACCCAGCACCCTGAGCACTGAGCACCCAGCACCCTGAGCACTGAGCACCCAGCACCCTGAGTACTGAGCACCCAGCACCCCAAGCACTGAGCACCGAGCACCCTGAGTACTGAGCACCCAGCACGCTGAGCACTGAGCACCCAGCACCCCGAATACTGAGCACCCAGCACCCTGAGTACTGAGCACCCAGCACCCTGAGTACTGAGCACCCAGGACCCCTAGCACTGAGCACCCAGCACCCCGAGCACTGAGCACCCAGCACCCCGAGAATGAGCACCCAGCACCCTGAGTACTGAGAACCGAGCACCCTGAGTACTGAGCACCCAGCACCCTGAGTACTGAGCCCCCAGCACCCTGAGTCCTGAGCAACGAGCACCCCGAGCACTGAGCACCGGGTACCCCGAGCACTGAGCACCCAGCAACCTGAGTACTGAGCACCCAGCACCCTGAGTACTGAGCACTGAGCACCCTGAGCACTGAGCACCCAGCACCCTGAGCACTGAGCAACCAGCATCCTGAGCACTGAGTATTGAGCACCCAGCACCCTGAGCACTGAGCAGCCAGCACCCTGAGCACTGATCACCCAGCACCCTGAGTATTGTGCACCCAGCACCCCAAACACTGAGCAGCGTGCACCCTGAGAACTGAGCACCGAGCACCCTGAGTACTGAGCACCCAGCACCATGAGTACTGAGCCCCGAGCACCCAGAGTACTGAGCACCGAGCACCCTGAGCACTGAGCACCCAGCACCCTGAGTACTGAGCACCAAGCACCCTGAGTACTGAGCACCCATCACCCCGAGAATGAGCACCCAGCACCATGAGTACTGAGCCCCGAGCACCCAGAGTACTGAGCACCGAGCACCCTGAGCACTGAGCACCCAGCACCCTGAGAACTGAGCACCGAGCACCCTGAGTACTGAGCACCCAGCACCCCGAGAATGAGCACCCAGCACCATGAGTACTGAGCACCGAGCACCCTGAGCCCTGAGCACCCAGCACCCTGAGTACTGAGCACCAAGCACCCTGAGTACTGAGCACCCAGCACCCTTAGTACTGAGCACACAGCACCCTGAGTTCTGAGCACCCAGCACCCTGAGCACTGAGCACACTGAGTACTGAGCAACCAGCACCCTGAGCACTGAGCACCCAGCACCCCGAGCACTGAGCACCCAGCACCCCGAGCACTGAGCACTGAGCACCCTGAGCACTGAGGACCCAGCACCCCGAGCACTGAGCACCCAGCACCCTGAGTACTGAGCACCCAGCACCCTGAGCACTGAGCACACTGAGTACTGAGCAACAAGCACCCTGAGCACTGAGCACCCAGCACCCGAGCACTGAGCACCCTGCACCCTGAGCACTGAGCACCCAGCACCCTGAGCACTGAGAACCCAGCACCCCGAGTACTGAGCACCCAGCACCCCGAGTACTGAGCACCGAGCACCCCGAGCACTGAGCACCCAGCACCCTGAGTACTGAGCAACAAGCACCATGAGTACTGAGCACACAGCACCCTGAGCACTGAGCACCCAGCAACCTGAGTACTGAGCACCCAGCACCCTGAGTACTGAGCACCCTGCAACCTGAGCACTGAGCACCCAGCACCCTGAGTACTGAGCACCGAGCACCCCTAGCACTGAGCACCCAGCACCCTGAGTACTGAGCACCCAGCACCAAAAGTACTGAGCACCGAGCATCCTGAGCACTGAGCACCGAGCAACCCGAGCACTGAGCACCCAGCACCCTGAGTACTGAGCACCCAGCACCAAGAGTACTGAGCAGCGAGCACCCCGAGCACTGAGCACCCAGCACCCTGTGTAATGAGCACCCAGCACCCCGAGTACTGAGCACCCAGCCCCGTGAGTACTGAGCACCCAGCACCCTGAGTACTGAGCACCCAGCACCCTGAGCACTGAGCACAAAGCACGCTGAGTACTGAGCACACTGAGTACTGAGCACCGAGGACCCTGAACACTGAGCACCCAGCACCCTGAGCACTGAGCACCCAGCAGCCCGAGAATGAGCACCCAGCACCCTGAGTACTGAGAACCGAGCACCCTGAGTACTGAGCACCCAGCACGCTGAGCACTGAGCAACCAGCACCCCGAGTACTGAGCACCCAGCACCCAGACCACTGAGCACCCAGCACCCCGAGAATGAGCACCCAGCACCCTGAGTACTGAGCACCCAGCACCCTGAGTACTGAGCACCCAGCACCCCGAGCACTGAGCACCCTGAATACTGAGCACCCAGCACCCTGAGTACTGTGCACTAAGCACCCAGAGGGCTGAGAACCCAGGACCCCGAGCACTGAGTACTGAGTACCCAGCACCCTGAGTACTGAGCACCGAGCTCCAGGAGCACTGAGCACCCTGAGTACTGAGCACCCAGCACAATGAGAACTGAGCACCCAGCACCCTGAGCACTGAGCACCCAGCTCCCTGAGTACTGAGCACCCAGCACCCCGAGCACTGAGCACCCAGCACCCTGAGTACTGAGCACCCAGCACCCTGAGTACTGAGCAACCAGAGCACTGAGCACCCAGCACCCTGAGTACTGAGCACCCTGAGGACTGAGCACCGATCACCCTGAGCACTGAGCACCGAGCACCCTGAGTACTGAGCACCCAGCACCCTGAGCACTGAGCACCCAGCACCCTGAGTACTGAGCAGCGAGCACCCTGAGTACTGAGCACCCAGCACCCTGAGTACTGAGCACCCAGCACCCTGAGTACTGAGCACCGAGCACCCCGAGTACTGAGCACCCAGCACCCTGAGCACTCAGCACCCAGCACCCCGAGCACTGAGCACCCAGCACCCTGAGTACTGAGCTCCCAGCACCCCGAGCCCTGAGCACCCAGCACCCTGAGTACTGAGCACCCTGAGTACTGAGCACCGATCACCCTGAGTACTGAGCACCAAGCACCCTGAGTACTGAGCACCCATCACCCCGAGAATGAGCACCCAGCACCATGAGTACTGAGCCCCGAGCACCCAGAGTACTGAGCACCGAGCACCCTGAGCACTGAGCACCCAGCACCCTGAGAACTGAGCACCGAGCACCCTGAGTACTGAGCACCCAGCACCCCGAGAATGAGCACAAAGCACCATGAGTACTGAGCACCGAGCACCCTGAGCACTGAGCACCCAGCACCCTGAGTACTGAGCACCAAGCACCCTGAGTACTGAGCACCCAGCACCCTTAGTACTGAGCACACAGCACCCTGAGTTCTGAGCACCCAGCACCCTGAGCACTGAGCACACTGAGTACTGAGCAACCAGCACCCTGAGCACTGAGCACCCAGCACCCCGAGCACTGAGCACCCAGCACCCCGAGCACTGAGCACTGAGCACCCTGAGCACTGAGGACCCAGCACCCCGAGCACTGAGCACCCAGCACCCTGAGTACTGAGCACCCAGCACCCTGAGCACTGAGCACACTGAGTACTGAGCAACAAGCACCCTGAGCACTGAGCACCCAGCACACGAGCACTGAGCACCCAGCACCCTGAGCACTGAGCACCCAGCACCCTGAGCACTGAGCACCCAGCACCCCGAGTACTGAGCACCTAGCACCCCGAGTACTGAGCACCGAGCACCCCGAGCACTGAGCACCCAGCACCCTGAGTACTGAGCAACAAGCACCATGAGTACTGAGCACACAGCACCCTGAGCACTGAGCACCCAGCAACCTGAGTACTGAGCACCCAGCACCCTGAGTACTGAGCACCCTGCAACCTGAGCACTGAGCACCCAGCACCCTGAGTACTGAGCACCGAGCACCCCTAGCACTGAGCACCCAGCACCCTGAGTACTGAGCACCCAGCACCAAAAGTACTGAGCACCGAGCATCCTGAGCACTGAGCACCGAGCAACCCGAGCACTGAGCACCGAGCACCCTGAGTACTGAGCACCCAGCACGCTGAGCACTGAGCACCCAGCACCCCGAATACTGAGCACCCAGCACCCTGAGTACTGAGCACCCAGCACCCTGAGTACTGAGCACCCAGGACCCCTAGCACTGAGCACCCAGCACCCCGAGCACTGAGCACCCAGCACCCCGAGAATGAGCACCCAGCACCCTGAGTACTGAGAACCGAGCACCCTGAGTACTGAGCACCCAGCACCCTGAGTACTGAGCCCCCAGCACCCTGAGTCCTGAGCAACGAGCACCCCGAGCACTGAGCACCGGGTACCCCGAGCACTGAGCACCCAGCAACCTGAGTACTGAGCACCCAGCACCCTGAGTACTGAGCACTGAGCACCCTGAGCACTGAGCACCCAGCACCCTGAGCACTGAGCAACCAGCATCCTGAGCACTGAGTACTGAGCACCCAGCACCCTGAGCACTGAGCAGCCAGCACCCTGAGCACTGATCACCCAGCACCCTGAGTATTGAGCACCCAGCACCCCAAACACTGAGCAGCGTGCACCCTGAGAACTGAGCACCGAGCACCCTGAGTACTGAGCACCCAGCACCATGAGTACTGAGCCCCGAGCACCCAGAGTACTGAGCACCGAGCACCCTGAGCACTGAGCACCCAGCACCCTGAGTACTGAGCACCAAGCACCCTGAGTACTGAGCACCCATCACCCCGAGAATGAGCACCCAGCACCATGAGTACTGAGCCCCGAGCACCCAGAGTACTGAGCACCGAGCACCCTGAGCACTGAGCACCCAGCACCCTGAGAACTGAGCACCGAGCACCCTGAGTACTGAGCACCGAGCACCCCTAGCACTGAGCACCCAGCACCCTGAGTACTGAGCACCCAGCACCCTTAGTACTGAGCACCCAGCACCCTGAGTTCTGAGCACCCAGCACCCTGAGCACTGAGCACACTGAGTACTGAGCAACCAGCACCCTGAGCACTGAGCACCCAGCACCCCGAGCACTGAGCACCCAGCACCCCGAGCACTGAGCACTGAGCACCCTGAGCACTGAGGACCCAGCACCCCGAGCACTGAGCACCCAGCACCCTGAGTACTGAGCACCCAGCACCCTGAGCACTGAGCACACTGAGTACTGAGCAACAAGCACCCTGAGCACTGATTACCCAGCACCCGAGCACTGAGCACCCAGCACCCTGAGCACTGAGCACCCAGCACCCTGAGCACTGAGAACCCAGCACCCCGAGTACTGAGCACCCAGCACCCCGAGTACTGAGCACCGAGCACCCCGAGCACTGAGCACCCAGCACCCTGAGTACTGAGCAACAAGCACCATGAGTACTGAGCACACAGCACCCTGAGCACTGAGCACCCAGCAACCTGAGTACTGAGCACCCAGCACCCTGAGTACTGAGCACCCTGCAACCTGAGCACTGAGCACCCAGCACCCTGAGTACTGAGCACCGAGCACCCCTAGCACTGAGCACCCAGCACCCTGAGTACTGAGCACCCAGCACCAAAAGTACTGAGCACCGAGCATCCTGAGCACTGAGCACCGAGCAACCCGAGCACTGAGCACCCAGCACCCTGAGTACTGAGCACCCAGCACCCTGAGTACTGAGCAGCGAGCACCCCGAGCACTGAGCACCCAGCACCCTGTGTAATGAGCACCCAGCACCCCGAGTACTGAGCACCCAGCCCCGTGAGTACTGAGCACCCAGCACCCTGAGTACTGAGCACCCAGCACCCTGAGCACTGAGCACAAAGCACGCTGAGTACTGAGCACACTGAGTACTGAGCACCGAGGACCCTGAACACTGAGCACCCAGCACCCTGAGCACTGAGCACCCAGCAGCCCGAGAATGAGCACCCAGCACCCTGAGTACTGAGAACCGAGCACCCTGAGTACTGAGCACCCAGCACGCTGAGCACTGAGCAACCAGCACCCCGAGTACTGAGCACACAGCACCCAGACCACTGAGCACCCAGCACCCCGAGAATGAGCACCCAGCACCCTGAGTACTGAGCACCCAGCACCCTGAGTACTGAGCACCCAGCACCCCGAGCACTGAGCACCCTGAATACTGAGCACCCAGCACCCTGAGTACTATGCACTAAGCACCCAGAGGGCTGAGAACCCAGGACCCCGAGCACTGAGTACTGAGTACCCAGCACCCTGAGTACTGAGCACCGAGCTCCAGGAGCACTGAGCACCCTGAGTACTGAGCACCCAGCACAATGAGAACTGAGCACCCAGCACCCTGAGCACTGAGCACCCAGCTCCCTGAGTACTGAGCACCCAGCACCCCGAGCACTGAGCACCCAGCACCCTGAGTACTGAGCACCCAGCACCCTGAGTACTGAGCAACCAGAGCACTGAGCACCCAGCACCCTGAGTACTGAGCACCCTGAGGACTGAGCACCGATCACCCTGAGCACTGAGCACCGAGCACCCTGAGTACTGAGCACCCAGCACCCTGAGCACTGAGCACCCAGCACCCTGAGTACTGAGCAGCGAGCACCCTGAGTACTGAGCACCCAGCACCCTGAGTACTGAGCACCCAGCACCCTGAGTACTGAGCACCGAGCACCCCGAGTACTGAGCACCCTGCACCCTGAGCACTCAGCACCCAGCACCACGAGCACTGAGCACCCAGCACCCTGAGTACTGAGCTCCCAGCACCCCGAGCCCTGAGCACCCAGCACCCTGAGTACTGAGCACCCTGAGTACTGAGCACCGATCACCCTGAGCACTGAGCACCCAGCACCCTGAGTACTGAGCACCAAGCACCCTGAGTACTGAGCACCCATCACCCCGAGAATGAGCACCCAGCACCATGAGTACTGAGCCCCGAGCACCCAGAGTACTGAGCACCGAGCACCCTGAGCACTGAGCACCCAGCACCCTGAGAACTGAGCACCGAGCACCCTGAGTACTGAGCACCCAGCACCCCGAGAATGAGCACAAAGCACCATGAGTACTGAGCACCGAGCACCCTGAGCACTGAGCACCCAGCACCCTGAGTACTGAGCACCAAGCACCCTGAGTACTGAGCACCCAGCACCCTTAGTACTGAGCACACAGCACCCTGAGTTCTGAGCACCCAGCACCCTGAGCACTGAGCACACTGAGTACTGAGCAACCAGCACCCTGAGCACTGAGCACCCAGCACCCCGAGCACTGAGCACCCAGCACCCCGAGCACTGAGCACTGAGCACCCTGAGCATTGAGGACCCAGCACCCCGAGCACTGAGCACCCAGCACCCTGAGTACTGAGCACCCAGCACCCTGAGCACTGAGCACACTGAGTACTGAGCAACAAGCACCCTGAGCACTGAGCACCCAGCACCCGAGCACTGAGCACCCAGCACCCTGAGCACTGAGCACCCAGCACCCTGAGCACTGAGCACCCAGCACCCCGAGTACTGAGCACCCAGCACCCCGAGTACTGAGCACCGAGCACCCCGAGCACTGAGCACCCAGCACCCTGAGTACTGAGCACCCAGCACCCTGAGTACTGAGCACCCAGCACCCTGAGCACTGAGCACACTGAGTACTGAGCAACAAGCACCCTGAGCACTGAGCACCCAGCACCCGAGCACTGAGCACCCAGCACCCTGAGCACTGAGCACCCAGCACCCTGAGCACTGAGCACCCAGCACCCCGAGTACTGAGCACCCAGCACCCCGAGTACTGAGCACCAAGCACCCTGAGTACTGAGCACCCATCACCCCGAGAATGAGCACCCAGCACCATGAGTACTGAGCCCCGAGCACCCAGAGTACTGAGCACCGAGCACCCTGAGCACTGAGCACCCAGCACCCCGAGCACTGAGCACTGAGCACCCTGAGCACTGAGGACCCAGCACCCCGAGCACTGAGCACCCAGCACCCTGAGTACTGAGCACCCAGCACCCTGAGCACTGAGCACACTGAGTACTGAGCAACAAGCACCCTGAGCACTGAGCACCCAGCACCCGAGCACTGAGCACCCAGCACCCTGAGCACTGAGCACCCAGCACCCTGAGCACTGAGCACCCAGCACCCCGAGTACTGAGCACCCAGCACCCCGAGTACTGAGCACCGAGCACCCCGAGCACTGAGCACCCAGCACCCTGAGTACTGAGCAACAAGCACCATGAGTACTGAGCACACAGCACCCTGAGCACTGAGCACCCAGCAACCTGAGTACTGAGCACCCAGCACCCTGAGAACTGAGCACCCAGCACCCTGAGCACTGAGCACCCAGCACCCTGAGTACTGAGCACCGAGCACCCCGAGCACTGAGCACCCAGCACCCTGAGCACTGAGCACCCAGCACCCTGAGTACAGAGCATCCAGCACCCTGAGTACTGAGCACACAGCACCCTGAGCACTGAGCACCCAGCAACCTGAGTACTGAGCACCCAGCACCCTGAGTACTGAGCACCCTGCAACCTGAGCACTGAGCACCCAGCACCCTGAGTACTGAGCACCGAGCACCCCTAGCACTGAGCACCCAGCACCCTGAGTACTGAGCACCCAGCACCCTGAGAACTTAGCACCCAGCAAATGAGCACTGAGCACCCAGCACCCTGAGTACTGAGCACCGAGCACCCTGAGTACTGAGCACCCAGCACCCTGAGTACTGAGCACCGAGCACCCCGAGTACTGAGCACCCAGCACCCTGAGAACTGAGCACCCAGCACCCTGAGCACTGAGCACCCAGCACCCTGAGTACTGAGCACCGAGCACCCCGAGCACTGAGCACCCAGCACCCTGAGCACTGAGCACCCAGCACCCTGAGTACAGAGCATCCAGCACCCTGAGTACTGAGCACACAGCACCCTGAGCACTGAGCACCCAGCACCCTGAGTACTGAGCACCCACCACCCTGAGTACTGAGCACCCAGCACCCTGAGTACTGAGCACCCAGCACCCTGAGTACTGAGCACCCAGCACCCTGAGTACTGAGCACCGAGCACCCCGAGTACTGAGCACCCAGCACCCCGAGGACTGAGCACCCAGCACCCTGAGCACTGAGCACCCAGCACACTGAGTCCTGAGTACTGAGCACCCTGAGTACTGAGCACCCAGCATCCAGAGCACTGAGCACCCAGCACCCTGAGTACTGAGCACCGAGCACCCTAGGCATTGAGCACCCAGCACCCTGAGTACTGAGCACCCAGCACCAAATGTACTGAGCACCGAGCATCCTGAGCACTGAGCACCGAGAACCCCGAGCACTGAGCAACCAGCACCCTGAGTACTGAGCACCCAGCACCAAGAGTACTGAGCAGCGAGCACCCCGAGCACTGAGCACCCAGCACATTGAGTAATGAGCACCCAGCACCACGAGTACTGAGCACCCAGCACCAAAAGTACTGAGCACCGAGCATCCTGAGCACTGAGCACCCAGCACCCCGAGAATGAGCACCCAGCCCCCTGAGTACTGAGCACCCATGACCCTGAGCACTGAGCACCGAGCACCCCGAGCACTGAGCACCCAGCACCCTGAGCACTGAGCACCCAGCACCCAGAGCACTGAGCACCCAGCACTCTGAGCACTGAGCACCCAGCACCCTGAGTACTGAGCACCCAGCACCCTGAGTACTGAGCACCCAGACCACGAGCACTGAGCACCCAGCACCCCTAGCACTGTGCACCCAGCACCCTGAGTACTGAGAACCCAGCACCCTGAGTACTGAGCACCCAGCACCCTGAGCACTGAGCACCCAGCAGCCCGAGCACTGAGCACCCAGCATCCTGAGCACTGAGTACTGAGCACCCAGCACCCTGAGCACTGAGCACCCAGCACCCTGAGCACTGAGCACCCAGCACCCTGAGTACTGAGCACCCAGCACCCCAAGCACTGAGCACCGAGCACCCTGAGTACTGAGCACCCAGCACGCTGAGCACTGAGCACCCAGCACCCCGAATACTGAGCACCCAGCACCCTGAGTACTGAGCACCCAGCACCCTGAGTACTGAGCACCCAGGACCCCTAGCACTGAGCACCCAGCACCCCGAGCACTGAGCACCCAGCACCCCGAGAATGAGCACCCAGCACCCTGAGTACTGAGAACCGAGCACCCTGAGTACTGAGCACCCAGCACCCAGAGTACTGAGCCCCCAGCACCCTGAGTCCTGAGCACCGAGCACCCCGAGCACTGAGCACCGGGTACCCCGAGCACTGAGCACCCAGCAACCTGAGTACTGAGCACCCAGCACCCTGAGTACTGAGCACTGAGCACCCTGAGCACTGAGCACCCAGCACCCTGAGCACTGAGCAACCAGCATCCTGAGCACTGAGTACTGAGCACCCAGCACCCTGAGCACTGAGCAGCCAGCACCCTGAGCACTGATCACCCAGCACCCTGAGTATTGAGCACCCAGCACCCAAACACTGAGCAGCGTGCACCCTGAGAACTGAGCACCGAGCACCCTGAGTACTGAGCACCCAGCACCATGAGTACTGAGCCCCGAGCACCCAGAGTACTGAGCACCGAGCACCCTGAGCACTGAGCACCCAGCACCCTGAGTACTGAGCACCAAGCACCCTGAGTACTGAGCACCCATCACCCCGAGAATGAGCACCCAGCACCATGAGTACTGAGCCCCGAGCACCCAGAGTACTGAGCACCGAGCACCCTGAGCACTGAGCACCCAGCACCCTGAGAACTGAGCACCGAGCACCCTGAGTACTGAGCACCCAGCACCCCGAGAATGAGCACCCAGCACCATGAGTACTGAGCACCGAGCACCCTGAGCACTGAGCACCCAGCACCCTGAGTACTGAGCACCAAGCACCCTGAGTACTGAGCACCCATCACCCCGAGAATGAGCACCCAGCACCATGAGTACTGAGCCCCGAGCACCCAGAGTACTGAGCACCGAGCACCCTGAGCACTGAGCACCCAGCACCCCGAGCACTGAGCACTGAGCACCCTGAGCACTGAGGACCCAGCACCCCGAGCACTGAGCACCCAGCACCCTGAGTACTGAGCACCCAGCACCCTGAGCACTGAGCACACTGAGTACTGAGCAACAAGCACCCTGAGCACTGAGCACCCAGCACCCGAGCACTGAGCACCCAGCACCCTGAGCACTGAGCACCCAGCACCCTGAGCACTGAGCACCCAGCACCCCGAGTACTGAGCACCCAGCACCCCGAGTACTGAGCACCGAGCACCCCGAGCACTGAGCACCCAGCACCCTGAGTACTGAGCAACAAGCACCATGAGTACTGAGCACACAGCACCCTGAGCACTGAGCACCCAGCAACCTGAGTACTGAGCACCCAGCACCCTGAGTACTGAGCACCCTGCAACCTGAGCACTGAGCACCCAGCACCCTGAGTACTGAGCACCGAGCACCCCTAGCACTGAGCACCCAGCACCCTGAGTACTGAGCACCCAGCACCCTGAGAACTTAGCACCCAGCAAATGAGCACTGAGCACCCAGCACCCTGAGTACTGAGCACCGAGCACCCTGAGTACTGAGCACCCAGCACCCTGAGTACTGAGCACCGAGCACCCCGAGTACTGAGCACCCAGCACCCTGAGAACTGAGCACCCAGCACCCTGAGCACTGAGCACCCAGCACCCTGAGTACTGAGCACCGAGCACCCCGAGCACTGAGCACCCAGCACCCTGAGCACTGAGCACCCAGCACCCTGAGTACAGAGCATCCAGCACCCTGAGTACTGAGCACACAGCACCCTGAGCACTGAGCACCCAGCACCCTGAGTACTGAGCACCCACCACCCTGAGTACTGAGCACCCAGCACCCTGAGTACTGAGCACCCAGCACCCTGAGTACTGAGCACCCAGCACCCTGAGTACTGAGCACCGAGCACCCCGAGTACTGAGCACCCAGCACCCCGAGGACTGAGCACCCAGCACCCTGAGCACTGAGCACCCAGCACACTGAGTCCTGAGTACTGAGCACCCTGAGTACTGAGCACCCAGCATCCAGAGCACTGAGCACCCAGCACCCTGAGTACTGAGCACCGAGCACCCTAGGCATTGAGCACCCAGCACCCTGAGTACTGAGCACCCAGCACCAAATGTACTGAGCACCGAGCATCCTGAGCACTGAGCACCGAGAACCCCGAGCACTGAGCACCCAGCACCCTGAGTACTGAGCACCCAGAACCAAGAGTACTGAGCAGCGAGCACCCCGAGCACTGAGCACCCAGCACATTGAGTAATGAGCACCCAGCACCACGAGTACTGAGCACCCAGCACCAAAAGTACTGAGCACCGAGCATCCTGAGCACTGAGCACCCAGCACCCCGAGAATGAGCACCCAGCCCCCTGAGTACTGAGCACCCATGACCCTGAGCACTGAGCACCGAGCACCCCGAGCACTGAGCACGAAGCACCCTGAGCACTGAGCACCCAGCACCCAGAGCACTGAGCACCCAGCACTCTGAGCACTGAGCACCCAGCACCCTGAGTACTGAGCACCCAGCACCCTGAGTACTGAGCACCCAGACCACGAGCACTGAGCACCCAGCACCCCTAGCACTGTGCACCCAGCACCCTGAGTACTGAGAACCCAGCACCCTGAGTACTGAGCACCCAGCACCCTGAGCACTGAGCACCCAGCAGCCCGAGCACTGAGCACCCAGCATCCTGAGCACTGAGTACTGAGCACCCAGCACCCTGAGCACTGAGCACCCAGCACCCTGAGCACTGAGCACCCAGCACCCTGAGTACTGAGCACCCAGCACCCCAAGCACTGAGCACCGAGCACCCTGAGTACTGAGCACCCAGCACGCTGAGCACTGAGCACCCAGCACCCCGAATACTGAGCACCCAGCACCCTGAGTACTGAGCACCCAGCACCCTGAGTACTGAGCACCCAGGACCCCTAGCACTGAGCACCCAGCACCCCGAGCACTGAGCACCCAGCACCCCGAGAATGAGCACCCAGCACCCTGAGTACTGAGAACCGAGCACCCTGAGTACTGAGCACCCAGCACCCTGAGTACTGAGCCCCCAGCACCCTGAGTCCTGAGCAACGAGCACCCCGAGCACTGAGCACCGGGTACCCCGAGCACTGAGCACCCAGCAACCTGAGTACTGAGCACCCAGCACCCTGAGTACTGAGCACTGAGCACCCTGAGCACTGAGCACCCAGCACCCTGAGCACTGAGCAACCAGCATCCTGAGCACTGAGTATTGAGCACCCAGCACCCTGAGCACTGAGCAGCCAGCACCCTGAGCACTGATCACCCAGCACCCTGAGTATTGTGCACCCAGCACCCCAAACACTGAGCAGCGTGCACCCTGAGAACTGAGCACCGAGCACCCTGAGTACTGAGCACCCAGCACCATGAGTACTGAGCCCCGAGCACCCAGAGTACTGAGCACCGAGCACCCTGAGCACTGAGCACCCAGCACCCTGAGTACTGAGCACCAAGCACCCTGAGTACTGAGCACCCATCACCCCGAGAATGAGCACCCAGCACCATGAGTACTGAGCCCCGAGCACCCAGAGTACTGAGCACCGAGCACCCTGAGCACTGAGCACCCAGCACCCTGAGAACTGAGCACCGAGCACCCTGAGTACTGAGCACCCAGCACCCCGAGAATGAGCACCCAGCACCATGAGTACTGAGCACCGAGCACCCTGAGCCCTGAGCACCCAGCACCCTGAGTACTGAGCACCAAGCACCCTGAGTACTGAGCACCCAGCACCCTTAGTACTGAGCACACAGCACCCTGAGTTCTGAGCACCCAGCACCCTGAGCACTGAGCACACTGAGTACTGAGCAACCAGCACCCTGAGCACTGAGCACCCAGCACCCCGAGCACTGAGCACCCAGCACCCCGAGCACTGAGCACTGAGCACCCTGAGCACTGAGGACCCAGCACCCCGAGCACTGAGCACCCAGCACCCTGAGTACTGAGCACCCAGCACCCTGAGCACTGAGCACACTGAGTACTGAGCAACAAGCACCCTGAGCACTGAGCACCCAGCACCCGAGCACTGAGCACCCTGCACCCTGAGCACTGAGCACCCAGCACCCTGAGCACTGAGAACCCAGCACCCCGAGTACTGAGCACCCAGCACCCCGAGTACTGAGCACCGAGCACCCCGAGCACTGAGCACCCAGCACCCTGAGTACTGAGCAACAAGCACCATGAGTACTGAGCACACAGCACCCTGAGCACTGAGCACCCAGCAACCTGAGTACTGAGCACCCAGCACCCTGAGTACTGAGCACCCTGCAACCTGAGCACTGAGCACCCAGCACCCTGAGTACTGAGCACCGAGCACCCCTAGCACTGAGCACCCAGCACCCTGAGTACTGAGCACCCAGCACCAAAAGTACTGAGCACCGAGCATCCTGAGCACTGAGCACCGAGCAACCCGAGCACTGAGCACCCAGCACCCTGAGTACTGAGCACCCAGCACCAAGAGTACTGAGCAGCGAGCACCCCGAGCACTGAGCACCCAGCACCCTGTGTAATGAGCACCCAGCACCCCGAGTACTGAGCACCCAGCCCCGTGAGTACTGAGCACCCAGCACCCTGAGTACTGAGCACCCAGCACCCTGAGCACTGAGCACAAAGCACGCTGAGTACTGAGCACACTGAGTACTGAGCACCGAGGACCCTGAACACTGAGCACCCAGCACCCTGAGCACTGAGCACCCAGCAGCCCGAGAATGAGCACCCAGCACCCTGAGTACTGAGAACCGAGCACCCTGAGTACTGAGCACCCAGCACGCTGAGCACTGAGCAACCAGCACCCCGAGTACTGAGCACCCAGCACCCAGACCACTGAGCACCCAGCACCGCGAGAATGAGCACCCAGCACCCTGAGTACTGAGCACCCAGCACCCTGAGTACTGAGCACCCAGCACCCCGAGCACTGAGCACCCTGAATACTGAGCACCCAGCACCCTGAGTACTGTGCACTAAGCACCCAGAGGGCTGAGAACCCAGGACCCCGAGCACTGAGTACTGAGTACCCAGCACCCTGAGTACTGAGCACCGAGCTCCAGGAGCACTGAGCACCCTGAGTACTGAGCACCCAGCACAATGAGAACTGAGCACCCAGCACCCTGAGCACTGAGCACCCAGCTCCCTGAGTACTGAGCACCCAGCACCCCGAGCACTGAGCACCCAGCACCCTGAGTACTGAGCACCCAGCACCCTGAGTACTGAGCAACCAGAGCACTGAGCACCCAGCACCCTGAGTACTGAGCACCCTGAGGACTGAGCACCGATCACCCTGAGCACTGAGCACCGAGCACCCTGAGTACTGAGCACCCAGCACCCTGAGCACTGAGCACCCAGCACCCTGAGTACTGAGCAGCGAGCACCCTGAGTACTGAGCACCCAGCACCCTGAGTACTGAGCACCCAGCACCCTGAGTACTGAGCACCGAGCACCCCGAGTACTGAGCACCCAGCACCCTGAGCACTCAGCACCCAGCACCCCGAGCACTGAGCACCCAGCACCCTGAGTACTGAGCTCCCAGCACCCCGAGCCCTGAGCACCCAGCACCCTGAGTACTGAGCACCCTGAGTACTGAGCACCGATCACCCTGAGTACTGAGCACCAAGCACCCTGAGTACTGAGCACCCATCACCCCGAGAATGAGCACCCAGCACCATGAGTACTGAGCCCCGAGCACCCAGAGTACTGAGCACCGAGCACCCTGAGCACTGAGCACCCAGCACCCTGAGAACTGAGCACCGAGCACCCTGAGTACTGAGCACCCAGCACCCCGAGAATGAGCACAAAGCACCATGAGTACTGAGCACCGAGCACCCTGAGCACTGAGCACCCAGCACCCTGAGTACTGAGCACCAAGCACCCTGAGTACTGAGCACCCAGCACCCTTAGTACTGAGCACACAGCACCCTGAGTTCTGAGCACCCAGCACCCTGAGCACTGAGCACACTGAGTACTGAGCAACCAGCACCCTGAGCACTGAGCACCCAGCACCCCGAGCACTGAGCACCCAGCACCCCGAGCACTGAGCACTGAGCACCCTGAGCACTGAGGACCCAGCACCCCGAGCACTGAGCACCCAGCACCCTGAGTACTGAGCACCCAGCACCCTGAGCACTGAGCACACTGAGTACTGAGCAACAAGCACCCTGAGCACTGAGCACCCAGCACACGAGCACTGAGCACCCAGCACCCTGAGCACTGAGCACCCAGCACCCTGAGCACTGAGCACCCAGCACCCCGAGTACTGAGCACCTAGCACCCCGAGTACTGAGCACCGAGCACCCCGAGCACTGAGCACCCAGCACCCTGAGTACTGAGCAACAAGCACCATGAGTACTGAGCACACAGCACCCTGAGCACTGAGCACCCAGCAACCTGAGTACTGAGCACCCAGCACCCTGAGTACTGAGCACCCTGCAACCTGAGCACTGAGCACCCAGCACCCTGAGTACTGAGCACCGAGCACCCCTAGCACTGAGCACCCAGCACCCTGAGTACTGAGCACCCAGCACCAAAAGTACTGAGCACCGAGCATCCTGAGCACTGAGCACCGAGCAACCCGAGCACTGAGCACCGAGCACCCTGAGTACTGAGCACCCAGCACGCTGAGCACTGAGCACCCAGCACCCCGAATACTGAGCACCCAGCACCCTGAGTACTGAGCACCCAGCACCCTGAGTACTGAGCACCCAGGACCCCTAGCACTGAGCACCCAGCACCCCGAGCACTGAGCACCCAGCACCCCGAGAATGAGCACCCAGCACCCTGAGTACTGAGAACCGAGCACCCTGAGTACTGAGCACCCAGCACCCTGAGTACTGAGCCCCCAGCACCCTGAGTCCTGAGCAACGAGCACCCCGAGCACTGAGCACCGGGTACCCCGAGCACTGAGCACCCAGCAACCTGAGTACTGAGCACCCAGCACCCTGAGTACTGAGCACTGAGCACCCTGAGCACTGAGCACCCAGCACCCTGAGCACTGAGCAACCAGCATCCTGAGCACTGAGTACTGAGCACCCAGCACCCTGAGCACTGAGCAGCCAGCACCCTGAGCACTGATCACCCAGCACCCTGAGTATTGAGCACCCAGCACCCCAAACACTGAGCAGCGTGCACCCTGAGAACTGAGCACCGAGCACCCTGAGTACTGAGCACCCAGCACCATGAGTACTGAGCCCCGAGCACCCAGAGTACTGAGCACCGAGCACCCTGAGCACTGAGCACCCAGCACCCTGAGTACTGAGCACCAAGCACCCTGAGTACTGAGCACCCATCACCCCGAGAATGAGCACCCAGCACCATGAGTACTGAGCCCCGAGCACCCAGAGTACTGAGCACCGAGCACCCTGAGCACTGAGCACCCAGCACCCTGAGAACTGAGCACCGAGCACCCTGAGTACTGAGCACCGAGCACCCCTAGCACTGAGCACCCAGCACCCTGAGTACTGAGCACCCAGCACCCTTAGTACTGAGCACCCAGCACCCTGAGTTCTGAGCACCCAGCACCCTGAGCACTGAGCACACTGAGTACTGAGCAACCAGCACCCTGAGCACTGAGCACCCAGCACCCCGAGCACTGAGCACCCAGCACCCCGAGCACTGAGCACTGAGCACCCTGAGCACTGAGGACCCAGCACCCCGAGCACTGAGCACCCAGCACCCTGAGTACTGAGCACCCAGCACCCTGAGCACTGAGCACACTGAGTACTGAGCAACAAGCACCCTGAGCACTGATTACCCAGCACCCGAGCACTGAGCACCCAGCACCCTGAGCACTGAGCACCCAGCACCCTGAGCACTGAGAACCCAGCACCCCGAGTACTGAGCACCCAGCACCCCGAGTACTGAGCACCGAGCACCCCGAGCACTGAGCACCCAGCACCCTGAGTACTGAGCAACAAGCACCATGAGTACTGAGCACACAGCACCCTGAGCACTGAGCACCCAGCAACCTGAGTACTGAGCACCCAGCACCCTGAGTACTGAGCACCCTGCAACCTGAGCACTGAGCACCCAGCACCCTGAGTACTGAGCACCGAGCACCGCTAGCACTGAGCACCCAGCACCCTGAGTACTGAGCACCCAGCACCAAAAGTACTGAGCACCGAGCATCCTGAGCACTGAGCACCGAGCAACCCGAGCACTGAGCACCCAGCACCCTGAGTACTGAGCACCCAGCACCCTGAGTACTGAGCAGCGAGCACCCCGAGCACTGAGCACCCAGCACCCTGTGTAATGAGCACCCAGCACCCCGAGTACTGAGCACCCAGCCCCGTGAGTACTGAGCACCCAGCACCCTGAGTACTGAGCACCCAGCACCCTGAGCACTGAGCACAAAGCACGCTGAGTACTGAGCACACTGAGTACTGAGCACCGAGGACCCTGAACACTGAGCACCCAGCACCCTGAGCACTGAGCACCCAGCAGCCCGAGAATGAGCACCCAGCACCCTGAGTACTGAGAACCGAGCACCCTGAGTACTGAGCACCCAGCACGCTGAGCACTGAGCAACCAGCACCCCGAGTACTGAGCACACAGCACCCAGACCACTGAGCACCCAGCACCCCGAGAATGAGCACCCAGCACCCTGAGTACTGAGCACCCAGCACCCTGAGTACTGAGCACCCAGCACCCCGAGCACTGAGCACCCTGAATACTGAGCACCCAGCACCCTGAGTACTATGCACTAAGCACCCAGAGGGCTGAGAACCCAGGACCCCGAGCACTGAGTACTGAGTACCCAGCACCCTGAGTACTGAGCACCGAGCTCCAGGAGCACTGAGCACCCTGAGTACTGAGCACCCAGCACAATGAGAACTGAGCACCCAGCACCCTGAGCACTGAGCACCCAGCTCCCTGAGTACTGAGCACCCAGCACCCCGAGCACTGAGCACCCAGCACCCTGAGTACTGAGCACCCAGCACCCTGAGTACTGAGCAACCAGAGCACTGAGCACCCAGCACCCTGAGTACTGAGCACCCTGAGGACTGAGCACCGATCACCCTGAGCACTGAGCACCGAGCACCCTGAGTACTGAGCACCCAGCACCCTGAGCACTGAGCACCCAGCACCCTGAGTACTGAGCAGCGAGCACCCTGAGTACTGAGCACCCAGCACCCTGAGTACTGAGCACCCAGCACCCTGAGTACTGAGCACCGAGCACCCCGAGTACTGAGCACCCTGCACCCTGAGCACTCAGCACCCAGCACCACGAGCACTGAGCACCCAGCACCCTGAGTACTGAGCTCCCAGCACCCCGAGCCCTGAGCACCCAGCACCCTGAGTACTGAGCACCCTGAGTACTGAGCACCGATCACCCTGAGCACTGAGCACCCAGCACCCTGAGTACTGAGCACCAAGCACCCTGAGTACTGAGCACCCATCACCCCGAGAATGAGCACCCAGCACCATGAGTACTGAGCCCCGAGCACCCAGAGTACTGAGCACCGAGCACCCTGAGCACTGAGCACCCAGCACCCTGAGAACTGAGCACCGAGCACCCTGAGTACTGAGCACCCAGCACCCCGAGAATGAGCACAAAGCACCATGAGTACTGAGCACCGAGCACCCTGAGCACTGAGCACCCAGCACCCTGAGTACTGAGCACCAAGCACCCTGAGTACTGAGCACCCAGCACCCTTAGTACTGAGCACACAGCACCCTGAGTTCTGAGCACCCAGCACCCTGAGCACTGAGCACACTGAGTACTGAGCAACCAGCACCCTGAGCACTGAGCACCCAGCACCCCGAGCACTGAGCACCCAGCACCCCGAGCACTGAGCACTGAGCACCCTGAGCATTGAGGACCCAGCACCCCGAGCACTGAGCACCCAGCACCCTGAGTACTGAGCACCCAGCACCCTGAGCACTGAGCACACTGAGTACTGAGCAACAAGCACCCTGAGCACTGAGCACCCAGCACCCGAGCACTGAGCACCCAGCACCCTGAGCACTGAGCACCCAGCACCCTGAGCACTGAGCACCAAGCACCCCGAGTACTGAGCACCCAGCACCCCGAGTACTGAGCACCGAGCACCCCGAGCACTGAGCACCCAGCACCCTGAGTACTGAGCAACAAGCACCATGAGTACTGAGCACACAGCACCCTGAGCACTGAGCACCCAGCAACCTGAGTACTGAGCACCCAGCACCCTGAGTACTGAGCACCCTGCAACCTGAGCACTGAGCACCCAGCACCCTGAGTACTGAGCACCGAGCACCCCTAGCACTGAGCACCCAGCACCCTGAGTACTGAGCACCCAGCACCAAAAGTACTGAGCACCGAGCATCCTGAGCACTGAGCACCGAGCAACCCGAGCACTGAGCACCCAGCACCCTGAGTACTGAGCACCCAGCACCAAGAGTACTGAGCAGCGAGCACCCCGAGCACTGAGCACCCAGCACCCTGTGTAATGAGCACCCAGCACCCCGAGTACTGAGCACCCAGCCCCGTGAATACTGAGCACCCAGCACCCTGAGTACTGAGCACCCAGCACCCTGAGCACTGAGCACAAAGCACGCTGAGTACTGAGCACACTGAGT
The DNA here is from genome assembly GCF_018167655.1 of Microtus oregoni. Taxonomy (NCBI): domain Eukaryota; kingdom Metazoa; phylum Chordata; class Mammalia; order Rodentia; family Cricetidae; genus Microtus; species Microtus oregoni. The sequence goes on from NW_024543262.1 coordinate 1,314,307, forward strand.
ACTGAGCACCGAGGACCCTGAACACTGAGCACCCAGCACCCTGAGCACTGAGCACCCAGCACCCCGAGAATGAGCACCCAGCACCCTGAGTACTGAGAACCGAGCACCCTGAGTACTGAGCACCCAGCACGCTGAGCACTGAGCAACCAGCACCCCGAGTACTGAGCACCCAGCACCCAGAGCACTGAGCACCCAGCACCCCGAGAATGAGCACCCAGCACCCTGAGTACTGAGCACCCAGCACCCTGAGTACTGAGCACCCAGCACCCCGAGCACTGAGCACCCTGAATACTGAGCACCCAGCACCCTGAGTACTGTGCACTAAGCACCCAGAGGGCTGAGAACCCAGGACCCCGAGCACTGAGTACTGAGCACCCAGCACCCTGAGTACTGAGCACCGAGCTCCACGAGCACTGAGCACCCTGAGTACTGAGCACCCAGCACAATGAGAACTGAGCACCCAGCACCCTGAGCACTGAGCACCCAGCTCCCTGAGTACTGAGCACCCAGCACCCCGAGCACTGAGCACCCAGCACCCTGAGTACTGAGCACCCAGCACCCTGAGTACTGAGCAACCAGAGCACTGAGCACCCAGCACCCTGAGTACTGAGCACCCTGAGGACTGAGCACCGATCACCCTGAGCACTGAGCACCGAGCACCCTGAGTACTGAGCACCCAGCACCCTGAGCACTGAGCACCCAGCACCCTGAGTACTGAGCAGCGAGCACCCTGAGTACTGAGCACCCAGCACCCTGAGTACTGAGCACCCAGCACCCTGAGTACTGAGCACCGAGCACCCCGAGTACTGAGCACCCAGCACCCTGAGCACTCAGCACCCAGCACCCCGAGCACTGAGCACCAAGCACTCTGAGTACTGAGCTCCCAGCACCCCGAGCCCTGAGCACCCAGCACCCTGAGTACTGAGCACCCTGAGTACTGAGCACCGATCACCCTGAGCACTGACCACCCAGCACCCTGAGTACTGAGCACCCAAACTACTGAGCACCGAGCACACCGAGCACTGAGCACCCAGCACCCTGAGTACTGAGCACCAAGCACCCTGAGCACTGAGCACCCAGCACCCTGAGTACTGAGCACCGAGCACCCCGAGCACTGAGCACACAGCGCCCCGAGCACTGAGCACCCAGCACCCCGAGCACTGAGCACCCAACACCCGTAGCACTGAGGACCCAGCACCCCGAGCAGTGAGCACCCAGCACCCTGAGCACTGAGCACCCAGCACCCCGAGTACTGAGCACCCAGCAACCTGAGCACCGAGCACCCAGCACCCCGAGCACTGAGCACCCAGCACCCTGAGCACTGAACACAAAGCACCCTGAGTACTGAGAACCGAGCACCCCGAGTACTGAGCACCCAGCACCACGAGCACTGAGCACCGAGCACCCCGAGCACTGAGCACCCAGCACCCCGAGCACTGAGCACCCAGCACCCCGAGTACTGAGCACCCAGCAACCTGAGCACCGAGCACCCAGCACCCCGAGCACTGAGCACCCAGCACCCTGAGCACTGAACACAAAGCACCCTGAGTACTGAGAACCGAGCACCCCGAGTACTGAGCACCCAGCACCACGAGCACTGAGCACCGAGCACCCCGAGCACTGAGCACCCAGCACCCCGAGCACTGAGCACCCAGCACCCCGAGCACTGAGCACCCAGCACCCCGAGCACTGAGCACCCAGCACCCCGAGCACTGAGCACCCAGCACCCCGAGCACTGAGCACCCAGCACCCCGAGCACTGAGCACCCAGCACCCCGAGTACTCAGCGCCCAGCACCCTGAGCACTGAGCACCCAGCACCCTGAGCACTGAGCACAAAGCACGCTGAGTACTGAGCACTGAACACCCTGAGCACTGAGCACAAAGCACACTGAGTACTGAGCACTGAGCACCCTGAGTACTGAGCACTGAGCACCGAGCACCCTGAGTACTGAGCACCCTGAGGACTGAGCACCCAGCACCCTGAGTACTGAGCACCCAGCACCCAGAGCACTGAGCACCGAGCACCCTGAGTACTGAACACCCAGCACCCTGAGCACTGAGCACTGAGCACCCAGCACCCTGAGCACTGAGCACTGAGCACCCAGCACCCCGAGCACTGAGCACCCAGCACCCTGAGCACCCAGCACCGTGAACACTGAGCACCCTGAGCACTGAGCACACTGAGCACTGAGCACCCAGCACCCTGAGTACTGAGCACCCAACACTCTAAGCACTGAGCACTCAGCACGCTGAGTACTGAGCACTGAGCACACAGCACCCTGAGTACTGAGCACCCAGCACCCCGAGCACTGAGCACCCAGCGTCCCGAGCACTGAGCACCCAGCACCCCGAGCACTGAGCACTGAGCACACTGAGCACTGAGCACCCAGCACCCCGAGTACTGAGCACTGAGCACCCTGAGTACTGAGCACCCAGCACCCCGAGTACTGAGCACTGAGCACCGTGAGTACTGAGCATCCAGCACCCTGAGCACTGAGCACTGAGCACACTGAGCACTGAGCACCCAGCACCCCGAGTACTGAGCACTGAGCACCCTGAGTACTGAGCACCCAGCACCCTGAGCACTGAGCACCCAGCACATTGAGTACTGAGCACCGAGCACCCCGAGCACTGAGCACCCAGCACCCTGAGTACTGAGCACCCAGCACCCTGAGCACTGAGCACCCACACCCTGAGCACTGAGCACCCAGCACCCCGAGCACTGAGCACCCAGCACCCTGAGTACTGAGCACCCAACACCCAGAGTACTGAGCACCCAGCACCCTGAGAACTGAGCACCCTGCACCCTGAGTACTGAGCACCCAGCACCCTGAGTACTGAGCACCCAGCACCCTGAGCACTGAGCACTGAGCACCCAGCACCCTGAGCACTGAGCACTGAGCACCCAGCACCATGAGTACTGAGCACCCAGCACCCTGAGTACTGAGCACTCAGCACCCTGAGTTCTGAGCACCGAGCAACCCGAGCACTGAGCACCCAGCACACTGAGCACTGAGCACCCTGAGGACTGAGCACCCACCACCCTGAGCACTGAGCACCCAGCACCCTGGGTACTGAGCACCGATCACCCTGAGCACTGAGCACCCAGCACCCCGAGCACTGAGCACCCAGCACCCTGAGCACTGAGCACCCAGCACCCTGAGTACTGAGCACCCTGAGTACTGAGCACCGATCACCCTGAGCACTGAGCACCCAGCACCCTGAGTACTGAGCACCCAGCACCCTGAGCACTGAGCACCCAGCACCCTGAGCACTGAGCACCCAGCACCCTGAGTACTGAGCACCCAGCACCCTGAGTACTGAGTACCCAGCACCCTGAGCACTGAGCACCCAGCACCCTGAGTACTGAGCACCGAGCACTCTGAGTACTGAGCACATAGCACCCTGAGTACTGAGCACCCAGGACCCTGAGCACTGAGCACCCAGCACCCTGAGTACTGAGCACCCAGCACCCTGAGTACTGAGCACCCAGCACCCCGAGCACTGAGCACCCAGCACCCCGAGCACTGAGCACCCAGCACCCCGAGCACTGAGCACCCAGCACCCCGAGCACTGAGCACCCAGCACCCCGAGCACTGAGCACCCAGCACCCCGAGCACTGAGCACCCAGCACCCTGAGCACTGAGCACCCAGCACCCTGAGCACTGAGCACCCAGCACCCCGAGTACTGAGCACCCAGCACCCCGAGTACTGAGCACCGAGCACCCCGAGCACTGAGCACCCAGCACCCTGAGTACTGAGCACCCAGCACCCTGAGTACTGAGCACCCCGAGTACTGAGAACCCAGCACCCCGATCACTGAGCACCCAGCACCCTGAGTACTGAGAACAGATCACCCTGAGTACTGAGCACCCAGCACCCTGAATACTGAGCCCCCAGCACCCTGAGTACTGAGCACCCAGCACCCCGAGCACTGAGCACCCAGCAACCCGAGAATGAGCACCCAGCACCCTGAGTACTGAGAACCGAGCACCCTGAGTACTGAGCACCCAGCACCCTGAGTACTGAGCCCCCAGCACCCTGAGTACTGAGCACCCAGCACCCCGAGCACTGAGTACTCAGCACCCCGAGAATGAGCACCCAGCACCCTGAGTACTGAGCACCCAGCACCCCGAGCACGGAGCACCCAGGACCCCGAGCACTGAGTACTGAGCACTCAGCACCCTGAGTACTGAGCACCGAGCTCCCCGAGCACTGAGCACCCAGCACCCTGAGCACTGAGCACCCAGCACCCTGAGCACTGAGCACCCAGCACCCTGAGTACTGAGCACCCAGCACGCTGAGTACTGAGCACCCAGCACCCCGAGCACTGAGCACCCAGCACCCTGAGTACTGAGCACAGAGCACCCAGCGCCCCGAGCACTGAGCACCCAGCACCCTGTGTACTGAGCACTGAGCACCCTGAGTACTAAGCACCCAGCACGCTGAGTACTGAGCACCCATGACCCTGAGCACTGAGCACCGAGCACCTCGTGCACTGAGCACCCAGCACCCTGAGCACTCACCACCCATCACCCCGATCACTGAGCACCCAGCACCCTGAGCACTGAGCACCCAGCACCCTGAGCACTGAGCACCCAGCACCCAGAGCACTGAGCACCCAGCGCTCTGAGCACTGAGCACCCAGCACCCTGAGTACTGAGCACCCAGCACCCTGAGTACTGAGCACCCAGACCACGAGCACTGAGCACCCAGCACCCCTAGCACTGTGCACCCAGCACCCTGAGTACTGAGAACCCAGCACCCTGAGTACTGAGCACCCAGCACCCTGAGCACTGAGCACCCAGCACCCTGAGCACTGAGCACCCAGCACCCTGAGTACTGAGCACCCAGCACCCCAAGCACTGAGCACCGAGCACCCTGAGTACTGAGCACCCAGCACGCTGAGCACTGAGCACCCAGCACCCCGAATACTGAGCACCCAGCACCCTGAGTACTGAGCACCCAGCACCCTGAGTACTGAGCACCCAGCACCCCTAGCACTGAGCACCCAGCACCCTGAGCACTGAGCACCCAGCACCCTGAGTACTGAGCATCAAGCACGCTGAGCACTGAGCACCCAGCACCCTGAGCACTGAGCACCCATGAGGCTGAGCACTGAGCACCCAGCACCCTGAATCCTGAGCACCGAGCAGCCCGAGCACTGAGCACCGGGTACCCCGAGCACTGAGCACCCAGCAACCTGAGTACTGAGCACCCAGCACCCTGAGTACTGAGCACTGAGCACTGAGCACCTTGAGCACTGAGCACCCAGCACCCTGAGCACTGAGCACCCAGCATCCTGAGCACTGAGTACTGAGCACCCAGCACCCTGAGCACTGAGCAGCCAGCACCCTGAGCACTGAGCACCCAGCACCCTGAGTATTAAGCACCCAGCACCCCAAACACTGAGCAGCGAGCACCCTGAGAACTGAGCACCGAGCACCCTGAGTACTGAGCACCCAGCACCATGAGTACTGAGCCCCGAGCACCCAGAGTACTGAGCACCGAGCACCCTGAGCACTGAGCACCCAGCACCCTGAGTACTGAGCACCAAGCACCCTGAGTACTGAGCACCCAGCACCCCGAGAATGAGCACCCAGCACCATAAGTACTGAGCCCTGAGCACCCAGAGTACTGAGCACCGAGCACCCTGAGCACTGAGCACCCAGCACCCTGAGAACTGAGCACCGAGCACCCTGAGTACTGAGCACCCAGCACCCCGAGAATGAGCACCCAGCACCATGAGTACTGAGCACCGAGCACCCTGAGCACTGAGCACCCAGCACCCTGAGTACTGAGCACCAAGCACCCTGAGTACTGAGCACCCAGCACCCTGAGTACTGAGCACCCAGCACCCTGAGTTCTGAGCACCCAGCACCCTGAGCACTGAGCACACTGAGTACTGAGCAACCAGCACCCTGAGCACTGAGCACCCAGCAACCCGAGCACTGAGCACCCAGCACCCCGAGCACTGAGCACTGAGCACCCTGAGCACTGAGGACCCAGCACCCCGAGCACTGAGCACCCAGCACCCTGAGTACTGCGCACCCAGCACCCTGAGCACTGAGCACACTGAGTACTGAGCAACCAGCACCCTGAGCACTGAGCACCCAGCACCCCGAGCACTGAGCACCCAGCACCCTGAGCACTGAGCACCCAGCACACTGAGCACTGAGCACCCAGCACCCCGAGTACTGAGCCCCGAGCACCCCGAGCACTGAGCACACAGCACCCTGAATACTGAGCACCCAGCACCCTGAGTACTGAGCACCCCGAGTACTGAGAACCCAGCACCCCGATCACTGAGCACCCAGCACCCTGAGTACTGAGAACAGATCACCCTGAGTACTGAGCACCCAGCACCCTGAGTACTGAGCCCCCAGCACCCTGAGTACTGAGCACCCAGCACCCCGAGCACTGAGCACCCAGCACCCCGAGAATGAGCACCCAGCACCCTGAGTACTGAGAACCGAGCACCCTGAGTACTGAGCACCCAGCACCCTGAGTACTGAGCCCCCAGCAACCTGAGTACTGAGCACCCAGCACCCCGAGCACTGAGTACCCAGCACCCCGGGAATGAGCACCCAGCACCCTGAGTACTGAGCACCCAGCACCCCGAGCACGGAGCACCCAGGACCCCGAGCACTGAGTACTGAGCACTCAGCACCCTGAGTACTGAGCACCGAGCTCCCCGAGCACTGAGCACCCAGCACCCTGAGCACTGAGCACCCAGCACCCTGAGCACTGAGCACCCAGCACCCTGAGTACTGAGCACCCAGCACGCTGAGTACTGAGCACCCAGCACCCCGAGCACTGAGCACCCAGCACCCTGAGTACTGAGCACTGAGCACCCAGCGCCCCGAGCACTGAGCACCCAGCACCCTGTGTACTGAGCACTGAGCACCCTGAGTACTAAGCACCCAGCACCCTGAGTACTGAGCACCCATGACCCTGAGCACTGAGCACCGAGCACCCCGAGCACTGAGCACCCAGCACCCTGAGCACTCACCACCCATCACCCCGATCACTGAGCACCCAGCACCCTGAGCACTGAGCACCCAGCACCCTGAGCACTGAGCACCCAGCACCCAGAGCACTGAGCACCCAGCACTCTGAGCACTGAGCACCCAGCACCCTGAGTACTGAGCACCCAGCACCCTGAGTACTGAGCACCCAGACCACGAGCACTGAGCACCCAGCACCCCTAGCACTGTGCACCCAGCACCCTGACTACTGAGAACCCAGCACACTGAGTACTGAGCACCCAGCACCCTGAGCACTGAGCACCCAGCAGCCCGAGCACTGAGCACCCAGCATCCTGAGCACTGAGTACTGAGCACCCAGAACCCTGAGCACTGAGCACCCAGCACCCTGAGCACTGAGCACCCAGCACCCTGAGTACTGAGCACCCAGCACCCCAAGCACTGAGCACCGAGCACCCTGAGTACTGAGCACCCAGCACGCTGAGCACTGAGCACCCAGCACCCCGAATACTGAGCACCCAGCACCATGAGTACTGAGCACCCAGCACCCTGAGTACTGAGCACCAAGCACCCCTAGCACTGAGCACCCAGCACCCTGAGCACTGAGCACCCAGCACCCTGAGTACTGAGCATCAAGCACGCTGAGCACTGAGCACCCAGCACCCTGAGCACTGAGCACCCAGCACCCTGAGCACTGAGCACCCAGCACCCTGAGTCCTGAGCACCGAGCACCCCGAGCACTGAGCACCGGGTACCCCAAGCACTGAGCACCCAGCAACCTGAGTACTGAGCACCCAGCACCCTGAGTACTGAGCACTGAGCACTGAGCACCCTGAGCACTGAGCACCCAGCACCCTGAGCACTGAGCACCCAGCATTCTGAGCACTGAGTACTGAGCACCCAGCACCCTGAGCACTGAGCAGCCAGCACCCTGAGCACTGAGCACACAGCACCCTGAGTATTGAGCACCCAGCACCCCAAACACTGAGCAGCGAGCACCCTGAGAACTGAGCACCGAGCACCCTGAGTACTGAGCACCCAGCACCATGAGTACTGAGCCCCAAGCACAGAGAGTACTGAGCACCGAGCACCCTGAGCACTGAGCACCCAGCACCCTGAGTACTGAGCACCAAGCACCCTGAGTACTGAGCACCCAGCACCCCGAGAATGAGCACCCAGCACCATGAGTACTGAGCCCTGAGCACCCAGAGTATTGAGCACCGAGCACCCTGAGCACTGAGCACCCAGCACCCTGAGAACTGAGCACCGAGCACCCTGAGTACTGAGCACCCAGCACCCCGAGAATGAGCACCCAGCACCATGAGTACTGAGAACCGAGCACCCTGAGCACTGAGCACCCAGCACCCTGAGTACTGAGCACCAAGCACCCTGAGTACTGAGCACCCAGCACCCTGAGTACTGAGCACCCAGCACCCTGAGTACTGAGCACCCAGCACCCTGAGCACTGAGCACACTGAGTACTGAGCAACCAGCACCCTGAGCACTGAGCACCCAGCACCCCGAGCACTGAGCACTGAGCACCCTGAGCACTGAGCACCAAACACCCCGAGCACTGAGCACCCAGCACCCTGAGTACTGAGCACCCAGCACCCTGAGTACTGAGCACCCAGCATCCTGAGTACTGAGCACCCTGAGGACTGAGCACCCAGCACCCTGAGTACTGAGCACCCAGCACCCTGAGTACTGAGCACCCAGCATCCTGAGTACTGAGCACCGATCAACCTGAGCACTGAGCATCCAGCACCCTGAGCACTGAGCACCCTGAGGACTGAGCACCCAGCAACCTGAGTACTGAGCACCCAGCATCCTGAGTACTGAGCACCCTGAGTACTGAGCACCCAGCACCCCTAGCACTGAGCACCCAGCACCCTGAGTACTGAGAACCGAGCACCCTGAGCACTGAGCACCCAGCACCCCGAGCACTGAGCACTGAGCACCCTGAGCACTGAGCACCAAACACCCCGAGCACTGAGCACCCAGCACCCTGAGTACTGAGCACCCAGCACCCTGAGTACTGAGCACCCAGCATCCTGAGTACTGAGCACCCTGAGGACTGAGCACCCAGCACCCTGAGTACTGAGCACCCAGCACCCTGAGTACTGAGCACCCAGCATCCTGAGTACTGAGCACCGATCAACCTGAGCACTGAGCATCCAGCACCCTGAGCACTGAGCACCCTGAGGACTGAGCACCCAGCAACCTGAGTACTGAGCACCCAGCATCCTGAGTACTGAGCACCCTGAGTACTGAGCACCCAGCACCCCTAGCACTGAGCACCCAGCACCATGAGTACTGAGAACCGAGCACCCTGAGCACTGAGCACCCAGCACCCTGAGTACTGAGCACCAAGCACCCTGAGTACTGAGCACCCTGCACCCTGAGTACTGAGCACCCAGCACCCTGAGTACTGAGCACCCAGCACCCTGAGCACTGAGCACACTGAGTACTGAGCAACCAGCACCCTGAGCACTGAGCACCCAGCACCCCGAGCACTGAGCACCCAGCACCCCGAGCACTGAGCACTGAACACCCTGAGCACTGAGGACCCAGCACCCCGAGCACTGAGCACCCAGCACCCTGAGTACTGAGCACCCAGCACCCTGAGCACTGAGCACACTGAGTACTGAGCAACCAGCACCCTGAGCACTGAGCACCCAGCACCCCGAGCACTGAGCACCCAGCACCCCGAGCACTGAGCACCCAGCACCCTGAGCACTGAGCACCCAGCACCCTGAGCACTGAGCACCCAGCACCCCGAGTACTGAGCCCCGAGCACCCCAAGCACTGAGCACACAGCACCCTGAGTACTGAGCACCCAGCACCCTGAGTACTGAGCACCCCGAGTACTGAGAACCCAGCACCCCGATCACTGAGCAGCCAGCACCCTGAGTACTGAGAACAGATCACCCTGAGTACTGAGCACCCAGCACCCTGAGTACTGAGCCCCCAGCACCCTGAGTACTGAGCACCCAGCACCCCGAGCACTGAGCACCCAGCACCCCGAGAATGAGCACCCAGCACAGTGAGTACTGAGAACCGAGCACCCTGAGTACTGAGCACCCAGCACCCTGAGTACTGAGCCCCCAGCAACCTGAGTACTGAGCACCCAGCACCCCGAGCACTGAGTACCCAGCACCCCGGGAATGAGCACCCAGCACCCTGAGTACTGAGCACCCAGCACCCCGAGCACGGAGCACCCAGGACCCCGAGCACTGAGTACTGAGCACTCAGCACCCTGAGTACTGAGCACCGAGCTCCCCGAGCACTGAGCACCCAGCACCCTGAGCACTGAGCACCCAGCACCCTGAGCACTGAGCACCCAGCACCCTGAGTACTGAGCACCCAGCACGCTGAGTACTGAGCACCCAGCACCCCGAGCACTGAGCACCCAGCACCCTGAGTACTGAGCACTGAGCACCCAGCGCCCCGAGCACTGAGCACCCAGCACCCTGTGTACTGAGCACTGAGCACCCTGAGTACTAAGCACCCAGCACCCTGAGTACTGAGCACCCATGACCCTGAGCACTGAGCACCGAGCACCCCGAGCACTGAGCACCCAGCACCCTGAGCACTCACCACCCATCACCCCGATCACTGAGCACCCAGCACCCTGAGCACTGAGCACCCAGCACCCTGAGCACTGAGCACCCAGCACCCAGAGCACTGAGCACCCAGCACTCTGAGCACTGAGCACCCAGCACCCTGAGTACTGAGCACCCAGCACCCTGAGTACTGAGCACCCAGACCACGAGCACTGAGCACCCAGCACCCCTAGCACTGTGCACCCAGCACCCTGAGTACTGAGAACCCAGCACCCTGAGTACTGAGCACCCAGCACCCTGAGCACTGAGCACCCAGCAGCCCGAGCACTGAGCACCCAGCATCCTGAGCACTGAGTACTGAGCACCCAGAACCCTGAGCACTGAGCACCCAGCACCCTGAGCACTGAGCACCCAGCACCCTGAGTACTGAGCACCCAGCACCCCAAGCACTGAGCACCGAGCACCCTGAGTACTGAGCACCCAGCACGCTGAGCACTGAGCACCCAGCACCCCGAATACTGAGCACCCAGCACCATGAGTACTGAGCACCCAGCACCCTGAGTACTGAGCACCAAGCACCCCTAGCACTGAGCACCCAGCACCCTGAGCACTGAGCACCCAGCACCCTGAGTACTGAGCATCAAGCACGCTGAGCACTGAGCACCCAGCACCCTGAGCACTGAGCACCCAGCACCCTGAGCACTGAGCACCCAGCACCCTGAGTCCTGAGCACCGAGCACCCCGAGCACTGAGCACCGGGTACCCCAAGCACTGAGCACCCAGCAACCTGAGTACTGAGCACCCAGCACCCTGAGTACTGAGCACTGAGCACTGAGCACCCTGAGCACTGAGCACCCAGCACCCTGAGCACTGAGCACCCAGCATCCTGAGCACTGAGTACTGAGCACCCAGCACCCTGAGCACTGAGCAGCCAGCACCCTGAGCACTGAGCACACAGCACCCTGAGTATTGAGCACCCAGCACCCCAAACACTGAGCAGCGAGCACCCTGAGAACTGAGCACCGAGCACCCTGAGTACTGAGCACCCAGCACCATGAGTACTGAGCCCCGAGCACAGAGAGTACTGAGCACCGAGCACCCTGAGCACTGAGCACCCAGCACCCTGAGTACTGAGCACCAAGCACCCTGAGTACTGAGCACCCAGCACCCCGAGAATGAGCACCCAGCACCATGAGTACTGAGCCCTGAGCACCCAGAGTATTGAGCACCGAGCACCCTGAGCACTGAGCACCCAGCACCCTGAAAACTGAGCACCGAGCACCCTGAGTACTGAGCACCCAGCACCCCGAGAATGAGAACCCAGCACCATGAGTACTGAGAACCGAGCACCCTGAGCACTGAGCACCCAGCACCCTGAGTACTGAGCACCAAGCACCCTGAGTACTGAGCACCCAGCACCCTGAGTACTGAGCACCCAGCACCCTGAGTACTGAGCACCCAGCACCCTGAGCACTGAGCACACTGAGTACTGAGCAACCAGCACCCTGAGCACTGAGCACCCAGCACCCCGAGCACTGAGCACTGAGCACCCTGAGCACTGAGCACCAAACACCCCGAGCACTGAGCACCCAGCACCCTGAGTACTGAGCACCCAGCACCCTGAGTACTGAGCACCCAGCATCCTGAGTACTGAGCACCCTGAGGACTGAGCACCCAGCACCCTGAGTACTGAGCACCCAGCACCCTGAGTACTGAGCAACCAGCATCCTGAGTACTGAGCACTGATCAACCTGAGCACTGAGCATCCAGCACCCTGAGCACTGAGCACCCTGAGGACTGAGCACCCAGCAACCTGAGTACTGAGCACCCAGCATACTGAGTACTGAGCACCCTGAGTACTGAGCACCCAGCACCCCTAGCACTGAGCACCCAGCACCCTGAGTACTGAGCACCCTGAGTGTGGAGCACCCTGCACCCTGAGTACTGAGCAGCCAGCACCCTGAGTACTGAGCACCCTGAGTGCTGAGCACCCTGCACCCTGAGTACTGAGCACCCAGCATCCTGAGTACTGAGCACCCTGAGTACTGAGCATCCAGCACCCCGAGCACTGAGCACCCAGCACCCTGAGTACTGAGCACCCTGAGTACTGAGCACCCAGCACCCCTAGCACTGAGCACCCAGCACCCTGAGTACTGAGCACCCTGAGTGCTGAGCACCCTGCACCCTGAGTACTGAGCAGCCAGCACCCTGAGCACTGAGCACCCAGCACCCTGAGTACTGAGCACCCAGCACCCTGAGAACTTAGCACCCAGCAAATGAGCACTGAGCACCCAGCACCCTGAGTACTGAGCACCGAGCACCCTGAGTACTGAGCACCCAGCACCCTGAGTACTGAGCACCGAGCACCCCGAGTACTGAGCACCCAGCACCCTGAGAACTGAGCACCCAGCACCCTGAGCACTGAGCACCCAGCACCCTGAGTACTGAGCACCGAGCACCCCGAGCACTGAGCACCCAGCACCCTGAGCACTGAGCACCCAGCACCCTGAGTACTGAGCATCCAGCACCCTGAGTACTGAGAACACAGCACCCTGAGCACTGAGCACCCAGCACCCTGAGTACTGAGCACCCACCACCCTGAGTACTGAGCACCCAGCACCCTGAGTACTGAGCACCCAGCACCCTGAGTACTGAGCATCCAGCACCCTGAGTACTGAGCACCGAGCACCCCGAGTACTGAGCACCCAGCACCCCGAGGACTGAGCACCCAGCACCCTGAGCACTGAGCACCCAGCACCCTGAGTCCTGAGTACTGAGCACCCTGAGTACTGAGCACCCAGCATCCAGAGCACTGAGCACCCAGCACCCTGAGTACTGAGCACCGAGCACCCTAGGCACTGAGCACCCAGCACCCTGAGTACTGAGCACCCAGCACCAAATATACTGAGCACCGAGCATCCTGAGCACTGAGCACCGAGAACCCCGAGCACTGAGCACCCAGCACCCTGAGTACTGAGCACCCAGCACCAAGAGTACTGAGCAGCGAGCACCCCGAGCACTGAGCGCCCAGCACATTGAGTAATGAGCACCCAGCACCCCGAGTACTGAGCACCCAGCACCAAAAGTACTGAGCACCGTGCATCCTGAGCACTGAGCACCCAGCACCCCGAGAATGAGCACCCAGCACCCTGAGTACTGAGCACCCATGACCCTGAGCACTGAGCACCGAGCACCCCGAGCACTGAGCACCCAGCACCCTGAGCACTGAGCACCCAGCACCCAGAGCACTGAGCACCCAGCACTCTGAGCACTGAGCACCCAGCACCCTGAGTACTGAGCACCCAGCACCCTGAGTACTGAGCACCCAGACCACGAGCTCTGAGCACCCAGCACCCCTAGCACTGTGCACCCAGCACCCTGAGTACTGAGAACCCAGCACCCTGAGTACTGAGCACCCAGCACCCTGAGCACTGAGCACCCAGCAGCCCGAGCACTGAGCACCCAGCATCCTGAGCACTGAGTACTGAGCACCCAGCACCCTGAGCACTGAGCACCCAGCACCCTGAGCACTGAGCACCCAGCACCCTGAGTACTGAGCACCCAGCACCCCAAGCACTGAGCACCGAGCACCCTGAGTACTGAGCACCCAGCACGCTGAGCACTGAGCACCCAGCACCCCGAATACTGAGCACCCAGCACCCTGAGTACTGAGCACCCAGCACCCTGAGTACTGAGCACCCAGGACCCCTAGCACTGAGCACCCAGCACCCCGAGCACTGAGCACCCAGCACCCCGAGAATGAGCACCCAGCACCCTGAGTACTGATAACCGAGCACCCTGAGTACTGAGCACCCAGCACCCTGAGTGCTGAGCCCCCAGCACCCTGAGTCCTGAGCACCGAGCACCCCGAGCACTGAGCACCGGGTACCCCGAGCACTGAGCACCCAGCAACCTGAGTACTGAGCACCCAGCACCCTGAGTACTGAGCACTGAGCACTGAGCACCCTGAGCACTGAGCACCCAGCACCCTGAGCACTGAGCAACCAGCATCCTGAGCACTGAGTACTGAGCACCCAGCACCCTGAGCACTGAGCAGCCAGCACCCTGAGCACTGATCACCCAGCACCCTGAGTATTGAGCACCCAGCACCCCAAACACTGAGCAGCGAGCACCCTGAGTACTGAGCACCCATCACCCCGAGAATGAGCACCCAGCACCATGAGTACTGAGCCCCGAGCACCCAGAGTACTGAGCACCGAGCACCCTGAGCACTGAGCACCCAGCACCCTGAGAACTGAGCACCGAGCACCCTGAGTACTGAGCACCCAGCACCCCGAGAATGAGCACCCAGCACCATGAGTACTGAGCACCGAGCACCCTGAGCACTGAGCACCCAGCACCCTGAGTACTGAGCACCAAGCACCCTGAGTACTGAGCACCCAGCACCCTGAGTACTGAGCACCCAGCACCCTGAGTTCTGAGCACCCAGCACCCTGAGCACTGAGCACACTGAGTACTGAGTAACCAGCACCCTGAGCACTGAGCACCCAGCACCCCGAGCACTGAGCACCCAGCACCCCGGGCACTGAGCACTGAGCACCCTGAGCACTGAGGACCCAGCACCCCGAGCACTGAGCACCCAGCACCCTGGGTACTGAGCACCCAGCACCCTGAGCACTGAGCACACTGAGTACTGAGCAACCAGCACCCTGAGCACTGAGCACCCAGCACATCGAGCACTGAGCACCCAGCACCCTGAGCACTGAGCACCCAGCACCCTGAGCACTGAGCACCCAGCACCCCGAGTACTGAGCACCCAGCACCCCGAGTACTGAGCACCGAGCACCTCGAGCACTGAGCACCCAGCACCCTGAGTACTGAGCACCCCGAGTACTGAGAACCCAGCACCCTGATCACTGAGCACCCAGCACCCTGAGTACTGAGTACAGATCACCCTGAGTACTGAGCACCCAGCACCCTGAGTACTGAGCCCCCAGCACCCTGAGTACTGAGCACCCAGCACCCCGAGCACTGAGCACCCAGCACCCCGAGAATGAGCACCCAGAAACCTGAGTACTGAGCACCCAGCACCCTGAGTACTGAGCCCCCAGCACCCTGAGTTCTGAGCACCCAGCACCCTGAGCACTGAGCACACTGAGTACTGAGCAACCAGCACCCTGAGAAGTGAGCACCCAGCACCCCGAGCACTGAGCACCCAGCACCCCGAGCACTGAGCACTGAGCACCCTGAGCACTGAGGACCCAGCACCCCGAGCACTGAGCACCCAGCACCCTGAGTACTGAGCACCCAGCACCCTGAGCACTGAGCACACTGAGTACTGAGCAACCAGCACCCTGAGCACTGAGCACCCAGCACCCCGAGCACTGAGCACCCAGCACCCTGAGCACTGAGCACCCAGCACCCTGAGCACTGAGCACCCAGCACCCCGAGTACTGAGCACCCACCAACCCGAGTACTGAGCACCTAGCACCCCGTGCACTGAGCACCCAGCACCCTGAGTACTGAGCACCCAGCACCCTGAGTACTGAGCACCCTGAGTACTGAGAACCCAGCACCCCGATCACTGAGAACCCAGCACCCTGAGTACTGAGAACAGATCACCCTGAGTACTGAGCACCCAGCACCCTGAGTACTGAGCCCCCAGCACCCTGAGTACTGAGCACCGAGCTCCCCGAGCACTGAGCACCCTGAGTACTGAGCACCCAGCACCCTGAGTACTGAGCACCCAGCACCCTGAGCACTGAGCACCCAGCACCCTGAGTACTGAGCACCCAGCACCCCGAGCACTGAGCACTGAGCACCCTGAGCACTGAGCACCCAGCACCCCGAGCACTGAGCACCCAGCACCCTGAGTACTGAGCACCCAGCACCCTGAGCACTGAGCACACTGAGTACTGAGCAACCAGCACCCTGAGCACTGAGCACCCAGCACCCCGAGCACTGAGCACCCAGCACCCTGAGAACTGAGCACCCAGCACCCTGAGCACTGAGCACCCAGCACCCCGAGTACTGAGCACCCAGCACCCCGAGTAGTGAGCACCGAGCACCCCGAGCACTGAGCACCCAGCACCCTGAGTACTGAGCACCCAGCACCCTGAGTACTGAGCACCCCGAGTACTGAGAACCCAGCACCCCGATCACTGAGCACCCAGCACCCTGAGTACTGAGCACCCAGCACCCTGAGTACTGAGCCCCCAGCACCCTGAGTACTGAGCACCCAGCACCCCGAGCACTGAGCACCCAGCACCCTTAGCACTGAGCACCCGGAGGACTGAGCACCCAGCACCCTGATAACTGAGCACTGATCACCCTGAGCACTGAGCACCCAGCACACCGAGCACTGATCACGCAGCACCCTGAGTACTGAGCACCCAGCACCCCGAGCACGGAGCACCCAGGACCCCGAGCACTGAGTACTGAGCACTCAGCACCCTGAGTACTGAGCACCGAGCTCCCTGAGCACTGAGCACCCAGCACCCTGAGCACTGAGCACCCAGCACCCTGAGCACTGAGCACCCAGCACCCTGAGTACTGAGCACCCAGCACGCTGAGTACTGAGCACCCAGCACCCCGAGCACTGAGCACCCAGCACCCTGAGTACTGAGCACTGAGCACCCAGCGCCCCGAGCACTGAGCACCCAGCACCCTGTGTACTGAGCACTGACCACCCTGAGTACTAAGCACCCAGCACCCTGAGTACTGAGCACCCATGACCCTGAGCACTGAGCACCGAGCACCCCGATCACTGAGCACCCAGCACCCTGAGCACTCACCACCCATCACCCCGATCACTGAGCACCCAGCACCCTGAGCACTGAGCACCCAGCACCCTGAGCACTGAGCACCCAGCACCCAGAGCACTGAGCACCCAGCACTCTGAGCACTGAGCACCCAGCACCCTGAGTACTGAGCACCCAGCACCCTGAGTACTGAGTATCCAGACCACGAGCACTGAGCACCCAGCACGCCTAGCACTGTGCACCCAGCACCCTGAGTACTGAGAACCCAGCACCCTGAGTACTGAGCACCCAGCACCCTGAGCACTGAGCACCCAGCAGCCCGAGCACTGAGCACCCAGCATCCTGAGCACTGAGTACTGAGCACCCAGAACCCTGAGCACTGAGCACCCAGCACCCTGAGCACTGAGCACCCAGCACCCTGAGTACTGAGCACCCAGCACCCCAAGCACTGAGCACCGAGCACCCTGAGTACTGAGCACCCAGCACGCTGAGCACTGAGCACCCAGCACCCCGAATACTGAGCACCCAGCACCCTGAGTACTGAGCACCCAGCACCCTGAGTACTGAGCACCCAGCACCCCTAGCACTGAGCACCCAGCACCCTGAGCACTGAGCACCCAGCACCCTGAGTACTGAGCATCAAGCACGCTGATCACTGAGCACCCAGCACCCTGAGCACTGAGCACCCAGCACCCTGAGCACTGAGCACCCAGCACCCTGAGTCCTGAGCACCGAGCACCCCAAGCACTGAGCACCGGGTACC
The DNA here is from genome assembly GCF_018167655.1 of Microtus oregoni. Lineage (NCBI taxonomy): Eukaryota > Metazoa > Chordata > Mammalia > Rodentia > Cricetidae > Microtus > Microtus oregoni. The sequence goes on from NW_024543262.1 coordinate 1,332,342, forward strand.
ACGAGCACTGAGCACCCAGCAACCTGAGTACTGAACACCCAGCACCCTGAGTACTGAGCACTGAGCACTGAGCACCCTGAGCACTGAACACCCAGCACCCTGAGCACTGAGCACCCAGCATCCTGAGCACTGAGTACTGAGCACCCAGCACCCTGAGCACTGAGCAGCCAGCACCCTGAGCACTGAGCACCCAGCACCCTGAGTATTGAGTAAACAGCACCCCAAACACTGAGCAGCGAGCAACCTGAGAACTGAGCACCGAGCACCCTGAGTACTGAGCACCCAGCACCATGAGTACTGAGCCCCGAGCACCCAGAGTACTCAGCACCGAGCACCCTGAGCACTGAGCACCCAGCACCCTGAGTACTTAGCACCAAGCACCCTGAGTACCGAGCACCCAGCACCCCGAGAATGAGCACCCAGCACCATGAGTACTGAGCCCCGAGCACCCAGAGTACTGAGCACCGAGCACCCTGAGCACTGAGCACCCAGCACCCTGAGAACTGAGCACCGAGCACCCTGAGTACTGAGCACCCAGCACCCCGAGAATGAGCACCCAACACCATGAGTACTGAGCACCGAGCACCCTGAGCACTGAGCACCCAGCACCCTGAGCACTGAGCACCAAGCACCCTGAGTACTGAGCACCGAGCACCCTGAGTACTGAGCACCCAGCACATTGAGTTCTGAGCACCCAGCACCCTGAGCACTGAGCAAACTGAGTACTGAGCAACCAGCACCCTGAGCACTGAGCACCCAGCACCCCGAGCACTGAGCACCCAGCACCCCGAGCACTGAGCACTGAGCACCCTGAGCACTGAGGACCCAGCACCCCGAGCACTGAGCACCCAGCACCCTGAGTACTGAGCACCCAGCACCCTGAGCACTGAGCACACTGAGTACTGAGCAACCAGCACCCTGAGCACTGAGCACCCAGCACCCCGAGCACTGAGCACCCAGCACGCTGAGTACTGAGCACTGAGCACCCAGCACCCTGAGTACTGAGCACCCAGCACCCTGAGTACTGAGCACCCAACACCCTGAGTACGGAGAACCCAACACCCCGAGTACTGAACACCCAGCACCCTGAGTACTGAGCACCCAGCGCCCCGAGCACCGAGCACCCCGAGCACTGAGCACTGGGCACCCTGAGTACTGAGCACTGAGCACCCTTAGTACTGAGCACCGAGCACCCTGAGTACTGAGCACCCAGCACCCTGAGCACTGAGCACGGAGCACCCCGAGGACTGAGCACCCAGCACCGTGAGCACTGAGCACCCAGCACCTTGAGTACTGAGCACCGAGCACCCCGAGCACTGAGCACCAAGCACCCTGAGTACTGAGCACCCAGCACCCCGAGCACTGAGCACCCAGCACCCTGAGTACTGAGCACCCAGCACCTTGAGCACTGAGCACTGAGCACCCCGAGCACTGAGCACCCAGCACCCGGAGTACTGAGCACCCAGCACCCTGAGTACTAAGCACCGAGCACCCTGAGTACTGAGCACCCAGCACCCTGATAACTGAGCACTGATCACCCTGAGCACTGAGCACCCAGCACACCGAGCACTGATCACGCAGCACCCTGAGTACTGAGCACCCAGCACCCCGAGCACGGAGCACCCAGGACCCCGAGCACTGAGTACTGAGCACTCAGCACCCTGAGTACTGAGCACCGAGCTCCCTGAGCACTGAGCACCCAGCACCCTGAGCACTGAGCACCCAGCACCCTGAGCACTGAGCACCCAGCACCCTGAGTACTGAGCACCCAGCACGCTGAGTACTGAGCACCCAGCACCCCGAGCACTGAGCACCCAGCACCCTGAGTACTGAGCACTGAGCACCCAGCGCATCGAGCACTGAGCACCCAGCACCCTGTGTACTGAGCACTGACCACCCTGAGTACTAAGCACCCAGCACCCTGAGTACTGAGCACCCATGACCCTGAGCACTGAGCACCGAGCACCCCGATCACTGAGCACCCAGCACCCTGAGCACTCACCACCCATCACCCCGATCACTGAGCACCCAGCACCCTGAGCACTGAGCACCCAGCACCCTGAGCACTGAGCACCCAGCACCCAGAGCACTGAGCACCCAGCACTCTGAGCACTGAGCACCCAGCACCCTGAGTACTGAGCACCCAGCACCCTGAGTACTGAGTATCCAGACCACGAGCACTGAGCACCCAGCACGCCTAGCACTGTGCACCCAGCACCCTGAGTACTGAGAACCCAGCACCCTGAGTACTGAGCACCCAGCACCCTGAGCACTGAGCACCCAGCAGCCCGAGCACTGAGCACCCAGCATCCTGAGCACTGAGTACTGAGCACCCAGAACCCTGAGCACTGAGCACCCAGCACCCTGAGCACTGAGCACCCAGCACCCTGAGTACTGAGCACCCAGCACCCCAAGCACTGAGCACCGAGCACCCTGAGTACTGAGCACCCAGCACGCTGAGCACTGAGCACCCAGCACCCCGAATACTGAGCACCCAGCACCCTGAGTACTGAGCACCCAGCACCCTGAGTACTGAGCACCCAGCACCCCTAGCACTGAGCACCCAGCACCCTGAGCACTGAGCACCCAGCACCCTGAGTACTGAGCATCAAGCACGCTGATCACTGAGCACCCAGCACCCTGAGCACTGAGCACCCAGCACCCTGAGCACTGAGCACCCAGCACCCTGAGTCCTGAGCACCGAGCACCCCAAGCACTGAGCACCGGGTACCACGAGCACTGAGCACCCAGCAACCTGAGTACTGAACACCCAGCACCCTGAGTACTGAGCACTGAGCACTGAGCACCCTGAGCACTGAACACCCAGCACCCTGAGCACTGAGCACCCAGCATCCTGAGCACTGAGTACTGAGCACCCAGCACCCTGAGCACTGAGCAGCCAGCACCCTGAGCACTGAGCACCCAGCACCCTGAGTATTGAGTAAACAGCACCCCAAACACTGAGCAGCGAGCAACCTGAGAACTGAGCACCGAGCACCCTGAGTACTGAGCACCCAGCACCATGAGTACTGAGCCCCGAGCACCCAGAGTACTCAGCACCGAGCACCCTGAGCACTGAGCACCCAGCACCCTGAGTACTTAGCACCAAGCACCCTGAGTACCGAGCACCCAGCACCCCGAGAATGAGCACCCAGCACCATGAGTACTGAGCCCCGAGCACCCAGAGTACTGAGCACCGAGCACCCTGAGCACTGAGCACCCAGCACCCTGAGAACTGAGCACCGAGCACCCTGAGTACTGAGCACCCAGCACCCCGAGAATGAGCACCCAACACCATGAGTACTGAGCACCGAGCACCCTGAGCACTGAGCACCCAGCACCCTGAGCACTGAGCACCAAGCACCCTGAGTACTGAGCACCGAGCACCCTGAGTACTGAGCACCCAGCACATTGAGTTCTGAGCACCCAGCACCCTGAGCACTGAGCAAACTGAGTACTGAGCAACCAGCACCCTGAGCACTGAGCACCCAGCACCCCGAGCACTGAGCACCCAGCACCCCGAGCACTGAGCACTGAGCACCCTGAGCACTGAGGACCCAGCACCCCGAGCACTGAGCACCCAGCACCCTGAGTACTGAGCACCCAGCACCCTGAGCACTGAGCACACTGAGTACTGAGCAACCAGCACCCTGAGCACTGAGCACCCAGCACCCCGAGCACTGAGCACCCAGCACGCTGAGTACTGAGCACTGAGCACCCAGCACCCTGAGTACTGAGCACCCAGCACCCTGAGTACTGAGCACCCAACACCCTGAGTACGGAGAACCCAGCACCCCGAGTACTGAACACCCAGCACCCTGAGTACTGAGCACCCAGCGCCCCGAGCACCGAGCACCCCGAGCACTGAGCACTGGGCACCCTGAGTACTGAGCACTGAGCACCCTTAGTACTGAGCACCGAGCACCCTGAGTACTGAGCACCCAGCACCCTGAGCACTGAGCACGGAGCACCCCGAGGACTGAGCACCCAGCACCGTGAGCACTGAGCACCCAGCACCTTGAGTACTGAGCACCGAGCACCCCGAGCACTGAGCACCAAGCACCCTGAGTACTGAGCACCCAGCACCCCGAGCACTGAGCACCCAGCACCCTGAGTACTGAGCACCCAGCACCCTGAGTACTGAGCACTGAGCACCCTGAGCACTGAGCACCAAACACCCCGAGCACTGAGCACCCAGCACCCTGAGTACTGAGCACCCAGCACCCTGAGTACTGAGCACCCAGCATCCTGAGTACTGAGCACCCTGAGGACTGAGCACCCAGCACCCTGAGTACTGAGCACCCAGCACCCTGAGTACTGAGCACCCAGCATCCTGAGTACTGAGCACCGATCAACCTGAGCACTGAGCATCCAGCACCCTGAGCACTGAGCACCCTGAGGACTGAGCACCCAGCACCCTGAGTACTGAGCACCCAGCATCCTGAGTACTGAGCACCGATCACCCTGAGCACTGAGCATCCAGCACCCCGAGCACTGAGCACCCAGCACCCTGAGTACTGAGCACCCTGAGTACTGAGCACCCAGCAACCCTAGCACTGAGCACCCAGCACCCTGAGTACTGAGCACCCTGAGTGCTGAGCACCCAGCACCCTGAGTACTGAGCAGCCAGCACCCTGAGCACTGAGCACCCAGCACAATGAGTACTGAGCACCCAGCACCCTGAGAACTTAGCACCCAGCAAATGAGCAGTGAGCACCCAGCACCCTGAGTACTGAGCACCGAGCACCCTGAGTACTGAGCACCCAGCACCCTGAGTACTGAGCACCGAGCACCCCGAGTACTGCGCACCCAGCACCCTGAGAACTGAGCACCCAGCACCCCGAGCACTGAGCACCCAGCACGCTGAGTACTGAGCACCTAGCACCCCGAGCACTGAGCACCCAGCACCCTGAGCACTGAGAACCCAACACCCTGAGTACTGAGCATCCAGCACCCTGAGTACTGAGCACACAGCACCCTGAGCACTGAGCACCCAGCACCCTGAGTACTGAGTACCCACCACCCTGAGTACTGAGCACCCAGCACCCTGAGTACTGAGCAACCAGCACCCTGAGTACTGAGCACCCAGCACCCTGAGTACTGAGCACCGAGCACCCCGAGTACTGAGCACCCAGCGCCCCGAGCACTGAGCACCCAGCACCCTGAGCACTGAGCACCCAGCACCCTGAGTCCTGAGTACTGAGCACCCTGAGTACTGAGCACCCAGCATCCAGAGCACTGAGCACCCAGCACCCTGAGTACTGAGCACCGAGCACCCCAGGCACTGAGCACCCAGCACCCTGAGTACTGAGCACCCAGCACCAAAAGTACTGAGCACCGAGCATCCTGAGCACTAAGCACCCAGCACCCCGAGAATGAGCACCCAGCACCCTGAGTACTGAGCACCCAGCACCCTGAGTACTGAGCACCCAGCACCCCGAGCACTGAGAACCCTGAATACTGAGCACCCAGCACCCTGAGTACTGTGCACTAAGCACCCAGAGCGCTGAGCACCCAGTACCCCGAGCACTGAGTACTGAGCACCCAGCACCCTGAGTACTGAGCACCGAGCTCCCCGAGCACTGAGCACCCTGAGTACTGAGCACCCAGCACCCTGAGTACTGAGCACCCAGCACCCTGAGCACTGAGCACCCAGCACCCTGAGTACTGAGCACCCAGCACCCCGAGCACTGAGCACCCAGCACCCTGAATACTGAGCAACCTGAGCACTGAGCACCCAGCACCCTGAGTACTGAGCACCCTGAGGACTGAGCACCGATCACCCTGAGCACTGAGCACCCAGCACCCTGAGTACTGAGCACCCAGCACCCTGAGCACTGAGCACCCAGCACCCTGATTACTGAGCAGCGAGCACCCTGAGTACTGAGCACCCAGCACCCTGAGTACTGAGCACCCAGCACCCTGAGTACTGAGCACCGAGCACCCCGAGTACAGAGCACCCAGCACCCTGAGTACTGAGCACCCTGAGTACTGAGCACCGATCACCCTGACCACTGAGCACCCAGCACCCTGTGTACTGAGCACCCAACGTACTGAGCACCGAGCACACCGAGCACTGAGCACCCAGCACCCTGAGTACTGAGCACCGAGCACCCTGAGCACTGAGCACCCAGCACCCTGAGTACTGAGCACCGAGCACCCCGAGCACTGAGCACCCAGCGCCCAGAGCACTGAGCACCGAGCACACCGAGCACTGAGCACCCAGCACCCTGAGTACTGAGCACCGAGCACCCTGAGCACTGAGCACCCAGCACCCTGAGTACTGAGCACCGAGCACCCCGAGCACTGAGCACCCAGCGCCCAGAGCACTGAGCACCCAGCACCCCGAGCAATGAGCACCCAGCACCCTGAGTACTGAGCACCCAGCACCCCGAGTCCTGAGAACCCAGAAACCTGAGCACAGAGCACCCAGCACCCCGAGCACTGAGCACCCAGCACCCTGAGCACTGAGCACCCAGCACCCTGAGTACTGAGCACTGAACACCCCGAGTACTGAGCACCCAGCACCCCGAGCACTGAGCACCGAGCACCGCGAGCACTGAGCACCCAGCACCCCGAGCACTGAGCACCCAGAACCCTGAGCACTGAGCACCCAGCACCCCGAGCACTGAGCACCCAGCACCCGGAGCACTGAGCACCCAGCACCCCGAGCACTGAGCACCCAGCACCCCGAGCACTGAGCACCCAGCACCCTGAGTACTCAGAACCCAGCACCCTGAGCACTGAGCAACCAGCACCCTGAGTACTGAGCACCGAGCACCCTGAGTACTGAGCACCCAACACCCTGATTAATGAGCACCCAGCTCCCCGAGCACTGAGCACCCAGCACCCTGAGTACTGAGCACCGAGCACCCTGAGTACGGAGCAACCAGCACCCTGAGTACTGAGCACCCAGCGTACTGAGCACACAGCACCCTGATTAATGAGCACCCAGCACCCTGATTAATGAGCACCCAGCACCCCGAGCACTGAAAACCCAGGACGCTGAGTACTGAGCACCGAGCACCCTGAGTACTGAGCACCCAGCACCCTGAGCACTGAGCACCCAGCACCCTGAGTACTGAGCACCGAGCACCCCGAGTACTGAGCAACCAGCACCCCGAGCACTGAGCACCCAGCACCCCGAGCACTGAGCACCCAGCACCCCGAGCACTGAGCACCCAGCACCCCGAGCACCGAGCACCATGAGTACTAAGCACCGAGCACCCTGAGCACTGAGCACCCAGCACCCTGAGCACTGAGAACCCAGCACCCCGAGTACTGAGCACCCAGCACCCCGAGCACTGAGCACCCAGCACCCTGAGTACTGAGCACCCAGCACCCTGAGCACTGAGCACCGAGTACTCTGAGCACTGAGCACCCAGCACCCTGAGGACTGAGTACCCAGCACCCCGAGCACTGAGCACCCAGCACCCTGAGCACTGAGCACCCTGAGTACTGAGCACTGAGCACCCTGAGTACTGAGCACTGAGCACACTGAGTACTGAGCACAGAGCACCCTGAGTACTGAGCACTGAGCACCCTGAGTACTGAGCACCCAGCACCCTGAGTACTGAACACCCAGCCCCCTGAGCAATGAGCACCCTGAGTACTGAGCACCCAGCACCCTGAGCACATAGCACCGAGCACCCCGAGCACTGAGCACCCAGCACCCGGAGTACTGAGCACCCAGCAGCCTGAGCACTGAGGACCCAGCACCCTGAGTACTGAGCACCCAGCACCCTGAGCACTGAGCACCCAGCACCCTGAGTACTGAGCACCCAGCACCCTGAGCACTGAGCACCCAGGACCCTGAGTACTGAGCATCCAGCACCCCGAGCACTGAGCACCCAGCACCCTGAGTACTGAGGACTGAGCACCCAGCACCCCGAGCACTGAGCACTGAGTACCCAGCACCCCGAGCACTGAGCACCCAGCACCCTGAGCACTGAGCACCCTGAGTACTGAGCACCCAGAGCACTGAGCACTGAGCACCCTGAGTACTGAGCACCGAGCACCCTGAGTACTGAGCACCCAGGACTCTGAGCACTGAGCACAAAGCAAGCTGAGTACTGAGCACCCTGAGTACTGAGCACCGAGGACACTGAGCACCCAGTACCCTGAGTACTGAGCACCGAGCACCCCGAGTACTGAGCACCCAGCACCCTGAGCACTGAGCACCCAGCACCCCGAGCACTGAGCACCCAGCACCTTGAGTACTGAGCACTGAGCACCCCGTGCACTGAGCACCCAGAACCCTGAGTACTGAGCACCCAGCAACCCGAGCACTGAGCACCCAGCACCCTGAGTACTGAGCACCCAGAACCCTGAGTACTGAGCACTGAGCACCCTGAGCACGGAGCACCCAACACCCCGAGCACTGAGCACCCAGCACCCTGAGTACTGAGCACCCAGCACCCTGAGCACTGAGCACCCAGCACCCTGAGTACTGAGCACCCAGCACCCCGAGCACTGAGCACCCAGCACCCTGAGTACTGAGCACCCAGCACCCTGAGCACTGAGCACCGAGTACCCTGAGCACTGAGCACCCAGCACCCTGAGGACTGAGTACCCAGCACCCCGAGCACTGAGCACCCAGCACCCTGAGCACTGAGCACCCTGAGTACTGAGCACTGAGCACACTGAGTACTGAGCACAGAGCACCCTGAGTACTGAGCACTGAGCACCCTGAGTACTGAGCACCCAGCACCCTGAGTACTGAACACCCAGCCCCCTGAGCAATGAGCACCCTGAGTACTGAGCACCCAGCACCCTGAGCACATAGCACCGAGCACCCCGAGCACTGAGCACCCAGCACCCGGAGTACTGAGCACCCAGCAGCCTGAGCACTGAGGACCCAGCACCCTGAGTACTGAGCACCCAGCACCCTGAGCACTGAGCACCCAGCACCCTGAGTACTGAGCACCCAGCACCCTGAGCACTGAGCACCCAGGACCCTGAGTACTGAGCATCCAGCACCCCGAGCACTGAGCACCCAGCACCCTGAGTACTGAGGACTGAGCACCCAGCACCCCGAGCACTGAGCACTGAGTACCCAGCACCCCGAGCACTGAGCACCCAGCACCCTGAGCACTGAGCACCCTGAGTACTGAGCACCCAGAGCACTGAGCACTGAGCACCCTGAGTACTGAGCACCGAGCACCCTGAGTACTGAGCACCCAGGACTCTGAGCACTGAGCACAAAGCAAGCTGAGTACTGAGCACCCTGAGTACTGAGCACCGAGGACACTGAGCACCCAGTACCCTGAGTACTGAGCACCGAGCACCCCGAGTACTGAGCACCCAGCACCCTGAGCACTGAGCACCCAGCACCCCGAGCACTGAGCACCCAGCACCTTGAGTACTGAGCACTGAGCACCCCGTGCACTGAGCACCCAGAACCCTGAGTACTGAGCACCCAGCAACCCGAGCACTGAGCACCCAGCACCCTGAGTACTGAGCACCCAGAACCCTGAGTACTGAGCACTGAGCACCCTGAGCACGGAGCACCCAACACCCCGAGCACTGAGCACCCAGCACCCTGAGTACTGAGCACCCAGCACCCTGAGCACTGAGCACCCAGCACCCTGAGTACTGAGCACCCAGCACCCCGAGCACTGAGCACCCAGCACCCTGAGTACTGAGCACCCAGCACCCTGAGCACTGAGCACCGAGTACCCTGAGCACTGAGCACCCAGCACCCTGAGGACTGAGTACCCAGCACCCCGAGCACTGAGCACCCAGCACCCTGAGCACTGAGCACCCTGAGTACTGAGCACTGAGCACCCTGTGTACTGAGCACTGAGCACCCTGAGTACTGAGCACCCAGCACCCTGAGTACTGAGCACCCAGCAACCTGAGCACTGAGCACCGAGCACCCTGAGCACTGAGCACCCAGCACCCTGAGCACTGATCACCCAGCACCCTGAGCACTGAGCACCCAGCACCCTGAGTACTGAGCACCCTGAGTACTGAGCACACAGCACCCTGTGCACTGAGCACCCAGCAGCCCGAGCACTGAGCACCCAGCACCCTGAGCACTGAGCACCCTGAGTACTGAGCACTGAGCACCCTGAGTACTGAGCACTGAGCACCCTGAGTACTGAGCACCCAGCACCCTGAGTACTGAGCACCCAGCACCCTGAGCAATGAGCACCCTGAGTACTGAGCACCCAGCACCCTGAGCACTGAGCACCGAGCAAACCGAGCACTGAGCACCCAGCACCCGGAGTACTGAGCACCCAGCACCCTGAGTACTCAGCACCGAGCACCCTGAGTACTGAGCACCCAGTACCCTGAGCACTGAACACATAGCACCCTGAGTACTGAGCACCCCGAGCACTGACCACCCAGCACCCTGAGCACTGAGGACCTAGCACCCTGAGTACTGAGCACCCAGCACCCTGAGCACTGAGCACCGAGCACCCTGAGTACTGAGCACCCAGCACCCTGAGCACTGAGCACCCAGGACCCTGAGTACTGAGCATCCAGCACCCGGAGCACTGAGCACCCAGCACCCTGAGTACAGAGGACTGAGCACCCAGCACCACGAGCACTGAGCACTGAGTACCCAGCACCCCGAGCACTGAGCACCCAGCACCCTGAGCACTGAGCACCCTGAGTACTGAGCACCCAGAGCCCTGAGCACTGAGCACCCTGAGTACTGAGCACCGAGCACCCTGAGTACTGAGCACCCAGCACTCTGAGCACTGAGCACAAAGCAAGCTGAGTACTGAGCACCCTGAGTACTGAGCACCGAGGACCCTGAGCACCCAGTACCCTGAGTACTGAGCACCGAGCACCCCGAGTACTGAGCACCCAGCACCCTGAGCACTGAGCACCCAGCACCCCGAGGACTGAGCACCCAGCACCTTGAGTACTGAGCACTGAGCACCCCGAGCACTGAGCACCCAGCACCCTGAGTACTGAGCACCCAGCACCCCGAGCACTGAGCACCCAGCACCCTGAGTACTGAGCACCCTGAGTGCTGAGCACCCAGCACCCTGAGCACGGAGCACCCAACACCCCGAGCACTGAGCACCCAGCACCCTGAGTACTGAGCACCCAGCACCCTGAGTACTGAGCACTCAGCACCCTGAGTACTGAGCACCGAGCACCCCGAGCACTGAGCAACCAGCACCCTGAGCACTGAGCACCCTGAGGACTGAGCACCCAGCACCCTGAGTACTGAGCACCAAGCACCCTGAGTACTGAGCACCCAGCACCCCGAGAATGAGCACCCAGCACCATGAGTACTGAGCCCTGAGCACCCAGAGTATTGAGCACCGAGCACCCTGAGCACTGAGCACCCAGCACCCTGAAAACTGAGCACCGAGCACCCTGAGTACTGAGCACCCAGCACCCCGAGAATGAGAACCCAGCACCATGAGTACTGAGAACCGAGCACCCTGAGCACTGAGCACCCAGCACCCTGAGTACTGAGCACCAAGCACCCTGAGTACTGAGCACCCAGCACCCTGAGTACTGAGCACCCAGCACCCTGAGTACTGAGCACCCAGCACCCTGAGCACTGAGCACACTGAGTACTGAGCAACCAGCACCCTGAGCACTGAGCACCCAGCACCCCGAGCACTGAGCACTGAGCACCCTGAGCACTGAGCACCAAACACCCCGAGCACTGAGCACCCAGCACCCTGAGTACTGAGCACCCAGCACCCTGAGTACTGAGCACCCAGCATCCTGAGTACTGAGCACCCTGAGGACTGAGCACCCAGCACCCTGAGTACTGAGCACCCAGCACCCTGAGTACTGAGCACCCAGCATCCTGAGTACTGAGCACCGATCAACCTGAGCACTGAGCATCCAGCACCCTGAGCACTGAGCACCCTGAGGACTGAGCACCCAGCAACCTGAGTACTGAGCACCCAGCATCCTGAGTACTGAGCACCCTGAGTACTGAGCACCCAGCACCCCTAGCACTGAGCACCCAGCACCCTGAGTACTGAGCACCCTGAGTGTGGAGCACCCTGCACCCTGAGTACTGAGCAGCCAGCACCCTGAGTACTGAGCACCCTGAGTGCTGAGCACCCTGCACCCTGAGTACTGAGCACCCAGCATCCTGAGTACTGAGCACCCTGAGTACTGAGCATCCAGCACCCCGAGCACTGAGCACCCAGCACCCTGAGTACTGAGCACCCTGAGTACTGAGCACCCAGCACCCCTAGCACTGAGCACCCAGCACCCTGAGTACTGAGCACCCTGAGTGCTGAGCACCCTGCACCCTGAGTACTGAGCAGCCAGCACCCTGAGCACTGAGCACCCAGCACCCTGAGTACTGAGCACCCAGCACCCTGAGAACTTAGCACCCAGCAAATGAGCACTGAGCACCCAGCACCCTGAGTACTGAGCACCGAGCACCCTGAGTACTGAGCACCCAGCACCCTGAGTACTGAGCACCGAGCACCCCGAGTACTGAGCACCCAGCACCCTGAGAACTGAGCACCCAGCACCCTGAGCACTGAGCACCCAGCACCCTGAGTACTGAGCACCGAGCACCCCGAGCACTGAGCACCCAGCACCCTGAGCACTGAGCACCCAGCACCCTGAGTACTGAGAATCCAGCACCCTGAGTACTGAGCACACAGCACCCTGAGCACTGAGCACCCAGCACCCTGAGTACTGAGCACCCACCACCCTGAGTACTGAGCACCCAGCACCCTGAGTACTGAGCACCCAGCACCCTGAGTACTGAGCACCCAGCACCCTGAGTACTGAGCACCGAGCACCCCGAGTACTGAGCACCCAGCACCCCGAGGACTGAGCACCCAGCACCCTGAGCACTGAGCACCCAGCACCCTGAGTCCTGAGTACTGAGCACCCTGAGTACTGAGCACCCAGCATCCAGAGCACTGAGCACCCAGCACCCTGAGTACTGAGCACCGAGCACCCTAGGCACTGAGCACCCAGCACCCTGAGTACTGAGCACCCAGCACCAAATATACTGAGCACCGAGCATCCTGAGCACTGAGCACCGAGAACCCCGAGCACTGAGCACCCAGCACCCTGAGTACTGAGCACCCAGCACCAAGAGTACTGAGCAGCGAGCACCCCGAGCACTGAGCGCCCAGCACATTGAGTAATGAGCACCCAGCACCCCGAGTACTGAGCACCCAGCAACAAAAGTACTGAGCACCGTGCATCCTGAGCACTGAGCACCCAGCACCCCGAGAATGAGCACCCAGCACCCTGAGTACTGAGCACCCATGACCCTGAGCACTGAGCACCGAGCACCCCGAGCACTGAGCACCCAGCACCCTGAGCACTGAGCACCCAGCACCCAGAGCACTGAGCACCCAGCACTCTGAGCACTGAGCACCCAGCACCCTGAGTACTGAGCACCCAGCACCCTGAGTACTGAGCACCCAGACCACGAGCTCTGAGCACCCAGCACCCCTAGCACTGTGCACCCAGCACCCTGAGTACTGAGAACCCAGCACCCTGAGTACTGAGCACCCAGCACCCTGAGCACTGAGCACCCAGCAGCCCGAGCACTGAGCACCCAGCATCCTGAGCACTGAGTACTGAGCACCCAGCACCCTGAGCACTGAGCACCCAGCACCCTGAGCACTGAGCACCCAGCACCCTGAGTACTGAGCACCCAGCACCCCAAGCACTGAGCACCGAGCACCCTGAGTACTGAGCACCCAGCACGCTGAGCACTGAGCACCCAGCACCCCGAATACTGAGCACCCAGCACCCTGAGTACTGAGCACCCAGCACCCTGAGTACTGAGCACCCAGGACCCCTAGCACTGAGCACCCAGCACCCCGAGCACTGAGCACCCAGCACCCCGAGAATGAGCACCCAGCACCCTGAGTACTGATAACCGAGCACCCTGAGTACTGAGCACCCAGCACCCTGAGTGCTGAGCCCCCAGCACCCTGAGTCCTGAGCACCGAGCACCCCGAGCACTGAGCACCGGGTACCCCGAGCACTGAGCACCCAGCAACCTGAGTACTGAGCACCCAGCACCCTGAGTACTGAGCACTGAGCACTGAGCACCCTGAGCACTGAGCACCCAGCACCCTGAGCACTGAGCAACCAGCATCCTGAGCACTGAGTACTGAGCACCCAGCACCCTGAGCACTGAGCAGCCAGCACCCTGAGCACTGATCACCCAGCACCCTGAGTATTGAGCACCCAGCACCCCAAACACTGAGCAGCGAGCACCCTGAGTACTGAGCACCCATCACCCCGAGAATGAGCACCCAGCACCATGAGTACTGAGCCCCGAGCACCCAGAGTACTGAGCACCGAGCACCCTGAGCACTGAGCACCCAGCACCCTGAGAACTGAGCACCGAGCACCCTGAGTACTGAGCACCCAGCACCCCGAGAATGAGCACCCAGCACCATGAGTACTGAGCACCGAGCACCCTGAGCACTGAGCACCCAGCACCCTGAGTACTGAGCACCAAGCACCCTGAGTACTGAGCACCCAGCACCCTGAGTACTGAGCACCCAGCACCCTGAGTTCTGAGCACCCAGCACCCTGAGCACTGAGCACACTGAGTACTGAGTAACCAGCACCCTGAGCACTGAGCACCCAGCACCCCGAGCACTGAGCACCCAGCACCCCGGGCACTGAGCACTGAGCACCCTGAGCACTGAGGACCCAGCACCCCGAGCACTGAGCACCCAGCACCCTGGGTACTGAGCACCCAGCACCCTGAGCACTGAGCACACTGAGTACTGAGCAACCAGCACCCTGAGCACTGAGCACCCAGCACATCGAGCACTGAGCACCCAGCACCCTGAGCACTGAGCACCCAGCACCCTGAGCACTGAGCACCCAGCACCCCGAGTACTGAGCACCCAGCACCCCGAGTACTGAGCACCGAGCACCCCGAGCACTGAGCACCCAGCACCCTGAGTACTGAGCACCCCGAGTACTGAGAACCCAGCACCCTGATCACTGAGCACCCAGCACCCTGAGTACTGAGAACAGATCACCCTGAGTACTGAGCACCCAGCACCCTGAGTACTGAGCCCCCAGCACCCTGAGTACTGAGCACCCAGCACCCCGAGCACTGAGCACCCAGCACCCCGAGAATGAGCACCCAGAAACCTGAGTACTGAGCACCCAGCACCCTGAGTACTGAGCCCCCAGCACCCTGAGTTCTGAGCACCCAGCACCCTGAGCACTGAGCACACTGAGTACTGAGCAACCAGCACCCTGAGAAGTGAGCACCCAGCACCCCGAGCACTGAGCACCCAGCACCCCGAGCACTGAGCACTGAGCACCCTGAGCACTGAGGACCCAGCACCCCGAGCACTGAGCACCCAGCACCCTGAGTACTGAGCACCCAGCACCCTGAGCACTGAGCACACTGAGTACTGAGCAACCAGCACCCTGAGCACTGAGCACCCAGCACCCCGAGCACTGAGCACCCAGCACCCTGAGCACTGAGCACCCAGCACCCTGAGCACTGAGCACCCAGCACCCCGAGTACTGAGCACCCACCAACCCGAGTACTGAGCACCTAGCACCCCGTGCACTGAGCACCCAGCACCCTGAGTACTGAGCACCCAGCACCCTGAGTACTGAGCACCCCGAGTACTGAGAACCCAGCACCCCGATCACTGAGAACCCAGCACCCTGAGTACTGAGAACAGATCACCCTGAGTACTGAGCACCCAGCACCCTGAGTACTGAGCCCCCAGCACCCTGAGTACTGAGCACCGAGCTCCCCGAGCACTGAGCACCCTGAGTACTGAGCACCCAGCACCCTGAGTACTGAGCACCCAGCACCCTGAGCACTGAGCACCCAGCACCCTGAGTACTGAGCACCCAGCACCCCGAGCACTGAGCACTGAGCACCCTGAGCACTGAGCACCCAGCACCCCGAGCACTGAGCACCCAGCACCCTGAGTACTGAGCACCCAGCACCCTGAGCACTGAGCACACTGAGTACTGAGCAACCAGCACCCTGAGCACTGAGCACCCAGCACCCCGAGCACTGAGCACCCAGCACCCTGAGAACTGAGCACCCAGCACCCTGAGCACTGAGCACCCAGCACCCCGAGTACTGAGCACCCAGCACCCCGAGTAGTGAGCACCGAGCACCCCGAGCACTGAGCACCCAGCACCCTGAGTACTGAGCACCCAGCACCCTGAGTACTGAGCACCCCGAGTACTGAGAACCCAGCACCCCGATCACTGAGCACCCAGCACCCTGAGTACTGAGCACCCAGCACCCTGAGTACTGAGCCCCCAGCACCCTGAGTACTGAGCACCCAGCACCCCGAGCACTGAGCACCCAGCACCCTTAGCACTGAGCACCCGGAGGACTGAGCACCCAGCACCCTGATAACTGAGCACTGATCACCCTGAGCACTGAGCACCCAGCACACCGAGCACTGATCACGCAGCACCCTGAGTACTGAGCACCCAGCACCCCGAGCACGGAGCACCCAGGACCCCGAGCACTGAGTACTGAGCACTCAGCACCCTGAGTACTGAGCACCGAGCTCCCTGAGCACTGAGCACCCAGCACCCTGAGCACTGAGCACCCAGCACCCTGAGCACTGAGCACCCAGCACCCTGAGTACTGAGCACCCAGCACGCTGAGTACTGAGCACCCAGCACCCCGAGCACTGAGCACCCAGCACCCTGAGTACTGAGCACTGAGCACCCAGCGCCCCGAGCACTGAGCACCCAGCACCCTGTGTACTGAGCACTGACCACCCTGAGTACTAAGCACCCAGCACCCTGAGTACTGAGCACCCATGACCCTGAGCACTGAGCACCGAGCACCCCGATCACTGAGCACCCAGCACCCTGAGCACTCACCACCCATCACCCCGATCACTGAGCACCCAGCACCCTGAGCACTGAGCACCCAGCACCCTGAGCACTGAGCACCCAGCACCCAGAGCACTGAGCACCCAGCACTCTGAGCACTGAGCACCCAGCACCCTGAGTACTGAGCACCCAGCACCCTGAGTACTGAGTATCCAGACCACGAGCACTGAGCACCCAGCACGCCTAGCACTGTGCACCCAGCACCCTGAGTACTGAGAACCCAGCACCCTGAGTACTGAGCACCCAGCACCCTGAGCACTGAGCACCCAGCAGCCCGAGCACTGAGCACCCAGCATCCTGAGCACTGAGTACTGAGCACCCAGAACCCTGAGCACTGAGCACCCAGCACCCTGAGCACTGAGCACCCAGCACCCTGAGTACTGAGCACCCAGCACCCCAAGCACTGAGCACCGAGCACCCTGAGTACTGAGCACCCAGCACGCTGAGCACTGAGCACCCAGCACCCCGAATACTGAGCACCCAGCACCCTGAGTACTGAGCACCCAGCACCCTGAGTACTGAGCACCCAGCACCCCTAGCACTGAGCACCCAGCACCCTGAGCACTGAGCACCCAGCACCCTGAGTACTGAGCATCAAGCACGCTGATCACTGAGCACCCAGCACCCTGAGCACTGAGCACCCAGCACCCTGAGCACTGAGCACCCAGCACCCTGAGTCCTGAGCACCGAGCACCCCAAGCACTGAGCACCGGGTACCACGAGCACTGAGCACCCAGCAACCTGAGTACTGAACACCCAGCACCCTGAGTACTGAGCACTGAGCACTGAGCACCCTGAGCACTGAACACCCAGCACCCTGAGCACTGAGCACCCAGCATCCTGAGCACTGAGTACTGAGCACCCAGCACCCTGAGCACTGAGCAGCCAGCACCCTGAGCACTGAGCACCCAGCACCCTGAGTATTGAGCAAACAGCACCCCAAACACTGAGCAGCGAGCAACCTGAGAACTGAGCACCGAGCACCCTGAGTACTGAGCACCCAGCACCATGAGTACTGAGCCCCGAGCACCCAGAGTACTCAGCACCGAGCACCCTGAGCACTGAGCACCCAGCACCCTGAGTACTTAGCACCAAGCACCCTGAGTACCGAGCACCCAGCACCCCGAGAATGAGCACCCAGCACCATGAGTACTGAGCCCCGAGCACCCAGAGTACTGAGCACCGAGCACCCTGAGCACTGAGCACCCAGCACCCTGAGAACTGAGCACCGAGCACCCTGAGTACTGAGCACCCAGCACCCCGAGAATGAGCACCCAACACCATGAGTACTGAGCACCGAGCACCCTGAGCACTGAGCACCCAGCACCCTGAGCACTGAGCACCAAGCACCCTGAGTACTGAGCACCGAGCACCCTGAGTACTGAGCACCCAGCACATTGAGTTCTGAGCACCCAGCACCCTGAGCACTGAGCAAACTGAGTACTGAGCAACCAGCACCCTGAGCACTGAGCACCCAGCACCCCGAGCACTGAGCACCCAGCACCCCGAGCACTGAGCACTGAGCACCCTGAGCACTGAGGACCCAGCACCCCGAGCACTGAGCACCCAGCACCCTGAGTACTGAGCACCCAGCACCCTGAGCACTGAGCACACTGAGTACTGAGCAACCAGCACCCTGAGCACTGAGCACCCAGCACCCCGAGCACTGAGCACCCAGCACGCTGAGTACTGAGCACTGAGCACCCAGCACCCTGAGTACTGAGCACCCAGCACCCTGAGTACTGAGCACCCAACACCCTGAGTACGGAGAACCCAGCACCCCGAGTACTGAACACCCAGCACCCTGAGTACTGAGCACCCAGCGCCCCGAGCACCGAGCACCCCGAGCACTGAGCACTGGGCACCCTGAGTACTGAGCACTGAGCACCCTTAGTACTGAGCACCGAGCACCCTGAGTACTGAGCACCCAGCACGCTGAGCACTGAGCACGGAGCACCCCGAGGACTGAGCACCCAGCACCGTGAGCACTGAGCACCCAGCACCTTGAGTACTGAGCACCGAGCACCCCGAGCACTGAGCACCAAGCACCCTGAGTACTGAGCACCCAGCACCCCGAGCACTGAGCACCCAGCACCCTGAGTACTGAGCACCCAGCACCCTGAGTACTGAGCACTGAGCACCCTGAGCACTGAGCACCAAACACCCCGAGCACTGAGCACCCAGCACCCTGAGTACTGAGCACCCAGCACCCTGAGTACTGAGCACCCAGCATCCTGAGTACTGAGCACCCTGAGGACTGAGCACCCAGCACCCTGAGTACTGAGCACCCAGCACCCTGAGTACTGAGCACCCAGCATCCTGAGTACTGAGCACCGATCAACCTGAGCACTGAGCATCCAGCACCCTGAGCACTGAGCACCCTGAGGACTGAGCACCCAGCACCCTGAGTACTGAGCACCCAGCATCCTGAGTACTGAGCACCGATCACCCTGAGCACTGAGCATCCAGCACCCCGAGCACTGAGCACCCAGCACCCTGAGTACTGAGCACCCTGAGTACTGAGCACCCAGCACCCCTAGCACTGAGCACCCAGCACCCTGAGTACTGAGCACCATGAGTGCTGAGCACCCAGCACCCTGAGTACTGAGCAGCCAGCACCCTGAGCACTGAGCACCCAGCACAATGAGTACTGAGCACCCAGCACCCTGAGAACTTAGCACCCAGCAAATGAGCAGTGAGCACCCAGCACCCTGAGTACTGAGCACCGAGCACCCTGAGTACTGAGCACCCAGCACCCTGAGTACTGAGCACCGAGCACCCCGAGTACTGCGCACCCAGCACCCTGAGAACTGAGCACCCAGCACCCCGAGCACTGAGCACCCAGCACGCTGAGTACTGAGCACCTAGCACCCCGAGCACTGAGCACCCAGCACCCTGAGCACTGAGAACCCAACACCCTGAGTACTGAGCATCCAGCACCCTGAGTACTGAGCACACAGCACCCTGAGCACTGAGCACCCAGCACCCTGAGTACTGAGTACCCACCACCCTGAGTACTGAGCACCCAGCACCCTGAGTACTGAGCAACCAGCACCCTGAGTACTGAGCACCCAGCACCCTGAGTACTGAGCACCGAGCACCCCGAGTACTGAGCACCCAGCGCCCCGAGCACTGAGCACCCAGCACCCTGAGCACTGAGCACCCAGCACCCTGAGTCCTGAGTACTGAGCACCCTGAGTACTGAGCACCCAGCATCCAGAGCACTGAGCACCCAGCACCCTGAGTACTGAGCACCGAGCACCCCAGGCACTGAGCACCCAGCACCCTGAGTACTGAGCACCCAGCACCAAAAGTACTGAGCACCGAGCATCCTGAGCACTAAGCACCCAGCACCCCGAGAATGAGCACCCAGCACCCTGAGTACTGAGCACCCAGCACCCTGAGTACTGAGCACCCAGCACCCCGAGCACTGAGAACCCTGAATACTGAGCACCCAGCACCCTGAGTACTGTGCACTAAGCACCCAGAGCGCTGAGCACCCAGTACCCCGAGCACTGAGTACTGAGCACCCAGCACCCTGAGTACTGAGCACCGAGCTCCCCGAGCACTGAGCACCCTGAGTACTGAGCACCCAGCACCCTGAGTACTGAGCACCCAGCACCCTGAGCACTGAGCACCCAGCACCCTGAGTACTGAGCACCCAGCACCCCGAGCACTGAGCACCCAGCACCCTGAATACTGAGCAACCTGAGCACTGAGCACCCAGCACCCTGAGTACTGAGCACCCTGAGGACTGAGCACCGATCACCCTGAGCACTGAGCACCCAGCACCCTGAGTACTGAGCACCCAGCACCCTGAGCACTGAGCACCCAGCACCCTGATTACTGAGCAGCGAGCACCCTGAGTACTGAGCACCCAGCACCCTGAGTACTGAGCACCCAGCACCCTGAGTACTGAGCACCGAGCACCCCGAGTACAGAGCACCCAGCACCCTGAGTACTGAGCACCCTGAGTACTGAGCACCGATCACCCTGACCACTGAGCACCCAGCACCCTGTGTACTGAGCACCCAACGTACTGAGCACCGAGCACACCGAGCACTGAGCACCCAGCACCCTGAGTACTGAGCACCGAGCACCCTGAGCACTGAGCACCCAGCACCCTGAGTACTGAGCACCGAGCACCCCGAGCACTGAGCACCCAGCGCCCAGAGCACTGAGCACCGAGCACACCGAGCACTGAGCACCCAGCACCCTGAGTACTGAGCACCGAGCACCCTGAGCACTGAGCACCCAGCACCCTGAGTACTGAGCACCGAGCACCCCGAGCACTGAGCACCCAGCGCCCAGAGCACTGAGCACCCAGCACCCCGAGCAATGAGCACCCAGCACCCTGAGTACTGAGCACCCAGCACCCCGAGTCCTGAGAACCCAGAAACCTGAGCACAGAGCACCCAGCACCCCGAGCACTGAGCACCCAGCACCCTGAGCACTGAGCACCCAGCACCCTGAGTACTGAGCACTGAACACCCCGAGTACTGAGCACCCAGCACCCCGAGCACTGAGCACCGAGCACCGCGAGCACTGAGCACCCAGCACCCCGAGCACTGAGCACCCAGAACCCTGAGCACTGAGCACCCAGCACCCCGAGCACTGAGCACCCAGCACCCGGAGCACTGAGCACCCAGCACCCCGAGCACTGAGCACCCAGCACCCCGAGCACTGAGCACCCAGCACCCTGAGTACTCAGAACCCAGCACCCTGAGCACTGAGCAACCAGCACCCTGAGTACTGAGCACCGAGCACCCTGAGTACTGAGCACCCAACACCCTGATTAATGAGCACCCAGCACCCCGAGCACTGAGCACCCAGCACCCTGAGTACTGAGCACCGAGCACCCTGAGTACGGAGCAACCAGCACCCTGAGTACTGAGCACCCAGCGTACTGAGCACACAGCACCCTGATTAATGAGCACCCAGCACCCTGATTAATGAGCACCCAGCACCCCGAGCACTGAAAACCCAGGACCCTGAGTACTGAGCACCGAGCACCCTGAGTACTGAGCACCCAGCACCCTGAGCACTGAGCACCCAGCACCCTGAGTACTGAGCACCGAGCACCCCGAGTACTGAGCAACCAGCACCCCGAGCACTGAGCACCCAGCACCCCGAGCACTGAGCACCCAGCACACCGAGCACTGAGCACCCAGCACCCCGAGCACCGAGCACCATGAGTACTAAGCACCGAGCACCCTGAGCACTGAGCACCCAGCACCCTGAGCACTGAGAACCCAGCACCCCGAGTACTGAGCACCCAGCACCCCGAGCACTGAGCACCCAGCACCCTGAGTACTGAGCACCCAGCACCCTGAGCACTGAGCACCGAGTACTCTGAGCACTGAGCACCCAGCACCCTGAGGACTGAGTACCCAGCACCCCGAGCACTGAGCACCCAGCACCCTGAGCACTGAGCACCCTGAGTACTGAGCACTGAGCACCCTGAGTACTGAGCACTGAGCACACTGAGTACTGAGCACAGAGCACCCTGAGTACTGAGCACTGAGCACCCTGAGTACTGAGCACCCAGCACCCTGAGTACTGAACACCCAGCCCCCTGAGCAATGAGCACCCTGAGTACTGAGCACCCAGCACCCTGAGCACATAGCACCGAGCACCCCGAGCACTGAGCACCCAGCACCCGGAGTACTGAGCACCCAGCACCCTGAGCACTGAGGACCCAGCACCCTGAGTACTGAGCACCCAGCACCCTGAGCACTGAGCACCCAGCACCCTGAGTACTGAGCACCCAGCACCCTGAGCACTGAGCACCCAGGACCCTGAGTACTGAGCATCCAGCACCCCGAGCACTGAGCACCCAGCACCCTGAGTACTGAGGACTGAGCACCCAGCACCCCGAGCACTGAGCACTGAGTACCCAGCACCCCGAGCACTGAGCACCCAGCACCCTGAGCACTGAGCACCCTGAGTACTGAGCACCCAGAGCACTGAGCACTGAGCACCCTGAGTACTGAGCACCGAGCACCCTGAGTACTGAGCACCCAGGACTCTGAGCACTGAGCACAAAGCAAGCTGAGTACTGAGCACCCTGAGTACTGAGCACCGAGGACACTGAGCACCCAGTACCCTGAGTACTGAGCACCGAGCACCCCGAGTACTGAGCACCCAGCACCCTGAGCACTGAGCACCCAGCACCCCGAGCACTGAGCACCCAGCACCTTGAGTACTGAGCACTGAGCACCCCGTGCACTGAGCACCCAGAACCCTGAGTACTGAGCACCCAGCAACCCGAGCACTGAGCACCCAGCACCCTGAGTACTGAGCACCCAGAACCCTGAGTACTGAGCACTGAGCACCCTGAGCACGGAGCACCCAACACCCCGAGCACTGAGCACCCAGCACCCTGAGTACTGAGCACCCAGCACCCTGAGCACTGAGCACCCAGCACCCTGAGTACTGAGCACCCAGCACCCCGAGCACTGAGCACCCAGCACCCTGAGTACTGAGCACCCAGCACCCTGAGCACTGAGCACCGAGTACCCTGAGCACTGAGCACCCAGCACCCTGAGGACTGAGTACCCAGCACCCCGAGCACTGAGCACCCAGCACCCTGAGCACTGAGCACCCTGAGTACTGAGCACTGAGCACCCTGTGTACTGAGCACTGAGCACCCTGAGTACTGAGCACCCAGCACCCTGAGTACTGAGCACCCAGCAACCTGAGCACTGAGCACCGAGCACCCTGAGCACTGAGCACCCAGCACCCTGAGCACTGATGACCCAGCACCCTGAGCACTGAGCACCCAGCACCCTGAGTACTGAGCACCCTGAGTACTGAGCACACAGCACCCTGTGCACTGAGCACCCAGCAGCCCGAGCACTGAGCACCCAGCACCCTGAGCACTGAGCACCCTGAGTACTGAGCACTGAGCACCCTGAGTACTGAGCACTGAGCACCCTGAGTACTGAGCACCCAGCACCCTGAGTACTGAGCACCCAGCACCCTGAGCAATGAGCACCCTGAGTACTGAGCACCCAGCACCCTGAGCACTGAGCACCGAGCAAACCGAGCACTGAGCACCCAGCACCCGGAGTACTGAGCACCCAGCACCCTGAGTACTCAGCACCGAGCACCCTGAGTACTGAGCACCCAGTACCCTGAGCACTGAACACATAGCACCCTGAGTACTGAGCACCCCGAGCACTGACCACCCAGCACCCTGAGCACTGAGGACCTAGCACCCTGAGTACTGAGCACCCAGCACCCTGAGCACTGAGCACCGAGCACCCTGAGTACTGAGCACCCAGCACCCTGAGCACTGAGCACCCAGGACCCTGAGTACTGAGCATCCAGCACCCGGAGCACTGAGCACCCAGCACCCTGAGTACAGAGGACTGAGCACCCAGCACCACGAGCACTGAGCACTGAGTACCCAGCACCCCGAGCACTGAGCACCCAGCACCCTGAGCACTGAGGACCCTGAGTACTGAGCACCCAGAGCCCTGAGCACTGAGCACCCTGAGTACTGAGCACCGAGCACCCTGAGTACTGAGCACCCAGCACTCTGAGCACTGAGCACAAAGCAAGCTGAGTACTGAGCACCCTGAGTACTGAGCACCGAGGACCCTGAGCACCCAGTACCCTGAGTACTGAGCACCGAGCACCCCGAGTACTGAGCACCCAGCACCCTGAGCACTGAGCACCCAGCACCCCGAGGACTGAGCACCCAGCACCTTGAGTACTGAGCACTGAGCACCCCGAGCACTGAGCACCCAGCACCCTGAGTACTGAGCACCCAGCACCCCGAGCACTGAGCACCCAGCACCCTGAGTACTGAGCACCCTGAGTGCTGAGCACCCAGCACCCTGAGCACGGAGCACCCAACACCCCGAGCACTGAGCACCCAGCACCCTGAGTACTGAGCACCCAGCACCCTGAGTACTGAGCACTCAGCACCCTGAGTACTGAGCACCGAGCACCCCGAGCACTGAGCAACCAGCACCCTGAGCACTGAGCACCCTGAGGACTGAGCACCCAGCACCCTGAGTACTGAGCACGCAGCACCCTGAGTACTGAGCACCCAGCATCCTGAGTACTGAGCACAGATCACCCTGAGCACTGAGCATCCAGCACCCCGAGCACTGAGCACCCAGCACCCCGAGCACTGAGCAACCAGCACCCTGAGTACTGAGCACCCTGATTGCTGAGCACCCAGCACCCTGAGTACTGAGCACCGAGCACCCTGAGTACTTAGCACCCAGCACCTGAACACTGAGCACCCAGCACCCTGAGTACTGAGCACCGAGCACCCTGAGTACTGAGCACCCAGCACCCTGAGTACTGAGCACCCAGCACACCGAGTACTGAGCACCGAGCACCCCGAGTACTGAGCACCCAGCACCCTGAGAACTGAGCACCCAGCACCCCGAGCACTGAGCACCCAGCACCCTGAGTACTGAGCACCGAGCACCCCGAGCACTGAGCACCCAGCACCCTGAGCACTGAGCACCCAGCACCCTGAGTACTGAGCACACAGCACCCTGAGCACTGAGCACCCAGCACCCTGAGTACTGTTCACCCAGCACCCTGAGTACTGAGCACCCAGCACCGTGAGTACTGAGCACCCAGCACCCTGAGTACTGAGAACCGAGCACCCCGAGCACTGAGCACCCAGCACCCTGAGTACTGAGCACCCAGCACCCTGAGTACTGAGCACCCAGCACCCTGAGCACTGAGCACAAAGCATGCTGAGTACTGAGCAGCCTGAGGACTGAGCACCGAGGACCCTGAGCACTTAGCACCCAGCACCCTGAGCACTGAGCACCCAGCACCCGAGAATGAGCACCCAGCACCCTGAGTACTGAGAACCGAGCACCCTGAGTACATAGCACACAGCACGCTGAGCACTGAGCACCCAGCACCCCGAGTACTGAGCACCCAGCACCCCGAGCACTGAGCACCCAGCACCCCGAGAATGAGCACCCAGCACCCTGAGTACTGAGCACCCAGCACCCTGAGTACTGAGCACCGAGCACCCCGAGTACAGAGCACCCAGCACCCTGAGCACTCAGCACCCAGCACCCCGAGCACTGAGCACACAGCACCCTGAGTAGTGAGCTCCCAGCACCCCGAGCCCTGAGCACCCAGCACCCTGAGTACTGAGCACCCTGAGTACTGAGCACCGATCACCCTGAGCACTGAGCACCCAGCACCCTGAGTACTGAGCACCCAACGTACTGAGCACCGAGCACACCGAGCACTGAGCACCCAGCATCCTGAGTACTGAGCACCGAGCACCCTGAGCACTGAGCACCCAGCACCCTGAGTACTGAGCACCGAGCACCCCGAGCACTGAGCACCCAGCACCCTGAGCACTGAGCACCCAGCACCCTGAGTACTGAGCACTGAGCACCCTGAGCACTGAGCACCCAGCACTACGAGCACTGAGCACTGAGCACCCCGAGCACTGAGCACCCAGCACCCTGAGTACTGAACACTGAGCACCCAGCACCCCGAGCACTGAGCACCTAGCACCCTGTGTACTGAGCACCGAGCACCCCGAGCACTGAGCACCCAGCACCCTGAGCACTCAGCACCCAGCACCCCGAGCACTGAGCACCCAGCACCCAGAGCACTGAGCACCCAGCACCCTGAGCACTGAGCACCCAGCACCCAGAGCACTGAGCACCCAGCACCCTGAGCACTGAGCACCCAGCACACTGAGTACTGAGCACCCAGCACCCTGAGTACTGAGCACCCAGACCCCGAGCACTGAGCACCCAGCACCCCTAGCACTGTGCACCCACCACCCTGAGTACTGAGAACCCAGCACCCTGAGTACTGAGCACCCAGCACCCTGAGCACTGAGCACCCAGCAGCCCGAGCACTGAGCACCCAGAATCCTGAGCACTGAGTACTGAGCACCCAGCACCCTGAGCACTGAGCACGCAGCACCCTGAGAACTGAGCACCCAGCACCCTGAGTACTGAGCACCCAGCACCCCAAGCACTGAGCACCGAGCACCCTGAGTACTGAGCACCCAGCACCCCGAGTACTGAGCACCCAGCAACCTGAGTACTGAGCACCCAGCACCCTGAGCACTGAGCACCCAGCACCCTGAGCACTGAGCACCCAGCACCCTGAGCACTGAGCACGCAGCACCCTGAGTACTGAGCATCAAGCACCCTGAGCACTGAGCACCCAGCACCCTGAGCACTGAGCAGCCAGCACCCTGAGCACTGAGCACCCAACGTACTGAGCACCGAGCACCCTGAGAACTGAGCACCGAGCACCCTGAGTACTGAGCAGCCAGCACCATGAGTACTGAGCACCGAGCACCCAGAGTACTGAGAAACCTGAGTACTGAGCACCCAGCACCCTGAGAATGAGCACCCAGCACCATGAGTACTGAGCACCGAGCACCCTGAGCACTGAGCACCCAGCACCCTGAGTACTGAGCACCCAGCACTACGAGCACTGAGCACCCAGCACTCTGAGTACTGAGCACTGAGCACCCTGAGCACTGAGCACCCAGCACTACGAGCACTGAGCACCCAGCACTCTGAGTACTGAGCACCCAGCACCCTGAGTACTGAGCACCCAGCACCCTGAGTACTTAGCACTGAGCACCCCGAGCACTGATCACCCAGCACCCTGAGCACTGAGCACCCAGCACCCTGAGTACTGAGCACTGAGCACCCTGAGCACTGAGCACCCAGCACTACGAGCACTGAGCACTGAGCACCCTGAGCACTGAGCACCCAGCAGCCTGAGTAATGAGCACCCAGCACCCTGAGTACTGAGCACTGAGCACCCTGAGCACTGAGCACCCAGCACTACGAGCACTGAGCACCCAGCACTCTGAGTACTGAGCACCCAGCACCCTGAGTACTGAGCACCCAGTACCCTGAGTACTTAGCACTGAGCACCCCGAGCACTGAGCACCCAGCACCCTGAGCACTGAGCACCCAGCACCCTGAGTACTGAGCACCCAGCACCCTGAATACTGAGCACCCAGCGTACTGAGCACCGAGCACCCCGAGCACTGAGCACCCAGCACCCTGAGTACTGAGCACCCAGCACCCCGAGCACTGAGCACCCAGCACCCTGAGTACTGAGCACCGAGCACCCTGAATACTGAGCACCCAGCACCCTGAGTACTGAGCACCCAGCGTACTGAGCACCGAGGACCCAGCAACCTGAGCCCTGAGCACCCAGCACCCTGAGTACTGAGCACTGAGCACCCAGCACCCCGAGCACTGAGCACCCAGCACCCTGAGTACTAAGCACCCAGCACCCTGAGTACTGAGCACACAGCACCCTGAGCACTGAGCACACAGCACCCTGAGTACTGAGCACCCAGCACCCTGAGTACTGAGCACCCAGCACCCAGAGCACTGAGCACCCAGCAACCCGAGCACGGAGCACCCAGGACCCCGAGAACTGAGTACTGAGCACCCAACACCCTGAGTACTGAGCACCGAGCTAACCGAGCACTGAGCACCCTGAGTACTGAGCACCCAGCACCCTGATCACTGAGCACCCAGCACCCTGAGGACTGAGCACCCAGCACCCTGAGCACTGAGCACCCAGCACCCTGAGTACTGAGCACCCAGCACGCTGAGTACTGAGCACCCAGCACCCTGAGCACTGAGCACCCAGCACCCTGAGTACTGAGCACTGAGCACCCAGCACCCCGAGCACTGAGCACCCAGCACCCTGTGTACTGAGCACTGAGCACCCTGAGTACTAAGCACCCAGCACCCTGAGTACTGAGCACCCAGCACACTGAGCACTGAGCACCGAGCACCCCGAGCACTGAGCACCCAGCACCCTGAGTACTGAGCACCCAGCACCCTGAATACTGAGCACCCAGCACCCTGAGTACTGAGCACCCAGCACCCTGAGCACTGAGCACCCAGCACCCTGAGTACTGAGCACTGAGCACCCAGCACCCCGAGCACTGAGCACCCAGCACCCTGTGTACTGAGCACCCAGCACCCTGAGTACTGAGTACTCAGCACCCTGAGCACTGAGCACCCAGCACCCTGAGTACTGATCACCGAGCACCCCGTGCACTGAGCACCCAGCACCCTGAGTACTGAGCACCCAGCACCCTGAATACTGAGCACCCAGCACCCTGAGTACTGAGCACCCAGCACCCTGAGCACTGAGCACAAAGCACGCTGAGTACTGAGCACTGAACAGCCTGAGTACTGAGCACCGAGGACCCTGAGCACTGAGCACCCAGCACGCTGAGTACTGAGCACTGAGCACCCTGAGTACTGAGCACCTAGCACCCTGAGTACTGAGCACCCAGCACCCTGAGCACTGAGCAGCCAGCACCCTCAGCACTGAGCACCCAGCACCCCGAGCACTGAGCACCCAGCACCCTGAGCACTGAGCACCCAGCACCCCGAGTACTGAGCACCGAGCACCCCGAGCTCTGAGCACCCAGCACCCTGAGTACTGAGCATCCAGTACCCTGAGTACTGAGCGCCCCGAGTACTGAGCACCCAGCACCCCGAGCACTGAGCACCCAGCACCCTGAGTACTGAGAACAGATCACCCCGAGCACAGAGCACCCAGGACCCCGAGCACTGAGTACTGAGCACCCAGCACCCTGAGTACTGAGCACCGAGCTCCCCGAGCACTGAGCACCCAGCACCCTGAGCACTGAGCACCCAGCACCCTGAGCACTGAGCACCCAGCACCCTGAGTACTGAGCACCCAGCACGCTGAGTACTGAGCACTCAGCACCCTGAGCACTGAGCACCCAGCACCCTGAGTACTGAGCACTGAGCACCCAGCACCCCGAGCACTGAGCACCCAGCACCCTGTGTACTGAGCACTGAGCACCCTGATTACTAAGCACCCAGCACCCTGAGTACTGAGCACCCAGGACCCTGAGCACTGAGCAACGAGCACCCCGAGCACTGAGCACTCAGCACCCTGAGCACTCAGCACCCATCACCCCGATCACTGAGCACCCAGCACCCTGAGCACTGAGCACCCAGCACCCTGAGCACTGAGCACCCAGCACCCAGAGCACTGAGCACCCAGCACCCTGAGCACTGAGCACCCAGCACCCTGAGTACTGAGCACCCAGCACCCTGAGTACTGAGCACCCAGCACCCCGAGCACTGAGCACCCAGCACCCTGAGTACTGAGCACCTAGCACCCTGAGCACTGAGCACCGAGCACCCTGAGTACTGAACACCCAGCACCCTGAGCACTGAGCACTGAGCACCCAGCACCCTGAGCACTGAGCACTGAGCACCCAGCACCCTGAGCACTGAGCACCCAGCACCCTGAGCACACAGCACCCTGAGCACTGAGCACCCTGAGCACTGAGCACCCTGAGCACTGAGCACTGAGCACCCAGCACCCTGAGTACTGAGCACCCAACACTCTGAGCACTGAGCACCCAGCACGCTGAGTACTGAGCACTGAGCACACAGCACCCTGAGTACTGAGCACCCAGCACCCCGAGCACTGAGCACCCAGCGCCCCGAGCACTGAGCACCCAGCACCCTGAGAACTGAGCACTGAGCACACTGAGCACTGAGCACCCAGCACCCCGAGTACTGAGCACTGAGCACCCTGAGTACTGAGCACCCAACACCCTGAGTACTGAGCACCCAGCACCCTGAGTACTGAGCACCCAGCACCCTGAGCACTGAGCACTGAGCACCCAGCACCTTGAGCACTGAGCACTGACCACCCAGCACCCCGAGCACTGAGCACCCAGCACCCCGAGCACTGAGCACCCAGCGCCCTGAGCACTGAGCACCCAGCACACTGAGCACTGAGCACCCAGGACCCTGAGTACTGAGCACCCAGCACCATGAGTACTGAACACCCAGCACCCTGAGCACTGAGCACCCTGAGGACTGAGCACCCAGCACCCTGAGCACTGAGCACCCAGCACCCTGAGTACTGAGCACCGATCACCCTGAGCACTGAGCACCCAGCACCCCGAGCACTGAGCACCCAGCACCCTGAGTACTGAGCACCCAGCACCCTGAGCACTGAGCACCCAGCACCCTGAGTACTGAGCACCCTGAGTACTGAGCACCGATCACCCTGAGCACTGAGCACCCAGCACCCTGAGTACTGAGCACCCAGCACCCTGAGCACTGAGCACCCAGCACCCTGAGCACTGAGCACCCAGCACCCTGAGTACTGAGCACCCAGCACCCTGAGTACTGAGTACCCAGCACCCTGAGCACTGAGGACCCAGCACCCTGAGTACTGAGCACCGAGCACCCTGAGTACTGAGCACCCAGCACCCTGAGTACTGAGCACACAGCACGCTGAGCACTGAGCACCCAGCACCCTGAGTACTGAGCACCCAGCACCCTGAGTACTGAGCACCCAGCACCCAGAGCACTGAGCACCCAGCACCCCGAGCACGGAGCACCCAGGACCCCGATAACTGAGTACTGAGCACCCAGCACCCTGAGTACTGAGCACCGAGCTAACCGAGCTCTGAGCACCCTGAGTACTGAGCACCCAGCACCCCGATCCCTGAGCACCCAGCACCCTGAGGACTGAGCACCCAGCACCCTGAGCACTGAGCACCCAGCACCCTGAGTACTGAGCACCCAGCACGCTGAGTACTGAGCACCCAGCACCCTGAGCACTGAGCACCCAGCACCCTGAGTACTGAGCACTGAGCACCCAGCACCCCGAGCACTGAGCACCCAGCACCCTGTGTACTGAGCACTGAGCACCCTGAGTACTAAGCACCCAGCACCCTGAGTACTGAGCACCCAGCACACTGAGCACTGAGCACCCAGCACCCTGAGCACTGAGCACCCAGCAACCCGAGCACTGAGCACCCAGCACCCTGAGTACTGAGCACCCAGCACCCCGAGCACTGAGCACCCAGCACCCTGAGTACTGAGAACAGATTACCCTGAGTACTGAGCACCCAGCACCCTGAGTACTGAGCCCCCAGCACCCTGAGTACTGAGCACCCAGCACCCCGAGCACTGAGCACCCAGCACCCCGAGAATGAGCACCCAGCACCCTGAGTACTGAGAACCGAGCACCCTGAGTACTGAGCACCCAGCACCCTGAGTACTGAGCCCCCAGCACCCTGAGTACTGAGCACCCAGCACCCCGAGCACTGAGCACCCAGCACCCCGAGAATGAGCACCCAGCACCCTGAGTACTGAGCACCCAGCACCCCGAGCACGGAGCACCCAGGACCCCGAGCACTGAGTACTGAGCACCCAGCACCCTGAGTACTGAGCACCGAGCTCCCCGAGCACTGAGCACCCAGCACCCTGAGCACTGAGCACCCAGCACCCTGAGCACTGAGCACCCAGCACCTTGAGTACTGAGCACTCCGCACCCAGCACCCCGAGCACTGATCACCCAGCACCCTGTGTCCTGAGCACTGAGCACCCTGATTACTAAGCACCCAGCACATTGAGTACTGAGCACCCAGGACCCTGAGCACTGAGCACAGAGCACCCCGAGCACTGAGCACCCAGCACCCTGAGCACTCAGCACCCATCACCCCGATCACTGAGCACCCAGCACCCTGAGCACTGAGCACCCAGCACCCTGAGCACTGAGCACCCAGCACCCAGAGCACTGAGCACCCAGCACCCTGAGCACTGAGCACCCAGCACCCTGAGTACTGAGCACCCAGCACCCTGAGTACTGAGCACCCTGAGTACTGAGCACCGATCACCCTGAGCACTGAGCACCCAGCACCCTGAGTACTGAGCACCCAGCACCCTGAGCACTGAGCACCCAGCACCCTGAGCATTGAGCACCCAGCACCCTGAGTACTGAGCACCCAGAACCCTGAGTACTGAGTACAAAGCACCCTGAGCACTGAGCACCCAGCACCCTGAGTACTGAGCACGGAGCACCCTGAGTACTGAGCACCCAGCACCCTGAGTACTGAGCACCAAGCACCCTGAGCACTGAGCACCCAGCACCCTGAGTACTGAGCACCCAGCACCCTGAGTACTGAGCACTGATCACACTGAGCACTGAGCACCCAGCACCCTGAGTACTGAGCACCTAGCACCCTGAGCACTGAGCACCGAGCACCCTGAGTACTGAACACCCAGCACCCTGAGCACTGAGCACTGAGCACCCAGCATCCTGAGCACTGAGCACTTAGCACCCAGCACCCCGAGCACTGAGCACCCAGCACCCTGAGCACCCAGCACCCTGAGCACTGAGCACCCTGAGTACTGAGCACCCCGTACCCTGAGTACTGAGCACCCCGAGTACTGAGCACCCAGCAACCCGAGCACTGAGCACCCAGCACCCTGAGTACTGAGAACAGATCACCCAGAGCACGGAGCACCCAGGACCCCGAGCACTGAGTACTGAGCACCCTGAGTACTGAGCACCGAGCTCCCCGAGCACTGAGCACCCAGCACCCTGAGCACTGAGCACCCAGCACCCTGAGCACTGAGCACCCAGCACCCTGAGTACTGAGCACCCAGCACGCTGAGTACTGAGCACTCAGCACCCTGAGCACTGAGCACCCAGCACCCTGAGTACTGAGCACTGAGCACCCAGCACCCCGAGCACTGAGCACCCAGCACCCTGTGTACTGAGCACTGAGCACCCTGATTACTAAGCACCCAGCACCCTGAGTACTGACCACCCAGGACCCTGAGCACTGAGCACCGAGCAACCCGAGCACTGAGCACTCAGCACCCTGAGCACTCAGCACCCATCACCCCGATCACTGAGCACCCAGCACCCTGAGCACTGAGCACCCAGCACCCTGAGCACTGAGCACCCAGCACCCTGAGCACTGAGCACCCAGCACCCTGAGCACTGATCACCCAGCACCCTGAGTACTGAGCACCGAGCACCCTGAGTACTGAGCACGGAGCACCCTGAGCACTGAGCA
This sequence comes from Microtus oregoni, assembly GCF_018167655.1. Classification (NCBI taxonomy): domain Eukaryota; kingdom Metazoa; phylum Chordata; class Mammalia; order Rodentia; family Cricetidae; genus Microtus; species Microtus oregoni. The sequence goes on from NW_024543262.1 coordinate 1,366,039, forward strand.
CCCAGCACCCTGAGTACTGAGCACCCAGCACCCTGAGTACTGAGCACCCAGCACCCCGAGCACTGAGCACCCAGCACCCTGAGTACTGAGCACCTAGCACCCTGAGCACTGAGCACCGAGCACCCTGAGTACTGAACACCCAGCACCCTGAGCACTGAGCACTGAGCACCCAGCACCCTGAGCACTGAGCACTGAGCACCCAGCACCCCGAGCACTGAGCACCCAGCACCCTGAGCACCCAGCACCCTGAGCACCCAGCACCCTGAGCACTGAGCACCCTGAGCACTGAGCACTGAGCACCCAGCACCCTGAGTACTGAGCACCCAACACTCTAAGCACTGAGCACCCAGCACCCTGTGTACTGAGCACTGAGCACCCTGATTACTAAGAACCCAGCACCCTGAGTACTGAGCACCCAGGACCCTGAGCACTGAGCACCGAGCACCCCGAGCACTGAGCACCCCGCACCCTGAGCACTCAGCACCCATCACCCCGATCACTGAGCACCCAGCACCCTGAGCACTGAGCACTCAGCACCCTGAGCACTGAGCACCCAGCACCCAGAGCACTGAGCACCCAGCACCCTGAGCACTGAGCACCCAGCACCCTGAGTACTGAGCACCCAGCACCCTGAGTACTGAGCACCCTGAGTACTGAGCACCGATCACCCTGAGCACTGAGCACCCAGTACCCTGAGTACTGAGCACCCAGCACCCTGAGCACTGAGCACCCAGCACCCTGAGCATTGAGCACCCAGCACCCTGAGTACTGAGCACCCAGAACCCTGAGTACTGAGCACCCAGCACCCTGAGTACGGAGCACCCAGCACCCTGAGTACTGAGCACCCAGCACCCTGAATACTGAGCACCGAGCACCCCGAGCACTGAGCAACCAGCACCCTGAGTACTGAGCACTGAGCACCCTGAGTACTAAGCACCGAACACCCTGAGTACTGAGCACCCAGCACCCTGAGGACTGAGCACCCAGCACCCTGAGCACTGAGCACCCAGCACCCTGAGTAATGAGCACCCAGCACCCTGAGTACTGAGCACCCAGCACCCTGAGCACTGAGCACCCAGCACCCCGAGCACTGAGCACCCAGCACCCCGAGCACTGAGCACCCAGGACCCTGAGCACTGAGCACCCAGCACCCTGAGCACTGAGCACCCAGCACCCTGAGTACTGAGTACTCAGCACCCTGAGCACTGAGCACCCAGCACCCTGAGTACTGATCACCGAGCACCCCGTGCACTGAGCACCCAGCACCCTGAGTACTGAGCACCCAGCACCCTGAATACTGAGCTCCCAGCACCCTGAGTACTGAGCACCCAGCACCCTGAGCACTGAGCACAAAGCACGCTGAGTACTGAGCACTGAACACCCTGAGTACTGAGCACCGAGGACCCTGAGCACTGAGCACCCAGCACGCTGAGTACTGAGCACTGAGCACCCTGAGTACTGAGCACCTAGCACCCTGAGTACTGAGCACCCAGCACCCTGAGCACTGAGCAGCCAGCACCCTCAGCACTGAGCACCCAGCACCCCGAGCACTGAGCACCCAGCACCCTGAGCACTGAGCACCCAGCACCCCGAGGACTGAGCACCGAGCACCCCGACCTCTGAGCACCCAGCACCCTGAGTACTGAGCACCCAGTACCCTGAGTACTGAGCACCCCGAGTACTGAGCACCCAGCACCCCGAGCACTGAGCACCCAGCACCCTGAGTACTGAGAACAGATCACCCCGAGCACGGAGCACCCAGTACCCCGAGCACTGAGTACTGAGCACCCAGCACCCTGAGTACTGAGCACCGAGCTCCCCGAGCACTGAGCACCCAGCACCCTGAGCACTGAGCACCCAGCACCCTGAGCACTGAGCACCCAGCACCCTGAGTACTGAGCACCCAGCACGCTGAGTACTGAGCACTCAGCACCCTGAGCACTGAGCACCCAGCACCCTGAGTACTGAGCACTGAGCACCCAGCACCCCGAGCACTGAGCACCCAGCACCCTGTGTACTGAGCACTGAGCACCCTGATTACTAAGCACCCAGCACCCTGAGTACTGAGCACCCAGGACCCTGCGCACTGAGCACCGAGCACCCCGAGCACTGAGCACTCAGCACCCTGAGCACTCAGCACCCAACACCGCGATCACTGAGCACCCAGCACCCTGAGCACTGAGCACCCAGCACCCTGAGCAATGAGCACCCAGCACCCAGAGCACTGAGCACCCAGCACCCTGAGCACTGAGCACCCAGCACCCTGAGTACTGAGCACCCAGCACCCTGAGCACTGAGCACCCAGCACCCTGAGTACTGAGCACCCAGCACCCTGAGTACTGAGCACCCAGCACCCCGAGCACTGAGCACCCAGCACCCTGAGTACTGAGCACCTAGCACCCTGAGCACTGAGCACCGAGCACCCTGAGTACTGAACACCCAGCACCCTGAGCACTGAGCACTGAGCACCCAGCACCCTGAGCACTGAGCACTGAGCACCCAGCACCCCGAGCACTGAGCACCCAGCAGCCTGAGCACTGAGCACCGATCACTCTGAGCAGTGAGCACCCAGCACCCCAAGCACTGAGCACCCAGCACCCTGAGTACTGAGCACCCAGCACCCTGAGTACTGAGCACCCAGCACCCCGAGCACTGAGCACCCAGCACCCTGAGTACAGAGCACCCTGAGTACTGAGCACTGAGCACAGAGCATCCTGAGTACTGAGCACCCTTAGGACTGAGCACCCAGCACCCAGAGCACTGAGAACCCAGCACCCTGAGTACTGAGCACTGATCACCCTGAGCTCTGAGCACCCAGCACCCCGAGCACTGAGCACCCAGCACCCTGAGTACTGAGCACCCAGCACCCTGAGCACTGAGCACTGAGCACCCTGAGTACTGAACACCCAGCACCCTGAGCACTCAGCACTGAGCACCTTGAGTACTGAGCACCGAGCACCCCGAGCACTGATCACCCAGCACCCTGAGCACTGAGCACGGAGCACCCCGAAGACTGAGCACCCCGCACCCTGAGCACTGAGCACCCAGCACCTTGAGTACTGAGCACCGAGCACCCGGAGCACTGAGCACCCAGCACCCTGAGTACTGAGCACCCAACACCCAGAGTACTGAGCACCCAGCACCCTGATCACTGAGCACCCAGCACCCTGAGTACTGAGCACCCAGCACCCTGAGTACTGAGCACCCAGCACCCTGAGCACTGAGCACTGAGCACCCAGCACCCTGATCAATGAGCACTGACCACCCAGCACCCCGAGCACTGAGCACCCAGCACCCCGAGCACTGAGCACCTAGCGCCCTGAGCACTGAGCACCCAGCACCCTGAGCACTGAGCACCCAGCCCCCTGAGCACTGAGCACCCAGCACCCCGAGCACTGAGCACCCAGCACCCTGTGTACTGAGCACTGAGCACCCTGATTACTAAGCACCCAGCACCCTGAGTACTGAGCACCCAGGACCCTGCGCACTGAGCACCGAGCACCCCGAGCACTGAGCACTCAGCACCCTGAGCACTCAGCACCCAACACCGCGATCACTGAGCACCCAGCACCCTGAGCACTGAGCACCCAGCACCCTGAGCAATGAGCACCCAGCACCCAGAGCACTGAGCACCCAGCACCCTGAGCACTGAGCACCCAGCACCCTGAGTACTGAGCACCCAGCACCCTGAGCACTGAGCACCCAGCACCCTGAGTACTGAGCACCCAGCACCCTGAGTACTGAGCACCCAGCACCCCGAGCACTGAGCACCCAGCACCCTGAGTACTGAGCACCTAGCACCCTGAGCACTGAGCACCGAGCACCCTGAGTACTGAACACCCAGCACCCTGAGCACTGAGCACTGAGCACCCAGCACCCTGAGCACTGAGCACTGAGCACCCAGCACCCCGAGCACTGAGCACCCAGCAGCCTGAGCACTGAGCACCGATCACTCTGAGCAGTGAGCACCCAGCACCCCAAGCACTGAGCACCCAGCACCCTGAGTACTGAGCACCCAGCACCCTGAGTACTGAGCACCCAGCACCCCGAGCACTGAGCACCCAGCACCCTGAGTACAGAGCACCCTGAGTACTGAGCACTGAGCACAGAGCATCCTGAGTACTGAGCACCCTTAGGACTGAGCACCCAGCACCCAGAGCACTGAGAACCCAGCACCCTGAGTACTGAGCACTGATCACCCTGAGCTCTGAGCACCCAGCACCCCGAGCACTGAGCACCCAGCACCCTGAGTACTGAGCACCCAGCACCCTGAGCACTGAGCACTGAGCACCCTGAGTACTGAACACCCAGCACCCTGAGCACTCAGCACTGAGCACCTTGAGTACTGAGCACCGAGCACTCCGAGCACTGATCACCCAGCACCCTGAGCACTGAGCACGGAGCACCCCGAAGACTGAGCACCCCGCACCCTGAGCACTGAGCACCCAGCACCTTGAGTACTGAGCACCGAGCACCCGGAGCACTGAGCACCCAGCACCCTGAGTACTGAGCACCCAACACCCAGAGTACTGAGCACCCAGCACCCTGATCACTGAGCACCCAGCACCCTGAGTACTGAGCACCCAGCACCCTGAGTACTGAGCACCCAGCACCCTGAGCACTGAGCACTGAGCACCCAGCACCCTGATCAATGAGCACTGACCACCCAGCACCCCGAGCACTGAGCACCCAGCACCCCGAGCACTGAGCACCTAGCGCCCTGAGCACTGAGCACCCAGCACCCTGAGCACTGAGCACCCAGCCCCCTGAGTACTGAGCACCCAGCACCATGAGTACTGAGCACCCAGCACCCTGAGTACTGAGCACCGAGCACCCCGAGCACTGAGCACCCAGCACCCTGAGCACTGAGCACCCTGAGGACTGATCACCCAGCACCCTGAGCACCGAGCACCCCGAGCACTGAGCACTCAGCACCCTGAGCACTGAGCACCCTGAGCACTGAGCACCCAGCACACCGAGCACTGAGCACCCAGCACCCTGAGTACTGAGCACCCAGCACCCTGAGCACTGAGAACCCAGCACCCTGAGTACTGAGCACCCTGAGTACTGAGCACCGATCACCCTGAGCACTGAGCACCCAGCACCCTGAGTACTGAGCACCCAGCACCCTGAGCGCTGAGCACCCAGCACCCTGAGCACTGAGCACCTAGCACCCTGAGTACTGAGCACCCAGAACCCTGAGTACTGAGTACAAAGAACCCTGAGCACTGAGCACCCAGCACACTGAGTACTGAGCACCGAGCACACTAAGTACTGAGCACCAAGCACCCTGAGTACTGAGCACCCAGCACCCTGAGCACTGAGCACCCAGCACCCTGAATACTGAGCACCCAGCACCCTGAGTACTGAGCACCCAGCACCCTGAGTACTGAGCACCCAGCACCCTGAGTACTGAGCACCCAGCACCCTGAGTACTGAGCACCGAGCACCCCGAGCACTGAGCAACCAGCACCCTGAGTACTGAGCACTGAGCACCCTGAGTACTGAGCACCGAACACCCTGAGTACTGAGCACCCAGCACCCTGAGGACTGAGCACCCAGCACCCTGAACACTGAGCACCCAGCACCCTGAGTACTGAGCCCCCAGCACCCTGAGTACTGAGCACCCAGCACCCTGAGCACTGAGCACCCAGCACCCCGAGCACTGAGCACCCAGCACCCCGAGCACTGAGCACCCAGCACCCCGAGCACTGAGCACCCAGCACCCTGAGCACTGAGCACCCAGCACCCTGAGCACTGAGCACCCACCACCCTGAGTACTGAGTACTCAGCACCCTGAGCACTGAGCACCCAGCACCCTGAGTACTGATCACCGAGCACCCCGAGCACTGAGCACCCAGCACGCTGAGTACTGAGCACTGAGCACCCTGAGTACTGAGCACCTAGCACCCTGAGTACTGAGCACCCAGCACCCTGAGCACTTAGCAGCCAGCACCCTCAGCACTGAGCACCCAGCTCCCCGAGCACTGAGCACCCAGCACCCTGAGCACTGAGCACCCAGCACCCCGAGTACTGAGCACCCAGCACCCCGAGTACTGAGCACCGAGCATCCTGAGCACTGAGCACCCAGAACCCTGAGTACTGAGCACCCAGTACCCTGAGTACTGAGCACCCCGAGTACTGAGCACCCAGCACCCCGAGCACTGAGCACCCAGCACCCTGAGTACTGAGAACAGATCACCCTGAGTACTGAGCACCCAGCACCCTGAGTACTGAGCCCCCAGCACCCTGAGTACTGATCACCCAGCAACCCGAGCACTGAGCACCCAGCACCCCGAGAATGAGCACCCAGCACCCTGAGTACTGAGAACCGAGCACCCTGAGTACTGAGCACCCAGCACCCTGAGTACTGAGCCCCCAGCACCCTGAGCACTGAGCACCCAGCACACCGAGCACTGAGCACCCAGCACCCCGAGAATGAGCACCCAGCACCCTGAGTACTGAGCACCCAGCACCCCGAGCACGGAGCACCCAGGACCCCGAGCACTGAGTACTGAGCACACAGCACCCTGAGTACTGAGCACCGAGCTCCCCGAACACTGAGCACCCAGCACCCTGAGCACTGAGCACCCAGCACCCTGAGCACTGAGCACCCAGCACCCTGAGTACTGAGCACCCAGCACCCTGAGCACTGAGCACCCAGCACCCTGAGTACTGAGCACCCAGCACGCTGAGTACTGAGCACTCAGCACCCTGAGCACTGAGCACCCAGCACCCTGAGTACTGAGCACCCAGCACGCTGAGTACTGAGCACCCAGCACCCTGAGCACTGAGCACCCAGCACCCCGAGTACTGAGCACCCAGCACCCCGAGTACTGAGCACCGAGCATCCTGAGCACTGAGCACCCAGAACCCTGAGTACTGAGCACCCAGTACCCTGAGTACTGAGCACCCCGAGTACTGAGCACCCAGCACCCCGAGCACTGAGCACCCAGCACCCTGAGTACTGAGAACAGATCACCCTGAGTACTGAGCACCCAGCACCCTGAGTACTGAGCCCCCAGCACCCTGAGTACTGATCACCCAGCAACCCGAGCACTGAGCACCCAGCACCCCGAGAATGAGCACCCAGCACCCTGAGTACTGAGAACCGAGCACCCTGAGTACTGAGCACCCAGCACCCTGAGTACTGAGCCCCCAGCACCCTGAGCACTGAGCACCCAGCACACCGAGCACTGAGCACCCAGCACCCCGAGAATGAGCACCCAGCACCCTGAGTACTGAGCACCCAGCACCCCGAGCACGGAGCACCCAGGACCCCGAGCACTGAGTACTGAGCACACAGCACCCTGAGTACTGAGCACCGAGCTCCCCGAGCACTGAGCACCCAGCACCCTGAGCACTGAGCACCCAGCACCCTGAGCACTGAGCACCCAGCACCCTGAGTACTGAGCACCCAGCACCCTGAGCACTGAGCACCCAGCACCCTGAGTACTGAGCACCCAGCACGCTGAGTACTGAGCACTCAGCACCCTGAGCACTGAGCACCCAGCACCCTGAGTACTGAGCACCCAGCACGCTGAGTACTGAGCACCCAGCACCCTGAGCACTGAGCACCCAGCACCCTGAGCACGGAGCACCCAGCACCCTGAGCACTGAGCACCCAGCACCCTGAGTACTGAGCACCCAGCAAGCTGAGTACTGAGCACTCAGCACCCTGAGCACTGAGCACCCAGCACCCTGAGTACTGAGCACTGAGCACCCAGCAACCCTAGCACTGAGCACCCAGCACCCTGTGTACTGAGCACTGAGCACCCTGAGTACTGAGCACCCAGCACCCTGAGTACTGAGCACCCAGCAACCTGAGTACTGAGCACCCAGCGTACTGAGCACCGAGCACCCAGCACCCTGAGTACTGAGCACCCAGCACCCTGATCACTGAGCACCCAGCACCCTGAGTACTGAGCACTGAGCACCCCGAGTACTGAGCACCGAAAACCCCGAGCACTGAGCACCCAGCACACCGAGCACCGAGCACCATGAGTACTGAGCACCCAGCACCCTGAGCACTGAGCAACCAGCACCCTGAGCACTGAGCACCCAGCACCATGAGCACTGAGCACCCAGCACCCTGAGTACTGAGCACCGAGCACCCCGAACACTGAGCACCCAGCACCCTGAGCACTGAGCACCCTTAGTACTGAGTACTGAGCACCCTGAGTACTGAGCACTGAGCACCCTGAGTACTGAGCACCCAGCACCCTGAGTACTGAGCACCCAGCACCCTGAGCAATGATCACCCTGAGTACTGAGCACCCAGCACCTTGAGCACTGAGCACCGAGCACCCCGAGCACTGAGCACCCAGCACCCGGAGTACTGAGCACCCAGCACCCTGAGTACTAAGCACCGAGCACCCTGAGTAATGAGCACCCAGCACCCTGAGCACTGAACACACAGCACGCTGAGTACTGAGCACCCCGAGCACTGAGCACCCAGCACCCTGAGTACTGAGCACCGAGCACCCCGAGCACTGAGCACCCAGCACCCCGAGCACTGAGCACCCAGCACCCGGAGTACTGAGCACCCAGCACCCTGAGTACTAAGCACCGAGCACCCTGAGTACTGAGCACCCAGCACCCTGAGCACTGAGCACCCAGCACCCTGAGCACTGAGCACCCAGCTCCCTGAGCACTGAGCACCCAGCACCCTGAGTACTGAGCACTGAGCACCCAGCACCCCGAGCACTGAGCCCACAGCACCCTGAGTACTGAGCACTGAGCACCCAGCACCCCGAGCACTGAGCACCCAGCACCCTGAGCACTGAGCACCCAGCACCCGAGTACTGAGCACCCAGCACCCTGAGTACTGAGCACCCAGCTCCCTGAGTACTGAGCACCCAGCACCCCGAGAACTGAGCACACAGCACCCTGAGTACTGAGCACAAAGCACCCTGAGCACTGAGCACCCAGCACCCTGAGCACTGAGCACCCAGCACCCTGAGTACTGAGCACCCAGCAACCTGAGTACTAAGCACCGAGCACCCTGAGCACTGAGCACCCAGCACCCTGAGCACTGAGCACCCAGCACCCTGAGTACTGAGCACCCAGCACCCCGAGCACTGAGCACCCAGCACCCTGAGTACTGAGCACCCAGCACACTGAGCACTCAGCACCGAGCACCCTGAGCACTGAGCACCCAGCACCCTGAGGACTGAGCACCCAGCACCCCGAGCACTGAGCACCCAGCACCCTGAGCACTGAGCACCCTGAGTACTGAGCACTGAGCACCCTGAGTACTGAGCACTGAGCACCCTGAGTACGGAGCACCCAGCACCCTGAGTACTGAGCACCCAGCACCCCGAGCACTGAGTACCCAGCACCCTGAGCACTGAGCACCCAGCACCCTGAGCACTGAGCACCCAGCACCCTGAGCACTGAGCACCCAGCACCCTGAGCACTGAGCACCCAGCACCCTGAGTACTGAGCACTGTGCACCCAGCACCAAGAGCACTGAGCACCCAGCACCCTGAGTACTGAGCACTGAGCACCCAGCACCCCGAGCACTGAGCACCCAGCACTCTGAGCACTGAGCACCCAGCACCCGAGTACTGATCACCCAGCACCCTGAGTACTGAGCACCCAGCACCCTGAGTACTGAGCACCCAGCACCCCGAGTACTGAGCACCCAGCACCCTGAGCACTGAGCACCCAGCACCCTGAGCACTGAGCACCCAGCACCCCGAGCACTGCGCACCCAGCACCCTGAGTACTGAGCACCCAGCACCCTGAGCACTGAGCACCCAGCACCCTGAGCACTCAGCACCCAGCACCCTGAGCACTGAGCACCCAGCACCCTGAGTAGTGAGCACCCAACGTACTGAGCACCGAGCACCCCGAGCACTGAGCACCCAGCACCCTGAGTACTGAGCACAGAGCACCCCGAGCACTGAGCACCCAGCACACTGAGTACTGAGCTCCGAGCACCCCGAGCACTGAGTACCCAGCGCCCCGAGCACTGAGCACCCAGAACCCTGAGCACTGTGCACCCAGCACCCTGAGCACTGAGCACCCAACACCCCGAACACTGAGCACCCAGCACCCCGAGCACTGAGCACTGAGCACCCTGAGTACTGAGCACCCAGCACCCTGAGCAATGAGCCCCCAGCACCCCGAGCACAGAGCACCCAGCACCCAGAGCACTGAGCACTGAGCACCCTGAGTACTGAGCACCCAGCACCCCGAGCACTGAGCACCGAGCACCCTGAGCACTGAGCAGCCAGCACCCTGAGTACTAAGCACCCAGCACCCTGAGTACTAAGCACCCAGCACCCTGAGTACTGAGCACACAGCACCCTGAGTACTGAGCACCCAGCACCCTGAGTACTGAGCACCCAGCGTACTGAGCACCGAACACCCCGAGCACTGAGCACCCAGCACCCTGAGTACTGAGCACCCAGCACCCTGAGCACTGAGCACCCAGCACCCTGAGTTCTGAGCACCGAGCACCCTGAGTACTGAGCACCCAGCACCCTGAGTACTGAGTACCCAGCAACCTGAGTACTGAGCACCCAGCGTACTGAGCACCGAGTACCCAGCACCCTGAGTACTGAGCACCCAGCACCCTGAGCACTGAGCACCCAGCACCCTGAGTACTGAGCACTGAGCACCCCGAGTACTGAGCACCGGAAACCCTGAGTACTGAGCACCCAGCACCCTGAGCACTGAGCAACCAGCACCCTGAGCACTGAGCACCCAGCACCATGAGCACTGAGCACCCAGCACCCTGAGTACTGAGCACCGAGCACCGCGAACACTGAGCACCCAGCACCCTGAGCACTGAGCACCCTTAGTACTGAGCACTGAGCACCCTGAGTACTGAGCACTGAGCACCCTGAGTACTGAGCACCCAGCACCCTGAGTACTGAGCACCCAGCACCCTGAGCAATGATCACCCTGAGTACTGAGCACCCAGCAACTTGAGCACTGAGCACTGAGCACGCCGAGCACTGAGCACCCAGCACCCGGAGTACTGAGCACCCAGCACCCTGAGTACTAAGCACCGAGCACCCGGAGTACTGAGCACCCAGCACCCTGAGCACTGAGCACCCAGCACCCTGAGCACTGAGCACCCAGCACCCTGAGTACTGAGCACTGAGCACCCAGCACCCCGAGCACTGAGCCCCCAGCACCCTGAGTACTGAGCACTGAGCACCCAGCACCCCAAGCACTGAGCACCCAGCACCCTGAGCACTGAGCACCCAGCACCCGAGTACTGAGCACCCAGCACCCTGAGTACTGAGCACCCAGCTCCCTGAGTACTGAGCACCCAGCACCCCGAGAACTGAGCACCCAGCACCATGAGTACTGAGCACCCAGCACCCTGAGCACTGAGCACCCAGCACCCTGAGCACTGAGCACCCAGCACCCTGTGTACTGAGCACCCAGCACCCTGAGTACTAAGCACCGAGCACCCTGAGCACTGAGCACCCAGCACCCTGAGCACTGAGCACCCAGCACCCTGAGTACTGAGCACCCAGCACACCGAGCACTGAGCACCCAGCACCCTGAGTACTGAGCACCCAGCAGCCTGAGCACTGAGCACCGAGCACCCTGAGCACTGAGCACCCAGCACCCTGAGGACTGAGCACCCAGCACCCCGAGCACTGAGCACCCAGCACCCTGAGCACTGATCACCCTGTGTACTGAGCACTGAGCACCCTGAGTACTGAGCACTGAGCACCCTGAGTACTGAGCACCCAGCACCCTGAGTACTGAGCACCCAGCACCCCGAGCACTGAGTACCCAGCACCCTGAGCACTGAGCACCCAGCACCCTGAGCACTGAGCACCCAGCACCCTGAGCACTGAGCACCCAGCACCCTGAGCACTGAGCACCCAGCACGCTGAGTACTGAGCACTGTGCACCCAGCACCAAGAGCACTGAGCACCCAGCACCCTGAGTACTGAGCACTGAGCACCCAGAACCCCAAGCACTGAGCACCCAGCACTCTGAGCACTGAGCACCCAGCACCCGAGTACTGATCACCCAGCACCCTGAGTACTGAGCACCCAGCACCCTCAGCACTGAGCACCCAGCACCCTGAGCACTGAGCACCCATCACCCCGAGCACTGCGCACCCAGCACCCTGAGTACTGAGCACCCAGCACCCTGAGCACTGAGCACCCAGCACCCTGAGCACTGAGCACCCAGCACCCTGAGTAGTGAGCACCCAACGTACTGAGCACCGAGCACCCCGAGCACTGAGCACCCAGCACCCTGAGTACTCAGCACCGAGCACCCCAAGCACTGAGCACCCAGCACCCTGAGTACTGAGCTCCGAGCACCCCGAGCACTGAGCACCCAGCGCCCCGAGCACTGAGCACCCAGAAACCTGAGCACTGAGCACCCAGCACCCTGAGCACTGAGCACCCAGCACCCCGAGCACTGAGCACCCAGCACCCCGAACACTGAGCACCTAGCACCCTGAGTAATGAGCACCCAGCACCCTGAGTACTGAGCACCCAGCACCCTGAGCACTGAGCACCCAGCACCCTGAGTACTGAGCACCCAAAACCCCAAGCACTGAGCACCCTGAGTACTGAGCACCCAGCACCCCAAGCACTGAGCACCCTGAGTACTGAGCACCCAACACCCTGAGTAATGCGCACCCAGCACCCCAAGCACTGAGCACCCTGAGTACTGAGCACCCAGTACCCTGAGCACTGAACACACAGCACCCTGAGTACTGAGCACCCCGAGCACTGAGCACCCAGCATACTGAGTACTGAGCACCCAGCACCCTGAGTACTGAGCACCCAGCACCCTGAGCACTGAGCACCCAGCACCCTGAGTACTGAGCATCAAGCACCCCGAGCACTGAGCACCCAGCACCCTGAGCACTGAGCACCCAGCACCCTGAGTACTGAGCATCAAGCACCCCGAGCACTGAGCACCCAGCACCCTGAGTACTGAGCACTGAGCACCCAGCACCCCGAGCACTGAGCACCCAGCACCCTGTGTACTGGGCACTGAGCACCCAGCACCCTGAGTACTGAGCACCCAGCACCCTGAGTACTGAGCACCCCGAGCACTGAGCACCCAGCATACTGAGTACTGAGCACCCAGCACCCTGAGTACTGAGCACCCAGCACCCTGAGCACTGAGCACCCAGCACCCTGAGTACTGAGCATCAAGCACCCCGAGCACTGAGCACCCAGCACCCTGAGTACTGAGCACTGAGCACCCAGCACCCCGAGCACTGAGCACCCAGCACCCTGTGTACTGGGCACTGAGCACCCAGCACCCTGAGTACTGAGCATCAAGCACCCCGAGCACTGAGCACCCAGCACCCTGAGTACTGAGCACTGACCACCCAGCACCCCGAGCACTGAGCACCCAGCACCCTGAGTACTGAGCACTGAGCACCCAGCACCCCGAGCACTGAGCACCCAGCACCCTGAGCACTGAGCACCCAGCACCCGAGTACTGAGCACCCAGCACCCTGAGTACTGAGCACCCAGCTCCCTGAGTATTGAGCACCCAGCACCCCTAGAACTGAGCACCCAGCACCCTGAGTACTGAGCACCCAGCACCCTGAGCACTGAGCACCCAGCACCCTGAGCACTGAGCACCCAGCACCCTGAGTACTGAGCACCCAGCACCCTGAGTACTAAGCACCGAGCACCCTGAGCACTGAGCACCCAGCACCCTGAGTACTGAGCACTGAGCACCCTGAGTACTGAGCACCCAGCACCCTGAGTACTGAGCACCCAGCACCCCGAGCACTGAGTACCCAGCAACCTGAGCACTGAGCACCCAGCACCCTGAGCACTCAGCACCCAGCACGCTGAGCACTGAGCACCTAGCACCCTGAGCACTGAGCACCCAGCACCCTGAGTACTGAGCACTGTGCACCCAGCACCAAGAGCACTGAGCACCCAGCACTCTGAGCACTGAGCACCCAGCACCCTGAGCACTGAGCACCCAGCACCCTGAGTACTGAGCACTGAGCACCCAGCAGCCCGAGCACTGAGCACCCAGCACCCTGAGCACTGAGCACCCAGCACCCTGAGCACTCAGTACCCAGCACCCTGAGCACTGAGCACCCAGCACCCTGAGTAGTGAGCACCCAACGTACTGAGCACCGAGCACCCCAAGCACTGAGCACCCAGTACCCTGAGTACTGAGCACCGAGCACCCCGAGCACTGAGCACCCAGCACACTGAGTACTGAGCTCCGAGCACCCCGAGCAGTGAGTACCCAGCGCTCCGAGCACTGAGCACCCAGAACCCTGAGCACTGAGCACCCAGCACCCTGAGCACTGAGCACCCAGCACCCCGAGCACAGAGCACCCAGCACCCCGAGCACTGAGCACTGAGCACCCTGAGAACTGAGCACCCAGCACCCTGAGCACTGAGCACCCAGCACCCCGAGCACAGAGCACCCAGCACCCAGAGCACTGAGCACTGAGCACCCTGAGTACTGAGCACCCAGCACCCCGAGCACTGAGCACCGAGCACCCTGAGCACTGAGCAGCCAGCACCCTGAGTACTAAGCACCCAGCACCCTGAGTACTAAGCACCCAGCACCCTGAGTACTGAGCACACAGCACCCTGAGTACTGAGCACCCAGCACCCTGAGCACTGAGCACCCAGCACCCTGAGTACTGAGCACCGAGCACCCTGAGTACTGAGCACCCAGCACCCTGAGTACTGAACACACAGCACCCTGAGTACTGAGCACCCTGAGCACTGAGCACCCAGCACCCTGAGTACTGAGCACGGAGCACCCCGAGCACTGAGCACCCAGCACCCCGAGCACTGAGCACCCAGCACCCTGAGTACTGAGCACCCAGCACCCTGAGTACTGAGCACTGAGAACCCAGCACCCGGAGTACTGAGCACCCAGCACCCTGAGTACTAAGCACTGAGCACCCTGAGTACTGAGCACCCAGCACCCTGAGCACTGAGCACCCAGCACCCTGAGCACTGAGCACCCAGCACCCTGAGCACTGAGCACCCAGCACCCTGAGTACTGAGCACTGAGCACCCAGCACCCTGAGCACTGAGCCCCCAGCACCCTGAGTACTGAGCACCCAGCACCCGAGTACTGAGCACCCAGCACCCTGAGTACTGAGCACCCAGCTCCCTGAGTACTGAGCACCCAGCACCCCGAGAACTGAGCACCCAGCACCCTGAGTACTGAGCACCCAGCACCCTGAGCACTGAGCACCCAGCACCCTGAGCACTGAGCACCCAGCACCCTGAGTACTGAGCACCCAGCACCCTGAGTACTAAGCACCGAGCACCCTGAGCACTGAGCACCCAGCACCCTGAGCACTGAGCACCCAGCACCCTGAGTACTGAGCACCCAGCACCCCGAGCACTGAGTACCCAGCACCCTGAGTACTGAGCACCCAGCACCCTGAGCACTGAGCACCGAGCACCCTGAGCACTGAGCACCCAGCACCCTGAGGACTGAGCACCCAGCACCCCGAGCACTGAGCACCCAGCACCCTGAGCACTGAGCACACTGAGTACTGAGCACCGAGCACCCTGAGTACTGAGCACTGAGCACCCTGAGTACTGAGCACCCAGCACCCTGAGTACTGAGCACCCAGCACCCCGAGCACTGAGTACCCAGCACCCTGAGCACTGAGCACCCAGCACCCTGAGCACTGAGCACCCAGCACCCTGAGCACTGAGCACCCAGCACCCTGAGCACTGAGCACCCAGCACCCTGAGTACTGAGCACTGTGCACCCAGCACCAAGAGCGCTGAGCACCCAGCACCCCAAGCACTGAGCACCCAGCACTCTGAGCACTGAGCACCCAGCACCCGAGTACTGATCACCCAGCACCCTGAGTACTGAGCACCCAGCACCCTGAGTACTGAGCACCCAGCACCCCGAGTACTGAGCACCCAGCACCCTGAGTACTGAGCACCCAGCACCCTGAGCACTGAGCACCCAGCACCCTGAGCACTCAGTACCCAGCACCCTGAGCACTCAGTACCCAGCACCCTGAGCACTGAGCACCCAGCACCCTGAGTAGTGAGCACCCAACGTACTGAGCACCGAGCACCCCAAGCACTGAGCACCCAGCACCCTGAGTACTGAGCACCGAGCACCCCGAGCACTGAGCACCCAGCACACTGAGTACTGAGCTCCGAGCACCCCGAGCACTGAGTACGGAGCGCCCCGAGCACTGAGCACCCAGAACCCTGAGCACTGAGCACCCAGCACCCTGAGCACTGAGCACCCAGCACCACGAGCACAGAGCACCCAGCACCCCGAGCACTGAGCACTGAGCACCCTGAGAACTGAGCACCCAGCACCCTGAGCACTGAGCACCCAGCACCCCGAGCACAGAGCACCCAGCACCCAGAGAACTGAGCACTGAGCACCCTGAGTACTGAGCACCCAGCACCCCGAGCACTGAGCACCGAGCACCCTGAGCACTGAGCAGCCAGCACCCTGAGTACTAAGCACCCAGCACCCTGAGTACTAAGCACCCAGCACCCTGAGTACTGAGCACACAGCACCCTGAGTACTGAGCACCCAGCACCCTGAGCACTGAGCACCCAGCACCCTGAGTACTGAGCACCGAGCACCCTGAGTACTGAGCACCCAGCACCCTGAGTACTGAGTACCCAGCAACCTGAGTACTGAGCACCCAGCGTACTGAGCACCGAGCACCCAGCACCCTGAGTACTGAGCACCCAGCACCCTGAGCACTGAGCACCCAGCACCCTGAGTACTGGGCACTGAGCACCCGGAGTACTGAGCACCGAAAACCCTGAGTACTGAGCACCCAGCACCCTGAGCACTGAGCAACCAGCACCCTGAGCACTGAGCACCCAGCACCATGAGCACTGAGCACCCATCACCCTGAGTACTGAGCACCGAGCACCCTGAACACTGAGCACCCAGCACCCTGAGTACTGAGCACTGAGCACCCTGAGTACTGAGCACCCAGCACCCTGAGTACTGAGCACCCAGCACCCTGAGCAATGATCACCCTGAGTACTGAGCACCCAGCACCTTGAGCAATGAGCACTGAGCACCCCGAGCACTGAGCACCCAGCACCCGGAGTACTGAGCACCCAGCACCCTGAGTACTAAGCACCGAGCACCCTGAGTACTGAGCACCCAGCACCATGAGTACTGAACACACAGCACCCTGAGTACTGAGCACCCTGAGCACTGAGCACCCAGCACCCTGAGTACTGAGCACCGAGCACCCCGAGCACTGAGCACCCAGCACCCCGAGCACTGAGCACCCAGCACCCTGAGTACTGAGCACCCAGCACCCTGAGTACTGAGCACTGAGCACCCAGCACCCGGAGTACTGAGCACCCAGCACCCTGAGTACTAAGCACCGAGCACCCTGAGTACTGAGCACCCAGCACCCTGAGCACTGAGCACCCAGCACCCTGAGCACTGAGCACCCAGCACCCTGAGCACTGAGCAACCAGCACCCTGAGTACTGAGCACTGAGCACCCAGCACCCTGAGCACTGAGCCCCCAGCACCCTGAGTACTGAGCCCTGAGCACCCAGCACCCCAAGCACTGAGCACCCAGCACCCTGAGCACTGAGCACCCAGCACCCGAGTACTGAGCACCCAGCACCCTGAGTACTGAGCACCCAGCTCCCTGAGTACTGAGCACCCAGCACCCCGAGAACTGAGCACACAGCACCCTGAGTACTGAGCACCCAGCACCCTGAGCACTGAGCACCCAGCACCCTGAGCACTGAGCACCCAGCACCCTGAGTACTGAGCACCCAGCACCCTGAGTACTAAGCACCGAGCACCCTGAGCACTGAGCACCCAGCACCCTGAGCACTGAGCACCCAGCACCCTGAGTACTGAGCACCCAGCACCCCGAGCACTGAGCACCCAGCACCCTGAGTACTGAGCACCCAGCACCCTGAGCACTGAGCACCGAGCACCCTGAGCACTGAGCACCCAGCACCCTGAGGACTGAGCACCCAGCACCCCGAGCACTGAGCACCCAGCACCCTGAGCACTGAGCACACTGAGTACTGAGCACCGAGCACCCTGAGTACTGAGCACTGAGCACCCTGAGTACTCAGCACCCAGCACCCTGAGTACTGAGCACCCAGCACCCCGAGCACTGAGTACCCAGCACCCTGAGCACTGAGCACCCAGCACCCTGAGCACTGAGCACCCAGCACCCTGAGCACTGAGCACCCAGCACCCTGAGCACTGAGCACCCAGCACCCTGAGTACTGAGCACTGTGCACCCAGCACCAAGAGCACTGAGCACCCAGAACCCTGAGTACTGAGCACTGAGCACCCAGCACCCCAAGCACTGAGCACTCAGCACTCTGAGCACTGAGCACCCAGCACCCGAGTACTGATCACCCAGCACCCTGAGTACTGAGCACCCAGCACCCTGAGTACTGAGCACCCAGCACCCCGAGTACTGAGCACCCAGCACCCTGAGCACTGAGCACCCAGCACCCTGAGCACTGAGCACCCAGCACCCCGAGCACTGCGCACCCAGCACCCTGAGTACTGAGCACCCAGCACCCTGAGCACTGAGCACCCAGCACCCTGAGCACTCAGCACCCAGCACCCTGAGCACTGAGCACCCAGCACCCTGAGTAGTGAGCACCCAACGTACTGAGCACCGAGCACCCCGAGCACTGAGCACCCAGCACCCTGAGTACTGAGCACCCAGCACCCTGAGTACTGAGCACCAAGCGTACTGAGCACCGAGCACCTCGAACACTGAGCACCCAGCACCCTGAGTACTGAGCACCCAGCACCCTGAGCACTGAGCACCCAGCACCCTGAGTACTGAGCACCGAGCACCCTGAGTACTGAGCACCCAGCACCCTGAGTACTGAGTACCCAGCAACCTGAGTACTGAGCACCCAGCGTACTGAGCACCGAGCACCCAGCACCCTGAGTACTGAGCACCCAGCACCCTGAGCACTGAGCACCCAGCACCCTGAGTACTGAGCACTGAGCTCCCCGAGTACTGAGCACCGAAAACCCTGAGTACTGAGCACCCAGCACCCTGAGCACTGAGCAACCAGCACCCTGAGCACTGAACACCCAGCACCATGAGCACTGAGCACACAGCACCCTGAGTACTGAGCACCGAGCACCCCGAACACTGAGCACCCAGCACCCTGAGCACTGAGCACCCTTAGTACTGAGCACTGAGCACCCTGAGTACTGAGCACTGAGCACCCTGAGTACTGAGCACCCAGCACCCTGAGTACTGAGCACCCAGCACCCTGAGCAATGATCACCCTGAGTACTGAGCACCCAGCACCTTGAGCACTGAGCACTGAGCACCCCGAGCACTGAGCACCCAGCACCCGGAGTACTGAGCACCCAGCACCCTGAGTACTAAGCACCGAGCACCCTGAGTACTGAGCACCCAGCACCCTGAGCACTCAGTACCCAGCACCCTGAGCACTGAGCACCCAGCACCCTGAGTAGTGAGCACCCAACGTACTGAGCACCGAGCACCCCAAGCACTGAGCACCCAGCACCCTGAGTACTGAGCACCGAGCACCCCGAGCACTGAGCACCCAGCACACTGAGTACTGAGCTCTGAGCACCCCGAGCACTGAGTACCCAGCGCCCCGAGCACTGAGCACCCAGAACCCTGAGCACTGAGCACCCAGCACCCTGAGCACTGAGCACCCAGCACCCCGAGCACAGAGCACCCAGCACCCCGAGCACTGAGCACTGAGCACCCTGAGAACTGAGCACCCAGCACCCTGAGCACTGAGCACCCAGCACCCCGAGCACAGAGCCCCCAGCACCCAGAGCACTGAGCACTGAGCACCCTGAGTACTGAGCACCCAGCACCCCGAGCACTGAGCACCGAGCACCCTGAGCACTGAGCAGCCAGCACCCTGAGTACTAAGCACCCAGCACCCTGAGTACTAAGCACCCAGCACCCTGAGTACTGAGCACACAGCACCCTGAGTACTGAGCACCCAGCACCCTGAGCACTGAGCACCCAGCACCCTGAGTACTGAGCACCGAGCACCCTGAGTACTGAGCACCCAGCACCCTGAGTACTGAGTACCCAGCAACCTGAGTACTGAGCACCCAGCGTACTGAGCACCGAGCACCCAGCACCCTGAGTACTGAGCACCCAGCACCCTGAGCACTGAGCACCCAGCACCCTGAGTACTGGGCACTGAGCACCCGGAGTACTGAGCACCGAAAACCCTGAGTACTGAGCACCCAGCACCCTGAGCACTGAGCAACCAGCACCCTGAGCACTGAGCACCCAGCACCATGAGCACTGAGCACCCAGCACCCTGAGTACTGAGCACCGAGCACCCTGAACACTGAGCACCCAGCACCCTGAGTACTGAGCACTGAGCACCCTGAGTACTGAGCACCCAGCACCCTGAGTACTGAGCACCCAGCACCCTGAGCAATGATCACCCTGAGTACTGAGCACCCAGCACCTTGAGCACTGAGCACTGAGCACCCCGAGCACTGAGCACCCAGCACCCGGAGTACTGAGCACCCAGCACCCTGAGTACTAAGCACCGAGCACCCTGAGTACTGAGCACCCAGCACCCTGAGTACTGAACACACAGCACCCTGAGTACTGAGCACCCTGAGCACTGAGCACCCAGAACCCTGAGTACTGAGCACCGAGCACCCCGAGCACTGAGCACCCAGCACCCTGAGCACTGAGCACCCAGCACCCTGAGTACTGAGCACCCAGCACCCTGAGTACTGAGCACTGAGCACCCAGCACCCGGAGTACTGAGCACCCAGCACCCTGAGTACTAAGCACCGAGCACCCTGAGTACTGAGCACCCAGCACCCTGAGCACTGAGCACCCAGCACCCTGAGCACTGAGCACCCAGCACCCTGAGCACTGAGCACCCAGCACCCTGAGTACTGAGCACTGAGCACCCAGCACCCTGAGCACTGAGCCCCCAGCACCCTGAGTACTGAGCCCTGAGCACCCAGCACCCCAAGCACTGAGCACCCAGCACCCTGAGCACTGAGCACCCAGCACCCAAGTACTGAGCACCCAGCACCCTGAGTACTGAGCACCCAGCTCCCTGAGTACTGAGCACCCAGCACCCCGAGAACTGAGCACCCAGCACCCTGAGTACTGAGCACCCAGCACCCTGAGCACTGAGCACCCAGCACCCTGAGCACTGAGCACCCAGCACCCTGAGTACTGAGCACCCAGCACCCTGAGTACTAAGCACCGAGCACCCTGAGCACTGAGCACCCAGCACCCTGAGCACTGAGCACCCAGCACCCTGAGTACTGAGCACCCAGCACCTCGAGCACTGAGCACCCAGCACCCTGAGTACTGAGCACCCAGCACCCTGAGCACTGAGCACCGAACACCCTGAGCACTGAGCACCCAGCACCCTGAGGACTGAGCACCCAGCACCCCGAGCACTGAGCACCCAGCACCCTGAGCACTGAGCACACTGAGTACTGAGCACTGAGCACCCTGAGTACTGAGCACTGAGCACCCTGAGTACTGAGCACCCAGCACCCTGAGTACTGAGCACCCAGCACCCCGAGCACTGAGTACCCAGCAACCTGAGCACTGAGCACCCAGCACCCTGAGCACTGAGCACCCAGCACCCTGAGCACTGAGCACCCAGCACCCTGAACACTGAGCACCCAGCACCCTGAGTACTGAGCACTGTGCACCCAGCACCAAGAGCACTGAGCACCCAGCACCCTGAGTACTGAGCACTGAGCACCCAGCACCCCAAGCACTGAGCACCCAGCACTCTGAGCACTGAGCACCCAGCACCCGAGTACTGATCACCCAGCACCCTGAGTACTGAGCACCCAGCACCCTGAGTACTGAGCACCCAGCACCCCGAGTACTGAGCACCCAGCACCCTGAGCACTGAGCACCCAGCACCCTGAGCACTGAGCACCCAGCACCCCGAGCACTGCGCACCCAGCTCCCTGAGTACTGAGCACCCAGCACCCTGAGCACTGAGCACCCAGCACCCTGAGCACTCAGCACCCAGCACACTGAGCACTGTGCACCCAGCACCCTGAGTAGTGAGCACCCAACGTACTGAGCACCCAGCACCCTGAGGAATGAGCACCCAGCACCCCGAGCACAGAGCACCCAGCACCCAGAGCACTGAGCACTGACCACCCTGAGTACTGAGCACCCAACACCCCGAGCACTGAGCATCGAGCACCCTGAGCACTGAGCAGCCAGCACCCTGAGTACTAAGCACCCAGCACCCTGAGTACTAAGCACCCAGCACCCTGAGTACTGAGCACACAGCACCCTGAGTACTGAGCACCCAGCACCCTGAGTACTGAGCACCAAGCTTACTGAGCACCGAGCACCCCGAGCACTGAGCACCCAGCACCCTGAGTACTGAGCACCCAGCACCCTGAGCACTGAGCACCCAGCACCCTGAGTACTGAGCACCGAGCACCCTGAGTACTGAGCACCCAGCACCCTGAGTACTGAGTACCCAGCAACCTGAGTACTGAGCACCCAGCGTACTGAGCACCGAGCACCCAGCACCCTGAGTACTGAGCACCCAGCACCCTGAGCACTGAGCACCCAGCACCCTGAGTACTGAGCACTGAGCACCCCGAGTACTGAGCACCGAAAACCCTGAGTACTGAGCACCCAGCACCCTGAGCACTGAGCAACCAGCACCCTGAGCACTGAACACCCAGCACCATGAGCACTGAGCACACAGCACCCTGAGTACTGAGCACCGAGCACCCCGAACACTGAGCACCCAGCACCCTGAGCACTGAGCACCCTTAGTACTGAGCACTGAGCACCCTGAGTACTGAGCACTGAGCACCCTGAGTACTGAGCACCCAGCACCCTGAGTACTGAGCACCCAGCACCCTGAGCAATGATCACCCTGAGTACTGAGCACCCAGCACCTTGAGCACTGAGCACTGAGCACCCCGAGCACTGAGCACCCAGCACCCGGAGTACTGAGCACCCAGCACCCTGAGTACTAAGCACCGAGCACCCTGAGTACTGAGCACCCAGCACCCTGAGTACTGAGCACCGAGCACCCCGAGCACTGAGCACCCAGCACCCCGAGCACTGAGCACCCAGCACCCTGAGTACTGAGCACCCAGCACCCTGAGTACTGAGCACTGAGCACCCAGCACCCGGAGTACTGAGCACCCAGCACCCTGAGTACTAAGCACCGAGCACCCTGAGTACTGAGCACCCAGCACCCTGAGCACTGAGCACCCAATACCCTAAGCACTGAGCACCCAGCACCCTGAGCACTGAGCACCCAGCACCCTGAGTACTGAGCACCCCGAGCACTGAGCACCCAGCACCCTGAGTACTGAGCACCGAGCACCCCGAGCACTGAGCACCCAGCACCCCGAGCACTGAGCACCCAGCACCCTGAGTACTGAGCACCCAGCACCCTGAGTACTGAGCACTGAGCACCCAGCACCCGGAGTACTGAGCACCCAGCACCCTGAGTACTAAGCACCGAGCACCCTGAGTACTGAGCACGCAGCACCCTGAGCACTGAGCACCCAGCACCCTGAGCACTGAGCACCCAGCACCCTGAGCACTGAGCACCCAGCACCCTGAGTACTGAGCACTGAGCACCCAGCACCCCGAGCACTGAGCCCCCAGCACCCTGAGTACTGAGCACTGAGCACCCAGCACCCCAAGCACTGAGCACCCAGCACCCTGAGCACTGAGCACCCAGCACCCGAGTACTGAGCACCCAGCACCCTGAGTACTGAGCACCCAGCTCCCTGAGTACTGAGCACCCAGCACCCCGAGAACTGAGCACCCAGCACCCTGAGTACTGAGCACCCAGCACCCTGAGCACTGAGCACCCAGCACCCTGAGCACTGAGCACCCAGCACCCTGAGTACTGAGCACCCAGCACCCTGAGTACTAAGCACCGAGCACCCTGAGCACTGAGCACCCAGCACCCTGAGCACTGAGCACCCAGCACCCTGAGTACTGAGCACCCAGCACCCTGAGCACTGAGCACCCAGCACCCTGAGTACTGAGCACCCAGCACCCTGAGCACTGAGCACCGAGCACCCTTAGCACTGAGCACCCAGCACCCTGAGGACTGAGCACCCAGCACCCCGAGCACTGAGCACCCAGCACCCTGAGCACTGAGCACCCTGAGTACTGAGCACTGAGCACCCTGAGTACTGAGCACTGAGCACCCTGAGTACTGAGCACCCAGCACCCTGAGTACTGAGCACCCAGCACCCCGAGCACTGAGTACCCAGCACCCTGAGCACTGAGCACCCAGCACCCTGAGCACTGAGCACCCAGCACCCTGAGCACTGAGCACCCAGCACCCTGAGCACTGAGCACCCAGCACCCTGAGTACTGAGCACTGAGCACCCAGCACCCTGAGCACTGAGCCCCCAGCACCCTGAGTACTGAGCCCTGAGCACCCAGCACCCCAAGCACTGAGCACCCAGCACCCTGAGCACTGAGCACCCAGCACCCGAGTACTGAGCACCCAGCACCCTGAGTACTGAGCACCCAGCTCCCTGAGTACTGAGCACCCAGCACCCCGAGAACTGAGCACCCAGCACCCTGAGTACTGAGCACCCAGCACCCTGAGCACTGAGCACCCAGCACCCTGAGCACTGAGCACCCAGCACCCTGA
The DNA here is from genome assembly GCF_018167655.1 of Microtus oregoni. Lineage (NCBI taxonomy): Eukaryota > Metazoa > Chordata > Mammalia > Rodentia > Cricetidae > Microtus > Microtus oregoni. The sequence goes on from NW_024543262.1 coordinate 1,390,652, forward strand.
GTACTGAGCACCCAGCACCCTGAGTACTAAGCACCGAGCACCCTGAGCACTGAGCACCCAGCACCCTGAGCACTGAGCACCCAGCACCCTGAGTACTGAGCACCCAGCACCTCGAGCACTGAGCACCCAGCACCCTGAGTACTGAGCACCCAGCACCCTGAGCACTGAGCACCGAACACCCTGAGCACTGAGCACCCAGCACCCTGAGGACTGAGCACCCAGCACCCCGAGCACTGAGCACCCAGCACCCTGAGCACTGAGCACACTGAGTACTGAGCACTGAGCACCCTGAGTACTGAGCACTGAGCACCCTGAGTACTGAGCACCCAGCACCCTGAGTACTGAGCACCCAGCACCCCGAGCACTGAGTACCCAGCAACCTGAGCACTGAGCACCCAGCACCCTGAGCACTGAGCACCCAGCACCCTGAGCACTGAGCACCCAGCACCCTGAACACTGAGCACCCAGCACCCTGAGTACTGAGCACTGTGCACCCAGCACCAAGAGCACTGAGCACCCAGCACCCTGAGTACTGAGCACTGAGCACCCAGCACCCCAAGCACTGAGCACCCAGCACTCTGAGCACTGAGCACCCAGCACCCGAGTACTGATCACCCAGCACCCTGAGTACTGAGCACCCAGCACCCTGAGTACTGAGCACCCAGCACCCCGAGTACTGAGCACCCAGCACCCTGAGCACTGAGCACCCAGCACCCTGAGCACTGAGCACCCAGCACCCCGAGCACTGCGCACCCAGCTCCCTGAGTACTGAGCACCCAGCACCCTGAGCACTGAGCACCCAGCACCCTGAGCACTCAGCACCCAGCACACTGAGCACTGTGCACCCAGCACCCTGAGTAGTGAGCACCCAACGTACTGAGCACCCAGCACCCTGAGGAATGAGCACCCAGCACCCCGAGCACAGAGCACCCAGCACCCAGAGCACTGAGCACTGACCACCCTGAGTACTGAGCACCCAACACCCCGAGCACTGAGCATCGAGCACCCTGAGCACTGAGCAGCCAGCACCCTGAGTACTAAGCACCCAGCACCCTGAGTACTAAGCACCCAGCACCCTGAGTACTGAGCACACAGCACCCTGAGTACTGAGCACCCAGCACCCTGAGTACTGAGCACCAAGCTTACTGAGCACCGAGCACCCCGAGCACTGAGCACCCAGCACCCTGAGTACTGAGCACCCAGCACCCTGAGCACTGAGCACCCAGCACCCTGAGTACTGAGCACCGAGCACCCTGAGTACTGAGCACCCAGCACGCTGAGTACTGAGTACCCAGCAACCTGAGTACTGAGCACCCAGCGTACTGAGCACCGAGCACCCAGCACCCTGAGTACTGAGCACCCAGCACCCTGAGCACTGAGCACCCAGCACCCTGAGTACTGAGCACTGAGCACCCCGAGTACTGAGCACCGAAAACCCTGAGTACTGAGCACCCAGCACCCTGAGCACTGAGCAACCAGCACCCTGAGCACTGAACACCCAGCACCATGAGCACTGAGCACACAGCACCCTGAGTACTGAGCACCGAGCACCCCGAACACTGAGCACCCAGCACCCTGAGCACTGAGCACCCTTAGTACTGAGCACTGAGCACCCTGAGTACTGAGCACTGAGCACCCTGAGTACTGAGCACCCAGCACCCTGAGTACTGAGCACCCAGCACCCTGAGCAATGATCACCCTGAGTACTGAGCACCCAGCACCTTGAGCACTGAGCACTGAGCACCCCGAGCACTGAGCACCCAGCACCCGGAGTACTGAGCACCCAGCACCCTGAGTACTAAGCACCGAGCACCCTGAGTACTGAGCACCCAGCAACCTGAGTACTGAGCACCGAGCACCCCGAGCACTGAGCACCCAGCACCCCGAGCACTGAGCACCCAGCACCCTGAGTACTGAGCACCCAGCACCCTGAGTACTGAGCACTGAGCACCCAGCACCCGGAGTACTGAGCACCCAGCACCCTGAGTACTAAGCACCGAGCACCCTGAGTACTGAGCACCCAGCACCCTGAGCACTGAGCACCCAATACCCTAAGCACTGAGCACCCAGCACCCTGAGCACTGAGCACCCAGCACCCTGAGTACTGAGCACCCCGAGCACTGAGCACCCAGCACCCTGAGTACTGAGCACCGAGCACCCCGAGCACTGAGCACCCAGCACCCCGAGCACTGAGCACCCAGCACCCTGAGTACTGAGCACCCAGCACCCTGAGTACTGAGCACTGAGCACCCAGCACCCGGAGTACTGAGCACCCAGCACCCTGAGTACTAAGCACCGAGCACCCTGAGTACTGAGCACCCAGCACCCTGAGCACTGAGCACCCAGCACCCTGAGCACTGAGCACCCAGCACCCTGAGCACTGAGCACCCAGCACCCTGAGTACTGAGCACTGAGCACCCAGCACCCCGAGCACTGAGCCCCCAGCACCCTGAGTACTGAGCACTGAGCACCCAGCACCCCAAGCACTGAGCACCCAGCACCCTGAGCACTGAGCACCCAGCACCCGAGTACTGAGCACCCAGCACCCTGAGTACTGAGCACCCAGCTCCCTGAGTACTGAGCACCCAGCACCCCGAGAACTGAGCACCCAGCACCCTGAGTACTGAGCACCCAGCACCCTGAGCACTGAGCACCCAGCACCCTGAGCACTGAGCACCCAGCACCCTGAGTACTGAGCACCCAGCACCCTGAGTACTAAGCACCGAGCACCCTGAGCACTGAGCACCCAGCACCCTGAGCACTGAGCACCCAGCACCCTGAGTACTGAGCACCCAGCACCCTGAGCACTGAGCACCCAGCACCCTGAGTACTGAGCACCCAGCACCCTGAGCACTGAGCACCTAGCACCCTTAGCACTGAGCACCCAGCACCCTGAGGACTGAGCACCCAGCACCCCGAGCACTGAGCACCCAGCACCCTGAGCACTGAGCACCCTGAGTACTGAGCACTGAGCACCCTGAGTACTGAGCACTGAGCACCCTGAGTACTGAGCACCCAGCACCCTGAGTACTGAGCACCCAGCACCCCGAGCACTGAGTACCCAGCACCCTGAGCACTGAGCACCCAGCACCCTGAGCACTGAGCACCCAGCACCCTGAGCACTGAGCACCCAGCACCCTGAGCACTGAGCACCCAGCACCCTGAGTACTGAGTACTGTGCACCCAGCACCAAGAGCACTGAGCACCCAGCACCCTGAGTACTGAGCACTGAGCACCCAGCACCCCAAGCACTGAGCACCCAGCACTCTGAGCACTGAGCACCCAGCACCCGAGTACTGATCACCCAGCACCCTGAGTACTGAGCACCCAGCACCCTGAGTACTGAGCACCCAGCACCCCGAGTACTGAGCACCCAGCACCCTGAGCACTGAGCACCCAGCACCCTGAGCACTGAGCACCCATCACCCCGAGCACTGCGCACCCAGCACCCTGAGTATTGAGCACCAAGCACCCTGAGCACTGAGCACCCAGCACCCTGAGCACTCAGCACCCAGCACCCTGAGCACTGAGCACCCAGCACCCTGAGTAGTGAGCACCCAACGTACTGAGCACCGAGCACCCCGAGCTCTGAGCACCCAGCACCCTGAGTACTGAGCACCGAGCACCCCGAGCACTGAGCACCCAGCACACTGAGTACTGAGCTCCGAGCACCCCAAGCACTGAGCACCAAGCGCCCCGAGCACTGAGCACCCAGCACCCTGAGCACTGAGCACCCAGCACCCTGAGCACTGAGCACCCAGCACCCTGAGCACTGCGCACCCAGCAACCTGAGCACTGAGCACCCAGCACCCTGAGCACTGAGCACCCAGCACCCTGAGCACTGAGCACCCAGCACCCTGAGCACTGAGCACCAAGCACCCTGATTAGTGAGCACCCAACGTACTGAGCACCGAGCACCCCGAGTACTGAGCACCCAGCACCCCGAGCACTGAGCACCCAGCACCCCGAACACTGAGCACCTAGCACCCTGAGTAATGAGCACCCAGCACCCTGAGTACTGAGCACCCAGCACCCTGAGCACTGAGCACCCAGCACGCTGAGTACTGAGCACCCAACACCCCAAGCACTGAGCACCCTGAGTACTGAGCACCCAGCACCCCAAGCACTGAGCACCCTGAGTACTGAGCACCCAACACCCTGAGTACTGCGCACCCAGAACCCCAAGCACTGAGCACCCTGAGTACTGAGCACCCAGTACCCTGAGCACTGAACACACAGCACCCTGAGTACTGAGCACCCCGAGCACTGAGCACCCAGCATACTGAGTACTGAGCACCCAGCACCCTGAGTACTGAGCACCCAGCACCCTGAGCACTGAGCACCCAGCACCCTGAGTACTGAGCATCAAGCACCCCGAGCACTGAGCACCCAGCACCCTGAGTACTGAGCACTGAGCACCCAGGACCCCGAGCACTGAGCACCCAGCATACTGAGTACTGAGCACCCAGCAACCTGAGTACTGAGCACTCAGCACCCTGAGCACTGAGCACCCAGCACCTTGAGCACTGAGCACCGAGCACCCCGAGCACTGAGCACCCAGCACCCAGAGCACTGAGCACCCAGCACCCTGAGAACTGAGCACCCAGCACCCTGAGTACTGAGCACCCAGCACCCTGAGTACTGAGCACCCAGCACCCTGAGCACTGAGCACCCAGCACCCTGAGCACTGAGCACCCAGAACCCTGAGTACTGAGCACCCAGCACCCCGAGTACTAAGCACCGAGCACCCTGAGCACTGAGCACCCAGCAACCTGAGCACTGAGCACCCAGCACCCTGAGTACTGAGCACCCAGCACCCCGAGCACTGAGCACCCAGCACCCTGAGTACTGAGCACCCAGCACCCTGAGCACTGAGCACCGAGCACCCTGAGCACTGAGCACCCAGCGCCCCGAGCACTGAGCACCCAGAAACCTGAGCACTGAGCACCCAGCACCCTGAGCACTGAGCACCCAGCACCCCGAGCACTGAGCACCCAGCACCCCGAACACTGAGCACCTAGCACCCTGAGTAATGAGCACCCAGCACCCTGAGTACTGAGCACCCAGCACCCTGAGCACTGAGCACCCAGCACCCTGAGTACTGAGCACCCAACACCCCAAGCACTGAGCACCCTGAGTACTGAGCACCCAGCACCCCAAGCACTGAGCACCCTGAGTACTGAGCACCCAACACCCTGAGTGCTGCGCCCCCAGCACCCCAAGCACTGAGCACCCTGAGTACTGAGCACCCAGTACCCTGAGCACTGTACACACAGCACCCTGAGTACTGAGCACCCCGAGCACTGAGCACCCAGCATACTGAGGACTGAGCACCCAGCACCCTGAGTACTGAGCACCCAGCACCCTGAGCACTGAGCACCCAGCACCCTGAGTACTGAGCATCAAGCACCCGAGTACTGAGCACCCAGCACCCTGAGTACTGAGCACCCAGCTCCCTGAGTACTGAGCACCCAGCACCCCGAGAACTGAGCACCCAGCACCCTGAGTACTGAGCACCCAGCACCCTGAGCACTGAGCACCCAGCACCCCGAGCACTGAGCACCCAGCACCCTGAGTACTGAGCACTGAGCATCCAGCACCCCGAGCACTGAGCACCCAGCACCCTGAGCACTGAGCACCCAGCACCCGAGTACTGAGCACCCAGCACCCTGAGTACTGAGCACCCAGCTCCCTGAGTACTGAGCACCCAGCACCCCGAGAACTGAGCACCCAGCACCCTGAGTACTGAGCACCCAGCACCCTGAGCACTGAGCACCCAGCACCCTGAGCACTGAGCACCCAGCACCCTGAGTACTGAGCACCCAGCACCCTGAGTACTAAGCACCGAGCACCCTGAGCACTGAGCACCCAGCACCCTGAGCACTGAGCACCCAGCACCCTGAGTACTGAGCACCCAGCACCCTGAGCACTGAGCACCCAGCACCCTGAGTACTGAGCACCCAGCACCCTGAGCACTGAGCACCGAGCACCCTGAGCACTGAGCACCCAGCACCCTGAGGACTGAGCACCCAGCACCCCGAGCACTGAGCACCCAGCACCCTGAGCACTGAGCACCCTGAGTACTGAGCACTGAGCACCCTGAGTACTGAGCACTGAGCACCCTGAGTACTGAGCACCCAGCACCCTGAGTACTGAGCACCCAGCACCCCGAGCACTGAGTACCCAGCACCCTGAGCACTGAGCACCCAGCACCCTGAGCACTGAGCACCCAGCACGCTGAGCACTGAGCACCCAGCACCCTGAGCACTGAGCACACAGCACCCTGAGTACTGAGCACTGTGCACCCAGCACCAAGAGCACTGAGCACCCAGCACCCTGAGTACTGAGCACTGAGCACCCAGCACCCCGAGCACTGAGCACCCAGCACTCTGAGCACTGAGCACCCAGCACCCGAGTACTGATCACCCAGCACCCTGAGTACTGAGCACCCAGCACCCTGAGTACTGAGCACCCAGCACCCCGAGTACTGAGCACCCAGCACCCTGAGCACTGAGCACCCAGCACCCTGAGCACTGAGCACCCAGCACCCCGAGCCCTGTGCACCCAGCAACCTGAGTACTGAGAACCCAGCACCCTGAGCACTGAGCACCCAGCACCCTGAGCACTGAGCACCCAGCACCCTGAGCACTCAGCACCCAGCACCCTGAGCACTGAGCACCCAGCACCCTGAATAGTGAGCACCCAACGTACTGAGCACCGAGCACCCCGAGCACTGAGCACCCAGCACCCCGAGCACTGAGTACCCAGCACCCTGAGCACTGAGCACCCAGCACCCTGAGCACTGAGCACCCAGCACCCTGAGCACTGAGCACCCAGCACCCTGAGCACTGAGCACCCAGCACCCTGAGTACTGAGCACTGTGCACCCAGCACCAAGAGCACTGAGCACCCAGCACCCTGAGTACTGAGCCCTGAGCACCCAGCACCCCAAGCACTGAGCACCCAGCACTCTGAGCACTGAGCACCCAGCACCCGAGTACTGATCACCCAGCACCCTGAGTACTGAGCACCCAGCACCCTGAGTACTGAGCACCCAGCTCCCCGAGTACTGAGCACCCAGCACCCTGAGCACTGAGCACCCAGCACCCTGAGCACTGAGCACCCATCACCCCGAGCACTGCGCACCCAGCACCCTGAGTACTGAGCACCAAGCACCCTGAGCACTGAGCACCCAGCACCCTGAGCACTCAGCACCCAGCACCCTGAGCACTGAGCACCCAGCACCCTGAGTAGTGAGCACCCAACGTACTGAGCACCGAGCACCCCGAGCTCTGAGCACCCAGCACCCTGAGTACTGAGCACCGAGCACCCCGAGCACTGAGCACCCAGCACCCTGAGCACTGAGCTCCGAGCACCCCGAGCACTGAGCACCCAGCACCCTGAGCACTGAGCACCCAGCACCCTGAGCACTGAGCACCCAGCACCCTGAGCACTGAGCACCCAGCACCCTGAGTACTGAGCACCCAGCACCCTGAGCACTGAGCACCCAGCACCCTGAGTACTGAGCACCCAGCACCCCGAGCACTGAGCACCCAGCACCCCGAACACTGAGCACCTAGCACCCTGAGTGATGAGCACCCAGCACCCTGAGTACTGAGCACCCAGCACCCTGAGCACTGAGCACCCAGCACCCTGAGTACTGAGCACCCAACACCCCAAGCACTGAGCACCCTGAGTACTGAGCACCCAGCACCCCAAGCACTGAGCACCGTGAGTACTGAGCACCCAACACCCTGAGTACTGCGCACCCAGCACCCCAAGCACTGAGCACCCTGAGTACTGAGCACCCAGTACCCTGAGCACTGAACACACAGCACCCTGAGTACTGAGCACCCCGAGCACTGAGCACCCAGCATACTGAGTACTGAGCACCCAGCACCCTGAGTACTGAGCACCCAGCACCCTGAGCACTGAGCACCCAGCACCCTGAGTACTGAGCATCAAGCACCCCGAGCACTGAGCACCCAGCACCCTGAGTACTGAGCACTGAGCACCCAGGACCCCGAGCACTGAGCACCCAGCATACTGAGTACTGAGCACCCAGCACCCTGAGTACTGAGCACCCAGCACCCTGAGCACTGAGCACCCAGCACCTTGAGCACTGAGCACCGAGCACCCCGAGCACTGAGCACCCAGCACCCCGAGCACTGAGCACCCAGCACCCTGAGAACTGAGCACCCAGCACCCTGAGTACTGAGCACCCAGCACCCTGAGTACTGAGCACCCAGCACCCTGAGCACTGAGCACCCAGCAACCTGAGCACAGAGCACCCAGAACCCTGAGTACTGAGCACCCAGCACCCCGAGTACTAAGCACCGAGCACCCTGAGCACTGAGCACCCAGCACCCTGAGCACTGAGCACCCAGCACCCTGAGTACTGAGCACCCAGCACCCTGAGCACTGAGCACCGAGCACCCTGAGCACTGAGCACCCAGCGCCCCGAGCACTGAGCACCCAGAAACCTGAGCACTGAGCACCCAGCACCCTGAGCACTGAGCACCCAGCACCCCGAGCACTGAGCACCCAGCACCCCGAACACTGAGCACCTAGCACCCTGAGTAATGAGCATCCAGCACACTGAGTACTGAGCACCCAGCACCCTGAGCACTGAGCACCCAGCACCCTGAGTACTGAGCACCCAACACCCCAAGCACTGAGCACCCTGAGTACTGAGCACCCAGCACCCCAAGCACTGAGCACCCTGAGTACTGAGCACCCAACAGCCTGAGTGCTGCGCACCCAGCACCCCAAGCACTGAGCACCCTGAGTACTGAGCACCCAGTACCCTGAGCACTGAACACACAGCACCCTGAGTACTGAGCACCCCGAGCACTGAGCACCCAGCATACTGAGTACTGAGCACCCAGCACCCCGAGTACTGAGCACCCAGCATACTGAGTACTGAGCACCCAGCACCCTGAGTACTGAGCACCCAGCACCCTGAGCACTGAGCACCCAGCACCCTGAGTACTGAGCATCAAGCACCCCGAGCACTGAGCACCCAGCACCCTGAGTACTGAGCACTGAGCTCCCAGCACCCCGAGCACTGAGCACCCAGCACCCTGTGTACTGAGCACTGAGCACCCAGCATCCTGAGTACTGAGCATCAAGCACCCCGAGCACTGAGCACCCAGCACCCTGAGTACTGAGCACTGACCACCCAGCACCCCGAGCACTGAGCACCCAGCACCCAAGTACTGAGCACCCAGCACCCTGAGTACTGAGCACCCAGCTCCCTGAGTACTGAGCACCCAGCACCCCGAGAACTGAGCACCCAGCACCCTGAGTACTGAGCACCCAGCACCCTGAGCAATGAGCACCCAGCACCCTGAGCACTGAGCACCCAGCACCCTGAGTACTGAGCACCCAGCACCCTGAGTACTAAGCACCGAGCACCCTGAGCACTGAGCACCCAGCACCCTGAGCACTGAGCACAGAGCACCATGAGTACTGAGCACCCAGCACCCTGAGCACTGAGCACCCAGCACCCTGAGTACTGAGCACCCAGCACCCTGAGCACTGAGCACCGAGCACCCTGAGCACTGAGCACCCAGCACCCTGAGGACTGAGCACCCAGCACCCCGAGCACTGAGCACCCAGCACCCTGAGCACTGAGCACCCTGAGTACTGAGCACTGAGCACCCTGAGTACTGAGCACTGAGCACCCTGAGTACTGAGCACGCAGCACCCTGAGTACTGAGCACCCAGCAACCCGAGCACTGAGTACCCAGCACCCTGAGCACTGAGCACCCAGCACCCTGAGCACTGAGCACCCAGCACGCTGAGCACTGAGCACCCAGCACCCTGAGCACTGAGCACCCAGCACCCTGAGTACTGAGCACTGTGCACCCAGCACCAAGAGCACTGAGCACCCAGCACCCTGAGTACTGAGCACTGAGCACCCAGCACCCCGAGCACTGAGCACCCAGCACTCTGAGCACTGAGCACCCAGCACCCGAGTACTGATCACCCAGCACCCTGAGTACTGAGCACCCAGCACCCTGAGTACTGAGCACCCAGCACACCGAGTACTGAACACCCAGCACCCTGAGCACTGAGCACCCAGCACCCTGAGCACTGAGCACCCAGCACCCCGAGCCCTGTGCACCCAGCACCCTGAGTACTGAGCACCCAGCACCCTGAGCACTGAGCACCCAGCACCCTGAGCACTGAGCACCCAGCACAGTGAGCACTCAGCACCCAGCACCCTGAGCACTGAGCACCCAGCACCCTGAGTAGTGAGCACCCAACGTACTGAGCACCGAGCACCCCGAGCACTGAGCACCCAGCACCCCGAGCAGTGAGTACCCAGCACGCTGAGCACTGAGCACCCAGCACCCTGAGCACTGAGCACCCAGCACCCTGAGCACTGAGCACCCAGCACCCTGAGCACTGAGCACCCAGCACCCTGAGTACTGAGCACTGTGCACCCAGCACCAAGAGCACTGAGCACCCAGCACCCTGAGTACTGAGCACTGAGCACCCAGCACCCCAAGCACTGAGCACCCAGCACTCTGAGCACTGAGCACCCAGCACCCGAGTACTGATCACCCAGCACCCTGAGTACTGAGCACCCAGCACCCTGAGTACTGAGCACCCAGCTCCCCGAGTACTGAGCACCCAGCACCCTGAGCACTGAGCACCCAGCACCCTGAGCACTGACCACCCATCACCCCGAGCACTGCGCACCCAGCACCCTGAGTACTGAGCACCAAGCACCCTGAGCACTGAGCACCCAGCACCCTGAGCACTGAGCACCCAGCACCCTGAGTAGTGAGCACCCAACGTACTGAGCACCGACCACCCCGAGCTCTGAGCACCCAGCACCCTGAGTACTGAGCACCGAGCACCCCGAGCACTGAGCACCCAGCACACTGAGTACTGAGCTCCGAGCACCCCGAGCACTGAGCACCCAGCGCCCCGAGCACTGAGCAACCAGCACCCTGAGCACTGAGCACCCAGCACCCTGAGCACTGAGCACCCAGCACCCTGAGCACTGCGCACCCAGCACCCTGAGCACTGAGCACCCAGCACCCTGAGCACTGAGCACCCAGCACCCTGAGCACTGAGCACCCAGCTACCTGAGCACTGAGCACCCAGCACCCTGATTAGTGAGCACCCAACGTACTGAGCACCGAGCCCCCCGAGTACTGAGCACCCAGCACCCCGAGCACTGAGCACCCAGCACCCCGAACACTGAGCACCTAGCACCCTGAGTGATGAGCACCCAGCACCCTGAGTACTGAGCACCCAGCACCCTGAGCACTGAGCACCCAGCACCCTGAGTACTGAGCACCCAACACCCCAAGCACTGAGCACCCTGAGTACTGAGCACCCAGCACCCCAAGCACTGAGCACCCTGAGTACTGAGCACCCAACACCCTGAGTACTGCGCACCCAGCACCCCAAGCACTGAGCACCCTGAGTACTGAGCACCCAGTACCCTGAGCACTGAACACACAGCACCCTGAGTACTGAGCACCCCGAGCACTGAGCACCCAGCATACTGAGTACTGAGCACCCAGCACCCTGAGTACTGAGCACCCAGCACCCTGAGCACTGAGCACCCAGCACCCTGAGTACTGAGCATCAAGCACGCCGAGCACTGAGCACCCAGCACCCTGAGTACTGAGCACTGAGCACCCAGGACCCCGAGCACTGAGCACCCAGCATACTGAGTACTGAGCACCCAGCACCCTGAGTACTGAGCACCCAGCACCCTGAGCACTGAGCACCCAGCACCTTGAGCACTGAGCACCGAGCACCCCGAGCACTGAGCACCCAGCACCCCGAGCACTGAGCACCCAGCACCCTGAGAACTGAGCACCCAGCACCCTGAGTACTGAGCACCCAGCACCCTGAGTACTGAGCACCCAGCACCCTGAGCACTGAGCACCCAGCACCCTGAGCACTGAGCACCCAGAACCCTGAGTACTGAGCACCCAGCACCCCGAGTACTAAGCACCGAGCACCCTGAGCACTGAGCACCCAGCACCCTGAGCACTGAGCACCCAGCACCCTGAGCACTGAGCACCGAGCACCCTGAGCACTGAGCACCCAGCGCCCCGAGCACTGAGCACCCAGAAACCTGAGCACTGAGCACCCAGCACCCTGAGCACTGAGCACCCAGCACCCCGAGCACTGAGCACCCAGCACCCCGAACACTGAGCACCTAGCACCCTGAGTAATGAGCATCCAGCACCCTGAGTACTGAGCACCCAGCACCCTGAGCACTGAGCACCCAGCACCCTGAGTACTGAGCACCCAACACCCCAAGCACTGAGCACCCTGAGTACTGAGCACCCAGCACCCCAAGCACTGAGCACCCTGAGTACTGAGCACCCAACAGCCTGAGTGCTGCGCACCCAGCACCCCAAGCACTGAGCACCCTGAGTACTGAGCACCCAGTACCCTGAGCACTGAACACACAGCACCCTGAGTACTGAGCACCCCGAGCACTGAGCACCCAGCATACTGAGTACTGAGCACCCAGCACCCTGAGTACTGAGCACCCAGCACCCTGAGCACTGAGCACCCAGCACCCTGAGTACTGAGCATCAAGCACCCCGAGCACTGAGCACCCTGAGTACTGAGCACCCAGTACCCTGAGCACTGAACACACAGCACCCTGAGTAGTGAGCACCCCGAGTACTGAGCACCCAGCATACTGAGTACTGAGCACCCAGCACCCTGAGTACTGAGCACCCAGCACCCTGAGCACTGAGCACCCAGCACCCTGAGTACTGAGCATCAAGCACCCCGAGCACTGATCACCCAGCACCCTGAGTACTGAGCACTGAGCACCCAGCACCCCGAGCACTGAGCACCCAGCACCCTGAGTACTGAGCACTGAGCACCCTGAGTACTGAGCACTGAGCACCCTGAGTACTGAGCACGCAGCACCCTGAGTACTGAGCACCCAGCACCCCGAGCACTGAGTACCCAGCACCCTGAGCACTGAGCACCCAGCACCCTGAGCACTGAGCACCCAGCACGCTGAGCACTGAGCACCCAGCACCCTGAGCACTGAGCACCCAGCACCCTGAGTACTGAGCACTGTGCACCCAGCACCAAGAGCACTGAGCACCCAGCACCCTGAGTACTGAGCACTGAGCACCCAGCACCCCGAGCACTGAGCACCCAGCACTCTGAGCACTGAGCACCCAGCACCCGAGTACTGATCACCCAGCACCCTGAGTACTGAGCACCCAGCACCCTGAGTACTGAGCACCCAGCACCCCGAGTACTGAGCACCCAGCACCCTGAGCACTGAGCACCCAGCACCCTGAGCACTGAGCACCCAGCACCCCGAGCCCTGTGCACCCAGCACCCTGAGTACTGAGCACCCAGCACTCTGTGCACTGAGCACCCAGCACCCTGAGCACTGAGCACCCAGCACCCTGAGCACTCAGCACCCAGCACCCTGAGCACTGAGCACCCAGCACCCTGAGTAGTGAGCACCCAACGTACTGAGCACTGAGCACCCCGAGCACTGAGCACCCAGCACCCCGAGCACTGAGTACCCAGCACGCTGAGCACTGAGCACCCAGCACCCTGAGCACTGAGCACCGAGCACCCTGAGCACTGAGCACCCAGCACCCTGAGAACTGAGCACCCAGCACCCTGAGTACTGAGCACCCAGCACCCTGAGTACTGAGCACCCAGCACCCTGAGCACTGAGCACCCAGCACCCTGAGCACTGAGCACCCAGAACCCTGAGTACTGAGCACCCAGCACCCCGAGTACTAAGCACCGAGCACCCTGAGCACTGAGCACCCAGCACCCTGAGCACTGAGCACCCAGCACCCTGAGTACTGAGCACCCAGCACCCTGAGCACTGAGCACCGAGCACCCTGAGCACTGAGCACCCAGCGCCCCGAGCACTGAGCACCCAGAAACCTGAGCACTGAGCACCCAGCACCCTGAGCACTGAGCACCCAGCACCCCGAGCACTGAGCACCCAGCACCCCGAACACTGAGCACCTAGCACCCTGAGTAATGAGCATCCAGCACCCTGAGTACTGAGCACCCAGCACCCTGAGCACTGAGCACCCAGCACCCTGAGTACTGAGCACCCAACACCCCAAGCACTGAGCACCCTGAGTACTGAGCACCCAGCACCCCAAGCACTGAGCACCCTGAGTACTGAGCACCCAACAGCCTGAGTGCTGCGCACCCAGCACCCCAAGCACTGAGCACCCTGAGTACTGAGCACCCAGTACCCTGAGCACTGAACACACAGCACCCTGAGTACTGAGCACCCCGAGCACTGAGCACCCAGCATACTGAGTACTGAGCACCCAGCACCCTGAGTACTGAGCACCCAGCAACCTGAGCACTGAGCACCCAGCACCCTGAGTACTGAGCATCAAGCACCCCGAGCACTGAGCACCCTGAGTACTGAGCACCCAGTACACTGAGCACTGAACACACAGCACCCTGAGTAGTGAGCACCCCGAGTACTGAGCACCCAGCATACTGAGTACTGAGCACCCAGCACCCTGAGTACTGAGCACCCAGCACCCTGAGCACTGAGCACCCAGCACCCTGAGTACTGAGCATCAAGCACCCCGAGCACTGATCACCCAGCACCCTGAGTACTGAGCACTGAGCACCCAGCACCCCGAGCACTGAGCACCCAGCACCCTGTGTACTGAGCACTGAGCACCCAGCACCCTGAGTACTGAGCATCAAGCACCCCGAGCACTGAGCACCCAGCACCCTGAGTACTGAGCACTGACCACCCAGCACCCCGAGCCCTGAGCACCCAGCACCCTGAGTACTGAGCACTGAGCACCCAGCACCCCGAGCACTGAGCAACCAGCACCCTGAGCACTGAGCACCCAGCACCCGAGTACTGAGCACCCAGCACCCTGAGTACTGAGCACCCAGCTCCCTGAGTACTGAGCACCCAGCACCCCGAGAACTGAGCACCCAGCACCCTGAGTACTGAGCACCCAGCACCCTGAGCACTGAGCACCCAGCACCCTGAGCACTGAGCACCCAGCACCCTGAGTACTGAGCACCCAGCACCCTGAGTACTGATCACCGAGCACCCTGAGCACTGAGCACCCAGCACCCTGAGCACTGAGCACCCAGCACCCTGAGTACTGAGCACCCAGCACCCCGAGCACTGAGCACCCAGCACCCTGAGTACTGAGCACATAGCACCCTGAGCACTGAGCACCGAGCAGGCTGAGCACTGAGCACCCAGCAACCTGAGGACTGAGCACCCAGCACCCCGAGCACTGAGCACCCAGCACCCTGAGCACTGAGCACCCTGAGTACTGAGCACTGAGCACCCTGAGTACTGAGCACTGAGCACCCTGAGTACTGAGCACCCAGCACCCTGAGTACTGAGCACCCAGCACCCCGAGCACTGAGTACCCAGCACCCTGAGCACTGAGCACCCTGAGCACTGAGCACCCAGCACGCTGAGCACTGAGCACCCAGCACCCTGAGTACTGAGCACTGTGCACCCAGCACCAAGAGCATTGAGCACCCAGCACCCTGAGTACTGAGCACTGAGCACCCAGCACCCCGAGCACTGAGCACCCAGCACTCTGAGCACTGAGCACCCAGCACCCGAGTACTGATCACCCAGCACCCTGAGTACTGAGCACCCAGCACCCTGAGTACTGAGCACCCAGCACCCCGAGTACTGAGCACCCAGCACCCTGAGCACTGAGCACCCAGCACCCTGAGCACTGAGCACCCAGCACCCAGAGCACTGAGCACTGAGCACCCTGAGTACTGAGCACCCAGCACCCCGAGCACTGAGCACCGAGCACCCTGAGCACTGAGCAGCCAGCACCCTGAGTACTAAGCACCCAGCACCCTGAGTACTAAGCACCCAGCAACCTGAGTACTGAGCACACAGCACCCTGAGTACTGAGCACCCAGCACCCTGAGTACTGAGCACCCAGCGTACTGAGCACCAAGCACCCCGAGCACTGAGCACCCAGCACCCTGAGTACTGAGCACCCAGCACCCTGAGCACTGAGCACCCAGCACCCTGAGTACTGAGCACCGAGCACCCTGAGTACTGAGCACCCAGCACCCTGAGTACTGAGTACCCAGAAACCTGAGTACTGAGCACCCAGCATACTGAGCACCGAGCACCCAGCACCCTGAGTACTGAGCACCCAGCACCCTGAGCACTGAGCACACAGCACCCTGAGTACTGAGCACTGAGCACCCGGAGTACTGAGCACCGAAAACCCTGAGTACTGAGCACCCAGCACCCTGAGCACTGAGCAACCAGCACCCTGAGCACTGAGCACCCAGCACCCTGAGCACTGAGCACCCTTAGTACTGAGCACTGAGCACCCTGAGTACTGAGCACTGAGCACCCTGAGTACTGAGCACCCAGCACCCTGAGTACTGAGCACCCAGCACCCTGAGCAATGATCACCCTGAGTACTGAGCACCCAGCACCTTGAGCACTGAGCACCCAGCACCCCGAGCACTGAGCACCCAGCACCCGGAGTACTGAGCACCCAGCACCCTGAGTACTAAGCACCGAGCACCCTGAGTACTGAGCACACAGCACCCTGAGCACTGAACACACAGCACCCTGAGTACTGAGCACCCCGAGCACTGAGCACCCAGCACCCTCAGTACTGAGCACCGAGCACCCCGAGCACTGAGCACCCAGCACCCCGAGCAATGAGCACCCAGCACCCTGAGTACTGAGCACCCAGCACCCTGAGTACTGAGCACTGAGCACCCAGCACCCGGAGTACTGAGCACCCAGCACCCTGAGTACTAAGCACCGAGCACCCTGAGTACTGAGCACCCAGCACCCTGAGCACTGAGCACCCAGCACCCTGAGCACTGAGCACCCAGCACCCTGAGCACTGAGCACCCAGCAACCTGAGTACTGAGCACTGAGCACCCAGCACCCCGAGCACTGAGCCCCCAGCACCCTGAGTACTGAGCACTGAGCACCCAGCACCCCAAGCACTGAGCACCCAGCACCCTGAGCACTGAGCACCCAGCACCCGAGTAGTGAGCACCCAGCACCCTGAGTACTAAGCACACAGCTCCCTGAGTACTGAGCACCCAGCACCCCGAGAACTGAGCACCCAGCACCCTGAGTACTGAGCACCCAGCACCCTGAGCACTGAGCACCCAGCACCCTGAGCACTGAGCACCCAGCACCCTGAGTACTGAGCACCCAGCACCCTGAGTACTAAGCACCGAGCACCCTGAGCACTGAGCACCCAGCACCCTGAGCACTGAGCACCCAGCACCCTGAGTACTGAGCACCCAGCACCCCGAGCACTGAGCACCCAGCACCCTGAGTACTGAGCACCCAGCACCCTGAGCACTGAGCACCGAGCACCCTGAGCACTGAGCACCCAGCACCCTGAGGACTGAGCACCCAGCACCCAGAGCACTGAGCACCCAGCACCCTGAGCACTGAGCACCCTGAGTACTGAGCACTGAGCACCCTGAGTACTGAGCACTGAGCACCCTGAGTACTGAGCACCCAGCACCCTGAGTACTGAGCACCCAGCACCCCGAGCACTGAGTACCCAGCACCCTGAGCACTGAGCACCCAGCACCCTGAGCACTGAGCACCCAGCACCCTGAGCACTGAGCACCCAGCACACTGAGCACTGAGCACCCAGCACCCTGAGTACTGAGCACTGTGCACCCAGCACCAAGAGCACTGAGCACCCAGCACCCTGAGTACTGAGCACTGAGCACCCAGCACCCCGAGCACTGAGCACCCAGCACTCTGAGCACTGAGCACCCAGCACCCGAGTACTGATCACCCAGCACCCTGAGTACTGAGCACCCAGCACCCTGAGTACTGAGCACCCAGCACCCCGAGTACTGAGCACCCAGCACCCTGAGCACTGAGCACCCAGCACCCTGAGCACTGAGCACCCAGCACCCCGAGCACTGTGCACCCAGCACCCTGAGTACTGAGCACCCAGCACCCTGAGCACTGATCACCCAGCACCCTGAGCACTCAGCACCCAGCACCCTGAGCACTGAGCACCCAGCACCCTGAGTAGTGAGCACCCAACGTACTGAGCACCGAGCACCCCGAGCACTGAGCACCCAGCACCCCGAGTACTGAGCACCGAGCACCCCGAGCACTGAGCACCCAGCACACTGAGTACTGAGCTCCGAGCACCCCGAGCACTGAGTACCCAGCGCCCCGAGCACTGAGCACCCAGAACCCTGGGCACTGAGCACCCAGCACCCTGAGCACTGAGCACCCAGCACCCCGAGCACTGAGCACCCAGCACCCCGAGCACTGAGCACTGAGCACCCTGAGAACTGAGCACCCAGCACCCTGAGCAATGAGCACCCAGCACCCCGAGCACAGAGCACCAAGCACCCAGAGCACTGAGCACTGAGCACCCTGAGTACTGAGCACCCAGCACCCCGAGCACTGAGCACCGAGCACCCTGAGCACTGAGCAGCCAGCACCCTGAGTACTAAGCACCCAGCACCCTGAGTACTAAGCACCCAGCACCCTGAGTACTCAGCACACAGCACCCTGAGTACTGAGCACCCAGCACCCTGAGTACTGAGCACCCAGCGTACTGAGCACCGAGCACCCCGAGCACTGAGCACCCAGCACCCTGAGTACTGAGCACCCAGCACCCTGAGCACTGAGCACCCAGCACCCTGAGTACTGAGCACCGAGCACCCTGAGTACTGAGCACCCAGCACCCTGAGTACTGAGTACAGAGAAACCTGAGTACTGAGCACCCAGCGTACTGAGCACCGAGCACCCAGCACCCTGAGTACTGAGCACCCAGCACCCTGAGCACTGAGCACCCAGCACCCTGAGTACTGAGCACTGAGCACCCGGAGTACTGAGCACCGAAAACCCTGAGTACTGAGCACCCAGCACCCTGAGCACTGAGCAACCAGCACCCTGAGCACTGAGCACCCAGCACCCTGAGCAATGAGCACCCTTAGTACTGAGCACTGAGCACCCTGAGTACTGAGCACTGAGCACCCTGAGTACTGAGCACCCAGCACCCTGAGTACTGAGAACCCAGTACCCTGAGCAATGATCACCCTGAGTACTGAGCACCCAGCACCTTGAGCACTGAGCACTGAGCACCCCGAGCACTGAGCACCCAGCACCCGGAGTACTGAGCACCCAGCACCCTGAGTACTAAGCACCGAGCACCCTGAGTACTGAGCACCCAGCACCCTGAGCACTGAACACACAGCACCCTGAGTACTGAGCACCCCGAGCACTGAGCACCCAGCACCCTGAGTACTGAGCACCGAGCACCCCGAGCACTGAGCACCCAGCACCCCGAGCACTGAGCACCCAGCACCCTGAGTACTGAGCACCCAGCACCCTGAGTACTGAGCACTGAGCACCCAGCACCCGGAGTACTGAGCACCCAGCACCCTGAGTACTAAGCACCGAGCACCCTGAGTACTGAGCACCCAGCACCCTGAGCACTGAGCACCCAGCACCCTGAGCACTGAGCACCCAGCACCCTGAGCACTGAGCACCCAGCACCCTGAGTACTGAGCACTGAGCACCCAGCACCCCGAGCACTGAGCCCCCAGCACCCTGAGTACTGAGCACTGAGCACCCAGCACCCCAAGCACTGAGCACCCAGCACCCTGAGCACTGAGCACCCAGCACCCGAGTACTGAGCACCCAGCACCCTGAGTACTAAGCACACAGCTCCCTGAGTACTGAGCACCCAGCACCCCGAGAACTGAGCACCCAGCACCCTGAGTACTGAGCACCCAGCACCCTGAGCACTGAGCACCCAGCACCCTGAGCACTGAGCACCCAGCACCCTGAGTACTGAGCACCCAGCACCCTGAGTACTAAGCACCGAGCACCCTGAGCACTGAGCACCCAGCACCCTGAGCACTGAGCACCCAGCACCCTGAGTACTGAGCACCCAGCACCCCGAGCACTGAGCACCCAGCACCCTGAGTACTGAGCACCCAGCACCCTGAGCACTGAGCACCGAGCACCCTGAGCACTGAGCAACCAGCACCCTGAGGACTGAGCACCCAGCACCCCGAGCACTGAGCACCCAGCACCCTGAGCACTGAGCACCCTGAGTACTGAGCACTGAGCACCCTGAGTACTGAGCACTGAGCACCCTGAGTACTGAGCACCCAGCACCCTGAGTACTGAGCACCCAGCACCCCGAGCACTGAGTACCCAGCACCCTGAGCACTGAGCACCCAGCACCCTGAGCACTGAGCACCCAGCACCCTGAGCACTGAGCACCCAGCACACTGAGCACTGAGCACCCAGCACCCTGAGTACTGAGCACTGTGCACCCAGCACCAAGAGCACTGAGCACCCAGCACCCTGAGTACTGAGCACTGAGCACCCAGCACCCCAAGCACTGAGCACCCAGCACTCTGAGCACTGAGCACCCAGCACCCGAGTACTGATCACCCAGCACCCTGAGTACTGAGCACCCAGCACCCTGAGTACTGAGCACCCAGCACCCCGAGTACTGAGCACCCAGCACCCTGAGCACTGAGCACCCAGCACCCTGAGCACTGAGCACCCAGCACCCCGAGCACTGCGCACCCAGCACCCTGAGTACTGAGCACCCAGCACCCTGAGCACTGAGCACCCAGCACCCTGAGCACTCAGCACCCAGCACCCTGAGCACTGAGCACCCAGCACCCTGAGTAGTGAGCACCCAACGTACTGAGCACCGAGCACCCCGAGCACTGAGCACCCAGCACCCTGAGTACTGAGCACCGAGCACAACGAGCACTGAGCACCCAGCACACTGAGTACTGAGCTCCGAGCACCCCGAGCACTGAGTACCCAGCGCCCCGAGCACTGAGCACCCAGAACCCTGAGCACTGAGCACCCAGCACCCTGAGCACTGAGCACCCAGCACCCCTAGCACTGAGCACCCAGCACCCCGAGCACTGAGCACTGAGCACCCTGAGTACTGAGCACCCAGCACCCTGAGCAATGAGCACCCAGCACCCCGAGCACAGAGCACCCAGCACCCATAGCACTGAGCACTGACCACCCTGAGTCCTGAGCACCCAGCACCCCGAGCACTGAGCACCGAGCACCCTGAGCACTGAGCAGCCAGCACCCTGAGTACTAAGCACCCAGCACCCTGAGTACTAAGCACCCAGCACCCTGAGTACTGAGCACACAGCACCCTGAGTACTGAGCACCCAGCACCCTGAGTACTGAGCACCCAGCGTACTGAGCACTGAGCACCCCGAGCACTGAGCACCCAGCACCCTGAGTACTGAGCACCCAGCACCCTGAGCACTGAGCACCCAGCACCCTGAGCACTGAGCACCCAGCACCCTGAGTACTGAGCACCCAGCACCCCGAGCACTGAGTACCCAGCACCCTGAGCACTGAGCACCCAGCACCCTGAGCACTGAGCACCCAGCACCCTGAGCACTGAGCACCCAGCACCCTGAGCACTGAGCACCCAGCACCCTGAGTACTGAGCACTGTGCACCCAGCACCAAGAGCACTGAGCTCCCAGCACCCTGAGTACTGAGCACTGAGCACCCAGCACCCCAAGCACTGAGCACCCAGCACTCTGAGCACTGAGCACCCAGCACCCGAGTACTGAGCACCCAGCACCCTGAGTACTGAGCACCCAGCACCCTGAGTACTGAGCACCCAGCACTCCGAGCACTGAGCACCCGGAGTACTGAGCACCGAAAACCCTGAGTACTGAGCACCCAGCACCCTGAGCACTGAGCAACCAGCACCCTGAGCACTGAGCACCCAGCACCATGAGCACTGAGCACCCAGCACCCTGAGTACTGATCACCGAGCACCCCGAACACTGAGCACCCAGCACCCTGAGCACTGAGCACCCTTAGTACTGAGCACTGAGCACCCTGAGTACTGAGCACCCCGCACCCTGAGCAATGATCACCCTGAGTACTGAGCACCCAGCACCTTGAGCACTGAGCACTGAGCACCCCGAGCACTGAGCACCCAGCACCCGGAGTACTGAGCACCCAGCACCCTGAGTACTAAGCACCGAGCACCCTGAGTACTGAGCACCCAGCACCCTGAGAACTGAACACACAGCACCCTGAGTACTGAGCACCCCGAGCACTGAGCACCCAGCACCCTGAGTACTGAGCACCGAGCACCCCGAGTACTGAGCACCCAGCACCCCGAGCACTGAGCACCCAGCACCCTGAGTACTGAGCACCCAGAACCCTGAGTACTGAGCACTGAGCACCCAGCACACGGAGTACTGAGCACCCAGCACCCTGAGTACTAAGCACCGAGCACCCTGAGTACTGAGCACCCAGCACCCTGAGGACTGAGCACCCAGCACCCCGAGCACTGAGCACCCAGCACCCTGAGCACTGAGCACCCTGAGTACTGAGCACTGAGCACCCTGAGTACTGAGCACTGAGCACCCTGAGTACTGAGCACCCAGCACCCTGAGTACTGAGCACCCAGCACCCCGAGCACTGAGTACCCAGCACCCTGAGCACTGAGCACCCAGCACCCTGAGCACTGAGCACCCAGCACGCTGAGCACTGAGCACCCAGCACCCTGAGCACTGAGCACACAGCACCCTGAGTACTGAGCACTGTGCACCCAGCACCAAGAGCACTGAGCACCCAGCACCCTGAGTACTGAGCACTGAGCACCCAGCACCCCGAGCACTGAGCACCCAGCACTCTGAGCACTGAGCACCCAGCACCCGAGTACTGATCACCCAGCACCCTGAGTACTGAGCACCCAGCACCCTGAGTACTGAGCACCCAGCACCCCGAGTACTGAGCACCCAGCACCCTGAGCACTGAGCACCCAGCACCCTGAGCACTGAGCACCCAGCACCCCGAGCCCTGTGCACCCAGCACCCTGAGTACTGAGAACCCAGCACCCTGAGCACTGAGCACCCAGCACCCTGAGCACTGAGCACCCAGCACCCTGAGCACTCAGCACCCAGCACCCTGAGCACTGAGCACCCAGCACCCTGAATAGTGAGCACCCAACGTACTGAGCACCGAGCACGCCGAGCACTGAGCACCCAGCACCCCGAGCACTGAGTACCCAGCACCCTGAGCACTGAGCACCCAGCACCCTGAGCACTGAGCACCCAGCACCCTGAGCACTGAGCACCCAGCACCCTGAGCACTGAGCACCCAGCACCCTGAGTACTGAGCACTGTGCACCCAGCACCAAGAGCACTGAGCACCCAGCACCCTGAGTACTGAGCCCTGAGCACCCAGCACCCCAAGCACTGAGCACCCAGCACTCTGAGCACTGAGCACCCAGCACCCGAGTACTGATCACCCAGCACCCTGAGTACTGAGCACCCAGCACCCTGAGTACTGAGCACCCAGCTCCCCGAGTATTGAGCACCCAGCACCCTGAGCACTGAGCACCCAGCACCCTGAGCACTGAGCACCCATCACCCCGAGCACTGCGCACCCAGCACCCTGAGTACTGAGCACCAAGCACCCTGAGCACTGAGCACCCAGCACCCTGAGCACTCAGCACCCAGCACCCTGAGCACTGAGCACCCAGCACCCTGAGTAGTGAGCACCCAACGTACTGAGCACCGAGCACCCCGAGCTCTGAGCACCCAGCACCCTGAGTACTGAGCACCGAGCACCCCGAGCACTGAGCACCCAGCACCCTGAGCACTGAGCTCCGAGCACCCCGAGCACTGAGCACCCAGCACCCTGAGCACTGAGCACCCAGCACCCTGAGCACTGAGCACCCAGCACCCTGAGCACTGAGCACCCAGCACCCTGAGCACTGAGCACCCAGCACCCTGATTAGTGATCACCCAACGTACTGAGCACAGAGCACCCCGAGTACTGAGCACCCAGCACCCCGAGCACTGAGCACCCAGCACCCCGAACACTGAGCACCTAGCACCCTGAGTGATGAGCACCCAGCACCCTGAGTACTGAGCACCCAGCACCCTGAGCACTGAGCACCCAGCACCCCAAGCACTGAGCACCGTGAGTACTGAGCACCCAACACCCTGAGTACTGCGCACCCAGCACCCCAAGCACTGAGCACCCTGAGTACTGAGCACCCAGTACCCTGAGCACTGAACACACAGCACCCTGAGTACTGAGCACCCCGAGCACTGAGCACCCAGCATACTGAGTACTGAGCACCCAGCACCCTGAGTACTGAGCACCCAGCACCCTGAGCACTGAGCACCCAGCACCCTGAGTACTGAGCATCAAGCACCCCGAGCACTGAGCACCCAGCACCCTGAGTACTGAGCACTGAGCACCCAGGACCCCGAGCACTGAGCACCCAGCATACTGAGTACTGAGCACCCAGCACCCTGAGTACTGAGCACCCAGCACCCTGAGCACTGAGCACCCAGCACCTTGAGCACTGAGCACCGAGCACCCCGAGCACTGAGCACCCAGCACCCCGAGCACTGAGCACCCAGCACCCTGAGAACTGAGCACCCAGCACCCTGAGTACTGAGCACCCAGCACCCTGAGTACTGAGCACCCAGCACCCTGAGCACTGAGCACCCAGCAACCTGAGCACTGAGCACCCAGAACCCTGAGTACTGAGCACCCAGCACCCCGAGTACTAAGCACCGAGCACCCTGAGCACTGAGCACCCAGCACCCTGAGCACTGAGCACCCAGCACCCTGAGTACTGAGCACCCAGCACCCTGAGCACTGAGCACCGAGCACCCTGAGCACTGAGCACCCAGCGCCCCGAGCACTGAGCACCCAGAAACCTGAGCACTGAGCACCCAGCACCCTGAGCACTGAGCACCCAGCACCCCGAGCACTGAGCACCCAGCACCCCGAACACTGAGCACCTAGCACCCTGAGTAATGAGCATCCAGCACCCTGAGTACTGAGCACCCAGCACCCTGAGCACTGAGCACCCAGCACCCTGAGTACTGAGCACCCAACACCCCAAGCACTGAGCACCCTGAGTACTGAGCACCCAGCACCCCAAGCACTGAGCACCCTGAGTACTGAGCACCCAACAGCCTGAGTGCTGCGCACCCAGCACCCCAAGCACTGAGCACCCTGAGTACTGAGCACCCAGTACCCTGAGCACTGAACACACAGCACCCTGAGTACTGAGCACCCCGAGCACTGAGCACCCAGCATACTGAGTACTGAGCACCCAGCACCCCGAGTACTGAGCACCCAGCATACTGAGTACTGAGCACCCAGCACCCTGAGTACTGAGCACCCAGCACCCTGAGCACTGAGCACCCAGCACCCTGAGTACTGAGCATCAAGCACCCCGAGCACTGAGCACCCAGCACCCTGAGTACTGAGCACTGAGCTCCCAGCACCCCGAGCACTGAGCACCCAGCACCCTGTGTACTGAGCACTGAGCACCCAGCATCCTGAGTACTGAGCATCAAGCACCCCGAGCACTGAGCACCCAGCACCCTGAGTACTGAGCACTGACCACCCAGCACCCCGAGCACTGAGCACCCAGCACCCTGAGTACTGAGCACTGAGCACCCAGCACCCCGAGCACGGAGCACCCAGCACCCTGAGCACTGAGCACCCAGCACCCAAGTACTGAGCACCCAGCACCCTGAGTACTGAGCACCCAGCTCCCTGAGTACTGAGCACCCAGCACCCCGAGAACTGAGCACCCAGCACCCTGAGTACTGAGCACCCAGCACCCTGAGCACTGAGCACCCAGCACCCTGAGCACTGAGCACCCAGCACCCTGAGTACTGAGCACCCAGCACCCTGAGTACTAAGCACCGAGCACCCTGAGCACTGAGCACCCAGCACCCTGAGCACTGAGCACAGAGCACCATGAGTACTGAGCACCCAGCACCCTGAGCACTGAGCACCCAGCACCCTGAGTACTGAGCACCCAGCACCCTGAGCACTGAGCACCGAGCACCCTGAGCACTGAGCACCCAGCACCCTGAGGACTGAGCACCCAGCACCCCGAGCACTGAGCACCCAGCACCCTGAGCACTGAGCACCCTGAGTACTGAGCACTGAGCACCCTGAGTACTGAGCACTGAGCACCCTGAGTACTGAGCACGCAGCACCCTGAGTACTGAGCACCCAGCACCCCAAGCACTGAGTACCCAGCACCCTGAGCACTGAGCACCCAGCACCCTGAGCACTGAGCACCCAGCACGCTGAGCACTGAGCACCCAGCACCCTGAGCACTGAGCACCCAGCACCCTGAGTACTGAGCACTGTGCACCCAGTACCAAGAGCACTGAGCACCCAGCACCCTGAGTACTGAGCACTGAGCACCCAGCACCCCGAGCACTGAGCACCCAGCACTCTGAGCACTGAGCACCCAGCACCCGAGTACTGATCACCCAGCACCCTGAGTACTGAGCACCCAGCACCCTGAGTACTGAGCACCCAGCACACCGAGTACTGAACACCCAGCACCCTGAGCACTGAGCACCCAGCACCCTGAGCACTGAGCACCCAGCACCCCGAGCCCTGTGCACCCAGCACCCTGAGTACTGAGCACCCAGCACCCTGAGCACTGAGCACCCAGCACCCTGAGCACTGAGCACCCAGCACAGTGAGCACTCAGCACCCAGCACCCTGAGCACTGAGCACCCAGCACCCTGAGTAGTGAGCACCCAACGTACTGAGCACCGAGCACCCCGAGCACTGAGCACCCAGCACCCCGAGCAGTGAGTACCCAGCACGCTGAGCACTGAGCACCCAGCACCCTGAGCACTGAGCACCCAGCACCCTGAGCACTGAGCACCCAGCACCCTGAGCACTGAGCACCCAGCACCCTGAGTACTGAGCACTGTGCACCCAGCACCAAGAGCACTGAGCACCCAGCACCCTGAGTACTGAGCCCTGAGCACCCAGCACCCCAAGCACTGAGCACCCAGCACTCTGAGCACTGAGCACCCAGCACCCGAGTACTGATCACCCAGCACCCTGAGTACTGAGCACCCAGCACCCTGAGTACTGAGCACCCAGCTCCCCGAGTACTGAGCACCCAGCACCCTGAGCACTGAGCACCCAGCACCCTGAGCACTGAGCACCCATCACCCCGAGCACTGCGCACCCAGCACCCTGAGTACTGAGCACCAAGCAACCTGAGCACTGAGCACCCAGCACCCTGAGCACTCAGCACCCAGCACCCTGAGCACTGAGCACCCAGCACCCTGAGTAGTGAGCACCCAACGTACTGAGCACCGAGCACCCCGAGCTCTGAGCACCCAGCACCCTGAGTACTGAGCACCGAGCACCCCGAGCACTGAGCACCCAGCACCCTGAGCACTGAGCTCCGAGCACCCCGAGCACTGAGCACCCAGCACCCTGAGCACTGAGCACCCAGCACCCTGAGCACTGAGCACCCAGCACCCTGAGCACTGAGCACCCAGCACCCTGAGCACTGAGCACCCAGCACCCTGATTAGTGATCACCCAACGTACTGAGCACAGAGCACCCCGAGTACTGAGCACCCAGCACCCCGAGCACTGAGCACCCAGCACCCCGAACACTGAGCACCTAGCACCCTGAGTGATGAGCACCCAGCACCCTGAGTACTGAGCACCCAGCACCCTGAGCACTGAGCACCCAGCACCCTGAGTACTGAGCACCCAACACCCCAAGCACTGAGCACCCTGAGTACTGAGCACCCAGCACCCCAAGCACTGAGCACCGTGAGTACTGAGCACCCAACACCCTGAGTACTGCGCACCCAGCACCCCAAGCACTGAGCACCCTGAGTACTGAGCACCCAGTACCCTGAGCACTGAACACACAGCACCCTGAGTACTGAGCACCCCGAGCACTGAGCACCCAGCATACTGAGTACTGAGCACCCAGCACCCTGAGTACTGAGCACCCAGCACCCTGAGCACTGAGCACCCAGCACCCTGAGTACTGAGCATCAAGCACCCCGAGCACTGAGCACCCAGCACCCTGAGTACTGAGCACTGAGCACCCAGGACCCCGAGCACTGAGCACCCAGCATACTGAGTACTGAGCACCCAGCACCCTGAGTACTGAGCACCCAGCACCCTGAGCACTGAGCACCCAGCACCTTGAGCACTGAGCACCGAGCACCCCGAGCACTGAGCACCCAGCACCCCGAGCACTGAGCACCCAGCACCCTGAGAACTGAGCACCCAGCACCCTGAGTACTGAGCACCCAGCACCCTGAGTACTGAGCACCCAGCACCCTGAGCACTGAGCACCCAGCAACCTGAGCACTGAGCACCCAGAACCCTGAGTACTGAGCACCCAGCACCCCGAGTACTAAGCACCGAGCACCCTGAGCACTGAGCACCCAGCACCCTGAGCACTGAGCACCCAGCACCCTGAGTACTGAGCACCCAGCACCCTGAGCACTGAGCACCGAGCACCCTGAGCACTGAGCACCCAGCGCCCCGAGCACTGAGCACCCAGAAACCTGAGCACTGAGCACCCAGCACCCTGAGCACTGAGCACCCAGCACCCCGAGCACTGAGCACCCAGCACCCCGAACACTGAGCACCTAGCACCCTGAGTAATGAGCATCCAGCACCCTGAGTACTGAGCACCCAGCACCCTGAGCACTGAGCACCCAGCACCCTGAGTACTGAGCACCCAACACCCCAAGCACTGAGCACCCTGAGTACTGAGCACCCAGCACCCCAAGCACTGAGCACCCTGAGTACTGAGCACCCAACAGCCTGAGTGCTGCGCACCCAGCACCCCAAGCACTGAGCACCCTGAGTACTGAGCACCCAGTACCCTGAGCACTGAACACACAGCACCCTGAGTACTGAGCACCCCGAGCACTGAGCACCCAGCATACTGAGTACTGAGCACCCAGCACCCCGAGTACTGAGCACCCAGCATACTGAGTACTGAGCACCCAGCACCCTGAGTACTGAGCACCCAGCACCCTGAGCACTGAGCACCCAGCACCCTGAGTACTGAGCATCAAGCACCCCGAGCACTGAGCACCCAGCACCCTGAGTACTGAGCACTGAGCTCCCAGCACCCCGAGCACTGAGCACCCAGCACCCTGTGTACTGAGCACTGAGCACCCAGCATCCTGAGTACTGAGCATCAAGCACCCCGAGCACTGAGCACCCAGCACCCTGAGTACTGAGCACTGACCACCCAGCACCCCGAGCACTGAGCACCCAGCACCCTGAGTACTGAGCACTGAGCACCCAGCACCCCGAGCACGGAGCACCCAGCACCCTGAGCACTGAGCACCCAGCACCCAAGTACTGAGCACCCAGCACCCTGAGTACTGAGCACCCAGCTCCCTGAGTACTGAGCACCCAGCACCCCGAGAACTGAGCACCCAGCACCCTGAGTACTGAGCACCCAGCACCCTGAGCACTGAGCACCCAGCACCCTGAGCACTGAGCACCCAGCACCCTGAGTACTGAGCACCCAGCACCCTGAGTACTAAGCACCGAGCACCCTGAGCACTGAGCACCCAGCACCCTGAGCACTGAGCACAGAGCACCATGAGTACTGAGCACCCAGCACCCTGAGCACTGAGCAACCAGCACCCTGAGTACTGAGCACCCAGCACCCTGAGCACTGAGCACCGAGCACCCTGAGCACTGAGCACCCAGCACCCTGAGGACTGAGCACCCAGCACCCCGAGCACTGAGCACCCAGCACCCTGAGCACTGAGCACCCTGAGTACTGAGCACTGAGCACCCTGAGTACTGAGCACTGAGCACCCTGAGTACTGAGCACGCAGCACCCTGAGTACTGAGCACCCAGCACCCCAAGCACTGAGTACCCAGCACCCTGAGCACTGAGCACCCAGCACCCTGAGCACTGAGCACCCAGCACGCTGAGCACTGAGCACCCAGCACCCTGAGCACTGAGCACCCAGCACCCTGAGTACTGAGCACTGTGCACACAGTACCAAGAGCACTGAGCACCCAGCACCCTGAGTACTGAGCACTGAGCACCCAGCACCCCGAGCACTGAGCACCCAGCACTCTGAGCACTGAGCACCCAGCACCCGAGTACTGATCACCCAGCACCCTGAGTACTGAGCACCCAGCACCCTGAGTACTGAGCACCCAGCACACCGAGTACTGAACACCCAGCACCCTGAGCACTGAGCACCCAGCACCCTGAGCACTGAGCACCCAGCACCCCGAGCCCTGTGCACCCAGCACCCTGAGTACTGAGCACCCAGCACCCTGAGCACTGAGCACCCAGCACCCTGAGCACTGAGCACCCAGCACAGTGAGCACTCAGCACCCAGCACCCTGAGCACTGAGCACCCAGCACCCTGAGTAGTGAGCACCCAACGTACTGAGCACCGAGCACCCCGAGCACTGAGCACCCAGCACCCCGAGCAGTGAGTACCCAGCACGCTGAGCACTGAGCACCCAGCACCCTGAGCACTGAGCACCCAGCACCCTGAGCACTGAGCACCCAGCACCCTGAGCACTGAGCACCCAGCACCCTGAGTACTGAGCACTGTGCACCCAGCACCAAGAGCACTGAGCACCCAGCACCCTGAGTACTGAGCCCTGAGCACCCAGCACCCCAAGCACTGAGCACCCAGCACTCTGAGCACTGAGCACCCAGCACCCGAGTACTGATCACCCAGCACCCTGAGTACTGAGCACCCAGCACCCTGAGTACTGAGCACCCAGCTCCCCGAGTACTGAGCACCCAGCACCCTGAGCACTGAGCACCCAGCACCCTGAGCACTGAGCACCCATCACCCTGAGCACTGCGCACCCAGCACCCTGAGTACTGAGCACCAAGCAACCTGAGCACTGAGCACCCAGCACCCTGAGCACTCAGCACCCAGCACCCTGAGCACTGAGCACCCAGCACCCTGAGTAGTGAGCACCCAACGTACTGAGCACCGAGCACCCCGAGCTCTGAGCACCCAGCACCCTGAGTACTGAGCACCGAGCACCCCGAGCACTGAGCACCCAGCACCCTGAGCACTGAGCTCCGAGCACCCCGAGCACTGAGCACCCAGCACCCTGAGCACTGAGCACCCAGCACCCTGAGCACTGAGCACCCAGCACCCTGAGCACTGAGCACCCAGCACCCTGAGCACTGAGCACCCAGCACCCTGATTAGTGATCACCCAACGTACTGAGCACAGAGCACCCCGAGTACTGAGCACCCAGCACCCCGAGCACTGAGCACCCAGCACCCCGAACACTGAGCACCTAGCACCCTGAGTGATGAGCACCCAGCACCCTGAGTACTGAGCACCCAGCACCCTGAGCACTGAGCACCCAGCACCCTGAGTACTGAGCACCCAACACCCCAAGCACTGAGCACCCTGAGTACTGAGCACCCAGCACCCCAAGCACTGAGCACCGTGAGTACTGAGCACCCAACACCCTGAGTACTGCGCACCCAGCACCCCAAGCACTGAGCACCCTGAGTACTGAGCACCCAGTACCCTGAGCACTGAACACACAGCACCCTGAGTACTGAGCACCCCGAGCACTGAGCACCCAGCATACTGAGTACTGAGCACCCAGCACCCTGAGTACTGAGCACCCAGCACCCTGAGCACTGAGCACCCAGCACCCTGAGTACTGAGCATCAAGCACCCCGAGCACTGAGCACCCAGCACCCTGAGTACTGAGCACTGAGCACCCAGGACGCCGAGCACTGAGCACCCAGCATACTGAGTACTGAGCACCCAGCACCCTGAGTACTGAGCACCCAGCACCCTGAGCACTGAGCACCCAGCACCTTGAGCACTGAGCACCGAGCACCCCGAGCACTGAGCACCCAGCACCCCGAGCACTGAGCACCCAGCACCCTGAGAACTGAGCACCCAGCACCCTGAGTACTGAGCACCCAGCACCCTGAGTACTGAGCACCCAGCACCCTGAGCACTGAGCACCCAGCAACCTGAGCACTGAGCACCCAGAACCCTGAGTACTGAGCACCCAGCACCCCGAGTACTAAGCACCGAGCACCCTGAGCACTGAGCACCCAGCACCCTGAGCACTGAGCACCCAGCACCCTGAGTACTGAGCACCCAGCACCCTGAGCACTGAGCACCGAGCACCCTGAGCACTGAGCACCCAGCGCCCCGAGCACTGAGCACCCAGAAACCTGAGCACTGAGCACCCAGCACCCTGAGCACTGAGCACCCAGCACCCCGAGCTCTGAGCACCCAGCACCCCGAACACTGAGCACCTAGCACCCTGAGTAATGAGCATCCAGCACCCTGAGTACTGAGCACCCAGCACCCTGAGCACTGAGCACCCAGCACCCTGAGTACTGAGCACCCAACACCCCAAGCACTGAGCACCCTGAGTACTGAGCACCCAGCACCCCAAGCACTGAGCACCCTGAGTACTGAGCACCCAACAGCCTGAGTGCTGCGCACCCAGCACCCCAAGCACTGAGCACCCTGAGTACTGAGCACCCAGTACCCTGAGCACTGAACACACAGCACCCTGAGTACTGAGCACCCCGAGCACTGAGCACCCAGCATACTGAGTACTGAGCACCCAGCACCCCGAGTACTGAGCACCCAGCATACTGAGTACTGAGCACCCAGCACCCTGAGTACTGAGCACCCAGCACCCTGAGCACTGAGCACCCAGCACCCTGAGTACTGAGCATCAAGCACCCCGAGCACTGAGCACCCAGCACCCTGAGTACTGAGCACTGAGCTCCCAGCACCCCGAGCACTGAGCACCCAGCACCCTGTGTACTGAGCACTGAGCACCCAGCATCCTGAGTACTGAGCATCAAGCACCCCGAGCACTGAGCACCCAGCACCCTGAGTACTGAGCACTGACCACCCAGCACCCCGAGCACTGAGCACCCAGCACCCTGAGTACTGAGCACTGAGCACCCAGCACCCCGAGCACGGAGCACCCAGCACCCTGAGCACTGAGCACCCAGCACCCAAGTACTGAGCACCCAGCACCCTGAGTACTGAGCACCCAGCTCCCTGAGTACTGAGCACCCAGCACCCCGAGAACTGAGCACCCAGCACCCTGAGTACTGAGCACCCAGCACCCTGAGCACTGAGCACCCAGCACCCTGAGCACTGAGCACCCAGCACCCTGAGTACTGAGCACCCAGCACCCTGAGTACTAAGCACCGAGCACCCTGAGCACTGAGCACCCAGCACCCTGAGCACTGAGCACAGAGCACCATGAGTACTGAGCACCCAGCACCCTGAGCACTGAGCACCCAGCACCCTGAGTACTGAGCACCCAGCACCCTGAGCACTGAGCACCGAGCACCCTGAGCACTGAGCACCCAGCACCCTGAGGACTGAGCACCCAGCACCCCGAGCACTGAGCACCCAGCACCCTGAGCACTGAGCACCCTGAGTACTGAGCACTGAGCACCCTGAGTACTGAGCACTGAGCACCCTGAGTACTGAGCACGCAGCACCCTGAGTACTGAGCACCCAGCACCCCGAGCACTGAGTACCCAGCACCCTGAGCACTGAGCACCCAGCACCCTGAGCACTGAGCACCCAGCACGCTGAGCACTGAGCACCCAGCACCCTGAGCACTGAGCACCCAGCACCCTGAGTACTGAGCACTGTGCACCCAGTACCAAGAGCACTGAGCACCCAGCACCCTGAGTACTGAGCACTGAGCACCCAGCACCCCGAGCACTGAGCACCCAGCACTCTGAGCACTGAGCACCCAGCACCCGAGTACTGATCACCCAGCACCCTGAGTACTGAGCACCCAGCACCCTGAGTACTGAGCACCCAGCACACCGAGTACTGAACACCCAGCACCCTGAGCACTGAGCACCCAGCACCCTGAGCACTGAGCACCCAGCACCCCGAGCCCTGTGCACCCAGCACCCTGAGTACTGAGCACCCAGCACCCTGAGCACTGAGCACACAGCACCCTGAGCACTGAGCACCCAGCACAGTGAGCACTCAGCACCCAGCACCCTGAGCACTGAGCACCCAGCACCCTGAGTAGTGAGCACCCAACGTACTGAGCACCGAGCACCCCGAGCACTGAGCACCCAGCACCCCGAGCAGTGAGTACCCAGCACGCTGAGCACTGAGCACCCAGCACCCTGAGCACTGAGCACCCAGCACCCTGAGCACTGAGCACCCAGCACCCTGAGCACTGAGCACCCAGCACCCTGAGTACTGAGCACTGTGCACCCAGCACCAAGAGCACTGAGCACCCAGCACCCTGAGTACTGAGCACTGAGCACCCAGCACCCCAAGCACTGAGCACCCAGCACTCTGAGCACTGAGCACCCAGCACCCGAGTACTGATCACCCAGCACCCTGAGTACTGAGCACCCAGCACCCTGAGTACTGAGCACCCAGCTCCCCGAGTACTGAGCACCCAGCACCCTGAGCACTGAGCACCCAGCACCCTGAGCACTGACCACCCATCACCACGAGCACTGCGCACCCAGCACCCTGAGTACTGAGCACCAAGCACCCTGAGCACTGAGCACCCAGCACCCTGAGCACTGAGCACCCAGCACCCTGAGTAGTGAGCACCCAACGTACTGAGCACCGAGCACCCCGAGCTCTGAGCACCCAGCACCCTGAGTACTGAGCACCGAGCACCCCGAGCACTGAGCACCCAGCACACTGAGTACTGAGCTCCGAGCACCCCGAGCACTGAGCACCCAGCGCCCCGAGCACTGAGCACCCAGCACCCTGAGCACTGAGCACCCAGCACCCTGAGCAGTGAGTACCCAGCACCCTGAGCACTGCGCACCCAGCACCCTGAGCACTGAGCACCCAGCACCCTGAGCACTGAGCACCCAGCACCCTGAGCACTGAGCACCCAGCACCCTGAGCACTGAGCACCCAGCACCCTGATTAGTGAGCACCCAACGTACTGAGCACCGAGCCCCCCGAGTACTGAGCACCCAGCACCCCGAGCACTGAGCACCCAGCACCCCGAACACTGAGCACCTAGCACCCTGAGTGATGAGCACCCAGCACCCTGAGTACTGAGCACCCAGCACCCTGAGCACTGAGCACCCAGCACCCTGAGTACTGAGCACCCAACACCCCAAGCACTGAGCACCCTGAGTACTGAGCACCCAGCACCCCAAGCACTGAGCACCCTGAGTACTGAGCACCCAACACCCTGAGTACTGAGCACCCAGCACCCCAAGCACTGAGCACCCTGAGTACTGAGCACCCAGTACCCTGAGCACTGAACACACAGCACCCTGAGTACTGAGCACCCCGAGCACTGAGCACCCAGCATACTGAGTACTGAGCACCCAGCACCCTGAGTACTGAGCACCCAGCACCCTGAGCACTGAGCACCCAGCACCCTGAGTACTGAGCATCAAGCACGCCGAGCACTGAGCACCCAGCACCCTGAGTACTGAGCACTGAGCACCCAGGACCCCGAGCACTGAGCACCTAGCATACTGAGTACTGAGCACCCAGCACCCTGAGTACTGAGCACCCAGCACCCTGAGCACTGAGCACCCAGCACCTTGAGCACTGAGCACCGAGCACCCCGAGCACTGAGCACCCAGCACCCCGAGCACTGAGCACCCAGCACCCTGAGAACTGAGCACCCAGCACCCTGAGTACTGAGCACCCAGCACCCTGAGTACTGAGCACCCAGCACCCTGAGCACTGAGCACCCAGCACCCTGAGCACTGAGCACCCAGAACCCTGAGTACTGAGCACCCAGCACCCCGAGTACTAAGCACCGAGCACCCTGAGCACTGAGCACCCAGCACCCTGAGCACTGAGCACCCAGCACCCTGAGCACTGAGGACCGAGCACCCTGAGCACTGAGCACCCAGCGCCCCGAGCACTGAGCACCCAGAAACCTGAGCACTGAGCACCCTGCACCCTGAGCACTGAGCACCCAGCACCCCGAGCACTGAGCACCCAGCACCCCGAACACTGAGCACCTAGCACCCTGAGTAATGAGCATTAAGCACCCTGAGTACTGAGCACCCAGCACCCTGAGCACTGAGCACCCAGCACCCTGAGTACTGAGCACCCAACACCCCAAGCACTGAGCACCCTGAGTACTGAGCACCCAGCACCCCAAGCACTGAGCACCCTGAGTACTGAGCACCCAACAGCCTGAGTGCTGCGCACCCAGCACCCCAAGCACTGAGCACCCTGAGTACTGAGCACCCAGTACCCTGAGCACTGAACACACAGCACCCTGAGTACTGAGCACCCCGAGCACTGAGCACCCAGCATACTGAGTACTGAGCACCCAGCACCCTGAGTACTGAGCACCCAGCACCCTGAGCACTGAGCACCCAGCACCCTGAGTACTGAGCATCAAGCACCCCGAGCACTGAGCACCCTGAGTACTGAGCACCCAGTACCCTGAGCACTGAACAGACAGCACCCTGAGTAGTGAGCACCCCGAGTACTGAGCACCCAGCATACTGAGTACTGAGCACCCAGCACCCTGAGTACTGAGCACCCAGCACCCTGAGCACTGAGCACCCATTACCCTGAGTACTGAGCATCAAGCACCCCGAGCACTGATCACCCAGCACCCTGAGTACTGAGCACTGAGCACCCAGCACCCCGAGCACTGAGCACCCAGCACCCTGAGTACTGAGCACTGAGCACCCTGAGTACTGAGCACTGAGCACCCAGCACCCCGAGCACTGAGCACCCAGCACCCTGAGTACTGAGCACGCAGCACCCTGAGTACTGAGCACCCAGAACCCCGAGCACTGAGTACCCAGCACCCTGAGCACTGAGCACCCAGCACCCTGAGCACTGAGCACCCAGCACGCTGAGCACTGAGCACCCAGCACCCTGAGCACTGAGCACCCAGCACCCTGAGTACTGAGCACTGTGCACCCAGCACCAAGGGCACTGAGCACCCAGCACACTGAGTACTGAGCACTGAGCACCCAGCACCCCGATCACTGAGCACCCAGCACTCTGAGCACTGAGCACCCAGCACCCGAGTACTGATCACCCAGCACCCTGAGTACTGAGCACCCAGCACCCTGAGTACTGAGCACCCAGCACCCCGAGTACTGAGCACCCAGCACCCTGAGCACTGAGCACCCAGCACCCTGAGCACTGAGCACCCAGCACCCCGAGCCCTGTGCACCCAGCACCCTGAGTACTGAGCACCCAGCACTCTGAGCACTGAGCACCCAGCACCCTGAGCACTGAGCACCCAGCACCCTGAGCACTCAGCACCCATCACCCTGAGCACTGAGCACCCAGCACCCTGAGTAGTGAGCACCCAACGTACTGAGCACTGAGCACCCCGAGCACTGAGCACCCAGCACCCCGAGCACTGAGTACCCAGCACGCTGAGCACTGAGCACCCAGCACCCTGAGCACTGAGCACCCAGCACCCTGAGCACTGAGCACCCAGCACCCTGAGAACTGAGCACCCAGCACCCTGAGTACTGAGCACCCAGCACCCTGAGTACTGAGCACCCAGCACCCTGAGCACTGAGCACCCAGCACCCTGAGCACTGAGCACCCAGAACCCTGAGTACTGAGCACCCAGCACCCCGAGTACTAAGCACCGAGCACCCTGAGCACTGAGCACCCAGCACCCTGAGCACTGAGCACCCAGCACCCTGAGTACTGAGCACCCAGCACCCTGAGCACTGAGCACCGAGCACCCTGAGCACTGAGCACCCAGCGCCCCGAGCACTGAGCACCCAGAAACCTGAGCACTGAGCACCCAGCACCCTGAGCACTGAGCACCCAGCACCCCGAGCACTGAGCACCCAGCACCCCGAACACTGAGCACCTAGCACCCTGAGTAATGAGCATCCAGCACCCTGAGTACTGAGCACCCAGCACCCTGAGCACTGAGCACCCAGCACCCTGAGTACTGAGCACCCAACACCCCAAGCACTGAGCACCCTGAGTACTGAGCACCCAGCACCCCAAGCACTGAGCACCCTGAGTACTGAGCACCCAACAGCCTGAGTGCTGCACACCCAGCACCCCAAGCACTGAGCACCCTGAGTACTGAGCACCCAGTACCCTGAGCACTGAACACACAGCACCCTGAGTACTGAGCACCCCGAGCACTGAGCACCCAGCATACTGAGTACTGAGCACCCAGCACCCTGAGTACTGAGCACCCAGCACCCTGAGCACTGAGCACCCAGCACCCTGAGTACTGAGCATCAAGCACCCCGAGCACTGAGCACCCTGAGTACTGAGCACCCAGTACACTGAGCACTGAACACACAGCACCCTGAGTAGTGAGCACCCCGAGTACTGAGCACCCAGCATACTGAGTACTGAGCACCCAGCACCCTGAGTACTGAGCACCCAGCACCCTGAGCACTGAGCACCCAGCACCCTGAGTACTGAGCATCAAGCACCCCGAGCACTGATCACCCAGCACCCTGAGTACTGAGCACTGAGCACCCAGCACCCCGAGCACTGAGCACCCAGCACCCTGTGTACTGAGCACTGAGCACCCAGCACCCTGAGTACTGAGCATCAAGCACCCCGAGCACTGAGCACCCAGCACCCTGAGTACTGAGCACTGACCACCCAGCACCCCGAGCCCTGAGCACCCAGCACCCTGAGTACTGAGCACTGAGCACCCAGCACCCCGAGCACTGAGCAACCAGCACCCTGAGCACTGAGCACCCAGCACCCGAGTACTGAGCACCCAGCACCCTGAGTACTGAGCACCCAGCTCCCTGAGTACTGAGCACCCAGCACCCCGAGAACTGAGCACCCAGCACCCTGAGTACTGAGCACCCAGCACCCTGAGCACTGAGCACCCAGCACCCTGAGCACTGAGCACCCAGCACCCTGAGTACTGAGCACCCAGCACCCTGAGTACTAATCACCGAGCACCCTGAGCACTGAGCACCCAGCACCC
This sequence comes from Microtus oregoni, assembly GCF_018167655.1. NCBI lineage: Eukaryota > Metazoa > Chordata > Mammalia > Rodentia > Cricetidae > Microtus > Microtus oregoni. The sequence continues at coordinate 1,429,422 of NW_024543262.1, forward strand.
TGAGCACTGAGCACCCAGCACCCTGAGTACTGAGCACCCAGCACCCCGAGCACTGAGCACCCAGCACCCTGAGTACTGAGCACATAGCACCCTGAGCACTGAGCACCGAGCAGGCTGAGCACTGAGCACCCAGCAACCTGAGGACTGAGCACCCAGCACCCCGAGCACTGAGCACCCAGCACCCTGAGCACTGAGCACCCTGAGTACTGAGCACTGAGCACCCTGAGTACTGAGCACTGAGCACCCTGAGTACTGAGCACCCAGCACCCTGAGTACTGAGCACCCAGCACCCCGAGCACTGAGTACCCAGCACCCTGAGCACTGAGCACCCTGAGCACTGAGCACCCAGCACGCTGAGCACTGAGCACCCAGCACCCTGAGCACTGAGCTCCCAGCACCCTGAGTACTGAGCACTGTGCACCCAGCACCAAGAGCATTGAGCACCCAGCACCCTGAGTACTGAGCACTGAGCACCCAGCACCCCGAGCACTGAGCACCCAGCACTCTGAGCACTGAGCACCCAGCACCCGAGTACTGATCACCCAGCACCCTGAGTACTGAGCACCCAGCACCCTGAGTACTGAGCACCCAGCACCCCGAGTACTGAGCACCCAGCACCCTGAGCACTGAGCACCCAGCATACTGAGTACTGAGCACCCAGCACCCTGAGTACTGAGCACCCAGCACCCTGAGCACTGAGCACCCAGCACCCTGAGTACTGAGCATCAAGCACCCCGAGCACTGAGCACCCTGAGTACTGAGCACCCAGTACCCTGAGCACTGAACAGACAGCACCCTGAGTAGTGAGCACCCCGAGTACTGAGCACCCAGCATACTGAGTACTGAGCACCCAGCACCCTGAGTACTGAGCACCCAGCACCCTGAGCACTGAGCACCCATTACCCTGAGTACTGAGCATCAAGCACCCCGAGCACTGATCACCCAGCACCCTGAGTACTGAGCACTGAGCACCCAGCACCCCGAGCACTGAGCACCCAGCACCCTGAGTACTGAGCACTGAGCACCCTGAGTACTGAGCACTGAGCACCCAGCACCCCGAGCACTGAGCACCCAGCACCCTGAGTACTGAGCACGCAGCACCCTGAGTACTGAGCACCCAGAACCCCGAGCACTGAGTACCCAGCACCCTGAGCACTGAGCACCCATCACCACGAGCACTGCGCACCCAGCACCCTGAGTACTGAGCACCAAGCACCCTGAGCACTGAGCACCCAGCACCCTGAGCACTGAGCACCCAGCACCCTGAGTAGTGAGCACCCAACGTACTGAGCACCGAGCACCCCGAGCTCTGAGCACCCAGCACCCTGAGTACTGAGCACCGAGCACCCCGAGCACTGAGCACCCAGCACACTGAGTACTGAGCTCCGAGCACCCCGAGCACTGAGCACCCAGCGCCCCGAGCACTGAGCACCCAGCACCCTGAGCACTGAGCACCCAGCACCCTGAGCAGTGAGTACCCAGCACCCTGAGCACTGCGCACCCAGCACCCTGAGCACTGAGCACCCAGCACCCTGAGCACTGAGCACCCAGCACCCTGAGCACTGAGCACCCAGCACCCTGAGCACTGAGCACCCAGCACCCTGATTAGTGAGCACCCAACGTACTGAGCACCGAGCCCCCCGAGTACTGAGCACCCAGCACCCCGAGCACTGAGCACCCAGCACCCCGAACACTGAGCACCTAGCACCCTGAGTGATGAGCACCCAGCACCCTGAGTACTGAGCACCCAGCACCCTGAGCACTGAGCACCCAGCACCCTGAGTACTGAGCACCCAACACCCCAAGCACTGAGCACCCTGAGTACTGAGCACCCAGCACCCCAAGCACTGAGCACCCTGAGTACTGAGCACCCAACACCCTGAGTACTGAGCACCCAGCACCCCAAGCACTGAGCACCCTGAGTACTGAGCACCCAGTACCCTGAGCACTGAACACACAGCACCCTGAGTACTGAGCACCCCGAGCACTGAGCACCCAGCATACTGAGTACTGAGCACCCAGCACCCTGAGTACTGAGCACCCAGCACCCTGAGCACTGAGCACCCAGCACCCTGAGTACTGAGCATCAAGCACGCCGAGCACTGAGCACCCAGCACCCTGAGTACTGAGCACTGAGCACCCAGGACCCCGAGCACTGAGCACCTAGCATACTGAGTACTGAGCACCCAGCACCCTGAGTACTGAGCACCCAGCACCCTGAGCACTGAGCACCCAGCACCTTGAGCACTGAGCACCGAGCACCCCGAGCACTGAGCACCCAGCACCCCGAGCACTGAGCACCCAGCACCCTGAGAACTGAGCACCCAGCACCCTGAGTACTGAGCACCCAGCACCCTGAGTACTGAGCACCCAGCACCCTGAGCACTGAGCACCCAGCACCCTGAGCACTGAGCACCCAGAACCCTGAGTACTGAGCACCCAGCACCCCGAGTACTAAGCACCGAGCACCCTGAGCACTGAGCACCCAGCACCCTGAGCACTGAGCACCCAGCACCCTGAGCACTGAGGACCGAGCACCCTGAGCACTGAGCACCCAGCGCCCCGAGCACTGAGCACCCAGAAACCTGAGCACTGAGCACCCTGCACCCTGAGCACTGAGCACCCAGCACCCCGAGCACTGAGCACCCAGCACCCCGAACACTGAGCACCTAGCACCCTGAGTAATGAGCATTAAGCACCCTGAGTACTGAGCACCCAGCACCCTGAGCACTGAGCACCCAGCACCCTGAGTACTGAGCACCCAACACCCCAAGCACTGAGCACCCTGAGTACTGAGCACCCAGCACCCCAAGCACTGAGCACCCTGAGTACTGAGCACCCAACAGCCTGAGTGCTGCGCACCCAGCACCCCAAGCACTGAGCACCCTGAGTACTGAGCACCCAGTACCCTGAGCACTGAACACACAGCACCCTGAGTACTGAGCACCCCGAGCACTGAGCACCCAGCATACTGAGTACTGAGCACCCAGCACCCTGAGTACTGAGCACCCAGCACCCTGAGCACTGAGCACCCAGCACCCTGAGTACTGAGCATCAAGCACCCCGAGCACTGAGCACCCTGAGTACTGAGCACCCAGTACCCTGAGCACTGAACAGACAGCACCCTGAGTAGTGAGCACCCCGAGTACTGAGCACCCAGCATACTGAGTACTGAGCACCCAGCACCCTGAGTACTGAGCACCCAGCACCCTGAGCACTGAGCACCCATTACCCTGAGTACTGAGCATCAAGCACCCCGAGCACTGATCACCCAGCACCCTGAGTACTGAGCACTGAGCACCCAGCACCCCGAGCACTGAGCACCCAGCACCCTGAGTACTGAGCACTGAGCACCCTGAGTACTGAGCACTGAGCACCCAGCACCCCGAGCACTGAGCACCCAGCACCCTGAGTACTGAGCACGCAGCACCCTGAGTACTGAGCACCCAGAACCCCGAGCACTGAGTACCCAGCACCCTGAGCACTGAGCACCCAGCACCCTGAGCACTGAGCACCCAGCACGCTGAGCACTGAGCACCCAGCACCCTGAGCACTGAGCACCCAGCACCCTGAGTACTGAGCACTGTGCACCCAGCACCAAGGGCACTGAGCACCCAGCACACTGAGTACTGAGCACTGAGCACCCAGCACCCCGATCACTGAGCACCCAGCACTCTGAGCACTGAGCACCCAGCACCCGAGTACTGATCACCCAGCACCCTGAGTACTGAGCACCCAGCACCCTGAGTACTGAGCACCCAGCACCCCGAGTACTGAGCACCCAGCACCCTGAGCACTGAGCACCCAGCACCCTGAGCACTGAGCACCCAGCACCCCGAGCCCTGTGCACCCAGCACCCTGAGTACTGAGCACCCAGCACTCTGAGCACTGAGCACCCAGCACCCTGAGCACTGAGCACCCAGCACCCTGAGCACTCAGCACCCATCACCCTGAGCACTGAGCACCCAGCACCCTGAGTAGTGAGCACCCAACGTACTGAGCACTGAGCACCCCGAGCACTGAGCACCCAGCACCCCGAGCACTGAGTACCCAGCACGCTGAGCACTGAGCACCCAGCACCCTGAGCACTGAGCACCCAGCACCCTGAGCACTGAGCACCCAGCACCCTGAGAACTGAGCACCCAGCACCCTGAGTACTGAGCACCCAGCACCCTGAGTACTGAGCACCCAGCACCCTGAGCACTGAGCACCCAGCACCCTGAGCACTGAGCACCCAGAACCCTGAGTACTGAGCACCCAGCACCCCGAGTACTAAGCACCGAGCACCCTGAGCACTGAGCACCCAGCACCCTGAGCACTGAGCACCCAGCACCCTGAGTACTGAGCACCCAGCACCCTGAGCACTGAGCACCGAGCACCCTGAGCACTGAGCACCCAGCGCCCCGAGCACTGAGCACCCAGAAACCTGAGCACTGAGCACCCAGCACCCTGAGCACTGAGCACCCAGCACCCCGAGCACTGAGCACCCAGCACCCCGAACACTGAGCACCTAGCACCCTGAGTAATGAGCATCCAGCACCCTGAGTACTGAGCACCCAGCACCCTGAGCACTGAGCACCCAGCACCCTGAGTACTGAGCACCCAACACCCCAAGCACTGAGCACCCTGAGTACTGAGCACCCAGCACCCCAAGCACTGAGCACCCTGAGTACTGAGCACCCAACAGCCTGAGTGCTGCACACCCAGCACCCCAAGCACTGAGCACCCTGAGTACTGAGCACCCAGTACCCTGAGCACTGAACACACAGCACCCTGAGTACTGAGCACCCCGAGCACTGAGCACCCAGCATACTGAGTACTGAGCACCCAGCACCCTGAGTACTGAGCACCCAGCACCCTGAGCACTGAGCACCCAGCACCCTGAGTACTGAGCATCAAGCACCCCGAGCACTGAGCACCCTGAGTACTGAGCACCCAGTACACTGAGCACTGAACACACAGCACCCTGAGTAGTGAGCACCCCGAGTACTGAGCACCCAGCATACTGAGTACTGAGCACCCAGCACCCTGAGTACTGAGCACCCAGCACCCTGAGCACTGAGCACCCAGCACCCTGAGTACTGAGCATCAAGCACCCCGAGCACTGATCACCCAGCACCCTGAGTACTGAGCACTGAGCACCCAGCACCCCGAGCACTGAGCACCCAGCACCCTGTGTACTGAGCACTGAGCACCCAGCACCCTGAGTACTGAGCATCAAGCACCCCGAGCACTGAGCACCCAGCACCCTGAGTACTGAGCACTGACCACCCAGCACCCCGAGCCCTGAGCACCCAGCACCCTGAGTACTGAGCACTGAGCACCCAGCACCCCGAGCACTGAGCAACCAGCACCCTGAGCACTGAGCACCCAGCACCCGAGTACTGAGCACCCAGCACCCTGAGTACTGAGCACCCAGCTCCCTGAGTACTGAGCACCCAGCACCCCGAGAACTGAGCACCCAGCACCCTGAGTACTGAGCACCCAGCACCCTGAGCACTGAGCACCCAGCACCCTGAGCACTGAGCACCCAGCACCCTGAGTACTGAGCACCCAGCACCCTGAGTACTAATCACCGAGCACCCTGAGCACTGAGCACCCAGCACCCTGAGCACTGAGCACCCAGCACCCTGAGTACTGAGCACCCAGCACCCCGAGCACTGAGCACCCAGCACCCTGAGTACTGAGCACATAGCACCCTGAGCACTGAGCACCGAGCAGGCTGAGCACTGAGCACCCAGCAACCTGAGGACTGAGCACCCAGCACCCCGAGCACTGAGCACCCAGCACCCTGAGCACTGAGCACCCTGAGTACTGAGCACTGAGCACCCTGAGTACTGAGCACTGAGCACCCTGAGTACTGAGCACCCAGCACCCTGAGTACTGAGCACCCAGCACCCCGAGCACTGAGTACCCAGCACCCTGAGCACTGAGCACCCTGAGCACTGAGCACCCAGCACGCTGAGCACTGAGCACCCAGCACCCTGAGCACTGAGCTCCCAGCACCCTGAGTACTGAGCACTGTGCACCCAGCACCAAGAGCATTGAGCACCCAGCACCCTGAGTACTGAGCACTGAGCACCCAGCACCCCGAGCACTGAGCACCCAGCACTCTGAGCACTGAGCACCCAGCACCCGAGTACTGATCACCCAGCACCCTGAGTACTGAGCACCCAGCACCCTGAGTACTGAGCACCCAGCACCCCGAGTACTGAGCACCCAGCACCCTGAGCACTGAGCACCCAGCATACTGAGTACTGAGCACCCAGCACCCTGAGTACTGAGCACCCAGCACCCTGAGCACTGAGCACCCAGCACCCTGAGTACTGAGCATCAAGCACCCCGAGCACTGAGCACCCTGAGTACTGAGCACCCAGTACCCTGAGCACTGAACAGACAGCACCCTGAGTAGTGAGCACCCCGAGTACTGAGCACCCAGCATACTGAGTACTGAGCACCCAGCACCCTGAGTACTGAGCACCCAGCACCCTGAGCACTGAGCACCCATTACCCTGAGTACTGAGCATCAAGCACCCCGAGCACTGATCACCCAGCACCCTGAGTACTGAGCACTGAGCACCCAGCACCCCGAGCACTGAGCACCCAGCACCCTGAGTACTGAGCACTGAGCACCCTGAGTACTGAGCACTGAGCACCCAGCACCCCGAGCACTGAGCACCCAGCACCCTGAGTACTGAGCACGCAGCACCCTGAGTACTGAGCACCCAGAACCCCGAGCACTGAGTACCCAGCACCCTGAGCACTGAGCACCCAGCACCCTGAGCACTGAGCACCCAGCACGCTGAGCACTGAGCACCCAGCACCCTGAGCACTGAGCACCCAGCACCCTGAGTACTGAGCACTGTGCACCCAGCACCAAGGGCACTGAGCACCCAGCACACTGAGTACTGAGCACTGAGCACCCAGCACCCCGATCACTGAGCACCCAGCACTCTGAGCACTGAGCACCCAGCACCCGAGTACTGATCACCCAGCACCCTGAGTACTGAGCACCCAGCACCCTGAGTACTGAGCACCCAGCACCCCGAGTACTGAGCACCCAGCACCCTGAGCACTGAGCACCCAGCACCCTGAGCACTGAGCACCCAGCACCCCGAGCCCTGTGCACCCAGCACCCTGAGTACTGAGCACCCAGCACTCTGAGCACTGAGCACCCAGCACCCTGAGCACTGAGCACCCAGCACCCTGAGCACTCAGCACCCATCACCCTGAGCACTGAGCACCCAGCACCCTGAGTAGTGAGCACCCAACGTACTGAGCACTGAGCACCCCGAGCACTGAGCACCCAGCACCCCGAGCACTGAGTACCCAGCACGCTGAGCACTGAGCACCCAGCACCCTGAGCACTGACCACCCAGCACCCTGAGCACTGAGCACCCAGCACCCTGAGAACTGAGCACCCAGCACCCTGAGTACTGAGCACCCAGCACCCTGAGTACTGAGCACCCAGCACCCTGAGCACTGAGCACCCAGCACCCTGAGCACTGAGCACCCAGAACCCTGAGTACTGAGCACCCAGCACCCCGAGTACTAAGCACCGAGCACCCTGAGCACTGAGCACCCAGCACCCTGAGCACTGAGCACCCAGCACCCTGAGTACTGAGCACCCAGCACCCTGAGCACTGAGCACCGAGCACCCTGAGCACTGAGCACCCAGCGCCCCGAGCACTGAGCACCCAGAAACCTGAGCACTGAGCACCCAGCACCCTGAGCACTGAGCACCCAGCACCCCGAGCACTGAGCACCCAGCACCCCGAACACTGAGCACCTAGCACCCTGAGTAATGAGCATCCAGCACCCTGAGTACTGAGCACCCAGCACCCTGAGCACTGAGCACCCAGCACCCTGAGTACTGAGCACCCAACACCCCAAGCACTGAGCACCCTGAGTACTGAGCACCCAGCACCCCAAGCACTGAGCACCCTGAGTACTGAGCACCCAACAGCCTGAGTGCTGCACACCCAGCACCCCAAGCACTGAGCACCCTGAGTACTGAGCACCCAGTACCCTGAGCACTGAACACACAGCACCCTGAGTACTGAGCACCCCGAGCACTGAGCACCCAGCATACTGAGTACTGAGCACCCAGCACCCTGAGTACTGAGCACCCAGCACCCTGAGCACTGAACACACAGCACCCTGAGTAGTGAGCACCCCGAGTACTGAGCACCCAGCATACTGAGTACTGAGCACCCAGCACCCTGAGTACTGAGCACCCAGCACCCTGAGCACTGAGCACCCAGCACCCTGAGTACTGAGCATCAAGCACCCCGAGCACTGATCACCCAGCACCCTGAGTACTGAGCACTGAGCACCCAGCACCCCGAGCACTGAGCACCCAGCACCCTGTGTACTGAGCACTGAGCACCCAGCACCCTGAGTACTGAGCATCAAGCACCCCGAGCACTGAGCACCCTGAGTACTGAGCACCCAGTACACTGAGCACTGAACACACAGCACCCTGAGTAGTGAGCACCCCGAGTACTGAGCACCCAGCATACTGAGTACTGAGCACCCAGCACCCTGAGTACTGAGCACCCAGCACCCTGAGCACTGAGCACCCAGCACCCTGAGTACTGAGCATCAAGCACCCCGAGCACTGATCACCCAGCACCCTGAGTACTGAGCACTGAGCACCCAGCACCCCGAGCACTGAGCACCCAGCACCCTGTGTACTGAGCACTGAGCACCCAGCACCCTGAGTACTGAGCATCAAGCACCCCGAGCACTGAGCACCCAGCACCCTGAGTACTGAGCACTGACCACCCAGCACCCCGAGCCCTGAGCACCCAGCACCCTGAGTACTGAGCACTGAGCACCCAGCACCCCGAGCACTGAGCAACCAGCACCCTGAGCACTGAGCACCCAGCACCCGAGTACTGAGCACCCAGCACCCTGAGTACTGAGCACCCAGCTCCCTGAGTACTGAGCACCCAGCACCCCGAGAACTGAGCACCCAGCACCCTGAGTACTGAGCACCCAGCACCCTGAGCACTGAGCACCCAGCACCCTGAGCACTGAGCACCCAGCACCCTGAGTACTGAGCACCCAGCACCCTGAGTACTAATCACCGAGCACCCTGAGCACTGAGCACCCAGCACCCTGAGCACTGAGCACCCAGCACCCTGAGTACTGAGCACCCAGCACCCCGAGCACTGAGCACCCAGCACCCTGAGTACTGAGCACATAGCACCCTGAGCACTGAGCACCGAGCAGGCTGAGCACTGAGCACCCAGCAACCTGAGGACTGAGCACCCAGCACCCCGAGCACTGAGCACCCAGCACCCTGAGCACTGAGCACCCTGAGTACTGAGCACTGAGCACCCTGAGTACTGAGCACTGAGCACCCTGAGTACTGAGCACCCAGCACCCTGAGTACTGAGCACCCAGCACCCCGAGCACTGAGTACCCAGCACCCTGAGCACTGAGCACCCTGAGCACTGAGCACCCAGCACGCTGAGCACTGAGCACCCAGCACCCTGAGCACTGAGCACCCAGCACCCTGAGTACTGAGCACTGTGCACCCAGCACCAAGAGCATTGAGCACCCAGCACCCTGAGTACTGAGCACTGAGCACCCAGCACCCCGAGCACTGAGCACCCAGCACTCTGAGCACTGAGCACCCAGCACCCGAGTACTGATCACCCAGCACCCTGAGTACTGAGCACCCAGCACCCTGAGTACTGAGCACCCAGCACCCCGAGTACTGAGCACCCAGCACCCTGAGCACTGAGCACCCAGCACCCTGAGCACTGAGCACCCAGCACCCCGAGCACTGTGCACCCAGCACCCTGAGTACTGAGCACCCAGCACCCTGAGCACTGAGCACCCAGCACCCTGAGCACTCAGCACCCAGCACCCTGAGCACTGAGCACCCAGCACCCTGAGTAGTGAGCACCCAACTTACTGAGCACCGACCACCCCGAGCACTGAGCACCCAGCACCCCGAGTACTGAGCACCGAGCACCCCGAGCACTGAGCACCCAGCACACTGAGTACTGAGCTCCGAGCACCCCGAGCACTGAGTACAAAGCGCCCCGAGCACTGAGCACCCAGAACCCTGGGCACTGAGCACCCAGCACCCTGAGCACTGAGCACCCAGCACCCCGAGCACTGAGCACCCAGCACCCCGAGCACTGAGCACTGAGCACCCTGAGAACTGAGCACCCAGCACCCTGAGCAATGAGCACCCAGCACCCCGAGCACAGAGCACCCAGCACCCAGAGCACTGAGCACTGAGCACCCTGAGTACTGAGCACCCAGCACCCCGAGCACTGAGCACCGAGCACCCTGAGCACTGAGCAGCCAGCACCCTGAGTACTAAGCACCCAGCATCCTGAGTACTAAGCACCCAGCAACCTGAGTACTGAGCACACAGCACCCTGAGTACTGAGCACCCAGCACCCTGAGTACTGAGCACCCAGCGTACTGAGCACCAAGCACCCCGAGCACTGAGCACCCAGCACCCTGAGTACTGAGCACCCAGCACCCTGAGCACTGAGCACCCAGCACCCTGAGTACTGAGCACCGAGCACCCTGAGTACTGAGCACCCAGCACCCTGAGTACTGAGTACCCAGAAACCTGAGTACTGAGCACCCAGCGTACTGAGCACCGAGCACCCAGCACCCTGAGTACTGAGCACCCAGCACCCTGAGCACTGAGCACACAGCACCCTGAGTACTGAGCACTGAGCACCCGGAGTACTGAGCACCGAAAACCCTGAGTACTGAGCACCCAGCACCCTGAGCACTGAGCAACCAGCACCCTGAGCACTGAGCACCCAGCACCCTGAGCACTGAGCACCCTTAGTACTGAGCACTGAGCACCCTGAGTACTGAGCACTGAGCACCCTGAGTACTGAGCACCCAGCACCCTGAGTACTGAGCACCCAGCACCCTGAGCAATGATCACCTTGAGTACTGAGCACCCAGCACCTTGAGCACTGAGCACCCAGCACCCCGAGCACTGAGCACCCAGCACCCGGAGTACTGAGCACCCAGCACCCTGAGTACTAAGCACCGAGCACCCTGAGTACTGAGCACACAGCACCCTGAGCACTGAACACACAGCACCCTGAGTACTGAGCACCCCGAGCACTGAGCACCCAGCACCCTCAGTACTGAGCACCGAGCACCCCGAGCACTGAGCACCCAGCACAGCGAGCAATGAGCACCCAGCACCCTGAGTACTGAGCACCCAGCACCCTGAGTACTGAGCACTGAGCACCCAGCACCCGGAGTACTGAGCACCCAGCACCCTGAGTACTAAGCACCGAGCACCCTGAGTACTGAGAACCCAGCACCCTGAGCACTGAGCACCCAGCACCCTGAGCACTGAGCACCCAGCACCCTGAGCACTGAGCACCCAGCAACCTGAGTACTGAGCACTGAGCACCCAGCACCCCGAGCACTGAGCCCCCAGCACCCTGAGTACTGAGCACTGAGAACCCAGCACCCCAAGCACTGAGCACCCAGCACCCTGAGCACTGAGCACCCAGCACCCGAGTAGTGAGCACCCAGCACCCTGAGTACTAAGCACACAGCTCCCTGAGTACTGAGCACCCAGCACCCCGAGAACTGAGCACCCAGCACCCTGAGTACTGAGCACCCAGCACCCTGAGCACTGAGCACCCAGCACCCTGAGCACTGAGCACCCAGCACCCTGAGTACTGAGCACCCAGCACCCTGAGTACTAAGCACCGAGCACCCTGAGCACTGAGCACCCAGCACCCTGAGCACTGAGCACCCAGCACCCTGAGTACTGAGCACCCAGCACCCCGAGCACTGAGCACCCAGCACCCTGAGTACTGAGCACCCAGCACCCTGAGCACTGAGCACCGAGCACCCTGAGCACTGAGCACCCAGCACCCTGAGGACTGAGCACCCAGCAACCAGAGCACTGAGCACCCAGCACCCTGAGCACTGAGCACCCTGAGTACTGAGCACTGAGCACCCTGAGTACTGAGCACTGAGCACCCTGAGTACTGAGCACCCAGCACCCTGAGTACTGAGCACCCAGCACCCCGAGCACTGAGTACCCAGCACCCTGAGCACTGAGCACCCAGCACCCTGAGCACTGAGCACCCAGCACCCTGAGCACTGAGCACCCAGCACACTGAGCACTGAGCACCCAGCACCCTGAGTACTGAGCACTGTGCACCCAGCACCAAGAGCACTGAGCACCCAGCACCCTGAATACTGAGCACTGAGCACCCAGCACCCCGAGCACTGAGCACCCAGCACTCTGAGCACTGAGCACCCAGCACCCGAGTACTGATCACCCAGCACCCTGAGTACTGAGCACCCAGCACCCTGAGTACTGAGCACCCAGCACCCCGAGTACTGAGCACCCAGCACCCTGAGCACTGAGCACCCAGCACCCTGAGCACTGAGCACCCAGCACCCCGAGCACTGTGCACCCAGCACCCTGAGTACTGAGCACCCAGCACCCTGAGCACTGATCACCCAGCACCCTGAGCACTCAGCACCCAGCACCCTGAGCACTGAGCACCCAGCACCCTGAGTAGTGAGCACCCAACGTACTGAGCACCGAGCACCCCGAGCACTGAGCACCCAGCACCCCGAGTACTGAGCACCGAGCACCCCGAGCACTGAGCACCCAGCACACTGAGTACTGAGCTCCGAGCACCCCGAGCACTGAGTACCCAGCGCCCCGAGCACTGAGCACCCAGAACCCTGGGCACTGAGCACCCAGCACCCTGAGCACTGAGCACCCAGCACCCCGAGCACTGAGCACCCAGCACCCCGAGCACTGAGCACTGAGCACCCTGAGAACTGAGCACCCAGCACCCTGAGCAATGAGCACCCAGCACCCCGAGCACAGAGCACCAAGCACCCAGAGCACTGAGCACTGAGCACCCTGAGTACTGAGCACCCAGCACCCCGAGCACTGAGCACCGAGCACCCTGAGCACTGAGCAGCCAGCACCCTGAGTACTAAGCACCCAGCACCCTGAGTACTAAGCACCCAGCACCCTGAGTACTCAGCACACAGCACCCTGAGTACTGAGCACCCAGCACCCTGAGTACTGAGCACCCAGCGTACTGAGCACCGAGCACCCCGAGCACTGAGCACCCAGCACCCTGAGTACTGAGCACCCAGCACCCTGAGCACTGAGCACCCAGCACCCTGAGTACTGAGCACCGAGCACCCTGAGTACTGAGCACCCAGCACCCTGAGTACTGAGTACAGAGAAACCTGAGTACTGAGCACCCAGCGTACTGAGCACCGAGCACCCAGCACCCTGAGTACTGAGCACCCAGCACCCTGAGCACTGAGCACCCAGCACCCTGAGTACTGAGCACTGAGCACCCGGAGTACTGAGCACCGAAAACCCTGAGTACTGAGCACCCAGCACCCTGAGCACTGAGCAACCAGCACCCTGAGCACTGAGCACCCAGCACCCTGAGCAATGAGCACCCTTAGTACTGAGCACTGAGCACCCTGAGTACTGAGCACTGAGCACCCTGAGTACTGAGCACCCAGCACCCTGAGTACTGAGAACCCAGCACCCTGAGCAATGATCACCCTGAGTACTGAGCACCCAGCACCTTGAGCACTGAGCACTGAGCACCCCGAGCACTGAGCACCCAGCACCCGGAGTACTGAGCACCCAGCACCCTGAGTACTAAGCACCGAGCACCCTGAGTACTGAGCACCCAGCACCCTGAGCACTGAACACACAGCACCCTGAGTACTGAGCACCCCGAGCACTGAGCACCCAGCACCCTGCGTACTGAGCACCGAGCACCCCGAGCACTGAGCACCCAGCACCCCGAGCAATGAGCACCCAGCACCCTGAGTACTGAGCACCCAGCACCCTGAGTACTGAGCACTGAGCACCCAGCACCCGGAGTACTGAGCACCCAGCACCCTGAGTACTAAGCACCGAGCACCCTGAGTACTGAGCACCCAGCACCCTGAGCACTGAGCACCCAGCACCCTGAGCACTGAGCACCCAGCACCCTGAGCACTGAGCACCCAGCACCCTGAGTACTGAGCACTGAGCACCCAGCACCCCGAGCACTGAGCCCCCAGCACCCTGAGTACTGAGCACTGAGCACCCAGCACCCCAAGCACTGAGCACCCAGCACCCTGAGCACTGAGCACCCAGCACCCGAGTACTGAGCACCCAGCACCCTGAGTACTAAGCACACAGCTCCCTGAGTACTGAGCACCCAGCACCCCGAGAACTGAGCACCCAGCACCCTGAGTACTGAGCACCCAGCACCCTGAGCACTGAGCACCCAGCACCCTGAGCCCTGAGCACCCAGCACCCTGAGTACTGAGCACCCAGCACCCTGAGTACTAAGCACCGAGCACCCTGAGCACTGAGCACCCAGCACCCTGAGCACTGAGCACCCAGCACCCTGAGTACTGAGCACCCAGCACCCCGAGCACTGAGCACCCAGCACCCTGAGTACTGAGCACCCAGCACCCTGAGCACTGAGCACCGAGCACCCTGAGCACTGAGCAACCAGCACCCTGAGGACTGAGCACCCAGCACCCCGAGCACTGAGCACCCAGCACCCTGAGCACTGAGCACCCTGAGTACTGAGCACTGAGCACCCTGAGTACTGAGCACTGAGCACCCTGAGTACTGAGCACCCAGCACCCTGAGTACTGAGCACCCAGCACCCCGAGCACTGAGTACCCAGCACCCTGAGCACTGAGCACCCAGCACCCTGAGCACTGAGCACCCAGCACCCTGAGCACTGAGCACCCAGCACACTGAGCACTGAGCACCCAGCACCCTGAGTACTGAGCACTGTGCACCCAGCACCAAGAGCACTGAGCACCCAGCACCCTGAGTACTGAGCACTGAGCACCCAGCACCCCAAGCACTGAGCACCCAGCACTCTGAGCACTGAGCACCCAGCACCCGAGTACTGATCACCCAGCACCCTGAGTACTGAGCACCCAGCACCCTGAGTACTGAGCACCCAGCACCCCGAGTACTGAGCACCCAGCACCCTGAGCACTGAGCACCCAGCAGCCTGAGCACTGAGCACCCAGCACCCCGAGCACTGCGCACCCAGCACCCTGAGTACTGAGCACCCAGCACCCTGAGCACTGAGCACCCAGCACCCTGAGCACTCAGCACCCAGCACCCTGAGCACTGAGCACCCAGCACACTGAGTAGTGAGCACCCAACGTACTGAGCACCGAGCACCCCGAGCACTGAGCACCCAGCACCCTGAGTACTGAGCACCGAGCACAACGAGCACTGAGCACCCAGCACACTGAGTACTGAGCTCCGAGCACCCCGAGCACTGAGTACCCAGCTCCCCGAGCACTGAGCACCCAGAACCCTGAGCACTGAGCACCCAGCACCCTGAGCACTGAGCACCCAGCACCCCTAGCACTGAGCACCCAGCACCCCGAGCACTGAGCACTGAGCACCCTGAGTACTGAGCACCCAGCACCCTGAGCAATGAGCACCCAGCACCCCGAGCACAGAGCACCCAGCACCCATAGCACTGAGCACTGACCACCCTGAGTACTGAGCACCCAGCACCCCGAGCACTGAGCACCGAGCACCCTGAGCACTGAGCAGCCAGCACCCTGAGTACTAAGCACCCAGCACCCTGAGTACTAAGCACCCAGCACCCTGAGTACTGAGCACACAGCACCCTGAGTACTGAGCATCCAGCACCCTGAGTACTGAGCACCCAGCGTACTGAGCACTGAGCACCCCGAGCACTGAGCACCCAGCACCCTGAGTACTGAGCACCCAGCACCCTGAGCACTGAGCACCCAGCACCCTGAGCACTGAGCACCCAGCACCCTGAGTACTGAGCACCCAGCACCCCGAGCACTGAGCACCCAGCACCCTGAGCACTGAGCACCCAGCACCCTGAGCACTGAGCACCCAGCACCCTGAGCACTGAGCACACAGCACCCTGAGCACTGAGCACCCAGCACCCTGAGTACTGAGCACTGTGCACCCAGCACCAAGAGCACTGAGCTCCCAGCACCCTGAGTACTGAGCACTGAGCACCCAGCACCCCAAGCACTGAGCACCCAGCACTCTGAGCACTGAGCACCCAGCACCCGAGTACTGAGCACCCAGCACCCTGAGTACTGAGCACCCAGCACCCTGAGTACTGAGCACCCAGCACTCCGAGCACTGAGCACCCGGAGTACTGAGCACCGAAAACCCTGAGTACTGAGCACCCAGCACCCTGAGCACTGAGCAACCAGCACCCTGAGCACTGAGCACCCAGCACCATGAGCACTAAGCACCCAGCACCCTGAGTACTGATCACCGAGGACCCCGAACACTGAGCACCCAGCACCCTGAGCACTGAGCACCCTTAGTACTGAGCACTGAGCACCCTGAGTACTGAGCACCCCGCACCCTGAGCAATGATCACCCTGAGTACTGAGCACCCAGCACCTTGAGCACTGAGCACTGAGCACCCCGAGCACTGAGCACCCAGCACCCGGAGTACTGAGCACCCAGCACCCTGAGTACTAAGCACCGAGCACCCTGAGTACTGAGCACCCAGCACCCTGAGAACTGAACACACAGCACCCTGAGTACTGAGCACCCCGAGCACTGAGCACCCAGCACCCTGAGTACTGAGCACCGAGCACCCCGAGTACTGAGCACCCAGCACCCCGAGCACTGAGCACCCAGCACCCTGAGTACTGAGCACCCAGCACCCTGAGTACTGAGCACTGAGCACCCAGCACCCGGAGTACTGAGCACCCAGCACCCTGAGTACTAAGCACCGAGCACCCTGAGTACTGAGCACCCAGCACCCTGAGCACTGAGCACCCAGCACCCTGAGCACTGAGCACCCAGCACCCTGAGCACTGAGCACCCAGCACCCTGAGTACTGAGCACTGAGCACCCAGCACCCCAAGCACTGAGCCCCCAGCACCCTGAGTACTGAGCACTGAGCACCCAGCACCCCAAGCACTGAGCACCCAGCACCCTGAGCACTGAGCACCCAGCACCCGAGTACTGATCACCCAGCACCCTGAGTACTGAGCACCCAGCACCCTGAGTACTGAGCACACAGCACCCCGAGTACTGAGGACCCAGCACCCTGAGCACTGAGCACCCAGCACCCTGAGCACTGAGCACCCAGCACCCCGAGCACTGCGCACCCAGCACCCTGAGTACTGAGCACCCAGCACCCTGAGCACTGAGCACCCAGCACCCTGAGCACTCAGCACCCAGCACCCTGAGCACTGAGCACCCAGCACCCTGAGTAGTGAGCACCCAACGTACTGAGCACCGAGCACCCCGAGCACTGAGCACCCAGCACCCTGAGTACTGAGCACCGAGCACCCCGAGCACTGAGCACCCAGCGCCCCGAGCACTGAGCACCCAGAACCCTGAGCACTGAGCACCCAGCACCCTGAGCACTGAGCACCCAGCACCCCGAGCACTGAGCACCCAGCACCCCGAGCACTGAGCACTGAGCACCCTGAGTACTGAGCACCCAGCACCCTGAGAAATGAGCACCCAGCACTCCGAGCACAGAGCACCCAGCACCCAGAGCACTGAGCACTGACCACCCTGAGTACTGAGCACCCAGCACCCCGAGCACTGAGCACCCAGCACCCTGAGTACTGAGCACCCAGCACCCTGAGCACTGAGCACCGAGCACCCTGAGCACTGAGCAACCAGCACCCTGAGGACTGAGCACCCAGCACCCCGAGCACTGAGCACCCAGCACCCTGAGCACTGAGCACCCTGAGTACTGAGCACTGAGCACCCTGAGTACTGAGCACTGAGCACCCTGAGTACTGAGCACCCAGCACCCTGAGTACTGAGCACCCAGCACCCCGAGCACTGAGTACCCAGCACCCTGAGCACTGAGCACCCAGCACCCTGAGCACTGAGCACCCAGCACCCTGAGCACTGAGCACCCAGCACACTGAGCACTGAGCACCCAGCACCCTGAGTACTGAGCACTGTGCACCCAGCACCAAGAGCACTGAGCACCCAGCACCCTGAGTACTGAGCACTGAGCACCCAGCACCCCAAGCACTGAGCACCCAGCACTCTGAGCACTGAGCACCCAGCACCCGAGTACTGATCACCCAGCACCCTGAGTACTGAGCACCCAGCACCCTGAGTACTGAGCACCCAGCACCCCGAGTACTGAGCACCCAGCACCCTGAGCACTGAGCACCCAGCACCCTGAGTACTGAGCACCGAGCACAACGAGCACTGAGCACCCAGCACACTGAGTACTGAGCTCCGAGCACCCCGAGCACTGAGTACCCAGCGCCCCGAGCACTGAGCACCCAGAACCCTGAGCACTGAGCACCCAGCACCCTGAGCACTGAGCACCCAGCACCCCTAGCACTGAGCACCCAGCACCCCGAGCACTGAGCACTGAGCACCCTGAGTACTGAGCACACAGCACCCTGAGCAATGAGCACCCAGCACCCCGATCACAGAGCACCCAGCACCCATAGCACTGAGCACTGACCACCCTGAGTACTGAGCACCCAGCACCCCAAGCACTGAGCACCCTGAGTACTGAGCACCCAGCACACTGAGTACTGAGCACCCAGCACCCTGAGTACTGAGCACCCAGCGTACTGAGCACTGAGCACCCCGAGCACTGAGCACCCAGCACCCTGAGTACTGAGCACTTGCACCCTGAGCACTGAGCACCCAGCACCCTGAGCACTGAGCACCCAGCACCCTGAGTACTGAGCACCCAGGACCCCGAGCACTGAGTACCCAGCACCCTGAGCACTGAGCACCCAGCACCCTGAGCACTGAGCACCCAGCACCCTGAGCACTGAGCACCCAGCACCCTGAGCACTGAGCACCCAGCACCCTGAGTACTGAGCACTGTGCACCCAGCACCAAGAGCACTGAGCTCCCAGCACCCTGAGTACTGAGCACTGAGCACCCAGCACCCCAAGCACTGAGCACCCAGCACTCTGAGCACTGAGCACCCAGCACCCGAGTACTGAGCACCCAGCACCCTGAGTACTGAGCACCCAGCACCCTGAGTACTGAGCACCCAGCACTCCGAGCACTGAGCACCCGGAGTACTGAGCACCGAAAACCCTGAGTACTGAGCACCCAGCACCCTGAGCACTGAGCAACCAGCACCCTGAGCACTGAGCACCCAGCACCATGAGCACTGAGCACCCAGCACCCTGAGTACTGATCACCGAGCACCCCGAACACTGAGCACCCAGCACCCTGAGCACTGAGCACCCTTAGTACTGAGCACTGAGCACCCTGAGTACTGAGCACCCCGCACCCTGAGCAATGATCACCCTGAGTACTGAGCACCCAGCACCTTGAGCACTGAGCACTGAGCACCCCGAGCACTGAGCACCCAGCACCCGGAGTACTGAGCACCCAGCACCCTGAGTACTAAGCACCGAGCACCCTGAGTACTGAGCACCCAGCACCCTGAGAACTGAACACACAGCACCCTGAGTACTGAGCACCCCGAGCACTGAGCACCCAGCACCCTGAGTACTGAGCACCGAGCACCCCGAGTACTGAGCACCCAGCACCCCGAGCACTGAGCACCCAGCACCCTGAGCACTGAGCACCCAGCACCCCGAGCACTGAGCACCCAGCACCCCGAACACTGAGCACCTAGCACCCTGAGTAATGAGCATCCAGCACCCTGAGTACTGAGCACCCAGCACCCTGAGCACTGAGCACCCAGCACCGAGAGTACTGAGCACCCAACACCCCAAGCACTGAGCACCCTGAGTACTGAGCACCCAGCACCCCAAGCACTGAGCACCCTGAGTACTGAGCACCCAACAGCCTGAGTGCTGCGCACCCAGCACCCCAAGCACTGAGCACCCTGAGTACTGAGCACCCAGTACCCTGAGCACTGAACACACAGCACCCTGAGTACTGAGCACCCCGAGCACTGAGCACCCAGCATACTGAGTACTGAGCACCCAGCACCCTGAGTACTGAGCACCCAGCACCCTGAGCACTGAGCACCCAGCACCCTGAGTACTGAGCATCAAGCACCCCGAGCACTGAGCACCCTGAGTACTGAGCACCCAGTACACTGAGCACTGAACACACAGCACCCTGAGTAGTGAGCACCCCGAGTACTGAGCACCCAGCATACTGAGTACTGAGCACCCAGCACCCTGAGTACTGAGCACCCAGCACCCTGAGCACTGAGCACCCAGCACCCTGAGTACTGAGCATCAAGCACCCCGAGCACTGATCACCCAGCACCCTGAGTACTGAGCACTGAGCACCCAGCACCCCGAGCACTGAGCACCCAGCACCCTGTGTACTGAGCACTGAGCACCCAGCACCCTGAGTACTGAGCATCAAGCACCCCGAGCACTGAGCACCCAGCACCCTGAGTACTGAGCACTGACCACCCAGCACCCCGAGCCCTGAGCACCCAGCACCCTGAGTACTGAGCACTGAGCACCCAGCACCCCGAGCACTGAGCAACCAGCACCCTGAGCACTGAGCACCCAGCACCCGAGTACTGAGCACCCAGCACCCTGAGTACTGAGCACCCAGCTCCCTGAGTACTGAGCACCCAGCACCCCGAGAACTGAGCACCCAGCACCCTGAGTACTGAGCACCCAGCACCCTGAGCACTGAGCACCCAGCACCCTGAGCACTGAGCACCCAGCACCCTGAGTACTGAGCACCCAGCACCCTGAGTACTAATCACCGAGCACCCTGAGCACTGAGCACCCAGCACCCTGAGCACTGAGCACCCAGCACCCTGAGTACTGAGCACCCAGCACGCCGAGCACTGAGCACCCAGCACCCTGAGTACTGAGCACATAGCACCCTGAGCACTGAGCACCGAGCAGGCTGAGCACTGAGCACCCAGCAACCTGAGGACTGAGCACCCAGCACCCCGAGCACTGAGCACCCAGCACCCTGAGCACTGAGCACCCTGAGTACTGAGCACTGAGCACCCTGAGTACTGAGCACTGAGCACCCTGAGTACTGAGCACCCAGCACCCTGAGTACTGAGCACCCAGCACCCCGAGCACTGAGTACCCAGCACCCTGAGCACTGAGCACCCTGAGCACTGAGCACCCAGCACGCTGAGCACTGAGCACCCAGCACCCTGAGCACTGAGCACCCAGCACCCTGAGTACTGAGCACTGTGCACCCAGCACCAAGAGCATTGAGCACCCAGCACCCTGAGTACTGAGCACTGAGCACCCAGCACCCCGAGCACTGATCACCCAGCACTCTGAGCACTGAGCACCCAGCACCCGAGTACTGATCACCCAGCACCCTGAGTACTGAGCACCCAGCACCCTGAGTACTGAGCACCCAGCACCCCGAGTACTGAGCATCCAGCACCCTGAGCACTGAGCACCCAGCACCCTGAGCACTGAGCACCCAGCACCCCGAGCACTGTGCACCCAGCACCCTGAGTACTGAGCACCCAGCACCCTGAGCACTGAGCACCCAGCACCCTGAGCACTCAGCACCCAGCACCCTGAGCACTGAGCACCCAGCACCCTGAGTAGTGAGCACCCAACTTACTGAGCACCGAGCACCCCGAGCACTGAGCACCCAGCACCCCGAGTACTGAGCACCGAGCACCCCGAGCACTGAGCACCCAGCACACTGAGTACTGAGCTCCGAGCACCCCGAGCACTGAGTACAAAGCGCCCCGAGCACTGAGCACCCAGAACCCTGGGCACTGAGCACCCAGCACCCTGAGCACTGAGCACCCAGCACCCCGAGCACTGAGCACCCAGCACCCCGAGCACTGAGCACCCTGAGTACTGAGCACCCAGTACCCTGAGCACTGAACACACAGCACCCTGAGTACTGAGCACCCCGAGCACTGAGCACCCAGCATACTGAGTACTGAGCACCCAGCACCCTGAGTACTGAGCACCCAGCACCCTGAGCACTGAGCACCCAGCACCCTGAGTACTGAGCATCAAGCACCCCGAGCACTGAGCACCCTGAGTACTGAGCACCCAGTACACTGAGCACTGAACACACAGCACCCTGAGTAGTGAGCACCCCGAGTACTGAGCACCCAGCATACTGAGTACTGAGCACCCAGCACCCTGAGTACTGAGCACCCAGCACCCTGAGCACTGAGCACCCAGCACCCTGAGTACTGAGCATCAAGCACCCCGAGCACTGATCACCCAGCACCCTGAGTACTGAGCACTGAGCACCCAGCACACCGAGCACTGAGCACCCAGCACCCTGTGTACTGAGCACTGAGCACCCAGCACCCTGAGTACTGAGCATCAAGCACCCCGAGCACTGAGCACCCAGCACCCTGAGTACTGAGCACTGACCACCCAGCACCCCGAGCCCTGAGCACCCAGCACCCTGAGTACTGAGCACTGAGCACCCAGCACCCCGAGCACTGAGCAACCAGCACCCTGAGCACTGAGCACCCAGCACCCGAGTACTGAGCACCCAGCACCCTGAGTACTGAGCACCCAGCTCCCTGAGTACTGAGCACCCAGCACCCCGAGAACTGAGCACCCAGCACCCTGAGTACTGAGCACCCAGCACCCTGAGCACTGAGCACCCAGCACCCTGAGCACTGAGCACCCAGCACCCTGAGTACTGAGCACCCAGCACCCTGAGTACTAATCACCGAGCACCCTGAGCACTGAGCACCCAGCACCCTGAGCACTGAGCACCCAGCACCCTGAGTACTGAGCACCCAGCACCCCGAGCACTGAGCACCCAGCACCCTGAGTACTGAGCACATAGCACCCTGAGCACTGAGCACCGAGCAGGCTGAGCACTGAGCACCCAGCAACCTGAGGACTGAGCACCCAGCACCCCGAGCACTGAGCACCCAGCACCCTGAGCACTGAACACCCTGAGTACTGAGCACTGAGCACCCTGAGTACTGAGCACTGAGCACCCTGAGTACTGAGCACCCAGCACCCTGAGTACTGAGCACCCAGCACCCCGAGCACTGAGTACCCAGCACCCTGAGCACTGAGCACCCTGAGCACTGAGCACCCAGCACGCTGAGCACTGAGCACCCAGCACCCTGAGCACTGAGCACCCAGCACCCTGAGTACTGAGCACTGTGCACCCAGCACCAAGAGCATTGAGCACCCAGCACCCTGAGTACTGAGCACTGAGCACCCAGCACCCCGAGCACTGATCACCCAGCACTCTGAGCACTGAGCACCCAGCACCCGAGTACTGATCACCCAGCACCCTAAGTACTGAGCACCCAGCACCCTGAGTACTGAGCACCCAGCACCCCGAGTACTGAGCATCCAGCACCCTGAGCACTGAGCACCCAGCACCCTGAGCACTGAGCACCCAGCACCCCGAGCACTGTGCACCCAGCACCCTGAGTACTGAGCACCCAGCACCCTGAGCACTGAGCACCCAGCACCCTGAGCACTCAGCACCCAGCACCCTGAGCACTGAGCACCCAGCACCCTGAGTAGTGAGCACCCAACTTACTGAGCACCGAGCACCCCGAGCACTGAGCACCCAGCACCCCGAGTACTGAGCACCGAGCACCCCGAGCACTGAGCACCCAGCACACTGAGTACTGAGCTCCGAGCACCCCGAGCACTGAGTACAAAGCGCCCCGAGCACTGAGCACCCAGAACCCTGGGCACTGAGCACCCAGCACCCTGAGCACTGAGCACCCAGCACCCCGAGCACTGAGCACCCAGCACCCCGAGCACTGAGCACTGAGCACCCTGAGAACTGAGCACCCAGCACCCTGAGCAATGAGCACCCAGCACCCCGAGCACAGAGCACCCAGCACCCAGAGCACTGAGCACTGAGCACCCTGAGTACTGAGCACCCAGCACCCCGAGCACTGAGCACCGAGCACCCTGAGCACTGAGCAGCCAGCACCCTGAGTACTAAGCACCCAGCACCCTGAGTACTAAGCACCCAGCAACCTGAGTACTGAGCACACAGCACCCTGAGTACTGAGCTCCCAGCACCCTGAGTACTGAGCACCCAGCGTACTGAGCACCAAGCACCCCGAGCACTGAGCACCCAGCACCCTGAGTACTGAGCACCCAGCACCCTGAGCACTGAGCACCCAGCACCCTGAGTACTGAGCACCGAGCACCCTGAGTACTGAGCACCCAGCACCCTGAGCACTGAGCACACAGCACCCTGAGTACTGAGCACTGAGCACCCGGAGTACTGAGCACCGAAAACCCTGAGTACTGAGCACCCAGCACCCTGAGCACTGAGCAACCAGCACCCTGAGCCCTGAGCACCCAGCACCCTGAGCACTGAGCACCCTTAGTACTGAGAACTGAGCACCCTGAGTACTGAGCACTGAGCACCCTGAGTACTGAGCACCCAGCACCCTGAGTACTGAGCACCCAGCACCCTGAGCAATGATCACCCTGAGTACTGAGCACCCAGCACCTTGAGCACTGAGCACCCAGCACCCCGAGCACTGAGCACCCAGCACCCGGAGTACTGAGCACCCAGCACCCTGAGTACTAAGCACCGAGCACCCTGAGTACTGAGCACACAGCACCCTGAGCACTGAACACACAGCACCCTGAGTACTGAGCACCCCGAGCACTGAGCACCCAGCACCCTCAGTACTGAGCACCGAGCACCCCGAGCACTGAGCACCCAGCACCCCGAGCAATGAGCACCCAGCACCCTGAGTACTGAGCACCCAGCACCCTGAGTACTGAGCACTGAGCACCCAGCACCCTGAGCACTGAGCACCCAGCACCCTGAGCACTGAGCACCCAGCACCCCGAGCACTGAGCACCCAGCACCCTGAGTACTGAGCACCCAGCACCCTGAGCACTGAGCACCGAGCACCCTGAGCACTGAGCACCCAGCACCCTGAGGACTGAGCACCCAGCACCCAGAGCACTGAGCACCCAGCACCCTGAGCACTGAGCACCCTGAGTACTGAGCACTGAGCACCCTGAGTACTGAGCACTGAGCACCCTGAGTACTGAGCACCCAGCACCCTGAGTACTGAGCACCCAGCACCCCGAGCACTGAGTACCCAGCACCCTGAGCACTGAGCACCCAGCACCCTGAGCACTGAGCACCCAGCACCCTGAGCACTGAGCACCCAGCACACTGAGCACTGAGCACCCAGCACCCTGAGTACTGAGCACTGTGCACCCAGCACCAAGAGCACTGAGCACCCAGCACCCTGAGTACTGAGCACTGAGCACCCAGCACCCCGAGCACTGAGCACCCAGCACTCTGAGCACTGAGCACCCAGCACCCGAGTACTGATCACCCAGCACCCTGAGTACTGAGCACCCAGCACCCTGAGTACTGAGCACCCAGCACCCCGAGTACTGAGCACCCAGCACCCTGAGCACTGAGCACCCAGCACCCTGAGCACTGAGCACCCAGCACCCCGAGCACTGTGCACCCAGCACCCTGAGTACTGAGCACCCAGCACCCTGAGCACTGATCACCCAGCACCCTGAGCACTCAGCACCCAGCACCCTGAGCACTGAGCACCCAGCACCCTGAGTAGTGAGCACCCAACGTACTGAGCACCGAGCACCCCGAGCACTGAGCACCCAGCACCCCGAGTACTGAGCACCGAGCACCCCGAGCACTGAGCACCCAGCACACTGAGTACTGAGCTCCGAGCACCCCGAGCACTGAGTACCCAGCGCCCCGAGCACTGAGCACCCAGAACCCTGGGCACTGAGCACCCAGCACCCTGAGCACTGAGCACCCAGCACCCCGAGCACAGAGCACCCAGCACCCCGAGCACTGAGCACTGAGCACCCTGAGAACTGAGCACCCAGCACCCTGAGCAATGAGCACCCAGCACCCCGAGCACAGAGCACCAAGCACCCAGAGCACTGAGCACTGAGCACCCTGAGTACTGAGCACCCAGCACCCCGAGCACTGAGCACCGAGCACCCTGAGCACTGAGCAGCCAGCACCCTGAGTACTAAGCACCCAGCACCCTGAGTACTAAGCACCCAGCACCCTGAGTACTCAGCACACAGCACCCTGAGTACTGAGCACCCAGCACCCTGAGTACTGAGCACCCAGCGTACTGAGCACCGAGCACCCCGAGCACTGAGCACCCAGCACCCTGAGTACTGAGCACCCAGCACCCTGAGCACTGAGCACCCAGCACCCTGAGTACTGAGCACCGAGCACCCTGAGTACTGAGCACCCAGCACCCTGAGTACTGAGTACAGAGAAACCTGAGTACTGAGCACCCAGCGTACTGAGCACCGAGCACCCAGCACCCTGAGTACTGAGCACCCAGCACCCTGAGCACTGAGCACCCAGCACCCTGAGTACTGAGCACTGAGCACCCGGAGTACTGAGCACCGAAAACCCTGAGTACTGAGCACCCAGCACCCTGAGCACTGAGCAACCAGCACCCTGAGCACTGAGCACCCAGCACCCTGAGCAATGAGCACCCTTAGTACTGAGCACTGAGCACCCTGAGTACTGAGCACTGAGCACCCTGAGTACTGAGCACCCAGCACCCTGAGTACTGAGAACCCAGCACCCTGAGCAATGATCACCCTGAGTACTGAGCACCCAGCACCTTGAGCACTGAGCACTGAGCACCCCGAGCACTGAGCACCCAGCACCCGGAGTACTGAGCACCCAGCACCCTGAGTACTAAGCACCGAGCACCCTGAGTACTGAGCACCCAGCACCCTGAGCACTGAACACACAGCACCCTGAGTACTGAGCACCCCGAGCACTGAGCACCCAGCACCCTGAGTACTGAGCACCGAGCACCCCGAGCACTGAGCACCCAGCACCCCGAGCAATGAGCACCCAGCACCCTGAGTACTGAGCACCCAGCACCCTGAGTACTGAGCACTGAGCACCCAGCACCCGGAGTACTGAGCACCCAGCACCCTGAGCACTGAGCACCCAGCACCCTGAGCACTGAGCACCCAGCACCCTGAGCACTGAGCACCCAGCACCCTGAGTACTGAGCACTGAGCACCCAGCACCCCGAGCACTGAGCCCCCAGCACCCTGAGTACTGAGCACTGAGCACCCAGCACCCCAAGCACTGAGCACCCAGCACCCTGAGCACTGAGCACCCAGCACCCGAGTACTGAGCACCCAGCACCCTGAGTACTAAGCACACAGCTCCCTGAGTACTGAGCACCCAGCACCCCGAGAACTGAGCACCCAGCACCCTGAGTACTGAGCACCCAGCACCCTGAGCACTGAGCACCCAGCACCCTGAGCACTGAGCACCCAGCACCCTGAGTACTGAGCACCCAGCACCCTGAGTACTAAGCACCGAGCACCCTGAGCACTGAGCACCCAGCACCCTGAGCACTGAGCACCCAGCACCCTGAGTACTGAGCACCCAGCACCCCGAGCACTGAGCACCCAGCACCCTGAGTACTGAGCACCCAGCACCCTGAGCACTGAGCACCGAGCACCCTGAGCACTGAGCAACCAGCACCCTGAGGACTGAGCACCCAGCACCCCGAGCACTGAGCACCCAGCACCCTGAGCACTGAGCACCCTGAGTACTGAGCACTGAGCACCCTGAGTACTGAGCACTGAGCACCCTGAGTACTGAGCACCCAGCACCCTGAGTACTGAGCACCCAGCACCCCGAGCACTGAGTACCCAGCACCCTGAGCACTGAGCACCCAGCACCCTGAGCACTGAGCACCCAGCACCCTGAGCACTGAGCACCCAGCACACTGAGCACTGAGCACCCAGCACCCTGAGTACTGAGCACTGTGCACCCAGCACCAAGAGCACTGAGCACCCAGCACCCTGAGTACTGAGCACTGAGCACCCAGCACCCCAAGCACTGAGCACCCAGCACTCTGAGCACTGAGCACCCAGCACCCGAGTACTGATCACCCAGCACCCTGAGTACTGAGCACCCAGCACCCTGAGTACTGAGCACCCAGCACCCCGAGTACTGAGCACCCAGCACCCTGAGCACTGAGCACCCAGCACCCTGAGCACTGAGCACCCAGCACCCCGAGCACTGCGCACCCAGCACCCTGAGTACTGAGCACCCAGCACCCTGAGCACTGAGCACCCAGCACCCTGAGCACTCAGCACCCAGCACCCTGAGCACTGAGCACCCAGCACCCTGAGTAGTGAGCACCCAACGTACTGAGCACCGAGCACCCCGAGCACTGAGCACCCAGCACCCTGAGTACTGAGCACCGAGCACAACGAGCACTGAGCACCCAGCACACTGAGTACTGAGCTCCGAGCACCCCGAGCACTGAGTACCCAGCGCCCCGAGCACTGAGCACCCAGAACCCTGAGCACTGAGCACCCAGCACCCTGAGCACTGAGCACCCAGCACCCCTAGCACTGAGCACCCAGCACCCCGAGCACTGAGCACTGAGCACCCTGAGTACTGAGCACCCAGCACCCTGAGCAATGAGCACCCAGCACCCCGAGCACAGAGCACCCAGCACCCATAGCACTGAGCACTGACCACCCTGAGTACTGAGCACCCAGCACCCCGAGCACTGAGCACCCAGCACCCCGAGCACTGAGCACCCAGCACCCCGAGCACTGAGCACTGAGCACCCTGAGTACTGAGCACCCAGCACCCTGAGAAATGAGCACCCAGCACTCCGAGCACAGAGCACCCAGCACCCAGAGCACTGAGCACTGACCACCCTGAGTACTGAGCACCCAGCACCCCGAGCACTGAGCACCCAGCACCCTGAGTACTGAGCACCCAGCACCCTGAGCACTGAGCACCGAGCACCCTGAGCACTGAGCAACCAGCACCCTGAGGACTGAGCACCCAGCACCCCGAGCACTGAGCACCCAGCACCCTGAGCACTGAGCACCCTGAGTACTGAGCACTGAGCACCCTGAGTACTGAGCACTGAGCACCCTGAGTACTGAGCACCCAGCACCCTGAGTACTGAGCACCCAGCACCCCGAGCACTGAGTACCCAGCACCCTGAGCACTGAGCACCCAGCACCCTGAGCACTGAGCACCCAGCACCCTGAGCACTGAGCACCCAGCACACTGAGCACTGAGCACCCAGCACCCTGAGTACTGAGCACTGTGCACCCAGCACCAAGAGCACTGAGCACCCAGCACCCTGAGTACTGAGCACTGAGCACCCAGCACCCCAAGCACTGAGCACCCAGCACTCTGAGCACTGAGCACCCAGCACCCGAGTACTGATCACCCAGCACCCTGAGTACTGAGCACCCAGCACCCTGAGTACTGAGCACCCAGCACCCCGAGTACTGAGCACCCAGCACCCTGAGCACTGAGCACCCAGCACCCTGAGCACTGAGCACCCAGCACCCCGAGCACTGCGCACCCAGCACCCTGAGTACTGAGCACCCAGCACCCTGAGCACTGAGCACCCAGCACCCTGAGCACTCAGCACCCAGCACCCTGAGCACTGAGCACCCAGCACCCTGAGTAGTGAGCACCCAACGTACTGAGCACCGAGCACCCCGAGCACTGAGCACCCAGCACCCTGAGTACTGAGCACCGAGCACAACGAGCACTGAGCACCCAGCACACTGAGTACTGAGCTCCGAGCACCCCGAGCACTGAGTACCCAGCGCCCCGAGCACTGAGCACCCAGAACCCTGAGCACTGAGCACCCAGCACCCTGAGCACTGAGCACCCAGCACCCCTAGCACTGAGCACCCAGCACCCCGAGCACTGAGCACTGAGCACCCTGAGTACTGAGCACCCAGCACCCTGAGCAATGAGCACCCAGCACCCCGAGCACAGAGCACCCAGCACCCATAGCACTGAGCACTGACCACCCTGAGTACTGAGCACCCAGCACCCCGAGCACTGAGCACCGAGCACCCTGAGCACTGAGCAGCCAGCACCCGGAGTACTGAGCACCCAGCACCCTGAGTACTAAGCACCGAGCACCCTGAGTACTGAGCACCCCGCACCCTGAGCAATGATCACCCTGAGTACTGAGCACCCAGCACCTTGAGCACTGAGCACTGAGCACCCCGAGCACTGAGCACCCAGCACCCGGAGTACTGAGCACCCAGCACCCTGAGTACTAAGCACCGAGCACCCTGAGTACTGAACACCCAGCACCCTGAGAACTGAACACACAGCACCCTGAGTACTGAGCACCCCGAGCACTGAGCACCCAGCACCCTGAGTACTGAGCACCGAGCACCCCGAGCACTGAGCACCCAGCACCCCGAGCACTGAGCACCCAGCACCCTGAGTACTGAGCACCCAGCACCCTGAGTACTGAGCACTGAGCACCCAGCACCCGGAGTACTGAGCACCCAGCACCCTGAGTACTAAGCACCGAGCACCCTGAGTACTGAGCACCCAGCACCCTGAGCACTGAGCACCCAGCACCCTGAGCACTGAGCACCCAGCACCCTGAGCACTGAGCACCCAGCACCCTGAGTACTGAGCACTGAGCACCCAGCACCCCAAGCACTGAGCCCCCAGCACCCTGAGTACTGAGCACTGAGCACCCAGCACCCCAAGCACTGAGCACCCAGCACCCTGAGCACTGAGCACCCAGCACCCGAGTACTGATCACCCAGCACCCTGAGTACTGAGCACCCAGCACCCTGAGTACTGAGCACACAGCACCCCGAGTACTGAGCACCCAGCACCCTGAGCACTGAGCACCCAGCACCCTGAGCACTGAGCACCCAGCACCCCGAGCACTGCGCACCCAGCACCCTGAGTACTGAGCACCCAGCACCCTGAGCACTGAGCACCCAGCACCCTGAGCACTCAGCACCCAGCACCCTGAGCACTGAGCACCCAGCACCCTGAGTAGTGAGCACCCAACGTACTGAGCACCGAGCACCCCGAGCACTGAGCACCCAGCACCCTGAGTACTGAGCACCGAGCACCCCGAGCACTGAGCACCCAGCGCCCCGAGCACTGAGCACCCAGAACCCTGAGCACTGAGCACCCAGCACCCTGAGCACTGAGCACCCAGCACCCCGAGCACTGAGCACCCAGCACCCCGAGCACTGAGCACTGAGCACCCTGAGTACTGAGCACCCAGCACCCTGAGAAATGAGCACCCAGCACTCCGAGCACAGAGCACCCAGCACCCAGAGCACTGAGCACTGACCACCCTGAGTACTGAGCACCCAGCACCCCGAGCACTGAGCACCCAGCACCCTGAGTACTGAGCACCCAGCACCCTGAGCACTGAGCACCGAGCACCCTGAGCACTGAGCAACCAGCACCCTGAGGACTGAGCACCCAGCACCCCGAGCACTGAGCACCCAGCACCCTGAGCACTGAGCACCCTGAGTACTGAGCACTGAGCACCCTGAGTACTGAGCACTGAGCACCCTGAGTACTGAGCACCCAGCACCCTGAGTACTGAGCACCCAGCACCCCGAGCACTGAGTACCCAGCACCCTGAGCACTGAGCACCCAGCACCCTGAGCACTGAGCACCCAGCACCCTGAGCACTGAGCACCCAGCACACTGAGCACTGAGCACCCAGCACCCTGAGTACTGAGCACTGTGCACCCAGCACCAAGAGCACTGAGCACCCAGCACCCTGAGTACTGAGCACTGAGCACCCAGCACCCCAAGCACTGAGCACCCAGCACTCTGAGCACTGAGCACCCAGCACCCGAGTACTGATCACCCAGCACCCTGAGTACTGAGCACCCAGCACCCTGAGTACTGAGCACCCAGCACCCCGAGTACTGAGCACCCAGCACCCTGAGCACTGAGCACCCAGCACCCTGAGCACTGAGCACCCAGCACCCCGAGCACTGCGCACCCAGCACCCTGAGTACTGAGCACCCAGCACCCTGAGCACTGAGCACCCAGCACCCTGAGCACTCAGCACCCAGCACCCTGAGCACTGAGCACCCAGCACCCTGAGTAGTGAGCACCCAACGTACTGAGCACCGAGCACCCCGAGCACTGAGCACCCAGCACCCTGAGTACTGAGCACCGAGCACAACGAGCACTGAGCACCCAGCACACTGAGTACTGAGCTCCGAGCACCCCGAGCACTGAGTACCCAGCGCCCCGAGCACTGAGCACCCAGAACCCTGAGCACTGAGCACCCAGCACCCTGAGCACTGAGCACCCAGCACCCCTAGCACTGAGCACCCAGCACCCCGAGCACTGAGCACTGAGCACCCTGAGTACTGAGCACCCAGCACCCTGAGCAATGAGCACCCAGCACCCCGAGCACAGAGCACCCAGCACCCATAGCACTGAGCACTGACCACCCTGAGTACTGAGCACCCAGCACCCCGAGCACTGAGCACCGAGCACCCTGAGCACTGAGCAGCCAGCACCCGGAGTACTGAGCACCCAGCACCCTGAGTACTAAGCACCGAGCACCCTGAGTACTGAGCACCCCGCACCCTGAGCAATGATCACCCTGAGTACTGAGCACCCAGCACCTTGAGCACTGAGCACTGAGCACCCCGAGCACTGAGCACCCAGCACCCGGAGTACTGAGCACCCAGCACCCTGAGTACTAAGCACCGAGCACCCTGAGTACTGAGCACCCAGCACCCTGAGAACTGAACACACAGCACCCTGAGTACTGAGCACCCCGAGCACTGAGCACCCAGCACCCTGAGTACTGAGCACCGAGCACCCCGAGCACTGAGCACCCAGCACCCCGAGCACTGAGCACCCAGCACCCTGAGTACTGAGCACCCAGCACCCTGAGTACTGAGCACTGAGCACCCAGCACCCGGAGTACTGAGCACCCAGCACCCTGAGTACTAAGCACCGAGCACCCTGAGTACTGAGCACCCAGCACCCTGAGCACTGAGCACCCAGCACCCTGAGCACTGAGCACCCAGCACCCTGAGCACTGAGCACCCAGCACCCTGAGTACTGAGCACTGAGCACCCAGCACCCCAAGCACTGAGCCCCCAGCACCCTGAGTACTGAGCACTGAGCACCCAGCACCCCAAGCACTGAGCACCCAGCACCCTGAGCACTGAGCACCCAGCACCCGAGTACTGATCACCCAGCACCCTGAGTACTGAGCACCCAGCACCCTGAGTACTGAGCACACAGCACCCCGAGTACTGAGCACCCAGCACCCTGAGCACTGAGCACCCAGCACCCTGAGCACTGAGCACCCAGCACCCCGAGCACTGCGCACCCAGCACCCTGAGTACTGAGCACCCAGCACCCTGAGCACTGAGCACCCAGCACCCTGAGCACTCAGCACCCAGCACCCTGAGCACTGAGCACCCAGCACCCTGAGTAGTGAGCACCCAACGTACTGAGCACCGAGCACCCCGAGCACTGAGCACCCAGCACCCTGAGTACTGAGCACCGAGCACCCCGAGCACTGAGCACCCAGCGCCCCGAGCACTGAGCACCCAGAACCCTGAGCACTGAGCACCCAGCACCCTGAGCACTGAGCACCCAGCACCCCGAGCACTGAGCACCCAGCACCCCGAGCACTGAGCACTGAGCACCCTGAGTACTGAGCACCCAGCACCCTGAGAAATGAGCACCCAGCACTCCGAGCACAGAGCACCCAGCACCCAGAGCACTGAGCACTGACCACCCTGAGTACTGAGCACCCAGCACCCCGAGCACTGAGCACCCAGCACCCTGAGTACTGAGCACCCAGCACCCTGAGCACTGAGCACCGAGCACCCTGAGCACTGAGCAACCAGCACCCTGAGGACTGAGCACCCAGCACCCCGAGCACTGAGCACCCAGCACCCTGAGCACTGAGCACCCTGAGTACTGAGCACTGAGCACCCTGAGTACTGAGCACTGAGCACCCTGAGTACTGAGCACCCAGCACCCTGAGTACTGAGCACCCAGCACCCCGAGCACTGAGTACCCAGCACCCTGAGCACTGAGCACCCAGCACCCTGAGCACTGAGCACCCAGCACCCTGAGCACTGAGCACCCAGCACACTGAGCACTGAGCACCCAGCACCCTGAGTACTGAGCACTGTGCACCCAGCACCAAGAGCACTGAGCACCCAGCACCCTGAGTACTGAGCACTGAGCACCCAGCACCCCAAGCACTGAGCACCCAGCACTCTGAGCACTGAGCACCCAGCACCCGAGTACTGATCACCCAGCACCCTGAGTACTGAGCACCCAGCACCCTGAGTACTGAGCACCCAGCACCCCGAGTACTGAGCACCCAGCACCCTGAGCACTGAGCACCCAGCACCCTGAGCACTGAGCACCCAGCACCCCGAGCACTGCGCACCCAGCACCCTGAGTACTGAGCACCCAGCACCCTGAGCACTGAGCACCCAGCACCCTGAGCACTCAGCACCCAGCACCCTGAGCACTGAGCACCCAGCACCCTGAGTAGTGAGCACCCAACGTACTGAGCACCGAGCACCCCGAGCACTGAGCACCCAGCACCCTGAGTACTGAGCACCGAGCACAACGAGCACTGAGCACCCAGCACACTGAGTACTGAGCTCCGAGCACCCCGAGCACTGAGTACCCAGCGCCCCGAGCACTGAGCACCCAGAACCCTGAGCACTGAGCACCCAGCACCCTGAGCACTGAGCACCCAGCACCCCTAGCACTGAGCACCCAGCACCCCGAGCACTGAGCACTGAGCACCCTGAGTACTGAGCACCCAGTACCCTGAGCAATGAGCACCCAGCACCCCGAGCACAGAGCACCCAGCACCCATAGCACTGAGCACTGACCACCCTGAGTACTGAGCACCCAGCACCCCGAGCACTGAGCACCGAGCACCCTGTGCACTGAGCAGCCAGCACCCTGAGTACTAAGCACCCAGCACCCTGAGTACTAAGCACCCAGCACCCTGAGTACTGAGCACACAGCACCCTGAGTACTGAGCACCCAGCAACCTGAGTACTGAGCACCCAGCGTACTGAGCACTGAGCACCCCGAGCACTGAGCACCCAGCACCCTGAGTACTGAGCACCCAGCACCCTGAGCACTGAGCACCCAGCACCCTGAGCACTGAGCACCCAGCACCCTGAGTACTGAGCACCCAGCACCCCGAGCACTGAGTACCCAGCACCCTGAGCACTGAGCACCCAGCACCCTGAGCACTGAGCACCCAGCACCCTGAGCACTGAGCACCCAGCACCCTGAGCACTGAGCA
Source organism: Microtus oregoni (assembly GCF_018167655.1). NCBI lineage: Eukaryota > Metazoa > Chordata > Mammalia > Rodentia > Cricetidae > Microtus > Microtus oregoni. Next base: position 1,464,461 of record NW_024543262.1, read on the forward strand.
CCCAGCACCCTGAGTACTGAGCACTGTGCACCCAGCACCAAGAGCACTGAGCTCCCAGCACCCTGAGTACTGAGCACTGAGCACCCAGCACCCCAAGCACTGAGCACCCAGCACTCTGAGCACTGAGCACCCAGCACCCGAGTACTGAGCACCCAGCACCCTGAGTACTGAGCACCCAGCACCCTGAGTACTGAGCACCCAGCACTCCGAGCACTGAGCACCCGGAGTACTGAGCACCGAAAACCCTGAGTACTGAGCACCCAGCACCCTGAGCACTGAGCAACCAGCACCCTGAGCACTGAGCACCCAGCACCATGAGCACTGAGCACCCAGCACCCTGAGTACTGATCACCGAGCACCCCGAACACTGAGCACCCAGCACCCTGAGCACTGAGCACCCTTAGTACTGAGCACTGAGCACCCTGAGTACTGAGCACCCCGCACCCTGAGCAATGATCACCCTGAGTACTGAGCACCCAGCACCTTGAGCACTGAGCACTGAGCACCCCGAGCACTGAGCACCCAGCACCCGGAGTACTGAGCACCCAGCACCCTGAGTACTAAGCACCGAGCACCCTGAGTACTGAGCACCCAGCACCCTGAGAACTGAACACACAGCACCCTGAGTACTGAGCACCCCGAGCACTGAGCACCCAGCACCCTGAGTACTGAGCACCGAGCACCCCGAGTACTGAGCACCCAGCACCCCGAGCACTGAGCACCCAGCACCCTGAGTACTGAGCACCCAGCACCCTGAGTACTGAGCACTGAGCACCCAGCACCCGGAGTACTGAGCACCCAGCACCCTGAGTACTAAGCACCGAGCACCCTGAGTACTGAGCACCCAGCACCCTGAGCACTGAGCACCCAGCACCCTGAGCACTGAGCACCCAGCACCCTGAGCACTGAGCACCCAGCACCCTGAGTACTGAGCACTGAGCACCCAGCACCCCAAGCACTGAGCCCCCAGCACCCTGAGTACTGAGCACTGAGCACCCAGCACCCCAAGCACTGAGCACCCAGCACCCTGAGCACTGAGCACCCAGCACCCGAGTACTGATCACCCAGCACCCTGAGTACTGAGCACCCAGCACCCTGAGTACTGAGCACACAGCACCCCGAGTACTGAGCACCCAGCACCCTGAGCACTGAGCACCCAGCACCCTGAGCACTGAGCACCCAGCACGCCGAGCACTGCGCACCCAGCACCCTGAGTACTGAGCACCCAGCACCCTGAGCACTGAGCACCCAGCACCCTGAGCACTCAGCACCCAGCACCCTGAGCACTGAGCACCCAGCACCCTGAGTAGTGAGCACCCAACGTACTGAGCACCGAGCACCCCGAGCACTGAGCACCCAGCACCCTGAGTACTGAGCACCGAGCACCCCGAGCACTGAGCACCCAGCACACTGAGTACTGAGCTCCGAGCACCCCGAGCACTGAGTACCCAGCGCCCCGAGCACTGAGCACCCAGAACCCTGAGCACTGAGCACCCAGCACCCTGAGCACTGAGCACCCAGCACCCCGAGCACTGAGCACCCAGCACCCCGAGCACTGAGCACTGAGCACCCTGAGTACTGAGCACCCAGCACCCTGAGAAATGAGCACCCAGCACTCCGAGCACAGAGCACCCAGCACCCAGAGCACTGAGCACTGACCACCCTGAGTACTGAGCACCCAGCACCCCGAGCACTGAGCACCGAGCACCCTGAGCACTGAGCAGCCAGCACCCTGAGTACTAAGCACCCAGCACCCTAAGTACTAAGCACCCAGCACCCTGAGTACTGAGCACACAGCACCCTGAGTACTGAGCACCGAGCACCCCGAGCACTGAGCACCCAGCACACTGAGTACTGAGCACCCAGCACCCTGAGCACTGAGCACCCAGCACCCTGAGCACTGAGCACCCAGCACCCTGAGTACTGAGCACCCAGCACCCCGAGCACTGAGTACCCAGCACCCTGAGCACTGAGCACCCAGCACACTGAGCACTGAGCACCCAGCACCCTGAGCACTGAGCACCCAGCACCCTGAGCACTGAGCACCCAGCACCCTGAGTACTGAGCACTGTGCACCCAGCACCAAGAGCACTGAGCACCCAGCACCCTGAGTACTGAGCACTGAGCACCCAGCACCCCAAGCACTGAGCACCCAGCACTCTGAGCACTGAGCACCCAGCACCCGAGTACTGATCACCCAGCACCCTGAGTACTGAGCACCCAGCACCCTGAGTACTGAGCACCCAGCACCCCGAGCACTGAGCACCCAGCACCCTGAGCACTGAGCACCCAGCACCCTGAGCACTGAGCACCCATCACCCCGAGCACTGCGCACCCAGCACCCTGAGTACTGAGCACCCAGCACCCTGAGCACTGAGCACCCAGCACCCTGAGCACTCAGCACCCAGCACCCTGAGCACTGAACACCCAGCACCCTGAGTAGTGAGCACCCAACGTACTGAGCACCGAGCACCCCGAGCACTGAGCACCCAGCACCCTGAGTACTGAGCACCGAGCACCCCGAGCACTGAGCACCCAGCACACTGAGTACTGAGCTCCGAGCACCCCGAGCACTGAGCACCCAGCGCCCCGAGCACTGAGCACCCAGCACCCTGAGCACTGAGCACCCAGCACCCTGAGCACTGAGCACCCAGCACCCTGAGCACTGCGCACCCAGCACCCTGAGTACTGAGCACCCAGCACCCTGAGCACTGAGCACCCAGCACCCTGAGCACTGAGCACCCAGCACCCTGAGCACTGAGCACCCAGCACCCTGATTAGTGAGCACCCAACGTACTGAGGACCGAGCACCCCGAGTACTGAGCACCCAGCACCCCGAGCACTGAGCACCCAGCACCCCGAACACTGAGCACCTAGCACCCTGAGTAATGAGCACCCAGCACCCTGAGTACTGAGCACCCAGCACCCTGAGCACTGAGCACCCAGCACCCTGAGTACTGAGCACCCAACACCCCAAGCACTGAGCACCCTGAGTACTGAGCACCCAGCACCCCAAGCACTGAGCACCCTGAGTACTGAGCACCCAACACCCTGAGTACTGCGCACCCAGCACCCCAAGCACTGAGCACCCTGAGTACTGAGCACCCAGTACCCTGAGCACTGAACACACAGCACCCTGAGTACTGAGCACCCCGAGCACTGAGCACCCAGCATACTGAGTACTGAGCACCCAGCACCCTGAGTACTGAGCACCCAGCACCCTGAGCACTGAGCACCCAGCACCCTGAGTACTGAGCATCAAGCACCCCGAGCACTGAGCACCCATCACCCTGAGTACTGAGCACTGAGCACCCAGGACCCCGAGCACTGAGCACCCAGCACCCTGTGTACTGAGCACGGAGTACCCAGCACCCCGAGCACTGTGCACCCAGCATCCTGAGCAATGATCACCCTGAGTACTGAGCACCCAGCACCTTGAGCACTGAGCACCGAGCACCCCGAGCACTGAGCACCCAGCACCCTGAGAACTGAGCACCCAGCACCCTGAGTACTGAGCACCCAGCACCCTGAGTACTGAGCACCCAGCACCCTGAGCACTGAGCACCCAGCACCCTGAGCACTGAGCACCCAGAACCCTGAGTACTGAGCACCCAGCACCCCGAGTACTAAGCACCGAGCACCCTGAGCACTGAGCACCCAGCACCCTGAGCACTGAGCACCCAGCACCCTGAGTACTGAGCACCCAGCACCCCGAGCACTGAGCACCCAGCACCCTGAGTACTGAGCACCCCGCACCCTGAGCACTGAGCACCGAGCACCCTGAGCACTGAGTACCAGGGCCCCGAGCACTGAGCACCCAGCACCCCGAGCCCTGAGCACCCAGCACCCCGAACACTGAGCACCTAGCACCCTGAGTAATGAGCACCCAGCACCCTGAGTACTGAGCACCCAGCACCCTGAGCACTGAGCACCCAGCACCCTGAGTACTGAGCACCCAACACCCCAAGCACTGAGCACCCTGAGTACTGAGCACCCAGCACCCCAAGCACTGAGCACCCTGAGTACTGAGCACCCAACACCCTGAGTACTGCGCACCCAGCACCCCAAGCACTGAGCACCCTGAGTACTGAGCACCCAGTACCCTGAGCACTGAACACACAGCACCCTGAGTACTGAGCACCCCGAGCACTGAGCACCCAGCATACTGAGAACTGAGCACCCAGCACCCTGAGTACTGAGCACCCAGCACCCTGAGCACTGAGCACCCAGCACCCTGAGTACTGAGCATCAAGCACCCCGAGCACTGAGCACCCTGAGTACTGAGCACCCAGTACCCTGAGCACTGAACACACAGCACCCTGAGTACTGAGCACCCCGAGCACTGAGCACCCAGCATACTGAGTACTGAGCACCCAGCACCCTGAGTACTGAGCACCCAGCACCCTGAGCACTGAGCACCCAGCACCCTGAGTACTGAGCATCAAGCACCCCGAGCACTGAGCACCCAGCACCCTGAGTACTGAGCACTGAGCACCCAGCACCCCGAGCACTGAGCACCCAGCACCCTGTGTACTGAGCACTGAGCACCCAGCACCCTGAGTACTGAGCATCAAGCACCCCAAGCACTGAGCACCCAGCACCCTGAGTACTGAGCACTGAGCACCCAGCACCCCAAGCACTGAGCCCCCAGCACCCTGAGTACTGAGCACTGAGCACCCAGCACCCCAAGCACTGAGCACCCAGCACCCTGAGCACTGAGCACCCAGCACCCGAGTACTGATCACCCAGCACCCTGAGTACTGAGCACCCAGCACCCTGAGTACTGAGCACACAGCACCCCGAGTACTGAGCACCCAGCACCCTGAGCACTGAGCACCCAGCACCCTGAGCACTGAGCACCCAGCACCCCGAGCACTGCGCACCCAGCACCCTGAGTACTGATCACCCAGCACCCTGAGCACTGAGCACCCAGCACCCTGAGCACTCAGCACCCAGCACCCTGAGCACTGAGCACCCAGCACCCTGAGTAGTGAGCACCCAACGTACTGAGCACCGAGCACCCCGAGCACTGAGCACCCAGCACCCTGAGTACTGAGCACCGAGCACCCCGAGCACTGAGCACCCAGCACACTGAGTACTGAGCTCCGAGCACCCCGAGCACTGAGTACCCAGCGCCCCGAGCACTGAGCACCCAGAACCCTGAGCACTGAGCACCCAGCACCCTGAGCACTGAGCACCCAGCACCCCGAGCACTGAGCACCCAGCACCCCGAGCACTGAGCACTGAGCACCCTGAGTACTGAGCACCCAGCACCCTGAGAAATGAGCACCCAGCACTCCGAGCACAGAGCACCCAGCAACCAGAGCACTGAGCACTGACCACCCTGAGTACTGAGCACCCAGCACCCCGAGCACTGAGCACCGAGCACCCTGAGCACTGAGCAGCCAGCACCCTGAGTACTAAGCACCCAGCACCCTAAGTACTAAGCACCCAGCACCCTGAGTACTGAGCACACAGCACCCTGAGTACTGAGCACCGAGCACCCCGAGCACTGAGCACCCAGCACACTGAGTACTGAGCACCCAGCACCCTGAGCACTGAGCACCCAGCACCCTGAGCACTGAGCACCCAGCACCCTGAGTACTGAGCACCCAGCACCCCGAGCACTGAGTACCCAGCACCCTGAGCACTGAGCACCCAGCACCCTGAGCACTGAGCACCCAGCACCCTGAGCACTGAGCACCCAGCACCCTGAGCACTGAGCACCCAGCACCCTGAGTACTGAGCACTGTGAACCCAGCACCAAGAGCACTGAGCACCCAGCACCCTGAGTACTGAGCACTGAGCACCCAGCACCCCAAGCACTGAGCACCCAGCACTCTGAGCACTGAGCACCCAGCACCCGAGTACTGATCACCCAGCACCCTGAGTACTGAGCACCCAGCACCCTGAGTACTGAGCACCCAGCACCCCGAACACTGAGCACCCAGCACCCTGAGCACTGAGCACCCAGCACCCTGAGCACTGAGCACCCATCACCCCGAGCACTGCGCACCCAGCACCCTGAGTACTGAGCACCCAGCACCCTGAGCACTGAGCACCCAGCACCCTGAGCACTCAGCACCCAGCACCCTGAGCACTGAGCACCCAGCACCCTGAGCACTGAGCACCCAGCACCCTGAGCACTGCGCACCCAGCACCCTGATTAGTGAGCACCCAACGTACTGAGCACCGAGCACCCCGAGTACTGAGCACCCAGCACCCCAAGCACTGAGCACCCAGCACCCCGAACACTGAGCACCTAGCACCCTGAGTAATGAGCACCCAGCACCCTGAGTACTGAGCACCCAGCACCCTGAGCACTGAGCACCCAGCACCCTGAGTACTGAGCACCCAACACCCCAAGCACTGAGCACCCTGAGTACTGAGCACCCAGCACCCCAAGCACTGAGCACCCTGAGTACTGAGCACCCAACACCCTGAGTACTGCGCACCCAGCACCCCAAGCACTGAGCACCCTGAGTACTGAGCACCCAGTACCCTGAGCACTGAACACACAGCACCCTGAGTACTGAGCACCCCGAGCACTGAGCACCCAGCATACTGAGTACTGAGCACCGAGCACCCTGAGTACTGAGCACCCAGCACCCTGAGCACTGAGCACCCAGCACCCTGAGTACTGAGCATCAAGCACCCCGAGCACTGAGCACCCAGCACCCTGAGTACTGAGCACTGAGCACCCAGGACCCCGAGCACTGAGCACCCAGCACCCTGTGTACTGAGCACGGAGTACCCAGCACCCCGAGCACTGTGCACCCAGCATCCTGAGCAATGATCACCCTGAGTACTGAGCACCCAGCACCTTGAGCACTGAGCACCGAGCACCCCGAGCACTGAGCACCCAGCACCCCGAGCACTGCGCACCCAGCACCCTGAGAACTGAGCACCCAGCACCCTGAGTACTGAGCACCCAGCACCCTGAGTACTGAGCACCCAGCACCCTGAGCACTGAGCACCCAGCACCCTGAGCACTGAGCACCCAGAACCCTGAGTACTGAGCACCCAGCACCCCGAGTACTAAGCACCGAGCACCCTGAGCACTGAGCACCCTGCACCCTGAGTACTGAGCACCCAGCACCCCGAGCACTGAGCACCCAGCACCCTGAGTACTGAGCACCCCGCACCCTGAGCACTGAGCACCGAGCACCCTGAGCACTGAGCACCAGGGCCCCGAGCACTGAGCACCCAGCACCCCGAGCCCTGAGCACCCAGCACCCCGAACACTGAGCACCTAGCACCCTGAGTAATGAACACCCAGCACCCTGAGTACTGAGCACCCAGCACCCTGAGCACTGAGCACCCAGCACCCTGAGTACTGAGCACCCAACACCCCAAGCACTGAGCACCCTGAGTACTGAGCACCCAGCACCCCAAGCACTGAGCACCCTGAGTACTGAGCACCCAACACCCTGAGTACTGCGCACCCAGCACCCCAAGCACTGAGCACCCTGAGTACTGAGCACCCAGTACCCTGAGCACTGAACACACAGCACCCTGAGAAATGAGCACCCAGCACTCCGAGCACAGAGCACCCAGCACCCAGAGCACTGAGCACTGACCACCCTGAGTACTGAGCACCCAGCACCCCGAGCACTGAGCACCGAGCACCCTGAGCACTGAGCAGCCAGCACCCTGAGCACTGAGCACCCAGCACCCTGAGCACTGAGCACCCAGCACCCTGAGTACTGAGCACCCAGCACCCCGAGCACTGAGTACCCAGCACCCTGAGCACTGAGCACCCAGCACCCTGAGCACTGAGCACCCAGCACCCTGAGCACTGAGCACCCAGCACCCTGAGCACTGAGCACCCAGCACCCTGAGTACTGAGCACTGTGCACCCAGCACCAAGAGCACTGAGCACCCAGCACCCTGAGTACTGAGCACTGAGCACCCAGCACCCCAAGCACTGAGCACCCAGCACTCTGAGCACTGAGCACCCAGCACCCGAATACTGATCACCCAGCACCCTGAGTACTGAGCACGCAGCACCCTGAGTACTGAGCACCCAGCACCCCGAGCACTGAGCACCCAGCACCCTGAGCACTGAGCACCCAGCACCCTGAGCACTGAGCACCCATCACCCCGAGCACTGCGCACCCAGCACCCTGAGTACTGAGCACCCAGCACCCTGAGCACAGAGCACCCAGCACCCTGAGCACTCAGCACCCAGCACCCTGAGCACTGAGCACCCAGCACCCTGAGTAGTGAGCACCCAACGTACTGAGCACCGAGCACCCCGAGCACTGAGCACCCAGCACCCTGAGTACTGAGCACCGAGCACCCCGAGCACTGAGCACCCAGCACACTGAGTACTGAGCTCCGAGCACCCCGAGCACTGAGCACCCAGCGCCCCGAGCACTGAGCACCCAGCACCCTGAGCACTGAGCACCCAGCACCCTGAGCACTGAGCACCCAGCACCCTGAGCACTGCGCAACCAGCACCCTGAGTACTGAGCACCCAGCACCCTGAGCACTGAGCACCCAGCACCCTGAGCACTGAGCACCCAGCACCCTGAGCACTGAGCAGCCAGCACCCTGATTAGTGAGCACCCAACGTACTGAGCACCGAGCACCCCGAGTACTGAGCACCCAGCACCCCGAGCACTGAGCACCCAGCACCCCGAACACTGAGCACCTAGCACCCTGAGTAATGAGCACCCAGCACCCTGAGTACTGAGCACCCAGCACCCTGAGCACTGAGCACCCAGCACCCTGAGTACTGAGCACCCAACACCCCAAGCACTGAGCACCCTGAGTACTGAGCACCCAGCACCCCAAGCACTGAGCACCCTGAGTACTGAGCACCCAACACCCTGAGTACTGCGCACCCAGCACCCCAAGCACTGAGCACCCTGAGTACTGAGCACCCAGTACCCTGAGCACTGAACACACAGCACCCTGAGTACTGAGCACCCCGAGCACTGAGCACCCAGCATACTGAGTACTGAGCACCCAGCACCCTGAGTACTGAGCACCCAGCACCCTGAGCACTGAGCACCCAGCACCCTGAGTACTGAGCATCAAGCACCCCGAGCACTGAGCACCCAGCACCCTGAGTACTGAGCACTGAGCACCCAGCACCCCGAGCACTGAGCACCCAGCACCCTGTGTACTGAGCACTGAGCACCCAGCACCCTGAGTACTGAGCATCAAGCACCCCAAGCACTGAGCACCCAGCACCCTGAGTACTGAGCACTGAGCACCCAGCACCCCAAGCACTGAGCCCCCAGCACCCTGAGTACTGAGCACTGAGCACCCAGCACCCCAAGCACTGAGCACCCAGCACCCTGAGCACTGAGCACCCAGCACCCGAGTACTGATCACCCAGCACCCTGAGTACTGAGCACCCAGCACCCTGAGTACTGAGCACACAGCACCCCGAGTACTGAGCACCCAGCACCCTGAGCACTGAGCACCCAGCACCCTGAGCACTGAGCACCCAGCACCCCGAGCACTGCGCACCCAGCACCCTGAGTACTGATCACCCAGCACCCTGAGCACTGAGCACCCAGCACCCTGAGCACTCAGCACCCAGCACCCTGAGCACTGAGCACCCAGCACCCTGAGTAGTGAGCACCCAACGTACTGAGCACCGAGCACCCCGAGCACTGAGCACCCAGCACCCTGAGTACTGAGCACCGAGCACCCCGAGCACTGAGCACCCAGCACACTGAGTACTGAGCTCCGAGCACCCCGAGCACTGAGTACCCAGCGCCCCGAGCACTGAGCACCCAGAACCCTGAGCACTGAGCACCCAGCACCCTGAGCACTGAGCACCCAGCACCCCGAGCACTGAGCACCCAGCACCCCGAGCACTGAGCACTGAGCACCCTGAGTACTGAGCACCCAGCACCCTGAGAAATGAGCACCCAGCACTCCGAGCACAGAGCACCCAGCAACCAGAGCACTGAGCACTGACCACCCTGAGTACTGAGCACCCAGCACCCCGAGCACTGAGCACCGAGCACCCTGAGCACTGAGCAGCCAGCACCCTGAGTACTAAGCACCCAGCACCCTAAGTACTAAGCACCCAGCACCCTGAGTACTGAGCACACAGCACCCTGAGTACTGAGCACCGAGCACCCCGAGCACTGAGCACCCAGCACACTGAGTACTGAGCACCCAGCACCCTGAGCACTGAGCACCCAGCACCCTGAGCACTGAGCACCCAGCACCCTGAGTACTGAGCACCCAGCACCCCGAGCACTGAGTACCCAGCACCCTGAGCACTGAGCACCCAGCACCCTGAGCACTGAGCACCCAGCACCCTGAGCACTGAGCACCCAGCACCCTGAGCACTGAGCACCCAGCACCCTGAGTACTGAGCACTGTGAACCCAGCACCAAGAGCACTGAGCACCCAGCACCCTGAGTACTGAGCACTGAGCACCCAGCACCCCAAGCACTGAGCACCCAGCACTCTGAGCACTGAGCACCCAGCACCCGAGTACTGATCACCCAGCACCCTGAGTACTGAGCACCCAGCACCCTGAGTACTGAGCACCCAGCACCCCGAACACTGAGCACCCAGCACCCTGAGCACTGAGCACCCAGCACCCTGAGCACTGAGCACCCATCACCCCGAGCACTGCGCACCCAGCACCCTGAGTACTGAGCACCCAGCACCCTGAGCACTGAGCACCCAGCACCCTGAGCACTCAGCACCCAGCACCCTGAGCACTGAGCACCCAGCACCCTGAGCACTGAGCACCCAGCACCCTGAGCACTGCGCACCCAGCACCCTGATTAGTGAGCACCCAACGTACTGAGCACCGAGCACCCCGAGTACTGAGCACCCAGCACCCCAAGCACTGAGCACCCAGCACCCCGAACACTGAGCACCTAGCACCCTGAGTAATGAGCACCCAGCACCCTGAGTACTGAGCACCCAGCACCCTGAGCACTGAGCACCCAGCACCCTGAGTACTGAGCACCCAACACCCCAAGCACTGAGCACCCTGAGTACTGAGCACCCAGCACCCCAAGCACTGAGCACCCTGAGTACTGAGCACCCAACACCCTGAGTACTGCGCACCCAGCACCCCAAGCACTGAGCACCCTGAGTACTGAGCACCCAGTACCCTGAGCACTGAACACACAGCACCCTGAGTACTGAGCACCCCGAGCACTGAGCACCCAGCATACTGAGTACTGAGCACCGAGCACCCTGAGTACTGAGCACCCAGCACCCTGAGCACTGAGCACCCAGCACCCTGAGTACTGAGCATCAAGCACCCCGAGCACTGAGCACCCAGCACCCTGAGTACTGAGCACTGAGCACCCAGGACCCCGAGCACTGAGCACCCAGCACCCTGTGTACTGAGCACGGAGTACCCAGCACCCCGAGCACTGTGCACCCAGCATCCTGAGCAATGATCACCCTGAGTACTGAGCACCCAGCACCTTGAGCACTGAGCACCGAGCACCCCGAGCACTGAGCACCCAGCACACTGAGTACTGAGCACCCAGCACCCTGAGTACTGAGCACCGAGCACCCCGAGCACTGAGCACCCAGCACACTGAGTACTGAGCACCCAGCACCCTGAGCACTGAGCACCCAGCACCCTGAGTACTGAGCACCCAACACCCCAAGCACTGAGCACCCTGAGTACTGAGCACCCAGCACCCCAAGCACTGAGCACCCTGAGTACTGAGCACCCAACACCCTGAGTACTGCGCACCCAGCACCCCAAGCACTGAGCACCCTGAGTACTGAGCACCCAGTACCCTGAGCACTGAACACACAGCACCCTGAGTACTGAGCACCCCGAGCACTGAGCACCCAGCATACTGAGAACTGAGCACCCAGCACCCTGAGTACTGAGCACCCAGCACCCTGAGCACTGAGCACCCAGCACCCTGAGTACTGAGCATCAAGCACCCCGAGCACTGAGCACCCTGAGTACTGAGCACCCAGTACCCTGAGCACTGAACACACAGCACCCTGAGTACTGAGCACCCCGAGCACTGAGCACCCAGCATACTGAGTACTGAGCACCCAGCACCCTGAGTACTGAGCACCCAGCACCCTGAGCACTGAGCACCCAGCACCCTGAGTACTGAGCATCAAGCACCCCGAGCACTGAGCACCCAGCACCCTGAGTACTGAGCACTGAGCACCCAGCACCCCGAGCACTGAGCACCCAGCACCCTGTGTACTGAGCACTGAGCACCCAGCACCCTGAGTACTGAGCATCAAGCACCCCAAGCACTGAGCACCCAGCACCCTGAGTACTGAGCACTGAGCACCCAGCACCCCAAGCACTGAGCCCCCAGCACCCTGAGTACTGAGCACTGAGCACCCAGCACCCCAAGCACTGAGCACCCAGCACCCTGAGCACTGAGCACCCAGCACCCGAGTACTGATCACCCAGCACCCTGAGTACTGAGCACCCAGCACCCTGAGTACTGAGCACACAGCACCCCGAGTACTGAGCACCCAGCACCCTGAGCACTGAGCACCCAGCACCCTGAGCACTGAGCACCCAGCACCCCGAGCACTGCGCACCCAGCACCCTGAGTACTGATCACCCAGCACCCTGAGCACTGAGCACCCAGCACCCTGAGCACTCAGCACCCAGCACCCTGAGCACTGAGCACCCAGCACCCTGAGTAGTGAGCACCCAACGTACTGAGCACCGAGCACCCCGAGCACTGAGCACCCAGCACCCTGAGTACTGAGCACCGAGCACCCCGAGCACTGAGCACCCAGCACACTGAGTACTGAGCTCCGAGCACCCCGAGCACTGAGTACCCAGCGCCCCGAGCACTGAGCACCCAGAACCCTGAGCACTGAGCACCCAGCACCCTGAGCACTGAGCACCCAGCACCCCGAGCACTGAGCACCCAGCACCCCGAGCACTGAGCACTGAGCACCCTGAGTACTGAGCACCCAGCACCCTGAGAAATGAGCACCCAGCACTCCGAGCACAGAGCACCCAGCAACCAGAGCACTGAGCACTGACCACCCTGAGTACTGAGCACCCAGCACCCCGAGCACTGAGCACCGAGCACCCTGAGCACTGAGCAGCCAGCACCCTGAGTACTAAGCACCCAGCACCCTAAGTACTAAGCACCCAGCACCCTGAGTACTGAGCACACAGCACCCTGAGTACTGAGCACCGAGCACCCCGAGCACTGAGCACCCAGCACACTGAGTACTGAGCACCCAGCACCCTGAGCACTGAGCACCCAGCACCCTGAGCACTGAGCACCCAGCACCCTGAGTACTGAGCACCCAGCACCCCGAGCACTGAGTACCCAGCACCCTGAGCACTGAGCACCCAGCACCCTGAGCACTGAGCACCCAGCACCCTGAGCACTGAGCACCCAGCACCCTGAGCACTGAGCACCCAGCACCCTGAGTACTGAGCACTGTGAACCCAGCACCAAGAGCACTGAGCACCCAGCACCCTGAGTACTGAGCACTGAGCACCCAGCACCCCAAGCACTGAGCACCCAGCACTCTGAGCACTGAGCACCCAGCACCCGAGTACTGATCACCCAGCACCCTGAGTACTGAGCACCCAGCACCCTGAGTACTGAGCACCCAGCACCCCGAACACTGAGCACCCAGCACCCTGAGCACTGAGCACCCAGCACCCTGAGCACTGAGCACCCATCACCCCGAGCACTGCGCACCCAGCACCCTGAGTACTGAGCACCCAGCACCCTGAGCACTGAGCACCCAGCACCCTGAGCACTCAGCACCCAGCACCCTGAGCACTGAGCACCCAGCACCCTGAGCACTGAGCACCCAGCACCCTGAGCACTGCGCACCCAGCACCCTGATTAGTGAGCACCCAACGTACTGAGCACCGAGCACCCCGAGTACTGAGCACCCAGCACCCCAAGCACTGAGCACCCAGCACCCCGAACACTGAGCACCTAGCACCCTGAGTAATGAGCACCCAGCACCCTGAGTACTGAGCACCCAGCACCCTGAGCACTGAGCACCCAGCACCCTGAGTACTGAGCACCCAACACCCCAAGCACTGAGCACCCTGAGTACTGAGCACCCAGCACCCCAAGCACTGAGCACCCTGAGTACTGAGCACCCAACACCCTGAGTACTGCGCACCCAGCACCCCAAGCACTGAGCACCCTGAGTACTGAGCACCCAGTACCCTGAGCACTGAACACACAGCACCCTGAGTACTGAGCACCCCGAGCACTGAGCACCCAGCATACTGAGTACTGAGCACCGAGCACCCTGAGTACTGAGCACCCAGCACCCTGAGCACTGAGCACCCAGCACCCTGAGTACTGAGCATCAAGCACCCCGAGCACTGAGCACCCAGCACCCTGAGTACTGAGCACTGAGCACCCAGGACCCCGAGCACTGAGCACCCAGCACCCTGTGTACTGAGCACGGAGTACCCAGCACCCCGAGCACTGTGCACCCAGCATCCTGAGCAATGATCACCCTGAGTACTGAGCACCCAGCACCTTGAGCACTGAGCACCGAGCACCCCGAGCACTGAGCACCCAGCACCCCGAGCACTGCGCACCCAGCACCCTGAGAACTGAGCACCCAGCACCCTGAGTACTGAGCACCCAGCACCCTGAGTACTGAGCACCCAGCACCCTGAGCACTGAGCACCCAGCACCCTGAGCACTGAGCACCCAGAACCCTGAGTACTGAGCACCCAGCACCCCGAGTACTAAGCACCGAGCACCCTGAGCACTGAGCACCCTGCACCCTGAGTACTGAGCACCCAGCACCCCGAGCACTGAGCACCCAGCACCCTGAGTACTGAGCACCCCGCACCCTGAGCACTGAGCACCGAGCACCCTGAGCACTGAGCACCAGGGCCCCGAGCACTGAGCACCCAGCACCCCGAGCCCTGAGCACCCAGCACCCCGAACACTGAGCACCTAGCACCCTGAGTAATGAACACCCAGCACCCTGAGTACTGAGCACCCAGCACCCTGAGCACTGAGCACCCAGCACCCTGAGTACTGAGCACCCAACACCCCAAGCACTGAGCACCCTGAGTACTGAGCACCCAGCACCCCAAGCACTGAGCACCCTGAGTACTGAGCACCCAACACCCTGAGTACTGCGCACCCAGCACCCCAAGCACTGAGCACCCTGAGTACTGAGCACCCAGTACCCTGAGCACTGAACACACAGCACCCTGAGAAATGAGCACCCCGCACTCCGAGCACAGAGCACCCAGCACCCAGAGCACTGAGCACTGACCACCCTGAGTACTGAGCACCCAGCACCCCGAGCACTGAGCACCGAGCACCCTGAGCACTGAGCAGCCAGCACCCTGAGCACTGAGCACCCAGCACCCTGAGCACTGAGCACCCAGCACCCTGAGTACTGAGCACCCAGCACCCCGAGCACTGAGTACCCAGCACCCTGAGCACTGAGCACCCAGCACCCTGAGCACTGAGCACCCAGCACCCTGAGCACTGAGCACCCAGCACCCTGAGCACTGAGCACCCAGCACCCTGAGTACTGAGCACTGTGCACCCAGCACCAAGAGCACTGAGCACCCAGCACCCTGAGTACTGAGCACTGAGCACCCAGCACCCCAAGCACTGAGCACCCAGCACTCTGAGCACTGAGCACCCAGCACCCGAATACTGATCACCCAGCACCCTGAGTACTGAGCACGCAGCACCCTGAGTACTGAGCACCCAGCACCCCGAGCACTGAGCACCCAGCACCCTGAGCACTGAGCACCCAGCACCCTGAGCACTGAGCACCCATCACCCCGAGCACTGCGCACCCAGCACCCTGAGTACTGAGCACCCAGCACCCTGAGCACAGAGCACCCAGCACCCTGAGCACTCAGCACCCAGCACCCTGAGCACTGAGCACCCAGCACCCTGAGTAGTGAGCACCCAACGTACTGAGCACCGAGCACCCCGAGCACTGAGCACCCAGCACCCTGAGTACTGAGCACCGAGCACCCCGAGCACTGAGCACCCAGCACACTGAGTACTGAGCTCCGAGCACCCCGAGCACTGAGCACCCAGCGCCCCGAGCACTGAGCACCCAGCACCCTGAGCACTGAGCACCCAGCACCCTGAGCACTGAGCACCCAGCACCCTGAGCACTGCGCAACCAGCACCCTGAGTACTGAGCACCCAGCACCCTGAGCACTGAGCACCCAGCACCCTGAGCACTGAGCACCCAGCACCCTGAGCACTGAGCAGCCAGCACCCTGATTAGTGAGCACCCAACGTACTGAGCACCGAGCACCCCGAGTACTGAGCACCCAGCACCCCGAGCACTGAGCACCCAGCACCCCGAACACTGAGCACCTAGCACCCTGAGTAATGAGCACCCAGCACCCTGAGTACTGAGCACCCAGCACCCTGAGCACTGAGCACCCAGCACCCTGAGTACTGAGCACCCAACACCCCAAGCACTGAGCACCCTGAGTACTGAGCACCCAGCACCCCAAGCACTGAGCACCCTGAGTACTGAGCACCCAACACCCTGAGTACTGCGCACCCAGCACCCCAAGCACTGAGCACCCTGAGTACTGAGCACCCAGTACCCTGAGCACTGAACACACAGCACCCTGAGTACTGAGCACCCCGAGCACTGAGCACCCAGCATACTGAGTACTGAGCACCCAGCACCCTGAGTACTGAGCACCCAGCACCCTGAGCACTGAGCACCCAGCACCCTGAGTACTGAGCATCAAGCACCCCGAGCACTGAGCACCCAGCACCCTGAGTACTGAGCACTGAGCACCCAGCACCCCGAGCACTGAGCACCCAGCACCCTGTGTACTGAGCACTGAGCACCCAGCACCCTGAGTACTGAGCATCAAGCACCCCAAGCACTGAGCACCCAGCACCCTGAGTACTGAGCACTGAGCACCCAGCACCCCAAGCACTGAGCCCCCAGCACCCTGAGTACTGAGCACTGAGCACCCAGCACCCCAAGCACTGAGCACCCAGCACCCTGAGCACTGAGCACCCAGCACCCGAGTACTGATCACCCAGCACCCTGAGTACTGAGCACCCAGCACCCTGAGTACTGAGCACACAGCACCCCGAGTACTGAGCACCCAGCACCCTGAGCACTGAGCACCCAGCACCCTGAGCACTGAGCACCCAGCACCCCGAGCACTGCGCACCCAGCACCCTGAGTACTGATCACCCAGCACCCTGAGCACTGAGCACCCAGCACCCTGAGCACTCAGCACCCAGCACCCTGAGCACTGAGCACCCAGCACCCTGAGTAGTGAGCACCCAACGTACTGAGCACCGAGCACCCCGAGCACTGAGCACCCAGCACCCTGAGTACTGAGCACCGAGCACCCCGAGCACTGAGCACCCAGCACACTGAGTACTGAGCTCCGAGCACCCCGAGCACTGAGTACCCAGCGCCCCGAGCACTGAGCACCCAGAACCCTGAGCACTGAGCACCCAGCACCCTGAGCACTGAGCACCCAGCACCCCGAGCACTGAGCACCCAGCACCCCGAGCACTGAGCACTGAGCACCCTGAGTACTGAGCACCCAGCACCCTGAGAAATGAGCACCCAGCACTCCGAGCACAGAGCACCCAGCAACCAGAGCACTGAGCACTGACCACCCTGAGTACTGAGCACCCAGCACCCCGAGCACTGAGCACCGAGCACCCTGAGCACTGAGCAGCCAGCACCCTGAGTACTAAGCACCCAGCACCCTAAGTACTAAGCACCCAGCACCCTGAGTACTGAGCACACAGCACCCTGAGTACTGAGCACCGAGCACCCCGAGCACTGAGCACCCAGCACACTGAGTACTGAGCACCCAGCACCCTGAGCACTGAGCACCCAGCACCCTGAGCACTGAGCACCCAGCACCCTGAGTACTGAGCACCCAGCACCCCGAGCACTGAGTACCCAGCACCCTGAGCACTGAGCACCCAGCACCCTGAGCACTGAGCACCCAGCACCCTGAGCACTGAGCACCCAGCACCCTGAGCACTGAGCACCCAGCACCCTGAGTACTGAGCACTGTGAACCCAGCACCAAGAGCACTGAGCACCCAGCACCCTGAGTACTGAGCACTGAGCACCCAGCACCCCAAGCACTGAGCACCCAGCACTCTGAGCACTGAGCACCCAGCACCCGAGTACTGATCACCCAGCACCCTGAGTACTGAGCACCCAGCACCCTGAGTACTGAGCACCCAGCACCCCGAACACTGAGCACCCAGCACCCTGAGCACTGAGCACCCAGCACCCTGAGCACTGAGCACCCATCACCCCGAGCACTGCGCACCCAGCACCCTGAGTACTGAGCACCCAGCACCCTGAGCACTGAGCACCCAGCACCCTGAGCACTCAGCACCCAGCACCCTGAGCACTGAGCACCCAGCACCCTGAGCACTGAGCACCCAGCACCCTGAGCACTGCGCACCCAGCACCCTGATTAGTGAGCACCCAACGTACTGAGCACCGAGCACCCCGAGTACTGAGCACCCAGCACCCCAAGCACTGAGCACCCAGCACCCCGAACACTGAGCACCTAGCACCCTGAGTAATGAGCACCCAGCACCCTGAGTACTGAGCACCCAGCACCCTGAGCACTGAGCACCCAGCACCCTGAGTACTGAGCACCCAACACCCCAAGCACTGAGCACCCTGAGTACTGAGCACCCAGCACCCCAAGCACTGAGCACCCTGAGTACTGAGCACCCAACACCCTGAGTACTGCGCACCCAGCACCCCAAGCACTGAGCACCCTGAGTACTGAGCACCCAGTACCCTGAGCACTGAACACACAGCACCCTGAGTACTGAGCACCCCGAGCACTGAGCACCCAGCATACTGAGTACTGAGCACCGAGCACCCTGAGTACTGAGCACCCAGCACCCTGAGCACTGAGCACCCAGCACCCTGAGTACTGAGCATCAAGCACCCCGAGCACTGAGCACCCAGCACCCTGAGTACTGAGCACTGAGCACCCAGGACCCCGAGCACTGAGCACCCAGCACCCTGTGTACTGAGCACGGAGTACCCAGCACCCCGAGCACTGTGCACCCAGCATCCTGAGCAATGATCACCCTGAGTACTGAGCACCCAGCACCTTGAGCACTGAGCACCGAGCACCCCGAGCACTGAGCACCCAGCACCCCGAGCACTGCGCACCCAGCACCCTGAGAACTGAGCACCCAGCACCCTGAGTACTGAGCACCCAGCACCCTGAGTACTGAGCACCCAGCACCCTGAGCACTGAGCACCCAGCACCCTGAGCACTGAGCACCCAGAACCCTGAGTACTGAGCACCCAGCACCCCGAGTACTAAGCACCGAGCACCCTGAGCACTGAGCACCCTGCACCCTGAGTACTGAGCACCCAGCACCCCGAGCACTGAGCACCCAGCACCCTGAGTACTGAGCACCCCGCACCCTGAGCACTGAGCACCGAGCACCCTGAGCACTGAGCACCAGGGCCCCGAGCACTGAGCACCCAGCACCCCGAGCCCTGAGCACCCAGCACCCCGAACACTGAGCACCTAGCACCCTGAGTAATGAACACCCAGCACCCTGAGTACTGAGCACCCAGCACCCTGAGCACTGAGCACCCAGCACCCTGAGTACTGAGCACCCAACACCCCAAGCACTGAGCACCCTGAGTACTGAGCACCCAGCACCCCAAGCACTGAGCACCCTGAGTACTGAGCACCCAACACCCTGAGTACTGCGCACCCAGCACCCCAAGCACTGAGCACCCTGAGTACTGAGCACCCAGTACCCTGAGCACTGAACACACAGCACCCTGAGAAATGAGCACCCAGCACTCCGAGCACAGAGCACCCAGCACCCAGAGCACTGAGCACTGACCACCCTGAGTACTGAGCACCCAGCACCCCGAGCACTGAGCACCGAGCACCCTGAGCACTGAGCAGCCAGCACCCTGAGCACTGAGCACCCAGCACCCTGAGCACTGAGCACCCAGCACCCTGAGTACTGAGCACCCAGCACCCCGAGCACTGAGTACCCAGCACCCTGAGCACTGAGCACCCAGCACCCTGAGCACTGAGCACCCAGCACCCTGAGCACTGAGCACCCAGCACCCTGAGCACTGAGCACCCAGCACCCTGAGTACTGAGCACTGTGCACCCAGCACCAAGAGCACTGAGCACCCAGCACCCTGAGTACTGAGCACTGAGCACCCAGCACCCCAAGCACTGAGCACCCAGCACTCTGAGCACTGAGCACCCAGCACCCGAATACTGATCACCCAGCACCCTGAGTACTGAGCACGCAGCACCCTGAGTACTGAGCACCCAGCACCCCGAGCACTGAGCACCCAGCACCCTGAGCACTGAGCACCCAGCACCCTGAGCACTGAGCACCCATCACCCCGAGCACTGCGCACCCAGCACCCTGAGTACTGAGCACCCAGCACCCTGAGCACAGAGCACCCAGCACCCTGAGCACTCAGCACCCAGCACCCTGAGCACTGAGCACCCAGCACCCTGAGTAGTGAGCACCCAACGTACTGAGCACCGAGCACCCCGAGCACTGAGCACCCAGCACCCTGAGTACTGAGCACCGAGCACCCCGAGCACTGAGCACCCAGCACACTGAGTACTGAGCTCCGAGCACCCCGAGCACTGAGCACCCAGCGCCCCGAGCACTGAGCACCCAGCACCCTGAGCACTGAGCACCCAGCACCCTGAGCACTGAGCACCCAGCACCCTGAGCACTGCGCAACCAGCACCCTGAGTACTGAGCACCCAGCACCCTGAGCACTGAGCACCCAGCACCCTGAGCACTGAGCACCCAGCACCCTGAGCACTGAGCAGCCAGCACCCTGATTAGTGAGCACCCAACGTACTGAGCACCGAGCACCCCGAGTACTGAGCACCCAGCACCCCGAGCACTGAGCACCCAGCACCCCGAACACTGAGCACCTAGCACCCTGAGTAATGAGCACCCAGCACCCTGAGTACTGAGCACCCAGCACCCTGAGCACTGAGCACCCAGCACCCTGAGTACTGAGCACCCAACACCCCAAGCACTGAGCACCCTGAGTACTGAGCACCCAGCACCCCAAGCACTGAGCACCCTGAGTACTGAGCACCCAACACCCTGAGTACTGCGCACCCAGCACCCCAAGCACTGAGCACCCTGAGTACTGAGCACCCAGTACCCTGAGCACTGAACACACAGCACCCTGAGTACTGAGCACCCCGAGCACTGAGCACCCAGCATACTGAGTACTGAGCACCCAGCACCCTGAGTACTGAGCACCCAGCACCCTGAGCACTGAGCACCCAGCACCCTGAGTACTGAGCATCAAGCACCCCGAGCACTGAGCACCCATCACCCTGAGTACTGAGCACTGAGCACCCAGGACCCCGAGCACTGAGCACCCAGCACCCTGTGTACGGAGCACGGAGTACCCAGCACCCCGAGCACTGTGCACCCAGCATCCTGAGCAATGATCACCCTGAGTACTGAGCACCCAGCACCTTGAGCACTGAGCACCGAGCACCCCGAGCACTGAGCACCCAGCACCCCGAGCACTGAGCACCCAGCACCCTGAGAACTGAGCACCCAGCACCCTGAGTACTGAGCACCCAGCACCCTGAGTACTGAGCACCCAGCACCCTGAGCACTGAGCACCCAGCACCCTGAGCACTGAGCACCCAGAACCCTGAGTACTGAGCACCCAGCACCCCGAGTACTAAGCACCGAGCACCCTGAGCACTGAGCACCCAGCACCCTGAGCACTGAGCACCCAGCACCCTGAGTACTGAGCACCCAGCACCCCGAGCACTGAGCACCCAGCACCCTGAGTACTGAGCACCCCGCACCCTGAGCACTGAGCACCGAGCACCCTGAGCACTGAGCACCAGGGCCCCGAGCACTGAGCACCCAGCACCCCGAGCCCTGAGCACCCAGCACCCCGAACACTGAGCACCTAGCACCCTGAGTAATGAGCACCCAGCACCCTGAGTACTGAGCACCCAGCACCCTGAGCACTGAGCACCCAGCACCCTGAGTACTGAGCACCCAACACCCCAAGCACTGAGCACCCTGAGTACTGAGCACCCAGCACCCCAAGCACTGAGCACCCTGAGTACTGAGCACCCAACACCCTGAGTACTGCGCACCCAGCACCCCAAGCACTGAGCACCCTGAGTACTGAGCACCCAGTACCCTGAGCACTGAACACACAGCACCCTGAGTACTGAGCACCCCGAGCACTGAGCACCCAGCATACTGAGAACTGAGCACCCAGCACCCTGAGTACTGAGCACCCAGCACCCTGAGCACTGAGCACCCAGCACCCTGAGTACTGAGCATCAAGCACCCCGAGCACTGAGCACCCTGAGTACTGAGCACCCAGTACCCTGAGCACTGAACACACAGCACCCTGAGTACTGAGCACCCCGAGCACTGAGCACCCAGCATACTGAGTACTGAGCACCCAGCACCCTGAGTACTGAGCACCCAGCACCCTGAGCACTGAGCACCCAGCACCCTGAGTACTGAGCATCAAGCACCCCGAGCACTGAGCACCCAGCACCCTGAGTACTGAGCACTGAGCACCCAGCACCCCGAGCACTGAGCACCCAGCACCCTGTGTACTGAGCACTGAGCACCCAGCACCCTGAGTACTGAGCATCAAGCACCCCGAGCACTGAGCACCCAGCACCCTGAGTACTGAGCACTAAGCACCCAGCACCCCAAGCACTGAGCCCCCAGCACCCTGAGTACTGAGCACTGAGCACCCAGCACCCCAAGCACTGAGCACCCAGCACCCTGAGCACTGAGCACTAAGCACACAGCACCCCGAGTACTGAGCACCCAGCACCCTGAGCACTGAGCACCCAGCACCCTGAGCACTGAGCACCCAGCACCCCGAGCACTGCGCACCCAGCACCCTGAGTACTGATCACCCAGCACCCTGAGCACTGAGCACCCAGCACCCCGAGCACTCAGCACCCAGCACCCTGAGCACTGAGCACCCAGCACCCTGAGTAGTGAGCACCCAACGTACTGAGCACCGAGCACCCCGAGCACTGAGCACCCAGCACCCTGAGTACTGAGCACCGAGCACCCCGAGCACTGAGCACCCAGCACACTGAGTACTGAGCTCCGAGCACCCCGAGCACTGAGTACCCAGCGCCCCGAGCACTGAGCACCCAGAACCCTGAGCACTGAGCACCCAGCACCCTGAGCACTGAGCACCCAGCACCCCGAGCACTGAGCACCCAGCACCCCGAGCACTGAGCACTGAGCACCCTGAGTACTGAGCACCCAGCACCCTGAGAAATGAGCACCCAGCACTCCGAGCACAGAGCACCCAGCAACCAGAGCACTGAGCACTGACCACCCTGAGTACTGAGCACCCAGCACCCCGAGCACTGAGCACCGAGCACCCTGAGCACTGAGCAGCCAGCACCCTGAGTACTAAGCACCCAGCACCCTAAGTACTAAGCACCCAGCACCCTGAGTACTGAGCACACAGCACCCTGAGTACTGAGCACCGAGCACCCCGAGCACTGAGCACCCAGCACACTGAGTACTGAGCACCCAGCACCCTGAGCACTGAGCACCCAGCACCCTGAGCACTGAGCACCCAGCACCCTGAGTACTGAGCACCCAGCACCCCGAGCACTGAGCACCCAGCACCCTGAGTACTGAGCACCCAGCACCCTGAGCACTGAGCACCCAGCACCCTGAGTACTGAGCATCCAGCACCCCGAGCACTGAGCACCCAGCACCCTGAGTACTGAGCACTGTGAACCCAGCACCAAGAGCACTGAGCACCCAGCACCCTGAGTACTGAGCACTGAGCACCCAGCACCCCAAGCACTGAGCACCCAGCACTCTGAGCACTGAGCACCCAGCACCCGAGTACTGATCACCCAGCACCCTGAGTACTGAGCACCCAGCACCCTGAGTACTGAGCACCCAGCACCCCGAACACTGAGCACCCAGCACCCTGAGCACTGAGCACCCAGCACCCTGAGCACTGAGCACCCATCACCCCGAGCACTGCGCACCCAGCACCCTGAGTACTGAGCACCCAGCACCCTGAGCACTGAGCACCCAGCACCCTGAGCACTCAGCACCCAGCACCCTGAGCACTGAGCACCCAGCACCCTGAGTAGTGAGCACCCAACGTACTGAGCACCGAGCACCCCGAGCACTGAGCACCCAGCACCCTGAGCACTGAGCACCCAGCACCCTGAGCACTGCGCACCCAGCACCCTGATTAGTGAGCACCCAACGTACTGAGCACCGAGCACCCCGAGTACTGAGCACCCAGCACCCCGAGCACTGAGCACCCAGCACCCCGAACACTGAGCACCTAGCACCCTGAGTAATGAGCACCCAGCACCCTGAGTACTGAGCACCCAGCACCCTGAGCACTGAGCACCCAGCACCCTGAGTACTGAGCACCCAACACCCCAAGCACTGAGCACCCTGAGTACTGAGCACCCAGCACCCCAAGCACTGAGCACCCTGAGTACTGAGCACCCAACACCCTGAGTACTGCGCACCCAGCACCCCAAGCACTGAGCACCCTGAGTACTGAGCACCCAGTACCCTGAGCACTGAACACACAGCACCCTGAGTACTGAGCACCCCGAGCACTGAGCACCCAGCATACTGAGTACTGAGCACCCAGCACCCTGAGTACTGAGCACCCAGCACCCTGAGCACTGAGCACCCAGCACCCTGAGTACTGAGCACCCAGCACCCCGAACACTGAGCACCCAGCACCCTGAGCACTGAGCACCCAGCACCCTGAGCACTGAGCACCCATCACCCCGAGCACTGCGCACCCAGCACCCTGAGTACTGAGCACCCAGCACCCTGAGCACAGAGCACCCAGCACCCTGAGCACTCAGCACCCAGCACCCTGAGCACTGAGCACCCAGCACCCTGAGTAGTGAGCACCCAACGTACTGAGCACCGAGCACCCCGAGCACTGAGCACCCAGCACCCTGAGTACTGAGCACCGAGCACCCCGAGCACTGAGCACCCAGCACACTGAGTACTGAGCTCCGAGCACCCCGAGCACTGAGCACCCAGCGCCCCGAGCACTGAGCACCCAGCACCCTGAGCACTGAGCACCCAGCACCCTGAGCACTGAGCACCCAGCACCCTGAGCACTGCGCAACCAGCACCCTGAGTACTGAGCACCCAGCACCCTGAGCACTGAGCACCCAGCACCCTGAGCACTGAGCACCCAGCACCCTGAGCACTGAGCAGCCAGCACCCTGATTAGTGAGCACCCAACGTACAGAGCACCGAGCACCCCGAGTACTGAGCACCCAGCACCCCGAGCACTGAGCACCCAGCACCCCGAACACTGAGCACCTAGCACCCTGAGTAATGAGCACCCAGCACCCTGAGTACTGAGCACCCAGCACCCTGAGCACTGAGCACCCAGCACCCTGAGTACTGAGCACCCAACACCCCAAGCACTGAGCACCCTGAGTACTGAGCACCCAGCACCCCAAGCACTGAGCACCCTGAGTACTGAGCACCCAACACCCTGAGTACTGCGCACCCAGCACCCCAAGCACTGAGCACCCTGAGTACTGAGCACCCAGTACCCTGAGCACTGAACACACAGCACCCTGAGTACTGAGCACCCCGAGCACTGAGCACCCAGCATACTGAGTACTGAGCACCCAGCACCCTGAGTACTGAGCACCCAGCACCCTGAGCACTGAGCACCCAGCACCCTGAGTACTGAGCATCAAGCACCCCGAGCACTGAGCACCCATCACCCTGAGTACTGAGCACTGAGCACCCAGGACCCCGAGCACTGAGCACCCAGCACCCTGTGTACGGAGCACGGAGTACCCAGCACCCCGAGCACTGTGCACCCAGCATCCTGAGCAATGATCACCCTGAGTACTGAGCACCCAGCACCTTGAGCACTGAGCACCGAGCACCCCGAGCACTGAGCACCCAGCACCCCGAGCACTGAGCACCCAGCACCCTGAGAACTGAGCACCCAGCACCCTGAGTACTGAGCACCCAGCACCCTGAGTACTGAGCACCCAGCACCCTGAGCACTGAGCACCCAGCACCCTGAGCACTGAGCACCCAGAACCCTGAGTACTGAGCACCCAGCACCCCGAGTACTAAGCACCGAGCACCCTGAGCACTGAGCACCCAGCACCCTGAGCACTGAGCACCCAGCACCCTGAGTACTGAGCACCCAGCACCCCGAGCACTGAGCACCCAGCACCCTGAGTACTGAGCACCCCGCACCCTGAGCACTGAGCACCGAGCACCCTGAGCAATGAGCACCAGGGCCCCGAGCACTGAGCACCCAGCACCCCGAGCCCTGAGCACCCAGCACCCCGAACACTGAGCACCTAGCACCCTGAGTAATGAGCACCCAGCACCCTGAGTACTGAGCACCCAGCACCCTGAGCACTGAGCACCCAGCACCCTGAGTACTGAGCACCCAACACCCCAAGCACTGAGCACCCTGAGTACTGAGCACCCAGCACCCCAAGCACTGAGCACCCTGAGTACTGAGCACCCAACACCCTGAGTACTGCGCACCCAGCACCCCAAGCACTGAGCACCCTGAGTACTGAGCACCCAGTACCCTGAGCACTGAACACACAGCACCCTGAGTACTGAGCACCCCGAGCACTGAGCACCCAGCATACTGAGAACTGAGCACCCAGCACCCTGAGTACTGAGCACCCAGCACCCTGAGCACTGAGCACCCAGCACCCTGAGTACTGAGCATCAAGCACCCCGAGCACTGAGCACCCTGAGTACTGAGCACCCAGTACCCTGAGCACTGAACACACAGCACCCTGAGTACTGAGCACCCCGAGCACTGAGCACCCAGCATACTGAGTACTGAGCACCCAGCACCCTGAGCACTGAGCACCCATCACCCCGAGCACTGCGCACCCAGCACCCTGAGTACTGAGCACCCAGCACCCTGAGCACAGAGCACCCAGCACCCTGAGCACTCAGCACCCAGCACCCTGAGCACTGAGCACCCAGCACCCTGAGTAGTGAGCACCCAACGTACTGAGCACCGAGCACCCCGAGCACTGAGCACCCAGCACCCTGAGTACTGAGCACCGAGCACCCCGAGCACTGAGCACCCAGCACACTGAGTACTGAGCTCCGAGCACCCCGAGCACTGAGCACCCAGCGCCCCGAGCACTGAGCACCCAGCACCCTGAGCACTGAGCACCCAGCACCCTGAGCACTGAGCACCCAGCACCCTGATTAGTGAGCACCCAACGTACAGAGCACCGAGCACCCCGAGTACTGAGCACCCAGCACCCCGAGCACTGAGCACCCAGCACCCCGAACACTGAGCACCTAGCACCCTGAGTAATGAGCACCCAGCACCCTGAGTACTGAGCACCCAGCACCCTGAGCACTGAGCACCCAGCACCCTGAGTACTGAGCACCCAACACCCCAAGCACTGAGCACCCTGAGTACTG
The DNA here is from genome assembly GCF_018167655.1 of Microtus oregoni. Taxonomy (NCBI): domain Eukaryota; kingdom Metazoa; phylum Chordata; class Mammalia; order Rodentia; family Cricetidae; genus Microtus; species Microtus oregoni. Next base: position 1,491,909 of record NW_024543262.1, read on the forward strand.
AGCACCCAGCACCCCAAGCACTGAGCACCCTGAGTACTGAGCACCCAACACCCTGAGTACTGCGCACCCAGCACCCCAAGCACTGAGCACCCTGAGTACTGAGCACCCAGTACCCTGAGCACTGAACACACAGCACCCTGAGTACTGAGCACCCCGAGCACTGAGCACCCAGCATACTGAGTACTGAGCACCCAGCACCCTGAGTACTGAGCACCCAGCACCCTGAGCACTGAGCACCCAGCACCCTGAGTACTGAGCATCAAGCACCCCGAGCACTGAGCACCCATCACCCTGAGTACTGAGCACTGAGCACCCAGGACCCCGAGCACTGAGCACCCAGCACCCTGTGTACGGAGCACGGAGTACCCAGCACCCCGAGCACTGTGCACCCAGCATCCTGAGCAATGATCACCCTGAGTACTGAGCACCCAGCACCTTGAGCACTGAGCACCGAGCACCCCGAGCACTGAGCACCCAGCACCCCGAGCACTGAGCACCCAGCACCCTGAGAACTGAGCACCCAGCACCCTGAGTACTGAGCACCCAGCACCCTGAGTACTGAGCACCCAGCACCCTGAGCACTGAGCACCCAGCACCCTGAGCACTGAGCACCCAGAACCCTGAGTACTGAGCACCCAGCACCCCGAGTACTAAGCACCGAGCACCCTGAGCACTGAGCACCCAGCACCCTGAGCACTGAGCACCCAGCACCCTGAGTACTGAGCACCCAGCACCCCGAGCACTGAGCACCCAGCACCCTGAGTACTGAGCACCCCGCACCCTGAGCACTGAGCACCGAGCACCCTGAGCAATGAGCACCAGGGCCCCGAGCACTGAGCACCCAGCACCCCGAGCCCTGAGCACCCAGCACCCCGAACACTGAGCACCTAGCACCCTGAGTAATGAGCACCCAGCACCCTGAGTACTGAGCACCCAGCACCCTGAGCACTGAGCACCCAGCACCCTGAGTACTGAGCACCCAACACCCCAAGCACTGAGCACCCTGAGTACTGAGCACCCAGCACCCCAAGCACTGAGCACCCTGAGTACTGAGCACCCAACACCCTGAGTACTGCGCACCCAGCACCCCAAGCACTGAGCACCCTGAGTACTGAGCACCCAGTACCCTGAGCACTGAACACACAGCACCCTGAGTACTGAGCACCCCGAGCACTGAGCACCCAGCATACTGAGAACTGAGCACCCAGCACCCTGAGTACTGAGCACCCAGCACCCTGAGCACTGAGCACCCAGCACCCTGAGTACTGAGCATCAAGCACCCCGAGCACTGAGCACCCTGAGTACTGAGCACCCAGTACCCTGAGCACTGAACACACAGCACCCTGAGTACTGAGCACCCCGAGCACTGAGCACCCAGCATACTGAGTACTGAGCACCCAGCACCCTGAGCACTGAGCACCCATCACCCCGAGCACTGCGCACCCAGCACCCTGAGTACTGAGCACCCAGCACCCTGAGCACAGAGCACCCAGCACCCTGAGCACTCAGCACCCAGCACCCTGAGCACTGAGCACCCAGCACCCTGAGTAGTGAGCACCCAACGTACTGAGCACCGAGCACCCCGAGCACTGAGCACCCAGCACCCTGAGTACTGAGCACCGAGCACCCCGAGCACTGAGCACCCAGCACACTGAGTACTGAGCTCCGAGCACCCCGAGCACTGAGCACCCAGCGCCCCGAGCACTGAGCACCCAGCACCCTGAGCACTGAGCACCCAGCACCCTGAGCACTGAGCACCCAGCACCCTGAGCACTGCGCAACCAGCACCCTGAGTACTGAGCACCCAGCACCCTGAGCACTGAGCACCCAGCACCCTGAGCACTGAGCACCCAGCACCCTGAGCACTGAGCAGCCAGCACCCTGATTAGTGAGCACCCAACGTACTGAGCACCGAGCACCCCGAGTACTGAGCACCCAGCACCCCGAGCACTGAGCACCCAGCACCCCGAACACTGAGCACCTAGCACCCTGAGTAATGAGCACCCAGCACCCTGAGTACTGAGCACCCAGCACCCTGAGCACTGAGCACCCAGCACCCTGAGTACTGAGCACCCAACACCCCAAGCACTGAGCACCCTGAGTACTGAGCACCCAGCACCCCAAGCACTGAGCACCCTGAGTACTGAGCACCCAACACCCTGAGTACTGCGCACCCAGCACCCCAAGCACTGAGCACCCTGAGTACTGAGCACCCAGTACCCTGAGCACTGAACACACAGCACCCTGAGTACTGAGCACCCCGAGCACTGAGCACCCAGCATACTGAGTACTGAGCACCCAGCACCCTGAGTACTGAGCACCCAGCACCCTGAGCACTGAGCACCCAGCACCCTGAGTACTGAGCATCAAGCACCCCGAGCACTGAGCACCCATCACCCTGAGTACTGAGCACTGAGCACCCAGGACCCCGAGCACTGAGCACCCAGCACCCTGTGTACGGAGCACGGAGTACCCAGCACCCCGAGCACTGTGCACCCAGCATCCTGAGCAATGATCACCCTGAGTACTGAGCACCCAGCACCTTGAGCACTGAGCACCGAGCACCCCGAGCACTGAGCACCCAGCACCCCGAGCACTGAGCACCCAGCACCCTGAGAACTGAGCACCCAGCACCCTGAGTACTGAGCACCCAGCACCCTGAGTACTGAGCACCCAGCACCCTGAGCACTGAGCACCCAGCACCCTGAGCACTGAGCACCCAGAACCCTGAGTACTGAGCACCCAGCACCCCGAGTACTAAGCACCGAGCACCCTGAGCACTGAGCACCCAGCACCCTGAGCACTGAGCACCCAGCACCCTGAGTACTGAGCACCCAGCACCCCGAGCACTGAGCACCCAGCACCCTGAGTACTGAGCACCCCGCACCCTGAGCACTGAGCACCGAGCACCCTGAGCACTGAGCACCAGGGCCCCGAGCACTGAGCACCCAGCACCCCGAGCCCTGAGCACCCAGCACCCCGAACACTGAGCACCTAGCACCCTGAGTAATGAGCACCCAGCACCCTGAGTACTGAGCACCCAGCACCCTGAGCACTGAGCACCCAGCACCCTGAGTACTGAGCACCCAACACCCCAAGCACTGAGCACCAGGAGTACTGAGCACCCAGCACCCCAAGCACTGAGCACCCTGAGTACTGAGCACCCAACACCCTGAGTACTGCGCACCCAGCACCCCAAGCACTGAGCACCCTGAGTACTGAGCACCCAGTACCCTGAGCACTGAACACACAGCACCCTGAGTACTGAGCACCCCGAGCACTGAGCACCCAGCATACTGAGAACTGAGCACCCAGCACCCTGAGTACTGAGCACCCAGCACCCTGAGCACTGAGCACCCAGCACCCTGAGTACTGAGCATCAAGCACCCCGAGCACTGAGCACCCTGAGTACTGAGCACCCAGTACCCTGAGCACTGAACACACAGCACCCTGAGTACTGAGCACCCCGAGCACTGAGCACCCAGCATACTGAGTACTGAGCACCCAGCACCCTGAGTACTGAGCACCCAGCACCCTGAGCACTGAGCACCCAGCACCCTGAGTACTGAGCATCAAGCACCCCGAGCACTGAGCACCCAGCACCCTGAGTACTGAGCACTGAGCACCCAGCACCCCGAGCACTGAGCACCCAGCACCCTGTGTACTGAGCACTGAGCACCCAGCACCCTGAGTACTGAGCATCAAGCACCCCGAGCACTGAGCACCCAGCACCCTGAGTACTGAGCACTAAGCACCCAGCACCCCAAGCACTGAGCCCCCAGCACCCTGAGTACTGAGCACTGAGCACCCAGCACCCCAAGCACTGAGCACCCAGCACCCTGAGCACTGAGCACTAAGCACACAGCACCCCGAGTACTGAGCACCCAGCACCCTGAGCACTGAGCACCCAGCACCCTGAGCACTGAGCACCCAGCACCCCGAGCACTGCGCACCCAGCACCCTGAGTACTGATCACCCAGCACCCTGAGCACTGAGCACCCAGCACCCCGAGCACTCAGCACCCAGCACCCTGAGCACTGAGCACCCAGCACCCTGAGTAGTGAGCACCCAACGTACTGAGCACCGAGCACCCCGAGCACTGAGCACCCAGCACCCTGAGTACTGAGCACCGAGCACCCCGAGCACTGAGCACCCAGCACACTGAGTACTGAGCTCCGAGCACCCCGAGCACTGAGTACCCAGCGCCCCGAGCACTGAGCACCCAGAACCCTGAGCACTGAGCACCCAGCACCCTGAGCACTGAGCACCCAGCACCCCGAGCACTGAGCACCCAGCACCCCGAGCACTGAGCACTGAGCACCCTGAGTACTGAGCACCCAGCACCCTGAGAAATGAGCACCCAGCACTCCGAGCACAGAGCACCCAGCAACCAGAGCACTGAGCACTGACCACCCTGAGTACTGAGCACCCAGCACCCCGAGCACTGAGCACCGAGCACCCTGAGCACTGAGCAGCCAGCACCCTGAGTACTAAGCACCCAGCACCCTAAGTACTAAGCACCCAGCACCCTGAGTACTGAGCACACAGCACCCTGAGTACTGAGCAGCGAGCACCCCGAGCACTGAGCACCCAGCACACTGAGTACTGAGCACCCAGCACCCTGAGCACTGAGCACCCAGCACCCTGAGCACTGAGCACCCAGCACCCTGAGTACTGAGCACCCAGCACCCCGAGCACTGAGTACCCAGCACCCTGAGCACTGAGCACCCAGCACCCTGAGCACTGAGCACCCAGCACCCTGAGCACTGAGCACCCAGCACCCTGAGCACTGAGCACCCAGCACCCTGAGTACTGAGCACTGTGAACCCAGCACCAAGAGCACTGAGCACCCAGCACCCTGAGTACTGAGCACTGAGCACCCAGCACCCCAAGCACTGAGCAGCCAGCACTCTGAGCACTGAGCACCCAGCACCCGAGTACTGATCACCCAGCACCCTGAGTACTGAGCACCCAGCACCCTGAGTACTGAGCACCCAGCACCCCGAACACTGAGCACCCAGCACCCTGAGCACTGAGCACCCAGCACCCTGAGCACTGAGCACCCATCACCCCGAGCACTGCGCACCCAGCACCCTGAGTACTGAGCACCCAGCACCCTGAGCACTGAGCACCCAGCACCCTGAGCACTCAGCACCCAGCACCCTGAGCACTGAGCACCCAGCACCCTGAGTAGTGAGCACCCAACGTACTGAGCACCGAGCACCCCGAGCACTGAGCACCCAGCACCCTGAGCACTGAGCACCCAGCACCCTGAGCACTGCGCACCCAGCACCCTGATTAGTGAGCACCCAACGTACTGAGCACCGAGCACCCCGAGTACTGAGCACCCAGCACCCCGAGCACTGAGCACCCAGCACCCCGAACACTGAGCACCTAGCACCCTGAGTAATGAGCACCCAGCACCCTGAGTACTGAGCACCCAACACCCCAAGCACTGAGCACCCTGAGTACTGAGCACCCAGCACCCCAAGCACTGAGCACCCTGAGTACTGAGCACCCAACACCCTGAGTACTGCGCACCCAGCACCCCAAGCACTGAGCACCCTGAGTACTGAGCACCCAGTACCCTGAGCACTGAACACACAGCACCCTGAGTACTGAGCACCCCGAGCACTGAGCACCCAGCATACTGAGTACTGAGCACCCAGCACCCTGAGTACTGAGCACCCAGCACCCTGAGCACTGAGCACCCAGCACCCTGAGTACTGAGCATCAAGCACCCCGAGCACTGAGCACCCAGCACCCTGAGTACTGAGCACTGAGCACCCAGGACCCCGAGCACTGAGCACCCAGCACCCTGTGTACTGAGCACGGAGTACCCAGCACCCCGAGCACTGTGCACCCAGCATCCTGAGCAATGATCACCCTGAGTACTGAGCACCCAGCACCTTGAGCACTGAGCACCGAGCACCCCGAGCACTGAGCACCCAGCACCCCGAGCACTGCGCACCCAGCACCCTGAGAACTGAGCACCCAGCACCCTGAGTACTGAGCACCCAGCACCCTGAGTACTGAGCACCCAGCACCCTGAGCACTGAGCACCCAGCACCATGAGTACTGAGCACCCCGCACCCTGAGTACTGAGCACCCAGCACCCTGAGTACTGAGCACCCAGCACCCCGAGCACTGAGCACCCAGCACCATGAGTACTGAGCACCCCGCACCCTGAGCACTGAGCCCCGAGCACCCTGAGCACTGAGCACCAGGGCCCCGAGCACTGAGCACCCAGCACCCCGAGCCCTGAGCACCCAGCACCCCGAACACTGAGCACCTAGCACCCTGAGTAATGAGCACCCAGCACCCTGAGTACTGAGCACCCAGCATCCTGAGCACTGAGCACCCAGCACCCTGAGTACTGAGCACCCAACACCCCAAGCACTGAGCACCCTGAGTACTGAGCACCCAGCACCCCAAGCACTGAGCACCCTGAGTACTGAGCAACCAACACCATGAGTACTGCGCACCCAGCACCCCAAGCACTGAGCACCCTGAGTACTGAGCACCCAGTACCCTGAGCACTGAACACACAGCACCCTGAGAAATGAGCACCCAGCACTCCGAGCACAGAGCACCCAGCACCCAGAGCACTGAGCACTGACCACCCTGAGTACTGAGCACCCAGCACCCCGAGCACTGAGCACCGAGCACCCTGAGCACTGAGCAGCCAGCACCCTGAGTACTAAGCACCCAGCACCCTAAGTACTAAGCACCCAGCACCCTGAGTACTGAGCACACAGCACCCTGAGTACTGAGCACCGAGCACCCCGAGCACTGAGCTCCCAGCACACTGAGTACTGAGCACCCAGCACCCTGAGCACTGAGGACCCAGCACCCTGAGCACTGAGCACCCAGCACCCTGAGTACTGAGCACCCAGCACCCCGAGCACTGAGTACCCAGCACCCTGAGCACTGAGCACCCAGCACCCTGAGCACTGAGCACCCAGCACCCTGAGCACTGAGCACCCAGCACCCTGAGCACTGAGCACCCAGCACCCTGAGTACTGAGCACTGTGCACCCAGCACCAAGAGCACTGAGCACCCAGCACCCTGAGTACTGAGCACTGAGCACCCAGCACCCCAAGCACTGAGCACCCAGCACTCTGAGCACTGAGCACCCAGCACCCGAATACTGATCACCCAGCACCCTGAGTACTGAGCACGCAGCACCCTGAGTACTGAGCACCCAGCACCCCGAGCACTGAGCACCCAGCGCCCCGAGCACTGAGCACCCAGCACCCTGAGCACTGAGCACCCAGCACCCTGAGCACTGAGCACCCAGCACCCTGAGCACTGCGCAACCAGCACCCTGAGTACTGAGCACCCAGCACCCTGAGCACTGAGCACCCAGCACCCTGAGCACTGAGCACCCAGCACCCTGAGCACTGAGCACCCAGCACCCTGATTAGTGAGCACCCAACGTACTGAGCACCGAGCACCCCGAGTACTGAGCACCCAGCACCCCGAGCACTGAGCACCCAGCACCCCGAACACTGAGCACCTAGCACCCTGAGTAATGAGCACTCAGCACCCTGAGTACTGAGCACCCAACACCCCAAGCACTGAGCACCCTGAGTACTGAGCACCCAGCACCCCAAGCACTGAGCACCCTGAGTACTGAGCACCCAACACCCTGAGTACTGCGCACCCAGCACCCCAAGCACTGAGCACCCTGAGTACTGAGCACCCAGTACCCTGAGCACTGAACACACAGCACCCTGAGTACTGAGCACCCCGAGCACTGAGCACCCAGCATACTGAGTACTGAGCACCCAGCACCCTGAGTACTGAGCACCCAGCACCCTGAGCACTGAGCACCCAGCACCCTGAGTACTGAGCATCAAGCACCCCGAGCACTGAGCACCCAGCACCCTGAGTACTGAGCACTGAGCACCCAGGACCCCGAGCACTGAGCACCCAGCACCCTGTGTACTGAGCACGGAGTACCCAGCACCCCGAGCACTGTGCACCCAGCATCCTGAGCAATGATCACCCTGAGTACTGAGCACCCAGCAACTTGAGCACTGAGCACCGAGCACCCCGAGCACTGAGCACCCAGCACCCCGAGCACTGAACACCCAGCACCCTGAGAACTGAGCACCCAGCACCCTGAGTACTGAGCACCCAGCACCCTGAGTACTGAGCACCCAGCACCCTGAGCACTGAGCACCCAGCACCCTGAGCACTGAGCACCCAGAACCCTGAGTACTGAGCACCCAGCACCCCGAGTACTAAGCACCGAGCACCCTGAGCACTGAGCACCCAGCACCCTGAGCACTGAGCACCCAGCACCCTGAGTACTGAGCACCCAGCACCCCGAGCACTGAGCACCCAGCACCCTGAGTACTGAGCACCCCGCACCCTGAGCACTGAGCACCGAGCACCCTGAGCACTGAGCACCAGGGCCCCGAGCACTGAGCCCCCAGCACCCCGAGCCCTGAGCACCCAGCACCCCGAACACTGAGCACCTAGCACCCTGAGTAATGAGCACCCAGCACCCTGAGTACTGAGCACCTAGCACCATGAGCACTGAGCACCCAGCACCCTGAGTACTGAGCACCCAACACCCCAAGCACTGAGCACCCTGAGTACTGAGCACCCAGCACCCCAAGCACTGAGCACCCTGAGTACTGAGCACCCAACACCCTGAGTACTGCGCACCCAGCACCCCAAGCACTGAGCACCCTGAGTACTGAGCACCCAGTACCCTGAGCACTGAACACACAGCACCCTGAGTACTGAGCACCCCGAGCACTGAGCACCCAGCATACTGAGTACTGAGCACCCAGCACCCTGAGTACTGAGCACCCAGCACCCTGAGTACTGAGCACTAAGCACCCAGCACCCCAAGCACTGAGCCCCCAGCACCCTGAGTACTGAGCACTGAGCACCCAGCACCCCAAGCACTGAGCACCCAGCACCCTGAGCACTGAGCACTAAGCACACAGCACCCCGAGTACTGAGCACCCAGCACCCTGAGCACTGAGCACCCAGCACCCTGAGCACTGAGCACCCAGCACCCCGAGCACTGCGCACCCAGCACCCTGAGTACTGATCACCCAGCACCCTGAGCACTGAGCACCCAGCACCCCGAGCACTCAGCACCCAGCACCCTGAGCACTGAGCACCCAGCACCCTGAGTAGTGAGCACCCAACGTACTGAGCACCGAGCACCCCGAGCACTGAGCACCCAGCACCCTGAGTACTGAGCACCGAGCACCCCGAGCACTGAGCACCCAGCACACTGAGTACTGAGCTCCGAGCACCCCGAGCACTGAGTACCCAGCGCCCCGAGCACTGAGCACCCAGAACCCTGAGCACTGAGCACCCAGCACCCTGAGCACTGAGCACCCAGCACCCCGAGCACTGAGCACCCAGCACCCCGAGCACTGAGCACTGAGCACCCTGAGTACTGAGCACCCAGCACCCTGAGAAATGAGCACCCAGCACTCCGAGCACAGAGCACCCAGCAACCAGAGCACTGAGCACTGACCACCCTGAGTACTGAGCACCCAGCACCCCGAGCACTGAGCACCGAGCACCCTGAGCACTGAGCAGCCAGCACCCTGAGTACTAAGCACCCAGCACCCTAAGTACTAAGCACCCAGCACCCTGAGTACTGAGCACACAGCACCCTGAGTACTGAGCAGCGAGCACCCCGAGCACTGAGCACCCAGCACACTGAGTACTGAGCACCCAGCACCCTGAGCACTGAGCACCCAGCACCCTGAGCACTGAGCACCCAGCACCCTGAGTACTGAGCACCCAGCACCCCGAGCACTGAGTACCCAGCACCCTGAGCACTGAGCACCCAGCACCCTGAGCACTGAGCACCCAGCACCCTGAGCACTGAGCACCCAGCACCCTGAGCACTGAGCACCCAGCACCCTGAGTACTGAGCACTGTGAACCCAGCACCAAGAGCACTGAGCACCCAGCACCCTGAGTACTGAGCACTGAGCACCCAGCACCCCAAGCACTGAGCAGCCAGCACTCTGAGCACTGAGCACCCAGCACCCGAGTACTGATCACCCAGCACCCTGAGTACTGAGCACCCAGCACCCTGAGTACTGAGCACCCAGCACCCCGAACACTGAGCACCCAGCACCCTGAGCACTGAGCACCCAGCACCCTGAGCACTGAGCACCCATCACCCCGAGCACTGCGCACCCAGCACCCTGAGTACTGAGCACCCAGCACCCTGAGCACTGAGCACCCAGCACCCTGAGCACTCAGCACCCAGCACCCTGAGCACTGAGCACCCAGCACCCTGAGTAGTGAGCACCCAACGTACTGAGCACCGAGCACCCCGAGCACTGAGCACCCAGCACCCTGAGCACTGAGCACCCAGCACCCTGAGCACTGCGCACCCAGCACCCTGATTAGTGAGCACCCAACGTACTGAGCACCGAGCACCCCGAGTACTGAGCACCCAGCACCCCGAGCACTGAGCACCCAGCACCCCGAACACTGAGCACCAAGCACCCTGAGTAATGAGCACCCAGCACCCTGAGTACTGAGCACCCAGCACCCTGAGCACTGAGCACCCAGCACCCTGAGTACTGAGCACCCAACACCCCAAGCACTGAGCACCCTGAGTACTGAGCACCCAGCACCCCAAGCACTGAGCACCCTGAGTACTGAGCACCCAACACCCTGAGTACTGCGCACCCAGCACCCCAAGCACTGAGCACCCTGAGTACTGAGCACCCAGTACCCTGAGCACTGAACACACAGCACCCTGAGTACTGAGCACCCCGAGCACTGAGCACCCAGCATACTGAGTACTGAGCACCCAGCACCCTGAGTACTGAGCACCCAGCACCCTGAGCACTGAGCACCCAGCACCCTGAGTACTGAGCATCAAGCACCCCGAGCACTGAGCACCCAGCACCCTGAGTACTGAGCACTGAGCACCCAGGACCCCGAGCACTGAGCACCCAGCACCCTGTGTACTGAGCACGGAGTACCCAGCACCCCGAGCACTGTGCACCCAGCATCCTGAGCAATGATCACCCTGAGTACTGAGCACCCAGCACCTTGAGCACTGAGCAACGAGCACCCCGAGCACTGAGCACCCAGCACCCCGAGCACTGCGCACCCAGCACCCTGAGAACTGAGCACCCAGCACCCTGAGTACTGAGCACCCAGCACCCTGAGTACTGAGCACCCAGCACCCTGAGCACTGAGCACCCAGCACCATGAGTACTGAGCACCCCGCACCCTGAGTACTGAGCACCCAGCACCCTGAGTACTGAGCACCCAGCACCCCGAGCACTGAGCACCCAGCACCATGAGTACTGAGCACCCCGCACCCTGAGCACTGAGCCCCGAGCACCCTGAGCACTGAGCACCAGGGCCCCGAGCACTGAGCACCCAGCACCCCGAGCCCTGAGCACCCAGCACCCCGAACACTGAGCACCTAGCACCCTGAGTAATGAGCACCCAGCACCCTGAGTACTGAGCACCCAGCATCCTGAGCACTGAGCACCCAGCACCCTGAGTACTGAGCACCCAACACCCCAAGCACTGAGCACCCTGAGTACTGAGCACCCAGCACCCCAAGCACTGAGCACCCTGAGTACTGAGCAACCAACACCATGAGTACTGCGCACCCAGCACCCCAAGCACTGAGCACCCTGAGTACTGAGCACCCAGTACCCTGAGCACTGAACACACAGCACCCTGAGAAATGAGCACCCAGCACTCCGAGCACAGAGCACCCAGCACCCAGAGCACTGAGCACTGACCACCCTGAGTACTGAGCACCCAGCACCCCGAGCACTGAGCACCGAGCACCCTGAGCACTGAGCAGCCAGCACCCTGAGTACTAAGCACCCAGCACCCTAAGTACTAAGCACCCAGCACCCTGAGTACTGAGCACACAGCACCCTGAGTACTGAGCACCGAGCACCCCGAGCACTGAGCTCCCAGCACACTGAGTACTGAGCACCCAGCACCCTGAGCACTGAGCACCCAGCACCCTGAGCACTGAGCACCCAGCACCCTGAGTACTGAGCACCCAGCACCCCGAGCACTGAGTACCCAGCACCCTGAGCACTGAGCACCCAGCACCCTGAGCACTGAGCACCCAGCACCCTGAGCACTGAGCACCCAGCACCCTGAGCACTGAGCACCCAGCACCCTGAGTACTGAGCACTGTGCACCCAGCACCAAGAGCACTGAGCACCCAGCACCCTGAGTACTGAGCACTGAGCACCCAGCACCCCAAGCACTGAGCACCCAGCACTCTGAGCACTGAGCACCCAGCACCCGAATACTGATCACCCAGCACCCTGAGTACTGAGCACGCAGCACCCTGAGTACTGAGCACCCAGAACCCCGAGCACTGAGCACCCAGCGCCCCGAGCACTGAGCACCCAGCACCCTGAGCACTGAGCACCCAGCACCCTGAGCACTGAGCACCCAGCACCCTGAGCACTGCGCAACCAGCACCCTGAGTACTGAGCACCCAGCACCCTGAGCACTGAGCACCCAGCACCCTGAGCACTGAGCACCCAGCACCCTGAGCACTGAGCACCCAGCACCCTGATTAGTGAGCACCCAACGTACTGAGCACCGAGCACCCCGAGTACTGAGCACCCAGCACCCCGAGCACTGAGCACCCAGCACCCCGAACACTGAGCACCTAGCACCCTGAGTAATGAGCACTCAGCACCCTGAGTACTGAGCACCCAACACCCCAAGCACTGAGCACCCTGAGTACTGAGCACCCAGCACCCCAAGCACTGAGCACCCTGAGTACTGAGCACCCAACACCCTGAGTACTGCGCACCCAGCACCCCAAGCACTGAGCACCCTGAGTACTGAGCACCCAGTACCCTGAGCACTGAACACACAGCACCCTGAGTACTGAGCACCCCGAGCACTGAGCACCCAGCATACTGAGTACTGAGCACCCAGCACCCTGAGTACTGAGCACCCAGCACCCTGAGCACTGAGCACCCAGCACCCTGAGTACTGAGCATCAAGCACCCCGAGCACTGAGCACCCAGCACCCTGAGTACTGAGCACTGAGCACCCAGGACCCCGAGCACTGAGCACCCAGCACCCTGTGTACTGAGCACGGAGTACCCAGCACCCCGAGCACTGTGCACCCAGCATCCTGAGCAATGATCACCCTGAGTACTGAGCACCCAGCAACTTGAGCACTGAGCACCGAGCACCCCGAGCACTGAGCACCCAGCACCCCGAGCACTGAACACCCAGCACCCTGAGAACTGAGCACCCAGCACCCTGAGTACTGAGCACCCAGCACCCTGAGTACTGAGCACCCAGCACCCTGAGCACTGAGCACCCAGCACCCTGAGCACTGAGCACCCAGAACCCTGAGTACTGAGCACCCAGCACCCCGAGTACTAAGCACCGAGCACCCTGAGCACTGAGCACCCAGCACCCTGAGCACTGAGCACCCAGCACCCTGAGTACTGAGCACCCAGCACCCCGAGCACTGAGCACCCAGCACCCTGAGTACTGAGCACCCCGCACCCTGAGCACTGAGCACCGAGCACCCTGAGCACTGAGCACCAGGGCCCCGAGCACTGAGCCCCCAGCACCCCGAGCCCTGAGCACCCAGCACCCCGAACACTGAGCACCTAGCACCCTGAGTAATGAGCACCCAGCACCCTGAGTACTGAGCACCTAGCACCATGAGCACTGAGCACCCAGCACCCTGAGTACTGAGCACCCAACACCCCAAGCACTGAGCACCCTGAGTACTGAGCACCCAGCACCCCAAGCACTGAGCACCCTGAGTACTGAGCACCCAACACCCTGAGTACTGCGCACCCAGCACCCCAAGCACTGAGCACCCTGAGTACTGAGCACCCAGTACCCTGAGCACTGAACACACAGCACCCTGAGTACTGAGCACCCCGAGCACTGAGCACCCAGCATACTGAGTACTGAGCACCCAGCACCCTGAGTACTGAGCACCCAGCACCCTGAGCACTGAGCACCCAGCACCCTGAGTACTGAGCATCAAGCACCCCGAGCACTGAGCACCCTGAGTACTGAGCACCCAGTACCCTGAGCACTGAACACACAGCACCCTGAGTACTGAGCACCCCGAGCACTGAGCACCCAGGATACTGAGTACTGAGCACCCAGCACCCTGAGTACTGAGCACCCAGCACCCTGAGCACTGAGCACCCAGCACCCTGAGTACTGAGCATCAAGCACCCCGAGCACTGAGCACCCAGCACCCTGAGTACTGAGCACTGAGCACCCAGCACCCCGAGCACTGAGCACCCAGCACCCTGTGTACTGAGCACTGAGCACCCAGCACCCTGAGTACTGAGCATCAAGCACCCCGAGCACTGAGCACCCAGCACCCTGAGTACTGAGCACTGAGCACCCAGCACCCCAAGCACTGAGCACAGAGCACCCCGAGCACTGTGCACCCAGCACCCTGAGAACTGAGCACCCAGCACCCTGAGTACTGAGCACCCAGCATCCTGAGCACTGAGTACTGAGCACCCCGAGCACTGACCACCCATCACCCTGAGTACTGAGCACCCAGCATCCTGAGCACTGAGTACTGAGCACCCAGCACCCTGAGCACCCAGCACCCTTGCACTGAGCACACAGCACCCGGAGTACTGAGCACGCAGCACCCTGAGTACTGAGCACCCAGCACCCCTAGAACTGAGCACCCAGCACCCTGAGCACTGAGCACCCAGGACCCTGAGTACTGAGCACCCAGCACCCCGAGCACTGAGCACCCAGCACCCTGAGTACTGAGCACCGAGCACCCCGAGCACTGAGCACCAAGCACCCCGAGCACTGAGCACCCAGCACCCTGAGTACTGAGCACCGAGCACCCCGAGCACTGAGCACCCAGCACCCTGAGTACTGAGCACCGAGCACCCGGAGCACTGAGCACCCAGCACCCTGAGAACTGAGCACGCAGCACGCTGAGTACTGTGCACCCAGCACCCCGAGCACTTAGCACCCAGCACCCTGAGTACTGAGCTCCCAGCACCCTGAGCACTGAGCACCCAGCACCCCGAGCACTGAGCACCCAGCACTCTGAGTACTGAGAACCGAGCACCCCGAGCACTGAGCACCCAGCACCCTAGTACTGTGCACCCAGCACCCCGAGCACTGAGTACCCAGCACCCTGTGTACTGAGCACCGAGCACCCCGAGCACTGAGAACCCAGCACCCTGAGTACTGAGCACCCAGCACCCTGAGATTGAGCACCCAGCACCCCGAGCACTGAGCACCCAGCACCCTGAGTACTGAGCACCCTGAGTACTGAGCACCGAGCACCCCGAGCACTGAGCACCCTGCACCATGAGCACTGAGCACCCAGCACCCTGAGTACTGAGCACCCAGCACCCCGAGCACTGAGCACCCAGCACCCTGAGTACTGAGCACCCTGAGTACTGAGCACCCAGCACCCTGAGTACTGAGCACCCTGCACCCCGAGCACTGAGAACCCAGCACCCTGAGTACTGAGCAACCAGCACCCTGAGATTGAGCACCCAGCACCCCGAGCACTGAGCACCCAGCACCCTGAGTACTGAGCACCCTGAGTACTGAGCACCGAGCACCCCGAGCACTGAGCACCCTGCACCATGAGCACTGAGCACCCAGCACCCTGAGTACTGAGCACCCAGCACCCCGAGCACTGAGCACCCAGCACCCTGAGTACTGAGCACCCAGCACCCTGAGTACTGAGCACTGAGCACCAAGCCCCCTGAGCACTGAGCACTGAGGACCCAGCACCCTGAGCACTGAGCACCCAGCACCCTGAGTACTGAACACACAGCACCCTGAGCACTGAGCACTGAGCACCCAGCACCCTGAGCACTGAGCACTGGGCACCCAGCACCCTGAGCACTGAGCACCCAGCACCCCGAGCACTGAGCACCCAGCACCCTGAGTACTGAGCACCCAGCACCCTGAGCACTGAGCACCCAGCACCCTGAGCACTGAGCACCCAGCACACTGAGTACTGAGCCCCCAGCACCCTGAGTACTGAACACCCAGCATCCTGAGCACTGAGCACTCAGCACCCACCACCCTGAGCACTGAGCACTGAGCACCCAGCACCCTGAGCACTGAGGACCGAGCACCCCGAGCACTGAGCACCCAGCACCCTGAGCACCCAGCACCCTGAGCACTGAGCACCCTGAGCACTGAGCACTGAGCACCCAGCACCCTGAGTACTGAGCACCCAGCACCCTGAGTACTGAGCACCCAGCACCCTGAGCACTGAGCACTGAGCACCCAGCACCCTGAGCACTGAGCACCCAGCACCCCGAGCACTGAGCACCCAGCACCCTGAGCAGCCAGCACCCTGAGCACTGAGCACCCTGAGCACTGAGCACTGAGCACCCAGCCCCCTGAGTACTTAGCACCCAACACTCTGAGCCCTGAGCACCCAGCACGCTGAGTACTGAGCACTGAGCACCCAGCACCCTGAGTACTGTGCACCCAGCACCCCGAGCACTGAGCACCCAGCACCCTGTGTACTGAGCACCGAGCACCCCGAGCACTGAGCACCCAGCACCCTGAGTACTGAGCACCCAGCACCCCGAGATTGAGCACCCAGCACCCCGAGCACTGAGCACCCAGCACCATGAGCACTGAGCACCCAGCACCCTGAGTACTGAGCACCCAGCACCCCGAGCACTGAGCACCCAGCACCCTGAGTACTGAGCACCCTGAGTACTGAGCACCCAGCACCCTGAGTACTGAGCACCCTGCACCCCGAGCACTGAGCTCCCTGAGTACTGAGCACCCAGCACCCTGAGTACTGAGCACCCAGCACCCTGAGTACTGAGCACTGAGCACCCAGCCCCCTGAGCACTGAGCACTGAGGAACCAGCACCCTGAGCACTGAGCACCCAGCACCCTGAGTACTGAACACCCAACACCCTGAGCACTGAGCACTGAGCACCCAGCACCCTGAGCACTGATCACAGGGGACCCAGCACCCTGAGCACTGAGCACCCAGCATCCCGAGCACTGAGCACCCAGCACCCTGAGTACTGAGCACCCAGCTCCCTGAGCACTGAGCACCCAGCACCCTGAGCACTGAGCACCCCGCACACTGAGTACTGAGCACCCAGCACCCTGAGTACTGAACACCCAGCACCCTGAGCACTGAGCACTGAGCACCCACCACCCTGAGCACTGAGCACTGAGCACCCAGCTCCCTGAGCACTGAGCAACGAGCACCCCGAGCACTGAGCACCCAGCACCATGAGCACCCAGCACCCTGAGCACTGAGCACCCTGAGCACTGAGCACTGAGCACCCAGCAACCTGAGTACTGAGCACCCAACACTCTGAGCACTGAGCACCCAGCACGCTGAGTACTGAGCACTGAGCACCCAGCACCCTGAGTACTGAGCAGCCAGCAGCCCCGAGAACTGAGCACCCAGCACCCTGTGTACTGAGCACCGAGCACCCCGAGCACTGAGCACCCAGCACCCTGAGTACTGAGCACCCAGCACCCTGAGAATGAGCACCCAGCACCCCGAGCACTGAGCACCCAGCACCCTGAACACTGAGCACCCAGCACCCTGAGTACTGAGCACCCAGCACCCCGAGCACTGAGCACCCAGCACCCTGAGTACTTAGCACCCTGAGTACTGAGCACCCAGCACCCTGAGTACTGAGCACCCAGCACCCCGAGCACTGAGCTCCCTGAGTACTGAGCACCCAGCACCCTGAGTACTGAGCACCCAGCAACCTGAGTACTGAGCACTGAGCACCCAGAGAACTGAGCACCCAGCACCCCGAGCACTGAGCACCCAGCACCCTGAGTACTGAGCACTCAGCGTCCTGAGCACTGAGTACTGAGCACCCCGAGCACTGAGCACCCAGCACCCTGAGTACTGAGCACCCAGCACCCTGAGTACTGAGCACCCAGCAACCTGAGTACTGAGCACTGAGCACCCAGAGAACTGAGCACCCAGCACCCCTTGCACTGAGCACCCAGCAGCCGGAGTACTGAGCACGCAGCACCCTGAGTACTGAGCACCCAGCACCCCGAGCACTGAGCCTCCAGCACCCTGAGTACTGAGCACCCAGCACCCTGAGTACTGAGCACTGAGCACCCAGCCCCCAGAGCACTGAGCACTGAGGACCCAGCACCCTGAGCACTGAGCACCCAGCACCCTGAGTACTGAACACCCAGCACCCTGAGCACTGAGCACTGAGCACCCAGCACCCTGAGCACTGAGCACTGGGCACCCAGCACCCTGAGCACTGAGCACCCAGCAGCCTGAGCACTGAGCACCCAGCACACTGAGTACTGAGCACCCAGCACCCTGAGTACTGAACACCCAGCACCCTGAGCACTGAGCACTGAGCACCCAGCACCCTGAGCACTGAGCACTGAGCACCCAGCACCCTGAGCACTGAGCACCCTGAGCACTGAGCACTGAGCACCCAGCACCCTGAGTACTGAGCACCCAACACTCTGAGCACTGAGCACCCAGCACGCTGAGTACTGAGCACTGAGCACCCAGCACCCTGAGTACTGACTACCCAGCACCCTGATCATTGAGCACCGAGCACCCTGAGCACTGAGCACCCAGCACCCTGAGGACTGAGCACGAAGCACCCCGAGCACTGACCACCCAGCACCCTGAGCACTGAGCTCCCTGAGTACTGAGCACTGAGCACCCTGAGTACTGAGCACTGAGCACCCTGAGTACTGAGCACCCAGCACACTGAGTACTGAGCACCGAGCACCCCGAGTACTGAACACCCAGCACCCCGAGCACTGAGCACCGAGCACCCCGAGCACTGAGCACCCAGCAACCAGAACACTGAGCACCCAGCACCCCGAGCACTGAGCACCCAGCACGCCGAGCACTGAGCAACCAGCACCCCGACCACTGAGCACCCAGCACCCCGAGCACTGAGCACCCAGCACCCCGAGCACTGAGCACCCAGCACCCTGATTATTGAGCACCCAGCACCCTGAGTACTGAGCACCCAGCACCCTGAGCACTGAGCACCCAGCACCCTGAGTACTGAGCACCCAGCACCCCAAGCACTGAGCACCCTGTGTACTGAGCACCCAGCACCCCAAGCACTGAGCACCCTGAGTACTGAGCACCCAGCACCCTGATTAATGAGCACCCAGCACCCCGAGCACTGAGCACCCTGAGTACTGAGCACCGAGCACACTGAGTACTGAGCACCCAGCACCCTGAGTACTGAGCACCCAGCACCCTGAGCACTGAGCACCCAGCACCCTGAGTACTGAGCACCGAGCACCCTGAGTACTGAGCACCCAGCACCCTGAGCACTGAGCAGCCAGCACCCCGAGCACTGAGCACCCAGCACCGCGAGCACTGAGCACCCAGGACCCTGAGCACCGAACACCCTGAGTATTAAGCACCGAGCACCATGAGCACTGAGAACCCAGCACCCTGTGCACTGAGCACCCAGCACCCGAGTACTGAGAACCTAGCACCCGAGTACTGAGCACCCAGCACCCTGAGTACTGAGCACCCAGCACCCTGAGTACTGAGCACCCAGCACCCCGAGTACTGAGCCGCCAGCACCCTGAGTACTGAGCACTGAGCACCCTGAGTACTGGGCACCCAGCACCCTGAGTACTGAGCACCCAGCACCCTGAGCAATGAGCACCCTGAGTACTGAGCACCCAGCACCCTGAGCACTGAGCACCGAGCACCCCGAGCACTGAGCACCCAGCACCCGGAGTACTAAGCACCCAGCACCCTGAGTACTAAGCACCGAGCACCCTGAGTACTGAGCACCCAGTACCCTGAGCACTGAACACACACACCCTGAGTACTGAGCACCCCGAGCACTGAGCACCCAGCACCCTGAGCACTGAGGACCCAGCCCCCTGAGTACTGAGCACCCAGCACCCTGAGCACTGAGCACCCAGCACCCTGAGTACTGAGCACCCAGCACCCTGAGCACTGAGCACCCAGCAGCCTGAGTACTGAGCATCCAGCACCCCGAGCACTGAGCACCCAGCACCCTGAGTACTGAGCACTGAGCACCCAGCACCCCGAGAACTGAGCACCCCGAGCACTGAGCACAGAGCACCCCGAGCACTCAGCATCCAAGCACCGCGTGCTGAGCACTGAGCACCCTGAGCACTGAGCACTCAGCACCCTGAGTACTGAGCACCCAGCACCCTGAGCACTGAGGACCGAGCACCCTAAGTACTAAGCACACAGCACCCTGAGTACTGAGCACCCAGCACCCTGAGCACTGAGCACCCAGCACGCTGAGTACTGAGCACTGAGCACCCTGAGTACTGAGCACTGAGCACCCAGCACCCCGAGCACTGAGCACTCAGCACCCTGTGTACTGAGCACTGAGTACCCAGTACCCCGAGCACTGAGACCCAGCACCCTGAGCACTGAGCACCCAGCACCCCGAGTACTGAGCACCCAGCACCCCGAGCACTGAGCACCGAGCACCCTGAGTACTGATCACCCAGCACCCCAAGCACTGAGCACCCAGCACCCCGAACACTGAGCACCCAGCACCCCGAGCACTGAGCACAGAGCACCCCGAGCACTGTGCACCCAGCACCCTGACAACTGAGCACCCAGCACCCTGAGTACTGAGCACCCAGCATCCTGAGCACTGAGTACTGAGCACCCCGAGCACTGACCACCCAGCACCCTGAGTACTGAGCACCCAGCATCCTGAGCACTGAGTACTGAGCACCCAGCACCCTGATGACTGAGCACCCAGCACCCCTTGCACTGAGCACCCAGCACCCGGAGTACTGAGCACGCAGCACCCTGAGTACTGAGCACCCAGCACCCCTAGAACTGAGCACCCAGCACCCTGAGCACTGAGCACCCAGCACCCTGAGTACTGAGCACCGAGCACCCCGAGCACTGAGCACCCAGCACCCTGAGTACTGAGCACCGAGCACCCGGAGCACTGAGCACCGAGCACCCGGAGCACTGAGCACCCAGCACCCTGAGTACTGAGCACCCAGCACCCCGAGCACTGAGCACCCAGCACCCTGAGTACTGAGCACCGAGCACCCCGAGCACTGAGCACCCAGCACCCTGAGTACTGAGCACCGAGCACCCGGAGCACTGAGCACCGAGCACCCGGAGCACTGAGCACCCAGCACCCTGAGTACTAAGCACCCAGCACCCTGAGTACTAAGCACCCAGCACCCTGAGTACTGAGCGCACAGCACCCTGAGTACTGAGCACCCATCACCCTGAGTACTGAGCACCCAGCGTACTGAGCACCGAGCACCCCGAGCACTGAGCACCCAGCACCCTGAGTACTGAGCACCCAGCACCCTGAGCAATGAGCACCCAGCACCCTGAGTACTGAGCACCGAGCACCCTGAGTACTGAGCACCCAGCACCCTGAGTACTGAGTACCCAGAAACCTGAGTACTGAGCACCCAGCGTACTGAGCACCGAGCACCCAGCACCCTGAGTACTGAGCACCCAGCACCCTGAGCACTGAGCACCCAGCACCCTGAGTACTGAGCACTGAGCACCCGGAGTACTGAGCACCGAAAACCCTGAGTACTGAGCACCCAGCTCCCTGAGCACTGAGCAACCAGCACCCTGAGCACTGAGCACCCAGCACCATGAGCACTGAGCACCCAGCACCCTGAGTACTGAGCACCGAGCACACCGAACACTGAGCACCCAGCACCCTGAGCACTGAGCACCCTTAGTACTGAGCACTGAGCACCCTGAGTACTGAGCACTGAGCACCCTGAGTACTGAGCACCCAGCACCCTGAGTACTGAGCACCCAGCACCCTGAGCAATGATCACCCTGAGTACTGAGCACCCAGCACCTTGAGCACTGAGCACCCCGAGCACTGAGCACCCACACCCGGAGTACTGAGCACCCAGCACCCTGAGTACTAAGCACCGAGCACCCTGAGTACTGAGCACCCAGCACCCTGAGCACTGAACAAACAGCACCCTGAGTACTGAGCACCCCGAGCACTGAGCACCCAGCACCCTGAGTACTGAGCACCGAGCACCCCGAGCACTGAGCACCCAGCACCCCGAGCACTGAGCACCCAGCACCCTGAGTACTGAGCACCCAGCACCCTGAGTACTGAGCACTGAGCACCCAGCACCCGGAGTACTGAGCACCCAGCACCCTGAGTACTAAGCACCGAGCACCCTGAGTACTGAGCACCCAGCACCCTGAGCACTGAGCACCCAGCACCCTGAGCACTGAGCACCCAGCACACTGAGCACTGAGCACCCAGCACCCTGAGTACTGAGCACTGAGCACCCAGCACCCCGAGCACTGAGCCCCCAGCACCCTGAGTACTGTGCACTGAGCACCCAGCACCCCAAGCACTGAGCACCCAGAACCCTGAGCACTGAGCACCCAGCACCCGAGTACTGAGCACCCAGCACCCTGAGTACTGAGCACCCAGCTCCCTGAGTACTGAGCACCCAGCACCCCGAGAACTGAGCACCCAGCACCCTGAGTCCTGAGCACCCAGCACCCTGAGCACTGAGCACCCAGCACCCTGAGCACTGAGCACCCAGCACCCTGAGTACTGAGCACCCAGCACCCTGAGTACTAAGCACCGAGCACCCTGAGCACTGAGCACCCAGCACCCTGAGCACTGAGCACCCAGCACCCTTAGTACTGAGCACCCAGAACCCCGAGCACTGAGCACCCAGCACCCTGAGTACTGAGCACCCAGCACCCTGAGCACTGAGCACCGAGCACCCTGAGCACTGAGCACCCAGCACCCTGAGGACTGAGCACCCAGCACCCCGAGCACTGAGCACCCAGCACCCTGAGCACTGAGCACCCTGAGTACTGAGCACTGAGCACCCTGAGTACTGAGCACTGAGCACAATGAGTACTGAGCACAGAGCACACTGAGTACTGAGCACCCAGCACCCCGAGCACTGAGTACCCAGCACCCTGAGCACTGAGCACCCAGCACCCTGAGCACTGAGCACCCAGCACCCTGAGCACTGAGCACCCAGCACCCTGAGCACTGAGCACCCAGCACCCTGAGTACTGAGCACTGTGCACCCAGCACCAAGAGCACTGAGCACCCAGCACCCTGAGTACTGAGCACTGAGCACCCAGCAAGCCAAGCACTGAGCACCCAGCACTCTGAGCACTGAGCACCCAGCACCCTGAGTACTGAGCACGAAGCACCCTGAGTACTGAGCACCGAGCACCCCGAGCACTGAGCACCCAGCACCCTGAGCACTGAGCAACCAGCACACTGAGTACTGAGCTCCGAGCACCCCGAGCACTGAGTACCCAGCGCCCCGAGCACTGAGCACCCAGAACCCTGAGCACTGAGCACCCAGCACCCTGAGCACTGAGCACCCAGCACCCCGAGCACTGAGCACCCAGCACCCCGAGCACTGAGCACTGAGCACCCTGAGTACTGAGCACCCAGCACCCTGAGCAATGAGCACCCAGCACCCCGAGCACAGAGCACCCAGCACCCAGAGCACTGAGCACTGACCACCCTGAGTACTGAGCACCCAGCACCCCGAGCACTGAGCACCGAGCACCCTGAGCACTGAGCAGCCAGCACCCTGAGTACTAAGCACCCAGCAACCTGAGTACTAAGCACCCAGCACCCTGAGTACTGAGCACACAGCACCCTGAGTACTGAGCACCCAGCACCCTGAGTACTGAGCACCCAGCGTACTGAGCACCGAGCACCCCGAGCACTGAGCACCCAGCACCCTGAGTACTGAGCACCCAGCACCCTGAGCACTGAGCACCCAGCACCCTGAGCACTGAGTACACAGCACCCTGAGTACTGAGCACCCAGCACCCAGAGCACTGAGCACCCAGCACCCTGAGAATGAGCACCCAGCACCCCGAGCACTGAGCACCCAGCACCCTGAACACTGAGCACCCAGCACCCTGAGTACTGAGCACCCAGCACCCCGAGCACTGAGCACCCAGCACCCTGAGTACTTAGCACCCTGAGTACTGAGCACCCAGCACCCTGAGGACTGAGCACCCAGCAACCTGAATACTGAGCACTGAGCACCCAGAGAACTGAGCACACAGCACCCCGAGCACTGAGCACCCAGCACCCCGAGCACTGATCACCGAGCACACCGAGCACTGTGCACCCAGCACCCTGAGCACTGAGCACCCAGCACCCTGAGTACTGAGCACTCAGCGTCCTGAGCACTGAGTACTGAGCACCCCGAGCACTGAGCACCCAGCACCCTGAGCACTGAGCACCCAGCACCCCTTGCACTGAGCACCCAGCAGCCGCAGTACTGAGCACGCAGCACCCTGAGTACTGAGCACCCAGCACCCCGAGCACTGAGCCTCCAGCACCCTGAGTACTGAGCACCCAGCACCCTGAGTACTGAGCACTGAGCACCCAGCCCCCAGAGCACTGAGCACTGAGGACCCAGCACCCTGAGCACTGAGCACCCAGCACCCTGAGTACTGAACACCCAGCACCCTGAGCACTGAGCACTGAGCACCCAGCACCCTGAGCACTGAGCCCTGGGCACCCAGCACCCTGAGCACTGAGCAACCAGCAGCCTGAGCACTGAGCACCCAGCACACTGAGTACTGAGCACCCAGCACCCTGAGTACTGAACACCCAGCACCCTGAGCACTGAGCACTGAGCACCCAGCACCCTGAGCACTGAGCACTGAGCACCCAGCACCCTGAGCACTGAGCACCCTGAGCACTGAGCACTGAGCACCCAGCACCCTGAGTACTGAGCACCCAACACTCTGAGCACTGAGCACCCAGCACGCTGAGTACTGAGCACTGAGCACCCAGCACCCTGAGTACTGAGTACCCAGCACCCTGATCATTGAGCACCGAGCACCCTGAGCACTGAGCACCCAGCACCCTGAGGACTGAGCACGAAGCACCCCGAGCACTGACCACCCAGCACCCTGAGCACTGAGCTCCCTGAGTACTGAGCACTGAGCACCCTGAGTACTGAGCACTGAGCACCCTGAGTACTGAGCACCCAGCACACTGAGTACTGAGCACCGAGCACCCCGAGTACTGAGCACCCAGCACCCCGAGCACTGAGCACCGAGCACCCCGAGCACTGAGCACCCAGCAACCAGAACACTGAGCACCCAGCACCCCGAGCACTGAGCACCCAGCACCCCGAGCACTGAGCAACCAGCACCCCGACCACTGAGCACCCAGCACCCCGAGCACTGAGCACCCAGCACCCCGAGCACTGAGCACCCAGCACCCTTATTATTGAGCACCCAGCACCCTGAGTACTGAGCACCCAGCACCCTGAGCACTGAGCACCCAGCACCCTGAGTACTGAGCACCCAGCACCCCAAGCACTGAGCACCCTGTGTACTGAGCACCCAGCACCCCAAGCACTGAGCACCCTGAGTACTGAGCACCCAGCACCCTGATTAATGAGCACCCAGCACCCCGAGCACTGAGCACCCAGCACCCTGAGTACTGAGCACCGAGCACACTGAGTACTGAGCACCCAGCACCCTGAGTACTGAGCACCCATCGTACTGAGCACCGAGCACCCAGCACCCTGAGTACTGAGCACCCAGCACCCTGAGCACTGAGCACCGAGCACCCCGAGCAATGAGCACCCAGCACCCAGAGTACTGAGCACCCAGCACCCTGAGCACTGAGCACCCAGCACCCTGAGCACTGAGCACCCAGCACACTGAGCACTGAGCACCCAGCACCCTGAGTACTGAGCACTGAGCACCCAGCACCCCGAGCACTGAGCCCCCAGCACCCTGAGTACTGTGCACTGAGCACCCAGCACCCCAAGCACTGAGCACCCAGCACCCTGAGCACTGAGCACCCAGCACCCGAGTACTGAGCACCCAGCACCCTGAGTACTGAGCACCCAGCTCCCTGAGTACTGAGCACCCAGCACCCCGAGAACTGAGCACCCAGCACCCTGAGTACTGAGCACCCAGCACCCTGAGCACTGAGCACCCAGCACCCTGAGCATGGAGCACCCAGCACCCTGAGTACTGAGCACCCAGCACCCTGAGTACTAAGCACCGAGCACCCTGAGCACTGAGCACCCAGCACCCTGAGCACTGAGCACCCAGCACCCTGAGTACTGAGCACCCAGAACCCCGAGCACTGAGCACCCAGCACCCTGAGTACTGAGCACCCAGCACCCTGAGCACTGAGCACCGAGCACCCTGAGCACTGAGCACCCAGCACCCTGAGGACTGAGCACCCAGCACCCCGAGCACTGAGCACCCAGCACCCTGAGCACTGAGCACCCTGAGTACTGAGCACTGAGCACCCTGAGTACTGAGCACTGAGCACAATGAGTACTGAGCACAGAGCACACTGAGTACTGAGCACCCAGCACCCCGAGCACTGAGTACCCAGCACCCTGAGCACTGAGCACCCAGCACCCTGAGCACTGAGCACATAGCACCCTGAGCACTGAGCACCCAGCACCCTGAGCACTGAGCACCCAGCACCCTGAGTACTGAGCACTGTGCACCCAGCACCAAGAGCACTGAGCACCCAGCACCCTGAGTACTGAGCACTGAGCACCCAGCAAGCCAAGCACTGAGCACCCAGCACTCTGAGCACTGAGCACCCAGCACCCTGAGTACTGAGCACGAAGCACCCTGAGTACTGAGCACCGAGCACCCCGAGCACTGAGCACCCAGCACCCTGAGCACTGAGCAACCAGCACACTGAGTACTGAGCTCCGAGCACCCCGAGCACTGAGTACCCAGCGCCCCGAGCACTGAGCACCCAGAACCCTGAGCACTGAGCACCCAGCACCCTGAGCACTGAGCACCCAGCACCCCGAGCACTGAGCACCCAGCACCCCGAGCACTGAGCACTGAGCACCCTGAGTACTGAGCACCCAGCACCCTGAGCAATGAGCACCCAGCACCCCGAGCACAGAGCACCCAGCACCCAGAGCACTGAGCACTGACCACCCTGAGTACTGAGCACCCAGCACCCCGAGCACTGAGCACCGAGCACCCTGAGCACTGAGCAGCCAGCACCCTGAGTACTAAGCACCCAGCAACCTGAGTACTAAGCACCCAGCACCCTGAGTACTGAGCACACAGCACCCTGAGTACTGAGCACCCAGCACCCTGAGTACTGAGCACCCAGCGTACTGAGCACCGAGCACCCCGAGCACTGAGCACCCAGCACCCTGAGTACTGAGCACCCAGCACCCTGAGCACTGAGCACCCAGCACCCTGAGCACTGAGTACACAGCACCCTGAGTACTGAGCACCCAGCACCCCGAGCACTGAGCACCCAGCACCCGGGGAATGAGCACCCAGCACCCCGAGCACTGAGCACCCAGCACCCTGAACACTGAGCACCCAGCACCCTGAGTACTGAGCACCCAGCACCCCGAGCACTGAGCACCCAGCACCCTGAGTACTTAGCACCCTGAGTACTGAGCACCCAGCACCCTGAGGACTGAGCACCCAGCAACCTGAATACTGAGCACTGAGCACCCAGAGAACTGAGCACACAGCACCCCGAGCACTGAGCACCCAGCACCCCGAGCACTGATCACCGAGCACACCGAGCACTGTGCACCCAGCACCCTGAGCACTGAGCACCCAGCACCCTGAGTACTGAGCACTCAGCGTCCTGAGCACTGAGTACTGAGCACCCCGAGCACTGAGCACCCAGCACCCTGAGCACTGAGCACCCAGCACCCCTTGCACTGAGCACCCAGCAGCCGCAGTACTGAGCACGCAGCACCCTGAGTACTGAGCACCCAGCACCCCGAGCACTGAGCCTCCAGCACCCTGAGTACTGAGCACCCAGCACCCTGAGTACTGAGCACTGAGCACCCAGCCCCCAGAGCACTGAGCACTGAGGACCCAGCACCCTGAGCACTGAGCACCCAGCACCCTGAGTACTGAACACCCAGCACCCTGAGCACTGAGCACTGAGCACCCAGCACCCTGAGCACTGAGCCCTGGGCACCCAGCACCCTGAGCACTGAGCACCCAGCAGCCTGAGCACTGAGCACCCAGCACACTGAGTACTGAGCACCCAGCACCCTGAGTACTGAACACCCAGCACCCTGAGCACTGAGCACTGAGCACCCAGCACCCTGAGCACTGAGCACTGAGCACCCAGCACCCTGAGCACTGAGCACCCTGAGCACTGAGCACTGAGCACCCA
Organism: Microtus oregoni; assembly: GCF_018167655.1. Classification (NCBI taxonomy): domain Eukaryota; kingdom Metazoa; phylum Chordata; class Mammalia; order Rodentia; family Cricetidae; genus Microtus; species Microtus oregoni. The sequence continues at coordinate 1,520,065 of NW_024543262.1, forward strand.
GCACCCTGAGTACTGAGCACCCAACACTCTGAGCACTGAGCACCCAGCACGCTGAGTACTGAGCACTGAGCACCCAGCACCCTGAGTACTGAGTACCCAGCACCCTGATCATTGAGCACCGAGCACCCTGAGCACTGAGCACCCAGCACCCTGAGGACTGAGCACGAAGCACCCCGAGCACTGACCACCCAGCACCCTGAGCACTGAGCTCCCTGAGTACTGAGCACTGAGCACCCTGAGTACTGAGCACTGAGCACCCTGAGTACTGAGCACCCAGCACACTGAGTACTGAGCACCGAGCACCCCGAGTACTGAGCACCCAGCACCCCGAGCACTGAGCACCGAGCACCCCGAGCACTGAGCACCCAGCAACCAGAACACTGAGCACCCAGCACCCCGAGCACTGAGCACCCAGCACCCCGAGCACTGAGCAACCAGCACCCCGACCACTGAGCACCCAGCACCCCGAGCACTGAGCACCCAGCACCCCGAGCACTGAGCACCCAGCACCCTGATTATTGAGCACCCAGCACCCTGAGTACTGAGCACCCAGCACCCTGAGCACTGAGCACCCAGCACCCTGAGTACTGAGCACCCAGCACCCCAAGCACTGAGCACCCTGTGTACTGAGCACCCAGCACCCCAAGCACTGAGCACCCTGAGTACTGAGCACCCAGCACCCTGATTAATGAGCACCCAGCACCCCGAGCACTGAGCACCCCGCACCCTGAGTACTGAGCACCGAGCACACTGAGTACTGAGCACCCAGCACCCTGAGTACTGAGCACCCATCGTACTGAGCACCGAGCACCCAGCACCCTGAGTACTGAGCACCCAGCACCCTGAGCACTGAGCACCGAGCACCCCGAGCAATGAGCACCCAGCACCCAGAGTACTGAGCACCCAGCACCCTGAGCACTGAGCACCCAGCACCCTGAGCACTGAGCACCCAGCACACTGAGCACTGAGCACCCAGCACCCTGAGTACTGAGCACTGAGCACCCAGCACCCCGAGCACTGAGCCCCCAGCACCCTGAGTACTGTGCACTGAGCACCCAGCACCCCAAGCACTGAGCACCCAGCACCCTGAGCACTGAGCACCCAGCACCCGAGTACTGAGCACCCAGCACCCTGAGTACTGAGCACCCAGCTCCCTGAGAACTGAGCACCCAGCACCCCGAGAACTGAGCACCCAGCACCCTGAGTACTGAGCACCCAGCACCCTGAGCACTGAGCACCCAGCACCCTGAGCACTGAGCACCCAGCACCCTGAGTACTGAGCACCCAGCACCCTGAGTACTAAGCACCGAGCACCCTGAGCACTGAGCACCCAGCACCCTGAGCACTGAGCACCCAGCACCCTGAGTACTGAGCACCCAGAACCCCGAGCACTGAGCACCCAGCACCCTGAGTACTGAGCACCCAGCACCCTGAGCACTGAGCACCGAGCACCCTGAGCACTGAGCACCCAGCACCCTGAGGACTGAGCACCCAGCACCCCGAGCACTGAGCACCCAGCACCCTGAGCACTGAGCACCCTGAGTACTGAGCACTGAGCACCCTGAGTACTGAGCACTGAGCACAATGAGTACTGAGCACAGAGCACACTGAGTACTGAGCACCCAGCACCCCGAGCACTGAGTACCCAGCACCCTGAGCACTGAGCACCCAGCACCCTGAGCACTGAGCACATAGCACCCTGAGCACTGAGCACCCAGCACCCTGAGCACTGAGCACCCAGCACCCTGAGTACTGAGCACTGTGCACCCAGCACCAAGAGCACTGAGCACCCAGCACCCTGAGTACTGAGCACTGAGCACCCAGCAAGCCAAGCACTGAGCACCCAGCACTCTGAGCACTGAGCACCCAGCACCCTGAGTACTGAGCACGAAGCACCCTGAGTACTGAGCACCGAGCACCCCGAGCACTGAGCACCCAGCACCCTGAGCACTGAGCAACCAGCACACTGAGTACTGAGCTCCGAGCACCCCGAGCACTGAGTACCCAGCGCCCCGAGCACTGAGCACCCAGAACCCTGAGCACTGAGCACCCAGCACCCTGAGCACTGAGCACCCAGCACCCCGAGCACTGAGCACCCAGCACCCCGAGCACTGAGCACTGAGCACCCTGAGTACTGAGCACCCAGCACCCTGAGCAATGAGCACCCAGCACCCCGAGCACAGAGCACCCAGCACCCAGAGCACTGAGCACTGACCACCCTGAGTACTGAGCACCCAGCACCCCGAGCACTGAGCACCGAGCACCCTGTGCACTGAGCAGCCAGCACCCTGAGTACTAAGCACCCAGCAACCTGAGTACTAAGCACCCAGCACCCTGAGTACTGAGCACACAGCACCCTGAGTACTGAGCACCCAGCACCCTGAGTACTGAGCACCCAGCGTACTGAGCACCGAGCACCCCGAGCACTGAGCACCCAGCACCCTGAGTACTGAGCACCCAGCACCCTGAGCACTGAGCACCCAGCACCCTGAGCACTGAGTACACAGCACCCTGAGTACTGAGCACCCAGCACCCCGAGCACTGAGCACCCAGCACCCGGGGAATGAGCACCCAGCACCCCGAGCACTGAGCACCCAGCACCCTGAACACTGAGCACCCAGCACCCTGAGTACTGAGCACCCAGCACCCCGAGCACTGAGCACCCAGCACCCTGAGTACTTAGCACCCTGAGTACTGAGCACCCAGCACCCTGAGGACTGAGCACCCAGCAACCTGAATACTGAGCACTGAGCACCCAGAGAACTGAGCACACAGCACCCCGAGCACTGAGCACCCAGCACCCCGAGCACTGATCACCGAGCACACCGAGCACTGTGCACCTAGCACCCTGAGCACTGAGCACCCAGCACCCTGAGTACTGAGCACTCAGCGTCCTGAGCACTGAGTACTGAGCACCCCGAGCACTGAGCACCCAGCACCCTGAGCACTGAGCACCCAGCACCCCTTGCACTGAGCACCCAGCAGCCGCAGTACTGAGCACGCAGCACCCTGAGTACTGAGCACCCAGCACCCCGAGCACTGAGCCTCCAGCACCCTGAGTACTGAGCACCCAGCACCCTGAGTACTGAGCACTGAGCACCCAGCCCCCAGAGCACTGAGCACTGAGGACCCAGCACCCTGAGCACTGAGCACCCAGCACCCTGAGTACTGAACACCCAGCACCCTGAGCACTGAGCACTGAGCACCCAGCACCCTGAGCACTGAGCCCTGGGCACCCAGCACCCTGAGCACTGAGCACCCAGCAGCCTGAGCACTGAGCACCCAGCACACTGAGTACTGAGCACCCAGCACCCTGAGTACTGAACACCCAGCACCCTGAGCACTGAGCACTGAGCACCCAGCACCCTGAGCACTGAGCACTGAGCACCCAGCACCCTGAGCACTGAGCACCCTGAGCACTGAGCACTGAGCACCCAGCACCCTGAGTACTGAGCACCCAACACTCTGAGCACTGAGCACCCAGCACGCTGAGTACTGAGCACTGAGCACCCAGCACCCTGAGTACTGAGTACCCAGCACCCTGATCATTGAGCACCGAGCACCCTGAGCACTGAGCACCCAGCACCCTGAGGACTGAGCACGAAGCACCCCGAGCACTGACCACCCAGCACCCTGAGCACTGAGCTCCCTGAGTACTGAGCACTGAGCACCCTGAGTACTGAGCACTGAGCACCCTGAGTACTGAGCACCCAGCACACTGAGTACTGAGCACCGAGCACCCCGAGTACTGAGCACCCAGCACCCCGAGCACTGAGCACCGAGCACCCCGAGCACTGAGCACCCAGCAACCAGAACACTGAGCACCCAGCACCCCGAGCACTGAGCACCCAGCACCCCGAGCACTGAGCAACCAGCACCCCGACCACTGAGCACCCAGCACCCCGAGCACTGAGCACCCAGCACCCCGAGCACTGAGCACCCAGCACCCTGATTATTGAGCACCCAGCACCCTGAGTACTGAGCACCCAGCACCCTGAGCACTGAGCACCCAGCACCCTGAGTACTGAGCACCCAGCACCCCAAGCACTGAGCACCCTGTGTACTGAGCACGAGGCACCCCAAGCACTGAGCACCCTGAGTACTGAGCACCCAGCACCCTGATTAATGAGCACCCAGCACCCCGAGCACTGAGCACCCAGCACCCTGAGTACTGAGCACCGAGCACACTGAGTACTGAGCACCCAGCACCCTGAGTACTGAGCACCCATCGTACTGAGCACCGAGCACCCAGCACCCTGAGTACTGAGCACCCAGCACCCTGAGCACTGAGCACCCAGCACCCTGAGTACTGAGCACCGAGCACCCTGAGTACTGAGCACCCAGCACCCTGAGCACTGAGCAGCCAGCACCCCGAGCACTGAGCACCCAGCACCACGAGCACTGAGCACCCAGGACCCTGAGCACCGAGCACCCTGAGTACTAAGCACCGAGCACCATGAGCACTGAGAACCCAGCACCCTGTGCACTGAGCACCCAGCACCCGAGTACTGAGAACCTAGCACCCGAGTACTGAGCACCCAGCACCCTGAGTACTGAGCACCCAGCACCCTGAGTACTGAGCACCCAGCACCCCGAGTACTGAGCCGCCAGCACCCTGAGTACTGAGCACTGAGCACCCTGAGTACTGGGCACCCAGCACCCTGAGTACTGAGCACCCAGCACCCTGAGCAATGAGCACCCTGAGTACTGAGCACCCAGCACCCTGAGCACTGAGCACCGAGCACCCCGAGCACTGAGCACCCAGCACCCGGAGTACTGAGCACCCAGCACCCTGAGTACTAAGCACCGAGCACCCTGAGTACTGAGCACCCAGTACCCTGAGCACTGAACACACAGCACCCTGAGTACTGAGCACCCCGAGCACTGAGCACCCAGCACCCTGAGCACTGAGGACCCAGCCCCCTGAGTACTGAGCACCCAGCACCCTGAGCACTGAGCACCCAGCACCCTGAGTACTGAGCACCCAGCACCCTGAGCACTGAGCACCCAGCAGCCTGAGTACTGAGCATCCAGCACCCCGAGCACTGAGCACCCAGCACCCTGAGTACTGAGCACTGAGCACCCAGCACCCCGAGCACTGAGCACCCCGAGCACTGAGCACAGAGCACCCCGAGCACTCAGCATCCAAGCACCGCGTGCTGAGCACTGAGCACCCTGAGCACTGAGCACTCAGCACCCTGAGTACTGAGCACCCAGCACCCTGAGCACTGAGGACCGAGCACCCTGAGTACTAAGCACACAGCACCCTGAGTACTGAGCACCCAGCACCCTGAGCACTGAGCACCCAGCACGCTGAGTACTGAGCACTGAGGACCCTGAGTACTGAGCACTGAGCACCCAGCACCCCGAGCACTGAGCACTCAGCACCCTGTGTACTGAGCACTGAGTACCCAGTACCCCGAGCACTGAGACCCAGCACCCTGAGCACTGAGCACCCAGCACCCCGAGTACTGAGCACCCAGCACCCCGAGCACTGAGCACCCAGCACCCCGAGCACTGAGCACCGGGCAACCTGAGTACTGATCACCCAGTACCCCAAGCACTGAGCACCCAGCACCCCGAACACTGAGCACCCAGCACCCCGAGCACTGAGCACAGAGCACCCCGAGCACTGTGCACCCACCACCCTGACAACTGAGCACCCAGCACCCTGAGTACTGAGCACCCAGCATCCTGAGCACTGAGTACTGAGCACCCCGAGCACTGACCACCCAGCACCCTGAGTACTGAGCACCCAGCATCCTGAGCACTGAGTACTGAGCACCCAGCACCCTGATGACTGAGCACCCAGCACCCCTTGCACTGAGCACCCAGCACCCGGAGTACTGAGCACGCAGCACCCTGAGCACTGAGCACCCAGCACCCCGAGCACTGAGCACCCAGCACCCTGTGTACTGAGCACTGTGTACCCAGCACCCCGAGCACTGAGCACCCAGCACCCTGAGCACTGAGCACCCTGAGTACTGAGCACTGAGCACCCTGCACCCTGAGTACTGAGCACCCAGCACCCTGAGCACTGAGCACCCTGAGTACTGAGCACCGAGCACCCTGACCACTGAGCACCCTGCACGCTGAGTACTGAGCACTGAGCACCCTGAGCACTGAGCACCCAGCACCCTGAGTACTGAGCACCGAGCACCCTGAGTACTGAGCACCCAGAACTCTAAGCACTGAGCACCCAGCACCCTGAGCACTGAGCACCCTGAGTACTGAGCACTGAGCACCGTGAGTACTGAGTACCGAGCACCCTGAGTACTGAGCACCCAGCACCCTGAGCACTGAGCACCCAGCACAACGAGTACTGAGCACCCAGCACCCTGATTACTGAGCACCAAGCACCCCGAGCACTGAGCACCGAGCACCCCGAGCACTGAGCACCCAGCACCCCGAGCACTGAGCACCCAGCACCCTGAGTACTAAGCACCCAGCACCCTGCGTACTGAGCACCCAGCACCCCGAGCACGGAGCACCCAGTACCCTGAGTACTGAGCACCCAGCACCTTGAGCACTGAGCACCCAGCACCCTGAGTACTGAGCACTGAGCACCCAGCACCCCGAGCACTGAGCACACAGCACCCTGAGTACTGAGCACCCAGCACCCTGAGCACTGAGCACCCAGCACCCTGAGTACTGAGCATCCAACACACCAAGCACTGAGCACCCTGAGTACTGAGCAACCAGCACCCCAAGCACTGAGCACCCTGAGTACTGAGCACCCAGCACACTGAGTACTGAGCACCCAGCACCCCGAGCACTGAGCACCCAGCACCATGATTACTGAGCAGCCAGCACCCTGAGTACTGAGCACCTAGCGTACTGAGCACCGAGCACGCAGCACCCTGAGTACTGAGCACCGAGCACCCTGAGTACTGAGCAGCCAGCACCCTGAGTACTGAGCACCCAGCACCCTGAGCATTGAGCACCAAGCACCCTGAGTACTGAGCACCGAGCACCCCGAGTACTGAGCACCCAGCACCCCGAGCACTGAGCACCCAGCACCGCGAGCACTGAGCACCCAGCACCCCGAGCACTGAGCACCCTGAGTACTAAGCACCCAGCAACCTGAGTACTAAGCACCCAGCACCCTGAGTACTGAGCACACAGCACCCTGAGTACTGAGCACCCAGCACCCTGAGTACTGAGCACCCAGCGTACTGAGCACCGAGCACCCCGAGCACTGAGCACCCAGCACCCTGAGTACTGAGCACCCAGCACCCTGAGCACTGAGCACCCAGCACCCTGAGCACTGAGCACACAGCACCCTGAGTACTGAGCACCCAGCACCCCGAGCACTGAGCACCCAGCACCCTGAGAATGAGCACCCAGCACCCCGAGCACTGAGCACCCAGCACCCTGAACACTGAGCACCCAGCACCCTGAGTACTGAGCACCCAGCACCCCGAGCACTGAGCACCCAGCACCCTGAGTACTTAGCACCCTGAGTACTGAGCACCCAGCACCCTGAGGACTGAGCACCCAGCAACCTGAATACTGAGCACTGAGCACCCAGAGAACTGAGCACACAGCACCCCGAGCACTGAGCACCCAGCACCCCGAGCACTGATCACCGAGCACACCGAGCACTGTGCACCCAGCACCCTGAGCACTGAGCACCCAGCACCCTGAGTACTGAGCACTCAGCGTCCTGAGCACTGAGTACTGAGCACCCCGAGCACTGAGCACCCAGCACCCTGAGCACTGAGCACCCAGCACCCCTTGCACTGAGCACCCAGCAGCCGCAGTACTGAGCACGCAGCACCCTGAGTACTGAGCACCCAGCACCCCGAGCACTGAGCCTCCAGCACCCTGAGTACTGAGCACCCAGCACCCTGAGTACTGAGCACTGAGCACCCAGCCCCCAGAGCACTGAGCACTGAGGACCCAGCACCCTGAGCACTGAGCACCCAGCACCCTGAGTACTGAACACCCAGCACCCTGAGCACTGAGCACTGAGCACCCAGCACCCTGAGCACTGAGCCCTGGGCACCCAGCACCCTGAGCACTGAGCACCCAGCAGCCTGAGCACTGAGCACCCAGCACACTGAGTACTGAGCACCCAGCACCCTGAGTACTGAACACCCAGCACCCTGAGCACTGAGCACTGAGCACCCAGCACCCTGAGCACTGAGCACTGAGCACCCAGCACCCTGAGCACTGAGCACCCTGAGCACTGAGCACTGAGCACCCAGCACCCTGAGTACTGAGCACCCAACACTCTGAGCACTGAGCACCCAGCACGCTGAGTACTGAGCACTGAGCACCCAGCACCCTGAGTACTGAGTACCCAGCACCCTGATCATTGAGCACCGAGCACCCTGAGCACTGAGCACCCAGCACCCTGAGGACTGAGCACGAAGCACCCCGAGCACTGACCACCCAGCACCCTGAGCACTGAGCTCCCTGAGTACTGAGCACTTAGCACCCTGAGTACTGAGCACTGAGCACCCTGAGTACTGAGCACCCAGCACACTGAGTACTGAGCACCGAGCACCCCGAGTACTGAGCACCCAGCAACCCGAGCACTGAGCACCGAGCACCCCGAGCACTGAGCACCCAGCAACCAGAACACTGAGCACCCAGCACCCCGAGCACTGAGCACCCAGCACCCCGAGCACTGAGCAACCAGCACCCCGACCACTGAGCACCCAGCACCCCGAGCACTGAGCACCCAGCACCCCGAGCACTGAGCACCCAGCACCCTGATTATTGAGCACCCAGCACCCTGAGTACTGAGCACCCAGCACCCTGAGCACTGAGCACCCAGCACCCTGAGTACTGAGCACCCAGCACCCCAAGCACTGAGCACCCTGTGTACTGAGCACCCAGCACCCCAAGCACTGAGCACCCTGAGTACTGAGCACCCAGCACCCTGATTAATGAGCACCCAGCACCCCGAGCACTGAGCACCCAGCACCCTGAGTACTGAGCACCGAGCACACTGAGTACTGAGCACCCAGCACCCTGAGTACTGAGCACCCATCGTACTGAGCACCGAGCACCCAGCACCCTGAGTACTGAGCACCCAGCACCCTGAGCACTGAGCACCCAGCACCCTGAGTACTGAGCACCGAGCACCCTGAGTACTGAGCACCCAGCACCCTGAGCACTGAGCAGCCAGCACCCCGAGCACTGAGCACCCAGCACCGCGAGCACTGAGCACCCAGGACCCTGAGCACCGAGCACCCTGAGTACTAAGCACCGAGCACCATGAGCACTGAGAACCCAGCACCCTGTGCACTGAGCACCCAGCACCCGAGTACTGAGAACCTAGCACCCGAGTACTGAGCACCCAGCACCCTGAGTACTGAGCACCCAGCACCCTGAGTACTGAGCACCCAGCACCCCGAGTACTGAGCCGCCAGCACCCTGAGTACTGAGCACTGAGCACCCTGAGTACTGGGCACCCAGCACCCTGAGTACTGAGCACCCAGCACCCTGAGCAATGAGCACCCTGAGTACTGAGCACCCAGCACCCTGAGCACTGAGCACCGAGCACCCCGAGCACTGAGCACCCAGCACCCGGAGTACTGAGCACCCAGCACCCTGAGTACTAAGCACCGAGCACCCTGAGTACTGAGCACCCAGTACCCTGAGCACTGAACACACAGCACCCTGAGTACTGAGCACCCCGAGCACTGAGCACCCAGCACCCTGAGCACTGAGGACCCAGCCCCCTGAGTACTGAGCACCCAGCACCCTGAGCACTGAGCACCCAGCACCCTGAGTACTGAGCACCCAGCACCCTGAGCACTGAGCACCCAGCAGCCTGAGTACTGAGCATCCAGCACCCCGAGCACTGAGCACCCAGCACCCTGAGTACTGAGCACTGAGCACCCAGCACCCCGAGCACTGAGCACCCCGAGCACTGAGCACAGAGCACCCCGAGCACTCAGCATCCAAGCACCGCGTGCTGAGCACTGAGCACCCTGAGCACTGAGCACTCAGCACCCTGAGTACTGAGCACCCAGCACCCTGAGCACTGAGGACCGAGCACCCTGAGTACTAAGCACACAGCACCCTGAGTACTGAGCACCCAGCACCCTGAGCACTGAGCACCCAGCACGCTGAGTACTGAGCACTGAGGACCCTGAGTACTGAGCACTGAGCACCCAGCACCCCGAGCACTGAGCACTCAGCACCCTGTGTACTGAGCACTGAGTACCCAGTACCCCGAGCACTGAGACCCAGCACCCTGAGCACTGAGCACCCAGCACCCCGAGTACTGAGCACCCAGCACCCCGAGCACTGAGCACCCAGCACCCCGAGCACTGAGCACCGAGCAACCTGAGTACTGATCACCCAGTACCCCAAGCACTGAGCACCCAGCACCCCGAACACTGAGCACCCAGCACCCCGAGCACTGAGCACAGAGCACCCCGAGCACTGTGCACCCACCACCCTGACAACTGAGCACCCAGCACCCTGAGTACTGAGCACCCAGCATCCTGAGCACTGAGTACTGAGCACCCAGCACCCTGATGACTGAGCACCCAGCACCCCTTGCACTGAGCACCCAGCACCCGGAGTACTGAGCACGCAGCACCCTGAGCACTGAGCACCCAGCACCCCGAGCACTGAGCACCCAGCACCCTGTGTACTGAGTACTGAGTACCCAGCACCCCGAGCACTGAGCACCCAGCACCCTGAGCACTGAGCACCCTGAGTACTGAGCACTGAGCACCCTGCCCCCTGAGTACTGAGCACCCAGCACCCTGAGCACTGAGCACCCTGAGTACTGAGCACCGAGCACCCTGACCACTGAGCACCCTGCACGCTGAGTACTGAGCACTGAGCACCCTGAGCACTGAGCACCCAGCACCCTGAGTACTGAGCACCGAGCACCCTGAGTACTGAGCACCCAGAACTCTAAGCACTGAGCACCCAGCACCCTGAGCACTGAGCACCCTGAGTACTGAGCACTGAGCACCGTGAGTACTGAGTACCGAGCACCCTGAGTACTGAGCACCCAGCACCCTGAGCACTGAGCACCCCGCACAACGAGTACTGAGCACCCAGCACCCTGATTACTGAGCACCAAGCACCCCGAGCACTGAGCACCGAGCACCCCGAGCACTGAGCACCCAGCACCCCGAGCACTGAGCACCCAGCACCCTGAGTACTAAGCACCCAGCACCCTGCGTACTGAGCACCCAGCACCCCGAGCACGGAGCACCCAGTACCCTGAGTACTGAGCACCCAGCACCTTGAGCACTGAGCACCCAGCACCCTGAGTACTGAGCACTGAGCACCCAGCACCCCGAGCACTGAGCACACAGCACCCTGAGTACTGAGCACCCAGCACCCTGAGCACTGAGCACCCAGCACCCTGAGTACTGAGCATCCAACACACCAAGCACTGAGCACCCTGAGTACTGAGCAACCAGCACCCCAAGCACTGAGCACCCTGAGTACTGAGCACCCAGCACACTGAGTACTGAGCACCCAGCACCCCGAGCACTGAGCACCCAGCACCCTGATTACTGAGCAGCCAGCACCCTGAGTACTGAGCACCTAGCGTACTGAGCACCGAGCACGCAGCACCCTGAGTACTGAGCACCGAGCACCCTGAGTACTGAGCAGCCAGCACCCTGAGTACTGAGCACCCAGCACCCTGAGCATTGAGCACCAAGCACCCTGAGTACTGAGCACCGAGCACCCCGAGTACTGAGCACCCAGCACCCCGAGCACTGAGCACCCAGCACCGCGAGCACTGAGCACCCAGCACCCCGAGCACTGAGCACCCAGCACCCTGAGCACTGAGCACCCAGCACCCTGAGCACTGAGCACCCAGCACCCCGAGCACCGAGCACCCTGAGTACTAAGCACCGAGCACCCTGAGCACTGAGCACCCAGCACCCTGAGCACTGAGCACCCAGCACCCTGAGTACTGAGCACCCAGCACCCTGAGCACAGAGCACCCAGCACCCTGAGTACTGAGCACCCAGCACCCTGATCACTGAGCACCGAGCACCCTGAGCACTGAGCACCCAGCACCCTGAGGACTGAGCACCCAGCACCCCGAGCACTGAGCACCCAGCACCCTGATCACTGAGCACCCTGAGTACTGAGCACTGAGCACCCTGAGTACTGAGCACTGAGCACCCTGAGTACTGAGCACCCAGCACCCTGAGTACTGAGCACCCAGCACCCTGATAACTGAGCACCGAGCACCCTGAGCACTGAGCACCCAGCACCCTGAGCACTGAGCACCCAGCACCCCGAGCAGTGAGCACCCAGCACCCTGAGCCCTGAGCACCCTGAGTACTGAGCACTGAGCACCCTGAGTACTGAGCACTGAGCACCCTGAGTACTGAGCACCCAGCACCCTGAGTACTGAGCACCCAGCACCCTGAGCAATGAGCACCCTGAGGACTGAGCACCCAGCACCCCGAGCACTGAGCACCCAGCACCCTGAGCACTGAGCACCCTGAGTACTGAGCACTGAGCACCCTGAGTACTGAGCACTGAGCACCCTGAGTACTGAGCACCCAGCACCCTGAGTACTGAGCACCCAGCACCCTGAGAACTGAGCACCGAGCACCCTGAGCACTGAGCACCCAGCACCCTGAGCACTGAGCACCCAGCAACCCGAGCAGTGAGCACCCAGCACCCTGAGCCCTGAGCACCCTGAGTACTGAGCACTGAGCACCCTGAGTACTGAGCACTGAGCACCCTGAGTACTGAGCACCCAGCACCCTGAGTACTGAGCACCCAGCACCCTGCTTACTGAGCACCCAGCACCCTGAGTACTGAGCACCCAGCACCCTGAGTACTGAGCACCCAGCACCCTGAGCAATGAGCACCCAGCACCCTGAGTACTGAGCATCCAGCACCCAGAGCACTGAGCACCCAGCTCCCTGAGTACTGAGCACTGAGCACCCAGCACCCTGAGTACTGAGCATCCAGCACCCAGAGCACTGAGCACCCAGCTCCCTGAGTACTGAGCACTGAGCACCCAGCACCCCGAGCACTGAGCACCCAGCACCCTGTGTACTGAGCACTGAATACCCAGCACCCCGAGCACTGAGCACCCAGCACCCTGAGCACTGAGCACCCTGAGTACTGAGCACTGAGCACCCTGCACCCTGAGTACTGAGCACCCAGCACCTTGAGCACTGAGCACGCTGAGTACTGAGCAACGAGCACCCTGACCACTGAGCACCCTGCACGCTGAGTACTGAGCACTGAGCACCCTGAGCACTGAGCACCCAGCACCCTGAGTACTGAGCACCGAGCACCCTGAGTACTGAGCACCCAGCACTGTAAGCACTGAGCACCCAGCACCCTGAGCACTGAGCACTGAGCACGATGAGTACTGAGCACTGAGCACCGTGAGTACTGAGTACCGAGCACCCTGAGTACTGAGCAACCAGCACGCTGAGCACTGAGCACCCAGCACAACGAGTACTGAGCACCGAGCACCCTGATTACTGAGCACCAAGCACCCCGAGCACTGAGCACCGAGCACCCCGAGCACTGAGCACCCAGCACCCCGAGCACTGAGCACCCAGCACCCTGAGTACTAAGCACCCAGCACCCTGAGTACTGAGCACCCAGCACCCCGAGCACGGAGCACCCAGCACCCTGACTACTGAGCACTCAGCACCCTGAGCACTGAGGACCCAGCACCCTGAGTACTGAGCACCCAGCACCTTGAGCACTGAGCACCCAGAACCCTGAGTACTGAGCACTGAGCACCCAGCACCCCGAGCACTGAGCACCCAGCACCCTGAGTACTGAGCACCGAGCACCCTGAGCACTGAGCACCCAGCACCCTGAGTACTGAGCACCCAACACACCAAGCACTGAGCACCCTGAGTACTGAGCAACCAGCACCCCAAGCACTGAGCACCCTGAGTACTGAGCACCCAGCACACTGAGTACTGAGCACCCAGCACCCCGAGCACTGAGCACCCAGCACCCTGATTACTGAGCAGCCAGCACCCTGAGTACTGAGCACCTAGTGTACTGAGCACCGAGCACGCAGCACCCTGAGTACTGAGCAGCCAGCACCCTGAGTACTGAGCACCCAGCACCCTGAGCACTGAGCACCAAGCACCCTGAGTACTGAGCACCAAGCACCCCGAGTACTGAGCACCCAGCACCCCGAGCACTGAGCACCCAGCACCGCGAGCACTGAGCACCCAGCACCCCGAGCACTGAGCACCCAGCACCCTGAGCACTGAGCACCCAGTACCCTGAGCACTGAGCACCCAGCACCCCGAGCACCGAGCACCCTGAGTACTAAGCACCGAGCACCCTGAGCACTGAGCACCCAGCACCCTGAGCACTGAGCACCCAGCACCCTGAGTACTGAGCACCCAGCACCCTGAGCACTGAGCACCCAGCACCCTGAGTACTGAGCACCCAGCACCCTGATCACTGAGCAGCGAGCACCCTGAGCACTGAGCACCCAGCACCCTGAGGACTGAGCACCCAGCACCCCGAGCACTGAGAACCCAGCACCCTGATCACTGAGCACCCTGAGTACTGAGCACTGAGCACCCTGAGTACTGAGCACTGAGCACCCTGTGTACTGAGCACCCAGCACCCTGAGTACTGAGCACCCAGCACCCTGAGAACTGAGCACCGAGCACCCTGAGCACTGAGCACCCAACACCCTGAGCACTGAGCACCCAGCACCCCGAGCAGTGAGCACCCAGCACCCTGAGCCCTGAGCATCCTGAGTACTGAGCACTGAGCACCCTGAGTACTGAGCACTGAGCACCCTGAGTACTGAGCACCCAGCACCCTGAGTACTGAGCACCCAGCACCCTGAGTACTGAGCACCCAGCACCCTGAGCAATGAGCACCCTGAGTACTGAGCTCCCAGCACCCTGAGCACTGAGCACCCAGCACCCTGAGTACTGAGCAACCAGCACCCTGAGCACTGAGTACCCAGCACCCTGAGTACTGAGCATCCAGCACCCAGAGCACTGAGCACCCAGCTCCCTGAGTACTGAGCACTGAGCACCCAGCACCCCGAGCACTGAGCACCCAGCACCCTGTGTAGTGAGCACTGAGTACCCAGCACCCCGAGCACTGAGCACTCAGCACCCTGAGCACTGAGCACCCTGAGTACTGAGCACTGAGCACCCTGCACCCTGAGTACTGAGCACCCAGCACCCTGAGCACTGAGCACCCTGAGTACTGAGCACCGAGCACCCTGACCACTGAGCACCCTGCACGCTGAGTACTGAGCACTGAGCACCCTGAGCACTGAGCACCCAGCACCCTGAGTACTGAGCACCGAGCACCCTGAGAACTGAGCACCCAGCACCCTGAGCACTGAGCACCCAGCACCCTGAGCACTGAGCACCCAGCACCCCGAGCACTGAGCACCCAGCACCCCGAGCACTGAGCACCCAGCACCCCGAGCACAGAGGGTGAGCACCCTGAGTACTGAGCACTGAGCACCGTGAGTACTGAGTACCGAGCACCCTGAGTACTGAGCACCCAGCACCCTGAGCACTGAGCACCCAGCACAACGAGTACTGAGCACCCAGCACCCTGATTACTGAGCACCAAGCACCCCGAGCACTGAGCACCGAGCACCCCGAGCACTGAGCACCCAGCACCCCGAGCACTGAGCACCCAGCACCCCGAGCACTGAGCACCCAGCACCCTGAGCACCCAGCACCCTGAGCACTGAGCACCCTGAGCACTGAGCCCTGAGCACCCAGCACCCTGAGTACTGAGCACCCAGCACCCCGAGCACTGAGCACCCAGCACCCTGTGTACTGAGCATCGAGCACCCCGAGCACTGAGCAACCAGCACCCTGAGTACTGAGCACCCAGCACCCCGAGAATGAGCAACCAGCACCCCGAGCACTGAGCACCCAGCACCCTGAGCACTGAGCACCCAGCACCCTGAGTACTGAGCACCCTGAGTACTGACCACCCAGCACCCTGAGTACTGAGCACACTGCACCCAGAGCACTGAGCTCCCTGAGTACTGAGCACCCAGCACCCTGAGTACTGAGCACACAGCACCCTGAGTACTGAGCACTGAGCACCCAGAGAACTGAGCACCCAGCACCCCGAGGACTGAGCACCCAGCACCCTGTGCACTGAGCACTGAGCATTCAGCACCCCGAGCACTGAGCACCCTGAGCTCTTAGCACCCTGAGTACTGAGCACCCAGCACCCTGAGTACTGAGCACCCAGCACCCTGAGCACTGAGCACCCACCACCCTGAGTACTGAGCACCCAGCACCCTGAGTACTGAGCACCCAGCACCCCGAGCACTGAGCACCCAGCACCCTGAGCACTGAGCACCCAGCACCCTGAGCACTGAGCACCCAGCACCCCGAGTACTGAGCACCGAGCACCCCGAGCACTGAGCACCCAGCACCCCGAGAACTGAGCACCCAGCACCCTGAGCACTGAGCACCCAGCACCCCGAGTACTGAGCACCCAGCACCCCGAGTACTGAGCACTGAGCACCCTGAGTACTGAGCACCCAGCACCCCGAGTACTGAGCACTGAGCACTATGAGTACTGAGCACCCAGCACCCTGAGTACTGAGCACCCAGTACCCTGAGCACTGAACACACAGAACCCTGAGTACTGAGCACCCCGAGCACTGAGCACCCAGCACCCTGAGCACTGAGGACCCAGCACCCTGAGTACTGAGCACCCAGCACCCTGAGCACTGAGCACCCAGCACCCTGAGTACTGAGCACGAGGCACCCTGAGCACTGAGCACCCAGCACCCTAAGTACTGAGCATCCAGCACCCCGAGCACTGAGCACCCAGCACCCTGAGTACCGAGCACTGAGCACCCAGCACCCCGAGCACTGAGCACTCAGCACCCTGTGTACTGAGCACTGAGTACCCAGCACCCCGAGCACTAAGCACCGAGCACCCTGAGTACTGAGCACTGAGCACCCAGCACCCCGAGCACTGAGCACTCAGCACCCTGTGTACTGACCACTGAGCACCCAGCACCCCGAGCACTGAGCACCGAGCACCCTGAGTACTGAGCACCCAGCACACCGAGTACTGAGCACCCAGCACCCTGAGCACTGAGCACCCAGCACCCTGAGTACTGAGCACACAGCACCCTGAGCACTGAGCACCCAGCACCCTGAGTACTGAGCATCCAGCACCCCGAGTACTGAGCAGCCAGCACCCTGAGTACTGAGCACTGAGCACCCAGCACCCAGAGCACTGAGCACTCAGCACCCTGTGTACTGAGCACTGAGCACCCAGCACCCTGAGCACTGAGCACCCTGAGTACTGAGCACCAAGCACCCTGAGCACTGAGCACCCAGCACCCAGAGCACTGAGCACCCAGCATCCTGAGCACTGAGCACTGAGCACCCTGAGTACTGAGCACTGAGCACCCTGAGCACTGAGCATCGAGCACCCTGAGTACTGAGCACTGAGCACCCTGAGCACTGAGCACCCAGCACCCTGAGTACTGAGCACCCAGCACCCTGAGCCCTGAGGACCGAGCACCCTGAGTACTAAGCACCCAGGACCCTGAGTACTGAGCACCCAGCACCCTGAGCACTGAGCACCCAGCAAGCTGAGTACTGAGCACTGAGCACCCTGAGTACTGAGCACCGAGCACCCTGAGCACTGAGCACCCAGCACGCTGAGTACTGAGCTCTGAGCACTCTGAGTACCTAGCACCGAGCACCCTGAGTACTGAGCACCCAGCACTCTGAGCACTGAGCACCCAGCACCCTGAGCACTGAGCACCCAGCACCCCGAGCACTGAGCACCCAGCAACCCGAGCACTGAGCACCCAGCACCGCGAGCACTGAGCACCCAGCACCCTGAGCACTGAGCACTGAGCACCCTAAGTACTGAGCGCTGAGCACCCTGAGTACTGAGCACCCAGCACCCTGAGTACTGAGCACCCAGCGTACTGAGCACCGAGTACCCCGAGCACTGAGCACCCAGCACCCTGAGTACTGAGCACCCAGCACCCCGAGCACTGAGCACCCAGCACCCTGAGTAGTGAGCACCGAGCACCCTGAGTACTGAGCACCCAGCACCCTGAGTACTGAGCACCCAGCGTACTGAGCACCGAGCACCCAGCACCCTGAGTACTGAGCACCCAGCACCCTGAGCACTGAGCACCCAGCACCCTGAGTACTGAGCACTGAGCACCCTGAGTCCTGAGCACCGAGCACCCCGAGCACTGAGCACCCAGCACCCCGAGCACCGAGCACCCAGCACCCTGAGCACTGAGCACCCAGCACCCTGAGCACCGAGCACCCAGCACCCTGAGTACTGAGCACCCAGCACCCTGAGCACTGAGCACCCAGTACCCCGAGCACTGAGCACCCAGCACCCCGAGCACTGAGCACCCAGCACCCTGAGCACTGAGAACCCTGAGTACTGAGCACTGAGCACCCAACGTACTGAGCACCGAGCACCCTGAGCAATGAGCACCCTGAGTACTGAGCACCCAGCACCTTGAGCACTGAGCACCGAGCACCCCGAGCACTGAGCACCCAGCACCCGAAGTACTGAGCACCCAGCACCCTGAGTACTAAGCACCGAGCACCCTGAGTACTGAGCACCCAGCACCCTGAGCACTGAGCACCCAGCACCCGAGTACTGATCACCCAGCACCCTGGGTACTGAGCACCCCGCACCATGAGTACTGAGCACACAGCACCCCGAGTACTGAGCACCCAGCACGCTGAGCACTGAGCACCCAGCACCCTGAGCACTGAGCACCCAGCACCCCGAGCACTGCACACCCAGCACCCTGAGTATTGAGCACCCAGCACCCTGAGCACTGAGCACCCAGCACGCTGAGCACTGAGCACCCAGCACCCTGAGCAATGAGCACCCAGCACCCTGAGTAGTGAGCACCCAACGTACTGAGCACCGAGCACCCCGAGCACTGAGCACCCAGCACCCTGAGTACTGAGCACCGAGCACCCCGAGCACTGAGCACCCAGCACCCGGAGTACTGAGCACCCAGCACCCTGAGTACTAAGCACAGAGCACCCTGAGTACTGAGCACCCAGCACCCTGAGCACTGAGCACCCAGCACCCTGAGTACTGTGCAGCGAGCACCCCGACTACTGAGTACCCAGCACCCCGAGCACTGAGCACCCAGCACCCCGAGCACTGAGCACCCAGCACCCTGAGTACTGAGCACCCAGCACCCTGAGTACTGAGCACCCAGCACCTCGAGCACTGAGTACCCAGCACCCTGAGCACTGAGCACCCAGCACCCTGAGCACTGAGCACCCAGCACCCTGAGCACTGAGCACCCAGCACCCTGAGTACTGAGCACTGAGCACCCTGCACCCCGAGCACTGAGCACCCAGCACCCTGAGCACTGAGCACCGAGCACCCGAGTACTGAGCACCCAGCACCCTGAGTACTGAGCACCCAGCACCCCGAGCACTAAGCACCCAGCACCCTGAGTACTGAGCACCCAGCATCCTGTGCACTGAGCACCGAGCACCCTGAGCACTGAGCACCCAGCACCCTGAGGACTGAGCACCCAGCACCCCGAGCACTGAGCACCTAGCACCCTGAGCACTGAGCACCCTGAGTACTGAGCACTGAGCACCCTGAGTACTGAGCAATGAGCACCCTGAGTACTGAGCACCAAGCACCCTGAGTACTGAGCACCCAGCAACCTGAGCACTGAGCACCGAGCACCCTGAGCACTGAGCACCCAGCACCCTGAGCACTGAGCACCCAGCACCCTGAGCACTGAGCACCCAGCACCCCGAGCACTGAGCACCCAGCACCCTGAGCACTGAGAACCCTGAGTACTGAGCACTGAGCACCCTGAGTACTGAGCACTGAGAACCCTGAGTATTGAGCACCCAGCACCCTGAGTACTGAGCACCCAGGACCCGGAGCAAAGAGCACCCTGAGTACTGAGCACCCAGCACCCTGAGCACTGAGCTCCGAGCACCCCGAGCACTGAGCACCCAGCACCCTGAGTACTGAGCACCCAGTACCCTGAGCACTGAACACACAGCACCCTGAGTACTGAGCACCCCGAGCACTGAGCACCCAGCACCCTGAGAACTGAGGACCCAGCACCCTGAGTACTGAGCACCCAGCACCCTGAGCACTGAGCACCCAGCACCCTGAGTACTGAGCTCCCAGCACCCTGAGCACTGAGCACCCAGCACCCTGAATACTGAGCATCCAGCACCCCGAGCACTGAGCAGCCAGCACCCTGAGTACTGAGAACTGAGCACCCAGCACCCAGAGCACTGAGCACTCAGCACCCTGTGTACTGAGCACTGAGCACCCAGCACCCTGAGCACTGAGCACCCTGAGTACTGAGCACCCAGCACCCTGAGCACTGAGCACCCAGCACCCCGAGCACTGAGCACCCAGCACCCAGAAAACTGAGCACTGAGCACCCTGAGTACTGAGCACTGAGCACCCTGAGCACTGAGCACCGAGCACCCTGAGTACTGAGCACTGAGCACCCTGAGCACTGAGCACCCAGCACCCTGAGTACTGAGCACCCAGCACCCTGAGCACTGAGCACCCAGCACCATGAGTACTGAGCACCCAGCACCCTGAGCACTGAGCACCCTGAGTACTGAGCACCCAGCACCCTGAGTACTGAGCACCCAGCACCCTGAGCACTGAGCAACCAGCACCCTGAGCACTGAGCACCAAGCACCCTGAGTACTGAGCACCCAGCACCCTGAGTACTGAACACCCAGCACCCTGAGCACTGAGCACTGAGCACCCAGCACCCTGAGCACTGAGCACTGAGCCACCAGCACCCTGAGCACTGAGCAACCAGCACCCCGAGCACTGAGCACCCAGCACCCTGAGTACTGAGAACTGAGCACCCAGCACCCAGAGCACTGAGCACTCAGCACCCTGTGTACTGAGCACTGAGCACCCAGCACCCTGAGCACTGAGCACCCTGAGTACTGAGCACCCAGCACCCTGAGCACTGAGCACCAAGCACCCCGAGCACTGAGCACGCAGCACCCAGAAAACTGAGCACTGAGCACCCTGAGTACTGAGCACTGAGCACCCTGAGCACTGAGCACCGAGCACCCTGAGTACTGAGCACTGAGCACCCTGAGCACTGAGCACCCAGCACCCTGAGTACTGAGCACCCAGCACCCTGAGCACTGAGGACCGAGCACCCTGAGTACTAAGCACCCAGCACCCTGAGCACTGAGCACCCAGCACGCTGAGTACTGAGCACTGAGCACCCTGAGTACTGAGCACCGAGCACCCAGAGCACTGAGCACCCAGCACGCTGAGTACTGAGCACTGAGCACTCTGAGTACTGAGCACCGAGCACCCTGAGTACTGAGCACCCAGCACTCTGAGCACTGAGCACCCAGCACCCTGAGCACTGAGCACACAGCACCCCGAGCACTGAGCACCCAGCACCCCGAGCACTGAGCACCCAGCACCCCGAGCACTGAGCACCCAGCACCCTGAGCACTGAGCACTGAGCACCCTGAGTACTGAGCACTGAGCACCCTGAGTATTGAGCACCCAGCACCCTGAGTACTGAGCACCCAGGACCCGGAGCAAAGATCACCCTGAGTACTGAGCACCCAGCACCCTGAGCACTGAGCACCGAGCACCCCGAGCAATGAGCACCCAGCACCCGGAGTACTGAGCACCCAGCACCCTGAGTACTAAGCACCGAGCACCCTGAGTACTGAGCACCCAGTACCCTGAGCACTGAACACACAGCACCCTGAGTACTGAGCACCCCGAGCACTGAGCACCCAGCACCCTGAGAACTGAGGACCCAGCACCCTGAGTACTGAGCACCCAGCACCCTGAGCACTGAGCACCCAGCACCCTGAGTACTGAGCACCCAGCACCCTGAGCACTGAGCACCCAGCACCCTGAATACTGAGCATCCAGCACCCCGAGCACTGAGCAGCCAGCACCCTGAGTACTGAGAACTGAGCACCCAGCACCCAGAGCACTGAGCACTCAGCACCCTGTGTACTGAGCACTGAGCACCCAGCACCCTGAGCACTGAGCACCCTGAGTACTGAGCACCCAGCACCCTGAGCACTGAGCACCCCGCACCCCGAGCACTGAGCACCCACCACCCAGAGAACTGAGCACTGAGCACCCTGAGTACTGAGCACTGAGCACCCTGAGCACTGAGCACCGAGCACCCTGAGTACTGAGCACTGAGCACCCTGAGCACTGAGCACCCAGCACCCTGAGTACTGAGCACCCAGCACCCTGAGCACTGAGGACCGAGCACCCTGAGTACTAAGCACCCAGCACCCTGAGTACTGAGCACCCAGCACCCTGAGCACTGAGCACCCAGCACGCTGAGTACTGAGCACTGAGCACCCTGAGTACTGAGCACCGAGCACCCAGAGCACTGAGCACCCAGCACGCTGAGTACTGAGCACTGAGCACTCTGAGTACTGAGCACCGAGCACCCTGAGTACTGAGCACCCAGCACTCTGAGCACTGAGCACCCAGCACCCTGAGCACTGAGCACCCAGCACCCCGAGCACTGAGCACCCAGCACCCCGAGCACTGAGCACCCAGCACCCCGAGCACTGAGCACCCAGCACCCTGAGCACTGAGCACTGAGCACCCTAAGTACTGAGCACTGAGCACCCTGAGTACTGAGCACCCAGCACCCTGAGTACTGAGCACCCAGCGTACTGAGCACCGAGCACCCCGAGCACTGAGCACCCAGCACCCTGAGTACTGAGCACCCAGCACCCCGAGCACTGAGCACCCAGCACCCTGAGTAGTGAGCACCGAGCACCCTGAGTACTGAGCACCCAGCACCCTGAGTACTGAGCACCCAGCGTACTGAGCACCGAGCACCCAGCACCCTGAGTACTGAGCACCCAGCACCCTGAGCACTGAGCACCCAGCACCCTGAGTACTGAGCACTGAGCACCCTGAGTACTGAGCACCGAGCACCCCGAGCACTGAGCACCCAGCACCCCGAGCACCGAGCACCCAGCACCCTGAGCACTGAGCACCCAGCACCCTGAGCACCGAGCACCCAGCACCCTGAGTACTGAACACCCAGCACCCTGAGCACTGAGCACCCAGCACCCTGAGTACTGAGCACTGAGCACCCTGAGTACTGAGCACCCAGCACCATGAGTACTGAGCACCCAGCACCCTGAGCAATGAGCACCCTGAATACTGATCACCCAGCATCCTGAGCACTGAGCACCGAGCACCCCGAGCACTGAGCACCCAGCACCCTGAGCACTGAGGACCCAGCACCCTGAGCACTGAGCACCCAGCACCCTGAGTACTGAGCACCCAGCACCCTGAGCACTGAGCACCCAGCACCCTGAGTACTGAGCATCTAGCACCCCGAGCACTGAGCACCCAGCACCCCGAGCACTGAGCACTCAGCACCCTGTGTACTGAGCACTGAGTACCCAGCACCCCGAGCACTGAGCACCCAGCACCCTGAGCACTGAGCACCCTGAGTACTGAGCACCCAGCACCCTGAGCACTGAGCACCCAGCACCCCGAGCACTGAGCACCCAGCACCCAGAGCACTGAGCACTGAGCACCCTGAGTACTGAGCACTGAGCACCCTGAGCACTGAGCACCCAGCACCATGAGTACTGAGCACCCAGCACCCTGAGCACTGAGCACCCTGAGTACTGAGCACCCAGCACCCTGAGTACTGAGCACCCAGCACCCTGAGCACTGAGCAACCAGCACCCTGAGCACTGAGCACCAAGCACCCTGAGTACTGAGCACCCAGCACCCTGAGTACTGAACACCCAGCACCCTGAGCACTGAGCACCCAGCACCCTGAGCACTGAGCACTGAGCCACCAGCACCCTGAGCACTGAGCAACCAGCACCCCGAGTACTGAGCACCCAGCACCCTGAGCACCCAGCACCCTGAGCACTGAGCACCCTGAGCACTGAGCACTGAGCACCCAGCACCCTGAGTACTGAGCACCCAACACTCTGAGCACTGAGCACCCAGCACGCTGAGTACTGAGCACTGAGCACACAGCACCCTGAGTACTGAGCACGCAGAACTCCGAGCACTGAGCACCCAGCTCCCCGAGCACTGAGCACCCTGAGCACTGAGCACCCAGCACCCCGAGTGCTGAGCACTGAGCACCCTGAGCACTGAGCACCCAGCACCCCGAGTGCTGAGCACTGAGCACCCTGAGAACTGAGCACCCAGCACCCTGAGCACTGAGCACTGAGAACCCTGAGTACTGAGCACCGAGCACCCTGAGTACTGAGCACCTAGCAACCTGAGCCCTGAGCACCCAGCACCCTGAGCACTGAGCACCCAGCACCCCGAGCACTGAGCACCCAGCACCCCGAGCACTGAGCACCCAGCACCCTGAGCACTGAGCACTGAGCACCCAGCACCCTGAGTACTGAGCACCCAGCACCCTGAGCACTGAGCACCCAGCACCATGAGTACTGAGCACACAGCACCCTGAGCACTGAGCACCCTGAGTACTGAGCACCCAGCACCCTGAGCACTGAGCACCCAGCACCCTGAGCACTGAGCACACAGCACCCCGAGCACTGAGCACCCAGCACCCCGAGCACTGAGCACCCAGCACCCCGAGCACTGAGCACCCAGCACCCTGAGCACTGAGCACTGAGCACCCTGAGTACTGAGCACTGAGCACCCTGAGTATTGAGCACCCAGCACCCTGAGTACTGAGCACCCAGGACGCGGAGCAAAGATCACCCTGAGTACTGAGCACCCAGCACCCTGAGCACTGAGCACCGAGCACCCCGAGCAATGAGCACCCAGCACCCGGAGTACTGAGCACCCAGCACCCTGAGTACTAAGCACCGAGCACCCTGAGTACTGAGCACCCATTACCCTGAGCACTGAACACACAGCACCCTGAGTACTGAGCACCCCGAGCACTGAGCACCCAGCACCCTGAGCACTGAGCACCCAGCACCCTGAGTACTGAGCACCCAGCACCCTGAGCACTGAGCACCCAGCACCCTGAATACTGAGCATCCAGCACCCCGAGCACTGAGCAGCCAGCACCCTGAGTACTGAGAACTGAGCACCCAGCACCCAGAGCACTGAGCACTCAGCACCCTGTGTACTGAGCACTGAGCACCCAGCACCCTGAGCACTGAGCACCCTGAGTACTGAGCACCCAGCACCCTGAGCACTGAGAACCCCGCACCCCGAGCACTGAGCACCCAGCACCCAGAGAACTGAGCACTGAGCACCCTGAGTACTGAGCACTGAGCACCCTGAGCACTGAGCACGGAGCACCCTGAGTACTGAGCACTGAGCACCCTGAGCACTGAGCACCCAGCACCCTGAGTACTGAGCACCCAGCACCCTGAGCACTGAGGACCGAGCACCCTGAGTACTAAGCACCCTGCACCCTGAGTACTGAGCACCCAGCACCCTGAGCACTGAGCACCCAGCACGCTGAGTACTGAGCACTGAGCACACTGAGTACTGAGCACCGAGCACCCAGAGCACTGAGCACCCAGCACGCTGAGTACTGAGCACTGAGCACTCTGAGTACTGAGCACCGAGCACCCTGAGTACTGAGCACCCAGCACTCTGAGCACTGAGCACCCAGCACCCTGAGCACTGAGCACCCAGCACCCCGAGCACTGAGCACCCAGCACCCCGAGCACTGAGCACCCAGCACCCCGAGCACTGAGCACCCAGCACCCTGAGCACTGAGCACTGAGCACCCTAAGTACTGAGCACTGAGCACCCTGAGTACTGAGCACCCAGCACCCTGAGTACTGAGCACCCAGCGTACTGAGCACCGTGCACCCCGAGCACTGAGCACCCAGCACCCTGAGTACTGAGCACCCAGCACCCCGAGCACTGAGCACCCAGCACCCTGAGTAGTGAGCACCGAGCACCCTGAGTACTGAGCACCCAGCACCCTGAGTACTGAGCACCCAGCGTACTGAGCACCGAGCACCCAGCACCCTGAGTACTGAGCACCCAGCACCCTGAGCACTGAGCACCCAGCACCCTGAGTACTGAGCACTGAGCACCCTGAGTACTGAGCACCGAGCACCCCGAGCACTGAGCACCCAGCACCCCGAGCACCGAGCACCCAGCACCCTGAGCACTGAGCACCCAGCACCCTGAGCACCGAGCACCCAGCACCCTGAGTACTGAACACCCAGCACCCTGAGCACTGAGCACCCAGCACCCTGAGTACTGAGCACTGAGCACCCTGAGTACTGAGCACCCAGCACCATGAGTACTGAGCACCCAGCACCCTGAGCAATGAGCACCCTGAATACTGATCACCCAGCATCCTGAGCACTGAGCACCGAGCACCCCGAGCACTGAGCACCCAGCACCCTGAGCACTGAGGACCCAGCACCCTGAGCACTGAGCACCCAGCACCCTGAGTACTGAGCACCCAGCACCCTGAGCACTGAGCACCCAGCACCCTGAGTACTGAGCATCCAGCACCCCGAGCACTGAGCACCCAGCACCCCGAGCACTGAGCACTCAGCACCCTGTGTACTGAGCACTGAGTACCCAGCACCCCGAGCACTGAGCACCCAGCACCCTGAGCACTGAGCACCCTGAGTACTGAGCACCCAGCACCCTGAGCACTGAGCACCCAGCACCCCGAGCACTGAGCACCCAGCACCCAGAGCACTGAGCACTGAGCACCCTGAGTACTGAGCACTGAGCACCCTGAGCACTGAGCACCCAGCACCATGAGTACTGAGCACCCAGCACCCTGAGCACTGAGCACCCTGAGTACTGAGCACCCAGCACCCTGAGTACTGAGCACCCAGCACCCTGAGCACTGAGCAACCAGCACCCTGAGCACTGAGCACCAAGCACCCTGAGTACTGAGCACCCAGCACCCTGAGTACTGAACACCCAGCACCCTGAGCACTGAGCACTGAGCACCCAGCACCCTGAGCACTGAGCACTGAGCCACCAGCACCCTGAGCACTGAGCAACCAGCACCCCGAGCACTGAGCACCCAGCACCCTGAGCACCCAGCACCCTGAGCACTGAGCACCCTGAGCACTGAGCACTGAGCACCCAGCACCCTGAGTACTGAGCACCCAACACTCTGAGCACTGAGCACCCAGCACGCTGAGTACTGAGCACTGAGCACACAGCACCCTGAGTACTGAGCACGCAGAACTCCGAGCACTGAGCACCCAGCTCCCCGAGCACTGAGCACCCTGAGCACTGAGCACCCAGCTCCCCGAGTGCTGAGCACTGAGCACCCTGAGCACTGAGCACCCAGCACCCCGAGTGCTGAGCACTGAGCACCCTGAGAACTGAGCACCCAGCACCCTGAGCACTGAGCACTGAGAACCCTGTGTACTGAGCACCGAGCACCCTGAGTACTGAGCACCTAGCAACCTGAGCCCTGAGCACCCAGCACCCTGAGCACTGAGCACCCAGCACCCCGAGCACTGAGCACCCAGCACCCCGAGCACTGAGCACCCAGCACCCTGAGCACTGAGCACTGAGCACCCTAAGTACTGAGCACTGAGCACCCTGAGTACTGAGCACCCAGCACCCTGAGTACTGAGCACCCAGCGTACTGAGCACCGAGCACCCCGAGCACTGAGCACCCAGCACCCTGAGTACTGAGCACCCAGCACCCCGAGCACTGAGCACCCAGCACCCTGAGTAGTGAGCACCGAGCACCCTGAGTACTGAGCACCCAGCACCCTGAGTACTGAGCACCCAGCGTATTGAGCACCCAGCACCCTGAGTACTGAGCACCCAGCACCCTGAGTAGGGAGCACCGAGCACCCTGAGTACTGAGCACCCAGCACCCTGAGTACTGACCACCCAGCGTACTGAGCACCGAGCACCCCGAGAACTGAGCACCCAGCACCCTGAGTACTGAGCACCCAGCACCCCGAGCTCTGAGCACCCAGCACCCTGAGTAGTGAGCACCCAGCACCCTGAGCACTGAGCAACCAGCACCCTGAGCACTGAGCACCAAGCACCCTGAGTACTGAGCACCCAGCACCCTGAGTACTGAGCACCCAACACTCTGAGCACTGAGCACCCAGCACGCTGAGTACTGAGCACTGAGCACACAGCACCCTGAGTACTGAGCACGCAGAACTCCGAGCACTGAGCACCCAGCTCCCCGAGCACTGAGCACCCTGAGCACTGAGCACCCAGCACCCCGAGTGCTGAGCACTGAGCACCCTGAGCACTGAGCACCCAGGACCCCGAGTGCTGAGCACTGAGCACCCTGAGAACTGAGCACCCAGCACCCTGAGCACTGAGCACTGAGAACCCTGAGTACTGAGCACCGAGCACCCTGAGTACTGAGCACCTAGCAACCTGAGCCCTGAGCACCCAGCACCCTGAGCACTGAGCACCCAGCACCCCGAGCACTGAGCACCCAGCACCCCGAGCACTGAGCACCCAGCACCCTGAGCACTGAGCACTGAGCACCCTAAGTACTGAGCACTGAGCACCCTGAGTACTGAGCACCCAGCACCCTGAGTACTGAGCACCCAGCGTACTGAGCACCGAGCACCCCGAGCACTGAGCACCCAGCACCCTGAGTACTGAGCACCCAGCACCCCGAGCACTGAGCACCCAGCACCCTGAGTAGTGAGCACCGAGCACCCTGAGTACTGAGCACCCAGCACCCTGAGTACTGAGCACCCAGCGTATTGAGCACCCAGCACCCTGAGTACTGAGCACCCAGCACCCTGAGTAGGGAGCACCGAGCACCCTGAGTACTGAGCACCCAGCACCCTGAGTACTGACCACCCAGCGTACTGAGCACCGAGCACCCCGAGAACTGAGCACCCAGCACCCTGAGTACTGAGCACCCAGCACCCCGAGCTCTGAGCACCCAGCACCCTGAGTAGTGAGCACCCAGCACCCTGAGCACTGAGCAACCAGCACCCTGAGCACTGAGCACCAAGCACCCTGAGTACTGAGCACCCAGCACCCTGAGTACTGAACACCCAGCACCCTGAGCACTGAGCACTGAGCACCCAGCACCCTGAGCACTGAGCACTGAGCCACCAGCACCCTGAGCACTGAGCAACCAGCACCCCGAGCACTGAGCACCCAGCACCCTGAGCACCCAGCACCCTGAGCACTGAGCACCCTGAGCACTGAGCACTGAGCACCCAGCACCCTGAGTACTGAGCACCCAACACTCTGAGCACTGAGCACCCAGCACGCTGAGTACTGAGCACTGAGCACACAGCACCCTGAGTACTGAGCACGCAGAACTCCGAGCACTGAGCACCCAGCTCCCCGAGCACTGAGCACCCTGAGCACTGAGCACCCAGCACCCCGAGTGCTGAGCACTGAGCACCCTGAGCACTGAGCACCCAGCACCCCGAGTGCTGAGCACTGAGCACCCTGAGAACTGAGCACCCAGCACCCTGAGCACTGAGCACTGAGAACCCTGAGTACTGAGCACCGAGCACCCTGAGTACTGAGCACCCAGCAACCTGAGCCCTGAGCACCCAGCACCCTGAGCACTGAGCACTGAGCACCCTAAGTACTGAGCACTGAGCACCCTGAGTACTGAGCACCCAGCACCCTGAGTACTGAGCACCCAGCGTACTGAGCACCGAGCACCCCGAGCACTGAGCACCCAGCACCCTGAGTACTGAGCACCCAGCACCCCGAGCACTGAGCACCCAGCACCCTGAGTAGTGAGCACCGAGCACCCTGAGTACTGAGCACCCAGCACCCTGAGTACTGAGCACCCAGCGTATTGAGCACCGAGCACCCAGCACCCTGAGTACTGAGCACCCAGCACCCTGAGTAGGGAGCACCGAGCACCCTGAGTACTGAGCACCCAGCACCCTGAGTACTGACCACCCAGCGTACTGAGCACCGAGCACCCCGAGAACTGAGCACCCAGCACCCTGAGTACTGAGCACCCAGCACCCCGAGCTCTGAGCACCCAGCACCCTGAGTAGTGAGCACCCAGCACCCTGAGTACTGAGCACCCAGGACCCTGTGCAATGAGCACCCTGAGTACTGAGCACCCAGCACATTGAGCACTGAGCACCGAGCACCCCGAGCACTGACCACCCAGCACTCTGAGGACTGAGCACCCAGCACCCTGAGTACTGAGCACCCAGCACCCTGAGCACTGAGCACCCAGCACCCTGAGCACTGAGCACCCAGCACCCTGAGCACTGAGCACCCAGCACCCTGAGCACTGAGCACCCAGCACCCTGAGTACTGAGCACTGAGCACCCAGCACCCCGAGCACTGAGCACCCAAGCACCCTGAGTACTGAGCACTGAGCACCCAGCACCCCGAGCACTGAGCACCCAGCACCCTGAGCACTGAGCACCCAGCACCCGAGTACTGATCACCCAGCACCCTGAGTACTGAGCAGCCCGCAACCTGAGTACTGAGCACCCAGCACCCCGAGTACTGAGCACCCAGCACCCTGAGCACTGAGCACCCAGCACCCTGAGCACTGAGCACCCAGCACCGCGAGCACTGCGCACCCAGCACCCTGAGTACTGAACACCCAGCACCCTGAGCACTGAGCACCCAGCACCCTGAGCACTGAGCACCCAGTACCCTGAGCACTGAGCACCCAGCACCCTGAGTAGTGAGCACCCAACGTACTGAGCACCGAGCACCCCGAGCACTGAGCACCCAGTACCCTGAGTACTGAGCACCGAGCAACCGGAGCACTGAGCACCCAGCACCCTGAGCACTGATCACTGAGCACCCAGCACCCTGAGCCCTGAGCACTGAGCACCCAGCACCCCGAGCACTGAGCACCCAGCACCCCGAGCACTGAGCACCCAGCACCCTGAGCACTGAGCACCCAGCACCCTGAGAACTGAGCACCCAGCACCCTGAGTACTGAGCACCCAGCACCCTGAGTACTGAGCACCCAGCACCCTGAGTACTGAGCACTCAGCACCCTGAGTACTGAGCACCGAGCACCCCGAGCACTGAGCACCCAGCAACTTGAGCACTGAGCACCCTGAGGACTGAGCACCCAGCACCCTGAGCACTGAGCACCGATCACCCTGAGCACTGAGCACCCAGCACCCCGAGCACTGAGCACCCAGCACCCTGAGTACTGAGCACCCAGCACTCTGAGTACTGAGCACCCAGCACCCTGAGTACTGAGCACCCAGCACCCCAAGCACTGAGCACCCAGCACCCTGAGTACTGAACACCCTGAGTACTGAGCACTGAGCACCGAGCACCCTGAGTACTGAGCACCCTGAGGACTGAGCACCCAGGACCCTGAGCACTGAGCACCCAGCACCCTAAGTACTGAGCACCCAGCACCCTGAGTACTGAGCACCCAGCGTACTGAGCACCGAGCACCCCGAGCACTGAGCACCCAGCACCCTGAGTACTGAGCACCCAGCACC
Organism: Microtus oregoni; assembly: GCF_018167655.1. Lineage (NCBI taxonomy): Eukaryota > Metazoa > Chordata > Mammalia > Rodentia > Cricetidae > Microtus > Microtus oregoni. Next base: position 1,551,399 of record NW_024543262.1, read on the forward strand.
CCGAGCACTGAGCACCCAGCACCCTGAGGAGTGAGCACCGAGCACCCTGAGTACTGAGCACCCAGCACCCTGAGTACTGAGCACCCAGCGTATTGAGCACCGAGCACCCAGAACCCTGAGTACTGAGCACCCAGCACCCTGAGCACTGAGCACCCAGCACCCTGAGTACTGAGCACTGAGCACCCTGAGTACTGAGCACCGAGCACCCCGAGCACTGAGCACCCAGCACCCCGAGCACCGAGCACCCAGCACCCTGAGCACTGAGCACCCAGCACCCTGAGCACCGAGCACCCCGCACCCTGAGTACTGAGCACTGAGCACCCTGAGTACTGAGCACCCAGCACCATGAGTACTGAGCACCCAGCACCCTGAGCAATGAGCACCCTGAGTACTGATCACCCAGCACCCAGAGCACTGAGCACTGAGCACCCAGCACCCTGAGCACTGAGCACTGAGCACCCAGCACCCTGAGCACTGAGCAACCATCACCCCGAGCACTGAGCACCCAGCACCCTGAGCACCCAGCACCCTGAGCACTGAGCACTCAGCACCCTGTGTACTGAGCACTGAGTACCCAGCACCCCGAGCACTGAGCACCCAGCACCCTGAGCACTGAGCACCCTGAGTACTGAGCACCCAGCACCCTGAGCACTGAGCACCCAGCACCCCGAGCACTGAGCACCCAGCACCCAGAGCACTGAGCACCCAGCACCCTGAGTACTGAGCACTGAGCACCCTGAGCACTGAGCACCGAGCACCCTGAGTACTGAGCACTGAGCACCCTGAGCACTGAGCACCCAGCACCCTGAGTACTGAGCACCCAGCACCCTGAGCACTGAGGACCGAGCACCCTGAATACTAAGCACCCAGCACCCTGAGTACTGAGCACCCAGCACCCTGAGCACTGAGCACCCAGCACGCTGAGTACTGAGCACTGAGCACTCTGAGTACTGAGCACCGAGCACCGTGAGTATTGAGAACAGAGCACTCTGAGCACTGAGCACCCAGCACCCTGAGCACTGAGCACCCAGCACCCCGAGCACTGAGCACCCAGCACCCCGAGCACTGAGCACCCAGCACCCCGAGCACTGAGCACTGAGCACCCTAAGTACTGAGCACTGAGCACCCTGAGTACTAAGAACCCAGCACCCTGAGTACTGAGCACCCAGCACCCTGAGTACTGAGCACCCAGCACCCTGAGCACTGAGCACCCAGCACCCTGAGCACTGAGCACCCAGCACCCTGAGCACTGAGCACCCAGCACCCTGAGTACTAAGCACTGAGCACCCAGCAGCCGGAGTACTGAGCAGTGAGCACCCTGAGTATTGAGCTCCGAGCACCCCGAACACTGAGCACCCAGCACCCCGAGCACCGAGCACGCAGCACCCTGAGCACTGAACACCCAACACCCTGAGCACTGAGCACCCAGCACCCTGAGCACTGAGCACCCAGCACCCTGAGTACTGAGCACCCAACGTACTGAGCACCGAGCACCCTGAGCACTGAGCACCCACCACCCTGAGTACTGAGCACCCAGGACCCTGTGCAATGAGCACCCTGAGTACTGAGCACCCAGCACATTGAGCACTGAGCACTGAGCACCCCGAGCACTGACCACCCAGCACTCTGAGCACTGAGCAACCAGCACCCTGAGTACTGAGCACCCAGCACCCTGAGCACTGAGCACCCAGCACCCTGAGCACTGAGCACCCAGCACCCTGAGCACTGAGCACCCAGCACCCTGAGTACTAAGCACTGAGCACCCAGCACCCCGAGCACTGAGCAACCAAGCACCCTGAGTACTGAGCACTGAGCACCCAGCACCCCGAGCACTGAGCACCCAGCACCCTGAGCACTGAGCACCCAGCACCCGAGTACTGATCACCCAGCACCCTGAGTACTGAGCAGCCCGCAACCTGAGTACTGAGCACCCAGCACCCTGAGCACTGAGCACCCAGCACCCTGAGCACTGAGCACCCAGCACCGCGAGCACTGCGCAAGCAGCACCCTGAGTACTGAACACCCAGCACCCTGAGCACTGAGCACCCAGCACCCTGAGCACTGAGCACCCAGTACCCTGAGCACTGAGCACCCAGCACCCTGAGTAGTGAGCACCCAACATACTGAGCACCGAGCACACCGAGCACTGAGCACCCAGCACCCTGAGTACTGAGCACCGAGCAACCGGAGCACTGAGCACCCAGCACCCTGAGCACTGATCACTGAGCACCCAGCACCCTGAGCCCTGAGCACTGAGCACCCAGCACCCCGAGCACTGAGCACCCAGCACCCCGAGTACTGAGCACCCAGCACCATGAGCACTGAGCACCCAGCACCCTGAGCACTGAGCACCCAGCATCCTGAGTACTGAGCACCCAGCACCCTGAGTACTGAGCACCCAGCACCCTGAGTACTGAGCACTCAGCACCCTAAGTACTGAGCACCGAGCACCCCGAGCACTGAGCACCCAGCACCTTGAGCACTGAGCACCCTGAGGACTGAGCATCCAGCACCCTGAGCACTGAGCACCGATCACCCTGAGCACTGAGCACCCAGCACCCCGAGCACTGAGCACCCAGCACCCTGAGTACTGAGCACCCAGCACCCTGAGTACTGAGCACCCTGAGTACTGAGCACTGAGCACCGAGCACACTGAGTACTGAGCACCCTGAGGACTGAGCACCCAGCACCCTGAGCACTGAGCACTGAGCACCCAGCACCCTGAGTACTGAGCACCCAGCACCCTGAGCACTGAGCACCCAGCACCTTGAGTACTGAGCACCCAGCACCCTGAGTACTGAACACCGAGCACCCTGAGTACTGAGTACCCAGCACCCTGAGTACTGAGCACCCAGCATCCTGAGCACTGAGCAACCAGCACCCTGAGCACTGAGCACCAAGCACCCTGAGTACTGAGCACCCAGCACCCTGAGTACTGAACACCCAGCACCCTGAGCATTGAGCACTGAGCACCCAGCACCCTGAGCACTGAACACTGAGCACCCAGCACCCTGAGCACTGAGCAACCAGCACCCCGAGCACTGAGCACCCAGCACCCTGAGCACCCAGCACCCTGAGCACTGAGCACCCTGAGCACTGAGCACTGAGCTCCCAGCACCCTGAGTACTGAGCACTGAGCACCCCGAGTACTGAGCACCCAGCACCCCGAGCACTGAGCACATAGCAACCTGAGTACTGAGAAGAGATCACCCTGAGTACTGAGCACCCAGCTCCCTGAGTACTGAGCCCCCAGCACCCTGAGTACTGAGCACCCAGCACCCTGAGCCCTGAGGACCGAGCACCCTGAGTACTAGGCACCCAGGACCCTGAGTACTGAGCACCCAGCACCCTGAGCACTGAGCACCCAGCAAGCTGAGTACTGAGCACTGAGCACCCTGAGTACTGAGCACCGAGCACCCTGAGCACTGAGCACCCAGCACGCTGAGTACTGAGCTCTGAGCACTCTGAGTACCTAGCACCGAGCACCCTGAGTACTGAGCACCCAGCACTCTGAGCACTGAGCTCCCAGCACCCTGAGCACTGAGCACCCAGCACCCCGAGCACTGAGCACCCAGCAACCCGAGCACTGAGCACCCAGCACCCCGAGCACTGAGCACCCAGCACCCTGAGCACTGAGCACTGAGCACCCTAAGTACTGAGCGCTGAGCACCCTGAGTACTGAGCACCCAGCACCCTGAGTACTGAGCACCCAGCGTACTGAGCACCGAGTACCCCGAGCACTGAGCACCCAGCACCCTGAGTACTGAGCACCCAGCACCCCGAGCACTGAGCACCCAGCACCCTGAGTAGTGAGCACCGAGCACCCTGAGTACTGAGCACCCAGCACCCTGAGTACTGAGCACCCAGCGTACTGAGCACCGAGCACCCAGCACCCTGAGTACTGAGCACCCAGCACCCTGAGCACTGAGCACCCAGCACCCTGAGTACTGAGCACTGAGCACCCTGAGTACTGAGCACCGAGCACCCCGAGCACTGAGCACCCAGCACCCCGAGCACCGAGCACCCAGCACCCTGAGCACTGAGCACCCAGCACCCTGAGCACCGAGCACCCAGCACCCTGAGTACTGAGCACCCAGCACCCTGAGCACTGAGCACCCAGCACCCCGAGCACTGAGCACCCAGCACCCCGAGCACTGAGCACCCAGCACCCTGAGCACTGAGAACCCTGAGTACTGAGCACTGAGCACCCAACGTACTGAGCACCGAGCACCCTGAGCAATGAGCACCCTGAGTACTGAGCACCCAGCACCTTGAGCACTGAGCACCGAGCACCCCGAGCACTGAGCACCCAGCACCCGAAGTACTGAGCACCCAGCACCCTGAGTACTAAGCACCGAGCACCCTGAGTACTGAGCACCCAGCACCCTGAGCACTGAGCACCCAGCACCCGAGTACTGATCACGCAGCACCCTGGGTACTGAGCACCCCGCACCATGAGTACTGAGCACCCAGCACCCCGAGTACTGAGCACCCAGCACGCTGAGCACTGAGCACCCAGCACCCTGAGCACTGAGCACCCAGCACCCCGAGCACTGCACACCCAGCACCCTGAGTATTGAGCACCCAGCACCCTGAGCACTGAGCACCCAGCACGCTGAGCATTGAACACCCAGCACCCTGAGCAATGAGCACCCAGCACCCTGAGTAGTGAGCACCCAACGTACTGAGCACCGAGCACCCCGAGCACTGAGCACCCAGCACCCTGAGTACTGAGCACCGAGCACCCCGAGCACTGAGCACCCAGCACCCGGAGTACTGAGCACCCAGCACCCAGAGTACTAAGCACAGAGCACCCTGAGTACTGAGCACCCAGCACCCTGAGCACTGAGCACCCAGCACCCTGAGTACTGTGCAGCGAGCACCCCGACTACTGAGTACCCAGCACCCCGAGCACTGAGCACCCAGCACCCCGAGCACTGAGCACCCAGCACCCTGAGTACTGAGCACCCAGCAGCCTGAGTACTGAGCACCCAGCACCTCGAGCACTGAGTACCCAGCACCCTGAGCACTGAGCACCCAGCACCCTGAGCACTGAGCACCCAGCACCCTGAGCACTGAGCACCCAGCACCCTGAGTACTGAGCACTGAGCACCCTGCACCCCGAGCACTGAGCACCCAGCACCCTGAGTACTGAGCACTGAGCACCCAGCACCCAGAGCACTGAGCACCCAGCACCCTGAGCACTGAGCACCGAGCACCCGAGTACTGAGCACCCAGCACCCTGAGTACTGAGCACCCAGCACCCCGAGCACTAAGCACCCAGCACCCTGAGTACTGAGCACCCAGCATCCTGTGCACTGAGCACAGAGCACCCTGAGCACTGAGCACCCAGCACCCTGAGGACTGAGCACCCAGCACCCCGAGCACTGAGCACCTAGCACCCTGAGCACTGAGCACCCTGAGTACTGAGCACTGAGCACCCTGAGTACTGAGCAATGAGCACCCTGAGTACTGAGCACCAAGCACCCTGAGTACTGAGCACCCAGCAACCTGAGCACTGAGCACCGAGCACCCTGAGCACTGAGCACCCAGCACCCTGAGCACTGAGCACCCAGCACCCTGAGCACTGAGCACCCAGCACCCCGAGCACTGAGCACCCAGCACCCTGAGCACTGAGAACCCTGAGTACTGAGCACTGAGCACCCTGAGTACTGAGCACTGAGAACCCTGAGTATTGAGCACCCAGCACCCTGAGTACTGAGCACCCAGGACCCGGAGCAAAGAGCACCCTGAGTACTGAGCACCCAGCACCCTGAGCACTGAGCACCGAGCACCCCGAGCACTGAGCACCCAGCACCCGGAGTACTGAGCACCCAGCACCCTGAGTACTAAGCACCGAGCACCCTGAGTACTGAGCACCCAGTACCCTGAGCACTGAACACACAGCACCCTGAGTACTGAGCACCCCGAGCACTGAGCACCCAGCACCCTGAGAACTGAGGACCCAGCACCCTGAGTACTGAGCACCCAGCACCCTGAGCACTGAGCACCCAGCACCCTGAGTACTGAGCACCCAGCACCCTGAGCACTGAGCACCCAGCACCCTGAATACTGAGCATCCAGCACCCCGAGCACTGAGCAGCCAGCACCCTGAGTACTGAGAACTGAGCACCAAGCACCCAGAGCACTGTGCACTCAGCACCCTGTGTACTGAGCACTGAGCACCCAGCACCCTGAGCACTGAGCACCCTGAGTACTGAGCACCCAGCACCCTGAGCACTGAGCACCCAGCACCCCGAGCACTGAGCACCCAGCACCCAGAAAACTGAGCACTGAGCACCCTGAGTACTGAGCACTGAGCACCCTGAGCACTGAGCACCGAGCACCCTGAGTACTGAGCACTGAGCACCCTGAGCACTGAGCACCCAGCACCCTGAGTACTGAGCACCCAGCACCCTGAGCACTGAGGACCGAGCACCCTGAGTACTAAGCACCCAGCACCCTGAGCACTGAGCACCCAGCACGCTGAGTACTGAGCACTGAGCACCCTGAGTACTGAGCACCGAGCACCCAGAGCACTGAGCACCCAGCACGCTGAGTACTGAGCACTGAGCACTCTGAGTACTGAGCACCGAGCACCCTGAGTACTGAGCACCCAGCACTCTGAGCATTGAGCACCCAGCACCCTGAGCACTGAGCACACAGCAGCCCGAGCACTGAGCACCCAGCACCCCGAGCACTGAGCACCCAGCACCCCGAGCACTGAGCACCCAGCACCCTGAGCACTGAGCACTGAGCACCCTGAGTACTGAGCACTGAGCACCCTGAGTATTGAGCACCCAGCACCCTGAGTACTGAGCACCCAGGACCCGGAGCAAAGATCACCCTGAGTACTGAGCACCCAGCACCCTGAGCACTGAGCACCGAGCACCCCGAGCAATGAGCACCCAGCACCCAGAGTACTGAGCACCCAGCACCCTGAGTACTAAGCACCGAGCACCCTGAGTACTGAGCACCCAGTACCCTGAGCACTGAACACACAGCACCCTGAGTACTGAGCACCCCGAGCACTGAGCACCCAGCACCCTGAGAACTGAGGACCCAGCACCCTGAGTACTGAGCACCCAGCACCCTGAGCACTGAGCACCCAGCACCCTGAGTACTGAGCACCCAGCAACCTGAGCACTGAGCACCCAGCACCCTGAATACTGAGCATCCAGCACCCCGAGCACTGAGCAGCCAGCACCCTGAGTACTGAGAACTGAGCACCCAGCACCCAGAGCACTGAGCACTCAGCACCCTGTGTACTGAGCACTGAGCACCCAGCACCCTGAGCACTGAGCACCCTGAGTACTGAGCACCCAGCACCCTGAGCACTGAGCACCCCGCACCCCGAGCACTGAGCACCCAGCACCCAGAGAACTGAGCACTGAGCACCCTGAGTACTGAGCACTGAGCACCCTGAGCACTGAGCACCGAGCACCCTGAGTACTGAGCACTGAGCACCCTGAGCACTGAGCACCCAGCACCCTGAGCACTGAGGACCCAGCACCCTGAGCACTGAGCACCCAGCACCCTGAGTACTGAGCACCCAGCACCCTGAGCACTGAGCACCCAGCACCCTGAGTACTGAGCATCCAGCACCCCGAGCACTGAGCACCCAGCACCCCGAGCACTGAGCACTCAGCACCCTGTGTACTGAGCACTGAGTACCCAGCACCCCGAGCACTGAGCACCCAGCACCCTGAGCACTGAGCACCCTGAGTACTGAGCACCAAGCACCCTGAGCACTGAGCACCCAGCACCCCGACCACTGAGCACCCAGCACCCAGAGCACTGAGCACTGAGCACCCTGAGTACTGAGCACCCAGCACCCTGAGTACTGAGCACCCAGCACCCTGAGCACTGAGCAACCAGCACCCTGAGCACTGAGCACCAAGCACCCTGAGTACTGAGCACCCAGCACCCTGAGTACTGAACACCCAGCACCCTGAGCACTGAGCACTGAGCACCCAGCACCCTGAGCACTGAGCACTGAGCCACCAGCACCCTGAGCACTGAGCAACCAGCACCCCGAGCACTGAGCACCCAGCACCCTGAGCACCCAGCACCCTGAGCACTGAGCACCCTGAGCACTGAGCACTGAGCACCCAGCACCCTGAGTACTGAGCACCCAACACTCTGAGCACTGAGCACCCAGCACGCTGAGTACTGAGCACTGAGCACACAGCACCCTGAGTACTGAGCACGCAGAACTCCGAGCACTGAGCACCCAGCTCCCCGAGCACTGAGCACCCTGAGCACTGAGCACCCAGCACCCCGAGTGCTGAGCACTGAGCACCCTGAGCACTGAGCACCCAGCACCCCGAGTGCTGAGCACTGAGCACCCTGAGAACTGAGCACCCAGCACCCTGAGCACTGAGCACTGAGAACCCTGAGTACTGAGCACCGAGCACCCTGAGTACTGAGCACCTAGCAACCTGAGCCCTGAGCACCCAGCACCCTGAGCACTGAGCACCCAGCACCCCGAGCACTGAGCACCCAGCACCCCGAGCACTGAGCACCCAGCACCCTGAGCACTGAGCACTGAGCACCCTAAGTACTGAGCACTGAGCACCCTGAGTACTGAGCACCCAGCACCCTGAGTACTGAGCACCCAGCGTACTGAGCACCGAGCACCCCGAGCACTGAGCACCCAGCACCCTGAGTACTGAGCACCCAGCACCCCGAGCACTGAGCACCCAGCACCCTGAGTAGTGAGCACCGAGCACCCTGAGTACTGAGCACCCAGCACCCTGAGTACTGAGCACCCAGCGTATTGAGCACCCAGCACCCTGAGTACTGAGCACCCAGCACCCTGAGTAGGGAGCACCGAGCACCCTGAGTACTGAGCACCCAGCACCCTGAGTACTGACCACCCAGCGTACTGAGCACCGAGCACCCCGAGAACTGAGCACCCAGCACCCTGAGTACTGAGCACCCAGCACCCTGAGCTCTGAGCACCCAGCACCCTGAGTAGTGAGCACCCAGCACCCTGAGCACTGAGCAACCAGCACCCTGAGCACTGAGCACCAAGCACCCTGAGTACTGAGCACCCAGCACCCTGAGTACTGAACACCCAGCACCCTGAGCACTGAGCACTGAGCACCCAGCACCCTGAGCACTGAGCACTGAGCCACCAGCACCCTGAGCACTGAGCAACCAGCACCCCGAGCACTGAGCACCCAGCACCCTGAGCATCCAGCACCCTGAGCACTGAGCACCCTGAGCACTGAGCACTGAGCACCCAGCACCCTGAGTACTGAGCACCCAACACTCTGAGCACTGAGCACCCAGCACGCTGAGTACTGAGCACTGAGCACACAGCACCCTGAGTACTGAGCACGCAGAACTCCGAGCACTGAGCACCCAGCTCCCCGAGCACTGAGCACCCTGAGCACTGAGCACCCAGCACCCCGAGTGCTGAGCACTGAGCACCCTGAGCACTGAGCACCCAGCACCCCGAGTGCTGAGCACTGAGCACCCTGAGAACTGAGCACCCAGCACCCTGAGCACTGAGCACTGAGAACCCTGAGTACTGAGCACCGAGCACCCTGAGTACTGAGCACCCAGCAACCTGAGCCCTGAGCACCCAGCACCCTGAGCACTGAGCACCCAGCACCCCGAGCACTGAGCACCCAGCACCCCGAGCACTGAGCACCCAGCACCCTGAGCACTGAGCACTGAGCACCCTAAGTACTGAGCACTGAGCACCCTGAGTACTGAGCACCCAGCACCCTGAGTACTGAGCACCCAGCGTACTGAGCACCGAGCACCCCGAGCACTGAGCACCCAGCACCCTGAGTACTGAGCACCAAGCACCCCGAGCACTGAGCACCCAGCACCCTGAGTAGTGAGCACCAAGCACCCTGAGTACTGAGCACCCAGCACCCTGAGTACTGAGCACCCAGCGTATTGAGCACCGAGCACCCAGCACCCTGAGTACTGAGCACCCAGCACCCTGAGTAGGGAGCACCGAGCACCCTGAGTACTGAGCACCCAGCACCCTGAGTACTGACCACCCAGCGTACTGAGCACCGAGCACCCCGAGAACTGAGCACCCAGCACCCTGAGTACTGAGCACCCAGCACCCCGAGCTCTGAGCACCCAGCACCCTGAGTAGTGATCACCCAGCACCCTGAGCACTGAGGACCCAGCACCCTGAGTACTGAGCACCCAACGTACTGAGCACCGAGCACCCTGAGCACTGAGCACCCAGCACCCTGAGTACTGAGCACCCAGGACCCTGTGCAATGAGCACCCTGAGTACTGAGCACCCAGCACATTGAGCACTGAGCACCGAGCACCCCGAGCACTGACCACCCAGCACTCTGAGGACTGAGCACCCAGCACCCTGAGTACTGAGCACCCAGCACCCTGAGCACTGAGCACCCAGCACCCTGAGCACTGAGCACCCAGCACCCTGAGCACTGAGCACCCAGCACCCTGAGCACTGAGCACCCAGCACCCTGAGTACTGAGCACTGAGCACCCAGCACCCCGAGCACTGAGCACCCAAGCACCCTGAGTACTGAGCACTGAGCACCCAGCACCCGAGTACTGATCACCCAGCACCCTGAGTACTGAGCAGCCCGCAACCTGAGTACTGAGCACCCAGCACCCCGAGTACTGAGCACCCAGCACCCTGAGCACTGAGCACCCAGCACCCTGAGCACTGAGCACCCAGCACCGCGAGCACTGCGCACCCAGCACCCTGAGTACTGAACACCCAGCACCCTGAGCACTGAGCACCCAGCACCCTGAGCACTGAGCACCCAGTACCCTGAGCACTGAGCACCCAGCACCCTGAGTAGTGAGCACCCAACGTACTGAGCACCGAGCACCCCGAGCACTGAGCACCCAGTACCCTGAGTACTGAGCACCGAGCAACCGGAGCACTGAGCACCCAGCACCCTGAGCACTGATCACTGAGCACCCAGCACCTTGAGCCCTGAGCACTGAGCACCCAGCACCCCGAGCACTGAGCACCCAGCACCCCGAGCACTGAGCACCCAGCACCCTGAGCACTGAGCACCCAGCACCCTGAGAACTGAGCACCCAGCACCCTGAGTACTGAGCACCCAGCACCCTGAGTACTGAGCTCCCAGCACCCTGAGTACTGAGCACTCAGCACCCTGAGTACTGAGCACCGAGCACCCCGAGCACTGAGCACCCAGCAACTTGAGCACTGAGCACCCTGAGGACTGAGCACCCAGCACCCTGAGCACTGAGCACCGATCACCCTGAGCACTGAGCACCCAGCACCCCGAGCACTGAGCACCCAGCACCCTGAGTACTGAGCACCCAGCACCCTGAGTACTGAGCACCCAGCACCCTGAGTACTGAGCACCCAGCACCCCAAGCACTGAGCACCCAGCACCCTGAGTACTGAACACCCTGAGTACTGAGCACTGAGCACCGAGCACCCTGAGTACTGAGCACCCTGAGGACTGAGCACCCAGGACCCTGAGCACTGAGCACTGAGCACCCAGCACCCTAAGTACTGAGCACCCAGCACCCTGAGTACTGAGCACCCAGCGTACTGAGCACCGAGCACCCCGAGCACTGAGCACCCAGCACCCTGAGTACTGAGCACCCAGCAGCCCGGGCACTGAGCACCCAGCACCCTGAGGAGTGAGCACCGAGCACCCTGAGTACTGAGCACCCAGCACCCTGAGTACTGAGCACCCAGCGTATTGAGCACCGAGCACCCAGAACCCTGAGTACTGAGCACCCAGCACCCGGAGCACTGAGCACCCAGCACCCTGAGTACTGAGCACTGAGCACCCTGAGTACTGAGCACCGAGCACCCCGAGCACTGAGCACCCAGCACCCCGAGCACCGAGCACCCAGCACCCTGAGCACTGAGCACCCAGCACCCTGAGCACCGAGCACCCAGCACCCTGAGTACTGAGCACCCAGCACCCTGAGCACTGAGCACCCAGCACCCTGAGTACTGAGCACTGAGCACCCTGAGTACTGAGCACCCAGCACCATGAGTACTGAGCACCCAGCACCCTGAGCAATGAGCACCCTGAGTTCTGATCACCCAGCACCCAGAGCACTGAGCACTGAGCAGCCAGCACCCTGAGCACTGAGCACTGAGCACCCAGCACCCTGAGCACTGAGCAACCATCACCCCGAGCACTGAGCACCCAGCACCCTGAGCACCCAGCACCCTGAGCACTGAGCACTCAGCACCCTGTGTACTGAGCACTGAGTACCCAGCACCCCGAGCACTGAGCACCCAGCACCCTGATCACTGAGCACCCTGAGTACTGAGCAGCCAGCACCCTGAGCACTGAGCACCCAGCACCCCGAGCACTGAGCACCCAGCACCCAGAGCACTGAGCACCCAGCACCCTGAGTACTGAGCACTGAGCACCCTGAGCACTGAGCACCGAGCACCCTGAGTACTGAGCACTGAGCACCCTGAGCACTGAGCACCCAGCTCCCTGAGTACTGAGCACCCAGCACCCTGAGCACTGAGGACCGAGCACCCTGAATACTAAGCACCCAGCACCCTGAGTACTGAGCACCCAGCACCCTGAGCACTGAGCACCCAGCACGCTGAGTACTGAGCACTGAGCACTCTGAGTACTGAGCACCGAGCACCGTGAGTATTGAGAACAGAGCACTCTGAGCACTGAGCACCCAGCACCCTGAGCACTGAGCACCCAGCACCCCGAGCACTGAGCACCCAGCACCCCGAGCACTGAGCACCCAGCACCCCGAGCACTGAGCACTGAGCACCCTAAGTACTGAGCACTGAGCACCCTGAGTACTAAGAACCCAGCACCCTGAGTACTGAGCACCCAGCACCCTGAGTACTGAGCACCCAGCATCCTGAGCACTGAGCACCCAGCACCCTGAGCACTGAGCACCCAGCACCCTGAGCACTGAGCACCCAGCACCCTGAGTACTAAGCACTGAGCACCCAGCAGCCGGAGTACTGAGCAGTGAGCACCCTGAGTATTGAGCTCCGAGCACCCCGAACACTGAGCACCCAGCACCCCGAGCACCGAGCACGCAGCACCCTGAGCACTGAACACCCAACACCCTGAGCACTGAGCACCCAGCACCCTGAGCACTGAGCACCCAGCACCCTGAGTACTGAGCACCCAACGTACTGAGCACCGAGCACCCTGAGCACTGAGCACCCACCACCCTGAGTACTGAGCACCCAGGACCCTGTGCAATGAGCACCCTGAGTACTGAGCACCCAGCACATTGAGCACTGAGCACTGAGCACCCCGAGCACTGACCACCCAGCACTCTGAGCACTGAGCAACCAGCACCCTGAGTACTGAGCACCCAGCACCCTGAGCACTGAGCACCCAGCACCCTGAGCACTGAGCACCCAGCACCCTGAGCACTGAGCACCCAGCACCCTGAGTACTAAGCACTGAGCACCCAGCACCCCGAGCACTGAGCAACCAAGCACCCTGAGTACTGAGCACTGAGCACCCAGCACCCCGAGCACTGAGCACCCAGCACCCTGAGCACTGAGCACCCAGCACCCGAGTACTGATCACCCAGCACCCTGAGTACTGAGCAGCCCGCAACCTGAGTACTGAGCACCCAGCACCCCGAGTACTGAGCACCCAGCACCCTGAGCACTGAGCACCCAGCACCCTGAGCACTGAGCACCCAGCACCGCGAGCACTGCGCAAGCAGCACCCTGAGTACTGAACACCCAGCACCCTGAGCACTGAGCACCCAGCACCCTGAGCACTGAGCACCCAGTACCCTGAGCACTGAGCACCCAGCACCCTGAGTAGTGAGCACCCAACATACTGAGCACCGAGCACCCCGAGCACTGAGCACCCAGCACCCTGAGTACTGAGCACCGAGCAACCGGAGCACTGAGCACCCAGCACCCTGAGCACTGATCACTGAGCACCCAGCACCCTGAGCCCTGAGCACTGAGCACCCAGCACCCCGAGCACTGAGCACCCAGCACCCCGAGCACTGAGCACCCAGCACCATGAGCACTGAGCACCCAGCACCCTGAGCACTGAGCACCCAGCATCCTGAGTACTGAGCACCCAGCACCCTGAGTACTGAGCACCCAGCACCCTGAGTACTGAGCACTCAGCACCCTGAGTACTGAGCACCGAGCACCCCGAGCACTGAGCACCCAGCACCTTGAGCACTGAGCACCCTGAGGACTGAGCATCCAGCACCCTGAGCACTGAGCACCGATCACCCTGAGCACTGAGCACCCAGCACCCCGAGCACTGAGCACCCAGCACCCTGAGTACTGAGCACCCAGCACCCTGAGTACTGAGCACCCAGCACCCTGAGTACTGAGCACCCAGCACCCCAAGCACTGAGCACCCAGCACCCTGAGTACTGAACACCCTGTGTACTGAGCACTGAGCACCGAGCACACTGAGTACTGAGCACCCTGAGGACTGAGCACCCAGCACCCTGAGCACTGAGCACTGAGCACCCAGCACCCTGAGTACTGAGCACCCAGCACCCTGAGCACTGAGCACCCAGCACCTTGAGTACTGAGCACCCAGCACCCTGAGTACTGAACACCGAGCACCCTGAGTACTGAGTACCCAGCACCCTGTGTACTGAGCACCCAGCATCCTGAGCACTGAGCAACCAGCACCCTGAGCACTGAGCACCAAGCACCCTGAGTACTGAGCACCCAGCACCCTGAGTACTGAACACCCAGCACCCTGAGCACTGAGCACTGAGCACCCAGCACCCTGAGCACTGAACACTGAGCACCCAGCACCCTGAGCACTGAGCAACCAGCACCCCGAGCACTGAGCACCCAGCACCCTGAGCACCCAGCACCCTGAGCACTGAGCACCCTGAGCACTGAGCACTGAGCACCCAGCACCCTGAGTACTGAGCACTGAGCACCCCGAGTACTGAGCACCCAGCACCCCGAGCACTGAGCACATAGCAACCTGAGTACTGAGAAGAGATCACCCTGAGTACTGAGCACCCAGCTCCCTGAGTACTGAGCCCCCAGCACCCTGAGTACTGAGCACCCAGCACCCTGAGCCCTGAGGACCGAGCACCCTGAGTACTAGGCACCCAGGACCCTGAGTACTGAGCACCCAGCACCCTGAGCACTGAGCACCCAGCAAGCTGAGTACTGAGCACTGAGCACCCTGAGTACTGAGCACCGAGCACCCTGAGCACTGAGCACCCAGCACGCTGAGTACTGAGCTCTGAGCACTCTGAGTACCTAGCACCGAGCACCCTGAGTACTGAGCACCCAGCACTGTGAGCACTGAGCACCCAGCACCCTGAGCACTGAGCACCCAGCACCCCGAGCACTGAGCACCCAGCAACCCGAGCACTGAGCACCCAGCACCCCGAGCACTGAGCACCCAGCACCCTGAGCACTGAGCACTGAGCACCCTAAGTACTGAGCGCTGAGCACCCTGAGTACTGAGCACCCAGCACCCTGAGTACTGAGCACCCAGCGTACTGAGCACCGAGTACCCCGAGCACTGAGCACCCAGCACCCTGAGTACTGAGCACCCAGCACCCCGAGCACTGAGCACCCAGCACCCTGAGTAGTGAGCACCGAGCACCCTGAGTACTGAGCACCCAGCACCCTGAGTACTGAGCACCCAGCGTACTGAGCACCGAGCACCCAGCACCCTGAGTACTGAGCACCCAGCACCCTGAGCACTGAGCACCCAGCACCCTGAGTACTGAGCACTGAGCACCCTGAGTACTGAGCACCGAGCACCCCGAGCACTGAGCACCCAGCACCCCGAGCACCGAGCACCCAGCACCCTGAGCACTGAGCACCCAGCACCCTGAGCACCGAGCACCCAGCACCCTGAGTACTGAGCACCCAGCACCCTGAGCACTGAGCACCCAGCACCCCGAGCACTGAGCACCCAGCACCCCGAGCACTGAGCACCCAGCACCCTGAGCACTGAGAACCCTGAGTACTGAGCACTGAGCACCCAACGTACTGAGCACCGAGCACCCCGAGCACTGAGCACCCAGCACCCGAAGTACTGAGCACCCAGCACCCTGAGTACTAAGCACCGAGCACCCTGAGTACTGAGCACCCAGCACCCTGAGCACTGAGCACCCAGCACCCGAGTACTGATCACGCAGCACCCTGGGTACTGAGCACCCCGCACCATGAGTACTGAGCACCCAGCACCCCGAGTACTGAGCACCCAGCACGCTGAGCACTGAGCACCCAGCACCCTGAGCACTGAGCACCCAGCACCCCGAGCACTGCACACCCAGCACCCTGAGTATTGAGCACCCAGCACCCTGAGCACTGAGCACCCAGCACGCTGAGCATTGAGCACCCAGCACCCTGAGCAATGAGCACCCAGCACCCTGAGTAGTGAGCACCCAACGTACTGAGCACCGAGCACCCCGAGCACTGAGCACCCAGCACCCTGAGTACTGAGCACCGAGCACCCCGAGCACTCCACACCCAGCACCCTGAGTACTGAGCACCCAGCACCCTGAGTACTAAGCACAGAGCACCCTGAGTACTGAGCACCCAGCACCCTGAGCACTGAGCACCCAGCACCCTGAGTACTGTGCAGCGAGCACCCCGACTACTGAGTACCCAGCACCCCGAGCACTGAGCACCCAGCACCCCGAGCACTGAGCACCCAGCACCCTGAGTACTGAGCACCCAGCACCCTGAGTACTGAGCACCCAGCACCTCGAGCACTGAGTACCCAGCACCCTGAGCACTGAGCACCCAGCACCCTGAGCACTGAGCACCCAGCACCCTGAGCACTGAGCACCCAGCACCCTGAGTACTGAGCACTGAGCACCCTGCACCCCGAGCACTGAGCACCCAGCACCCTGAGTACTGAGCACTGAGCACCCAGCACCCAGAGCACTGAGCACCCAGCACCCTGAGCACTGAGCACCGAGCACCCGAGTACTGAGCACCCAGCACCCTGAGTACTGAGCACCCAGCACCCCGAGCACTAAGCACCCAGCACCCTGAGTACTGAGCACCCAGCATCCTGTGCACTGAGCACAGAGCACCCTGAGCACTGAGCACCCAGCACCCTGAGGACTGAGCACCCAGCACCCCGAGCACTGAGCACCTAGCACCCTGAGCACTGAGCACCCTGAGTACTGAGCACTGAGCACCCTGAGTACTGAGCAATGAGCACCCTGAGTACTGAGCACCAAGCACCCTGAGTACTGAGCACCCAGCAACCTGAGCACTGAGCACCGAGCACCCTGAGCACTGAGCACCCAGCACCCTGAGCACTGAGCACCCAGCACCCTGAGCACTGAGCACCCAGCACCCCGAGCACTGAGCACCCAGCACCCTGAGCACTGAGAACCCTGAGTACTGAGCACTGAGCACCCTGAGTACTGAGCACTGAGAACCCTGAGTATTGAGCACCCAGCACCCTGAGTACTGAGCACCCAGGACCCGGAGCAAAGAGCACCCTGAGTACTGAGCACCCAGCACCCTGAGCACTGAGCACCGAGCACCCCGAGCACTGAGCACCCAGCACCCGGAGTACTGAGCACCCAGCACCCTGAGTACTAAGCACCGAGCACCCTGAGTACTGAGCACCCAGTACCCTGAGCACTGAACACACAGCACCCTGAGTACTGAGCACCCCGAGCACTGAGCACCCAGCACCCTGAGAACTGAGGACCCAGCACCCTGAGTACTGAGCACCCAGCACCCTGAGCACTGAGCACCCAGCACCCTGAGTACTGAGCACCCAGCACCCTGAGCACTGAGCACCCAGCACCCTGAATACTGAGCATCCAGCACCCCGAGCACTGAGCAGCCAGCACCCTGAGTACTGAGAACTGAGCACCCAGCACCCAGAGCACTGAGCACTCAGCACCCTGTGTACTGAGCACTGAGCACCCAGCACCCTGAGCACTGAGCACCCTGAGTACTGAGCACCCAGCACCCTGAGCACTGAGCACCCAGCACCCCGAGCACTGAGCACCCAGCACCCAGAAAACTGAGCACTGAGCACCCTGAGTACTGAGCACTGAGCACCCTGAGCACTGAGCACCGAGCACCCTGAGTACTGAGCACTGAGCACCCTGAGCACTGAGCACCCAGCACCCTGAGTACTGAGCACCCAGCACCCTGAGCACTGAGGACCGAGCACCCTGAGTACTAAGCACCCAGCACCCTGAGCACTGAGCACCCAGCACGCTGAGTACTGAGCACTGAGCACCCTGAGTACTGAGCACCGAGCACCCAGAGCACTGAGCACCCAGCACGCTGAGTACTGAGCACTGAGCACTCTGAGTACTGAGCACCGAGCACCCTGAGTACTGAGCACCCAGCACTCTGAGCACTGAGCACCCAGCACCCTGAGCACTGAGCACACAGCAGCCCGAGCACTGAGCACCCAGCACCCCGAGCACTGAGCACCCAGCACCCCGAGCACTGAGCACCCAGCACCCTGAGCACTGAGCACTGAGCACCCTGAGTACTGAGCACTGAGCACCCTGAGTATTGAGCACCCAGCACCCTGAGTACTGAGCACCCAGGACCCGGAGCAAAGATCACCCTGAGTACTGAGCACCCAGCACCCTGAGCACTGAGCACCGAGCACCCCGAGCAATGAGCACCCAGCACCCAGAGTACTGAGCACCCAGCACCCTGAGTACTAAGCACCGAGCACCCTGAGTACTGAGCACCCAGTACCCTGAGCACTGAACACACAGCACCCTGAGTACTGAGCACCCCGAGCACTGAGCACCCAGCACCCTGAGAACTGAGGACCCAGCACCCTGAGTACTGAGCACCCAGCACCCTGAGCACTGAGCACCCAGCACCCTGAGCACTGAGCACCCAGCACCCTGAGCACTGAGCACCCAGCACCCTGAATACTGAGCATCCAGCACCCCGAGCACTGAGCAGCCAGCACCCTGAGTACTGAGAACTGAGCACCCAGCACCCAGAGCACTGAGCACTCAGCACCCTGTGTACTGAGCACTGAGCACCCAGCACCCTGAGCACTGAGCACCCTGAGTACTGAGCACCCAGCACCCTGAGCACTGAGCACCCCGCACCCCGAGCACTGAGCACCCAGCACCCAGAGAACTGAGCACTGAGCACCCTGAGTACTGAGCACTGAGCACCCTGAGCACTGAGCACCGAGCACCCTGAGTACTGAGCACTGAGCACCCTGAGCACTGAGCACCCAGCACCCTGAGTACTGAGCACCCAGCACCCTGAGCACTGAGGACCGAGCACCCTGAGTACTAAGCACCCAGCACCCTGAGTACTGAGCACCCAGCACCCTGAGCACTGAGCACCCAGCACGCTGAGTACTGAGCACTGAGCACCCTGAGTACTGAGCACCGAGCACCCAGAGCACTGAGCACCCAGCACGCTGAGTACTGAGCACTGAGCACTCTGAGTACTGAGCACCGAGCACCCTGAGTACTGAGCACCCAGCACTCTGAGCACTGAGCACCCAGCACCCTGAGCACTGAGCACCCAGCACCCCGAGCACTGAGCACCCAGCACCCCGAGCACTGAGCACCCAGCACCCCGAGCACTGAGCACCCAGCACCCTGAGCACTGAGCACTGAGCACCCTAAGTACTGAGCACTGAGCACCCTGAGTACTGAGCACCCAGCACCCTGAGTACTGAGCACCCAGCGTACTGAGCACCGAGCACCCCGAGCACTGAGCACCCAGCACCCTGAGTACTGAGCACCCAGCACCCCGAGCACTGAGCACCCAGCACCATGAGCACTGAGCACCCAGCACCCTGAGCACTGAGCACCCAGCATCCTGAGTACTGAGCACCCAGCACCCTGAGTACTGAGCACCCAGCACCCTGAGCACTGAGCACCCAGCATCCTGAGTACTGAGCACCCAGCACCCTGAGTACTGAGCACCCAGCACCCTGAGTACTGAGCACCCAGCACCCTGAGCACTGAGCACCCAGCACCCTGAGCACTGAGCACCCAGCACCCTGAGTACTGAGCACTGAGCACCCTGCACCCCGAGCACTGAGCACCCAGCACCCTGAGTACTGAGCACTGAGCACCCAGCACCCAGAGCACTGAGCACCCAGCACCCTGAGCACTGAGCACCGAGCACCCGAGTACTGAGCACCCAGCACCCTGAGTACTGAGCACCCAGCACCCCGAGCACTAAGCACCCAGCACCCTGAGTACTGAGCACCCAGCATCCTGTGCACTGAGCACAGAGCACCCTGAGCACTGAGCACCCAGCACCCTGAGGACTGAGCACCCAGCACCCCGAGCACTGAGCACCTAGCACCCTGAGCACTGAGCACCCTGAGTACTGAGCACTGAGCACCCTGAGTACTGAGCAATGAGCACCCTGAGTACTGAGCACCAAGCACCCTGAGTACTGAGCACCCAGCAACCTGAGCACTGAGCACCGAGCACCCTGAGCACTGAGCACCCAGCACCCTGAGCACTGAGCACCCAGCACCCTGAGCACTGAGCACCCAGCACCCCGAGCACTGAGCACCCAGCACCCTGAGCACTGAGAACCCTGAGTACTGAGCACTGAGCACCCTGAGTACTGAGCACTGAGAACCCTGAGTATTGAGCACCCAGCACCCTGAGTACTGAGCACCCAGGACCCGGAGCAAAGAGCACCCTGAGTACTGAGCACCCAGCACCCTGAGCACTGAGCACCGAGCACCCCGAGCACTGAGCACCCAGCACCCGGAGTACTGAGCACCCAGCACCCTGAGTACTAAGCACCGAGCACCCTGAGTACTGAGCACCCAGTACCCTGAGCACTGAACACACAGCACCCTGAGTACTGAGCACCCCGAGCACTGAGCACCCAGCACCCTGAGAACTGAGGACCCAGCACCCTGAGTACTGAGCACCCAGCACCCTGAGCACTGAGCACCCAGCACCCTGAGTACTGAGCACCCAGCACCCTGAGCACTGAGCACCCAGCACCCTGAATACTGAGCATCCAGCACCCCGAGCACTGAGCAGCCAGCACCCTGAGTACTGAGAACTGAGCACCCAGCACCCAGAGCACTGAGCACTCAGCACCCTGTGTACTGAGCACTGAGCACCCAGCACCCTGAGCACTGAGCACCCTGAGTACTGAGCACCCAGCACCCTGAGCACTGAGCACCCAGCACCCCGAGCACTGAGCACCCAGCACCCAGAAAACTGAGCACTGAGCACCCTGAGTACTGAGCACTGAGCACCCTGAGCACTGAGCACCGAGCACCCTGAGTACTGAGCACTGAGCACCCTGAGCACTGAGCACCCAGCACCCTGAGTACTGAGCACCCAGCACCCTGAGCACTGAGGACCGAGCACCCTGAGTACTAAGCACCCAGCACCCTGAGCACTGAGCACCCAGCACGCTGAGTACTGAGCACTGAGCACCCTGAGTACTGAGCACCGAGCACCCAGAGCACTGAGCACCCAGCACGCTGAGTACTGAGCACTGAGCACTCTGAGTACTGAGCACCGAGCACCCTGAGTACTGAGCACCCAGCACTCTGAGCACTGAGCACCCAGCACCCTGAGCACTGAGCACACAGCAGCCCGAGCACTGAGCACCCAGCACCCCGAGCACTGAGCACCCAGCACCCCGAGCACTGAGCACCCAGCACCCTGAGCACTGAGCACTGAGCACCCTGAGTACTGAGCACTGAGCACCCTGAGTATTGAGCACCCAGCACCCTGAGTACTGAGCACCCAGGACCCGGAGCAAAGATCACCCTGAGTACTGAGCACCCAGCACCCTGAGCACTGAGCACCGAGCACCCCGAGCAATGAGCACCCAGCACCCAGAGTACTGAGCACCCAGCACCCTGAGTACTAAGCACCGAGCACCCTGAGTACTGAGCACCCAGTACCCTGAGCACTGAACACACAGCACCCTGAGTACTGAGCACCCCGAGCACTGAGCACCCAGCACCCTGAGAACTGAGGACCCAGCACCCTGAGTACTGAGCACCCAGCACCCTGAGCACTGAGCACCCAGCACCCTGAGCACTGAGCACCCAGCACCCTGAGTAGTGAGCACCCAGCACCCTGAATACTGAGCATCCAGCACCCCGAGCACTGAGCAGCCAGCACCCTGAGTACTGAGAACTGAGCACCCAGCACCCAGAGCACTGAGCACTCAGCACCCTGTGTACTGAGCACTGAGCACCCAGCACCCTGAGCACTGAGCACCCTGAGTACTGAGCACCCAGCACCCTGAGCACTGAGCACCCCGCACCCCGAGCACTGAGCACCCAGCACCCAGAGAACTGAGCACTGAGCACCCTGAGTACTGAGCACTGAGCACCCTGAGCACTGAGCACCGAGCACCCTGAGTACTGAGCACTGAGCACCCTGAGCACTGAGCACCCAGCACCCTGAGTACTGAGCACCCAGCACCCTGAGCACTGAGGACCGAGCACCCTGAGTACTAAGCACCCAGCACCCTGAGTACTGAGCACCCAGCACCCTGAGCACTGAGCACCCAGCACGCTGAGTACTGAGCACTGAGCACCCTGAGTACTGAGCACCGAGCACCCAGAGCACTGAGCACCCAGCACGCTGAGTACTGAGCACTGAGCACTCTGAGTACTGAGCACCGAGCACCCTGAGTACTGAGCACCCAGCACTCAGAGCACTGAGCACCCAGCACCCTGAGCACTGAGCACCCAGCACCCCGAGCACTGAGCACCCAGCACCCCGAGCACTGAGCACCCAGCACCCCGAGCACTGAGCACCCAGCACCCTGAGCACTGAGCACTGAGCACCCTAAGTACTGAGCACTGAGCACCCTGAGTACTGAGCACCCAGCACCCTGAGTACTGAGCACCCAGCGTACTGAGCACCGAGCACCCCGAGCACTGAGCACCCAGCACCCTGAGTACTGAGCACCCAGCACCCCGAGCACTGAGCACCCAGCACCCTGAGTAGTGAGCACCGAGCACCCTGAGTACTGAGCACCCAGCACCCTGAGTACTGAGCACCCAGCGTACTGAGCACCGAGCACCCAGCACCCTGAGTACTGAGCACCAAGCACCCTGAGCACTGAGCACCCAGCACCCTGAGTACTGAGCACTGAGCACCCTGAGTACTGAGCACCGAGCACCCCGAGCACTGAGCACCCAGCACCCCGAGCACCGAGCACCCAGCACCCTGAGCACTGAGCACCCAGCACCCTGAGCACCGAGCACCCAGCACCCTGAGTACTGAACACCCAGCACCCTGAGCACTGAGCACCCAGCACCCTGAGTACTGAGCACTGAGCACCCTGAGTACTAAGCACTGAGCACCCAGCAGCCGGAGTACTGAGCAGTGAGCACCCTGAGTATTGAGCTCCGAGCACCCCGAACACTGAGCACCCAGCACCCCGAGCACCGAGCACGCAGCACCCTGAGCACTGAACACCCAACACCCTGAGCACTGAGCACCCAGCACCCTGAGCACTGAGCACCCAGCACCCTGAGTACTGAGCACCCAACGTACTGAGCACCGAGCACCCTGAGCACTGAGCACCCAGCACCCTGAGTACTGAGCACCCAGGACCCTGTGCAATGAGCACCCTGAGTACTGAGCACCCAGCACCCCGAGCACTGAGCACTCAGCACCCTGTGTACTGAGCACTGAGTACCCAGCACCCCGAGCACTGAGCACCCAGCACCCTGAGCACTGAGCACCCTGAGTACTGAGCACCCAGCACCCTGAGCACTGAGCACCCAGCACCCCGAGCACTGAGCACCCAGCACCCAGAGCACTGAGCACTGAGCACCCTGAGTACTGAGCACTGAGCACCCTGAGCACTGAGCACCCAGCACCATGAGTACTGAGCACCCAGCACCCTGAGCACTGAGCACCCTGAGTACTGAGCACCCAGCACCCTGAGTACTGAGCACCCAGCACCCTGAGCACTGAGCAACCAACACCCTGAGCACTGAGCACCAAGCACCCTGAGTACTGAGCACCCAGCACCCTGAGTTCTGAACACCCAGCACCCTGAGCACTGAGCACTGAGCACCCAGCACCCTGAGCACTGAGCACTGAGCCACCAGCACCCTGAGCACTGAGCAACCAGCACCCCGAGCACTGAGCACCCAGCACCCTGAGCACCCAGCACCCTGAGCACTGAGCACCCTGAGCACTGAGCACTGAGCACCCAGCACCCTGAGTACTGAGCACCCAACACTCTGAGCACTGAGCACCCAGCACGCTGAGTACTGAGCACTGAGCACACAGCACCCTGAATACTGAGCACGCAGAACTCCGAGCACTGAGCACCCAGCTCCCCGAGCACTGAGCACCCTGAGCACTGAGCACCCAGCACCCCGAGTGCTGAGCACTGAGCACCCTGAGCACTGAGCACCCAGCACCCCGAGTGCTGAGCACTGAGCACCCTGAGAACTGAGCACCCAGCACCCTGAGCACTGAGCACTGAGAACCCTGAGTACTGAGCACCGAGCACCCTGAGTACTGAGCACCCAGCAACCTGAGCCCTGAGCACCCAGCACCCTGAGCACTGAGCACCCAGCACCCCGAGCACTGAGCACCCAGCACCCCGAGCACTGAGCACCCAGCACCCTGAGCACTGAGCACTGAGCACCCTAAGTACTGAGCACTGAGCACCCTGAGTACTGAGCACCCAGCACCCTGAGTACTGAGCACCCAGCGTACTGAGCACCGAGCACCCCGAGCACTGAGCACCCAGCACCCTGAGTACTGAGCACCCAGCACCCCGAGCACTGAGCACCCAGCACCCTGAGTAGTGAGCACCGAGCACCCTGAGTACTGAGAACCCAGCACCCTGAGTACTGAGCACCTAGCGTATTGAGCACCCAGCACCCTGAGTACTGAGCACCCAGCACCCTGAGTAGGGAGCACCGAGTACCCTGAGTACTGAGCACCCAGCACCCTGAGTACTGACCACCCAGCGTACTGAGCACCGAGCACCCCGAGAACTGAGCACCCAGCACCCTGAGTACTGAGCACCCAGCACCCCGAGCTCTGAGCACACAGCACCCTGAGCACTGAGCACCCAGCACCCTGAGCACTGAGCAACCAGCACCCTGAGCACTGAGCACCAAGCACCCTGAGTACTGAGCACTGAGCACCCAGCACCCCGAGCACTGAGCACCCAAGCACCCTGAGTACTGAGCACTGAGCACCCAGCACCCCGAGCACTGAGCACCCAGCACCCTGAGCACTGAGCACCCAGCACCCGAGTACTGATCACCCAGCACCCTGAGTACTGAGCAGCCCGCAACCTGAGTACTGAGCACCCAGCACCCCGAGTACTGAGCACCCAGCACCCTGAGCACTGAGCACCCAGCACCCTGAGCACTGAGCACCCAGCACCGCGAGCACTGCGCACCCAGCACCATGAGTACTGAACACCCAGCACCCTGAGCACTGAGCACCCAGCACCCTGAGCACTGAGCACCCAGTACCCTGAGCACTGAGCACCCAGCACCTTGAGTAGTGAGCACCCAACGTACTGAGCACCGAGCACCCCGAGCACTGAGCACCCAGCACCCTGAGTACTGAGCACCGAGCAACCGGAGCACTGAGCACCCAGCACCCTGAGCACTGATCACTGAGCACCCAGCACCCTGAGCCCTGAGCACTGAGCACCCAGCACCCCGAGCACTGAGCACCCAGCACCCCGAGCACTGAGCACCCAGCACCCTGAGCACTGAGCACCCAGCACCCTGAGAACTGAGCACCCAGCACCCTGAGTACTGAGCACCCAGCACCCTGAGTACTGAGCACCCAGCACCCTGAGTACTGAGCACTCAGCACCCTGAGTACTGAGCACCGAGCACCCCGAGCACTGAGCACCCAGCAACTTGAGCACTGAGCACCCTGAGGACTGAGCACCCAGCACCCTGAGCACTGAGCACCGATCACCCTGAGCACTGAGCACCCAGCACCCCGAGCACTGAGCACCCAGCACCCTGAGTACTGAGCACCCAGCACCCTGAGTACTGAGCACCCTGAGTACTGAGCACTGAGCACCGAGCACCCTGAGTACTGAGCACCCTGAGGACTGAGCACCCAGGACCCTGAGCACTGAGCACTGAGCACCCAGCACCCTGAGTACTGAGCACCCAGCACCCTGAGTACTGAGCACCCAGCGTACTGAGCACCGAGCACCCCGAGCACTGAGCACCCAGCACCCTGAGTACTGAGCACCCAGCACCCCGAGCACTGAGCACCCAGCACCCTGAGGAGTGAGCACCGAGCACCCTGAGTACTGAGCACCCAGCACCCTGAGTACTGAGCACCCAGCGTATTGAGCACCGAGCACCCAGAACCCTGAGTACTGAGCACCCAGCACCCTGAGCACTGAGCACCCAGCACCCTGAGTACTGAGCACTGAGCACCCTGAGTACTGAGCACCAAGCACCCCGAGCACTGAGCACCCAGCACCCCGAGCACCGAGCACCCAGCACCCTGAGCACTGAGCACCCAGCACCCTGAGCACCGAGCACCCAGCACCCTGAGTACTGAGCACCCAGCACCCTGAGCACTGAGCACCCAGCACCCTGAGTACTGAGCACTGAGCACCCTGAGTACTGAGCACCCAGCACCATGAGTACTGAGCACCCAGCACCCTGAGCAATGAGCACCCTGAGTACTGATCACCCAGCACCCAGAGCACTGAGCACTGAGCACCCAGCACCCTGAGCACTGAGCACTGAGCACCCAGCACCCTGAGCACTGAGCAACCATCACCCCGAGCACTGAGCACCCAGCACCCTGAGCACCCAGCACCCTGAGCACTGAGCACTCAGCACCCTGTGTACTGAGCACTGAGTACCCAGCACCCCGAGCACTGAGCACCCAGCACCCTGAGCACTGAGCACCCTGAGTACTGAGCACCCAGCACCCTGAGCACTGAGCACCCAGCACCCAGAGCACTGAGCACCCAGCACCCAGAGCACTGAGCACCCAGCACCCTGAGTACTGAGCACTGAGCACCCTGAGCACTGAGCACCGAGCACCCTGAGTACTGAGCACTGAGCACCCTGAGCACTGAGCACCCAGCACCCTGAGTACTGAGCACCCAGCACCCTGAGCACTGAGGACCGAGCACCCTGAATTCTAAGCACCCAGCACCCTGAGTACTGAGCACCCAGCACCCTGAGCACTGAGCACCCAGCACGCTGAGTACTGAGCACTGAGCACTCTGAGTACTGAGCACCGAGCACCGTGAGTATTGAGAACCCAGCACTCTGAGCACTGAGCACCCAGCACACTGAGCACTGAGCACCCAGCACCCCGAGCACTGAGCACCCAGCACCCCGAGCACTGAGCACCCAGCACCCCGAGCACTGAGCACTGAGCACCCTAAGTACTGAGCACTGAGCACCCTGAGTACTAAGAACCCAGCACCCTGAGTACTGAGCACCCAGCACCCTGAGTACTGAGCACCCAGCACCCTGAGCACTGAGCACCCAGCACCCTGAGCACTGAGCACCCAGCACCCTGAGCACTGAGCACCCAGCACCCTGAGTACTAAGCACTGAGCACCCAGCAGCCGGAGTACTGAGCAGTGAGCACCCTGAGTATTGAGCTCCGAGCACCCCGAACACTGAGCACCCAGCACCCCGAGCACCGAGCACGCAGCACCCTGAGCACTGAACACCCAACACCCTGAGCACTGAGCACCCAGCACCCTGAGCACTGAGCACCCAGCACCCTGAGTACTGAGCACCCAACGTACTGAGCACCGAGCACCCTGAGCACTGAGCACCCAGCACCCTGAGTACTGAGCACCCAGGACCCTGTGCAATGAGCACCCTGAGTACTGAGCACCCAGCACATTGAGCACTGAGCACCGAGCACCCCGAGCACTGACCACCCAGCACTCTGAGGACTGAGCACCCAGCACCCTGAGTACTGAGCACCCAGCACCCTGAGCACTGAGCACCCAGCACCCTGAGCACTGAGCACCCAGCACCCTGAGCACTGAGCACCCAGCACCCTGAGCACTGAGCACCCAGCACCCTGAGTACTGAGCACTGAGCACCCAGCACCCCGAGCACTGAGCACCCAAGCACCCTGAGTACTGAGCACTGAGCACCCAGCACCCCGAGCACTGAGCACCCAGCACCCTGAGCACTGAGCACCCAGCACCCGAGTACTGATCACCCAGCACCCTGAGTACTGAGCAGCCCGCAACCTGAGTACTGAGCACCCAGCACCCCGAGTACTGAGCACCCAGCACCCTGAGCACTGAGCACCCAGCACCCTGAGCACTGAGCACCCAGCACCGCGAGCACTGCGCACCCAGCACCCTGAGTACTGAACAGGCAGCACCCTGAGCACTGAGCACCCAGCACCCTGAGCACTGAGCACCCAGTACCCTGAGCACCCAGCACCCTGAGTAGTGAGCACCCAACGTACTGAGCACCGAGCACCCCGAGCACTGAGCACCCAGCACCCTGAGTACTGAGCACCGAGCAACCGGAGCACTGAGCACCCAGCACCCTGAGCACTGATCACTGAGCACCCAGCACCCTGAGCCCTGAGCACTGAGCACCCAGCACCCCGAGCACTGAGCACCCAGCACCCCGAGCACTGAGCACCCAGCACCCTGAGCACTGAGCACCCAGCACCCTGAGAACTGAGCACCCAGCACCCTGAGTACTGAGCACCCAGCACCCTGAGTACTGAGCACCCAGCACCCTGAGTACTGAGCACTCAGCACCCTGAGTACTGAGCACCGAGCACCCCGAGCACTGAGCACCCAGCAACTTGAGCACTGAGCACCCTGAGGACTGAGCACCCAGCACCCTGAGCACTGAGCACCGATCACCCTGAGCACTGAGCACCCAGCACCCCGAGCACTGAGCACCCAGCACCCTGAGTACTGAGCACCCAGCACCCTGAGTACTGAGCACCCTGAGTACTGAGCACTGAGCACCGAGCACCCTGAGTACTGAGCACCCTGAGGACTGAGCACCCAGGACCCTGAGCACTGAGCACTGAGCACCCAGCACCCTGAGTACTGAGCACCCAGCACCCTGAGTACTGAGCACCCAGCGTACTGAGCACCGAGCACCCCGAGCACTGAGCACCCAGCACCCTGAGTACTGAGCACCCAGCACCCCGAGCACTGAGCACCCAGCACCCTGAGGAGTGAGCACCGAGCACCCTGAGTACTGAGCACCCAGCACCCTGAGTACTGAGCACCCAGCGTATTGAGCACCGAGCACCCAGAACCCTGAGTACTGAGCACCCAGCACCCTGAGCACTGAGCACCCAGCACCCTGAGTACTGAGCACTGAGCACCCTGAGTACTGAGCACCGAGCACCCCGAGCACTGAGCACCCAGCACCCCGAGCACCGAGCACCCAGCACCCTGAGCACTGAGCACCCAGCACTCTGAGCACCGAGCACCCAGCACCCTGAGTACTGAGCACCCAGCACCCTGAGCACTGAGCACCCAGCACCCTGAGTACTGAGCACTGAGCACCCTGAGTACTGAGCACCCAGCTCCATGAGTACTGAGCACCCAGCACCCTGAGCAATGAGCACCCTGAGTACTGATCACCCAGCACCCAGAGCACTGAGCACTGAGCACCCAGCACCCTGAGCACTGAGCACTGAGCACCCAGCACCCTGAGCACTGAGCAACCATCACCCCGAGCACTGAGCACCCAGCACCCTGAGCACCCAGCACCCTGAGCACTGAGCACCCAGCACCCCGAGCACTGAGCACCCAGCACCCTGAGCACTGAGCACCCTGAGTACTGAGCACCCAGCACCCTGAGCACTGAGCACCCAGCACCCCGAGCACTGAGCACCCAGCACCCAGAGCACTGAGCACCCAGCACCCTGAGTACTGAGCACTGAGCACCCTGAGCACTGAGCACCGAGCACCCTGAGTACTGAGCACTGAGCACCCTGAGCACTGAGCACCCAGCACACTGAGTACTGAGCACCCAGCACCCTGAGCACTGAGGACCGAGCACCCTGAATACTAAGCACCCAGCACCCTGAGTACTGAGCACCCAGCACCCTGAGCACTGAGCACCCAGCACGCTGAGTACTGAGCACTGAGCACTCTGAGTACTGAGCACCGAGCACCGTGAGTATTGAGAACTCAGCACTCTGAGCACTGAGCACCCAGCCCCCTGAGCACTGAGCACCCAGCACCCCGAGCACTGAGCACCCAGCACCCCGAGCACTGAGCACCCAGCACCCCGAGCACTGAGCACTGAGCACCCTAAGTACTGAGCACCCTGAGTACTAAGAACCCAGCACCCTGAGTACTGAGCACCCAGCACCCCGAGCACCGAGCACGCAGCACCCTGAGCACTGAACACCCAACACCCTGAGCACTGAGCACCCAGCACCCTGAGCACTGAGCACCCAGCACCCTGAGTACTGAGCACCCAACGTACTGAGCACCGAGCACCCTGAGCACTGAGCACCCACCACCCTGAGTACTGAGCACCCAGGACCCTGTGCAATGAGCACCCTGAGTACTGAGCACCCAGCACATTGAGCACTGAGCACTGAGCACCCCGAGCACTGACCACCCAGCACTCTGAGCACTGAGCAACCAGCACCCTGAGTACTGAGAACCCAGCACCCTGAGCACTGAGCACCCAGCACCCTGAGCACTGAGCACCCAGCACCCTGAGCACTGAGCACCCAGCACCCTGAGTACTAAGCACTGAGCACCCAGCACCCCGAGCACTGAGCAACCAAGCACCCTGAGTACTGAGCACTGAGCACCCAGCACCCCGAGCACTGAGCACCCAGCACCCTGAGCACTGAGCACCCAGCACCCGAGTACTGATCACCCAGCACCCTGAGTACTGAGCAGCCCGCAACCTGAGTACTGAGCACCCAGCACCCCGAGTACTGAGCACCCAGCACCCTGAGCACTGAGCACCCAGCACCCTGAGCACTGAGCACCCAGCACCGCGAGCACTGCGCAAGCAGCACCCTGAGTACTGAACACCGAGCACC
This sequence comes from Microtus oregoni, assembly GCF_018167655.1. Lineage (NCBI taxonomy): Eukaryota > Metazoa > Chordata > Mammalia > Rodentia > Cricetidae > Microtus > Microtus oregoni. Next base: position 1,582,343 of record NW_024543262.1, read on the forward strand.
CTGAGCACTGAGCACCCAGCACCCTGAGCACTTAGCACCCAGTACCCTGAGCACTGAGCACCCAGCACCCTGAGTAGTGAGCACCCAACATACTGAGCACCGAGCACCCCGAGCACTGAGCACCCAGCACCCTGAGTACTGAGCACCGAGCAACGGGAGCACTGAGCACCCAGCACCCTGAGCACTGATCACTGAGCACCCAGCACCCTGAGCCCTGAGCACTGAGCACCCAGCACCCCGAGCACTGAGCACCAAGCACCCCGAGCACTGAGCACCCAGCACCATGAGCACTGAGCACCCAGCACCCTGAGCACTGAGCACCCAGCATCCTGAGTACTGAGCACCCAGCACCCTGAGTACTGAGCACCCAGCACCCTGAGTACTGAGCACTCAGCACCCTGAGTACTGAGCACCGAGCACCCCGAGCACTGAGCACCCAGCACCTTGAGCACTGAGCACCCTGAGGACTGAGCATCCAGCACCCTGAGCACTGAGCACCGATCACCCTGAGCACTGAGCACCCAGCACCCCGAGCACTGAGCACCCAGCACCCTGAGTACTGAGCACCCAGCACCCTGAGTACTGAGCACCCAGCACCCTGAGTACTGAGCACCCAGCACCCCAAGCACTGAGCACCCAGCACCCTGAGTACTGAACACCCTGAGTACTGAGCACTGAGCACCGAGCACACTGAGTACTGAGCACCCTGAGGACTGAGCACCCAGCACCCTGAGCACTGAGCACTGAGCACCCAGCACCCTGAGTACTGAGCACCCAGCACCCTGAGCACTGAGCACCCAGCACCTTGAGTACTGAGCACCCAGCACCCTGAGTACTGAACACCGAGAACCCTGAGTACTGAGTACCCAGCACCCTGAGTACTGAGCACCCAGCACCCTGAGCACTGAGCAATCAGCACCCTGAGCACTGAGCACCAAGCACCCTGAGTACTGAGCACCCAGCACCCTGAGTACTGAACACCCAGCACCCTGAGCACTGAGCACTGAGCACCCAGCACCCTGAGCACTGAACACTGAGCACCCAGCACCCTGAGCACTGAGCAACCAGCACCCCGAGCACTGAGCACCCAGCACCCTGAGCACCCAGCACCCTGAGCCCTGAGCACCCTGAGCACTGAGCACTGAGCACCCAGCACCCTGAGTATTGAGCACTGAGCACCCCGAGTACTGAGCACCCAGCACCCCGAGCACTGAGCACATAGCAACCTGAGTACTGAGAAGAGATCACCCTGAGTACTGAGCACCCAGCTCCTTGAGTACTGAGCCCCCAGCACCCTGAGTACTGAGTACCCAGCACCCCGAGCACTGAGCACCCAGCACCCCGAGAATGAGCACCCAACACCCTGAGTACTGAGAACCGAGCACCCTGAGTACTGAGCACCCAGCACCCTGAGTACTGAGCCCCCAGCACCCTGAGTACTGAGCACCCAGCACCCCGAGCACTGAGCATCCAGTACCCCGAGAATGAGCACCCAGCACCCTGAGTACTGAGCACCCAGCACCCTGAGTACTGAGCACTAAGCACCCAGAGCACGGAGCACCCAGGACCCCGAGCACTGAGTACTGAGCACTGAGCACCCTGAGTACTGAGCACCCAGCACCCCGATCACTGAGCACCCAGCACCCTGAGCACTGAGCACCCAGCACCCTGAGCACTGAGCACCCAGCACCCTGAGTACTGAGCACCCAGCACGCTGAGTACTGAGCACCCAGCACCCCGAGCACTGAGCACCCAGCACCCTGAGTACTGAGCACTGAGCACCCAGCACCCCGAGCACTGAGCACCCAGCACCCTGTGTACTGAGCACTGAGCACCCTGAGTACTAAGCACCCAGCACCCTGAGTACTGAGCACCCAGCACCCCGAGTACTGAGCACTGAGCACCCTGAGAACTGAGCACCCAGCACCCTGAGCACTGAGCACTGAGAACCCTGAGTACTGAGCACCGAGTACCCTGAGTACTGAGCACCCAGCACCCTGAGCACCGAGCACGGAGCACCCCGAGGACTGAGCACACAGCACCCTGAGCACTGAGCAACCAGCACCTTGAGTACTAAGCAACCAGAACCCTGAGCACTGAGCACACAGCACCCCGAGCACTGAGCACCCAGCACCCCGAGCACTGAGCACCCAGCACCCTGAGTACTGAGCACCCAACACCCAGAGTACTGAGCACCCAGCACCCTGAGCACTGAGCACCCAGCACCCTGAGTACTGAGCACCCAGCACCCTGAGTACTGAGCACCCAGCACCCTGAGTACTGAGCACCCAGCACCCTGAGCACTGAGCACTGAGCACCCAACACCCTGAGCACTGAGCACTGAGCACCCATCACCCCGAGCACTGAGCAATCAGCACCCCTTGCACTGAGCACCCAGCAGCCGGAGTACTGAGCAGTGAGCACCCTGAGTATTGAGCTCCGAGCACCCCGAGCACTGAGCACCCAGCACCCCGAGCACCGAGCACCCAGCACCCTGAGCACTGAACACCCAGCACCCTGAGCACTGAGCACCCAGCACCCTGAGCACTGAGCACCCAGCACCCTGAGTACTGAGCACCCAACGTACTGAGCACCGAGCACCCTGAGCACTGAGCACCCACCACCCTGAGTACTGAGCACCCAGGAATCTGTGCAATGAGCACCCTGAGTACTGAGCACCCAGCACATTGAGCACTGAGCACTGAGCACCCCGAGCACTGACCACCCAGCACTCTTAGCACTGAGCACCCAGCACCCTGAGTACTGAGCACCCAGCACCCTGAGCACTGAGCACCCAGCACCCTGAGCACTGAGCACCCAGCACCCTGAGCACTGAGCTCCCAGAACCCTGAGTACTAAGCACTGAGCACCCAGCACCCCGAGCACTGAGCACCAAAGCACCCTGAGTACTGAGCACTGAGCACCCAGCACCCCGAGCACTGAGCACCCAGCACCCTGAGCACTGAGCACCCAGCACCCGAGTACTGATCACCCAGCACCCTGTGTACTGAGCAGCACGCAACCTGAGTACTGAGCACCCAGCACCCCGAGTACTGAGCATCCAGCACCCTGAGCACTGAGCACCCAGCACCCTGAGCACTGAGCACCCAGCACCGCGAGCACTGCGCACCCAGCACCCTGAGTACTGAACACCCAGCACCCTGAGCACTGAGCACCTTGCACCCTGAGCACTGAGCACCCAGTACCCTGAGCACTGAGCACCCAGCACCCTGAGTAGTGAGCACCCAACATACTGAGCACCGAGCACCCCGAGCACTGAGCACCCAGCACCCTGAGTACTGAGCATCGAGCAACCGGAGCACTGAGCACCCAGCACCCTGAGCACTGATCACTGAGTACCCAGCACCCTGAGCCCTGAGCACTGAGCACCCAGCACCCCGAGCACTGAGCACCCAGCACCCCGAGCACTGAGCACCCAGCACCCTGAGCACTGAGCACCCAGCACCCTGAGCACTGAGCACCCAGCACACTGAGTACTGAGCACCCAGCACCCTGAGTACTGAGCACCCAGCACCCTGAGTACTGAGCACCGAGCACCCCGAGCACTGAGCACCCAGCACCTTGAGCACTGAGCACCCTGAGGACTGAGCATCCAGCACCCTGAGCACTGAGCACCCAGCACCCTGAGTACTGAGCACCCAGCACCCTGAGTACTGAGCACCCAGCACCCTGAGTACTGAGCACCCAGCACCCCAAGCACTGAGCACCCAGCACCCTGAGTACTGAACAACCTGAGTACTGAGCACTGAGCACCGAGCACCCTGAGTACTGAGCACCCTGAGGACTGAGCACCCAGCACCCTGCTCACTGAGCACTGAGCACCCAGCACCCTGAGTACTGAGCACCCAGCACCCTGAGCACTGAGCACCCAGCACCTTGAGTACAGAGCACCCAGCACCCTGAGTACTGAACACCGAGCACCCTGAGTACTGAGTACCCAGCACCCTGAGTACTGAGCACCCAGCACCCTGAGCACTGAGCAACCAGCACCCTGAGCACTGAGCACCAAGCACCCTGAGTACTGAGCACCCAGCACCCTGAGTACTGAACACCCAGCACCCTGAGCACTGAGCACTGAGCACCCAGCACCCTGAGCACTGAACACTGAGCACCCAGCACCCTGAGCACTGAGCAACCAGCACCCCGAGCACTGAGCACCCAGCACCCTGAGCACCCAGCACCCTGAGCACTGAGCACCCTGAGCACTGAGCACTGAGCACCCAGCACCCTGAGTACAGAGCACCCAACACTCTGAGCACTGAGCACCCAGCACGCTGAGTACTGAGCACTGAGCACACAGCCCCCTGAGTACTGAGCACGCAGAACTCCGAGCACTGAGCACCCAGCTCCCCGAGCACTGAGCACTGAGCACCCTGAGCACTGAGCACCCAGCACCCCGAGCACTGAGCACCCAGCACCCTGAGTACTGAGCACCCAACACCCAGAGTACTGAGCACGCAGCACCCTGAGCACTGAGCACCCAGCACCCTGAGTACTGAGCACCCAGCACCTTGAGTACTGAGCACACAGCACCCTGAGCACTGAGCACTGAGCACCCAACACCCTGAGCACTGAGCACTGAGCACCGAGCACCCCGAGCACTGAGCACCCAGCACCCCGAGCACTGAGCACCTAGCACCCTGAGTACTGAGCACCCAGCACCCTGAGCACTGAGCACCCAGCCCCCTGAGTACTGAGCACCCAGCACCATGAGTACTGAGCACCCAGCACCCTGAGTACTGAGCACTCAGCACCCTGAGTACTGAGCACCGAGCACCCCGAGCACTGAGCACCCAGCACCCTGAGCACTGAGCACCCTGAGGACTGAGCACCCAGCACCCTGAGCACTGAGCACCCAGCACCCTGAGTACTGAGCACCGATCACCCTGAGCACTGAGCACCCAGGACCCCGAGCACTGAGCACCCAGCACCCTGAGTACAGAGCACCCAGCACCCCGAGTACTGAGCACCCAGCACCCCGAGCACTGAGCACCCAGCACCCTGAGTACTGAGCACACTGAGTACTGAGCACCGATCACCCTGAGCACTGAGCACCCAGCACCCTGAGTACTGAGCACCCAGCACACTGAGCACTGAGCACCCAGCACCCTGAGCACTGAGCACCCAGCACAGTGAGTACTGAGCACCCAGCACCCTGAGTACTGAGTACCCAGCACCCTGAGCACTGAGCACCCAGCACCCTGAGTACTGAGCACCGAGCACCCTGAGTACTGAGCACCCAGCACCCTTAGTACTGAGCACCAAGCACCCTGAGCACTGAGCACCCAGCACCCTGAGTACTGAGCACCCAGCACCACCCTCAGCACTGAGCACCCAGCACCCCGAGCACTGAGCACCCAGCACCCTGAGCACTGAGCACCCAGCACCCCGAGTACTGAGCACCCAGCACACCGAGTACTGAGCACCGAGCACCCCGAGCACTGAACACCCAGCACCCCGAGCACTGAGCACCCAGCACCCTGAGTACTGAGCACACTGAGTACTGAGCACCGATCACCCTGAGCACTGAGCACCCAGCACCCTGAGTACTGAGCACCCAGCACACTGAGCACTGAGCACCCAGCACCCTGAGCACTGAGCACCCAGCACCCTGAGCACTGAGCACCCTGAGGACTGAGCACCCAGCACCCTGAGCACTGAGCACCCAGCACCCTGAGTACTGAGCACCGATCACCCTGAGCACTGAGCACCCAGGACCCCGAGCACTGAGCACCCAGCACCCTGAGTACAGAGCACCCAGCACCCCGAGTACTGAGCACCCAGCACCCCGAGCACTGAGCACCCAGCACCCTGAGTACTGAGCACACTGAGTACTGAGCACCGATCACCCTGAGCACTGAGCACCCAGCACCCTGAGTACTGAGCACCCAGCACCAGGAGCACTGAGCACCCAGCACCCTGAGCACTGAGCACTTAGCACAGTGAGTACTGAGCACCCAGCACCCTGAGTACTGAGTACCCAGCACCCTGAGCACTGAGCACCCAGCACCCTGAGTACTGAGCACCGAGCACCCTGAGTACTGAGCACCCAGCACCCTTAGTACTGAGCACCAAGCACCCTGAGCACTGAGCACCCAGCACCCTGAGTACTGAGCACCCAGCACCACCCTCAGCACTGAGCACCCAGCACCCCGAGCACTGAGCACCCAGCACCCTGAGCACTGAGCACCCAGCACCCCGAGTACTGAGCACCCAGCACACCGAGTACTGAGCACCGAGCACCCCGAGCACTGAGCACCCAGCACCCTGAGTACTGAGCACTGAGCACCCCGAGTACTGAGGACCCAGCACCCCGAGCACTGAGCACCCAGCAACCTGAGTACTGAGAAGAGATCACCCTGAGTACTGAGCACCCAGCTCCCTGAGTACTGAGCCCCCAGCACCCTGAGTACTGAGCACCCAGCACCCCGAGCACTGAGCACCCAGCACCCCGAGAATGAGCACCCAACACCCTGAGTACTGAGAACCGAGCACCCTGAGTACTGAGCACCCAGCACCCTGAGTACTCAGCCCCCAGCACCCTGAGTACTGAGCACCCAGCACCCCGAGCACTGAGCACCCAGTACCCCGAGAATGAGCACCCAGCACCCTGAGTACTGAGCACCCAGCACCCTGAGTACTGAGCACTAAGAACCCAGAGCACTGAGCACCCAGCACCAGGAGCACGGAGCACCCAGGACCCCGAGCACTAGAGTACTGAGCACTGAGCACCCTGAGTACTGAGCACCCAGCACCCCGATCACTGAGCACCCAGCACCCTGAGCACTGAGCACCCAGCACCCTGAGCACTGAGCACCCAGCACCCTGAGTACTGAGCACCCAGCACGCTGAGTACTGAGCACCCAGCACCCCGAGCACTGAGCACCCAGCACCCTGAGTACTGAGCACTGAGCACCCAGCACCCCGAGCACTGAGCACCCAGCACCCTGTGTACTGAGCACTGAGCACCCTGAGTACTAAGCACCCAGCACCCTGAGTACTGGGCACCCAGCACCCCGAGTACTGAGCACTGAGCACCCTGAGGACTGCGCACCCAGCACCCTGAGCACTGAGCACACAGCACCCTGAGACTGAGCACCCAGGACCCCGAGCACTGAGCACCCAGCACCCTGAGTACAGAGCACCCAGCACCCCGAGTACTGAGCCCCCAGCACCCAGAGTACTGAGCACCCAGCACCCCGAGCACTGAGCACCCAGCACCCCGAGAATGAGCACCCAGCACCGTGAGTACTGAGCACCCAGCACCCTGAGTACTGAGCACTATGCACCCAGAGCACTGAGCGCCCAGCACCACGAGCACGGAGCACCCAGGACACCGAGCACTGAGTACTGAGCACCCAGCACCCTGAGTACTGAGCACCGAGCTCCCCGAGCACCCAGCACCATGAGCACTGAGCACCCAGCACCCTGAGTACCTAGCACGGAGCACGCTGAGTACTGAGCACCCAACACCCTGAGTACTGAGCACTGAGCACCCAGCACCCTGAGTACTGAGCACTGAGCACCCAGCACCCCGAGCACTGAGCAGCCAGCACCCTGAGTACTGAGCACCGAGCACCCCGAGCACTGAGTACCCAGCACCCCGAGCACTGAGCACCCAGCACCCTGTGTACTGAGCACCCAGCACCCTGAGTACTGAGCACTGAGCACAAAGCACCCGGAGTACTGAGCACCCAGCACCCTGAGTACTGAGCACCCAGGACCCTGAGCACTGAGCACCGAGCACCCTGATCACTGAGCACCCAGCACCCTGAGCACTGAGCACCCAGCACCCTGAGAACTGAGCACCCAGCACCCTGAGAACTGAGCACACAGCACCTTGAGTACTGAGCACCGAGCACCCCGAGCACTGAGCACCCAGCACCCTGAGAACTGAGCACCCAGCACCTTGAGTAATGAGCACCGAGCACCCCGAGCACTGAGCACCCAGCACCCCGAGAATGAGCACCCAGCACCCTGAGTACTGAGCACCCAGCCCCCTGAGTACTGAGCACTAAGCACCCAGAGCACTGAGCACCCAGCACCCTGAGAATGCGCAACCAGCACCCTGAGTACTGAGCACCCAGCACCCTGAGTACTGAGCACTAAGCACCCAGAGCACTGAGCACCCAGCACCCCGAGCACGGAGCACCCAGCACCCCGAGTACTGAGCACTGAGCACCCTGAGTACTGAGCACCCAGCACCCCGAGCACGGAGCACCCAGCACGCTGAGTACTGAGCACCCAATACCCAGATTACTGAGCACCCAGCACCCTGAGCACTGAGCACCCAGCACCCTGAGTACTGAGTACTGAGCACAGAGCACCCTGAGTACTGAGCACACAGCACCCCGAGTACTGAGCACCCAGCACCCCGAGCACTGAGCACCCAGCGCCCAGAGCACTGAGCACCCAGCACCCGGAGCACTGAACACTGAGCACCCTGAGTACTGAGCACCAAGCACTCCGAGTACTGAGCACTGAGCACCCTGGGTACTGAGCACCCAGCACCCTGAGCACTGAGCACCCAGCACCCTGAGTACTGAGCACTGAGAACCCTGAGTACTGAGCACCGAGCACCCTGAGTACTGAGCACCCAGCACCCTGATCACTGAGCACGGAGCACCCCGAGGACTGAGTACCCAGCACCCTGAGCACTGAGCACCCAGCACCTTGAGTACTGAGCACCGAGCACCCCGAGCACTGAGCACCCAGCACCCTGAGTACTGAGCACCCAGCACCCTGAGCACTGAGCACCCAGCACCCTGAGCACAGAGCACGCAGCACCCCGAGCACTGAGCACCCAGCACCCTGAGTACTGAGCACAGAGCACCCTGAGCACTGAGCACCCAGCACCCTGAGTACTGAGCACCCAGCACCCTGAGTACTGAGCAACCAGCACCCTGAGCACTGAGCACTGAGCACCCAGCACCCTGAGCACTGAGCACCCAGCACCCTGAGCATTGAGCACCCAGCACCCTGAGTACTGAGCACCCAGCACCCTGAGTACTGAGCACCCAGCACCCTGAGTACTAAGCACTCAGCACCCTGAGTACTGAGCACCGAGCACCCCGAGCACTGAGCACCCAGCACCCTGAGCACCGAGCACCCGGAGGACTGAGCACCCAGCACCCTGAGCACTGAGCACCGATCACCCTGAGCACTGAGCACCCAGCACCCCGAGCACTGAGCACCCAGCACCCTGAGTACTGAGCACCCAGCACCCAGAGTACTGAGCACCCAGCACCCTGAGTACTGAGCACTGAGCACCCCGAGTACTGAGCACCCAGCACCCCGAGCACTGAGCACCCAGCACCCTGAGCACTGAGCACCCTGAGCACTGAGCACCCTGAGCACTGAGCACTGAGCACCCAGCACCCTGAGTACTGAGCACCCAACACTCTGAGCACTGAGCACCCAGCACGCTGAGTACTGAGCACTGAGCACACAGCACCCTGAGTACTGAGCAACCAGCACCTCGAGCACTGAGCACCCAGCGCCCCGAGCACTGAGCACCCAGCACCCCGAGAACTGAGCACTGTGCACACTGAGCACTGAGCACCCAGCACCCCGAGTACTGAGCACTGAGCACCCTGAGTACTGAGCACCCAGCACCCCGAGTACTGAGCACTGAGCACCCTGAGCACTGAGATCCCGGAGTACTGAGCACCGAGCAACCTGAGTACTGAACACCCAGCACCCTGAGCACTGAGCACGGAGCACCCCGAGGAGTGAGCACCCAGCACCCTGAGCACTGAGCACCCAGCACCTTGTGTACTGAGCACCGAGCACCCCGAGCACTGAGCACCCAGCACGCTGAATATTGAGCACCCAGCACCCTGAGCACTGAGCACCCAGCACCCCGAGCACTGAGCACCCAGCACCCCGAGCACTGAGCACCCAGCACATTGAGTACTGAGCACCCAACACCCAGAGTCCTGAGCACCCAGCACCCTGAGCACTGATCACCCAGCACCCTGAGTACTGAGCACCCAGCACCCTGAGTACTGAGCACCCAGCACCCTGAGCACTGAGCACTGAGCACCCAACACCCTGAGCACTGAGCACTGAGCACCCAGCACCCCGAGCACTGAGCACCCAGCACCCCGCGCACTGAGCACCCAGCACCCTGAGCACTGAGCACCCAGCACCCTGAGTACTGAGCACCCAGCACCATGAGAACTGAGCACCCAGCACCCTGAGTACTGAGCACTCAGCACCCTGAGTACTGAGCACCGAGCACCCCGAGCACTGAGCACCCAGCACCCTGAGCACTGAGCACCCGGAGGACTGAGCACCCAGCACCCTGAGCACTGAGCACCGATCACCCTGAGCACTGAGCACCCAGCACCCCGAGCACTGAGCACCCAGCACCCTGAGTACTGAGCACCCAGCACCCCGAGTACTGAGCACCCAGCACCCTGAGTACTGAGCACCCAGCACCCCGAGCACTGAGCACCCAGCACCCTGAGTACTGAGCACCCTGAGTACTGAGCACTGAGCATCGAGCACCCTGAGTACTGAGCACCCTGAGGACTGAGCACCCATCACCCTGAGCACTGAGCACCCAGCACCCTTTGTACTGAGCACTGATCACCCTGAGCACTGAGCACCCAGCACCCCGAGCACTGAGCACCCAGAACCCTGAGTACTGAGCACCCAGCACCCTGAGCACTGAGCACAGAGCACCCTGAGTACTGAACACCCAGCACCCTGAGCACTGAGCACTGAGCACTGAGCACCCAGCACCCTGAGCACTGAGCACTGCGCACGCAGCACCCCGAGCACTGAGCAGCCTGCACCCTGAGCACCCAGCACCCTGAGCACTGAGCACCCTGAGAACTGAGCTCCCTGAGCACTGAGCACTGAGCACCCAGCACCCTGTGTACTGAGCACCCAACACTCTGAGCACTGAGCACCCAGCACGCTGAGTACTGAGCACTGAGCACACAGCACCCTGAGTACTGAGCAACCAGCACCTCGAGCACTGAGCACCCACCGCCCCGAGCACTGAGCACCCAGCACCCCGAGCACTGAGCACTGAGCACACTGAGCACTGAGCACCCAGCACCCCGAGTACTGAGCACTGAGCACCCTGAGTACTGAGCACCCAGCACCCCGAGTACTGCGCACTGAGCACCCTGAGTACTGAGCACCCAGCACCCTGAGCACTGAGAACCCTGAGTACTGAGCACCGAGCACCCTGAGTACTGAGCACCCAGCACCCTGAGCACTGAGCACGGAGCACCCCGAGGACTGAGCACCCAGCAACCTGAGCACTGAGCACCCAGCACCTTGAGTACTGAGCACCGAGCACCCCGAGAACTGAGCACCCAGCACGCTGAATACTGAGCACGTAGCACCCTGAGCACTGAGCACCAAGCACCCCGAGCACTGAGCACCCAGCACCCCGAGCACTGAGCACCCAGCACCCTGAGTACTGAGCACCCAACACCCAGAGTCCTGAGCACCCAGCACCCTGAGCACTGAGCACCCAGCACCCTGAGTACTGAGCACCCAGCACCCTGAGTACTGAGCACCCAGCACCCTGAGCACTGAGCACTGAGCACAGAACACCCTGAGCACTGAGCACTGAGCACCCAGCACCCCGAGCACTGAGCACCCAGCACCCCGCGCACTGAGCACCCAGCACCCTGAGCACTGAGCACCCTGAGGACTGAGTACCCAGCATCCTGAGCACTGAGCACCCAGCACCCTGAGTACTGAGCACCCAGCACCCTGAGCACTGAGCACCCAGGACCCCGAGCACTGAGCACCCAGCACCCTGAGCACTGAGCACCCAGCACCCTGAGTACTGAGCACCCAGCACCCTGAGCACTGAGCACCAATCACCCTGAGCACTGAGCACCCAGCACCCTGAGTACTGAGCACCCAGCACCCTGAGTACTGAGTACCCAGCACCCTGAGCACTGAGCACCCAGCACCCTGAGTACTGAGCACCGAGCACCCTGAATACTTAGTACCCAGGAACCTTAGTACTGAGCACCCAGCACCCTGAGCACTGAGCACCCAGCACCCTGAGTACTGAGCACCCAGCACCACCTTCAGCACTGAGCACCCAGCACCCCGAGCACTGAGCACCCAGCACCCTGAGTACTGAGCACCCAGCACCCTGAGTACTGAGCACTGAGCACCCTGAGTACTGAGCACCCAGCACCCTGAGCACTGAGAACGGAGCACCCCGAGGACTGGGCACCCAGCACCCTGAGCACTGAGCACCCAGCACCTTGAGTACTGAGCACCGAGCACCCCGAGAACTGAGCACCCAGCACGCTGAATACTGATCACCCAGCACCCTGAGCACTGAGCACCCAGCACCCCGAGCACTGAGCACGGAGCACCCCGAGGAGTGAGCACCCAGCACCCTGAGCACTGAGCACCCTGAGGACTGAGTACCCAGCACCCTGAGCACTGAGCACCCAGCACCCTGAGTACTGAGCACGCAGCACCCTGAGCACTGAGCACCCAGGACCCGGAGCACTGAGCACCCAGCACCCTGAGCACTGAGCACCCAGCACCCTGAGTACTGAGCACCCAGCACCCTGAGCAATGAGCACCAAGCACCCTGAGCACTGAGCACCCAGCACCCTGAGTACTGAGCACCCAGCACCCTGAGTACTGAGTACCCAGCACCCTGAGCACTGAGCACCCAGCACCCTGAGTACTGAGCACCGAGCACCCTGAATACTTAGTACCCAGGAACCTTAGTACTGAGCACCCAGCACCCTGAGCACTGAGCACCCAGCACCTTAGTACTGAGCACCCAGCACCACCCTCAGCACTGAGCACCCAGCACCCCGAGCACTGAGCAACCAGCACCCTGAGTACTGAGCACCCAGCACCCTGAGTACTGAGCACTGAGCACCCTGAGTACTGAGCACCCAGCACCCTGAGCACTGAGAACGGAGCACCCCGAGGACTGGGCACCCAGCACCCTGAGCACTGAGCACCCAGCACCTTGAGTACTGAGCACCGAGCACCCCGAGAACTGAGCACCCAGCACGCTGAATACTGATCACCCAGCACCCTGAGCACTGAGCACCCAGCACCCCGAGCACTGAGCACCCAGCACCCCGAGCACTGAGCACGGAGCACCCCGAGGAGTGAGCACCCAGCACCCTGAGCACTGAGCACCCAGCACCTTGAGTACTGAGCACCGAGCACCCCGAGCACTGAGCACCCAGCACGCTGAATACTGAGCACCCAGCACCCTGAGCACTGAGCACCCAGCACCCCGAGCACTGAGCACCCAGCACCCCGAGCACTGAGCACCCAGCACCCTGAGTACTGAGCAACCAGCACCTCGAGCACTGAGCACCCACCGCCCCGAGCACTGAGCACCCAGCACCCCGAGCACTGAGCACTGAGCACACTGAGCACTGAGCACCCAGCACCCCGAGTACTGAGCACTGAGCACCCTGAGTACTGAGCACCCAGCACCCCGAGTACTGCGCACTGAGCACCCTGAGTACTGAGCACCCAGCACCCTGAGCACTGAGAACCCTGAGTACTGAGCACCGAGCACCCTGAGTACTGAGCACCCAGCAACCTGAGCACTGAGCACGGAGCACCCCGAGGACTGAGCACCCAGCAACCTGAGCACTGAGCACCCAGCACCTTGAGTACTGAGCACCGAGCACCCCGAGAACTGAGCACCCAGCACGCTGAATACTGAGCACCCAGCACCCTGAGCACTGAGCACCAAGCACCCCGAGCACTGAGCACCCAGCACCCCGAGCACTGAGCACCCAGCACCCTGTGTACTGAGCACCCAACACCCAGAGTCCTGAGCACCCAGCACCCTGAGCACTGAGCACCCAGCACCCTGAGTACTGAGCACCCAGCACCCTGAGTACTGAGCACCCAGCACCCTGAGCACTGAGCACTGAGCACAGAACACCCTGAGCACTGAGCACTGAGCACCCAGCACCCCGAGCACTGAGCACCCAGCACCCCGCGCACTGAGCACCCAGCACCCTGAGCACTGAGCACCCTGAGGACTGAGTACCCAGCATCCTGAGCACTGAGCACCCAGCACCCTGAGTACTGAGCACCCAGCACCCTGAGCACTGAGCACCCAGGACCCCGAGCACTGAGCACCCAGCACCCTGAGCACTGAGCACCCAGCACCCTGAGTACTGAGCACCCAGCACCCTGAGCACTGAGCACCAATCACCCTGAGCACTGAGCACCCAGCACCCTGAGTACTGAGCACCCAGCACCCTGAGCACTGAGAACGGAGCACCCCGAGGACTGGGCACCCAGCACCCTGAGCACTGAGCACCCAGCACCCTGAGTACTGAACACCCAGCACCACCTTCAGCACTGAGCACCCAGCACCCCGAGCACTGAGCACCCAGCACCCTGAGTACTGAGCACCCAGCACCCTGAGTACTGAGCACTGAGCACCCTGAGTACTGAGCACCCAGCACCCTGAGCACTGAGAACGGAGCACCCCGAGGACTGGGCACCCAGCACCCTGAGCACTGAGCACCCAGCACCTTGAGTACTGAGCACCGAGCACCCCGAGAACTGAGCACCCAGCACGCTGAATACTGATCACCCAGCACCCTGAGCACTGAGCACCCAGCACCCCGAGCACTGAGCACGGAGCACCCCGAGGAGTGAGCACCCAGCACCCTGAGCACTGAGCACCCTGAGGACTGAGTACCCAGCACCCTGAGCACTGAGCACCCAGCACCCTGAGTACTGAGCACCCAGCACCCTGAGCACTGAGCACCCAGGACCCGGAGCACTGAGCACCCAGCACCCTGAGCACTGAGCACCCAGCACCCTGAGTACTGAGTACCCAGCACCCTGAGCACTGAGCACCCAGCACCCTGAGTACTGAGCACCGAGCACCCTGAATACTTAGTACCCAGGAACCTTAGTACTGAGCACCCAGCACCCTGAGCACTGAGCACCCAGCACCTTAGTACTGAGCACCCAGCACCACCCTCAGCACTGAGCACCCAGCACCCCGAGCACTGAGCAACCAGCACCCTGAGTACTGAGCACCCAGCACCCTGAGTACTGAGCACTGAGCACCCTGAGTACTGAGCACCCAGCACCCTGAGCACTGAGAACGCAGCACCCCGAGGACTGGGCACCCAGCACCCTGAGCACTGAGCACCCAGCACCTTGAGTACTGAGCACCGAGCACCCCGAGAACTGAGCACCCAGCACGCTGAATACTGATCACCCAGCACCCTGAGCACTGAGCACCCAGCACCCCGAGCACTGAGCACCCAGCACCCCGAGCACTGAGCACGGAGCACCCCGAGGAGTGAGCACCCAGCACCCTGAGCACTGAGCACCCAGCACCTTGAGTACTGAGCACCGAGCACCCCGAGCACTGAGCACCCAGCACGCTGAATACTGAGCACCCAGCACCCTGAGCACTGAGCACCCAGCACCCCGAGCACTGAGCACCCAGCACCCCGAGCACTGAGCACCCAGCACCCTGAGTACTGAGCAACCAGCACCTCGAGCACTGAGCACCCACCGCCCCGAGCACTGAGCACCCAGCACCCCGAGCACTGAGCACTGAGCACACTGAGCACTGAGCACCCAGCACCCCGAGTACTGAGCACTGAGCACCCTGAGTACTGAGCACCCTGCACCCCGAGTACTGCGCACTGAGCACCCTGAGTACTGAGCACCCAGCACCGTGAGCACTGAGAACCCTGAGTACTGAGCACCGAGCACCCTGAGTACTGAGCACCCAGCACCCTGAGCACTGAGCACGGAGCACCCCGAGGACTGAGCACCCAGCACCCTGAGCACTGAGCACCCAGCACCTTGAGTACTGAGCACCGAGCACCCCGAGAACTGAGCACCCAGCACGCTGAATACTGAGCACCCAGCACCCTGAGCACTGAGCACCAAGCACCCCGAGCACTGAGCACCCAGCACCCCGAGCACTGAGCACCCAGCACCCTGAGTACTGAGCACCCAACACCCAGAGTCCTGAGCACCCAGCACCCTGAGCACTGAGCACCCAGCACCCTGAGTACTGAGCACCCAGCACCCTGAGTACTGAGCACCCAGCACCCTGAGCACTGAGCACTGAGCACAGAACACCCTGAGCACTGAGCACTGAGCACCCAGCACCCCGAGCACTGAGCAACCAGCACCCCGCGCACTGAGCACCCAGCACCCTGAGCACTGAGCACCCAGCACCCTGAGTACTGAGCACCCAGCACCATGAGTACTGAGCACCCAGCACCCTGAGTACTGAGCACTCAGCACCCTGAGTACTGAGCACCGAGCACCCCGAGCACTGAGCACCCAGCACCCTGAGCACTGAGCACCCTGAGGACTGAGTACCCAGCACCCTGAGCACTGAGCACCCAGCACCCTGAGTACTGAGCACCCAGCACCCTGAGCACTGAGCACCCAGGACCCCGAGCACTGAGCACCCAGCACCCTGAGCACTGAGCACCCAGCACCCTGAGTACTGAGCACCCAGCACCCTGAGCACTGAGCACCAACCACCCTGAGCACTGAGCACCCAGCACCCTGAGTACTGAGCACCCAGCACCCTGAGTACTGAGTACCCAGCACCCTGAGCACTGAGCACCCAGCACCGCAAGCACTGAGCACCCAGCACCCCGAGCACTGAGCACGGAGCACCCCGAGGAGTGAGCACCCAGCACCCTGAGCACTGAGCACCCAGCACCTTGAGTACTGAGCACCGAGCACCCCGAGCACTGAGCACCCAGCACGCTGAATACTGAGCACCCAGCACCCTGAGCACTGAGCACCCAGCACCCCGAGCACTGAGCACCCAGCACCCCGAGCACTGAGCACCCAGCACCCTGAGTACTGAGCACCCAACACCCAGAGTACTGAGCACCCACCACCCTGAGCACTGATCACCCAGCACCCTGAGTACTGAGCACCGAGCACCCTGAATACTGAGCACCCAGGACCCTTAGTACTGAGCACCCAGCACCCTGAGCACTGAGCACCCGGCACCCTGAGTACTGAGCACCCAGCACCACCCTCAGCACTGAGCACCCAGCACCCCGAGCACTGAGCACCCAGCACCCTGAGTACTGAGCACCCAGCACCCTGAGTACTGAGAACTGAGCACCCTGAGTACTGAGCACCCAGCACCCTGAGCACTGAGAACGGAGCACCCCGAGGATTGGGCACCCAGCACCCTGAGCACTGAGCACCCAGCACCTTGAGTACTGAGCACCGAGCACCCCGAGAACTGAGCACCCAGCACGCTGAATAGTGAGCACCCAGCACCCTGAGCACTGAGCACCCAGCACCCCGAGCACTGAGCACCCAGCACCCCGAGCACTGAGCACCCAGCACCCTGAGTACTGAGCACCCAACACCCAGAGTCCTGAGCACCCAGCACCCTGAGCACTGAGCACCCAGCACCCTGTGTACTGAGCACCCAGCACCCTGAGTACTGAGCACCCAGCACCCTGAGCACTGAGCACTGAGCACACAACACCCTGAGCACTGAGCACTGAGCACCCAGCACCCCGAGCACTGAGCACCCAGCACCCCGCGCACTGAGCCCCCAGCACCCTGAGCACTGAGCACCCAGCACCCTGAGTACTGAGCACCCAGCACCATGAGTACTGAGCACCCAGCACCCTGAGTACTGAGCACTCAGCTCCCTGAGTACTGAGAACCGAGCACCCCGAGCACTGAGCACCCAGCACCCTGAGCACTGAGCACCCTGAGGACTGAGTACCCAGCACCCTGAGCACTGAGCACCCAGCACCCTGAGTACTGAGCACCGATCACCCTGAGCACTGAGCACCCAGGACCCCGAGCATTGAGCACCCAGCACCCTGAGTACAGAGCACCCAGCACCCCGAGTACTGAGCACCCAGCACCCCGCGCACTGAGCAGCCAGCACCCTGAGTACTGAGCACCCTGAGTACTGAGCACCGATCACCCTGAGCACTGAGCACCCAGCACGCTGAGTACTGAGCACCCAGCACCCTGAGCACTGAGCACCAAGCACCCTGAGCACTGAGCACCCAGCACCCTGAGTACTGAGCACCCAGCCCCCTGAGTACTGAGTACCCAGCACCCTGAGCACTGAGCACCCAGCACCCTGAGTACTGAGCACCGAGCACCCTGAATACTGAGCACCCAGGACGCTTAGTACTGAGCACCCAGCACCCTGAGCACTGAGCACCCAGCACCCTGAGTACTGAGCACCCAGCACCACCCTCAGCACTGAGCACCCAGCACCCCGAGCAAGGAGCACCCAGCACCCCGAGCACTGAGCACCCAGCACCCTGAGTACTGAGCACCCAGCACCCTGAGTACTGAGCACTGAGCACCCCGAGTACTGAGCACCCATCACCCCGAGCACTGAGCACCCAGCAACCTGAGTACTGAGAAGAGATCACCCTGAGTACTGAGCCCCCAGCACCCTGAGTACTGAGCACCCAGCACCCCGAGCACTGAGCACCCAGCACCACGAGAATGAGCACCTAGCACCCTGAATACTGAGATCCGAGCACCCTGAGTACTGAGCACCCAGCACCCTGAGTACTGAGCCCCCAGCACCCTGAGAACTGAGCACCCAGCACCCCGAGCACTGAGCACCCAGCACCCGGAGAATGAGCACCCAGCACCCTGAGTACTGAGCACCCAGCACCCTGAGTACTGAGCACTAAGCACCCAGAGCACTGAGCACCCAGCAACCCGAGCTCGGAGCACCCAGGACCCCGAGCACTGAGTACTGAGCACCCAGCACCCTCAGTACTGAGCACCGAGCTCCCCGAGCACTGAGCACCCTGAGTACTGAGCACCCAGCACCCCGATCACTGAGCACCCAGCACCCTGAGCACTGATCACCCAGCACCCTGAGCACTGAGCACCCAGCACCCTGAGTACTGAGCACCCAACAACCAGAGTACTGAGCACCCAGCAACCTGAGCACTGAGCACCCAGCACCCTGAGTACTGAGCACCCAGCACCCTGAGTACTGAGCACCCAGCACCCTGAGCACTGAGCACTGAGCACCCAACACCCTGAGCACTGAGCACTGAGCACCCAGCACCCCGAGCACTGAGCACCCAGCACCCCGAGCACTGAGCAGCCAGCACCCTGAGCACTGAGCACCCAGCACCCTGAGCACTGAGCACCCAGCCCCCTGAGTACTGAGCACCCAGCACCATGAGTACTGAGCACCCAGCACCCTGAGTACTGAGCACTCAGCACCCTGAATACTGAACACCGAGCACCCCGAGCACTGAGCACCCAGCACCCTGAGCACTGAGCACCCTGAGGACTGCGCACCCAGCACCCTGAGCACTGAGCACCCAGCACCCTGAGTACTGAGCACCGATCACCCTGAGCACTGAGCACCCAGGACCCTGAGCACTGAGCACCCAGCACCCTGAGCACTGAGCACCCAGCACCCCGAGTACTGAGCACCCAGCACCCCGAGTACTGAGCACCGAGCACCCCGAGCACTGAACACCCAGCACCCTGAGTACTGAGCACCCAGCACCCTGAGTACTGATCACTGAGCACCCCTAGTACTGAGCACCCAGCACCCCGAGCACTGAGCACCCTTCAATCTGATTACTGAGAACAGATCACCCTGAGTACTGAGCACCCAGCACCCTGAGTACTGAGCCCCCAGCACCCTGAGTACTGAGCACCCAGCACCCCGAGCACTGAGCACCCAGCACCCCGATAATGAGCACCCAGCACCCTGAGTACTGAGAACCGAGCACCCTGAGTACTGAGCACCCAGCACCCTGAGTACTGAGCCCCGAGCACCCTGAGTACTGAGCACCCAGCACCCCGAGCACTGAGCAAACAGCACCCCGAGAATGAGCACCCAGCACCCTGAGTACTGAGCACCCAGCACCCTGAGTACTGAGCACTAAGCACCCCGAGCACTGAGCGCCCAGCACCCCGAGCATGGAGCACCCAGGACCCCGAGCACTGAGTACTGAGCACCCAGCACCCTGAGTACTGAGCACCGAGCTCCCCGAGCACTGAGCACCCTGAGTACTGAGCACCCAGCACCCCGATCACTGAGCACCGAGCTCCCCGAGCACTGAGCACCCTGAGTACTGAGCACCCAGGACCCTGAGCACTGAGCACCGAGCACCCCGAGCACTGAGCACCCAGCACCCTGAGCACTCAGCACCTAGCACCCCGAGCACTGAGCACCCAGCACCCTGAGCACTGAGCACCCAGCACCCTGAGCATGGAGTACCCCGAGGACTGAGCACCCAGCACCCTTAGAACTGAGCACCCAGCACCTTGAGTACTGAGCACCGAGCACCTCGAGCACTAAGCACCCAGCACCCTGAGTACTGAGCACACAGCACCCTGAGTACTGAGCACCCAGCACCCCGAGCACGTAGCACCCAGCACCCTGAGTACTGAGCACCCAACACCCAGAGTACTGAGCACCCAGCACCCCGGTACTGAGCACCCAGCACCCCGAGCACTGAGCACCCAGCGCCCCGAGCACTGAGCACCCAGCACCCCGAGCACTGAGCACTGAGCACCCTGAGCACTGAGTACTGAGCACTGAGCACCCTGAGTACTGAGCACCCAGCACCCCGAGTACTGAGCACCCAGCACCCCGAGCACTGAGCACCCAGCGCCCCGAGCACTGAGCACCCAGCACCCCGAGCACTGAGCACTGAGCACCCTGAGCACTGAGCAAACAGCACCCCGAGTACTGAGCACTGAGCACCCTGAGTACTGAGCACCAAGCACTCCGAGTACTGAGCACTGAGCACCCTGAGTACTGAGCACCCAGCACCCTGAGCACTGAGCTCCCAGCACCCTGAGTAATGAGCACTGAGATCCCTGAGTACTGAGCACCGAGCACCCTGAGTACTGAGCACCCAGCACCCTGATCACTGAGCACGGAGCACCCCGAGGACTGAGCACCGAGCACCCCGAGCACTGAGCACCCAGCACCCTGAGCACTGAGCACCCTGAGGACTGAGTACCCAGCACCCTGAGCACTGAGCACCCAGCACCCTGAGTACTGAGCACCGATCACCCTGAGCACTGAGCACCCAGGACCCCGAGCACTGAGCACCCAGCACCCTGAGTACAGAGCACCCAGCTCCCCGAGTACTGAGCACCCAGCACAGCGAGCACTGAGCAGCCAGCACCCTGAGTACTGAGCACCCTGAGTACGGAGCACCGATCACCCTGAGCACTGAGCACCCAGCACCCTGAGTACTGAGCACCCAGCACCCTGAGCACTGAGCACCAAGCACCCTGAGCACTGAGCAAACAGCACCCTGAGTACTGAGTACCCAGCACCCTGAGTACTGAGTACCCAGCACCCTGAGCACTGAGCACCCAGCACCCTGAGTACTGAGCACCGAGCACCCTGAGTACTGAGCACCCAGCATCCTTAGTACTGAGCACCCAGCACCCTGAGCACTGAGCACCCAGCACCCTGAGTACTGAGCACCCAGCACCACCCTCAGCACTGAGCACCCAGCACCCCGAGCACTGAGCACCCAGCACCCTGAGCACTGAGCACCCAGCACCCCGAGTACTGAGAACCCAGCACCCCGAGTACTGAGCACCGAGCACCCCGAGCACTAAGCACCCAGCACCCTGAGTACTGAGCACCCAGCACCCTGAGTACTGAGCACTGAGTACCCCGAGTACTGAGCACCCATCACCCCAAGCACTGAGCACCCAGCAACCTGAGTACTGAGAACAGATCACCCTGAGTACTGAGCACCCAGCACCCTGAGTACTGAGCCCCCAGCACCCTGAGTACTGAGCACCCAGCACCCCGAGCACTGAGCACTGAGCACCCAACAAACTGAGCACTGAGCACTGAGCACCCAGCACCCCGAGCACTGAGCACTCAGCACCCCGAGCACTGAGCACCCAGCACCCTGAGCACTGAACACCCAGCACCCTGAGCACTGAGCACCCAGCACCCTGAGTACTGAGCACCCAGCACCATGAGAACTGAGCACCCAGCACCCTGAGTACTGAGCACTCAGCACCCTGAGTACTGAGCACCGAGCACCCCGAGCACTGAGCACCCAGCACCCTGAGCACTGAGCACCCTGAGGACTGAGTACCCAGCACCCTGAGCACTGAGCACCCAGCACCCTGAGTACTGAGCACCGATCACCCTGAGCACTGAGCACCCAGGACCCCGAGCACTGAGCACCCAGCACCCTGAGTACAGAGCACCCAGCTCCCCGAGTACTGAGCACCCAGCACAGCGAGCACTGAGCAGCCAGCACCCTGAGTACTGAGCACCCTGAGTACGGAGCACCGATCACCCTGAGCACTGAGCACCCAGCACCCTGAGTACTGAGCACCCAGCACCCTGAGCACTGAGCACCAAGCACCCTGAGCACTGAGCAAACAGCACCCTGAGTACTGAGTACCCAGCACCCTGAGTACTGAGCACCGAGCACCCTGAGTACTGAGCACCCAGCACCCTTAGTACTGAGCACCCAGCACCCTAAGCACTGAGCACCGAGCACCCGGAGTACTGAGCACCCAGCACCCCGAGTACTGAGCACCGAGCACCCCGAGCACTGAGCACCCAGCACCCTGAGTACTGAGCACCCAGCACCCTGAGTACTGAGCACTGAGCACCCCGAGTACTGAGCACCCATCACCCCGAGCACTGAGCACCCAGCACCCGGAGTACTGAGCACCCAGCACCCCGAGTACTGAGCACCGAGCACCCCGAGCACTGAGCACCCAGCCCCCTGAGTACTGAGCACCCAGCACCCTGAGTACTGAGCACTGAGCACCCCGAGTACTGAGCACCCATCACCCCGAGCACTGAGCACCCAGCAACCTGAGTACTGAGAACAGATCACCCTGAGTACTGAGCACCCAGCACCCTGAGTACTGAGCACCCAGCACCACCCTCAGCACTGAGCACCCAGCACCCCGAGCACTGAGCACCCAGCACCCTGAGCACTGAGCAAACAGCACCCCGAGAATGAGCACCCAGCACCCTGAGTACTGAGCACCCAGCACCCTGAGTACTGAGCACTAAGCACCCCGAGCACTGAGCGCCCAGCACCCCGAGCACGGAGCACCCAGGACCCCGAGCACTGAGTACTGAGCACCCAGCACCCTGAGTACTGAGCACCGAGCTCCCCGAGCACTGAGCACCCTGAGTACTGAGCACCCAGCACCCCGATCACTGAGCACCGAGCTCCCCGAGCACTGAGCACCCTGAGTACTGAGCACCCAGGACCCTGAGCACTGAGCACCGAGCACCCCGAGCACTGAGCACCCAGCACCCTGAGCACTCAGCACCTAGCACCCCGAGCACTGAGCACCCAGCACCCTGAGCACTGAGCACCCAGCACCCTGAGCATGGAGTACCCCGAGGACTGAGCACCCAGCACCCTTAGAACTGAGCACCCAGCACCTTGAGTACTGAGCACCGAGCACCTCGAGCACTAAGCACCCAGCACCCTGAGTACTGAGCACACAGCACCCTGAGTACTGAGCACCCAGCACCCCGAGCACGTAGCACCCAGCACCCTGAGTACTGAGCACCCAACACCCAGAGTACTGAGCACCCAGCACCCGGGTACTGAGCACCCAGCACCCCGAGCACTGAGCACCCAGCGCCCCGAGCACTGAGCACCCAGCACCCCGAGCACTGAGCACTGAGCACCCTGAGCACTGAGTACTGAGCACTGAGCACCCTGATTACTGAGCACCCAGCACCCCGAGTACTGAGCACCCAGCACCCCGAGCACTGAGCACCCAGCGCCCCGAGCACTGAGCACCCAGCACCCCGAGCACTGAGCACCCTGAGCACAGAGCAAACAGCACCCCGAGTACTGAGCACTGAGCACCCTGAGTACTGAGCACCAAGCACTCCGAGTACTGAGCACTGAGCACCCTGAGTACTGAGCACCCAGCACCCTGAGCACTGAGCTCCCAGCACCCTGAGTAATGAGCACTGAGATCCCTGAGTACTGAGCACCGAGCACCCTGAGTACTGAGCACCCAGCACCCTGATCACTGAGCACGGAGCACCCCGAGGACTGAGCACCGAGCACCCCGAGCACTGAGCACCCAGCACCCTGAGCACTGAGCACCCTGAGGACTGAGTACCCAGCACCCTGAGCACTGAGCACCCAGCACCCTGAGTACTGAGCACCGATCACCCTGAGCACTGAGCACCCAGGACCCCGAGCACTGAGCACCCAGCACCCTGAGTACAGAGAACCCAGCTCCCCGAGTACTGAGCACCCAGCACAGCGAGCACTGAGCAGCCAGCACCCTGAGTACTGAGCACCCTGAGTACGGAGCACCGATCACCCTGAGCACTGAGCACCCAGCACCCTGAGTACTGAGCACCCAGCACCCTGAGCACTGAGCACCAAGCACCCTGAGCACTGAGCAAACAGCACCCTGAGTACTGAGTACCCAGCACCCTGAGTACTGAGTACCCAGCACCCTGAGCACTGAGCACCCAGCACCCTGAGTACTGAGCACCGAGCACCCTGAGTACTGAGCACCCAGCACCCTTAGTACTGAGCACCCAGCACCCTGAGCACTGAGCACCCAGCACCCTGAGTACTGAGCACCCAGCACCACCCTCAGCACTGAGCACCCAGCACCCCGAGCACTGAGCTCCCAGCACCCTGAGCACTGAGCACCCAGCACCCCGAGTACTGAGCACCCAGCACCCCGAGTACTGAGCACCGAGCACCCCGAGCACTAAGCACCCAGCACCCTGAGTACTGAGCACCCAGCACCCTGAGTACTGAGCACTGAGTACCCCGAGTACTGAGCATACATCACCCCAAGCACTGAGCACCCAGCAACCTGAGTACTGAGAACAGATCACCCTGAGTACTGAGCACCCAGCACCCTGAGTACTGAGCCCCCAGCACCCTGAGTACTGAGCACCCAGCACCCCGAGCACTGAGCACTGAGCACCCAACAAACTGAGCACTGAGCACTGAGCACCCAGCACCCCGAGCACTGAGCACTCAGCACCCCGAGCACTGAGCACCCAGCACCCTGAGCACTGAACACCCAGCACCCTGAGCACTGAGCACCCAGCACCCTGAGTACTGAGCACCCAGCACCATGAGAACTGAGCACCCAGCACCCTGAGTACTGAGCACTCAGCACCCTGAGTACTGAGCACCGAGCACCCCGAGCACTGAGCACCCAGCACCCTGAGCACTGAGCACCCTGAGGACTGAGTACCCAGCACCCTGAGCACTGAGCACCCAGCACCCTGAGTACTGAGCACCGATCACCCTGAGCACTGAGCACCCAGGACCCCGAGCACTGAGCACCCAGCACCCTGAGTACAGAGCACCCAGCTCCCCGAGTACTGAGCACCCAGCACAGCGAGCACTGAGCAGCCAGCACCCTGAGTACTGAGCACCCTGAGTACGGAGCACCGATCACCCTGAGCACTGAGCACCCAGCACCCTGAGTACTGAGCACCCAGCAACCTGAGCACTGAGCACCAAGCACCCTGAGCACTGAGCAAACAGCACCCTGAGTACTGAGTACCCAGCACCCTGAGTACTGAGCACCGAGCACCCTGAGTACTGAGCTACCAGCACCCTTAGTACTGAGCACCCAGCACCCTAAGCACTGAGCACCCAGCACCCTGAGTACTGAGCACCCAGCACCACCCTCAGCACTGAGCACCCAGCACCCCGAGCACTGAGCACCCAGCACCCTGAGCACTGAGCACCCAGCACCCGGAGTACTGAGCACCCAGCACCCTGAGTACTGAGCCCCCAGCACCTTGAGTACTGAGCACCAAGCACCCCGAGCACTGAGCACCCAGCACCCCGAGAATGAGAACCCAGCACCCTGAGTACTGAGCACCCAGCACCCTGAGTACTGAGCACTAAGCACCCAGAGCACTGAGCACCCAGCACCCCGAGCACGGAGCACCCAGGACCAGGAGCACTGAGTACTGAGCACCCAGCACCCTGAGTACTGAGCACAGAGCTCCCCGAGCACTGAGCACCCTGAGTACTGAGCACCCAGCACCCCGATCACTGAGCACCCAGCACCCTGAGTACTGAGCACCCAGCACCCTGAGTACAGAGCACCCAGCACCCTGAGAACTGAGCACCCAGCACCCTGAGCAATGAGCACCCAGCACCCCGAGCACGGAGCACCCAGCACCCAGTGTACTGAGCACCCAACACCCAGAGTACTGAGCACCCAGCACCCTGAGTACTGAGCACCCAGCACCCTGAGTACTGAGCACCCAGCACCCTGAGTACTGAGCCCCCAGCACCCTGAGTACTGAGCTCCCATCACCCCGAGCACTGAGCACCCAGCACCCCGAGAATGAGCAGCCAGCACCCTGAGTACTGAGCACCCAGCACCCTGAGTACTGAGCACTAAGCACCCAGAGCACTGAGCACCCAGCACCCCGAGCACGGAGCACCCAGGACCCTGAGCACTGAGTACTGAGCACCCAGCACCCTGAGTACTGAGCACAGAGCTCCCCGAGCACTGAGCACCCTGAGTACTGAGCACCCAGCACCCCGATCACTGAGCACCCAGCACCCTGAGTACTGAGCACCCAGCACCCTGAGTACTGAGCACCCAACACCCTGAGCACTGAGCACCCAGCACCCTGAGCAATGAGCACCCAGCACCCCGAGCACGGAGCACCCAGCACCCTGTGTACTGAGCACCCAACACCCAGAATACTGAGCACCCAGCACCCTGAGCACTGAGCACCCAGCACCCTGAGTACTGAGCACCCAGCACCCTGAGTACTGAACAACCAGCACACTGAGCACTGAGCACTGAGCACCCAGCACCCTGAGTACTGAGCAATAAGCACCCAGAGCACTGAGCACCCAGCGCCCTGAGCACTGAGCACCTAGCACCCTGAGCACTGAGCACCCAGCACCCTGAGCACTGAGCACCCAGCCCCCTGAGTATTGAGCACCCAGCACCATGAGTACTGAGCACCCAGCACCCTGAGTACTGAGCACTCAGCACCCTGAGTACTGAGCACCGAGCACCCCGAGCACTGAGCACCCAGCACCCTGAGCACTGAGCACCCTGAGGACTGAGCACCCAGCACCCTGAGCACTGAGCACCCAGCACCCTGAGTACTGAGCACCGATCACCCTGAGCACTGAGCACCCAGGACCCCGAGCACTGAGCACCCAGCACCCTGAGTACAGAGCATCCAGCAACCCGAGTACTGAGCACCCAGCACCCCGAGCACTGAGCACCCAGCACCCTGAGTACTGAGCATCCTGAGTACTGAGCACCGATCACCCTGAGCACTGAGCACCCAGCACCCTGAGTACTGAGCACCCAGCACCCTGAGCACTGAGCACCCAGCACCCTGAGCACTGAGCATCCAGCACAGTGAGTACTGAGCACCCAGCACACTGAGTACTGAGCACCCAGCACCCTTAGTACTGAGCACCCAGCACCCTGAGCACTGAGCACCCAGCACCCTGAGCACTGAGTACCCAGCACCCTGAGCACTGAGCACTCAGCACCCTGAGTACTGAGCACCGAGCACCCTGAGTACTGAGCACCCAGCACCCTTAGTACTGAGCACCCAGCACCCTGAGCACTGAGCACCCAGCACCCTGAGTACTGAGCACCCAGCACCACCCTCAGCACTGAGCACCCAGCACCCCGAGCACTGAGCACCCAGCACCCAGAGCACTGAGCACCCAGCACCCCGAGTACTGCGCACCCAGCACCCCGAGTACTGAGCACCGAGCACCCCGAGCACTGAACACCCAGCACCCTGAGTACTGACCACCCAGCACCCTGAGTACTGAGCACTGAGCACCCCGAGTACTGAGCACCCAGCACCCCGAGCACTGAGCACCCAGCAACCTGAGTACTGAGAACAGATCACCCTGAGTACTGAGCACCCAGCACCCTGAGTACTGAGCCCCCAGCACAATGATTACTGAGCACCCAGCACCCCGAGAACTGAGCAATAAGGACCCCGAGAATGAGCACCCAACACCCTGAGTACTGAGAACCGAGCACCCTGAGTACTGAGCACCTAGCACCCTGAGTACTGAGCCCCCAGCACCCTGAGTACTGAGCACCCAGCACCCTGAGCACTGAGCACCCAGCACCCCGAGAATGAGCACCCAGCACCCTGAGTACTGAGCACCCAGCACCCTGAGTACTGAGCACTAAGCACCCAGAGCACTGAGCACCCAGCACCCCGAGCACGGAGCACCCAGGACCCCGAGCACTGAGTACTGAGCACTGAGCACCCTGAGTACTGAGCACCCAGCACCCCGATCACTGAGCACCCAGCACCCTGAGCACTGAGCACCCAGCACCCTGAGCACTGAGCACCCAGCACCCTGAGTACTGAGCACCCAGCACGCTGAGTACTGAGCACCCAGCACCCCGAGCACTGAGCACCCAGCACCCTGAGTACTGAGCACTGAGCACCCAGCACCCCGAGCACTGAGGACCCAGCACCCTGTGTACTGAGCACTGAGCACCCTGAGTACTAAGCACCCAGCACCCTGAGTACTGAGCACCCAGCACCCCGAGTACTGAGCACTGAGCACCCTGAGAACTGAGCACCCAGCACCCTGAGCACTGAGCACTGAGAACCCTGAGTACTGAGCACCGAGCACCCTGAGTACTGAGCACCCAGCACCCTGAGCACTGAGCACGGAGCACCCCGAGGACTGAGCACCCAGCACCCTGAGCACTGAGCACCCAGCACCTTGAGTACTGAGCACCCAGCACCCTGAGCACTGAGCACACAGCACCCCGAGCACTGAGCACCCAGCACCCCGAGCACTGAGCACCCAGCACCCTGAGTACTGAGCACCAAACACCCAGAGTACTGAGCACCCAGCACCCTGAGCACTGAGCACTGAGCACCCAACACCCCGAGCACTGAGCACCCAGCACCCCGAGCACTGAGCACCCAGAACCCTGAGCACTGAGCACCCAGCACCCTGAGCACTGAGCAGCCAGCCCCCTGAGTACTGAGCACCCAGCACCATGAGTACTGAGCACCCAGCATCCTGAGTACTGAGCACTCAGCACCCTGAGTACTGAGCACCGAGCACCCCGAGCACTGAGCACCCAGCACTCTGAGCACTGAGCACCCTGAGGACTGCGCACCCAGCCCCCTGAGCACTGAGCATCCAGCACCCTGATACTGAGCACCCAGGACCCCGAGCACTGAGCACCCAGCACCCTGAGTACAGAGCACCCAGCACACCGAGTACTGAGCACCCAGCACCCCGAGCACTGAGCACCCAGCACCCTGATTACTGAGCACCCTGAGTACTGAGCACCGATCACCCTGAGCACTGAGCACCCAGCACCCTGAGTACTGAGCACCCAGCACCCTGAGCACTGAGCACCCAGCACCCTGAGCACTGAGCACCCAGCACAGTGAGTACTGAGCACCCAGCACCCTGAGTACTGAGTACCCAGCACCCTGAGCACTGAGCACCCAGCACCCTGAGTACTGAGCACCCAGCACCCTGAGTACTGAGCATCCAGCACCCTTAGTACTGAGCACCCAGCACCCTGAGCACTGAGCACCCAGCACCCTGAGTACTGAGCACCCAGCACCACCCTCAGCACTGAGCACCCAGCACCCCGAGCACTGAGCACCCAGCACCCTGAGCACTGAGCACCCAGCACCCCGAGTACTGAGCACCCAGCACCCCGAGTACTGAGCACCGAGCACCCCGAGCACTGAACACCCAGCACCCTGAGTACTGAGCACCCAGCACCCTGAGAACTGAGCACTGAGCACCCTGAGTACTGAGCACCCAGCACCCCGAGCACTGAGCACCCTGCAACCTGAGTACTGAGAACAGATCACCCTGAGTACTGAGCACCCAGCACCCGGAGTACTGAGCCACCAGCACCCTGAGTACTGAGCACCCAGCACCCCGAGCACTGAGCACTCATCACCGCGAGAATGAGCACCCAGCACCCTCAGTACTGAGAACCGAGCACCCTGAGTACTGAGCACCCAGCACCCTGAGTACTGAGCCCCCAGCACCCTGAGTACTGAGCACCCAGCACCCCGAGCACTGAGCACCCAGCACCCCGAGAATGAGCACCCAGCACCCTGAGTACTGAGCACCCAGCACCCTGAGTACTGAGCACTAAACACCCAGAGCACTGAGCGCCCAGCACCCCGAGCACGGAGCACCCAGGACCCCGAGCACTGAGTACTGAGCACCCAGCACCCTGAGTACTGAGCACCGAGCTCCCCGAGCACTGAGCACCCTGAGTACTGAGCACCCAGCACCCCGATCACTGAGCACCCAGCGCCCCGAGCACTGAGCACCCAGCACCCCGAGCACTGAGCACTGAGCACCCTGAGCACTGAGCAAACAGCACCCCGAGTACTGA
This sequence comes from Microtus oregoni, assembly GCF_018167655.1. Classification (NCBI taxonomy): domain Eukaryota; kingdom Metazoa; phylum Chordata; class Mammalia; order Rodentia; family Cricetidae; genus Microtus; species Microtus oregoni. Next base: position 1,612,754 of record NW_024543262.1, read on the forward strand.
GCACTGAGCACCCTGAGTACTGAGCACCAAGCACTCCGAGTACTGAGCACTGAGCACCCTGAGTACTGAGCACCCAGCACCCTGAGCACTGAGCACCCAGCACCCTGAGTAATGAGCACTGAGAACCCTGAGTACTGAGCACCGAGCACCCTGAGTACTGAGCACCCAGCACCCTGATCACTGAGCACGGAGCACCCTGAGGACTGAGCACCCGGCAACCTGAGCACTGAGCACCCAGCACCTTGAGTACTGAGCACCGAGCACCCCGAGAACTGAGCACCCTGAGTACTGAGCACAGAGCTCCCCGAGCACTGAGCACCCTGAGTACTGAGCACCCAGGACCCCGATCACTGAGCACCCAGCACCCTGTGTACTGAGCACCCAGCACCCTGAGTACTGAGCACCCAGCACCCTGAGCACTGAGCACCCAGCACCCTGAGCAATGAGCACCCAGCACCCCGAGCACGGAGCACCCAGCACCCTGTGTACTGAGCACCCAACACCCAGAGTACTGAGCACCCAGCACCCTGAGTACTGAGCACCCAGCACCCTGAGTACTGAGCACCCAGCACCCTGAGTACTGAGCCCCCAGCACCCTGAGTACTGAGCACCCAGCACCCCGAGCACTGAGCACCCAGCACCCCGAGAATGAGCACCCAGCACCCTGAGTACTGAGCACCCAGCACCCTGAGTACTGAGCACTAAGCACCCAGACCACTGAGCACCCAGCACCCCGAGCACGGAGCACCCAGGACCCTGAGCACTGAGTACTGAGCACCCAGCACCCTGAGTACTGAGCACAGAGCACCCAGCACCCTAAGTACTGAGCACCCAGCACCCTGAGCACTGAGCACCCAGCACCCTGAGTACTGAGCACCCAGCACCCTGAGTACTGAACAACCAGCACCCTGAGCACTGAGCACTGAGCACCCAGCACCCTAAGTACTGAGCACTAAGCACCCAGAGCACTGAGCACCCAGCGCCCCGAGCACTGAGCACCTAGCACCCTGAGCACTGAGCACCCAGCACCCTGAGCACTGAGCACCCAGCCCCCTGAGTACTGAGCACCCAGCACCATGAGTACTGAGCACCCAGCACCCTGAGTACTGAGCACTCAGCTCCCTGAGTACTGAGCACTGAGCACCCCGAGCACTGAGCACCCAGCACCCTGAGCACTGAGCACCCTGAGGACTGAGCACCCAGCACCCTGAGCACTGAGCACCGAGCCCCCTGAGTACTGAGCACCGATCACCCTGAGCACTGAGCACCCAGGACCCCGAGCACTGAGCACCCAGCACCCTGAGTACAGAGCATCCAGCACCCCGAGTACTGAGCACCCAGCACCCTGAGCACTGAGCACCCAGCACCCTGAGTACTGAGCATCCTGAGTACTGAGCACCGATCACCCTGAGCACTGAGCACCCAGCACCCTGAGTACTGAGCAGCCAGCACCCTGAGCACTGAGCACCCAGCACCCTGAGCACTGAGCACCCAGCACAGTGAGTACTGAGCACCCAGCACCCTGAGTACTGAGTACCCAGCACCCTGAGCACTGAGCACTCAGCACCCTGAGTACTGAGCACCGAGCACCCTGAGTACTGAGCACCCAGCACCCTTAGTACTGAGCACCCAGCACCCTGAGCACTGAGCACCCAGCACCCTGAGTACTGAGCACCCAGCACCACCCTCAGCACTGAGCACCCAGCACCCCGAGCACTGAGCACCCAGCACCCCGAGTACTGCGCACCCAGCACCCCGAGTACTGAGCACCGAGCACCCCGAGCACTGAACACCCAGCACCCTGAGTACTGAGAACAGATCACCCTGAGTACTGAGCACCCAGCACCCTGAGTACTGAGCCCCCAGCACCCTGAGTACTGAGCACCCAGCACACCGAGCACTGAGCACCCAGCACCCCGAGAATGAGCACCCAGCACCCTGAGTACTGAGCACCCAGCACCCTGAGTACTGAGCACTAAACACCCAGAGCACTGAGCGCCCAGCACCCCGAGCACGGAGCACCCAGGACCCCGAGCACTGAGTACTGAGCACCCAGCACCCTGAGTACTGAGCACCGAGCTCCCCGAGCACTGAGCACCCTGAGTACTGAGCACCCAGCACCCCGATCACTGAGCACCCAGCGCCCCGAGCACTGAGCACCCAGCACCCTGAGCACTGAGCAAACAGCACCCCGAGTACTGAGCACTGAGCACCCTGAGTACTGAGCACCAAGCACTCCGAGTACTGAGCACTGAGCACCCTGAGTACTGAGCACCCAGCACCCTGAGCACTGAGCACCCAGCACCCTGAGTAATGAGCACTGAGAACCCTGAGTACTGAGCACCGAGCACCCTGAGTACTGAGCACCCAGCACCCTGATCACTGAGCACGGAGCACCCTGAGGACTGAGCACCCGGCACCCTGAGCACTGAGCACCCAGCACCTTGAGTACTGAGCACCGAGCACCCCGAGCACTGAGCACCCAGCACCCTGAGTACTGAGCACCCTGCACCCTGAGCACAGAGCACCCAGCACCCTGAGCACTGAGCACGCAGCACCCCGAGCACTGAGCACCCAGCACGCTGAGTACTGAGCACAGAGCACCCTGAGCACTGAGCACCCAAAACTCTGAGCACTGAGCACCCAGCACGCTGAGTACTGAGCACTGAGCACACAGCACCCTGAGTACTGAGCAACCAGCACCTCGTGCACTAAGCACCCAGCGCCCTGAGCACTGAGCACCCAGCACCCCGAGCACTGAGCACTGAGCACACTGAGCACTGAGCACCCAGCACCCTGAGTACTGAGCACTGAGCACCCTGAGTACTGAGCACCCAGCACCCTGAGCACTGAGCACCCAGCACCCTGAGTACTGAGCACCCAGCACCACCCTCAGCACTGAGCACCCAGCACCCCGAGCACTGAGCACCCAGCACCCAGAGCACTGAGCACCCAGCACCCCGAGTACTGCGCACCCAGCACCTCGAGTACTGAGCACCGAGCACCCCGAGCACTGAACACCCAGCACCCTGAGTACTGAGCACCCAGCACCCTGAGTACTGAGCACTGAGCACCCCGAGTACTGAGCACCCAGCACCCCGAGCACTGAGCACCCAGCAACCTGAGTACTGAGAACAGATCACCCTGAGTACTGAGCACCCAGCACCCTGAGTACTGAGCCCCCAGCACCCTGAGTACTGAGCACCCAGCACCCTGAGCACTGAGCACTCAGCACCCCGAGAATGAGCACCCAACACCCTGAGTACTGAGAACCGAGCACCCTGAGTACTGTGCACCCAGCACCCTGAGTACTGAGCCCCCAGCACACTGAGTACTGAGCACCCAGCACCCCGAGCACTGAGCACCCAGCACCCCGAAAATGAGCACCCAGCACCCTGAGTACTGAGCACCCAGCACCCTGAGTACTGAGCACTAAGCACCCAGAGCACTGAGCACCCAGCACCCCGAGCACGGAGCATCCAGGACCCCGAGCACTGAGTACTGAGCACTGAGCACCCTGAGTACTGAGCACCCAGCACCCCGATCACTGAGCACCCAGCACCCTGAGAACTGAGCACCCAGCACCCTGAGCACTGAGCACCCAGCACCCTGAGTACTGAGCACCCAGCACGCTGAGTACTGAGCACCCAGCACCCCGAGCACTGAGCACCCAGCACCCTGAGTACTGAGCACTGAGCACCCACAACCCCGAGCACTGAGGACCCAGCACCCTGTGTACTGAGCACGGAGCACCCTGAGTACTAAGCACCCAGCACCCTGAGTACTGAGCACCCAGCACCCCGAGTACTGAGCACTGAGCACCCTGAGCACTGAGCACCCAGCACCCTGAGCACTGAGCACTGAGAACCCTGAGTACTGAGCACCGAGCACCCTGAGTACTGAGCACCCAGCACCCTGAGCACTGAGCACGGAGCACCCCGAGGACTGAGCACCCAGCACCCTGAGCACTGAGCACCCAGCACCTTGAGTACTGAGCACCCAGCACCCTGAGCACTGAGCACACAGCACCCCGAGCACTGAGCACCCAGCACCCCGAGCACTGAGCACCCAGCACCCTGAGTACTGAGCACCCAACACCCAGAGTACTGAGCACCCAACACCCTGAGCACTCAGCACCCAGCACGCTGAGTACTGAGCACCCAGCACCCTGAGTACTGAGCACCCAGCACCCTGAGCACTGAGCACTGAGCACCCAACACCCTGAGCACTGAGCACTGAGCACCCATCACCCCGAGCACTGAGCACCCAGCACCCCGAGCACTGAGCACCCAGAACCCTGAGCACTGAGCAGCCAGCCCCCTGAGTACTGAGCACCCAGCACCATGAGTACTGAGCACCAAGCATCCTGAGTACTTAGCACTCAGCACCCTGAGTACTGAGCACCGAGCACCCCGAGCACTGAGCACCCAGCACTCTGAGCACTGAGCACCCTGAGGACTGCGCACCCAGCACCCTGAGCACTGAGCACCCAGCACCCTGAGTACAGAGCACCCAGCACCCCGAGTACTGAGCACCCAGCACCCCGAGCACTGAGCACCCAACACCCTGAGTACTGAGCACCCTGAGTACTGAGCACCGATCACCCTGAGCACTGAGCACCCAGCACCCTGAGTACTGAGCACCCAGCACCCTGAGCACTGAGCACCCAGCACCCTGAGCACTGAGCACCCAGCACAGTGAGTACTGAGCACCCAGCACCCTGAGTACTGAGTACCCAGCACCCTGAGCACTGAGCACCCAGCACCCTGAGTACTGAGCACCCAGCACCCTGAGTACTGAGCACCCAGCACCCTTAGTACTGAGCACCCAGCACCCTGAGCACTGAGCACCCAGCACCCTGAGTACTGAGCACCCAGCACCACCCTCAGCACTGAGCACCCAGCACCCCGAGCACTGAGCACGAAGCACCCTGAGCACTGAGCACCCAGCACCCCGAGTACTGAGCACCCAGCACCCCGAGTACTGAGCACCGAGCACCCCGAGCACTGAACACCCAGCACCCTGAGTACTGAGCGCGAAGCACCCTGAGCACTGAGCACTGAGCACCCCGAGTACTGAGCACCCAGCACCCCGAGCACTGAGCACCCTGCAACCTGAGTACTGAGAACAGATCACCCTGAGTACTGAGCACCCAGCACCCTGAGTACTGAGCCACCAGCACCCTGAGTACTGAGCACCCAGCACCCCGAGCACTGAGCACCCAGCACCCCGAGAATGAGCACCCAGCACCCTCAGTACTGAGAACCGAGCACCCTGAGTACTGAGCACCCAGCACCCTGAGTACTGAGCCCCCAGCACCCTGAGTACTGAGCACCCAGCACCCCGAGCACTGAGCACCCAGCACCCCGAGAATGAGCACGCAGCACCCTGAGTACTGAGCACCCAGCACCCTGAGTACTGAGCAGTAAACACCCAGAACACAGAGCGCCCAGCACCCCGAGCACGGAGCACCCAGGACCCCGAGCACTGAATACTGAGCACCGAGCTCCCCGAGCACTGAGCACCCTGAGTACTGAGCACCCAGCACCCCGATCACTGAGCACCCAGCGCCCCGAGCACTGAGCACCCAGCACCCCGAGCACTGAGCACTGAGCACCCTGAGTACTGAGCACCAACCACTCCGAGTACTGAGCACTGAGCACCCTGAGTACTGAGCACCCAGCACCCTGAGCACTGAGCACCCAGCACCCTGAGTAATGAGCACTGAGAACCCTGAGTACTGAGCACCGAGCACCCTGAGTACTGAGCACCCAGCACCCTGATCACTGAGCACGGAGCACCCCGAGGACTGAGCACCCGGCACCCTGAGCACTGAGCACCCAGCACCTTGATTACTGAGCACCGAGCACCCCGAGCACTGAGCACCCAGCACCCTGAGTACTGAGCACCCAGCACCCTGAGCACAGAGCACCCAGCACCCTGAGCACTGAGCACGCAGCACCCCGAGCACTGAGCACCCAGCACCCTGAGTACTGAGCACAGAGCACCCTGAGCACTGAGCACCCAACACTCTGAGCACTGAGCACACAGCACCCTGAGTACTGAGCAACCAGCACCTCGAGCACTGAGCACCCCGCGCCCCCAGCACTGAGCACCCAGCACCCCGAGCACTGAGCACTGAGCACACTGAGCACTGAGCACCCAGCACCCTGAGTACTGAGCACTGAGCACCCTGAGTACTGAGCACCCAGCACCCCGAGTACTGAGCACTGAGCACCCTGAGTACTGAGCACCCAGCACCCTGAGCACTGAGAACCCTGAGTACTGAGCACCGAGCACCCTGAGTACTGAGCACCCAGCACTCTGAGCACTGAGCATGGAGCACCCCGAGGACTGAGCGCACAGCACCCTGAGCACTGAGCACCCAGCACCTTGAGTACTGAGCACCGAGCACCCCGAGCACTGAGCACCCAGCACCCTGAATACTGAGCACCCGGCAACCTGAGTACTGAGCACCCAGCACCCCGAGCACTGAGCACCCAGCACCCCGAGCACTGAGCACCCAGCACCCTGAGTACTGAGCACCCAACACCCAGAGTCCTGAGCACCCAGCACCCTGAGCACTGAGCACCCAGCACCCTGAGTACTGAGCACCCAGGACCCTGAGTACTGAGCACCCAGCACCCTGAGCACTGAGCACCCAACAAACTGAGCACTGAGCACTGAGCACCCAGCACCCCGAGCACTGAGCACCCAGCACCCTGAGCACTGAGCACCCAGCACCCTGAGCACTGAGCACCCAGCCCCCTGAGTACTGAGCACCCAGCACCATGAGAACTGAGCACCCAGCAACCTGAGTACTGAGCACTCAGCACCCTGAGTACTGAGCACCGAGCACCCCGAGCACTGAGCACCCAGCACCCTGAGCACTGAGCACCCTGAGGACTGAGTACCCAGCACCCTGAGCACTGAGCACCCAGCACCCTGAGTACTGAGCACCGATCACCCTGAGCACTGAGCACCCAGGACCCCGAGCACTGAGCACCCAGCACCCTGAGTACAGAGCACCCAGCTCCCCGAGTACTGAGCACCCAGCACAGCGAGCACTGAGCAGCCAGCACCCTGAGTACTGAGCACCCTGAGTACGGAGCACCGATCACCCTGAGCACTGAGCACCCAGCACCCTGAGTACTGATCACCCAGCACCCTGAGCACTGAGCACCAAGCACACTGAGCACTGAGCAAACAGCACCCTGAGTACTGAGTACCCAGCACCCTGAGTACTGAGTACCCAGCACCCTGAGCACTGAGCACCCAGCACCCTGAGTACTGAGCACCGAGAACCCTGAGTACTGAGCACCCAGCACCCTTAGTACTGAGCACCCAGCACCCTGAGTACTGAGCACCCAGCACCACCCTCAGCACTTAGCACCCAGCACCCCGAGCACTGAGCACCCAGCACCCTGAGCACTGAGCACCCAGCACCCCGAGTACTGAGTACCCAGCACCCCGAGTACTGAGCACCGAGCACCCCGAGCACTGAGCACCCAGCACCCTGAGTACTGAGCACCCAGCACCCTGAGTACTGAGCACTGAGCACCCCGAGTACTGAGCACCCATCACCCCGAGCACTGAGCACCCAGCAACCTGAGTACTGAGAACAGATCACCCTGAGTACTGAGCACCCAGCACCCTGAGTACTGAGCCCCCAGCACCCTGAGTACTGAGCACCCAGCACCCCGAGCACTGAGCACCCAGCACCCCGAGAATGAGCACCCAGCACCCTGAATACTGAGAACCGCGCACCCTGAGTACTGAGCACCCAGCACCCTGAGTACTGAGCCCCCAGCACCCTGAGTACTGAGCACCAAACACCCCGAGCACTGAGCACCCAGCACCCCGAGAATGAGCACCCAGCACCCTGAGTACTGAGCACCCAGCACCCTGAGTACTGAGCACTAAGCACCCAGAGCACTGAGCACCCAGCACCCCGAGCACGGAGCACCCAGGACCCCGAGCACTGAGTACTGAGCACCCAGCACCCTGAGTACTGAGCACAGAGCTCCCCGAGCACTGAGCACCCTGAGTACTGAGCACCCAGCACCCCGATCACTGAGCACCCAGCACCCTGAGTACTGAGCACCCAGCACCCTGAGTACTGAGCACCCAGCACCCTGAGCACTGAGCACCCAGCACCCTGAGCAATGAGCACCCAGCACCCTGAGCACGGAGCACCCAGCACCCTGTGTACTGAGCACCCAACACCCAGAGTACTGAGCACCCAGCACACTGAGTACTGAGCACCCAGCACCCTGAGTACTGAGCACCCAGCACCCTAAGTACTGAGCCCCCAGCACCCTGAGTACTGAGCACCCAGCACCCCGAGCACTGAGCAGCCAGCACCCCGAGAATGAGCACCCAGCACCCTGAGTACTGAGCACCCAGCACCCTGAGTACTGAGCACTAAGAACCCAGAGCACTGAGCACCCAGCACCCCGAGCACGGAGCACCCAGGACCCTGAGCACTGAGTACTGAGCACCCAGCACCCTGAGAACTGAGCACCCAACACCCAGAGTACTGAGCACCCAGCACCCTGAGCACTGAGCACCCAGCACCCCGAGCACGGAGCACCCAGGACCCTGAGCACTGAGTACTGAGCACCCAGCACCCTGTGTACTGAGCACCCAACACCCAGAGTACTGAGCACCCAGCACCCTGAGCACTGAGCACCCAGCACCCTGAGAACTGAGCACCCAGCACCCTGAGTACTGAACAACCAGCACCCTGAGCACTGAGCACTGAGCACCCAGCACCCTGAGTACTGAGCACTAAGCACCCAGAGCACTGAGCACCCAGCGCCCCGAGCACTGAGCACCCAGCACCCCGAGCACTGAGCACTGAGCACCCTGAGCACTGAGCACCCAGCACCCCGAGTACTGAGCACTGAGCACCCTGAGTACTGAGCACCAAGCACTCCGAGTAGTGAGCACTGAGCACCCTGAGTACTGAGCACCCAGCACCCTGAGTACTGAGCACCCAACACCGAGAGTACTGAGCACCCAGCACCCTGAGTACTGAGCACCCAGCACCCTGAGTACTGAACACCCAGGACCCTGAGCACTGAGCACTGAGCACCCTGAGCACTGAGTACTGAGCACTGAGCACCCTGAGCACTGGGCACCCAGCACCCCGAGTACTGAGCACCCAGCACCCCGAGCACTGAGCACCCAGCGCCCCGAGCACTGAGCACCCAGCACCCAGAGCACTGAGCACCCAGCACCCCGAGCACTGAGCACCCAGCGCCCCGAGCACTGAGCACCCAGCACCCCGAGCACTGAGCACTGAGCACCCTGAGCACTGAGCACCAAGCACCCCACGTACTGAGCACTGAGCACACTGAGTACTGAGCACCAAGCACTCCGAGTACTGAGCACTGAGCATCCTGAGTACTGAGCACCCAGCACCCTGAGCACTGAGCACCCAGCACACTGAGAACTGAGCACCCAGCACCCCGAGTACTGAGCACGCAGAACTCTGAGCACTGAGCACCCAGCTCCCCGAGCACTGAGCACTGAGCACCCTGAGCAGTGAGCACCCAGCACCCCGAGTGCTGAGCACTGAGCACCCTGAGCACTGAGCACCCAGCACCCCGAGTGCTGAGCACTGAGCACCCTGAGAACTGAGCACCCAGCACCCTGAGCACTGAGCACTGAGAATCCTAAGTACTGAGCACCGAGCACCCTGAGTACTGAGCACCCAGCACCCTGAGCACTGAGCACGGAGCACCCCGAGGACTGAGCACCCAGCACCCTGAGCACTGAGCACCCAGCACCTTGAGTACTGAGCACCGAGCACCCCGAGCACTGAGCACCCAGCACCCTGAATAATAAGCACCCAGCTCCCTGAGCACTGAGCACCCAGCACCCCGAGCACTGAGCACCCAGCACCCCGAGCACTGAGCCCCCAGCACCCTGAGTACTGAGCATCCAACACCCAGAGTACTGAGCACCCAGCACCCTGAGCACTGAGCACCCAGCACCCTGAGTACTGAGCACCCAGCACCCTGAGTACTGAGCACCTAGCACCCTGAGCACTGAGCACCCAGCACCCTGAGCACTGAGCACTGAGCACCCAACACTCTGAGCACTGAGCACTGAGCACCCAGCACCCCGAGCACTGAGCACCCAGCACCCCGAGCACTGAGCACCTAGCACCCTGAGCACTGAGCACCCAGCACCCTGAGCACTGAGCACCCAGCCCCCTGAGTACTGAGCACCCAGCACCATGAGTACTGAGCACCCAGCACCCTGAGTACTGAGCACTCAGCACCCTGAGTACTGAGCACCGAGCACCCCGAGCACTGAGCACCCAGCACCCTAAGCACTGAGCACCCTGAGGACTGAGCACCCAGCACCCTGAGCACTGAGCACCCAGCACCCTGAGTACTGAGCACCGATCACCCTGAGCACTGAGCACCCAGGACCCCGAGCACTGAGCACCCAGCACCCTGAGTACAGAGCTTCCAGCACCCCGAGTACTGAGCACCCAGCACCCCGAGCACTGAGCACCCAGCACCCTGAGTACTGAGCATCCTGAGTACTGAGCACCGATCACCCTGAGCACTGAGCACCCAGCACCCTGAGTACTGAGCACCCAGCACCCTGAGCACTGAGCACTCAGCACCCTGAGTACTGAGCACCGAGCACCCTGAGTACTGAGCACCCAGCACCCTTAGTACTGAGCACCCAGCACCCTGAGCACTGAGCACCCAGCACCCTGAGTACTGAGCACCCAGCATGACCCTCAGCACTGAGCACCCAGCACCCCGAGCACTGAGCACACAGCACCCAGAGCACTGAGCACTCAGCACCCCGAGTACTGCGCACCCAGCACCCCGAGTACTGAGCACCGAGCACCCCGAGCACTGAACACCCAGCACCCTGAGTACTGAGCACCCAGCACCCTGAGTACTGAGCACTGAGCACCCCGAGTACTGAGCACCCAGCACCCCGTGCACTGAGCACCCAGCAACCTGAGTACTGAGAACCGAGCACCCTGAGTACTGAGCACCGAGCACCCTGAGTACTGAGCCCCCAGCACCCTGAGTACTGAGCACCCAGCACCCCGAGCGCTGAGCACTCAGCACCCCGAGAATGAGCACCCAGCATCCTGAGTACTGAGCCCCCAGCACCTTGAGTACTGAGCACCCAGCACCCTGAGCACTGAGCACCCAGCACCCCGAGAATGAGCAACCAGCACCCTGAGTACTGAGCACCAAGCACCCTGAGTACTGAGCACTAAGCACCCAGAGCACTGAGCACCCAGCACCCCGAGCACGGAGCACCCAGGACCCCGAGCACTGAGTACTGAGCACTGAGCACCCTGAGTACTGAGCACCCAGCACCCCGATCACTGAGCACCCAGCACCCCGAGCACTGAGCACCCAGCACCCTGAGTACTGAGCACTGAGCACCCAGCACCCCGAGCACTGAGGACCCAGCACCCTGTGTACTGAGCACTGAGCACCCTGAGTACTAAGCACCCAGCACCCTGAGTACTGAGCACCCAGCACCCCGAGTACTGAGCACTGAGCACCCTGAGAACTGAGCACCCAGCACCCTGAGCACTGAGCACTGAGAACCCTGAGTACTGAGCACCGAGCACCCTGAGTACTGAGCACCCAGCACCCTGAGCACTGAGCACGTAGCACCCCGAGGACTGAGCACCCAGCATCCTGAGCACTGAGCACCCAGCACCTTGAGTACTGAGCACCCAGCACCCTGAGCACTGAGCACACAGCACCCCGAGCACTGAGCACCCAGCACCCCGAGCACTGAGCACCCAGCACCCTGAGTACTGAGCACCCAACACCCAGAGTACTGAGCACCCAGCACCCTGAGCATTCAGCACCCAGCACCCTGAGTACTGAACACCCAGCACCCTGAGTACTAAGCACCCAGCACCCTGAGCACTGAGCACTGAGCACCCAACACCCTGAGCACTGAGCACTGAGCACCCATTACCCCGAGCACTGAGCACCCAGCACCCCGAGCACTGAGCACCCAGAACCCTGAGCACTGAGCACCCAGCACCCTGAGCACTGAGCAGCCAGCCCCCTGAGTACTGAGCACCCAGCACCATGAGTACTGAGCACCCAGCATCCTGAGTACTGAGCACTCAGCACCCTGAGTACTGAGCACCGAGCACCCCGAGCACTGAGCACCCAGCACTCTGAGCACTGAGCACCCTGAGGACTGCGCACCCAGCACCCTGAGCACTGAGCATCCAGCACCCTGAGACTGAGCACCCAGGACCCCGAGCACTGAGCACCCAGCACCCTGAGTACAGAGCACTCAGCACCCCGAGTACTGAGCACCCAGCACCCCGAGCACTGAGCACCCAGCACCCTGAGTACTGAGCACCCTGAGTACTGAGCACCGATCACCCTGAGCACTGAGCACCCAGCACCCTGAGTACTGAGCACCCAGCACCCTGAGAACTGAGCACCCAGCACCCTGAGCACTGAGCACCCAGCACAGTGAGTACTGAGCACCCAGCACCCTGAGTACTGAGTACCCAGCACCCTGAGCACTGAGCACCCAGCACCCTGAGTACTGAGCACCCAGCACCCTGAGTACTGAGCACCCAGCACCCTTAGTACTGAGCACCCAGCACCCTGAGCACTGAGCACCCAGCACCCTGAGTACTGAGCACCCAGCACGACCCTCAGCACTGAGCACCCAGCACCCCGAGCACTGAGCACCCAGCACCCTGAGCACTGAGCACACAGCATCCCGAGTACTGAGCACCCAGCACCCCGAGTACTGAGCACCGAGCACCCCGAGCACTGAACACCCAGCACCCTGAGTACTGAGCACCCAGCACCCTTAGTACTGAGCAAGCAGCACCCTGAGCACTGAGCACCCTGCAACCTGAGTACTGAGAACAGATCACCCTGAGTACTGAGCACCCAGCACCCTGAGTACTGAGCCACCAGCACCCTGAGTACTGAGCACCCATCACCCCGAGCACTGAGCACCCAGCACCCCGAGAATGAGCACCCAGCACCCTCAGTACTGAGAACCGAGCACCCTGATTACTGAGCACCCAGCACCCTGAGTACTGAGCCCCCAGCACCCTGAGTACTGAGCACCCAGCACCCCGCGCACTGAGCACCCAGCACCCCGAGAATGAGCACCCAGCACCCTGAGTACTGAGCACCCAGCACCCTGAGTACTGAGCACTAAACACCCAGAGCACTGAGCGCCCAGCACCCCGAGCACGGAGCACCCAGGACCCCGAGCACTGAGTACTGAGCACCCAGCACCCTGAGTACTGAGCACCGAGCTCCCCGAGCACTGAGCACCCTGAGTACTGAGCACCCAGCACCCCGATCACTGAGCACCCAGCACCCTGATCACTGAGCACCCAGCACCCTGAGCACTGAGCACCCAGCACCCTGAGTACTGAGCACGGAGCACGCTGATTACTGAGCACCCAGCACCCCGAGCACTGAGCACCCAGCACCCTGAGTACTGAGCACTGAGCACCCAGCACCCCGAGCACTGAGCACCCAGCACCCTGTGTACTGAGCACTGAGCACCCTGAGTACTAAGCACCCTGCACCCTGAGTACTGAGCACCCAGGACCCTGAGCACTGAGCACCGAGCACCCTGAGTACTGAGCACCCAGCACCCTGAGCACTGAGCACCGAGCACCCCGAGCACTGAGCACCCAGCACCCTGAGCACTCAGCACCCAGCACCCCGAGCACTGAGCAACCAGCACCCTGAGCACTGAGCACCCAGCACCCTGAGCATGGAGCACCCCGAGGACTGAGCACCCAGCACCCTGAGAACTGAGCACCCAGCACCTTGAGTACTGAGCACCGAGCACCTCGAGCACTAAACACCCAGCACCCTGAGTACTGAGCACCCAGCACCCTGAGCACTGAGCACCCAGCACCCTGAGCACTGAGCACCCAGCACCCCGAGCACGGAGCACCCAGCACCCTTAGTACTGAGCACCCAACACCCAGATTACTGAGCACCCAGCACCCTGAGCACTGAGCACCCAGCACACTGAGTACTGAGCACCCAGCACCCTGAGTACTGGACACCCAGCACCCTGAGCACTGAGCACTGAGCACCCTGAGCACTGAGTACTGAGCACTGAGCACCCTGAGTACTGAGCACCCAGCACCCCGTGTACTGAGCACCCAGCACCCCGAGCACTGAGCACCCAGCGCCCCGAGCACTGAGCACCCAGCACCCCGAGCACTGAGCACTGAGCACACTGAGCACTGAGCACCCAGCACCCCGAGTACTGAGCACTGAGCACCCTGAGTACTGAGCACCAAGCACTCCGAGTACTGAGCACTGAGCACCCTGAGTACTGAGCACCCAGCACCCTGAGCACTGAGCACCCAGCACTCTGAGTACTGAGCACAGAGCACCCTGAGCACTGAGCACCCAGCACCCTGAGTACTGAGCAACCAGCACCCTGAGCACTGAGCACTGAGCACCCAGCACCCTGAGCACTGAGCACTGAGCACCCAGCAATACAGCCCTGAGCACCCAGCACCCCGAGCACTGAGCACCCAGCACCCTGAGCACTGAACACCCAGCACCCTGAGCATTGAGCACCCAGGACCCTGAGTACTGAGCACCCAGCACCCTGAGTAATGAGCACCCAGCACCCTGAGTACTGAGCACTCAGCACCCTGAGTACTGAGCACCGAGCACCCCGAGCACTGAGCACCCAGCACCCTGAGCACTGCGCACCCGGAGGACTGAGCACCCAGCACCCTGAGCACTGAGCACCGATCACCCTGAGCACTGAGCACCCAGCACCCCGAGCACTGAGCACCCAGCACCCTGAGTACTGAGCACCCAGCACCCCGAGTACTGAGCACACAGCACCCTCAGTACTGAGCACCCAGCACCCCGAGCACTGAGCACCCAGCACCCTGAGTACTGAGCACCCTGAGTACTGAGCACTGAGCACCGAGCACCCTGAGTACTGAGCACCCTGAGGACTGAGCACCCAGCACCCTGAGCACTGAGCACCCAGCACCCTTATTACTGAGCACTGATCACCCTGAGCACTGAGCACCCAGCACCCCGAGCACTGAGCACCCAGAACCCTGAGTACTGAGCACCCAGCACCCCGAGCACTGAGCACCCAGAACCCTGAGTACTGAACACCCAGCACCCTGAGCACTGAGCACCCAGCACCCTGAGCACTGAGCACTGAGCACCCAGCACCCCGAGCACTGAGCACCCAGCACGCTGAGCACCCAGAACCCTGAGCACTGAGCACCCTGAGCACTGAGCACCCTGAGCACTGAGCACTGATCACCCAGCACCCTGAGTACTGAGCACCCAACACTCTGAGCACTGAGCACCCAGCACGCTGAGTACTGAGCACTGAGCACACAGCACCCTGAGTACTGAGCAACCAGCACCACGAGCACTGAGCACCCAGCGCCCTTAGTACTGAGCACTGATCACCCTGAGCACTGAGCACCCAGAACCCCGAGCACTGAGCACCCAGAACCCTGAGTACTGAGCACCCAGCACCCTGAGCACTGAGCACCGAGAACACTGAGTACTGAGCACTGAGCACCCAGCACCCCGAGCACTGAGCACCCAGAACCCTGAGTACTGAGCACCCAGCACCCTGAGCACTGAGCACCCAGCACCCTGAGCACTGAGCACTGAGCACCCAGCACCCCGAGCACTGAGCACCCAGCACCCTGAGCACCCAGAACCCTGAGCACTGAGCACCCTGAGCACTGAGCACCCTGAGTACTGAGCACTGAGCACACAGCACCCTGAGTACTGAGCAACCAGCACCTCGAGCACTGAGCACCCAGCGCCCCGAGCACTGAGCACCCAGCACCCCGAGCACTGAGCACTGAGCACACTGAGCACTGAGCACCCAGCACCCCGAGTACTGAGCACTGAGCACCCTGAGTACTGAACACCCAGCACCCCGAGTACTGAGCACTGAGCACCCTGAGTACTTAGCACCCAGCACTCTGAGCACTGAGAACCCGGAGTACTGAGCACCAAGCAACCTGAGACCTGAGCACCCAGCACCCTGAGCACTGAGCACGGAGCACCCCGCGGAGTGAGCACCCAGCACGCTGAGCACTGAGCACCCAGCACCTTGAGTACTGAGCACCGAGCACCCCGAGCACTGAGCACCCAGCACGCTGAATACTGAGCACCCAGCACCCTGAGCACTGATCACCCAGCACCCCGAGCACTGAGCACCCAGCACCCCTAGCACTGAGCACCCATCACCCTGAGTACTGAGCACCCAACACCCAGAGTCCTGAGCACCCAGCACCCTGAGCACTGATCACCCAGCACCCTGAGTCCTGAGCACCCAGCACCCTGAGCACTGAGCACTGAGCACCCAACACCCTGAGCACTGAGCACTGAGCACCCAGCACCCCGAGCACTGAGCGCCCAGCACCCCGCACACTGAGCACCCAGCACCCTGAGCACTGAGCACCCAGCACCCTGAGTACTGAGCACCCAGCACCATGAGTACTGAGCACCCAGCACCCTGAGTACTGAGCACTCAGCACCCTGAGTACTGAGCACCGAGCACCCCGAGCACTGAGCACCCAGCACCCTGAGCACTGAGCACCCGGAGGACTGAGCACCCAGCACCCTGAGCACCGATCACCCTGAGCACTGAGCACCCAGCACCCCAAGCACTGAGCACCCAGCACCCTGAGTACTGAGCACCCAGCACCCCGAGTACTGAGCACCCAGCACCCTGAGTACTGAGCACCCAGCACCCTGAGCACTGAGCACCCAGCACCCTGAGTACTGAGCACCCTGAGTACTGAGCACTGAGCACCGAGCACCCTGAGTACTGAGCACCCTGAGGACTGAGCACCCAGCACCCTGAGCACTGAGCACCCAGCACCCTTAGTACTGAGCACTGATCACCCTGAGCACTGAGCACCCAGCACCCCGAGCACTGAGCACCCAGAACCCTGAGTACTGAGCACCCAGCACCCTGAGCACTGAGCACCGAGCACCCTGAGTACTGAACACCCAGCACCCTGAGCACTGAGCACTGAGCACCCAGCACCCTGAGCACTGAGCACTGAGCACCCAGCACCCCGAGCACTGAGCACCCAGCACCCTGAGCACCCAGCACCCTGAGCACTGAGCACCCTGAGCACTGAGCACCCTGAGCACTTAGCACTGAGCACCCAGCACCCTGAGTACTGAGCACCCAACACTCTGAGCACTGAGCACCCAGCACGCTGAGTACTGAGCACTGAGCACCCAGCACCCTGAGCACTGAGCACTGAGCACCCAGCACCCCGAGCACTGAGCACCCAGCACCCTGAGCACCCAGCACCCTGAGCACTGAGCACCCTGAGCACTGAGCACCCTGAGCACTTAGCACTGAGCACCCAGCACCCTGAGTACTGAGCACCCAACACTCTGAGCACTGAGCACCCAGCACGCTGAGTACTGAGCACTGAGCACACAGCACCCTGAGTACTGAGCAACCAGCACCTCGAGCACTGAGTACCCAGCGCCCCGAGCACTGAGCACCCAGCACCCTGAGCACTGAGCACCCAGCACCCTGTGTACTGAGCACTGAGCACCCTGAGTACTGAGCACCCAGCACCCTGAGTACTGGACACCCAGCACCCTGAGCACTGAGCACTGAGCACCCTGAGCACTGAGTACTGAGCACTGAGCACCCTGAGTACTGAGCACCCAGCACCCCGTGTACTGAGCACCCAGCACCCCGAGCACTGAGCACCCAGCGCCCCGAGCACTGAGCACCCAGCACCCCGAGCACTGAGCACTGAGCACACTGAGCACTGAGCACCCAGCACCCCGAGTACTGAGCACTGAGCACCCTGAGTACTGAGCACCAAGCACTCCGAGTACTGAGCACTGAGCACCCTGAGTACTGAGCACCCAGCACCCTGAGCACTGAGCACCCAGCACCCTGAGTACTGAGCACAGAGCACCCTGAGCACTGAGCACCCAGCACCCTGAGTACTGAGCAACCAGCACCCTGAGCACTGAGCACTGAGCACCCAGCACCCTGAGCACTGAGCACTGAGCACCCAGCAATACAGCCCTGAGCACCCAGCACCCCGAGCACTGAGCACCCAGCACCCTGAGCACTGAGCACCCAGCACCCTGAGCATTGAGCACCCAGGACCCTGAGTACTGAGCACCCAGCACCCTGAGTAATGAGCACCCAGCACCCTGAGTACTGAGCACTCAGCACCCTGAGTACTGAGCACCGAGCACCCCGAGAACTGAGCACCCAGCACCCTGAGCACTGCGCACCCGGAGGACTGAGCACCCAGCACCCTGAGCACTGAGCACCGATCACCCTGAGCACTGAGCACCCAGCACCCCGAGCACTGAGCACCCAGCACCCTGAGTACTGAGCACCCAGCACCCCGAGTACTGAGCACACAGCACCCTCAGTACTGAGCACCCAGCACCCCGAGCACTGAGCACCCAGCACCCTGAGTACTGAGCACCCTGAGTACTGAGCACTGAGCACCGAGCACCCTGAGTACTGAGCACCCTGAGGACTGAGCACCCAGCACCCTGAGCACTGAGCACCCAGCACCCTTATTACTGAGCACTGATCACCCTGAGCACTGAGCACCCAGCACCCCGAGCACTGAGCACCCAGAACCCTGAGTACTGAGCACCCAGCACCCCGAGCACTGAGCACCCAGAACCCTGAGTACTGAACACCCAGCACCCGGAGCACTGAGCACCCAGCACCCTGAGCACTGAGCACTGAGCACCCAGCACCCCGAGCACTGAGCACCCAGCACGCTGAGCACCCAGAACCCTGAGCACTGAGCACCCTGAGCACTGAGCACCCTGAGCACTGAGCACTGATCACCCAGCACCCTGAGTACTGAGCACCCAACACTCTGAGCACTGAGCACCCAGCACGCTGAGTACTGAGCACTGAGCACACAGCACCCTGAGTACTGAGCAACCAGCACCACGAGCACTGAGCACCCAGCGCCCTTAGTACTGAGCACTGATCACCCTGAGCACTGAGCACCCAGAACCCCGAGCACTGAGCACCCAGAACCCTGAGTACTGAGCACCCAGCACCCTGAGCACTGAGCACCGAGAACACTGAGTACTGAGCACTGAGCACCCAGCACCCCGAGCACTGAGCACCCAGAACCCTGAGTACTGAGCACCCAGCACCCTGAGCACTGAGCACCCAGCACCCTGAGCACTGAGCACTGAGCACCCAGCACCCCGAGCACTGAGCACCCAGCACCCTGAGCACCCAGAACCCTGAGCACTGAGCACCCTGAGCACTGAGCACCCTGAGTACTGAGCACTGAGCACACAGCACCCTGAGTACTGAGCAACCAGCACCTCGAGCACTGAGCACCCAGCGCCCCGAGCACTGAGCACCCAGCACCCCGAGCACTGAGCACTGAGCACACTGAGCACTGAGCACCCAGCACCCCGAGTACTGAGCACTGAGCACCCTGAGTACTGAACACCCAGCACCCCGAGTACTGAGCACTGAGCACCCTGAGTACTTAGCACCCAGCACTCTGAGCACTGAGAACCCGGAGTACTGAGCACCAAGCAACCTGAGACCTGAGCACCCAGCACCCTGAGCACTGAGCACGGAGCACCCCGCGGAGTGAGCACCCAGCACGCTGAGCACCTAGCACCCAGCACCTTGAGTACTGAGCACCGAGCACCCCGAGCACTGAGCACCCAGCACGCTGAATACTGAGCACCCAGCACCCTGAGCACTGATCACCCAGCACCCCGAGCACTGAGCACCCAGCACCCCTAGCACTGAGCACCCATCACCCTGAGTACTGAGCACCCATCACCCAGAGTCCTGAGCACCCAGCACCCTGAGCACTGATCACCCAGCACCCTGAGTCCTGAGCACCCAGCACCCTGAGCACTGAGCACTGAGCACCCAACACCCTGAGCACTGAGCACTGAGCACCCAGCACCCCGAGCACTGAGCGCCCAGCACCCCGCACACTGAGCACCCAGCACCCTGAGCACTGAGCACCCAGCACCCTGAGTACTGAGCACCCAGCACCATGAGTACTGAGCACCCAGCACCCTGAGTACTGAGCACTCAGCACCCTGAGTACTGAGCACCGAGCACCCCGAGCACTGAGCACCCAGCACCCTGAGCACTGAGCACCCGGAGGACTGAGCACCCAGCACCCTGAGCACCGATCACCCTGAGCACTGAGCACCCAGCACCCCAAGCACTGAGCACCCAGCACCCTGAGTACTGAGCACCCAGCACCCCGAGTACTGAGCACCCAGCACCCTGAGTACTGAGCACCCAGCACCCTGAGCACTGAGCACCCAGCACCCTGAGTACTGAGCACCCTGAGTACTGAGCACTGAGCACCGAGCACCCTGAGTACTGAGCACCCTGAGGACTGAGCACCCAGCACCCTGAGCACTGAGCACCCAGCACCCTTAGTACTGAGCACTGATCACCCTGAGCACTGAGCACCCAGCACCCCGAGCACTGAGCACCCAGAACCCTGAGTACTGAGCACCCAGCACCCTGAGCACTGAGCACCGAGCACCCTGAGTACTGAACACCCAGCACCCTGAGCACTGAGCACTGAGCACCCAGCACCCTGAGCACTGAGCACTGAGCACCCAGCACCCCGAGCACTGAGCACCCAGCACCCTGAGCACCCAGCACCCTGAGCACTGAGCACCCTGAGCACTGAGCACCCTGAGCACTTAGCACTGAGCACCCAGCACCCTGAGTACTGAGCACCCAACACTCTGAGCACTGAGCACCCAGCACGCTGAGTACTGAGCACTGAGCACACAGCACCCTGAGTACTGAGCAACCAGCACCTCGAGCACTGAGTACCCAGCGCCCCGAGCACTGAGCACCCAGCACCCCGAGCACTGAGCACTGAGCACACTGAGCACTGAGCACCCAGCACCCTGAGTACTGAGCACTAAACACCCAGAACACTGAGCGCCCAGCACCCCGAGCACTGAGCACCCAGCACCCCGAGAATGAGCACCCAGCACCCTGAGTACTGAGCACCCAGCACCCTGAGTACTGAGCACTAAACACCCAGAGCACTGAGCGCCCAGCACCCCGAGCACCCAGGACCCCGAGCACTGAGTACTGAGCACCCAACACCCTGAGTACTGAGCACCGAGCTCCCCGAGCACTGAGCACCCTGAGTACTGAGCAGCCAGCACCCCGATCACTGAGCACCCAGCACCCTGAGCACTGAGCACCCAGCACCCTGAGCACTGAGCACCCAGCACCCTGTGTACTGAGCACTGAGCACCCTGAGTACTAAGCACCCAGCACCCTGAGTACTGAGCACCCAGGACCCTGAGCACTGAGCACCGAGCACCCCGAGCACTGAGCACCCAGCACCCTGAGCACTCAGCACCCAGCACCCCGAGCACTGAGCACCCAGCACCCTGAGCACTGAGCACCCAGCACCCTGAGCATGGAGCACCCCGAGGACTGAGCACCCAGCAACCTGAGAACTGAGCACCCAGCACATTGAGTACTGAGCACCGAGCACCTCGAGCAATAAACACCCAGCACCCTGAGTACTGAGCACCCAGCACCCTGAGCACTGAGCACCCAGCACCCTGAGCACTGAGCACCCAGCACCCCGAGCACGGAGCACCCAGCACCCTGAGTACTGAGCACCCAACACCCAGATTACTGAGCACCCAGCACCCTGAGCACTGAGCACCCAGCACCCTGAGTACTGAGCACCCAGCACCCTGAGTACTGAACACCCAGCACCCTGAGCACTGAGCACTGAGCACCCTGATCACTGAGTACTGAGCACTGAGCACCCTGAGTACTGAGCACCCAGCACCCTGAGCACTGAGCACGCAGCACCCCGAGCACTGAGCACCCAGCACCCTGAGCACTGAGCACCCTGAGGACTGAGTACCCAGCACCCTGAGCACTGAGCACCCAGCACCCTGAGTACTGAGCACCGATCACCCTGAGCACTGAGCACCCAGGACCCCGAGCACTGAGCACCCAGCACCCTGAGTACAGAGCACACAGCACCCCGAGTACTGGGCACCCAGCACCCCGAGCACTGAGCAGCCAGCACCCTGAGTACTGAGCACCCTGAGTACTGAGCACCCAGCACCCCGAGCACTGAGCACCCAGTGCCCCGAGCACTGAGCACCCTGAGCACTGAGCACCCAGCACCCCGAGTACTGAGCACTGAGCACCCTGAGTACTGAGCACCAAGCACTCCGAGTACTGAGCACTGAGCACCCTGAGTACTGAGCACCCAGCACCCTGAGCACTGAGCACCCAGCACCCTGAGTACGGAGCACTGAGAACCCTGAGTACTGAGCACCGAGCACCCTGAGTACTGAGCACCCAGCACCCTGATCACTGAGCACGGAGCACCCCGAGGACTGAGCACCCAGCACCCTGAGCACTGAGCACCCAGCACATTGAGTACTGAGCACCGAGCACCCCGAGCACTGAGCACCCAGCACCATGAGTACTGAGCACCCAGCACCCTGAGCACTGAGCACCCAGCACCCTGAGCACTGAGCACGCAGCACCCCGAGCACTGAGCACCCAGCACCCTGAGTACTGAGCACAGAGCACCCTGAGCACTGAGCACCCAGCACCCTGAGTACTGAGCACCCAGCACCCTGAGTACTGCGCAACCAGCACCCTGAGCACAGAGCACTGAGCAACCAGCACCCTGAGCACTGAGCACTGAGCACCCAGCACCACAGCCCTGAGCACCCAGCACCCCGAGCACTGAGCACCCAGCACCCTGAGCACTGAGCACCCAGCACCCTGAGCATTGAGCACCCAGCACCCTGAGTACTGAGCACCCAGCACCCTGAGTACTGAGCACCCAGCACCCTGAGTACTGAGCACTCAGCACCCTGAGTACTGAGCACCGAGCACCCCGAGCACTGAGCACCCAGCACCCTGAGCACTGAGCACCCGGAGGACTGAGCACCCAGCACCCTGAGCACTGAGCACCGATCACCCTGAGCACTGAGGACCCAGCAACCCGAGCACTGAGCACCCAGCACCCTGAGTACTGAGCACCCAGCACCCCTAGTACTGAGCACCCAGCACCCTCAGTACTGAGCACCCAGCACCCCGAGCACTGAGCACCCAGCACCCTGAGTACTGAGCACCCTGAGTACTGAGCACTGAGCACCGAGCACCCTGAGTACTGAGCACCCTGAGGACTGAGCACCCAGCACCCTGAGCACTGAGCACCCAGCACACTTAGTACTGAGCACTGATCACCCTGAGCACTGAGCACCCAGCACCCCGAGCACTGAGCACCCAGAACCCTGAGTACTGAGCACCCAGCACCCTGAGCACTGAGCACCGAGAACCCTGAGTACTGAACACCCAGCACCCTGAGCACTGAGCACTGAGCACCCAGCACCCTGAGCACTGAGCACTGAGCACCCAGCACCCCGAGCACTGAGGACCCAGCACCCTGAGCACCCAGAACCCTGAGCACTGAGCACCCTGAGCACTGAGCACCCTGAGCTCTGAGCACTGAGCACCCAGCACCCTGAGTACTGAGCACCCAACACGCTGAGCACTGAGCACCCAGCACGCTGAGTACTGAGCACTGATCACACAGCACCCTGAGTACTGAGCAACCAGCACCTCGAGCACTGAGCACCCAGCGCCCCGAGCACTGAGCACCCAGCACCCCGAGCACTGAGCACTGAGCACACTGAGCACTGAACACCCAGCACCCCGAGTACTGAGCACTGAGCACCCTGAGGACTGAGCACCCAGCACCCCGAGTACTGAGCACTGAGCACCCTGAGTACTGAGCACCCAGCACCCTGAGCACTGAGAACCCGGAGTACTGAGCACCGAGCACCCTGAGTACTGAGCACCCAGCACCCTGAGCACTGAGCACGGAGCACCCCGCGGAGTGAGCACCCAGCACCCTGAGCACTGAGCACCCAGCACCTTGAGTACTGAGCACCGAGCACCCCGAGAACTGAGCACCCAGCACGCTGAATACTGAGCACCCAGCACCCTGAGCACTGAGCACCCAGCACCCCGAGAACTGAGCACCCAGCACCCCGAGCACTGAGCACCCAGCACCCTGAGTACTGAGCACCCAACACCCAGAGTCCTGAGCACCCAGCACCCTGAGCACTGATCACCCAGCACCCTGAGTACTGAGCACCCAGCACCCTGAGTACTGAACACCCAGCACCCTGAGCACTGAGCACTGAGCACCCAACACCCTGAGCACTGAGCACTGAGCACCCAGCACCCCGAGCACTGAGCACCCAGCACCCCGCGCACTGAGCACCCAGAACCCTGAGCACTGAGCACCCAGCACCCTGAGTACTGAGCACCCAGCACCATGAGTACTGAGCACCCAGCACCCTGAGTACTGAGCACTCAGCACCCTGAGTACTGAGCACCGAGCACCCCGAGCACTGAGCACCCAGCACCCTGAGCACTGAGCACCCGGAGGACTGAGCACCCAGCACCCTGAGCACTGAGCACCGATCACCCTGAGCACTGAGCACCCAGCACCCCGAGCACTGAGCACCCAGCACCCTGAGTACTGAGCACCCAACACCCCGAGTACTGAACACCCAGCACCCTGAGTACTGAGCACCCAGCACCCTGAGCACTGAGCACCCAGCACCCTGAGTACTGAGCACCCTGAGTACTGAGCACTGAGCACCGAGCACCCTGAGTACTGAGCACCCTGAGGACTGAGCACCCAGCACCCTGAGCACTGAGCACCCAGCACCCTTAGTACTGAGCACTGATCACCCTGAGCACTGAGCACCCAGCACCCCGAGCACTGAGCACCCAGAACCCTGAGTACTGAGCTCTCAGCACCCTGAGCACTGAGCACCGAGCACCCTGAGTACTGAACACCGCACCCTGAGCACTGAGCACTGAGCACCCAGCACCCTGAGCACTGAGCACTGAGCACCCAGCACCCTGAGCACTGAGCACCCAGCACCCTGAGCACCCAGCACCCTGAGCACTGAGCACCCTGAGCACTGAGCACCCTGAGCACTTAGCACTGAGCACCCAGCACCCTGAGTACTGAGCACCCAACACTCTGAGCACTGAGCACCCAGCACGCTGAGTACTCAGCACTGAGCACACAGCACCCTGAGTACTGAGCACCCAGCACCCCGAGTACTGAGCACCCAGCACCCTCAGTACTGAGCACCCAGCACCCCGAGCACTGAGCACCCAGCACACTGAGTACTGAGCACCCTGAGTACTGAGCACTGAGCACCGAGCACCCTGAGTACTGAGCACCCTGAGGACTGAGCACCCAGCACCCTGAGCACTGAGCACCCAGCACCCTTATTACTGAGCACTGATCACCCTGAGCACTGAGCACCCAGCACCCCGAGCACTGAGCACCCAGAACCCTGAGTACTGAGCACCCAGCACCCCGAGCACTGAGCACCCAGAACCCTGAGTACTGAACACCCAGCACCCTGAGCACTGAGCACCCAGCACCCTGAGCACTGAGCACTGAGCACCCAGCACCCCGAGCACTGAGCACCCAGCACGCTGAGCACCCAGAACCCTGAGCACTGAGCACCCTGAGCACTGAGCACCCTGAGCACTGAGCACTGATCACCCAGCACCCTGAGTACTGAGCACCCAACACTCTGAGCACTGAGCACCCAGCACGCTGAGTACTGAGCACTGAGCACCCAGCGCCCTTAGTACTGAGCACTGATCACCCTGAGCACTGAGCACCCAGAACCCCGAGCACTGAGCACCCAGAACCCTGAGTACTGAGCACCCAGCACCCTGAGCACTGAGCACCGAGAACACTGAGTACTGAGCACTGAGCACCCAGCACCCCGAGCACTGAGCACCCAGAACCCTGAGTACTGAGCACCCAGCACCCTGAGCACTGAGCACCCAGCACCCTGAGCACTGAGCACTGAGCACCCAGCACCCCGAGCACTGAGCACCCAGCACCCTGAGCACCCAGAACCCTGAGCACTGAGCACCCTGAGCACTGAGCACCCTGAGTACTGAGCACTGAGCACACAGCACCCTGAGTACTGAGCAACCAGCACCTCGAGCACTGAGCACCCAGCGCCCCGAGCACTGAGCACCCAGCACCCCGAGCACTGAGCACTGAGCACACTGAGCACTGAGCACCCAGCACCCCGAGTACTGAGCACTGAGCACCCTGAGTACTGAACACCCAGCACCCCGAGTACTGAGCACTGAGCACCCTGAGTACTTAGCACCCAGCACTCTGAGCACTGAGAACCCGGAGTACTGAGCACCGAGCAACCTGAGACCTGAGCACCCAGCACCCTGAGCACTGAGCACGGAGCACCCCGCGGAGTGAGCACCCAGCACGCTGAGCACTGAGCACCCAGCACCTTGAGTACTGAGCACCGAGCACCCCGAGCACTGAGCACCCAGCACGCTGAATACTGAGCACCCAGCACCCTGAGCACTGATCACCCAGCACCCCGAGCACTGAGCACCCAGCACCCCTAGCACTGAGCACCCATCACCCTGAGTACTGAGCACCCAACACCCAGAGTCCTGAGCACCCAGCACCCTGAGCACTGATCACCCAGCACCCTGAGTCCTGAGCACCCAGCACCCTGAGCACTGAGCACTGAGCACCCAACACCCTGAGCACTGAGCACTGAGCACCCAGCACCCCGAGAACTGAGCGCCCAGCACCCCGCACACTGAGCACCCAGCACCCTGAGCACTGAGCACCCAGCACCCTGAGTACTGAGCACCCAGCACCATGAGTACTGAGCACCCAGCACCCTGAGTACTGAGCACTCAGCACCCTGAGTACTGAGCACCGAGCACCCCGAGCACTGAGCACCCAGCACCCTGAGCACTGAGCACCCGGAGGACTGAGCACCCAGCACCCTGAGCACCGATCACCCTGAGCACTGAGCACCCAGCACCCCAAGCACTGAGCACCCAGCACCCTGAGTACTGAGCACCCAGCACCCCGAGTACTGAGCACCCAGCACCCTGAGTACTGAGCACCCAGCACCCTGAGCACTGAGCACCCAGCACCCTGAGTACTGAGCACCCTGAGTACTGAGCACTGAGCACCGAGCACCCTGAGTACTGAGCACCCTGAGGACTGAGCACCCAGCACCCTGAGCACTGAGCACCCAGCACCCTTAGTACTGAGCACTGATCACCCTGAGCACTGAGCACCCAGCACCCCGAGCACTGAGCACCCAGAACCCTGAGTACTGAGCACCCAGCACCCTGAGCACTGAGCACCGAGCACCCTGAGTACTGAACACCCAGCACCCTGAGCACTGAGCACTGAGCACCCAGCACCCTGAGCACTGAGCACTGAGCACCCAGCACCCCGAGCACTGAGCACCCAGCACCCTGAGCACCCAGCACCCTGAGCACTGAGCACCCTGAGCACTTAGCACTGAGCACCCAGCACCCTGAGTACTGAGCACCCAACACTCTGAGCACTGAGCACCCAGCACGCTGAGTACTGAGCACTGAGCACACAGCACCCTGAGTACTGAGCAACCAGCACCTCGAGCACTGAGAACCCAGCGCCCCGAGCACTGTGCACCCAGCACCCCGAGCACTGAGCACTGAGCACACTGAGCACTGAGCACCCAGCACCCTGAGTACTGAGCACTAAACACCCAGAGCACTGAGCGCCCAGCACCCCGAGCACTGAGCACCCAGCACCCCGAGAATGAGCACCCAGCACCCTGAGTACTGAGCACCCAGCACCCTGAGTACTGAGCACTAAACACCCAGAGCACTGAGCGCCCAGCACCCCGAGCACCCAGGACCCCGAGCACTGAGTACTGAGCACCCAACACCCTGAGTACTGAGCACCGAGCTCCCCGAGCACTGAGCACCCTGAGTACTGAGCAGCCAGCACCCCGATCACTGAGCACCCAGCACCCTGAGCACTGAGCACCCAGCACCCTGAGCACTGAGCACCCAGCACCCTGTGTACTGAGCACTGAGCACCCTGAGTACTAAGCACCCAGCACCCTGAGTACTGAGCACCCAGGACCCTGAGCACTGAGCACCGAGCACCCCGAGCACTGAGCACCCAGCACCCTGAGCACTCAGCACCCAGCACCCCGAGCACTGAGCACCCAGCACCCTGAGCACTGAGCACCCAGCACCCTGAGCATGGAGCACCCCGAGGACTGAGCACCCAGCAACCTGAGAACTGAGCACCCAGCACCTTGAGTACTGAGCACCGAGCACCTCGAGCAATAAACACCCAGCACCCTGAGTACTGAGCACCCAGCACCCTGAGCACTGAGCACCCAGCACCCTGAGCACTGAGCACCCAGCACCCCGAGCACGGAGCACCCAGCACCCTGAGTACTGAGCACCCAACACCCAGATTACTGAGCACCCAGCACCCTGAGCACTGAGCACCCAGCACCCTGAGTACTGAGCACCCAGCACCCTGAGTACTGAACACCCAGCACCCTGAGCACTGAGCACTGAGCACCCTGATCACTGAGTACTGAGCACTGAGCACCCTGAGTACTGAGCACCCAGCACCCTGAGCACTGAGCACGCAGCACCCCGAGCACTGAGCACCCAGCACCCTGAGCACTGAGCACCCTGAGGACTGAGTACCCAGCACCCTGAGCACTGAGCACCCAGCACCCTGAGTACTGAGCACCGATCACCCTGAGCACTGAGCACCCAGGACCCCGAGCACTGAGCACCCAGCACCCTGAGTACAGAGCACACAGCACCCCGAGTACTGGGCACCCAGCACCCCGAGCACTGAGCAGCCAGCACCCTGAGTACTGAGCACCCTGAGTACTGAGCACCCAGCACCCCGAGCACTGAGCACCCAGTGCCCCGAGCACTGAGCACCCTGAGCACTGAGCACCCAGCACCCCGAGTACTGAGCACTGAGCACCCTGAGTACTGAGCACCAAGCACTCCGAGTACTGAGCACTGAGCACCCTGAGTACTGAGCACCCAGCACCCTGAGCACTGAGCACCCAGCACCCTGAGTACGGAGCACTGAGAACCCTGAGTACTGAGCACCGAGCACCCTGAGTACTGAGCACCCAGCACCCTGATCACTGAGCACGGAGCACCCCGAGGACTGAGCACCCAGCACCCTGAGCACTGAGCACCCAGCACATTGAGTACTGAGCACCGAGCACCCCGAGCACTGAGCACCCAGCACCATGAGTACTGAGCACCCAGCACCCTGAGCACTGAGCACCCAGCACCCTGAGCACTGAGCACGCAGCACCCCGAGCACTGAGCACCCAGCACCCTGAGTACTGAGCACAGAGCACCCTGAGCACTGAGCACCCAGCACCCTGAGTACTGAGCACCCAGCACCCTGAGTACTGCGCAACCAGCACCCTGAGCACAGAGCACTGAGCAACCAGCACCCTGAGCACTGAGCACTGAGCACCCAGCACCACAGCCCTGAGCACCCAGCACCCCGAGCACTGAGCACCCAGCACCCTGAGCACTGAGCACCCAGCACCCTGAGCATTGAGCACCCAGCACCCTGAGTACTGAGCACCCAGCACCCTGAGTACTGAGCACCCAGCACCCTGAGTACTGAGCACTCAGCACCCTGAGTACTGAGCACCGAGCACCCCGAGCACTGAGCACCCAGCACCCTGAGCACTGAGCACCCGGAGGACTGAGCACCCAGCACCCTGAGCACTGAGCACCGATCACCCTGAGCACTGAGGACCCAGCAACCCGAGCACTGAGCACCCAGCACCCTGAGTACTGAGCACCCAGCACCCCTAGTACTGAGCACCCAGCACCCTCAGTACTGAGCACCCAGCACCCCGAGCACTGAGCACCCAGCACCCTGAGTACTGAGCACACTGAGTACTGAGCACTGAGCACCGAGCACCCTGAGTACTGAGCACCCTGAGGACTGAGCACCCAGCACCCTGAGCACTGAGCACCCAGCACACTTAGTACTGAGCACTGATCACCCTGAGCACTGATCACCCAGCACCCCGAGCACTGAGCACCCAGAACCCTGAGTACTGAGCACCCAGCACCCTGAGCACTGAGCACCGAGAACCCTGAGTACTGAACACCCAGCACCCTGAGCACTGAGCACTGAGCACCCAGCACCCTGAGCACTGAGCACTGAGCACCCAGCACCCCGAGCACTGAGCACCCAGCACCCTGAGCACCCAGAACCCTGAGCACTGAGCACCCTGAGCACTGAGCACCCTGAGCTCTGAGCACTGAGCACCCAGCACCCTGAGTACTGAGCATCCAACACGCTGAGCACTGAGCACCCAGCACGCTGAGTACTGAGCACTGATCACACAGCACCCTGAGTACTGAGCAACCAGCACCTCGAGCACTGAGCACCCAGCGCCCCGAGCACTGAGCACCCAGCAACCCGAGCACTGAGCACTGAGCACACTGAGCACTGAACACCCAGCACCCCGAGTACTGAGCACTGAGCACCCTGAGTACTGAGCACCCAGCACCCCGAGTACTGAGCACTGAGCACCCTGAGTACTGAGCACCCAGCACCCTGAGCACTGAGAACCCGGAGTACTGAGCACCGAGCACCCTGAGTACTGAGCACCCAGCACCCTGAGCACTGAGCACGGAGCACCCCGCGGAGTGAGCACCCAGCACCCTGAGCACTGAGCACCCAGCACCTTGAGTACTGAGCACCCAGCACCCTGAGCACTGAGCACCCAGCACCCCGAGAACTGAGCACCCAGCACCCCGAGCACTGAGCACCCAGCACCCTGAGTACTGAGCACCCAACACCCAGAGTCCTGAGCACCCAGCACCCTGAGCACTGATCACCCAGCACCCTGAGTACTGAGCACCCAGCACCCTGAGTACTGAGCACCCAGCACCCTGAGCACTGAGCACTGAGCACCCAACACCCTGAGCACTGAGCACTGAGCACCCAGCACCCCGAGCACTGAGCACCCAGCACCCCGCGCACTGAGCACCCAGAACCCTGAGCACTGAGCACCCAGCACCCTGAGTACTGAGCACCCAGCACCATGAGTACTGAGCACCCAGCACCCTGAGTACTGAGCACTCAGCACCCTGAGTACTGAGCACCGAGCACCCCGAGCACTGAGCACCCAGCACCCTGAGCACTGAGCACCCGGAGGACTGAGCACCCAGCACCCTGAGCACTGAGCACCGATCACCCTGAGCACTGAGCACCCAGCACACCGAGCACTGAGCACCCAGCACCCTGAGTACTGAGCACCCAACACCCCGAGTACTGAACACCCAGCACCCTGAGTACTGAGCACCCAGCACCCTGAGCACTGAGCACCCAGCACCCTGAGTACTGAGCACCCTGAGTACTGAGCACTGAGCACCGAGCACCCTGAGTACTGAGCACCCTGAGGACTGAGCACCCAGCACCCTGAGCACTGAGCACCCAGCACCCTTAGTACGGGGCACTGATCACCCTGAGCACTGAGCACCCAGCACCCCGAGCACTGAGCACCCAGAACCCTGAGTACTGAGCTCCCAGCACCCTGAGCACTGAGCACCGAGCACCCTGAGTACTGAACACCGCACCCTGAGCACTGAGCACTGAGCACCCAGCACCCTGAGCACTGAGCACTGAGCACCCAGCACCCTGAGCACTGAGCACCCAGCACCCTGAGCACCCAGCACCCTGAGCACTGAGCACCCTGAGCACTGAGCACCCTGAGCACTTAGCACTGAGCACCCAGCACCCTGAGTACTGAGCACCCAACACTCTGAGCACTGAGCACCCAGCACGCTGAATACTCAGCACTGAGCACACAGCACCCTGAGTACTGAGCAACCAGCACCTCGAGCACTGAGCACCCAGCGCCCCGAGCACTGAACACCGAGCACCCCGAGCACTGAGCACTGAGCACACTGAGCACTGAGCACCCAGCACCCCGAGTACTGAGCACTGAGCACCCTGAGTACTGAGCACCCAGCACCCCGAGTACTGAGCACTGAGCACCCTGAGTAGTGAGCACCCAGCACCCTGAGCACTGAGAACCCTGAGTACTGAGCACCGAGCACCCTGAGTACTGAGCACCCAGCACCCTGAGCACTGAGCACGGAGCACCCCGAGGACTGAGCACCCAGCACCCTGAGCACTGAGCACCCAGCACCTTGAGTACTGAGCACCGAGCACCCCGAGCACTGAGCACCCAGCACGCTGAATACTGAGCACCCAGCACCCTGAGCACTGAGCACGGAGCACCCCGAGCACTGAGCACCCAGCACCCCGAGCACTGAGCACCCAGCACCCTGAGTACTGAGCACCCAACACCCAGAGTCCTGAGCACCCAGCACCCTGAGCACAGAGCACCCAGCACCCTGAGTACTGAGCACCCAGCACCCTGAGTACTGAGCACCCAGCACCCTGAGCACTGAGCACTGAGCACCCAACACCCTGAGCACTGAGCACTGAGCACCCAGCACCCCGAGCACTGAGCACCCAGCACCCCGCGCACTGAGCACCCAGCACCCTGAGCACTGAGCACCCAGCACCCTGAGTACTGAGCACCCAGCACCATGAGTACTGAGCACCCAGCACCCTGAGTACTGAGCACTCAGCACCCTGAGTACTGAGCACCGAGCACCCCGAGCACTGAGTACCCAGCACCGTGAGCACTGAGTACCCTGAGGACTGAGTACCCAGCACCCTGAGCACTGAGCACCCAGCACCCTGAGTACTGAGCACCGATCACCCTGAGCACAGAGCACCCAGGACCCCGAGCACTGAGCACCCAGCACCCTGAGTACAGAGCACCCAGCACCCCGAGTACTGAGCACCCAGCACCCCGAGCACTGAGCAGCCAGCACCCTGAGTACTGAGCACCCTGAGTACTGAGCACCGATCACCCTGAGCACTGAGCACCCAGCACCCTGAGTACTGAGCACCCAGCACCCTGAGCACTGAGCACCAAGGACCCTGAGCACTGAGCACCCAGCACCCTGAGTACTGAGCACCCAGCACCCTGAGTACTGAGCACCCAGCACCCTTAGTACTGAGCACCCAGCACCCTGAGCACTGAGCACCCAGCACCCTGAGTACTGAGCACCCAGCACCAAACTCAGCACTGAGCACCCAGCACCCCGAGCACTGAGCACCCAGCACCCCGAGCACTGAGCACCCAGCACCCTGAGTACTGAGCACTGAGCACCCAGAGTACTGAGCACCCATCACCCCGAGCACTGAGCACCCAGCAACCTGAGTACTGAGAAGAGATCACCCTGAGTACTGAGCACCCAGCACCCTGAGTACTGAGCCCCCAGCACCCTGAGTACTGAGCACCCAGCACCCCGAGCACTGAGCACCCAGCACCCCGAGAATGAGAACCCAGCACCCTGAATACTGAGATCCGAGCACCCTGAGTACTGAGCACCCAGCACCCTGAGTACTGAGCCCCCAGCACCCTGAGTACTGAGCACCCAGCACCCCGAGCACTGAGCACCCAGCACCCCGAGAATGAGCACCCAGCACCCTGAGTACTGAGCACCCAGCACCCTGAGTACTGAGCACTAAGCACCCAGAGCACTGAGCACCCAGCACCCCGATCACTGAGCACCCAGCACCCTGAGCACTGATCACCCAGCACCCTGAGCACTGAGCACCCAGCACCCTGAGTACTGAGCACCCAAAACCCAGAGTAATGAGCACCCAGCACCCTGAGCACTGAGCACCCAGCACCCTGAGTACAGAGCACCCAGCACCCTGAGTACTGAGCACCCAGCACCCTGAGCACTGAGCACTGAGCACCCAACACCCTGAGCACTGAGCACCCAGCACCCGAGCACTGAGCACCCAGCACCCCGAGCACTGAGCACCCAGCACCCTGAGCACTGAGCACCCAGCACCCTGAGCACTGAGCACCCAGCCCCCTGAGTACTGAGCACCCAGCACCATGAGTACTGAGCACCCAGCACCCTGAGTACTGAGCACTCAGCACCTTGAGTACTGAGCACCGAGCACCCCGAGCACTGAGCACCCAGCACCCTGAGCACTGAGCACCCTGAGGACTGCGCACCCAGCACCCTGAGCACTGAGCACCCAGCACCCTGAGTACTGAGCACCAATCACCCTGAGCACTGAGCACCCAGGACCCCGAGCACTGAGCACCCAGCACCCTGAGTACAGAGCACACAGCACCCCGAGTACTGAGCACCCAGCACCCCGAGCACTGAGCACCCAGCACCCTGAGTACTGAGCACCCTGAGTACTGAGCACCGATCACCCTGAGCACTGAGCACCCAGCACCCTGAGTACTGTGCACCCAGCACCCTGAGCACTGAGCACCCAGCACCCTGAGCACTGAGCACCCAGCACAGTGAGTACTGAGCACCCAGCACCCTGAGTACTGAGTACCCAGCACATTGAGCACTGAGCACCCAGCACCCTGAGTACTGAGCACCCAGTACCCTGAGTACTGAGCACCCAGCAACCTTAGTACTGAGCAACCAGCACCCTGAGCACTGAGCACCCAGCACCCTGAGTACTGAGCACCCAGCACCACCCTCAGCACTGAGCACCCAGCAACCCGAGCACTGAGCACCCAGCACCCTGAGAACTGAGCACAAAGCACCCCGAGTACTGAGCACCCAGCACCCCGAGTATTGAGCACCGAGCACCCTGAGCACTGAACACCCAGCACCCTGAGTACTGAGCACCCAGCACCCTGAGTACTGAGCACTGAGCACCCCGAGTACTGAGCACCCAGCACCCCGAGCACTGAGCACCCTGCAACCTGAGTACTGAGAACAGATCACCCTGAGTACTGAGCACCCAGCACCCTGAGTACTGAGCCCCCAGCACCCTGAGTACTGAGCACCCAGCACCCCGAGCACTGAGCACCCAGCACCCCGAGAATGAGCACCCAGCACCCTGAGTACTGAGAACCGAACACCCTGAGTACTTAGCACCCAGCACCCTGAGTACTGAGCCCCCAGCAACCTGAGTACTGAGCACCCAGCACCCCGAGCACTGAGCACCCAGCACCCCGAGAATGAGCAACCAGCACCCTGAGTACTGAGCACCCAGCACCCTGAGTACTGAGCACTAAGCACCCAGAGCACTGAGCGCCCAGCACCCCGAGCACGGAGCACAAAGGACCCCGAGCACTGAGTACTGAGCACCCAGCACCCTGAGTACTGAGCACCCAGCACCCCGAGCACTGAGCACCCAGCACCCTGAGTACTGAGCACTGAGCACCCAGCACCCCGAGCACTGAGCAGCCAGCACCCTGTGTACTGAGCACTGAGCACCCTGAGTACTAAGCACCCAGCACGCTGAGTACTGAGCACCCAGGACCCTGAGCACTGAGCACCGAGCACCCCGAGCACTGAGCACCCAGCACCCTGAGCACTCAGCAACCAGCACCCCGAGCACTGAGCACCCAGCACCCTTAGTACGGGGCACTGATCACCCTGAGCACTGAGCACCCAGCACCCCGAGCACTGAGCACCCAGAACCCTGAGTACTGAGCTCCCAGCACCCTGAGCACTGAGCACCGAGCACCCTGAGTACTGAACACCGCACCCTGAGCACTGAGCACTGAGCACCCAGCACCCTGAGCACTGAGCACTGAGCACCCAGCACCCTGAGCACTGAGCACCCAGCACCCTGAGCACCCAGCACCCTGAGCACTGAGCACCCTGAGCACTGAGCACCCTGAGCACTTAGCACTGAGCACCCAGCACCCTGAGTACTGAGCACCCAACACTCTGAGCACTGAGCACCCAGCACGCTGAATACTCAGCACTGAGCACACAGCACCCTGAGTACTGAGCAACCAGCACCTCGAGCACTGAGCACCCAGCGCCCCGAGCACTGAACACCGAGCACCCCGAGCACTGAGCACTGAGCACACTGAGCACTGAGCACCCAGCACCCCGAGTACTGAGCACTGAGCACCCTGAGTACTGAGCACCCAGCACCCCGAGTACTGAGCACTGAGCACCCTGAGTAGTGAGCACCCAGCACCCTGAGCACTGAGAACCCTGAGTACTGAGCACCGAGCACCCTGAGTACTGAGCACCCAGCACCCTGAGCACTGAGCACGGAGCACCCCGAGGACTGAGCACCCAGCACCCTGAGCACTGAGCACCCAGCACCTTGAGTACTGAGCACCGAGCACCCCGAGCACTGAGCACCCAGCACGCTGAATACTGAGCACCCAGCACCCTGAGCACTGAGCACGGAGCACCCCGAGCACTGAGCACCCAGCACCCCGAGCACTGAGCACCCAGCACCCTGAGTACTGAGCACCCAACACCCAGAGTCCTGAGCACCCAGCACCCTGAGCACAGAGCACCCAGCACCCTGAGTACTGAGCACCCAGCACCCTGAGTACT
Source organism: Microtus oregoni (assembly GCF_018167655.1). Classification (NCBI taxonomy): domain Eukaryota; kingdom Metazoa; phylum Chordata; class Mammalia; order Rodentia; family Cricetidae; genus Microtus; species Microtus oregoni. The sequence continues at coordinate 1,649,147 of NW_024543262.1, forward strand.
GAGCACCCAGCACCCTGAGCACTGAGCACTGAGCACCCAACACCCTGAGCACTGAGCACTGAGCACCCAGCACCCCGAGCACTGAGCACCCAGCACCCCGCGCACTGAGCACCCAGCACCCTGAGCACTGAGCACCCAGCACCCTGAGTACTGAGCACCCAGCACCATGAGTACTGAGCACCCAGCACCCTGAGTACTGAGCACTCAGCACCCTGAGTACTGAGCACCGAGCACCCCGAGCACTGAGCACCCAGCACCGTGAGCACTGAGTACCCTGAGGACTGAGTACCCAGCACCCTGAGCACTGAGCACCCAGCACCCTGAGTACTGAGCACCGATCACCCTGAGCACAGAGCACCCAGGACCCCGAGCACTGAGCACCCAGCACCCTGAGTACAGAGCACCCAGCACCCCGAGTACTGAGCACCCAGCACCCCGAGCACTGAGCAGCCAGCACCCTGAGTACTGAGCACCCTGAGTACTGAGCACCGATCACCCTGAGCACTGAGCACCCAGCACCCTGAGTACTGAGCACCCAGCACCCTGAGCACTGAGCACCAAGGACCCTGAGCACTGAGCACCCAGCACCCTGAGTACTGAGCACCCAGCACCCTGAGTACTGAGCACCCAGCACCCTTAGTACTGAGCACCCAGCACCCTGAGCACTGAGCACCCAGCACCCTGAGTACTGAGCACCCAGCACCAAACTCAGCACTGAGCACCCAGCACCCCGAGCACTGAGCACCCAGCACCCCGAGCACTGAGCACCCAGCACCCTGAGTACTGAGCACTGAGCACCCCGAGTACTGAGCACCCATCACCCCGAGCACTGAGCACCCAGCAACCTGAGTACTGAGAAGAGATCACCCTGAGTACTGAGCACCCAGCACCCTGAGTACTGAGCCCCCAGCACCCTGAGTACTGAGCACCCAGCACCCCGAGCACTGAGCACCCAGCACCCCGAGAATGAGAACCCAGCACCCTGAATACTGAGATCCGAGCACCCTGAGTACTGAGCACCCAGCACCCTGAGTACTGAGGCCCCAGCACCCTGAGTACTGAGCACCCAGCACCCCGAGCACTGAGCACCCAGCACCCCGAGAATGAGCACCCAGCACCCTGAGTACTGAGCACCCAGCACCCTGAGTACTGAGCACTAAGCACCCAGAGCACTGAGCACCCAGCACCCCGATCACTGAGCACCCAGCACCCTGAGCACTGATCACCCAGCACCCTGAGCACTGAGCACCCAGCACCCTGAGTACTGAGCACCCAACACCCAGAGTACTGAGCACCCAGCACCCTGAGCACTGAGCACCCAGCACCCTGAGTACAGAGCACCCAGCACCCTGAGTACTGAGCACCCAGCACCCTGAGCACTGAGCACTGAGCACCCAACACCCTGAGCACTGAGCACCCAGCACCCGAGCACTGAGCACCCAGCACCCCGAGCACTGAGCACCCAGCACCCTGAGCACTGAGCACCCAGCACCCTGAGCACTGAGCACCCAGCCCCCTGAGTACTGAGCACCCAGCACCATGAGTACTGAGCACCCAGCACCCTGAGTACTGAGCACTCAGCACCTTGAGTACTGAGCACCGAGCACCCCGAGCACTGAGCACCCAGCACCCTGAGCACTGAGCACCCTGAGGACTGCGCACCCAGCACCCTGAGCACTGAGCACCCAGCACCCTGAGTACTGAGCACCAATCACCCTGAGCACTGAGCACCCAGGACCCCGAGCACTGAGCACCCAGCACCCTGAGTACAGAGCACCCAGCACCCCGAGTACTGAGCACCCAGCACCCCGAGCACTGAGCACCCAGCACCCTGAGTACTGAGCACCCTGAGTACTGAGCACCGATCACCCTGAGCACTGAGCACCCAGCACCCTGAGTACTGTGCACCCAGCACCCTGAGCACTGAGCACCCAGCACCCTGAGCACTGAGCACCCAGCACAGTGAGTACTGAGCACCCAGCACCCTGAGTACTGAGTACCCAGCACATTGAGCACTGAGCACCCAGCACCCTGAGTACTGAGCACCCAGTACCCTGAGTACTGAGCACCCAGCAACCTTAGTACTGAGCAACCAGCACCCTGAGCACTGAGCACCCAGCACCCTGAGTACTGAGCACCCAGCACCACCCTCAGCACTGAGCACCCAGCAACCCGAGCACTGAGCACCCAGCACCCTGAGAACTGAGCACAAAGCACCCCGAGTACTGAGCACCCAGCACCCCGAGTATTGAGCACCGAGCACCCTGAGCACTGAACACCCAGCACCCTGAGTACTGAGCACCCAGCACCCTGAGTACTGAGCACTGAGCACCCCGAGTACTGAGCACCCAGCACCCCGAGCACTGAGCACCCTGCAACCTGAGTACTGAGAACAGATCACCCTGAGTACTGAGCACCCAGCACCCTGAGTACTGAGCCCCCAGCACCCTGAGTACTGAGCACCCAGCACCCCGAGCACTGAGCACCCAGCACCCCGAGAATGAGCACCCAGCACCCTGAGTACTGAGAACCGAACACCCTGAGTACTTAGCACCCAGCACCCTGAGTACTGAGCCCCCAGCAACCTGAGTACTGAGCACCCAGCACCCCGAGCACTGAGCACCCAGCACCCCGAGAATGAGCAACCAGCACCCTGAGTACTGAGCACCCAGCACCCTGAGTACTGAGCACTAAGCACCCAGAGCACTGAGCGCCCAGCACCCCGAGCACGGAGCACAAAGGACCCCGAGCACTGAGTACTGAGCACCCAGCACCCTGAGTACTGAGCACCCAGCACCCCGTGCACTGAGCACCCAGCACCCTGAGTACTGAGCACTGAGCACCCAGCACCCCGAGCACTGAGCAGCCAGCACCCTGTGTACTGAGCACTGAGCACCCTGAGTACTAAGCACCCAGCACGCTGAGTACTGAGCACCCAGGACCCTGAGCACTGAGCACCGAGCACCCCGAGCACTGAGCACCCAGCACCCTGAGCACTCAGCAACCAGCACCCCGAGCACTGAGCACCCAGCACCCTGAGCACTGAGCACCCAGCACCCTGAGCATGGAGCACCCCGAGGACTGAGCACCCAGCACCCTGAGAACTGAGCACCCAGCACCTTGAGTACTGAGCTCCGAGCACCTCGAGCACTAAGCACCCAGCACCCTGAGTACTGAGCACCCAGCACCCTGAGCAATGTGCACCCAGCACCCTGAGCACTGAGCACCCAGCACCCCGAGCACGTAGCACCCAGCACCCAGAGTACTGAGCACCCAACACCCAGAGTACTGAGCACCCAGCAACCCGAGTACTGAGCACCCAGCACCCCGAGCACTGAGCACCCAGCGCCCCGAGCCCTGAGCACCCAGCACCCCGAGCACTGAGCACTGAGCACCCTGAGCACTGAGTACTGAGCACTGAGCACCCTGAGTACTGAGCACCCAGCACCCAGAGTACTGAGCACCCAGCACCCCGAGCACTGAGCACCCAGCACCCCGAGCACTGAGCACCCAGCACCCCGAGCACTGAGCACTGAGCACCCTGAGCACTGAGCACCCAGCACCCCGAGTACTGAACACTGAGCACCCTGAGTACTGAGCACCAAGCACCCCGAGTACTGAGCACCAAGCACTCCGAGTACTGAGCACCCAGCACCCTGAGTACAGAGCACCCAGCACCCTGAGTACTGAGCACCCAGCACCCTGAGCACTGAGCACTGAGCACCCAACACCCTGAGCACTGAGCACCCAGCACCCGAGCACTGAGCACCCAGCACCCCGAGCACTGAGCACCCAGCACCCTGAGCACTGAGCACCCAGCACCCTGAGCACTGAGCACCCAGCCCCCTGAGTACTGAGCACCCAGCACCATGAGTACTGAGCACCCAGCACCCTGAGTACTGAGCACTCAGCACCTTGAGTACTGAGCACCGAGCACCCGAGCACTGAGCACCCAGCACCCTGAGCACTGAGCACCCTGAGGACTGCGCACCCAGCACCCTGAGCACTGAGCACCCAGCACCCTGAGTACTGAGCACCAATCACCCTGAGCACTGAGCACCCAGGACCCCGAGCACTGAGCACCCAGCACCCTGAGTACAGAGCACCCAGCACCCCGAGTACTGAGCACCCAGCACCCCGAGCACTGAGCACCCAGCACCCTGAGTACTGAGCACCCTGAGTACTGAGCACCGATCACCCTGAGCACTGAGCACCCAGCACCCTGAGAACTGTGCACCCAGCACCCTGAGCACTGAGCACCCAGCACCCTGAGCACTGAGCACCCAGCACAGTGAGTACTGAGCACCCAGCACCCTGAGTACTGAGTACCCAGCACATTGAGCACTGAGCACCCAGCACCCTGAGTACTGAGCACCCAGCACCCTGAGTACTGAGCACCCAGCAACCTTAGTACTGAGCACCCAGCACCCTGAGCACTGAGCACCCAGCACCCTGAGTACTGAGCACCCAGCACCACCCTCAGCACTGAGCACCCAGCAACCCGAGCACTGAGCACCCAGCACCCTGAGCACTGAGCACCCAGCACCCCGAGTACTGAGCACCCAGCACCCCGAGTATTGAGCACCGAGCACCCTGAGCACTGAACACCCAGCACCCTGAGTACTGAGCACCCAGCACCCTGAGTACTGAGCACTGAGCACCCCGAGTACTGAGCACCCAGCACCCCGAGCACTGAGCACCCTGCAACCTGAGTACTGAGAACAGATCACCCTGAGTACTGAGCACCCAGCACCCTGAGTACTGAGCCCCCAGCACCCTGAGTACTGATCACCCAGCAACCCGAGCACTGAGCACCCAGCACCCCGAGAATGAGCACCCAGCACCCTGAGTACTGAGAACCGAACACCCTGAGTACTGAGCACCCAGCACCCTGAGTACTGAGCCCCCAGCAACCTGAGTACTGAGCACCCAGCACCCCGAGCACTGAGCACCCAGCACCCTGAGAATGAGCAACCAGCACCCTGAGTACTGAGCACCCAGCACCCTGAGTACTGAGCACTAAGCACCCAGAGCACTGAGCGCCCAGCACCCCGAGCACGGAGCACAAAGGACCCCGAGCACTGAGTACTGAGCACCCAGCACCCTGAGTACTGAGCACCCAGCACCCCGAGCACTGAGCACCCAGCACCCTGAGTACTGAGCACTGAGCACCCAGCACCCCGAGCACTGAGCACCCAGCACCCTGTGTACTGAGCACTGAGCACCCTGAGTACTAAGCACCCAGCACGCTGAGTACTGAGCACCCAGGACCCTGAGCACTGAGCACCGAGCACCCCGAGCACTGAGCACCCAGCACCCTGAGCACTCAGCAACCAGCACCCCGAGCACTGAGCACCCAGCACCCTGAGCACTGAGCACCCAGCACCCTGAGCATGGAGCACCCCGAGGACTGAGCACCCAGCACCCTGAGAACTGAGCACCCAGCACCTTGAGTACTGAGCTCCGAGCACCTCGAGCACTAAGCACCCAGCACCCTGAGTACTGAGCACCCAGCACCCTGAGCACTGTGGACCCAGCACCCTGAGCACTGAGCACCCAGCACCCCGAGCACGTAGCACCCAGCACCCTGAGTACTGAGCACCCAACACCCAGAGTACTGAGCACCCAGCACCCCGAGTACTGAGCACCCAGCACCCCGAGCACTGAGCACCCAGCGCCCCGAGCACTGAGCACCCAGCACCCCGAGCACTGAGCACTGAGCACCCTGAGCACTGAGTACTGAGCACTGAGCACCCTGAGTACTGAGCACCCAGCACCCAGAGTACTGAGCACTCAGCACCCCGAGCACTGAGCACCCAGCTCCCCGAGCACTGAGCACCCAGCACCCCGAGCACTGAGCACTGAGCACCCTGAGCACTGAGCACCCAGCACCCCGAGTACTGAGCACTGAGCACCCTGAGTACTGAGCACCAAGCACTCCGAGTACTGAGCACTGAGCACCCTGAGTACTGAGCACCCAGCACCCTGAGCACTGAACACCCAGCACCCTGAGTACTGAGCACTGAGATCCCTGAGTACTGAGCACCGAACACCCTGAGTACTGAGCACACAGCACCCTGATCACTGAGCACGGAGCACCCCGAGGACTGAGCACCCAGCACCCTGACCACTGAGCACCCAGCACCTTGAGTACTGAGCACCGAGCACCCCGAGCACTGAGCACCCAGCACCCGGAGCACTGAGCACCCAGCACCCTGAGCACTGAGCACGCAGCACCCCGAGCACTGAGCACCCAGCACCCTGAGTACTGAGCACAGAGCACCCTGAGCACTGAGCACCCAACACTCTGAGCACTGAGCACAAAGCACGCTGAGTACTGAGCAATGAGCACACAGCACCCTGAGTACTGAGCAACCAGCACCTCGAGCACTGAGCACCCAGCGCCCCGAGCACTGAGCACCCAGCACCCCGAGCACTGAGCACTGAGAACACTGAGCACTGAGCACACAGCACCCCGAGTACTGAGCACTGAGCACACTAAGTACTGAGCACCCGGCACCCCGAGTACTGAGCACTGAGCACGCTGAGTACTGAGCACCCAGCACCCTGAGCACTGAGAACCCTGAGTACTGAGCAACGAGCACCCTGAGTACTGAGCACCCAGCACCCTGAGCACTGAGCACGGAGCACCCCGAGGACTGAGCACCCAGCACCCTGAGCACTGAGCACCCAGCACCTTGAGTACTGAACACCGAGCACCCCGAGCACTGAGCACCCAGCACCCTGAATACTGAGCACCCTGCACCCTGAGCACTGAGCACCCAGCACCCCGAGCACTGAGCACCCAGCACCCCGAGCACTGAGCACCCAGCACCCTGAGTACTGAGCACCCAACACCCAGAGTCCTGAGCACCCAGCACCCTGAGCACTGAGCACCCAGCACCCTGAGTACTGAGCACCCAGCACCCTGAGTACTGAGCACCCAGCACCCTGAGTACTGAGCACTGAGCACCCAAAACCCTGAGCACTGTGCACTGAGCACCCAGCACCCCGAGCACTGAGCACCCAGCACCCCAAGCACTGAGCACCCAGCACCCTGAGCACTGAGCACCCAGCACCCTGAGCACTGAGCACCCAGCCCCCTGAGTACTGAGCACCCAGCACCATGAGAACTGAGCACCCAGCGCCCTGAGTACTGAGCACTCAGCACCCTGAGTACTGAGCACCGAGCACCCCGAGCACTGAGCACCCAGCACCCTGAGCACTGAGCACCCTGAGGACTGAGTACCCAGCACCCTGAGCACTGAGCACCCAGCACCCTGAGTACTGAGCACCGATCACCCTGAGCACTGAGCACCCAGGACCCCGAGCACTGAGCACCCAGCACCCTGAGTACAGAGCACCCAGCTCCCCGAGTACTGAGCACCCAGCACCCCGAGCACTGAGCAGCCAGCACCCTGAGTACTGAGCACCCTGAGTACTGACCACCGAAAACCCTGAGCACTGAGCACCCAGCACCCTGAGTACTGAGCACCCAGCACCCTGAGCACTGAGCACCAAGCACCCTGAGCACTGAGCACCCAGCACCCTGAGTGCTGAGCACCCAGCCCCCTGAGTACTGAGCACCCAGTACCCTGAGTACTGAGCACCCATCACCCCGAGCACTGAGCACCCAGCAACCTGAGTACTGAGAATAGATCACCCTGAGTACTGAGCACCGAGCACCCTGAGTACTGAGCCCCCAGCACCCTGAGTACTGAGCACCCAGCACCCCGAGTACTGAGCACCCAGCACCCCGAGAATGAGAACCCAGCACCCTGAATACTGAGAACCGAGCACCCTGAGTACTGAGCACCCAGCACCCTGAGTACTGAGCCCCTAGCACCCTGAGTACTGAGCACCCAGCACCCCGAGCACTGAGCACCCAGCACCCCGAGAATGAGTACACAGCAACCTGAGTACTGAGCACCCAGCACCCTGAGTACTGAGCACTAAGCACCCAGAGCACTGAGTACCCAGCACCCCGAGCACGGAGCACCCAGGACCCCGAGCACTGAGTACTGAGCACCCAGCACCCTGAGTACTGAGCTCAGAGCTCCCCGAGCACTGAGCACCCTGAGTACTGAGCCCCTAGCACCCCGATCACTGAGCACCCAGCACCCTGAGTACTGAGCACCCAGCACCCTGAGTACTGAGCACCCAGCACCCTGAGCACTGAGCACCCAGCACCCTGAGCAATGAGCACCCAGCACCCCGAGCACGGAGCACCCAGCACTCTGTGTACTGAGCACCCAACACCCAGAGTACTGAGCACCCAGCACCCTGAGCACTGAGCACCCAGCACCCTGAGTACTGAGCACCCAGCACCCTGAGTACTGAACAACCAGCACCCCGAGCACTGAGCACCCAGCACCCCGAGCACTGAGCACCCAGCGGCCCGAACACTGAGCACCCAGCACCCCAAGCACTGAGCACTGAGCACCCTGAGCACTGAGCACCCAGCACCCTGAGTACTGAGCACTGAGAACCCTGAGTACTGAGCACCGAGCACCCTGAGTACTGAGCACCCAGCACCCTGATCACTGAGCACGGAGCACCCCGAGGACTGAGCACCCAGCACCCTGAGCACTGAGCACCCAGCACCTTGAGTACTGAGCACCGAGCACCCCGAGCACTGAGCACCCAGCACCCTGAGTACTGAGCACCCAGCACCCTGGGCACTGAGCACCCAGCACCCTGAGCACTGAGCACGCAGCACCCCGAGCACTGAGCACCCAGCACTCTGAGTACTGAGCACAGAGCACCCTGAGCACTGAGCACCCAGCACCCTGAGTACTGAGCACCCAGCACCCTGAGTACTGAGCAACCAGCACCCTGAGCACTGAGCACCCAGCACCCTGAGCACTGAGCACTGAGCACTGAGCACCCAGCACCACAGCCCTGAGCACCCAGCACCCCGAGCACTGAGCACCCAGCACCCTGAGCACTGAGCACCCAGCACCATGAGCATTGAGCACGCAGCACCCTGAGTACTGAGCACCCAGCACCCTGAGTACTGAGCACCCAGCACCCTGAGTACTGAGCACCCAGCACCCTGAGCACTGAGCACCCGGAGGACTGAGCACCCAGCACCCTGGGCACTGAGCACCGATCACCCTGAGCACTGAGCACCCAGCACCCCGAGCACTGAGCACCCAGCACCCTGAGTCATGAGCACCCAGCACCCCGAGTACTGAGCACCCAGCACCCTGAGTACTGAGCACCCAGCACCCCGAGCACTGAGCACCCAGCACCCTGAGTACTGAGCACCCTGAGTACTGAGCACTGAGCACCGAGCACCCTGAGTACTGAGCACCCTGAGGACTGAGCACCCAGCACCCTGAGCACTGAGCACCCAGCACCCTGAGTACTGAGCACTGATCACCCTGAGCACTGAGCACCCAGCACCCCGAGCACTGAGCACCCAGAACCCTGAGTACTGAGCACCCAGCACCCTGAGCACTGAGCACCCAGCACCCTGAGTACTGAACACCCAGCAACCTGAGCACTGAGCACTGAGGACCCAGCACCCTGAGCACTGAGCACTGAGCACCCAGCACCCCGAGCACTGAGCACCCAGCACCCTGAGCAGCCAGCACCCCGAGCACTGAGCACCCAGCACCCCGAGCACTGAGCACCCAGCACCCCGAGCACTGAGCACCCAGCACACTGAGCACCCAGCACACTGAGCACTGAGCACCCTGAGCACTGAGCACCCTGAGCACTGAGCACCCAGCACCCTGAGTACTGAGCACCCAACACTCTGAGCACTGAGCACCCAGCACGCTGAGTACTGAGCACTGAGCACACAGCACCCTGAGTACTGAGCAAATAGCACCTCGAGCACTGAGCACCCAGCGCCCCGAGCACTGAGCACCCAGCACCCCGAGCACTGAGCACTGAGCAGACTGAGCACTGAGTACCCAGCACCCCGAGTACTGAGCACTGAGCACCCTGAGTACTGAGCACCCAGCACCCCGAGTACTGAGCACTGAGCACCCTGAGTACTGAGCACCCAGCACTCTGAGCACTGAGAACCCTGAGTACTGAGCACCGAGCACCCTGAGTACTGAGCACCCAGCACCCTGAGCACTGAGCACGGAGCACCCCGAGTACTGAGCACCCAGCACCCTGAGCACTGAGCACCCAGCACCTTGAGTACTGAGCACCGAGCACCCCGAGCACTGAGCACCCAGCACCCTGAATACTGAGCACCCAGCACCCTGAGCACTGAGCACCCAGCACCCCGAGCACTGAGCACCCAGCACCCTGAGCACTGAGCACCCAGCACCCTGAGTACTGAGCACCCAACACCCAGAGTCCTGAGCACCCAGTACCCTGAGCACTGAGCACCCAGCACCCTGAGTACTGAGCACCCAGCACCCTGAGTACTGAGCACCCAGCACCCTGAGCACTGAGCACTGAGCACCCAACACCCTGAGCACTGAGCACTGAGCACCCAGCACCCCGAGCACTGAGCACCCAGCACCCCGACCACTGAGCACCCAGCACCCTGAGCACTGAGCACCCAGCACCCTGAGCACTGAGCACCCAGCCCCCTGAGTACTGAGCACCCAGCACCTTGAGTACTGACCACCCAGCACCCTGAGTAATGAGCACTCAGCACCCTGAGTACTGAGCACCGAACACCCCGAGCACTGAGCACCCAGCACCCTGAGCACTGAGCACCCTGAGGACTGAGTACCCAGCACCCTGAGCACTGAGCACCCAGCACCCTGAGTACTGAGCACTGATCACCCTGAGCACTGAGCACCCAGGACCCCGAGAACTGAGCAACCAGCACCCTGAGTACAGAGCACCCAGCACCCCGAGTACTGAGCACCCAGCACCCCGAGCACTGAGCAGCCAGCACCCTGAGTACTGAGCACCCTGAGTACTGAGCACCGATCACCCTGAGCACTGAGCACCCAGCACCCTGAGTACTGAGCACCCAGCACCAGGAGCACTGAGCACCAAGCACCCTGAGCACTGAGCACCCAGCACCCTGAGTACTGAGCACCCAGCACCCTGAGTACTGAGTACCCAGCACCCTGAGCACTGAGCACCCAGCACCCTGATTACTGAGCACCGAGCACCCTGAGTACTGAGCACCCAGCACCCTTAGTACTGAGCACCCAGCACCCTGAGCACTGAGCACCCAGCACCCTGAGTACTGAGCACCCAGCACCACCCTCAGTCCTGAGCACCCAGCACCCCGAGCACTGAGCACCCAGCACCCTGAGCACTGAGCACCCAGCACCCCGAGTACTGAGCACCCAGCACCCTGAGCACTGAGCACCCAGCACCCTGAGTACTGAGCACCCAGCACCACCCTCAGTACTGAGCACCCAGCACCCCGAGGACTGAGCACCCAGCACCCTGAGCACTGAGGACCCAGCACCTTGAGTACTGAGCACCGAGCACCCCGAGCACTCAGCACCCAGCACCCTGAGTACTGAGCACCCAGCACCCTGAGCACTGAGCACCCAGCACCCTGAGCACTGAGCACGCAGCACCCCGAGCACTGAGCACCCAGCACTCTGAGTACTGAGCACAGAGCACCCTGAGCACTGAGCACCCAGCACCCTGAGTACTGAGCACCCAGCACCCTGAGTACTGAGCAACCAGCACCCTGAGCACTGAGCACTGAGCCCCCAGCACCCTGAGCACTGAGCACTGAGCACTGAGCACCCAGCACCACAGCCCTGAGCACCCAGCACCCCGAGCACTGAGCACCCAGCACCCTGAGCACTGAGCACCCAGCACCATGAGCATTGAGCACGCAGCACCCTGAGTACTGAGCACCCAGCACCCTGAGTACTGAGCACCCAGCACCCTGAATCATGAGCACCCAGCACCCCGAGTACTGAGCACCCAGCACCCTGAGTCCTGAGCACCCAGCACCCCGAGCACTGAGCATCCAGCACCCTGAGTACTGAGCACCCTGAGTACTGAGCACTGAGCACCGAGCACCCTGAGTACTGAGCACCCTGAGGACTGAGCACCCAGCACCCTGAGCACTGAGCACCCAGCACCCTGAGTACTGAGCACTGATCACCCTGAGCACTGAGCACCCAGCACCCCGAGCACTGAGCACCCTGAACCCTGAGTACTGAGCACCCAGCACCCTGAGCACTGAGCACCCAGCACCCTGAGTACTGAACACCCAGCAACCTGAGCACTGAGCACTGAGCACCCAGCACCCTGAGCACTGAGCACTGAGCACCCAGCAACCCGAGCACTGAGCACCCAGCACCCTAAGCACCCAGCACCCCGAGCACTGAGCACCCAGCACCCCGAGCACTGAGCACCCAGCACCCCGAGCACTGAGCACCCAGCACACTGAGCACCCAGCACCCTGAGCACTGAGCACCCTGAGCACTGAGCACCCTGAGCACTGAGCACTGAGCACCCAGCACCCTGAGTACTGAGCACCCAACACTCTGAGCACTGAGCACCCAGCACGCTGAGTACTGAGCACTGAGCACACAGCACCCTGAGTACTGAGCAACCAGCACCTCGAGCACTGAGCACCCAGCGCCCCGAGCACTGAGCACCCAGCACCCCGAGCACTGAGCACTGAGCAGACTGAGCACTGAGTACCCAGCACCCCGAGTACTGAGCACTGAGCACCCTGAGTACTGAGCTCCCAGCACCCCGAGTACTGAGCACTGAGCACCCTGAGTACTGAGCACCCAGCACTCTGAGCACTGAGAACCCTGAGTACTGAGCACCGAGCACCCTGAGTACTGAGCACACAGCACCCTGAGCACTGAGCACGGAGCACCCCGAGGACTGAGCACCCAGCACCCTGAGCACTGAGCACCCAGCACCTTGAGTACTGAGCACCGAGCATCCTGAGCACTGAGCACCCAGCACCCTGAATACTGAGCACCCAGCACCCTGAGAACTGAGCACCCAGCACCCCGAGCACTGAGCACCCAGCACCCCGAGCACTGAGCACCCAGCACCCTGAGTACTGAGCACCCAACACCCAGAGTCCTGAGCACCCAGTACCCTGAGCACTGAGCACCCAGCACCCTGAGTACTGAGCACCCAGCACCCTGAGTACTGAGCACCCAGCACCCTGAGCACTGAGCACCCAACACCCTGAGCACCGAACACTGAGCACACAGCACCCCGAGCACTGAGCACCCAGCACCCCGAGCACTGAGCACCCAGCACCCTGAGCACTGAGCACCCAGCACCCTGAGCACTGAGCACCCAGCCCCCTGAGTACTGAGCACCCAGCACCATGAGTACTGACCACCCAGCACCCTGAATACTGAGCACTCAGCACCCTGAGTACTGAGCACCGAGCACCCCGAGCACTGAGCACCCAGCACCCTGAGCACTGAGCACCCTGAGGACTGAGTACCCAGCACCCTGAGCACTGAGCACCCAGCACCCTGAGTACTGAGCACCGATCACCCTGAGCACTGAGCACCCAGGACCCCGAGAACTGAGCAACCAGCACCCTGAGTACAGAGCACCCAGCACCCCGAGTACTGAGCACCCAGCACCCCGAGCACTGAGCAGCCAGCACCCTGAGTACTGAGCACCCTGAGTACTGAGCACCGATCACCCTGAGCACTGAGCACCCAGCACCCTGAGTACTGAGCACCCAGCACCAGGAGCACTGAGCACCAAGCACCCTGAGCACTGAGCACCCAGCACCCTGAGTACTGAGCACCCAGCACCCTGAGTACTGAGTACCCAGCACCCTGAGCACTGAGCACCCAGCACCCTGAGTACTGAGCACCCAGCACCCTTAGTACTGAGCACCCAGCACCCGGAGCACTGAGCACCCAGCACCCTGTGTACTGAGCACCCAGCACCACCCTCAGTACTGAGCACCCAGCACCCCGAGCACTGAGCACCCAGCACCCTGAGCACTGAGCACCCAGCACCCCGAGTACTGAGCACCCAGCACCCCGAGCACTGAGCACCGAGCACCCCGAGCACTGAGCACCCAGCACACTGAGTACTGAGCACCCAGCACCCTGAGTACTGAGCACTGAGCACCCCGAGTACTGAGCACCCATCACCCCGAGCACTGACCACCCAGCAACCTGAGTACTGAGAACAGATCACCCTGAGTACTTAGCACCCAGCACCCTGAGTACTGAGCCCCCAGCACCAAGAGTACTGAGCACCCAGCACCCTGAGCACTGAGCACCCAGCAACCTGAGCCCTGAGCACCCAGCACCCTGAGTACTGAGCCCTGAGAACCCTGAGTACTGAGCACCGAGCACCCTGAGTACTGAGCACCCAGCACCCTGATCACTGAGCACGGAGCACCCCGAGGACTGAGCACCCAGCACCCTGAGCACTGAGCACCCAGCACCTTGAGTACTGAGCACCGAGCACCCCGAGCACTGAGCACCCAGCACCCTGAGTACTGAGCACCCAGCACCCTGAGCACTGAGCACCCAGCACCCTGAGCACTGAGCACGCAGCACCCCGAGCACTGAGCACCCAGCACCCTGAGTACTGAGCACAGAGCACCCTGAGCACTGAGCACCCAGCACCCTGAGTACTGAGCACCCAGCACCCTGAGTACTGAGCAACCAGCACCCTGAGCACTGAGCACTGAGCACCCAGCACCCTGAGCACTGAGCACTGAGCACCCAGCACCACAGCCCTGAGCACCCAGCACCCCGAGCACTGAGCACCCAGCGCCCTGAGCACTGAGCACCCAGCACCATGAGCATTGAGCACCCAGCACCCTGAGTACTGAGCACCCAACACCCAGAGTCCTGAGCACCCAGCACCCTGAGCACTGAGCACCCAGCACTCTGAGTACTGAGCACCCAGCACCCTGAGTACTGAGCACCCAGCACCCTGAGCACTGAGCACTGAGCACCGAACACAATGAGCACTGAGCACTGAGCACCCAGCACCCCGAGCACTGAGCACCCAGCACCATGAGTACCGACCACCCAGCACCCTGAGTACTGAGCACTCAGCACCCTGAGTACTGAGCACCGAGCACCCCGAGCACTGAGCACCCAGCACCCTGAGCACTGAGCACCCTGAGGACTGAGTACCCAGCATCGTGAGCACTGAGCACCCAGCACCCTGAGTACTGAGCACCGATCACCCTGAGCACTGAGCACCCAGGACCCCGAGAACTGAGCACCCAGCACCCTGAGTACAGAGCACCCAGCACCCCGAGTACTGAGCACCCAGCACCCCGAGCACTGAGCAGCCAGCACCCTGAGTAGTGAGCACCCTGAGTACTGAGCACCGATCACCCTGAGCACTGAGCACCCAGCACACTGAGTACTGAGCACCCAGCACCAGGAGCACTGAGCACCAAGCACCCTGAGCACTGAGCACCCAGCACCCTGAGTACTGAGCACCCAGCACCCTGAGTACTGAGTACCCAGCACCCTGAGCACTGAGCACCCAGCACCCTGAGTACTGAGCACCGAGCACCCTGATTACTGAGCACCCAGCACCCTTAGTACTGAGCACCCAGCACTCTGAGCACTGAGCACCCAGCACCCTGAGTACTGAGCACCCAGCACCACCCTCAGTACTGAGCACCCAGCACCCCGAGCACTGAGCACCCAGCACCCTGAGCACTGAGCACCCAGCACCCCGAGTACTGAGCACCCTGCACCCCGAGCACTGAGCACCGAGCACCCCGAGCACTGAGCACCCAGCACCCTGAGTACTGAGCACCCAGCACCCTGAGTACTGAGCCCCCAGCACCAAGAGTACTGAGCACCCAGCACCCTGAGCACTGCGCACCCAGCACACCGAGAATGAGCACCCAGCACCCTGAATACTGAGAAATGAGCACCCTGATTACTGAGCACCCAGCACCCTGAGTACTGAGCCCCCAGCACCCTGAGTACTGAGCTCACAGCTCCCCGAGCACTGAGCACCCTGAGTACTGAGCACCCAGCACCCCGATCACTGAGCACCCAGCACCATGAGTACTGAGCACCCAGCACCCTGAGTACTGAGCACCCAGCACCCTGAGCACTGAGCACCCAGCACCCTGAGCAATGAGCACCCAGCACCCCGAGCACGGAGCACCCAGCACTCTGTGTACTGAGCACCCAACACCCAGAGTACTGAGCACCCAGCACCCTGAGCACTGAGCCCCCAGCACCCTGAGTACTGAGCACCCAGCACCCTGAGTACTGAACACCCAGCACCCTGAGCACTGAGCACTGAGCACCCTGAGCACTGAGTACTGAGCACTGAGCACCCTGAGCACTGAGCACCCAGCACCCCGAGTACTGAGCACCCAGCACCCCGAGCACTGAGCACCCAGCGCCCCGAGCACTGAGCACCCAGCACCCCGAGCACTGAGCACCCAGCACCCCGAGCACTGAGCACAAAGCGCCCCGAGCACTGAGCACCCAGCACCCCAAGCACTGAGCACTGAGCACCCTGAGCACTGAGCACCCAGCACCCTGAGTACTGAGCACTGAGAACCCTGAGTACTGAGCACCGAGTACCCTGAGTACTGAGCACCCAGCACCCTGATCACTGAGCACGGAGCACCCCGAGGACTGAGCACCCAGCACCCTGAGCACTGAGCACCCAGCACCTTGAGTACTGAGCACCGAGCACCCCGAGCACTGAGCACCCAGCACCCTGAGTACTGAGCACCCAGCACCCTGAGCACTGAGCACCCAGCACACTGAGCACTGAGCACCCAGCATTCTGAGTACTGAGCACAGAGCACCCTGAGCACTGAGCACCCAGCACCCTGAGTACTGAGCACCCAGCACCCTGAGCACTGAGCACCCAGCACCCTGAGTACTGAGCACCCAGCACCCTGAGTACTGAGCAACCAGCACCCTGAGCACTGAGCACTGAGAACCCAGCACCCTGAGCACTGAGCACTGAGCACTGAGCACCCAGCACCACAGCCCTGAGCACCCAGCACCCCGAGCACTGAGCACCCAGCACCCTGAGCACTGAGCACCCAGCACCATGCGCATTGAGCACCCAGCACCCTCAGTACTGAGCACCCAGCACCCTGAGTACTGATCACCCAGCACCCTGAGTACTGAGCACTCAGCACCCTGAGTACTGAGCACCGAGCACCCCGAGCACTGAGCACCCAGCACCCTGAGCACTGAGCACCCGGAGGACTGAGCACCCAGCACCCTGGGCACTGAGCACCGATCACCCTGAGCACTGAGCACCCAGCACCCCGAGCACTGAGCACCCAGCACCCTGAGTCATGAGCACCCAGCACCCCGAGTACTGAGCACCCAGCACCCTGAGTACTGAGCACCCAGCACCCCGAGCACTGAGCACCCAGCACCCTGAGTACTGAGCACCCTGAGTACTGAGCACTGAGCACCCAGCACCCTGAGCACGGAGCACCCCGAGGACTGAGCACCCAGCACCCTGAGCACTGAGCACCCAGCACCTTGGGTACTGAGCACCGAGCACCTCCAGCACTGAGCACCCAGCACCCTGAGCACTGAGCACCCAGCACCCCGAGAATGAGCACCCAGCACCCTGAATACTGAGAACCGAGCACCCTGATTACTGAGCACGCAGCACCCTGAGTACTGAGCCCCCAGCACCCTGAGTACTGAGCACCCAGCACCCCGAGCACTGAGCACCCAGCACCCCGAGAATGAGCACCCAGCACCCTGAGTACTGAGCACCCAGCACCCTGAGTACTGAGCACTGAGCACCCAGCACCCCGAGCACGGAGCACCCAGGACCCCGAGCACAGAGTACTGAGCACCCAGCACCCTGAGTACTGAGCACCGAGCTCCCCGAGCACTGAGCACCCTGAGTACTGAGCACCCAGCACCCCGATCACTGAGCACCCAGCACCCTGAGCACTGATCACCCAGCACCCTGAGTACTGAGCACCCAGCACCCTGAGCACTGAGCACTGAGCACCCAACACCCTGAGCACTGAACACTGAGCACACAGCACCCCGAGCACTGAGCACCCAGCACCCCGAGCACTGAGCACCCAGCACCCTGAGCACTGAGCACCCAGCACCCTGAGCACTGAGCACCCAGCCCCCTGAGTACTGAGCACCCAGCACCATGAGTACTGACCACCCAGCACCCTGAGTACTGAGCACTCAGCACCCTGAGTACTGAGCACCGAGCACCCCGAGCACTGAGCACCCAGCACCCTGAGCACTGAGCACCCTGAGGACTGAGTACCCAGCACCCTGAGCACTGAGCACCCAGCACCCTGAGTACTGAGCACCGATCACCCTGAGCACTGAGCACCCAGGACCCCGAGAACTGAGCAACCAGCACCCTGAGTACAGAGCACCCAGCACCCCGAGTACTGAGCACCCAGCACCCCGAGCACTGAGCAGCCAGCACCCTGAGTACTGAGCACCCTGAGTACTGAGCACCGAGCACCCCGAGCACTGAGCACCCAGCACCCTGAGCACTGAGCACCCTGAGGACTGAGTACCCAGCATCGTGAGCACTGAGCACCCAGCACCCTGAGTACTGAGCACCGATCACCCTGAGCACTGAGCACCCAGGACCCCGATAACTGAGCACCCAGCACCCTGAGTACAGAGCACCCAGCACCCCGAGTACTGAGCACCCAGCACCCCGAGCACTGAGCAGCCAGCACCCTGAGTAGTGAGCACCCTGAGTACTGAGCACCGATCACCCTGAGCACTGAGCACCCAGCACCCTGAGTACTGAGCACCCAGCACCAGGAGCACTGAGCACCAAGCACCCTGATTACTGAGCACCCAGCACCCTGAGTACTGAGCCCCCAGCACCCTGAGTACTGAGCTCACAGCTCCCCGAGCACTGAGCACCCTGAGTACTGAGCACCCAGCACCACGATCACTGAGCACCCAGCACCCTGAGTACTGAGCACCCAGCACCCTGAGTACTGAGCACCCAGCACCCTGAGCACTGAGCACCCAGCACCCTGAGCAATGAGCACCCAGCACCCCGAGCACGGAGCACCCAGCACTCTGTGTACTGAGCACCCAACACCCAGAGTACTGAGCACCCAGCACCCTGAGCACTGAGCCCCCAGCACCCTGAGTACTGAGCACCCAGCACCCTGAGTACTGAACACCCAGCACCCTGAGCACTGAGCACTGAGCACCCTGAGCACTGAGTACTGAGCACTGAGCACCCTGAGCACTGAGCACCCAGCACCCCGAGTACTGAGCACCCAGCACCCCGAGCACTGAGCACCCAGCGCCCCGAGCACTGAGCACCCAGCACCCCGAGCACTGAGCACCCAGCACCCCGAGCACTGAGCACAAAGCGCCCCGAGCACTGAGCACCCAGCACCCCAAGCACTGAGCACTGAGCACCCTGAGCACTGAGCACCCAGCACCCTGAGTACTGAGCACTGAGAACCCTGAGTACTGAGCACCGAGTACCCTGAGTACTGAGCACCCAGCACCCTGATCACTGAGCACGGAGCACCCCGAGGACTGAGCACCCAGCACCCTGAGCACTGAGCACCCAGCACCTTGAGTACTGAGCACCGAGCACCCCGAGCACTGAGCACCCAGCACCCTGAGTACTGAGCACCCAGCACCCTGAGCACTGAGCACCCAGCACCCTGAGCACTGAGCACCCAGCATTCTGAGTACTGAGCACAGAGCACCCTGAGCACTGAGCACCCAGCACCCTGAGTACTGAGCACCCAGCACCCTGAGCACTGAGCACCCAGCACCCTGAGTACTGAGCACCCAGCACCCTGAGTACTGAGTAACCAGCACCCTGAGCACTGAGCACTGAGAACCCAGCACCCTGAGCACTGAGCACTGAGCACCCAGCACCACAGCCCTGAGCACCCAGCACCCCGAGCACTGAGCACCCAGCACCCTGAGCACTGAGCACCCAGCACCATGCGCATTGAGCACCCAGCACCCTCAGTACTGAGCACCCAGCACCCTGAGTACTGATCACCCAGCACCCTGAGTACTGAGCACTCAGCACCCTGAGTACTGAGCACCGAGCACCCCGAGCACTGAGCACCCAGCACCCTGAGCACTGAGCACCCGGAGGACTGAGCACCCAGCACCCTGGGCACTGAGCACCGATCACCCTGAGCACTGAG
Source organism: Microtus oregoni (assembly GCF_018167655.1). Classification (NCBI taxonomy): domain Eukaryota; kingdom Metazoa; phylum Chordata; class Mammalia; order Rodentia; family Cricetidae; genus Microtus; species Microtus oregoni. Next base: position 1,669,206 of record NW_024543262.1, read on the forward strand.
CACCCAGCACCCCGAGCACTGAGCACCCAGCACCCTGAGTCATGAGCACCCAGCACCCCGAGTACTGAGCACCCAGCACCCTGAGTACTGAGCACCCAGCACCCCGAGCACTGAGCACCCAGCACCCTGAGTACTGAGCACCCTGAGTACTGAGCACTGAGCACCCAGCACCCTGAGCACGGAGCACCCCGAGGACTGAGCACCCAGCACCCTGAGCACTGAGCACCCAGCACCTTGGGTACTGAGCACCGAGCACCTCCAGCACTGAGCACCCAGCACCCTGAGCACTGAGCACCCAGCACCCCGAGAATGAGCACCCAGCACCCTGAATACTGAGAACCGAGCACCCTGATTACTGAGCACGCAGCACCCTGAGTACTGAGCCCCCAGCACCCTGAGTACTGAGCACCCAGCACCCCGAGCACTGAGCACCCAGCACCCCGAGAATGAGCACCCAGCACCCTGAGTACTGAGCACCCAGCACCCTGAGTACTGAGCACTGAGCACCCAGCACCCCGAGCACGGAGCACCCAGGACCCCGAGCACTGAGTACTGAGCACCCAGCACCCTGAGTACTGAGCACCGAGCTCCCCGAGCACTGAGCACCCTGAGTACTGAGCACCCAGCACCCCGATCACTGAGCACCCAGCACCCTGAGCACTGATCACCCAGCACCCTGAGTACTGAGCACCCAGCACCCTGAGCACTGAGCACTGAGCACCCAACACCCTGAGCACTGAACACTGAGCACACAGCACCCCGAGCACTGAGCACCCAGCACCCTGAGCACTGAGCACCCAGCACCCTGAGCACTGAGCACCCAGCCCCCTGAGTACTGAGCACCCAGCACCATGAGTACTGACCACCCAGCACCCAGAGTACTGAGCACTCAGCACCCTGAGTACTGAGCACCGAGCACCCCGAGCACTGAGCACCCAGCACCCTGAGCACTGAGCACCCTGAGGACTGAGTACCCAGCACCCTGAGCACTGAGCACCCAGCACCCTGAGTACTGAGCACCGATCACCCTGAGCACTGAGCACCCAGGACCCCGAGAACTGAGCAACCAGCACCCTGAGTACAGAGCACCCAGCACCCCGAGTACTGAGCACCCAGCACCCCGAGCACTGAGCAGCCAGCACCCTGAGTACTGAGCACCCTGAGTACTGAGCACCGATCACCCTGAGCACTGAGCACCCAGCACCCTGAGTACTGAGCACCCAGCACCAGGAGCACTGAGCACCAAGCACCCTGAGCACTGAGCACCCAGCACCCTGAGTACTGAGCACCCAGCACCCTGAGTACTGAGTACCCAGCACCCTGAGCACTGAGCACCCAGCACCCTGAGTACTGAGCACCGAGCACCCTGAGTACTGAGCACCCAGCACCCTTAGTACTGAGAACCCAGCACCCTGAGCACTGAGCACCCAGCACCCTGTGTACTGAGCACCCAGCACCACCCTCAGTACTGAGCACCCAGCACCCCGAGCACTGAGCACCCAGCACCCTGAGCACTGAGCACCCAGCACCCCGAGTACTGAGCACCCAGCACCCCGAGCACTGAGCACCGAGCACCCTGAGCACTGAGCACCCAGCACACTGAGTACTGAGCACCCAGCACCCTGAGTACTGAGCACTGAGCACCCCGAGTACTGAGCACCCATCACCCCGAGCACTGACCACCCAGCAACCTGAGTACTGAGAACAGATCACCCTGAGTACTTAGCACCCAGCACCCTGAGTACTGAGCCCCCAGCACCAAGAGTACTGAGCACCCAGCACCCTGAGCACTGAGCACCCAGCACCCCGAGAATGAGCACCCAGCACCCTGAATACTGAGAACCGAGCACCCTGATTACTGAGCACGCAGCACCCTGAGTACTGAGCCACCAGCACCCTGAGTACTGAGCACCCAACACCCCGAGCACTGAGCACCCAGCACCCCGAGAATGAGCACCCAGCACCCTGAGTACTGAGCACCCAGCACCCTGAGTACTGAGCACTGAGCACCCAGCACCCCGAGCACGGAGCACCCAGGACCCCGAGCACTGAGTACTGAGCACCCAGCACCCTGAGTAATGAGCACCGAGCTCCCCGAGCACTGAGCACCCTGAGTACTGAGCACCCAGCACCCCGATCACTGAGCACCCAGCACCCTGAGCACTGATCACCCAGCACCCTGAGCACTGAGCACCCAGCACCCCGAGCACTGAGTACCCAGCACCCTGAGTACTGAGCACTGAGCACCCAGCACCCTGTGTACTTAGCACTGAGCACCCTGAGTACTAAGCACCCAGCACCCTGAGTACTGAGTACCCAGGACCCTGAGCACTGAGCACCGAGCACCCCGAGCATTGAGCACCCAGCACCCTGAGTACTGAGCACCCAGCACCCTGAGCACTGAGCAACCTTAGTACTGAGCACTGAGCACCCTGAGTACTGAGCACTGAGCACCCTGAGTACTGAGCACCCAGCACCCTGAGTACTGAGCACCCAGCACCCTGAGCAATGATCACCCTGAGTACTGAGCACCCAGCACCCTGAGCACTGAGCACCGAGCACCCTGAGCACTGAGCAACCAGCACCCGGAGTACTGAGCACCCAGCACCCTGAATACTAAGCACCAAGCACCCTGAGTACTGAGCACTGAGCACCCCGAGCACTGAGCACCCAGAACCCCGAGCACCGAGCACCCTGAGTACTGAGCACCCAATACCCTGAGCACTGAACACACAGCACCCTGAGTACAGTAAACCCCGAGCACTGAGCACCCAGCACTCTGAGTACTGAGCACCGAGCACACTGAGCACTGAGCACCCAGCACCCCGAGCACTGAGCACCCAGCACCCTGAGTACTGAGCACCCAGCACCCTGAGTACTGAGCAACCAGCACCCCGAGCACTGAGTAACCAGCACCCTGAGCACTGAGCACCCAGCACCCTGAGCACTGAGCACCCAGCACCCTGAGCACTGAGCACCCAGCACCCTGAGTACTGAGCACTGAGCACCCAGCACCCCGAGCACTGAGCACACAGCACCCTGAGTACTGAGCACTGAGCACCCAGCACCCCGAGCACTGAGCACCCAGCACCCTGAGCACTGAGCACCCAGCACCTGAGTCCTGAGCACCCAGCACCCTGAGTACTGAGCACCCAGCTCCCTGAGTACTGAGCATCCAGCACCCCGAGTACTGAGCACCCAGCATCCTGAGTACTGAGCACCCAGCTCACCGAGCACTAAGCACACAGCACCCAGAGCACTGAGGACCCAGCATCCTGAGCACTGAGCACCCAGCACCCTGAGTACTGAGCACCGAGCACCCTGAGTACTGAGCACCCAGCACCCTGAGCACTGATCACCCAGCACCCTGAGTACTGAGCACCAAGTACCCTGAGTACTGAGCACCCAGCACCCCGAGCACTGAGCACCCAGCACCCTGAGTACTGAGCACTGAGCACACAGCACCCCGAGCACTGAGCACCCAGCACCCTGTGTACTGAGCACTGAGTACCCAGTACCCCGAGCACTGCGACCCAGCACCCTGAGCACTGAGCACCCAGCACCCCGAGTACTGAGCACAAAGCACCCCGAGCACTGAGCACCCAGCACCCTGAGCACTGAGCACCCAGCACCCTGAGCAATGAGCACCCAGCACCCTGAGTACTGAGCACCCAGCACCCCGAGTACTGAGCACCCAGCAACCTGAGCACTGAGCACCCAGCACCCCCAGCAATGAGCACCCAGCACCCTGAGTACTGAGCACCCAGCACCCCGAGTACTGAGCACCCAGCAACCTGAGAACCGAGCAGCCAGCACCCCCAGCAATGAGCACCCAGCATCCTGAGTACTGAGCACCCAGCACCCCCAGCAATGAGCACCCAGCACCCTGAGTACTGAGCACCCAGCACCCCGAGTACTGAGAACCCAGCAACCTGAGAACCTAGCAGCCAGCACCCCGAGCGCTGAGCACCCAGCACCCTGAGCACTGAGCACCCTGCACCCTGAGTACTGAGCACTGAGCACCCCGAGTACTGAGCACCCAGCACCCCGAGCAATGAGCACCCAGAACCCTGAGCACTGAGCACCCAGCACCCTGAGTACTGAGCACCGAGCACCCTGAGTACTGAGCACCCAGCACCCCGAGCACTGAGCACCCAGCACCCTGAGCACTGAGCACCCAGCATACTGCGTACTGAGCACCCAGCACCCTGAGTACTGAGCACCCAGCACCCTGAGCACTGAGCACCCAGCACCCTGAGTACTGAGCATCCAGCACCCCGAGCACTGAGCACCCAGCACCCTGAGTACTGAGCACTGAGCACCCAGCACCCCGAGCACTGAGCACCCAGCACCCTGTGTACTGAGCACTGAGTACCCAGCACCCCGAGCACTGAGCACCCAGCACCCTGAGCACTGAGCACCCTGAGTACTGAGCACCCAGCACCCTGAGCACTGAGCACCCAGCACCCCGAGCACTGAGCACCCAGCACCCAGAGCACTGAGCACTGAGCACCCTGAGTACTGAGCACTGAGCACCCTGAGCACTGAGCACCGAGCACCCTGAGTACCGAGCACTGAGCACCCAACACCCCAAGCACTGAGCACCCTGAGCACTGAGCACCCAGCACCCCAAGCACTGAGCACCCTGAGTACTGAGCACCCAGCACCCTGAGTAATGAGCACCCAGCACCCTGAGTACTGAGCACCCAGCTCCCTGAGTACTGAGCACCCAGCACCCCGAGCACTGAGCACCCAGCACCCTGAGTACTGAGCACTGAGCACACAGCACCCCGAGCACTGAGCACCCAGCACCCTGTGTACTGAGCACTGAGTACCCAGTACCCCGAGCACTGCGACCCAGCACCCTGAGCACTGAGCACCCAGCACCCCGAGTACTGAGCACCCAGCACCCCGAGAATGGGGCACCCAGCACCCTGAGCACTGAGCACCCAGCACCCCGAGCAATGAGCACCCAGCACAATGAGTACTGAGCACCGAGCACCCCGAGTACTGAGCACCCAGCACCCCCAGCAATGAGCACCCAGCACCCTGAGTACTGAGCACCCAGCACCCCGAGTACTGAGCACCCAGCAACCTGAGAACCGAGCAGCCAGCACCCCCAGCAATGAGCACCCAGCACCCTGAGTACTGAGCACCCAGCACCCCCAGCAATGAGCACCCAGCACCCTGAGTACTGAGCACCCAGCATCCCGAGTACTGAGCACCCAGCAACCTGAGCACTGAGCACCCAGCACCCTGAGTACTGAGCACCCAGCACCCCCAGCAATGAGCACCCAGCACCCTGAGTACTGAGCACCCAGCACCCCTAGCGCTGAGCACCCAGCACCCTGAGCACTGAGCACCCAGCACCCTGAGTACTGAGCACCCAGCACCCCCAGCAATGAGCACCCAGCACCCTGAGTACTGAGCACCCAGCACCCCTAGCGCTGAGCACCCAACACCCCAAGCACTGAGCACCCTGAGTACTGAGCACCCAGCACCACAAGCACTGAGCACCCCGAGCACTGAGCACCGAGCACCCTGAGTACTGTGCAGCCAGCACCCTGAGTACTGAGCACCCAGCATACTGAGCACCGAGCACCCAGCACCCTGAGTACTGAGCACACAGCACCCTGAGCACTGAGCACCCAGCACCCTGAGTACTGAGCACCGAGCACCCTGAGTACTGAGCACCCAGCACCCCGAGCACTGAGCACCCAGCACCCTGAGCACTGAGCACCCAGCATACTGCGTACTGAGCACCCAGCACCCTGAGTACTGAGCACCCAGCACCCTGAGCACTGAGCACCCAGCGCCCTGAGTACTGAGCATCCAGCACCCCGAGCAGTGAGCACCCAGCACCCTGAGTACTGAGCACTGAGCACCCAGCACCCCGAGCACTGAGCACCCAGCACCCTGTGTACTGAGCAGTGAGTACCCAGCACCCTGAGCACTGAGCACCCAGCACCCAGAGCACAGAGCACCCAGCACCCTGAGTACTGAGCACCCAGCACCCAGAGCACTGAGCACCCAGCACCCTGAGTACTGAGCACTGAGCACACAGCACCCCGAGCACTGAGCACCCAGCACCCTCTGTACTGAGCACTGAGTACCCAGTACCCCGAGCACTGCGACCCAGCACCCTGAGCATTGAGCACCCAGCACCCCGAGTACTGAGCACCCAGCACCCCGAGCATGGGGCACCCAGCACCCTGAGCACTGAGCACCCAGCACCCTGAGCAATGAGCACCCAGCACCCTGAGTACTGAGCACCGAGCACCCCGAGTACTGAGCACCCAGCAACCTGAGCACTGAGCACCCAGCACCCCCAGCAATGAGCACCCAGCACCCCGAGCACTGAGCACCCAGCACCCCGAGCACTGAGCACCCAGCACCCCGAGCACTGAGCACCCAGCACCCTGAGCACTGAGCACTGAGCACTGAGCACCCCGATTACTGAGCACCCAGCACCCTGAGCGCTGAGCACCCAGCACCCTGAGCACTGAGCACCCAGCACCATGAGTACTGAGCACCGAGCACCCTGAGCACCGAGGACCCAGCACCATGAGTACTGAGCACCCAGCACCCTGAGCACTGAGCACCCAGCACCCTGAGTACTGAGCACCGAGCACCCTGAGTACTGAGCACTGAGCACCCTGAGCACTGAGCACCGAGCACCCTGAGTACTGAGCACTGAGCACCCAACACCCCAAGCACTGAGCACCCTGAGCACTGAGCACCCAGCTCCCCAAGCACTGAGCACCCTGAGTACTGAGCACCCAGCACCCTGAGTAATGAGCACCCAGCACCCTGAGTACTGAGCACCCAGCTCCCTGAGTACTGAGCACCCAGCACCCCGAGCACTGAGCACCCAGCACCCTGAGTACTGAGCACTGAGCACACAGCACCCCGAGCACTGAGCACCCAGCACCCTCTGTACTGAGCACTGAGTACCCAGTACCCCGAGCACTGCGACCCAGCACCCCCAGCAATGAGCACCCAGCACCCTGAGTACTGAGCACCCAGCATCCCGTGTACTGAGCACCCAGCAACCTGAGAACCGAGCAGCCAGCACCCCGAGCGCTGAGCACCCAGCACCCTGAGCACTGAGCACACAGCACCCTGAGTACTGAGCACTGAGCACCCCGAGTACTGAGCACCCAGCACCCCGAGCACTGAGCACCCAGCACCCTGAGTACTGAGCACCCAGCACCCTGAGTACTGAGCACCCAGCACCCTGAGCACTGAGCACCCAGCACCCTGAGTACTAAGCACCCAACACCCCAAGCACTGAGCACCCTGAGTACTGAGCACCCAGCACCCCAAGCACTGAGCACCCCGAGCACTGAGCAGCCAGCACCCTGAGTACTGAGCACCGAGCACCCTGAGTACTGAGCAGCCAGCACCCTGAGTACTGAGCACCCAGCATACTGAGCACCGAGCACCCATCACCCTGAGCACTGAGCACTGAGCACCCTGAGCACTGAGCACCCAGAACCCTGAGCACTGAGCACCCAGCATCCTGAGGACTGAGTACTGAGCACCCAGCACGCTGAGCACTGAGCACCCAGCACGCTGAGTACTGAGCACTGAGCACCCCGATTACTGAGCACCCAGCACCCTGAGCGCTGAGCACCCAGCACCCTGAGCACTGAGCACCCAGCACCATGAGTACTGAGCACCGAGCACCCTGAGCACCGAGCACCCAGCACCCTGAGTACTGAGCACCCAGCACCCTGAGCACTGAGCACCCAGCACCCTGAGTACTGAGCACCGAGCACCCTGAGTACTGAGCACTGAGCACCCTGAGCACTGAGCACCGAGCACCCTGAGTACTGAGCACTGAGCACCCAACACAACAAGCACTGAGCACCCTGAGCACTGAGCACCCAGCACCCCAAGCACTGAGCACCCAGCACCCTGAGTACTGAGCACCGAGCACCCTGAGTACTGAGCACCCAGCACCTCGAGCACTGAGCACCCAGCACCCTGAGCACTGAGCACCCAGCACCCTGAGTACTGAGCACCCAGCACCCTGAGCACTGAGCACCCAGCACCCTGAGTACTGAGCACCCAGCACCCTGAGCACTGAGCACCCAGCACCCTGAGTACTGAGCATCCAGCACCCCGAGCACTGAGCACCCAGCACCCTGAGTACTGAGCACTGAGCACCCAGCACCCCGAGCACTGAGCACCCTGAGCACTGAGCACCCTGAGTACTGAGCACCCAGCACCCTGAGCACTGAGCACCCAGCACCCCGAGCACTGAGCACCCAGCACCCAGAGCACTGAGAACTGAGCACCCTGAGTACTGAGCACTGAGCACCCTGAGCACTGAGCACCGAGCACCCTGAGTACTGAGCACTGAGCACCCTGAGCACTGAGCACCCTGTACCCTGAGTACTGAGCACCCAGCACCCTGAGCACTGAGGACCGAGCACCCTGAGTACTTAGCACCCAGCACCCTGAGTACTGAGCACCCAGCACCCTGAGTACTGAGCACCCAGCACCCTGAGTACTGAGCACCCAGCGTACTGAGCACCGAGCACCCAGCACCCTGAGTACTGAGCACCCAGCACCCTGAGCACTGAGCACCCAGCACCCTGAGTACTGAGCACTGAGCACCCCGAGTACTGAGCACCGAGCACACCGAGCACTGAGCACCCAGCACCCCGAGCACAGAGCACCCTGTGTACTGAGCACCCAGCACCCTGAGCACTGAGCACCCAGCACCCTGAGCACTGAGCACCCAGCACCCTGAGCACTGAGCACCCAGCACCCTGAGTACTGAGCACCCAGCACCCTGAGCACTGAGCAACCTTAGTACTGAGCACTGAGCACCCTGAGTACTGAGCACTGAGCACCCTGAGTACTGAGCACCCAGCACCCTGAGTACTGAGCACCCAGCACCCTGAGCAATGATCACCCTGAGTACTGAGCACCCAGCACCCTGAGCACTGAGCACCGAGCACCCTGAGCACTGAGCAACCAGCACCCGGAGTACTGAGCACCCAGCACCCTGAATACTAAGCACCGAGCACCCTGAGTACTGAGCACTGAGCACCCCGAGCACTGAGCACCCAGAACCCCGAGCACCGAGCACCCTGAGTACTGAGCACCCAATACCCTGAGCACTGAACACACAGCACCCTGAGTACAGTAAACCCCGAGAACTGAGCACCCAGCACTCTGAGTACTGAGCACCGAGCACACTGAGCACTGAGCACCCAGCACCCCGAGCACTGAGCACCCAGCACCCTGAGTACTGAGCACCCAGCACCCTGAGTACTGAGCAACCAGCACCCCGAGCACTGAGTAACCAGCACCCTGAGCACTGAGCACCCAGCACCCTGAGCACTGAGCACCCAGCACCCTGAGCACTGAGCACCCAGCACCCTGAGTACTGAGCACTGAGCACCCAGCACCCCGAGCACTGAGCACACAGCACCCTGAGTACTGAGCACTGAGCACCCAGCACCCCGAGCACTGAGCACCCAGCACCCTGAGCACTGAGCACCCAGCACCTGAGTCCTGAGCACCCAGCACCCTGAGTACTGAGCACCCAGCTCCCTGAGTACTGAGCATCCAGCACCCCGAGTACTGAGCACCCAGCATCCTGAGTACTGAGCACCCAGCTCACCGAGCACTAAGCACACAGCACCCAGAGCACTGAGGACCCAGCATCCTGAGCACTGAGCACCCAGCACCCTGAGTACTGAGCACCGAGCACCCTGAGTACTGAGCACCCAGCACCCTGAGCACTGATCACCCAGCACCCTGAGTACTGAGCACCAAGTACCCTGAGTACTGAGCACCCAGCACCCCGAGCACTGAGCACCCAGCACCCTGAGTACTGAGCACTGAGCACACAGCACCCCGAGCACTGAGCACCCAGCACCCTGTGTACTGAGCACTGAGTACCCAGTACCCCGAGCACTGCGACCCAGAACCCTGAGCACTGAGCACCAAGCACCCCGAGTACTGAGCACAAAGCACCCCGAGCACTGAGCACCCAGCACCCTGAGCACTGAGCACCCAGCACCCTGAGCAATGAGCACCCAGCACCCTGAGTACTGAGCACCCAGCACCCCGAGTACTGAGCACCCAGCAACCTGAGCACTGAGCACCCAGCACCCCCAGCAATGAGCACCCAGCACCCTGAGTACTGAGCACCCAGCACCCCGAGTACTGAGCACCCAGCAACCTGAGAACCGAGCAGCCAGCACCCCCAGCAATGAGCACCCAGCATCCTGAGTACTGAGCACCCAGCACCCCCAGCAATGAGCACCCAGCACCCTGAGTACTGAGCACCCAGCACCCCGAGTACTGAGAACCCAGCAACCTGAGAACCGAGCAGCCAGCACCCCGAGCGCTGAGCACCCAGCACCCTGAGCACTGAGCACCCTGCACCCTGAGTACTGAGCACTGAGCACCCCGAGTACTGAGCACCCAGCACCCCGAGCAATGAGCACCCAGAACCCTGAGTACTGAGCACCCAGCACCCTGAGTACTGAGCACCCAGCACCCTGAGCACTGAGCACCCAGCACCCTGAGTACTAAGCAACCAACACCCCAAGCACTGAGCACCCTGAGTACTGAGCACCCAGCACCCCAAGCACTGAGCACCCCGAGCACTGAACAGCCAGCACCCTGAGTACTGAGCACCGAGCACCCTGAGTACTGAGAAGCCAGCACCCTGAGTACTGAGCACCCAGCATACTGAGCACCGAGCACCCAGCACCCTGAGTACTGAGCACACAGCACCCTGAGCACTGAGCACCCAGCACCCTGAGTACTGAGCACCGAGCACCCTGAGTACTGAGCACCCAGCACCCCGAGCACTGAGCACCCAGCACCCTGAGCACTGAGAACCCAGCATACTGCGTATTGAGCACCCAGCACCCTGAGTACTGAGCACCCAGCACCCTGAGCACTGATCACCCAGCACCCTGAGTACTGAGCATCCAGCACCCCGAGCACTGAGCACCCAGCACCCTGAGTACTGAGCACTGAGCACCCAGCACCCCGAGCATTGAGCACCCAGCACCCTGTGTACTGAGCACTGAGTACCCAGCACCCCGAGCACTGAGCACCCAGCACCCTGAGCACTGAGCACCCTGAGTACTGAGCACCCAGCACCCTGAGCACTGAGCACCCAGCACCCCGAGCACTGAGCACCCAGCACCCAGAGCACTGAGCACTGAGCACCCTGAGTACTGAGCACTGAGCAGCCTGAGCACTGAGCACCGAGCACCCTGAGTACTGAGCACTGAGCACCCAACACCCCAAGCACTGAGCACCCTGAGCACTGAGCACCCAGCACCCCAAGCACTGAGCACCCTGAGTACTGAGCACCCAGCACCCTGAGTAATGAGCACCCAGCACCCTGAGTACTGAGCACCCAGCTCCCTGAGTACTGAGCACCCAGCACCCCGAACACTGAGCACCCAGCTCCCTGAGTACTGAGCACTGAGCACACAGCACCCCGAGCACTGAGCACCCAGCACCCTGTGTACTGAGCACAGAGTACCCAGTACCTTGAGCACTGCGACCCAGCACCCTGAGCACTGAGCACCCAGCACCCCGAGTACTGAGCACCCAGCACCCCGAGCATGGGGCACCCAGCACCCTGAGCACTGAGCACCCAGCACCCCGAGCAATGAGCACCCAGCACCCTGAGTACTGAGCACCGAGCACCCCGAGTACTGAGCATCCAGCAACCTGAGCACTGAGCACCCAGCACCCCCAGCAATGAGCACCCAGCACCCTGAGTACTGAGCACCCAGCACCCCGAGTACTGAGCACCCAGCAACCTGAGAACCGAGCAGCCAGCACCCCCAGCAATGAGCACCCAGCACCCTGAGTACTGAGCAACCAGCACCCCCAGCAATGAGCACCCAGCACCCTGAGTACTGAGCACCCAGCATCCCGAGTACTGAGCACCCAGCACCCTGAGAACCGAGCAGCCAGCACCCCGAGCGCTGAGCACCCAGCACCCTGAGAACTGAGCACCCAGCACCCTGAGTACTGAGCACTGAGCACCACGAGTACTGAGCACCCAGCACCCCGAGCACTGAGCACCCAGCACCCTGAGTACTGAGCACCCAGCACCCTGAGTACTGAGCACCCAGCACCCTGAGCACTGAGCACCCAGCACCCTGAGTACTAAGCACCCAACACCCCAAGCACTGAGCACCCTGAGTACTGAGCACCCAGCACCCCAAGCACTGAGCACCCCGAGCACTGAACAGCCAGCACCCTGAGTACTGAGCACCGAGCACCCTGAGTACTGAGCAGCCAGCACCCTGAGTACTGAGCACCCAGCATACTGAGCACCGAGCACCCAGCACCCTTAGTACTGAGCACACAGCACCCTGAGCACTGAGCACCCAGCACCCTGAGTACTGAGCACCGAGCACCCTGAGTATTGAGCACCCAGCACCCCGAGCACTGAGCACCCAGCACCCTGAGCACTGAGAACCCAGCATACTGCGTATTGAGCACCCAGCACCCTGAGTACTGAGCACCCAGCACCCTGAGAACTGAGCACCCAGCACCCTGAGTACTGAGCATCCAGCACCCCGAGCACTGAGCACCCAGCACCCTGAGTACTGAGCACTGAGCACCCAGCACCCCGAGCACTGAGCACCCAGCACCCTGTGTACTGAGCACTGAGTACCCAGCACCCCGAGCACTGAGCACCCAGCACCCTGAGCACTGAGCACCCTGAGTACTGAGCACCCAGCACCTTGAGCACGGAGCACACAGCACCCCGAGCACTGAGCACCCAGCACCCAAAGCACTGAGCACTGAGCACCCTGAGTACTGAGCACTGAGCACCCTGAGCACTGAGCACCGAGCACCCTGAGTACTGAGCACTGAGCACCCAACACCCCAAGCACTGAGCACCCTGAGCACTGAGCACCCAGCACCCCAAGCACTGAGCACCCTGAGTACTGAGCACCCAGCACCCTGAGTAATGAGCACCCAGCACAATGAGTACTGAGCACCCAGCTCCCTGAGTACTGAGCACCCAGCACCCCGAGCACTGAGCACCCAGCACCCTGAGTACTGAGCACTGAGCACACAGCACCCCGAGCACTGAGCACCCAGCACCCAGTGTACTGAGCACTGAGTACCCAGTACCCCGAGCACTGCGACCCAGCACCCTGAGCACTGAGCACCCAGCACCCCGAGTACTGAGCACCTAGCACCCCGAGCATGGGGCACCCAGCACCCTGAGCACTGAGCACCCAGCACCCCGAGCAATGAGCACCCAGCACCCTGACTACTGAGCACCGAGCACCCCGAGTACTGAGCATCCAGCAACCTGAGCACTGAGCACCCAGCACCCCCAGCAATGAGCACCCAGCACCCTGAGTACTGAGCACCCAGCACCCCGAGTACTGAGCACCCAGCAACCTGAGAACCGAGCAGCCAGCACCCCCAGCAATGAGCACCCAGCACCCTGAGTACTGAGCACCCAGCACCCCCAGCAATGAGCACCCAGCACCCTGAGTACTGAGCACCCAGCATCCCGAGTACTGAGCACCCAGCAACCTGAGAACCGAGCAGCCAGCACCCCGAGCGCTGAGCACCCAGCACCCTGAGCACTAAGCACCCAGCACCCTGAGTACTGAGCACTGAGCACCCCGAGCGCTGAGCACCCAGCACCCTGAGAACTGAGCACCCAGCACCCTGAGTACTGAGCACTGAGCACCCCGAGTACTGAGCACCCAGCACCCCGAGCACTGAGCACCCAGCACCCTGAGTACTGAGCACCCAGCACCCTGAGTACTGAGCACCCAGCACCCTGAGCACTGAGCACCCAGCACCCTGAGTACTAAGCACCCAACACCCCAAGCACTGAGCACCCTGAGTACTGAGCACCCAGCACCCCAAGCACTGAGCACCCCGAGCACTGAACAGCCAGCACCCTGAGTACTGAGCACCGAGCACCCTGAGTACTGAGCAGCCAGCACCCTGAGTACTGAGCACCCAGCATACTGAGCACCGAGAACCCAGCACCCTTAGTACTGAGCACACAGCACCCTGAGCACTGAGCACCCAGCACCCTGAGTACTGAGCACCGAGCACCCTGAGTATTGAGCACCCAGCACCCCGAGCACTGAGCACCCAGCACCCTGAGCACTGAGAACCCAGCATACTGCGTATTGAGCACCCAGCACCCTGAGTACTGAGCACCCAGCACCCTGAGCACTGAGCACCCAGCACCCTGAGTACTGAGCATCCAGCACCCCGAGCACTGAGCACCCAGCACCCTGAGTACTGAGCACTGAGCACCCAGCACCCCGAGCACTGAGCACCCAGCACCCTGTGTACTGAGCACTGAGTACCCAGCACCCCGAGCACTGAGCACCCAGCACCCTGAGCACTGAGCACCCTGAGTACTGAGCACCCAGCACCTTGAGCACGGAGCACACAGCACCCCGAGCACTGAGCACCCAGCACCCAGAGCACTGAGCACTGAGCACCCTGAGTACTGAGCACTGAGCACCCTGAGCACTGAGCACCGAGCACCCTGAGTACTGAGCACTGAGCACCCAACACCCCAAGCACTGAGCACCCTGAGCACTGAGCACCCAGCACCCCAAGCACTGAGCACCCTGAGTACTGAGCACCCAGCACCCTGAGTAATGAGCACCCAGCACAATGAGTACTGAGCACCCAGCTCCCTGAGTACTGAGCACCCAGCACCCCGAGCACTGAGCACCCAGCACCCTGAGTACTGAGCACTGAGCACACAGCACCCCGAGCACTGAGCACCCAGCACCCAGTGTACTGAGCACTGAGTACCCAGTACCCCGAGCACTGCGACCCAGCACCCTGAGCACTGAGCACCCAGCACCCCGAGTACTGAGCACCCAGCACCCCGAGCATGGGGCACCCAGCACCCTGAGCACTGAGCACCCAGCACCCCGAGCAATGAGCACCCAGCACCCTGACTACTGAGCACCGAGCACCCCGAGTACTGAGCATCCAGCAACCTGAGCACTGAGCACCCAGCACCCCCAGCAATGAGCACCCAGCACCCTGAGTACTGAGCACCCAGCACCCCGAGTACTGAGCACCCAGCAACCTGAGAACCGAGCAGCCAGCACCCCCAGCAATGAGCACCCAGCACCCTGAGTACTGAGCACCCAGCACCCCCAGCAATGAGCACCCAGCACCCTGAGTACTGAGCACCCAGCATCCCGAGTACTGAGCACCCAGCAACCTGAGAACCGAGCAGCCAGCACCCCGAGCGCTGAGCACCCAGCACCCTGAGCACTAAGCACCCAGCACCCTGAGTACTGAGCACTGAGCACCCCGAGTACAGAGCACCCAGCACCCCGAGCACTGAGCACCCAGCACCCTGAGTACTGAGCACCCAGCACCCTGAGTACTGAGCACCCAGCACCCTGAGCACTGAGCACCCAGCACCCTGAGTACTAAGCACCCAACACCCCAAGCACTGAGCACCCTGAGTACTGAGCACCGAGCACCCCAAGCACTGAGCACCCCGAGCACTGAGCAGCCAGCACCCTGAGTACTGAGCACCGAGCACCCTGAGTACTGAGCAGCCAGCACCCTGAGTACTGAGCACACAGCATACTGAGCACCGAGCACCCAGCACCCTGAGTACTGAGCACACAGCACCCTGAGCACTGAGCACCCAGCACCCTGAGTACTGAGCACCGAGCACCCTGAGTACTGAGCACCCAGCACCCCGTGCACTGAGCACCCAGCACCCTGAGCACTGAGCACCCAGCATACTGCGTACTGAGCACCCAGCACCCTGAGTACTGAGCACCCAGCACCCTGAGCACTGAGCACCCTGCACCCTGAGTACTGAGCATCCAGCACCCCGAGCACTGAGCACCCAGCACCCTGAGTACTGAGCACTGAGCACCCAGCACCCCGAGCACTGAGCACCCAGCACCCTGTGTACTGAGCACTGAGTACCCAGCACCCCGAGCACTGAGCACCCAGCACCCTGAGCACTGAGCACCCTGAGTACTGAGCACCCAGCACCCTGAGCACTGAGCACCCAGCAACCCAAGCACTGAGCACCCAGCACCCAGAGCACTGAGCACTGAGCACCCTGAGTACTGAGCACTGAGCACCCTGAGCACTGAGCACCGAGCACCCTGAGTACTGAGCACTGAGCACCCAACACCCCAAGCACTGAGCACCCTGAGCACTGAGCACCCAGCACCCCAAGCACTGAGCACCCTGAGTACTGAGCACCCAGCACCCTGAGTAATGAGCACCCAGCACCCTGAGTACTGAGCACCCAGCTCCCTGAGTACTGAGCACCCAGCACCCCGAGCACTGAGCACCCAGCACCCTGAGTACTGAGCACCCAGCACCCCGAGTACTGAGCACCCAGCACCCTGAGTACTGAGCACTGAGCACACAGCACCCCGAGCACTGAGCACCCAGCACCCTGTGTACTGAGCACTGAGTACCCAGTACCCCGAGCACTGCGACCCAGCACCCTGAGCATTGGGCACCCAGCACCCCGAGTACTGAGCACCCAGCACCCTGAGCATGGGGCACCCAGCACCCTGAGTACTGAGCACCCAGCACCCCGAGCAATGAGCACCCAGCACCCTGAGTACTGAGCACCGAGCACCCCGAGTACTGAGCACCCAGCAACCTGAGCACTGAGCACCCAGCACCCCCAGCAATGAGCACCCAGCACCCTGAGTACTGAGCACCCAGCACCCCGAGTACTGAGCACCCAGCAACCTGAGAACCGAGCAGCCAGCACCCCCAGCAATGAGCACCCAGCACCCTGAGTACTGAGCACCCAGCACCCCCAGCAATGAGCACCCAGCACCCTGAGTACTGAGAACCCAGCACCCCGAGTACTGAGCACCCAACAACCTGAGAACCGAGCAGCCAGCACCCCGAGCGCTGAGCACCCAGCACCCTGAGCACTGAGCACCCAGCACCCTGAGTACTGAGCACTGAGCACCCCGAGTACTGAGCACCCAGCATCCCGAGCACTGAGCACCCAGCACCCTGAGTACTGAGCACCCAGCACCCTGAGTACTGAGCACCCAGCACCCTGAGCACTGAGCACCCAGCACCCTGAGTACTAAGCACCCAACACCCCAAGCACTGAGCACCCTGAGAACTGAGCACCCAGCACCCCAAGCACTGAGCACTCCGAGCACTGAGCAGCCAGTACCCTGAGTACTGAGCACCGAGCACCCTGAGTACTGAGCAGCCAGCACCCTGATTACTGAGCACCCAGCACCCCGAGCACTGAGCACCCAGCACCCTGAGCACTGAGCACCCAGCATACTGAGTACTGAGCACCCAGCACCCTGCGCACTGAGCACCCAGCACCCTGAGCACTGAGCACCCAGCACCCTGAGTACTGAGCATCCAGCACCCCGAGCACTGAGTACCCAGCACCCTGAGTACTGAGCACTGAGCACCCAGCACCCCGAGCACTGAGCACCCAGCACCGTGTGTACTGAGCACTGAGTACCCAGCACCCCGAGCACTGAGCACCCAGCACCCTGAGCACTGAGCACCCTGAGTACTGAGCACCCAGCACCCTGAGCACTGAACACCCAGCACCCCGAGCACTGAGCACCCAGCACCCAGAGCACTGAGCACTGAGCACCCTGAGTACTGAGCACTGAGCACCCAGAGCACTGAGCACCGAGCACCCTGAGTACTGAGCACTGAGCACCCAACACCCAAAGCACTGAGCACCCTGAGCACTGAGCACCCAGCACCCCAAGCACTGAGCACCCTGAGTACTGAGCACCCAGCACCCTGAGTAATGAGCACCCAGCACCCTGAGTACTGAGCACCCAGCTCCCTGAGTACTGAGCACCCAGCACCCCGAGCACTGAGCACCCAGCACCCTGAGTACTGATCACTGAGCACACAGCACCCCGAGCACTGAGCACCCAGCACCCAGTGTACTGAGCACTGAGTACCCAGTACCCCAAGCACTGCGACCCAGCACCCTGAGCACTGAGCACCCAGCACCCCGAGTACTGAGCACCCAGCACCCCGAGCATGGGGCACCCAGCACCCTGAGCACTGAGCACCCAGCACCCCGAGCAATGAGCACCCAGCACCCTGAGTACTGAGCACCGAGCACCCCGAGTACTGAGCACCCAGCAACCTGAACACTGAGCACCCAGCACCCCCAGCAATGAGGACCCAGCACCCTGAGTACTGAGCACCCAGCACCCTGAGCACTGAGCACCCTGAGTACTGAGCACCCAGCACCTTGAGCACGGAGCACACAGCACCCCGAGCACTGAGCACCCAGCACCCAGAGCACTGAGCACTGAGCACCCTGAGTACTGAGCACTGAGCACCCTGAGCACTGAGCACCGAGCACCCTGAGTACTGAGCACTGAGCACCCAACACCCCAAGCACTGAGCACCCTGAGCACTGAGCACCCAGCACCCCAAGCACTGAGCACCCTGAGTACTGAGCACCCAGCACCCTGAGTAATGAGCACCCAGCACAATGAGTACTGAGCACCCAGCTCCCTGAGTACTGAGCACCCAGCACCCCGAGCACTGAGCACCCAGCACCCTGAGTACTGAGCACTGAGCACACAGCACCGCGAGCACTGAGCACCCAGCACCCAGTGTACTGAGCACTGAGTACCCAGTACCCCGAGCACTGCGACCCAGCACCCTGAGCACTGAGCACCCAGCACCCCGAGTACTGAGCACCCAGCACCCCGAGCATGGGGCACCCAGCACCCTGAGCACTGAGCACCCAGCACCCCGAGCAATGAGCACCCAGCACCCTGACTACTGAGCACCGAGCACCCCGAGTACTGAGCATCCAGCAACCTGAGCACTGAGCACCCAGCACCCCCAGCAATGAGCACCCAGCACACTGAGTACTGAGCACCCAGCACCCCGAGTACTGAGCACCCAGCAACCTGAGAACCGAGCAGCCAGCACCCCCAGCAATGAGCACCCAGCACCCTGAGTACTGAGCACCCAGCACCCCCAGCAATGAGCACCCAGCACCCTGAGTACTGAGCACCCAGCATCCCGAGTACTGAGCACCCAGCAACCTGAGAACCGAGCAGCCAGCACCCCGAGCGCTGAGCACCCAGCACCCTGAGCACTAAGCACCCAGCACCCTGAGTACTGAGCACTGAGCACCCCGAGTACAGAGCACCCAGCACCCCGATCACTGAGCACCCAGCACCCTGAGTACTGAGCACCCAGCACCCTGAGTACTGAGCACCCAGCACCCTGAGCACTGAGCACCCAGCACCCTGAGTACTAAGCACCCAACACCCCAAGCACTGAGCACCCTGAGTACTGAGCACCGAGCACCCCAAGCACTGAGCACCCCGAGCACTGAGCAGCCAGCACCCTGAGTACTGAGCACCGAGCACCCTGAGTACTGAGCAGCCAGCACCCTGAGTACTGAGCACACAGCATACTGAGCACCGAGCACCCAGCACCCTGAGTACTGAGCACACAGCACCCTGAGCACTGAGCACCCAGCACCCTGTGTACTGAGCACCGAGCACCCTGAGTACTGAGCACCCAGCACCCCGTGCACTGAGCACCCAGCACCCTGAGCACTGAGCACCCAGCATACTGCGTACTGAGCACCCAGCACCCTGAGTACTGAGCACCCAGCACCCTGAGCACTGAGCACCCTGCACCCTGAGTACTGAGCATCCAGCACCCCGAGCACTGAGCACCCAGCACCCTGAGTACTGAGCACTGAGCACCCAGCACCCCGAGCACTGAGCACCCAGCACCCTGTGTACTGAGCACTGAGTACCCAGCACCCCGAGCACTGAGCACCCAGCACCCTGAGCACTGAGCACCCTGAGTACTGAGCACCCAGCACCCTGAGCACTGAGCACCCAGCAACCCAAGCACTGAGCACCCAGCACCCAGAGCACTGAGCACTGAGCACCCTGAGTACTGAGCACTGAGCACCCTGAGCACTGAGCACCGAGCACCCTGAGTACTGAGCACTGAGCACCCAACACCCCAAGCACTGAGCACCCTGAGCACTGAGCACCCAGCACCCCAAGCACTGAGCACCCTGAGTACTGAGCACCCAGCACCCTGAGTAATGAGCACCCAGCACCCTGAGTACTGAGCACCCAGCTCCCTGAGTACTGAGCACCCAGCACCCCGAGCACTGAGCACCCAGCACCCTGAGTACTGAGCACCCAGCACCCCGAGTACTGAGCACCCAGCACCCTGAGTACTGAGCACTGAGCACACAGCACCCCGAGCACTGAGCACCCAGCACCCTGTGTACTGAGCACTGAGTACCCAGTACCCCGAGCACTGCGACCCAGCACCCTGAGCATTGGGCACCCAGCACCCCGAGTACTGAGCAACCAGCACCCTGAGCATGGGGCACCCAGCACCCTGAGTACTGAGCACACAGCACCCCGAGCAATGAGCACCCAGCACCCTGAGTACTGAGCACCGAGCACCCCGAGTACTGAGCACCCAGCAACCTGAGCACTGAGCACCCAGCACCCCCAGCAATGAGCACCCAGCACCCTGAGTACTGAGCACCCAGCACCCCGAGTACTGAGCACCCAGCAACCTGAGAACCGAGCAGCCAGCACCCCCAGCAATGAGCACCCAGCACCCTGAGTACTGAGCACCCAGCACCCCCAGCAATGAGCACCCAGCACCCTGAGTACTGAGAACCCAGCACCCCGAGTACTGAGCACCCAACAACCTGAGAACCGAGCAGCCAGCACCCCGAGCGCTGAGCACCCAGCACCCTGAGCACTGAGCACCCAGCACCCTGAGTACTGAGCACTGAGCACCCCGAGTACTGAGCACCCAGCATCCCGAGCACTGAGCACCCAGCACCCTGAGTACTGAGCACCCAGCACCCTGAGTACTGAGCACCCAGCACCCTGAGCACTGAGCACCCAGCACCCTGAGTACTAAGCACCCAACACCCCAAGCACTGAGCACCCTGAGAACTGAGCACTCAGCACCCCAAGCACTGAGCACCCCGAGCACTGAGCAGCCAGTACCCTGAGTACTGAGCACCGAGCACCCTGAGTACTGAGCAGCCAGCACCCTGAGAACTGAGCACCCAGCATACTGAGCACCGAGCACCCAGCACCCTGAGTACTGAGTACACAGCACCCTGAGCACTGAGCACCCAGCACCCTGAGTACTGAGCACCGAGCACCCTGATTACTGAGCACCCAGCACCCCGAGCACTGAGCACCCAGCACCCTGAGCACTGAGCACCCAGCATACTGAGTACTGAGCACCCAGCACCCTGCGCACTGAGCACCCAGCACCCTGAGCACTGAGCACCCAGCACCCTGAGTACTGAGCATCCAGCACCCCGAGCACTGAGTACCCAGCACCCTGAGTACTGAGCACTGAGCACCCAGCACCCCGAGCACTGAGCACCCAGCACCGTGTGTACTGAGCACTGAGTACCCAGCACCCCGAGCACTGAGCACCCAGCACCCTGAGCACTGAGCACCCTGAGTACTGAGCACCCAGCACCCTGAGCACTGAACACCCAGCACCCCGAGCACTGAGCACCCAGCACCCAGAGCACTGAGCACTGAGCACCCTGAGTACTGAGCACTGAGCACCCAGAGCACTGAGCACCGAGCACCCTGAGTACTGAGCACTGAGCACCCAACACCCAAAGCACTGAGCACCCTGAGCACTGAGCACCCAGCACCCCAAGCACTGAGCACCCTGAGTACTGAGCACCCAGCACCCTGAGTAATGAGCACCCAGCACCCTGAGTACTGAGCACCCAGCTCCCTGAGTACTGAGCACCCAGCACCCCGAGCACTGAGCACCCAGCACCCTGAGTACTGATCACTGAGCACACAGCACCCCGAGCACTGAGCACCCAGCACCCAGTGTACTGAGCACTGAGTACCCAGTACCCCAAGCACTGCGACCCAGCACCCTGAGCACTGAGCACCCAGCACCCCGAGTACTGAGCACCCAGCACCCCGAGCATGGGGCACCCAGCACCCTGAGCACTGAGCACCCAGCACCCCGAGCAATGAGCACCCAGCACCCTGAGTACTGAGCACCGAGCACCCCGAGTACTGAGCACCCAGCAACCTGAACACTGAGCACCCAGCACCCCCAGCAATGAGGACCCAGCACCCTGAGTACTGAGCACCCAGCACCCCGAGTACTGAGCACCCAGCAACCTGAGAACCGAGCAGCCAGCACCCCCAGCAATGAGCACCCAGCACCCTGAGTACTGAGCACCCAGCACCCCCAGCAATGAGCACCCAGCACCCTGAGTACTGAGCACCCAGCACCCCGAGTACTGAGCACCCAGCAACCTGAGAACCGAGCAGCCAGCACCCAGAGAGCTGAGCACCCAGCACCCTGAGCACTGAGCAACCAGCACCCTGAGTACTGAGCACTGAGCACCCCGAGTACTGAGCACCCAGCACCCCGAGCACTGAGCACCCAGCACCCTGAGTACTGAGCACCCAGCACCCTGAGTACTGAGCACCCAGCACCCTGAGCACTGAGCACCCAGCACCCTGAGTACTAAGCACCCAACACCCCAAGCACTGAGCACCCCGAGCACTGAGCAGCCAGTACCCTGAGTACTGCGCACCGAGCACCCTGAGTACTGAGCAGCCAGCACCCTGAGAACTGAGCACCCAGCGTACTGAGCACCGAGCACCCAGCACCCTGAGTACTGAGCACACAGCACCCTGAGCACTGAGCACCCAGCACCCTGAGTACTGAGCACCGAGCACCCTGAGTACTGAGCACCCAGCACCCTGAGCACTGAGCACCCAGCTCCCTGAGCACTGAGCACCCAGCATACTGAGTACTGAGCACCCAGCACCCTGAGCACTGAGCACCCAGCACCCTGAGCACTGAGCACCCAGCACCCTGAGTACTGAGCATCCAGCACCCCGAGCACTGAGCACCCAGCACCCTGAGTACTGAGCACTGAGCACAGAGCACCCCGAGCACTGAGCACCCAGCACCCTGTGTACTGAGCACTGAGTACCCAGCACCCCGAGCACTGAGCACCCAGCACCCTGAGCACTGAGCACCCTGAGTACTGAGCACCCAGCACCCTGAGCACTGAGCACCCAGCACCCCGAGCACTGAGCACCCAGCACACAGAGGACTGAGCACTGAGCACCCTGAGTACTGAGCACTGAGCACCCTGAGCACTGAGCACCGAGCACCCTGAGTACTGAGCACTGAGCACCCAACACCCCAAGCACTGAGTACCCTGAGCACTGAGCACCCAGCACCCCAAGCACTGAGCACCCTGAGTACTGAGCACCCAGCACCCTGAGTAATGAGCACCCAGCACCCCGAGCTCTGAGCACCCAGCACCCTGAGTACTAAGCACCGAGCAACCTGAGTACTGAGCAGCCAGCACCCTGAGTACTGAGCACCCAGCGTACTGAGAACCGAGCACCCAGCACCCTGAGTACTGAGCACCCAGCACCCTGAGCACTGAGCACGCAGCACCCTGAGTACTGAGCACCGAGCACCCCGAGTACTGAGCACCCAGCACCCCGAGCACTGAGCACTCAGCACCCCGAGCACTGAGCACCCAGCACCCCGAGCACTGAGCACCCAGCACCCCGAGCACTGCGCACACAGCACCCCGAGCACCGAGCACCCTGAGTACTAAGCACCGAGCACCCTGAGCACTGAGCACCCAGCACCCTTAGCACTGAGCACCCAGCACCCTGAGTACTGAGCACCCAGCACCCCGAGCACTGAGCACACAGCACCCTGAGCACTGAGCACCCAGCTCCCCGAGCAGTGAGAACCCAGCACCCTGAGCCCTGAGCAACCTGAGTCCTGAGCACTGAGCACCCTGAGAACTGAGCACTGAGCACCCTGAGTACTGAGCACCCAGCACCCTGAGCAATGAGCACCCAGAGTACTGAGCACCAAGCACCCTGAGCCCTGAGCACTGAGCACAGAGCACCTAGAGCACTGAGCACCCAGCACCCGGAGTACTGAGCACCCAGCACCCTGAGTACTAAGCAGCAAGCACCCTGAGTACTGAGCACCCAATACCCTGAGCACTGAACACACAGCACCCTGAGTACTGAGCACCCCGAGCACTGAGCACCCAGCACACTGAGCACCCAGCACCCTGAGTACTGAGCTCCCAGCACCCAGAGCACTGAGCACTGAGCTCCCTGAGTACTGAGCACTGAGCACCCTGAGCACTGAGCACCATGCACCCTGAGTACTGAGCACCCAGCACCCTGAGCACTGAGGACCGAGCACCCTGAGTACTAAGCACCCAGCACCCTGAGTACTGAGAAAACAGCACCCTGAGCACTGAGCACCCAGAACGCTGAGTACTGAGCACTGAGCACCCTGAGTACTGAGCACCGAGCACCCTGAGCACTGAGCACCCAGCACGCTGAGAACTGAGCACTGAGCACCCTGAGCGCTGAGCACCCAGCACCCTGAGTACTGAGCACCGAGCACCCTGAGTACTGAGCACCCAGCACTCTGAGCACTGAGCACCCAGCACCCTGAGCACTGAGACACCCAGCACCCCGAGCACTGAGCACCCAGCACCCCGAGTACTGAGCACCCAGCAACCTGAGTACTGAGCACTGAGCACCCCGAGTACTGAGCACCCAGCACCCCGAGCACTGAGCACCCAGCACCCTGAGTACTGAGCACCCAGCACCCTGAGTACTGAGCACCCAGCACCCTGAGCACTGAGCACCCAGCACCCTGAGTACTAAGCACCCAACACCCCAAGCACTGAGCACCCTGAGTACTGAGCACCCAGCACCCCAAGCACTGAGCACCCCGAGCACTGAGCAGCCAGCACCCTGAGTACTGAGCACCGAGCACCCTGAGTACTGAGCTGCCAGCACCCTGAGTACTGAGCACCCAGCATACTGAGCACCGAGCACCCAGCACCCTGAGTACTGAGCACACAGCACCCTGAGCACTGAGCACCCAGCACCCTGAGTACTGAGCACCGAGCACCCTGAGTACTGAGCACCCAGCACCCCGAGCACTGAGCACCCAGCACCCTGAGCACTGAGCACCCAGCATACTGCGTACTGAGCACCCAGCACCCTGAGTACTGAGCACCCAGCACCCTGAGCACTGAGCACCCAGCACCCTGAGTACTGAGCATCCAGCACCCCGAGCACTGAGCACCCAGCACCCTGAGTACTGAGCACTGAGCACCCAGCACCCCGAGCACTGAGCACCCAGCACCCTGTGTACTGAGCACTGAGTACCCAGCACCCCGAGCACTGAGCACCCAGCACCCTGAGCACCGAGCACCCTGAGAACTGAGCACCCAGCACCCTGAGCACTGAGCACCCAGCACCCCGAGCACTGAGCACCCAGCACCCAGAGCACTGAGCACTGAGCACCCTGAGTACTGAGCACTGAGCACCCTGAGCACTGAGCACCGAGCACCCTGAGTACTGAGCACTGAGCACCCAACACCCCAAGCACTGAGCACCCTGAGCACTGAGCACCCAGCACCCCAAGCACTGAGCACCCTGAGTACTGAGCACCCAGCACCCTGAGTAATGAGCACCCAGCACCCTGAGTACTGAGCACCCAGCTCCCTGAGTACTGAGCACCCTGCACCCCGAGCACTGAGCACCCAGCACCCTGAGTACTGAGCACTGAGCACACAGCACCCCGAGCACTGAGCACCCAGCACCCTGTGTACTGAGCACTGAGTAACCAGTACCCCGAGCACTGCGACCCAGCACCCTGAGCACGGAGCACCGAGCACCCTGAGTACTGAGCACTGAGCACCCTGAGCACTGAGCACCCTGCACCCTGAGTACTGAGCACCGAGCACCATGAGTACTGAGCACCCAGCACTCTGAGCACTGAGCACCCAGCACCCTGAGCACTGAGACACCCAGCACCCCGAGCACTGAGCACCCAGCACCCCGAGCACTGAGCACCCTGCACCCTGAGCACTGAGCCTGAGCACCCTGAATACTGAGCACTGAGCACCCTGAGTACTGAGCACTGAGCACCCTGAGTACTGAGCACCCAGCACCCCGAGCACTGAGCACCGAGCACCCTGAGCACTGAGCACCCAGCACCCTGAGTACTAAGCACCCAGCACCCTGAGTACTGAGCACCCAGCACCCTGAGTACTGAGCACCCAGCGTACTGAGCACCCAGCACCCTGAGCACTGAGCACCCAGCACCCTGAGTACTGAGCACCCAGCACCCTGAGCACTGAGCACCCAGCACCCTGAGTACTTAGCACCGAGCACCCTGAGTACTGAGCACCCAGCACCCTGAGTACTGAGCACCCAGCACCCTGAGTACTGAGCACCCAGCGTACTGAGCACCGAGCACCCAGCACCCTGAGTACTGAGCACCCAGCACCCTGAGCACTGAGCACCCAGCACCCTGAGTACTGAGCACTGAGCACCCCGAGTACTGAGCACCGAGCACACCGAGCACTGAGCACCCAGCACCCAGAGCACCGAGCACCCTGTGTACTGAGCACCCAGCACCCTGAGCACTGAGCACCCAGCACCCTGAGCACTGAGCACCCAGCACCCTGAATACTGAGCACCGAGCACCCCGAGCACTGAGCACCCAGCACCCTGAGCACTGAGCAACCTTAGTACTGAGCACTGAGCACCCTGAGTACTGAGCACTGAGCACCCTGAGTACTGAGCACCCAGCACCCTGAGTACTGAGGACCCAGCTCCCTGAGCAATGATCACACTGAGTACTGAGCACC
Organism: Microtus oregoni; assembly: GCF_018167655.1. NCBI lineage: Eukaryota > Metazoa > Chordata > Mammalia > Rodentia > Cricetidae > Microtus > Microtus oregoni. The sequence goes on from NW_024543262.1 coordinate 1,695,961, forward strand.
CAGCACCTTGAGCACTGAGCACCGAGCACACTGAGCACTGAGCAACCAGCACCCGGAGTACTGAGCACCCAGCACCCTGAGAACTAAGCACCAAGCACCCTGAGTACTGAGCACTGAGCACCCCGAGTACTGAGCACCGAGCACCCCGAGCACTGAGCACCCAGAACCCCGAGCACCGAGCACCCTGAGTACTGAGCACCCAGCACCCTGAGCACTGAACACACAGCACCCTGAGTACAGAAAACCCCTAGCACTGAGAATCCAGCACCCTGAGTACTGAGCACCGAGCACACTGAGCACTGAGCACCCAGCACCCCGAGCACTGAGCACCCAGCACCCTGAGTACTGAGCACCCAGCACCCTGAGTACTGAGCACCCAGCACCCCGAGCACTGAGTACCCAGCACCCTGAGCACTGAGCACCCAGCACACTGAGCACTGAGCACCAAGCACCCTGAGCACTGAGCACCCAGCACCCTGAGTTCTGAGCACTGAGCACCCAGCACCCCGAGCACTGAGCACCCAGCACACTGAGTACTGAGCACTGAGCACCCAGCACCCCGAGCACTGAGCACCCAGCACCCTGAGCACTGAGCACCCAACACCCGATTACTGAGCACCCAGCACCGTGAGTACTGAGCACCCAGCTCCCTGAGTACTGAGCACCCAGCACCCCGAGTACTTAGCACCCAGCACCCTGAGTACTGAGCACCCAGCACCCCGAGCACTAAGCACACAGCACCCAGAGCACTGAGGACCCAGCACCCTGAGCACTGAGCACCCAGCACCCTGAGTACTGAGCACCGAGCACCCTGAGTACTGAGCACCCAGCACCCTGAGCACTGATCACCCAGCACCCTGAGTACTGAGCACCAAGTACCCTGAGTACTGAGCACCCAGCACCCCGAGCACTGAGCACCCAGCACCCTGAGTACTGAGCACTGAGAACACAGCACCCCGAGCAATGAGCACCCAGCACCCTGTGTACTGAGCACTGAGTACCCAGTACCCCGAGCACTGAGACCCAGCACCCTGAGCACTGAGCACCCAGCACCCCGAGAACTGAGCACCCAGCACCCCGAGCACTGAGCACCCAGCACCCCGAGCACTGAGCACCCAGCACCCCGAGCAATGAGCACCCAGCATCCTGAGTACTGAGCACCCAGCACCCCGAGTACTGACCACCCAGCAACCTGAGAACCGAGCAGCCAGCACCCCGAGCACTGAGCACCCAGCACACTGAGCACTGAGCACCCAGCACCCTGAGTACTGAGCACTGAGCACCCTGAGTACTGAGCACCCAGCACCCTGAGCACTGAGCACCGAGCACCATGAGCACTGAGCACCCAGCGCCCCGAGCACTGAGCACCCAGCACCCCGAGCACTGATCACCCAGCACCCTGAGCACTGAGCACCCAGCGCCCTGAGCACTGAGCACCCAGCACCCCGAGCACTGAGCACCCAGCACCCCGAGCACTGAGCACCCAGCACCCTGAGTACTGAGCACCCAGCACCCTGAGTACTGAGCACCCAGCACCCTGAGCACTGAGCACCCAGCACCCTGAGTACTAAGCACCCAACACCCCAAGCACTGAGCACCCTGAGTACTGAGCACCCAGCACCACAAGCACTGAGCACCCTGAATACTGAGCACCCAGCACCCTGAGTAATGAGCACCCAGCACCTCGAGCACTGAGCACCCAGCACCCTGAGCACTGAGCACCGAGCACCCTGAGCACTGAGCACCCAGCACCCTGAGGACAGAGCACCCAGCACCCCGAGCACTGAGCACACAGCACCCTGAGCACTGAGCACCCTGAGTACTGAGCACTGAGCACCCTGAGTACTGAGCACCCAGCACCCTGAGTACTGAGCACACAGCACCCCGAGCACTGAGTACCCAGCACCCTGAGCACTGAGTACCCAGCACCCTGAGCACTGAGCACCCAGCACATTGAGCAATGAGCACCCAGCACCCTGAGCACTGAGCACCCAGCACCCTGAGTACTGAGCACCGAGCACCCTGAGTACTGAGCACCCAGCACCCTGAGTACTGAGCACCCAGCACCCTGAGTACTGAGCACCCAGCGTACTGAGCACCGAGCACCCAGCACCCTGAGTACTGAGCACCCAGCACCCTGAGCACTGAGCACCCAGCACCCTGAGTACTGAGCACTGAGCTCCCCGAGTACTGAGCACCGAGCACACCGAGCACTGAGCACCCAGCACCCCGAGCACCGAGCACCCTGTGTACTGAGCACCCAGCACCCTGAGCACTGAGCACCCTGCACCCTGAGCACTGAGCACCCAGCACCCTGAGTACTGAGCACCGAGCACCCCGAGCACTGAGCACCCAGCACCCTGAGCACTGAGCAACCTTAGTACTGAGCACTGAGCACCCTGAGTACTGAGCACTGAGCACCCTGAGTACTGAGCACCCAGCACCCTGATTACTGAGCACCCAGCTCCCTGAGCAATGATCACCCTGAGTACTGAGCACCCAGCACCTTGAGCACTGAGCACCGAGCACACTGAGCACTGAGCAACCAGCACCCGGAGTACTGAGCACCCAGCACCCTGAGTACTAAGCACCGAGCACCCTGAGTACTGAGCACTGAGCACCCCGAGTACTGAGCTCCGAGCACCCTGAGCACTGAGCACCCACAACCCCGAGCACCGAGCACCCTGAGTACTGAGCACCCAGCACCCTGAGCACTGAACACACAGCACCCTGAGTACAGAAAACCCCTAGCACTGAGAACCCAGCACCCTGAGTACTGAGCACCGAGCACACTGAGCACTGAGCACCCAGCACCCCGAGCACTGAGCACCCAGCACCCTGAGTACTGAGCACCCAGCACCCTGAGTACTGAGCACCCAGCACCCCGAGCACTGAGTACCCAGCACCCTGAGCACTGAGCACCCAGCACACTGAGCACTGAGCACCAAGCACCCTGAGCACTGAGCACCCAGCACCCCGAGCACTGAGCACCCAGCACCCTGAGTACTGAGCACTGAGCACCCAGCACCCCGAGCACTGAGCACCCAGCACCCCGAGCACTAAGCACACAGCACCCAGAGCACTGAGGACCCAGCACCCTGAGCACTGAGCACCCAGCACCCTGAGTACTGAGCACCGAGCACCCTGAGTACTGAGCACCCAGCACCCTGAGCACTGATCACCCAGCACCCTGAGTACTGAGCACCAAGTACCCTGAGTACTGAGCACCCAGCACCCCGAGCACTGAGCACCCAGCACCCTGAGTACTGAGCACTGAGAACACAGCACCCCGAGCAATGAGCACCCAGCACCCTGTGTACTGAGCACTGAGTACCCAGTACCCCGAGCACTGAGACCCAGCACCCTGAGCACTGAGCACCCAGCACCCCGAGTACTGAGCACCCAGCACCCCGAGCACTGAGCACCCAGCACCCCGAGCACTGAGCACCCAGCACCCCGAGCAATGAGCACCCAGCACCCTGAGTACTGAGCACCCAGCACCCCGAGTACTGAGCACCCAGCAACCTGAGAACCGAGCAGCCAGCACCCCGAGCACTGAGCACCCAGCACACTGAGCACTGAGCACCCAGCACCCTGAGTACTGAGCACTGAGCACCCTGAGTACTGAGCACCCAGCACCCCGAGCACTGAGCACCGAGCACCCCGAGCACTGAGCACCCAGCGCCCCGAGCACTGAGCACCCAGCACCCGAGCACTGATCACCCAGCACCCTGAGCACTGAGCACCCAGCACCCTGAGCACTGAGCACCCAGCACCCCGAGCACTGAGCACCCAGCACCCCGAGCACTGAGCACCCAGCACCCTGAGTACTGAGCACCCAGCACCCTCAGTACTGAGCACCCAGCACCCTGAGCACTGAGCACCCAGCACCCTGAGTACTAAGCACCCAACACCCCAAGCACTGAGCACCCTGAGTACTGAGCACCCAGCACCACAAGCACTGAGCACCCTGAATACTGAGCACCCAGCACCCTGAGTAATGAGCACCCAGCACCTCGAGCACTGAGCACCCAGCACCCTGAGCACTGAGCACCGAGCACCCTGAGCACTGAGCACCCAGCACCCTGAGGACAGAGCACCCAGCACCCCGAGCACTGAGCACACAGCACCCTGAGCACTGAGCACCCTGAGTACTGAGCACTGAGCACCCTGAGTACTGAGCACCCAGCACCCTGAGTACTGAGCACACAGCACCCCGAGCACTGAGTACCCAGCACCCTGAGCACTGAGTACCCAGCACCCTGAGCACTGAGCACCCAGCACATTGAGGAATGAGCACCCAGCACCCTGAGCACTGAGCACCCTGCACCCTGAGTACTGAGCACTGAGCACCCAGCACCCCGAGCACTGAGCACACAGCACCCTGAGTACTGAGCAATGAGCACCCAGCACCCCGAGCACTGAGCAACGAGCACCCCAAGCACTGAGCACCCAGCACCCCGAGCACTGTGCACCCAGCACCCTGAGCACTGAGCACCCAGCACCCTGAGCACTGAGCACCCAGCACCCCGAGCCTGAGCACCCAGCACCCCGAGCACTGAGCACTCAGCACCCCGAGCACTGAGCACCCAGCACCCCGAGCACTGAGCACCCAGCACCCCGAGCACTGAGCACCCAGCACCCTGAGTACTGAGCACTGAGCGCCCAGCACCCCGAGCACTGAGCACCGAGCACCCCGAGCACTGAGCACCCAGCACCCCGAGCACTGAGCACCCATCACCCCGAGCACTGAGCACCCAGCACCCCGAGCACTGAGCACACAGCACCCTGTGTACTGAGCACTGAGTACACAGCACCCCGAGCACTGAGCACCCAGCACCCTGAGCACTGAGCACCCTGAGTACTGAGCACCCAGCACCCTGAGCACTGAGCACCCAGCACCCCGAGCACTGAGCACCCAGCACCCAGAGCACTGAGCACTGAGCACCCTGAGTACTGAGCACTGAGCACCCTGAGCACTGAGCACCGAGCACCCTGAGTACTGAGCACTGAGCACCCTGAGCACTGAGCACCCTGCACCCTGAGTACTGAGCACTGAGCACCATGAGTACTGAGCACCCAGCACTCTGAGCACTGAGCACCCAGCACCCTGAGCACTGAGACACCCAGCACCCCGAGCACTGAGCACCCAGCACCCCGAGCACTGAGCACCCTGCACCCTGAGCACTGAGCCTGAGCACCCTGAGTACTGAGCACTGAGCACCCTGAGTACTGAGCACTGAGCACCCTGAGTACTGAGCACCCAGCACCCCGAGCACTGAGCACCGAGCACCCTGAGCACTGAGCACCCAGCACCCTGAGTACTAAGCAGCCAGCACCCTGAGTACTGAGCACCCAGCACCCTGAGTACTGAGCACCCAGCGTACTGAGCACCGAGCACCCCGAGCACTGAGCACCCAGCACCCTGAGTACTGAGCACCCAGCACCCTGAGCACTGAGCACCCAGCACCCTGAGTACTGAGCACCGAGCACCCTGAGTACTGAGCACCCAGCACCCTGAGTACTGAGCACCAAGCACCCTGAGTACTGAGCACCCAGCGTACTGAGCACCGAGCACCCAGCACCCTGAGTACTGAGCACCCAGCACCCTGAGCACTGAGCACCCAGCACCCTGAGTACTGAGCACTGAGCACCCCGAGTACTGAGCACCGAGCACACCGAGCACTGAGCACCCAGCACCCCGAGCACCGAGCACCCTGTGTACTGAGCACCCAGCACCCTGAGCACTGATCACCCAGCACCCTGAGCACTGAGCACCCAGCACCCTGAGCACTGAGCACCCAGCACCCCGAGCACTGAGCACCCAGCACCCCGAGCACTGAGCACCCAGCACCCTGAGTACTGAGCACCCAGCACCCTGAGTACTGAGCACCCAGCACCCTGAGCACTGAGCACCCAGCACCCTGAGTACTAAGCACCCAACACCCCAAGCACTGAGCACCCTGAGTACTGAGCACCCAGCACCACAAGCACTGAGCACCCTGAATACTGAGCACCCAGCACCCTGAGTAATGAGCACCCAGCACCTCGAGCACTGAGCACCCAGCACCCTGAGCACTGAGCACCGAGCACCCTGAGCACTGAGCACCCAGCACCCTGAGGACAGAGCACCCAGCACCCCGAGCACTGAGCACACAGCACCCTGAGCACTGAGCACCCTGAGTACTGAGCACTGCGCACCCTGAGTACTGAGCACCCAGCACCCTGAGTACTGAGCACACAGCACCCCGAGCACTGAGTACCCAGCACCCTGAGCACTGAGTACCCAGCACCCTGAGCACTGAGCACCCAGCACACTGAGCACTGAGCACCCAGCACCCTGAGCACTGAGCACCCAGCACCCTGAGTACTGAGCACTGAGCACCCAGCACCCCGAGCACTGAGCACCCAGCACCCTGAGTACTGAGCACTGAGCACCCAGCACCCCGAGCACTGAGCAACGAGCACCCCAAGCACTGAGCACCCAGCACCCCGAGCACTGAGCACCCAGCACCCTGAGCACTGAGCACCCAGCACCCTGAGCACTGAGCACCCAGCACCCCGAGCCTGAGCACCCAGCACCAGGAGCACTGAGCACTCAGCACCCCGAGCACTGAGCACCCAGCACCTCGAGCACTGAGCACCCAGCACCTCGAGCACTGAGCACCCAGCACCCTGAGTACTGAGCACTGAGCGCCCAGCACCCCGAGCACTGAGCACCGAGCACCCCGAGCACTGAGCACCCAGCACCCCGAGCACAGAGCACCCATCACCCCGAGCACTGAGCACCCAGCACCCCGAGCACTGAGCACCGAGCACCCTGTGTACTGAGCACTGAGTACACAGCACCCCGAGCACTGAGCACCCAGCACCCTGAGCACTGAGCACCCTGAGTACTGAGCACCCAGCACCCTGAGCACTGAGCACCCAGCACCCCGAGCACTGAGCACCCAGCACCCAGAGCACTGAGCACTGAGCACCCTGAGTACTGAGCACTGAGCACCCTGAGCACTGAGCACCGAGCACCCTGAGTACTGAGCACCCTGCACCCTGAGTACTGAGCACTGAGCACCATGAGTACTGAGCACCCAGCACTCTGAGCACTGAGCACCCAGCACCCTGAGCACTGAGACACCCAGCACCCCGAGCACTGAGCACCCAGCACCCCGAGCACTGAGCACCCTGCACCATGAGCACTGAGCCTGAGCACCCTGAGTACTGAGCACTGAGCACCCCGAGTACTGAGCACTGAGCACCCTGAGTACTGAGCACCCAGCACCCCGAGCACTGAGCACCGAGCACCCTGAGCACTGAGCACCCAGCACCCTGAGTACTAAGCACCCAGCACCCTGAGTACTGAGCACCCAGCACCCTGAGTACTGAGCACCCAGCGTACTGAGCACCGAGCACCCCGAGCACTGAGCACCCAGCACCCTGAGTACTGAGCACCCAGCACCCTGAGCACTGAGCACCCAGCACCCTGAGTACTGAGCACCGAGCACCCTGAGTACTGAGCACCCAGCACCCTGAGTACTGAGCACCCAGCACCCTGAGTACTGAGCACCCAGCGTACTGAGCACCGAGCACCCAGCACCCTGAGTACTGAGCACCCAGCACCCTGAGCACTGAGCACCCAGCACCCTGAGTACTGAGCACTGAGCACCCCGAGTACTGAGCACCGAGCACACCGAGCACTGAGCACCCAGCACCCCGAGCACCGAGCACCCTGTGTACTGAGCACCCAGCACCCTGAGCACTGAGCACCCTGCACCCTGAGCACTGAGCACCCAGCACCCTGAGTACTGAGCACCGAGCACCCCGAGCACTGAGCACCCAGCACCCTGAGCACTGAGCAACCTTAGTACTGAGCACTGAGCACCCTGAGTACTGAGCACTGAGCACCCTGAGTACTGAGCACCCAGCACCCTGTGTACTGAGCACCCAGCTCCCTGAGCAATGATCACCCTGAGTACTGAGCACCCAGCACCTTGAGCACTGAGCACCGAGCACACTGAGCACTGAGCAACCAGCACCCGGAGTACTGAGCACCCAGCACCCTGAGTACTAAGCACCGAGCACCCTGAGTACTGAGCACTGAGCACCCCGAGTACTGAGCACCGAGCACCCCGAGCACTGAGCACCCACAACCCCGAGCACCGAGCACCCTGAGTACTGAGCACCCAGCACCCTGAGCACTGAACACACAGCACCCTGAATACAGAAAACCCCTAGCACTGAGAACCCAGCACCCTGAGTACTGAGCACCGAGCACACTGAGCACTGAGCACCCAGCACCCCGAGCACTGAGCACCCAGCACCCTGAGTACTGAGCACGAGCACCCTGAGTACTGAGCACCCAGCACCCCGAGCACTGAGTACCCAGCACCCTGAGCACTGAGCACCCAGCACACTGAGCACTGAGCACCAAGCACCCTGAGCACTGAGCACCCAGCACCCCGAGCACTGAGCACCCAGCACCCTGAGTACTGAGCACTGAGCACCCAGCACCCCGAGCACTGAGCACCCAGCACCCCGAGCACTAAGCACACAGCACCCAGAGCACTGAGGACCCAGCACCCTGAGCACTGAGCACCCAGCACCCTGAGTACTGAGCACCGAGCACCCTGAGTACTGAGCACCCAGCACCCTGAGCACTGATCAACCAGCACCCTGAGTACTGAGCACCAAGTACCCTGAGTACTGAGCACCCAGCACCCCGAGCACTGAGCAAACAGCACCCTGAGTACTGAGCACTGAGAACACAGCACCCCGAGCAATGAGCACCCAGCACCCTGTGTACTGAGCACTGAGTACCCAGTACCCTGAGCACTGAGACCCAGCACCCTGAAAACTGAGCACCCAGCACCCCGAGTACTGAGCACCCAGCACCCCGAGCACTGAGCACCCAGCACCCCGAGCACTGAGCACCCAGCACCCCGAGCAATGAGCACCCAGCACCCTGAGTACTGAGCACCCAGCACCCCGAGTACTGAGCACCCAGCAACCTGAGAACTGAGCAGCCAGCACCCCGAGCACTGAGCACCCAGCACACTGAGCACTGAGCACCCAGCACCCTGAGTACTGAGCACTGAGCACCCTGAGTACTGAGAACCCAGCACCCCGAGCACTGAGCACCGAGCACCCCGAGCACTGAGCACCCAGCGCCCCGAGCACTGAGCACCCAGCACCCCGAGCACTGATCACCCAGCACCCTGAGCACTGAGCACCCAGCACCCTGAGCACTGAGCACCCAGCACCCCAAGCACTGAGCACCCAGCACCCCGAGCACTGAGCACCCAGCACCCTGAGTACTGAGCACCCAGCACCCTGAGTACTGAGCACCCAGCACCCTGAGCACTGAGCACCCAGCACCCTGAGTACTAAGCACCCAACACCCCAAGCACTGAGCACCCTGAGTACTGAGCACCCAGCACCACAAGCACTGAGCACCCTGAATACTGAGCACCCAGCACCCTGAGTAATGAGCACCCAGCACCCCGAGCACTGAGCACCCAGCACCCTGAGCACTGAGCACCGAGCACCCTGAGCACTGAGCACCCAGCACCCTGAGGACTGAGCACCCAGCACCCTGAGCACTGAGCACACAGCACCCTGAGCACTGAGCACCCTGAGTACTGAGCACTGAGCACCCTGAGTACTGAGCACCCAGCACCCCGAGTACTGAGCACCCAGCACCCCGAGCACTGAGTACCCAGCACCCTGAGCACTGAGTACCCAGCACCCTGAGCAATGAGCACCCAGCACATTGAGCAATGAGCACCCAGCACCCTGAGCACTGAGCACCCAGCACCCTGAGTACTGAGCACTGAGCACCCAGCACCCCGAGCACTGAGCACCCAGCACCCTGAGTACTGAGCACTGAGCACCCAGCACCCCGAGCACTGAGCAACGAGCACCCCAAGCACTGAGCACCCAGCACCCCGAGCACTGTGCACCCAGCACCCTGAGGACTGAGCACCCAGCACCCTGAGCACTGAGCACCCAGCACCCCGAGCACTGAGCACCCAGCACCCCGAGCACTGAGCACTCAGCACCCCGAGCACTGAGCACCCAGCACCCCGAGCACTGAGCACCCAGCACCCTGAGTACTGTGCACCCAGCACCCCGAGTACTGAGCACCCAGCACCCTGAGTACTGAGCACCCAGCACCCGGAGCACTAAGCACCCAGCACCCCGAGCACTGAGGACCCAGCACCCTGAGCACTGAGCACCCAGCACCCTGAGTACTGAGCACCGACCACTCTGAGTACTGAGCACCCAGCACCCTGAGTACTGAGCACCCAGCACACTGAGTACTGAGCACCCAGCACCCTGAGCACTGATCACCCAGCACCCTGAGTACTGAGCACCAAGTACCCTGAGTACTGAGCACCCAGCACCCCGAGCACTGAGCACCCAGCACCCTGAGTACTGAGCACTGAGCACCCAGCACAACGAGCACTGAGCACCCAGCACCCTGTGTACTGAGCACTGAGTACCCAGTACCCCGAGCACTGAGACCCAGCACCCTGAGAACTGAGCACCCAGCACGCCGAGTACTGAGCACCGAGCACCCCAAGCACTGAGCACCCAGCACCCCGAGCACTGAGCACCCAGCACCCCGAGCAATGAGCACCCAGAACCCTGAGTACTGAGCACCCAGCACCCCGAGTACTGAGCACCCAGCAACCTGAGAACCGAGCAGCCAGCACCCCGAGCACTGAGCACCCAGCACACTGAGCACTGAGCACCCAGCACCCTGAGTATTGAGCACTGAGCACCCTGAGTACTGAGCACCCAGCACCCCGAGCACTGAGCACCGAGCGCCCCGAGCACTGAGCACCCAGCGCCCCGAGCACTGAGCACCCAGCACCCCGAGCACTGATCACACAGCACGTGAGCACTGAGCACCCAGCACCCTGAGCACTGAGCACCCAGCACCCCGAGCACTGAGCACCCAGCACCCTGAGCACTGAGCACCCAGCACCCTGAGTACTGAGCACCCAGCAACCTGAGTACTGAGCACCCAGCACCCTGAGCACTGAGCACCCAGCACCCTGAGTACTAAGTACCCAACACCCCAAGCACTGAGCACCCTGAGTACTGAGCACCCAGCACCACATGCACTGAGCACCCTGAATACTGAGCACCCAGCACCCTGAGTAATGAGCACCCAGCACCCCGAGCACTGAGCACCCAGCACCCTGAGCACTGAGCACCGAGCACCCTGAGCACTGAGCACCCAGCACCCTGAGGACTGAGCACCCAGCACCCCGAGCACTGAGCACACAGCACCCTGAGCACTGAGCACCCTGAGTACTGAGCACTGAGCACCCTGAGTACCGAGCACCCAGCACCCTGAGTACTGAGCACCCAGCACCCCGAGCACTGAGTACCCAGCACCCCGAGCACTGAGTACCCAGCACCCTGAGCACTGAGCACCCAGCACCCTGAGCTCTGAGCACCCAGCACCCCGAGCACTGAGCACCCAGCACCTCGAGCACTGAGCACCCAGCACCCCGAGCACTGAGCACCCAGCACCCCGAGCACTGAGCACCCAGCACCCCGAGCACTGAGCACCCAGCACCCTGAGTACTGAGCACTGAGCGCCCAGCACCCTGAGCACTGAGCACCGAACACCCCGAGCACTGAGCACCCAGCACCCCGAGCACTGAGCACCCAGCACCCCGAGCACTGAGCACCCAGCACCCCGAGCACTGAGCACCCAGCACCCCGAGCACTGAGCACCCAGCACCCCGAGTACTGAGCACCCAGCACCCTGAGTACTGAGCACCCAGCACCCTGAGCACTGAGCACCCAGCACCCTGAGTACTGAGCACCCAACACCCCAAGCACTGAGCACCCTGAATACTGAGCACCCAGCACCCCAAGCACTGAGCACCCTGAGTACTGAGCACCCAGCCCCCTGAGTAATGAGCACCCAGCACCCCGAGCACTGAACACCCAGCACCCTGAGTACTGAGCACCGAGCACCCTGAGTACTGAGCAGCCAGCACCCTGAGTACTGAGCACCCAGCGTACTGAGCACCGAGCACCCAGCACCCTGTGTACTGAGCACCCAGCACCCTGAGCACTGAGCACCCAGCACCCTGAGTACTGAGCACCGAGCACCCCGAGTACTGAGCACCCAGCACCCTGAGTACTGAGCTCCCAGCACCCTGAGCACTGAGCACCCAGCACCCTGAGGACTGAGCACCCAGCACCCCGAGCACTGAGCACACAGCACCCTGAGCACTGAGCACCCTGAGTACTGAGCACTGAGCACCCTGAGTACCGAGCACCCAGCACCCTGAGTACTGAGCACCCAGCACCCCGAGCACTGAGTACCCAGCACCCCGAGCACTGAGTACCCAGCACCCTGAGCACTGAGCACCCAGCACCCTGAGCTCTGAGCACCCAGCACCCCGAGCACTGAGCACCCAGCACCTCGAGCACTGAGCACCCAGCACCCCGAGCACTGAGCACCCAGCACCCCGAGCACTGAGCACCCAGCACCCCGAGCACTGAGCACCCAGCACCCTGAGTACTGAGCACTGAGCGCCCAGCACCCTGAGCACTGAGCACCGAACACCCCGAGCACTGAGCACCCAGCACCCCGAGCACTGAGCACCCAGCACCCCGAGCACTGAGCACCCAGCACCCCGAGCACTGAGCACCCAGCACCCCGAGCACTGAGCACCCAGCACCCCGAGTACTGAGCACCCAGCACCCTGAGTACTGAGCACCCAGCACCCTGAGCACTGAGCACCCAGCACCCTGAGTACTGAGCACCCAACACCCCAAGCACTGAGCACCCTGAATACTGAGCACCCAGCACCCCAAGCACTGAGCACCCTGAGTACTGAGCACCAAGCCCCCTGAGTAATGAGCACCCAGCACCCCGAGCACTGAACACCCAGCACCCTGAGTACTGAGCACCGAGCACCCTGAGTACTGAGCAGCCAGCACCCTGAGTACTGAGCACCCAGCGTACTGAGCACCGAGCACCCAGCACCCTGTGTACTGAGCACCCAGCACCCTGAGCACTGAGCACCCAGCACCCTGAGTACTGAGCACCGAGCACCCCGAGTACTGAGCACCCAGCACCCTGAGTACTGAGCTCCCAGCACCCTGAGCACTGAGCACCCAGCACCCTGAGTACTGAGCACCGAGCACCCCTAGCACTGAGCACCCTGAGTACTGAGCACCCAGCCCCCTGAGTAATGAGCACCCAGCACCCCGAGCACTGAGCACCCAGCACCCTGAGTACTGAGCACCGAGCACCCTGAGTACTGAGCACCCAGCACCCTGAGTACTGAGCACCGAGCACCCTGATTACTGAGCAGCCAGCACCCTGAGTACTGAGCACCCAGCGTACTGAGCACCGAGCACCCAGCACCCTGAGTACTGAGCACCCAGCACCCTGAGCACTGAGCACCCAGCACCCTGAGTACTGAGCACCGAGCACCCCGAGTACTGAGCACCCAGCACCCTGAGTACTGAGCACCCAGCACCCTGAGCACTGAGCACCCAGCACCCTGAGTACTGAGCACCGAGCACCCCAAGCACTGAGCACCCTGAGTACTGAGCACCCAGCCCCCTGAGTAATGAGCACCCAGCACCCCGAGCACTGAGCACCCAGCACCCTGAGTACTGAGCACCGAGCACCCTGAGTACTGAGCACCGAGCACCCTGAGTACTGAGCAGCCAGCACCCTGAGTACTGAGCACCCAGCGTACTGAGCACCGAGCACCCAGCACCCTAAGTACTGAGCACCCAGCACCCTGAGCACTGAGCACCCAGCACCCTGAGTACTGAGCACCGAGCACCCCGAGTACTGAGCACCCAGCACCCCGAGCACTGAGCACCCAGCACCCTGAGCACTGAGCACCCAGCACCCCGAGCACTGAGCACCCAGCACCCCGAGCACTGAGCACTAAGCACCCTGAGCACTGAGCACCCAGCACCTCGAGCACCGAGCACCCTGAGTACTAAGCACCGAGCACCCTGAGCACTGAGCACCCAGCACCCTGAGCACTGAGCACCCAGCACCCTGAGTACTGAGCACCCAGGACCCCGAGCACTGAGCACCCAGCACCCTGAGTACTGAGCACCCAGCACCCTGAGCACTGAGCACCGAGCACCCTGAGCACTGAGCACACAGCACCCTGAGGACTGAGCACCCAGCGCCCCGAGCACTGAGCACAGAGCACCCTGAGCACTGAGCACCCTGAGTACTGATCACTGAGCACCCTGAGTACTGAGCACTGAGCACCCTGAGTCCTGAGCACCCAGCACCCTGAGTACTGAGCACCCAGCACCCCGAGCACTGAGTACCCAGCACCCTGAGCACTGAGTACCCAGCACCCTGAGCACTGAGCACCCAGCACATTGAGCAATGAGCACCCAGCACCCTGAGCACTGAGCACCCAGCACCCTGAGTACTGAGCACTGAGCACCCAGCACCCCGAGCACTGAGCACACAGCACCCTGAGTACTGAGCAATGAGCACCCAGCACCCCGAGCACTGAGCAACGAGCACCCCAAGCACTGAGCACCCAGCACCCCGAGCACTGTGCACCCAGCACCCTGAGCACTGAGCACCCAGCACCCTGAGCACTGAGCACCCAGCACCCCGAGCCTGAGCACCCAGCACCCCGAGCACTGAGCACTCAGCACCCCGAGCACTGAGCACCCAGCACCCCGAGCACTGAGCACCCAGCACCCCGAGCACTGAGCACCCAGCACCCTGAGTACTGAGCACTGAGCGCCCAGCACCCCGAGCACTGAGCACCGAGCACCCCGAGCACTGAGCACCCAGCACCCCGAGCACTGAGCACCCATCACCCCGAGCACTGAGCACCCAGCACCCCGAGCACTGAGCACCCAGCACCCTGTGTACTGAGCACTGAGTACACAGCACCCCGAGCACTGAGCACCCAGCACCCTGAGCACTGAGCACCCTGAGTACTGAGCACCCAGCACCCTGAGCACTGAGCACCCAGCACCCCGAGCACTGAGCACCCAGCACCCAGAGCACTGAGCACTGAGCACCCTGAGTACTGAGCACTGAGCACCCTGAGCACTGAGCACCGAGCACCCTGAGTACTGAGCACTGAGCACCCTGAGCACTGAGCACCCTGCACCCTGAGTACTGAGCACTGAGCACCATGAGTACTGAGCACCCAGCACTCTGAGCACTGAGCACCCAGCACCCTGAGCACTGAGACACCCAGCACCCCGAGCACTGAGCACCCAGCACCCCGAGCACTGAGCACCCTGCACCCTGAGCACTGAGCCTGAGCACCCTGAGTACTGAGCACTGAGCACCCTGAGTACTGAGCACTGAGCACCCTGAGTACTGAGCACCCAGCACCCCGAGCACTGAGCACCGAGCACCCTGAGCACTGAGCACCCAGCACCCTGAGTACTAAGCAGCCAGCACCATGAGTACTGAGCACCCAGCACCCTGAGTACTGAGCACCCAGCGTACTGAGCACCGAGCACCCCGAGCACTGAGCACCCAGCACCCTGAGTACTGAGCACCCAGCACCCTGAGCACTGAGCACGCAGCACCCTGAGTACTGAGCACCGAGCACCCTGAGTACTGAGCACCCAGCACCCTGAGTACTGAGCACCCAGCACCCTGAGTACTGAGCACCCAGCGTACTGAGCACCGAGCACCCAGCACCCTGAGTACTGAGCACCCAGCACCCTGAGCACTGAGCACCCAGCACCCTGAGTACTGAGCACTGAGCACCCCGAGTACTGAGCACCGAGCACACCGAGCACTGAGCACCCAGCACCCCGAGCACCGAGCACCCTGTGTACTGAGCACCCTGAGGACTGAGCACCCAGCACCCAGAGCACTGAGAACCCAGCACCCTGAGTACTGAGCACTGATCACCCTGAGCACTGAGCACCCAGCACCCCGAGCACTGAGCACCCAGCACCCCGAGCACTGAGCACCCAGCACCCTGAGTACTGAGCACCCAGCACCCTGAGTACTGAGCACCCAGCACCCTGAGCACTGAGCACCCAGCACCCTGAGTACTAAGCACCCAACACCCCAAGCACTGAGCACCCTGAGTACTGAGCACCCAGCAAAACAAGCACTGAGCACCCTGAATACTGAGCACCCAGCACCCTGAGTAATGAGCACCCAGCACCTCGAGCACTGAGCACCCAGCACCCTGAGCACTGAGCACCGAGCACCCTGAGCACTGAGCACCCAGCACCCTGAGGACAGAGCACCCAGCACCCCGAGCACTGAGCACACAGCACCCTGAGCACTGAGCACCCTGAGTACTGAGCACTGAGCACCCTGAGTACTGAGCACCCAGCACCCTGAGTACTGAGCACACAGCACCCCGAGCACTGAGTACCCAGCACCCTGAGCACTGAGTACCCAGCACCCTGAGCACTGAGCACCCAGCACATTGAGCAATGAGCACCCAGCACCCTGAGCACTGAGCACCCAGCACCCTGAGTACTGAGCACTGAGCACCCAGCACCCCGAGCACTGAGCACACAGCACCCTGAGTACTGAGCAATGAGCACCCAGCACCCCGAGCACTGAGCAACGAGCACCCCAAGCACTGAGCACCCAGCACCCCGAGCACTGTGCACCCAGCACCCTGAGCACTGAGCACCCAGCACCCTGAGGACTGAGCACCCAGCACCCCGAGCCTGAGCACCCAGCACCCCGAGCACTGAGCACTCAGCACCCCGAGCACTGAGCACCCAGCACCCCGAGCACTGAGCACCCAGCACCCCGAGCACTGAGCACCCAGCACCCTGAGTACTGAGCACTGAGCGCCCAGCACCCCGAGCACTGAGCACCGAGCACCCCGAGCACTGAGCACCCAGCACCCCGAGCACTGAGCACCCATCACCCCGAGCACTGAGCACCCAGCACCCCGAGCACTGAGCACCCAGCACCCTGTGTACTGAGCACTGAGTACACAGCACCCCGAGCACTGAGCACCCAGCACCCTGAGCACTGAGCACCCTGAGTACTGAGCACCCAGCACCCTGAGCACTGAGCACCCAGCACCCCGAGCACTGAGCACCCAGCACCCAGAGCACTGAGCACTGAGCACCCTGAGTACTGAGCACTGAGCACCCTGAGCACTGAGCACCGAGCACCCTGAGTACTGAGCACTGAGCACCCTGAGCACTGAGCACCCTGCACCCTGAGTACTGAGCACTGAGCACCATGAGTACTGAGCACCCAGCACTCTGAGCACTGAGCACCCAGCACCCTGAGCACTGAGACACCCAGCACCCCGAGCACTGAGCACCCAGCACCCCGAGCACTGAGCACCCTGCACCCTGAGCACTGAGCCTGAGCACCCTGAGTACTGAGCACTGAGCACCCTGAGTACTGAGCACTGAGCACCCTGAGTACTGAGCACCCAGCACCCCGAGCACTGAGCACCGAGCACCCTGAGCACTGAGCACCCAGCACCCTGAGTACTAAGCACCCAGCACCCTGAGTACTGAGCACCCAGCACCCTGAGTACTGAGCACCCAGCGTACTGAGCACCGAGCACCCCGAGCACTGAGCACCCAGCACCCTGAGTACTGAGCACCCAGCACCCTGAGCACTGAGCACCCAGCACCCTGAGTACTGAGCACCGAGCACCCTGAGTACTGAGCACCCAGCTCCCTGAGTACTGAGCACCCAGCACCCTGAGTACTGAGCACCCAGCGTACTGAGCACCGAGCACCCAGCACCCTGAGTACTGAGCACCCAGCACCCTGAGCACTGAGCACCCAGCACCCTGAGTACTGAGCACTGAGCACCCCGAGTACTGAGCACCGAGCACACCGAGCACTGAGCACCCAGCACCCTGAGCACCGAGCACCCTGTGTACTGAGCACCCAGCACCCTGAGCACTGAGCACCCTGCACCCTGAGCACTGAGCACCCAGCACCCTGAGTACTGAGCAGCGAGCACCCCGAGCACTGAGCACCCAGCACCCTGAGCACTGAGCAACCTTAGTACTGAGCACTGAGCACCCTGAGTACTGAGCACTGAGCACCCTGAGTACTGAGCACCCAGCACCCTGTGTACTGAGCACCCAGCTCCCTGAGCAATGATCACCCTGAGTACTGAGCACCCAGCACCTTGAGCACTGAGCACCGAGCACACTGAGCACTGAGCAACCAGCACCCCAAGCACTGAGCACCCAGCACCCTGAGTACTAAGCACCGAGCACCCTGAGTACTGAGCACTGAGCACCCCGAGTACTGAGCAGCGAGCACCCCGAGCACTGAGCACCCACAACCCCGAGCACCGAGCACCCTGAGTACTGAGCACCCAGCACCCTGAGCACTGAACACACAGCACCCTGAGTACAGAAAACCCCTAGCACTGAGAACCCAGCACCCTGAGTACTGAGCACCGAGCACACTGAGCACTGAGCACCCAGCACCCCGAGCACTGAGCACCCAGCACCCTGAGTACTGAGCACGAGCACCCTGAGTACTGAGCACCCAGCACCCCGAGCACTGAGTACCCAGCACCCTGAGCACTGAGCACCCAGCACACTGAGCACTGAGCACCAAGCACCCTGAGCACTGAGCACCCAGCACCCCGAGCACTGAGCACCCAGCACCCTGAGTACTGAGCACTGAGCACCCAGCACCCCGAGCACTGAGCACCCAGCACCCCGAGCACTAAGCACACAGCACCCAGAGCACTGAGGACCCAGCACCCTGAGCACTGAGCACCCAGCACCCTGAGTACTGAGCACCGAGCACCCTGAGTACTGAGCACCCAGCACCCTGAGCACTGATCACCCAGCACCCTGAGTACTGAGCACCAAGTACCCTGAGTACTGAGCACCCAGCACCCCGAGCACTGAGCAAACAGCACCCTGAGTACTGAGCACTGAGAACACAGCACCCCGAGCAATGAGCACCCAGCACCTTGTGTACTGAGCACTGAGTACCCAGTACCCCGAGCACTGAGACCCAGCACCCTAAGCACTGAGCACCCAGCACCCCGAGTACTGAGCACCCAGCACCCCGAGCACTGAGCACCCAGCACCCCGAGCACTGAGCACCCAGCACCCCGAGCAATGAGCACCCAGCACCCTGAGTACTGAGCACCCAGCACCCCGAGTACTGAGCACCCAGCAACCTGAGAACTGAGCAGCCAGCACCCCGAGCACTGAGCACCCAGCACACTGAGCACTGAGCACCCAGCACCCTGAGTACTGAGCACTGAGCACCCTGAGTACTGAGCACCCAGCACCCCGAGCACTGAGCACCGAGCACCCCGAGCACTGAGCACATAGCGCCCCGAGCACTGAGCACCCAGCACCCCGAGCACTGATCACCCAGCACCCTGAGCACTGAGCACCCAGCACCCTGAGCACTGAGCACCCAGCACCCCAAGCACTGAGCACCCAACACCTCGAGCACTGAGCACCCAGCACCCTGAGTACTGAGCACCCAGCACCCTGAGAACTGAGCACCCAGCACCCTGAGCACTGAGCACCCAGCACCCTGAGTACTAAGCACCCAACACCCCAAGCACTGAGCACCCTGAGTACTGAGCACCCAGCACCACAAGCACTGAGCACCCTGAATACTGAGCACCCAGCACCCTGAGTAATGAGCGCCCAGCACCCCGAGCACTGAGCACCCAGCACCCTGAGCACTGAGCACCGAGCACCCTGAGCACTGAGCACCCAGCACCCTGAGGACTGAGCACCCAGCACCCTGAGCACTGAGCACACAGCACCCTGAGCACTGAGCACCCTGAGTACTGAGCACTGAGCACCCTGAGTACTGAGCACCCAGCACCCCGAGTACTGAGCACCCAGCACCCCGAGCACTGAGTACCCAGCACCCTGAGCACTGAGTACCCAGCACCCTGAGCACTGAGTACCCAGCACCCTGAGCAATGAGCACCCAGCACATTGAGCAATGAGCACCCAGCACCCTGAGCACTGAGCACCCAGCACCCTGAGTACTGAGCACTGAGCACCCAGCACCCCGAGCACTGAGCACCCAGCACCCTGAGTACTGAGCACTGAGCACCCAGCACCCCGAGCACTGAGCAACGAGCACGCCAAGCACTGAGCACCCAGCACCCCGAGCACTGTGCACCCAGCACCCTGAGCACTGAGCACCCAGCACCCTGAGCACTGAGCACCCAGCACCCCGAGCACTGAGCACCCAGCACCCCGAGCACTGAGCACTCAGCACCCCGAGCACTGAGCACCCAGCACCCCGAGCACTGAGCACCCAGCACCCTGAGTACTGTGCACCCAGCACCCCGAGTACTGAGCACCCAGCACCCTGAGTACTGAGCACCCAGCACCCGGAGCACTAAGCACCCAGCACCCCGAGCACTGAGGACCCAGCACCCTGAGCACTGAGCACCCAGCACCCTGAGTACTGAGCACCGACCACTCTGAGTACTGAGCACCCAGCACCCTGAGTACTGAGCACCCAGCACACTGAGTACTGAGCACCCAGCACCCTGAGCACTGATCACCCAGCACCCTGAGTACTGAGCACCAAGTACCCTGAGTACTGAGTACCCAGCACCCCGAGCACTGAGCACCCAGCACCCTGAGTACTGAGCACTGAGCACCCAGCACCCCGAGCACTGAGCACCCAGCACCCTGTGTACTGAGCACTGAGTACCCAGTACCCCGAGCACTGAGACCCAGCACCCTGAGAACTGAGCACCCAGCACGCCGAGTACTGAGCACCGAGCACCCCAAGCACTGAGCACCCAGCACCCCGAGCACTGAGCACCCAGCACCCCGAGCAATGAGCACCCAGAACCCTGAGTACTGAGCACCCAGCACCCCGAGTACTGAGCACCCAGCAACCTGAGAACCGAGCAGCCAGCACCCCGAGCACTGAGCACCCAGCACACTGAGCACTGAGCACCCAGCACCCTGAGTATTGAGCACTGAGCACCCTGAGTACTGAGCACCCAGCACCCCGAGCACTGAGCACCGAGCACCCCGAGCACTGAGCACCCAGCGCCCCGAGCACTGAGCACCCAGCACCCCGAGCACTGATCACACAGCACGTGAGCACTGAGCACCCAGCACCCTGAGCACTGAGCACCCAGCACCCCGAGCACTGAGCACCCAGCACCCTGAGCACTGAGCACCCAGCACCCTGAGTACTGAGCACCCAGCAACCTGAGTACTGAGCACCCAGCACCCTGAGCACTGAGCACCCAGCACCCTGAGTACTAAGTACCCAACACCCCAAGCACTGAGCACCCTGAGTACTGAGCACCCAGCACCACATGCACTGAGCACCCTGAATACTGAGCACCCAGCACCCTGAGTAATGAGCACCCAGCACCCCGAGCACTGAGCACCCAGCACCCTGAGCACTGAGCACCGAGCACCCTGAGCACTGAGCACCCAGCACCCTGAGGACTGAGCACCCAGCACCCCGAGCACTGAGCACACAGCACCCTGAGCACTGAGCACCCTGAGTACTGAGCACTGAGCACCCTGAGTACCGAGCACCCAGCACCCTGAGTACTTTGCACCCAGCACCCCGAGCACTGAGTACCCATGACCCCGAGCACTGAGTACCCAGCACCCTGAGCACTGAGCACCCAGCACCCTGAGCTCTGAGCACCCAGCACCCCGAGCACTGAGCACCCAGCACCTCGAGCACTGAGCACCCAGCACCCCGAGCACTGAGCACCCAGCACCCCGAGCACTGAGCACCCAGCACCCCGAGCACTGAGCACCCAGCACCCTGAGTACTGAGCACTGAGCGCCCAGCACCCCGAGCACTGAGCACCGAACACCCCGAGCACTGAGCACCCAGCACCCCGAGCACTGAGCACCCAGCACCCCGAGCACTGAGCACCCAGCACCCCGAGCACTGAGCACCCAGCACCCCGAGCACTGAGCACCCAGCACCCCGAGTACTGAGCACCCAGCACCCTGAGTACTGAGCACCCAGCACCCTGAGCACTGAGCACCCAGCACCCTGAGTACTGAGCACCCAACACCCCAAGCACTGAGCACCCTGAATACTGAGCACCCAGCACCCCAAGCACTGAGCACCCTGAGTACTGAGCACCCAGCCCCCTGAGTAATGAGCACCCAGCACCCCGAGCACTGAACACCCAGCACCCTGAGTACTGAGCACCGAGCACCCTGAGTACTGAGCAGCCAGCACCCTGAGTACTGAGCACCCAGCGTACTGAGCACCGAGCACCCAGCACCCTGTGTACTGAGCACCCAGCACCCTGAGCACTGAGCACCCAGCACCCTGAGTACTGAGCACCGAGCACCCCGAGTACTGAGCACCCAGCACCCTGAGTACTGAGCTCCCAGCACCCTGAGCACTGAGCACCCAGCACCCTGAGTACTGAGCACCGAGCACCCCTAGCACTGAGCACCCTGAGTACTGAGCACCCAGCCCCCTGAGTAATGAGCACCCAGCACCCCGAGCACTGAGCACCCAGCACCCTGAGTACTGAGCACCGAGCACCCTGAGTACTGAGCACCCAGCACCCTGAGTACTGAGCACCGAGCACCCTGATTACTGAGCAGCCAGCACCCTGAGTACTGAGCACCCAGCGTACTGAGCACCGAGCACCCAGCACCCTGAGTACTGAGCACCCAGCACCCTGAGCACTGAGCACCCAGCACCCTGAGTACTGAGCACCGAGCACCCCGAGTACTGAGCACCCAGCACCCTGAGTACTGAGCACCCAGCACCCTGAGCACTGAGCACCCAGCACCCTGAGTACTGAGCACCGAGCACCCCAAGCACTGAGCACCCTGAGTACTGAGCACCCAGCCCCCTGAGTAATGAGCACCCAGCACCCCGAGCACTGAGCACCCAGCACCCTGAGTACTGAGCACCGAGCACCCTGAGTACTGAGCACCGAGCACCCTGAGTACTGAGCAGCCAGCACCCTGAGTACTGAGCACCCAGCGTACTGAGCACCGAGCACCCAGCACCCTAAGTACTGAGCACCCAGCACCCTGAGCACTGAGCACCCAGCACCCTGAGTACTGAGCACCGAGCACCCCGAGTACTGAGCACCCAGCACCCCGAGCACTGAGCACCCAGCACCCTGAGCACTGAGCACCCAGCACCCCGAGCACTGAGCACCCAGCACCCCGAGCACTGAGCACTAAGCACCCTGAGCACTGAGCACCCAGCACCTCGAGCACCGAGCACCCTGAGTACTAAGCACCGAGCACCCTGAGCACTGAGCACCCAGCACCCTGAGCACTGAGCACCCAGCACCCTGAGTACTGAGCACCCAGGACCCCGAGCACTGAGCACCCAGCACCCTGAGTACTGAGCACCCAGCACCCTGAGCACTGAGCACCGAGCACCCTGAGCACTGAGCACACAGCACCCTGAGGACTGAGCACCCAGCGCCCCGAGCACTGAGCACAGAGCACACTGAGCACTGAGCACCCTGAGTACTGATCACTGAGCACCCTGAGTACTGAGCACCCTGAGTCCTGAGCACCCAGCACCCTGAGTACTGAGCACCCAGCACCCCGAGCACTGAGTACCCAGCACCCTGAGCACTGAGTACCCAGCACCCTGAGCACTGAGCACCCAGCACATTGAGCAATGAGCACCCAGCACCCTGAGCACTGAGCACCCAGCACCCTGAGTACTGAGCACTGAGCACCCAGCACCCCGAGCACTGAGCACACAGCACCCTGAGTACTGAGCAATGAGCACCCAGCACCCCGAGCACTGAGCAACGAGCACCCCAAGCACTGAGCACCCAGCACCCCGAGCACTGTGCACCCAGCACCCTGAGCACTGAGCACCCAGCACCCTGAGCACTGAGCACCCAGCACCCCGAGCCTGAGCACCCAGCACCCCGAGCACTGAGCACTCAGCACCCCGAGCACTGAGCACCCAGCACCCCGAGCACTGAGCACCCAGCACCCCGAGCACTGAGCACCCAGCACCCTGAGTACTGAGCACTGAGCGCCCAGCACCCCGAGCACTGAGCACCGAGCACCCCGAGCACTGAGCACCCAGCACCCCGAGCACTGAGCACCCATCACCCCGAGCACTGAGCACCCAGCACCCCGAGCACTGAGCACCCAGCACCCTGTGTACTGAGCACTGAGTACACAGCACCCCGAGCACTGAGCACCCAGCACCCTGAGCACTGAGCACCCTGAGTACTGAGCACCCAGCACCCTGAGCACTGAGCACCCAGCACCCCGAGCACTGAGCACCCAGCACCCAGAGCACTGAGCACTGAGCACCCTGAGTACTGAGCACTGAGCACCCTGAGCACTGAGCACCGAGCACCCTGAGTACTGAGCACTGAGCACCCTGAGCACTGAGCACCCTGCACCCTGAGTACTGAGCACTGAGCACCATGAGTACTGAGCACCCAGCACTCTGAGCACTGAGCACCCAGCACCCTGAGCACTGAGACACCCAGCACCCCGAGCACTGAGCACCCAGCACCCCGAGCACTGAGCACCCTGCACCCTGAGCACTGAGCCTGAGCACCCTGAGTACTGAGCACTGAGCACCCTGAGTACTGAGCACTGAGCACGCTGAGTACTGAGCACCCAGCACCCCGAGCACTGAGCACCGAGCACCCTGAGCACTGAGCACCCAGCACCCTGAGTACTAAGCAGCCAGCACCCTGAGTACTGAGCACCCAGCACCCTGAGTACTGAGCACCCAGCGTACTGAGCACCGAGCACCCCGAGCACTGAGCACCCAGCACCCTGAGTACTGAGCACCCAGCACCCTGAGCACTGAGCACGCAGCACCCTGAGTACTGAGCACCGAGCACCCTGAGTACTGAGCACCCAGCACCCTGAGTACTGAGCACCCAGCACCCTGAGTACTGAGCACCCAGCGTACTGAGCACCGAGCACCCAGCACCCTGAGTACTGAGCACCCAGCACCCTGAGCACTGAGCACCCAGCACCCTGAGTACTGAGCACTGAGCACCCCGAGTACTGAGCACCGAGCACACCGAGCACTGAGCACCCAGCACCCCGAGCACCGAGCACCCTGTGTACTGAGCACCCAGCACCCAGAGCACTGATCACCCAGCACCCTGAGCACTGAGCACCCAGCACCCTGAGCACTGAGCACCCAGCACCCCGAGCACTGAGCACCCAGCACCCCGAGCACTGAGCACCCAGCACCCTGAGTACTGAGCACCCAGCACCCTGAGTACTGAGCACCCAGCACCCTGAGCACTGAGCACCCAGCACCCTGAGTACTAAGCACCCAACACCCCAAGCACTGAGCACCCTGAGTACTGAGCACCCAGCACCACAAGCACTGAGCACCCTGAATACTGAGCACCCAGCACCCTGAGTAATGAGCACCCAGCACCTCGAGCACTGAGCACCCAGCACCCTGAGCACTGAGCACCGAGCACCCTGAGCACTGAGCACCCAGCACCCTGAGGACAGAGCACCCAGCACCCCGAGCACTGAGCACACAGCACCCTGAGCACTGAGCACCCTGAGTACTGAGCACTGAGCACCCTGAGTACTGAGCACCCAGCACCCTGAGTACTGAGCACACAGCACCCCGAGCACTGAGTACCCAGCACCCTGAGCACTGAGTACCCAGCACCCTGAGCACTGAGCACCCAGCACATTGAGCAATGAGCACCCAGCACCCTGAGCACTGAGCACCCAGCACCCTGAGTACTGAGCACTGAGCACCCAGCACCCCGAGCACTGAGCACACAGCACCCTGAGTACTGAGCAATGAGCACCCAGCACCCCGAGCACTGAGCAACGAGCACCCCAAGCACTGAGCACCCAGCACCCCGAGCACTGTGCACCCAGCACCCTGAGCACTGAGCACCCAGCACCCTGAGCACTGAGCACCCAGCACCCCGAGCCTGAGCACCCAGCACCCCGAGCACTGAGCACTCAGCACCCCGAGCACTGAGCACCCAGCACCCAGAGCACTGAGCACCCAGCACCCCGAGCACTGAGCACCCAGCACCCTGAGTACTGAGCACTGAGCGCCCAGCACCCCGAGCACTGAGCACCGAGCACCCCGAGCACTGAGCACCCAGCACCCCGAGCACTGAGCACCCATCACCCCGAGCACTGAGCACCCAGCACCCCGAGCACTGAGCACCCAGCACCCTGTGTACTGAGCACTGAGTACACAGCACCCCGAGCACTGAGCACCCAGCACCCTGAGCACTGAGCACCCTGAGTACTGAGCACCCAGCACCCTGAGCACTGAGCACCCAGCACCCCGAGCACTGAGCACCCAGCACCCAGAGCACTGAGCACTGAGCACCCTGAGTACTGAGCACTGAGCACCCTGAGCACTGAGCACCGAGCACCCTGAGTACTGAGCACTGAGCACCCTGAGCACTGAGCACCCTGCACCCTGAGTACTGAGCACTGAGCACCATGAGTACTGAGCACCCAGCACTCTGAGCACTGAGCACCCAGCACCCTGAGCACTGAGACACCCAGCACCCCGAGCACTGAGCACCCAGCACCCCGAGCACTGAGCACCCTGCACCCTGAGCACTGAGCCTGAGCACCCTGAGTACTGAGCACTGAGCACCCTGAGTACTGAGCACTGAGCACCCTGAGTACTGAGCACCCAGCACCCCGAGCACTGAGCACCGAGCACCCTGAGCACTGAGCACCCAGCACCCTGAGTACTAAGCACCCAGCACCCTGAGTACTGAGCACCCAGCACCCTGAGTACTGAGCACCCAGCGTACTGAGCACCGAGCACCCCGAGCACTGAGCACCCAGCACCCTGAGTACTGAGCACCCAGCACCCTGAGCACTGAGCACCCAGCACCCTGAGTACTGAGCACCGAGCACCCTGAGTACTGAGCACCCAGCACCCTGAGTACTGAGCACCCAGCACCCTGAGTACTGAGCACCCAGCGTACTGAGCACCGAGCACCCAGCACCCTGAGTACTGAGCACCCAGCACCCTGAGCACTGAGCACCCAGCACCCTGAGTACTGAGCACTGAGCACCCCGAGTAATGAGCACCGAGCACACCGAGCACTGAGCACCCAGCACCCTGAGCACCGAGCACCCTGTGTACTGAGCACCCAGCACCCTGAGCACTGAGCACCCTGCACCCTGAGCACTGAGCACCCAGCACCCTGAGTACTGAGCACCGAGCACCCCGAGCACTGAGCACCCAGCACCCTGAGCACTGAGCAACCTTAGTACTGAGCACTGAGCACCCTGAGTACTGAGCACTGAGCACCCTGAGTACTGAGCACCCAGCACCCTGTGTACTGAGCACCCAGCTCCCTGAGCAATGATCACCCTGAGTACTGAGCACCCAGCACCTTGAGCACTGAGCACCGAGCACACTGAGCACTGAGCAACCAGCACCCCAAGCACTGAGCACCCAGCACCCTGAGTACTAAGCACCGAGCACCCTGAGTACTGAGCACTGAGCACCCCGAGAACTGAGCACCGAGCACCCCGAGCACTGAGCACCCACAACCCCGAGCACCGAGCACCCTGAGAACTGAGCACCCAGCACCCTGAGCACTGAACACACAGCACCCTGAGTACAGAAAACCCCTAGCACTGAGAACCCAGCACCCTGAGTACTGAGCACCGAGCACACTGAGCACTGAGCACCCAGCACCCCGAGCACTGAGCACCCAGCACCCTGAGTACTGAGCACGAGCACCCTGAGTACTGAGCACCCAGCACCCCGAGCACTGAGTACCCAGCACCCTGAGCACTGAGCACCCAGCACACTGAGCACTGAGCACCAAGCACCCTGAGCACTGAGCACCCAGCACCCCGAGCACTGAGCACCCAGCACCCTGAGTACTGAGCACTGAGCACCCAGCACCCCGAGCACTGAGCACCCAGCACCCCGAGCACTAAGCACACAGCACCCAGAGCACTGAGGACCCAGCACCCTGAGCACTGAGCACCCAGCACCCTGAGTACTGAGCACCGAGCACCCTGAGTACTGAGCACCCAGCACCCTGAGCACTGATCACCCAGCACCCTGAGTACTGAGCACCAAGTACCCTGAGTACTGAGCACCCAGCACCCCGAGCACTGAGCAAACAGCACCCTGAGTACTGAGCACTGAGAACACAGCACCCCGAGCAATGAGCACCCAGCACCCTGTGTACTGAGCACTGAGTACCCAGTACCCCGAGCACTGAGACCCAGCACCCTAAGCACTGAGCACCCAGCACCCCGAGTACTGAGCACCCAGCACCCCGAGCACTGAGCACCCAGCACCCCGAGCACTGAGCACCCAGCACCCCGAGCAATGAGCACCCAGCACCCTGAGTACTGAGCACCCAGCACCCCGAGTACTGAGCACCCAGCAACCTGAGAACTGAGCAGCCAGCACCCCGAGCACTGAGCACCCAGCACACTGAGCACTGAGCACCCAGCACCCTGAGTACTGAGCACTGAGCACCCTGAGTACTGAGCACCCAGCACCCCGAGCACTGAGCACCGAGCACCCCGAGCACTGAGCACCCAGCGCCCCGAGCACTGAGCACCCAGCACCCCGAGCACTGATCACCCAGCACCCTGAGCACTGAGCACCCAGCACCCTGAGCACTGAGCACCCAGCACCCCAAGCACTGAGCACCCAACACCTCGAGCACTGAGCACCCAGCACCCTGAGTACTGAGCACCCAGCACCCTGAGAACTGAGCACCCAGCACCCTGAGCACTGAGCACCCAGCACCCTGAGTACTAAGCACCCAACACCCCAAGCACTGAGCACCCTGAGTACTGAGCACCCAGCACCACAAGCACTGAGCACCCTGAATACTGAGCACCCAGCACCCTGAGTAATGAGCGCCCAGCACCCCGAGCACTGAGCACCCAGCACCCTGAGCACTGAGCACCGAGCACCCTGAGCACTGAGCACCCAGCACCCTGAGGACTGAGCACCCAGCACCCTGAGCACTGAGCACACAGCACCCTGAGCACTGAGCACCCTGAGTACTGAGCACTGAGCACCCTGAGTACTGAGCACCCAGCACCCCGAGTACTGAGCACCCAGCACCCCGAGCACTGAGTACCCAGCACCCTGAGCACTGAGTACCCAGCACCCTGAGCACTGAGCACCCAGCACATTGAGCAATGAGCACCCAGCACCCTGAGCACTGAGCACCCAGCACCCTGAGTACTGAGCACTGAGCACCCAGCACCCCGAGCACTGAGCACCCAGCACCCTGAGTACTGAGCACTGAGCACCCAGCACCCCGAGCACTGAGCAACGAGCACCCCAAGCACTGAGCACCCAGCACCCCGAGCACTGTGCACCCAGCACCCTGAGCACTGAGCACCCAGCACCCTGAGCACTGAGCACCCAGCACCCCGAGCACTGAGCACCCAGCACCCCGAGCACTGAGCACTCAGCACCCCGAGCACTGAGCACCCAGCACCCCGAGCACTGAGCACCCAGCACCCTGAGTACTGTGCACCCAGCACCCCGAGTACTGAGCACCCAGCACCCTGAGTACTGAGCACCCAGCACCCGGAGCACTAAGCACCCAGCACCCCGAGCACTGAGGACCCAGCACCCTGAGCACTGAGCACCCAGCACCCTGAGTACTGAGCACCGACCACTCTGAGTACTGAGCACCCAGCACCCTGAGTACTGAGCACCCAGCACCCTGAGCACTGATCACCCAGCACCCTGAGTACTGAGCACCAAGTACCCTGAGTACTGAGCACCCAGCACCCCGAGCACTGAGCACCCAGCACCCTGAGTACTGAGCACTGAGCACCCAGCACCCCGAGCACTGAGCACCCAGCACCCTGTGTACTGAGCACTGAGTACCCAGTACCCCGAGCACTGAGACCCAGCACCCTGAGAACTGAGCACCCAGCACCCCGAGTACTGAGCACCGAGCACCCCAAGCACTGAGCACCCAGCACCCCGAGCACTGAGCACCCAGCACCCCGAGCAATGAGCACCCAGAACCCTGAGTACTGAGCACCCAGCACCCCGAGTACTGAGCACCCTGCAACCTGAGAACCGAGCAGCCAGCACCCCGAGCACTGATCACCCAGCACACTGAGCACTGAGCACCCAGCACCCTGAGTATTGAGCACTGAGCACCCTGAGTACTGAGCACCCAGCACCCCGAGCACTGAGCACCGAGCACCCCGAGCACTGAGCACCCAGCGCCCCGAGCACTGAGCACCCAGCACCCCGAGCACTGATCACACAGCACGTGAGCACTGAGCACCCAGCACCCTGAGCACTGAGCACCCAGCACCCCGAGCACTGAGCACCCAGCACCCTGAGCACTGAGCACCCAGCACCCTGAGTACTGAGCACCCAGCACCCTGAGTACTGAGCACCCAGCACCCTGAGCACTGAGCACCCAGCACCCTGAGTACTAAGTACCCAACACCCCAAGCATTGAGCACCCTGAGTACTGAGCATCCAGCACCACATGCACTGAGCACCCTGAATACTGAGCACCCAGCACCCTGAGTAATGAGCACCCAGCACCCCGAGCACTGAGCACCCAGCACCCTGAGCACTGAGCACCGAGCACCCTGAGCACTGAGCACCCAGCACCCTGAGGACTGAGCACCCAGCACCCCGAGCACTGAGCACACAGCACCCTGAGCACTGAGCACCCTGAGTACTGAGCACTGAGCACCCTGAGTACTGAGCACCCAGCACCCTGAGTACTGAGCACCCAGCACCCCGAGCACTGAGTACCCAGCACCCCGAGCACTGAGTACCCAGCACCCTGAGCACTGAGCACCCAGCACCCTGAGCTCTGAGCACCCAGCACCCCGAGCACTGAGCACCCAGCACCCCGAGCACTGAGCACCCAGCACCCCGAGCACTGAGCACGAAGCACCCCGAGCACTGAGCACCCAGCACCCTGAGTACTGAGCACCCAACACCCCAAGCACTGAGCACCCTGAATACTGAGCACCCAGCACCCCAAGCACTGAGCACCCTGAGTACTGAGCACCCAGCCCCCTGAGTAATGAGCACCCAGCACCCCGAGCACTGAACACCCAGCACCCTGAGTACTGAGCACCGAGCACCCTGAGTACTGAGCAGCCAGCACCCTGAGTACTGAGCACCCAGCGTACTGAGCAACGAGCACCCAGCACCCTGTGTACTGAGCACCCAGCACCCTGAGCACTGAGCACCCAGCACCCTGAGTACTGAGCACCGAGCACCCCGAGTACTGAGCACCCAGCACCCTGAGTACTGAGCACCCAGCACCCTGAGCACTGAGCACCCAGCACCCTGAGTACTGAGCACCGAGCACCCCAAGCACTGAGCACCCTGAGTACTGAGCACCCAGCCCCCTGAGTAATGAGCACCCAGCACCCCGAGCACTGAGCACCCAGCACCCTGAGTACTGAGCACCGAGCACCCTGAGTACTGAGCACCCAGCACCCTGAGTACTGAGCACCGAGCACCCTGATTACTGAGCAGCCAGCACCCTGAGTACTGAGCACCCAGCGTACTGAGCACCGAGCACCCAGCACCCTGAGTACTGAGCACCCAGCACCCTGAGCACTGAGCACCCAGCACCCTGAGTACTGAGCACCGAGCACCCCGAGTACTGAGCACCCAGCACCCTGAGTACTGAGCACCCAGCACCCTGAGCACTGAGCACCCAGCACCCTGAGTACTGAGCACCGAGCACCCCAAGCACTGAGCACCCTGAGTACTGAGCACCCAGCCCCCTGAGTAATGAGCACCCAGCACCCCGAGCACTGAGCACCCAGCACCCTGAGTACTGAGCACCGAGCACCCTGAGTACTGAGCACCGAGCACCCTGAGTACTGAGCAGCCAGCACCCTGAGTACTGAGCACCCAGCGTACTGAGCACCGAGCACCCAGCACCCTAAGTACTGAGCACCCAGCACCCTGAGCACTGAGCACCCAGCACCCTGAGTACTGAGCACCGAGCACCCCGAGTACTGAGCACCCAGCACCCCGAGCACTGAGCACCCAGCACCCTGAGCACTGAGCACCCAGCACCCCGAGCACTGAGCACCCAGCACCCCGAGCACTGAGCACTAAGCACCCTGAGCACTGAGCACCCAGCACCTCGAGCACCGAGCACCCTGAGTACTAAGCACCGAGCACCCTGAGCACTGAGCACCCAGCACCCTGAGCACTGAGCACCCAGCACCCTGAGTACTGAGCACCCAGGACCCCGAGCACTGAGCACCCAGCACCCTGAGTACTGAGCACCCAGCACCCTGAGCACTGAGCACCGAGCACCCTGAGCACTGAGCACACAGCACCCTGAGGACTGAGCACCCAGCGCCCCGAGCACTGAGCACAGAGCACCCTGAGCACTGAGCACCCTGAGTACTGATCACTGAGCACCCTGAGTACTGAGCACTGAGCACCCTGAGTCCTGAGCACACAGCACCCTGAGTACTGAGCACCCAGCACCCCGAGCACTGAGTACCCAGCACCCTGAGCACTGAGCACCCAGCACCCTGAGCACTGAGCACCCAGCACCCTGAGTACTGAGCACTGAGCACCCAGCACCCCGAGCACTGAGCACCCAGCACCCTGAGTACTGAGCACTGAGCACCCAGCACCCCGAGCACTGAGCACCCAGCACCCTGAGTACTGAGCACCCAGCACCCGAGTACTGAGCACCCAGCACCCTGAGTACTGAGCACCCAGCTCCCTGAGTACTGAGCACCCAGCACCCCGAGTACTGAGCACCCAGCACCCTGAGTACTGAGCACCCAGCACCCCGAGCACTAAGCACCCAGCACCCTGAGCACTGAGGACCCAGCACCCTGAGAACTGAGCACCCAGCAACCTGAGTACTGAGCACCGAGCACCCTGAGTACTGAGCACACAGCACCCTGAGTACTGAGCACCCAGCACACTGAGTACTGAGCACAAAGCTCCCTGAGCACTGATCACCCAGCACCCTGAGTACTGAGCACCGAGTACCCTGAGTACTGAGCACCCAGCACCCTGAGCACTGAGCACCCAGCACCCTGAGTACTGAGCACTGAGCACCCAGCACCCCGAGCACTGAGCACCCAGCACCCTGTGTACTGAGCACTGAGTACCCAGTACCCCAAGCACTGAGACCCAGCACCCTGAGCACTGAGCACCCAGCACCCCGAGTACTGAGCACCCAGCACCCCGAGCACTGAGCACCCAGCACCCCGAGCACTGAGCACCCAGCACCCCGAGCAATGAGCACCCAGCACCCTGAGTACTGAGCACCCAGCACCCCGAGTACTGAGCACGCAGCAACCTGAGCACCGAGCAGCCAGCACCCCGAGCACTGAGCACCCAGCACCGTGAGCACTGAGCACCCAGCACCCTGAGTACTGAGCACTGAGCACCCCGAGTACTGAGCACCCAGCACCCCGAGCACTGAGCACCGAGCACCCCGAGCACTGAGCACCCAGCACCCCGAGCACTGAGCACCCAGCACCCTGAGCACTGAGCACCCAGCACCTCGAGCACCGAGCACCCTGAGTACTAAGCACCGAGCACCCTGAGCGCTGAGCACCCAGCACCCTGAGCACTGAGCACCCAGCACCCTGAGTACTGAGCACCCAGCACCCTGAGCACTGAGCACCCAGCACCCTGAGTACTGAGCACCCAGTACCCCGAGCTCTGAGACCCAGCACCCTGAGAACTGAGCACCCAGCACCCCGAGTACTGAGCACCGAGCACCCCAAGCACTGAGCACCCAGCACCCCGAGCACTGAGCACCCAGCACCCCGAGCAATGAGCACCCAGAACCCTGAGTACTGAGCACCCAGCACCCCGAGTACTGAGCACCCAGCAACCTGAGAACCGAGCAGCCAGCACCCCGAGCACTGATCACCCAGCACACTGAGCACTGAGCACCCAGCACCCTGAGTATTGAGCACTGAGCACCCTGAGTACTGAGCACCCAGCACCCCGAGCACTGAGCACCGAGCACCCCGAGCACTGAGCACCCAGCGCCCCGAGCACTGAGCACCCAGCACCCCGAGCACTGATCACACAGCACGTGAGCACTGAGCACCCAGCACCCTGAGCACTGAGCACCCAGCACCCCGAGCACTGAGCACCCAGCACCCTGAGCACTGAGCACCCAGCACCCTGAGTACTGAGCACCCAGCACCCTGAGTACTGAGCACCCAGCACCCTGAGCACTGAGCACCCAGCACCCTGAGTACTAAGTACCCAACACCCCAAGCATTGAGCACCCTGAGTACTGAGCATCCAGCACCACATGCACTGAGCACCCTGAATACTGAGCACCCAGCACCCTGAGTAATGAGCACCCAGCACCCCGAGCACTGAGCACCCAGCACCCTGAGCACTGAGCACCGAGCACCCTGAGCACTGAGCACCCAGCACCCTGAGGACTGAGCACCCAGCAACCCGAGCACTGAGCACCCAGCACCCCGAGCACTGAGCACGAAGCACCCCGAGCACTGAGCACCCAGCACCCTGAGTACTGAGCACCCAACACCCCAAGCACTGAGCACCCTGAATACTGAGCACCCAGCACCCCAAGCACTGAGCACCCTGAGTACTGAGCACCCAGCCCCCTGAGTAATGAGCACCCAGCACCCCGAGCACTGAACACCCAGCACCCTGAGTACTGAGCACCGAGCACCCTGAGTACTGAGCAGCCAGCACCCTGAGTACTGAGCACCCAGCGTACTGAGCAACGAGCACCCAGCACCCTGTGTACTGAGCACCCAGCACCCTGAGCACTGAGCACCCAGCACCCTGAGTACTGAGCACCGAGCACCCCGAGTACTGAGCACCCAGCACCCTGAGTACTGAGCACCCAGCACCCTGAGCACTGAGCACCCAGCACCCTGAGTACTGAGCACCGAGCACCCCAAGCACTGAGCACCCTGAGTACTGAGCACCCAGCCCCCTGAGTAATGAGCACCCAGCACCCCGAGCACTGAGCACCCAGCACCCTGAGTACTGAGCACCGAGCACCCTGAGTACTGAGCACCCAGCACCCTGAGTACTGAGCACCGAGCACCCTGATTACTGAGCAGCCAGCACCCTGAGTACTGAGCACCCAGCGTACTGAGCACCGAGCACCCAGCACCCTGAGTACTGAGCACCCAGCACCCTGAGCACTGAGCACCCAGCACCCTGAGTACTGAGCACCGAGCACCCCGAGTACTGAGCACCCAGCACCCTGAGTACTGAGCACCCAGCACCCTGAGCACTGAGCACCCAGCACCCTGAGTACTGAGCACCGAGCACCCCAAGCACTGAGCACCCTGAGTACTGAGCACCCAGCCCCCTGAGTAATGAGCACCCAGCACCCCGAGCACTGAGCACCCAGCACCCTGAGTACTGAGCACCGAGCACCCTGAGTACTGAGCACCGAGCACCCTGAGTACTGAGCAGCCAGCACCCTGAGTACTGAGCACCCAGCGTACTGAGCACCGAGCACCCAGCACCCTAAGTACTGAGCACCCAGCACCCTGAGCACTGAGCACCCAGCACCCTGAGTACTGAGCACCGAGCACCCCGAGTACTGAGCACCCAGCACCCCGAGCACTGAGCACCCAGCACCCTGAGCACTGAGCACCCAGCACCCCGAGCACTGAGCACCCAGCACCCTGAGCACTGAGCACCCAGCACCCCGAGCACTGAGCACCCAGCACCCCGAGCACTGAGCACACAGCACCCTGAGTACTGAGCACCCAGCACACTGAGTACTGAGCACAAAGCTCCCTGAGCACTGATCACCCAGCACCCTGAGTACTGAGCACCGAGTACCCTGAGTACTGAGCACCCAGCACCCTGAGCACTGAGCACCCAGCACCCTGAGTACTGAGCACTGAGCACCCAGCACCCCGAGCACTGAGCACCCAGCACCCTGTGTACTGAGCACTGAGTACCCAGTACCCCAAGCACTGAGACCCAGCACCCTGAGCACTGAGCACCCAGCACCCCGAGTACTGAGCACCCAGCACCCCGAGCACTGAGCACCCAGCACCCCGAGCACTGAGCACCCAGCACCCCGAGCAATGAGCACCCAGCACCCTGAGTACTGAGCACCCAGCACCCCGAGTACTGAGCACGCAGCAACCTGAGCACCGAGCAGCCAGCACCCCGAGCACTGAGCACCCAGCACCGTGAGCACTGAGCACCCAGCACCCTGAGTACTGAGCACTGAGCACCCCGAGTACTGAGCACCCAGCACCCCGAGCACTGAGCACCGAGCACCCCGAGCACTGAGCACCCAGCACCCCGAGCACTGAGCACCCAGCACCCTGAGCACTGAGCACCCAGCACCTCGAGCACCGAGCACCCTGAGTACTAAGCACCGAGCACCCTGAGCGCTGAGCACCCAGCACCCTGAGCACTGAGCACCCAGCACCCTGAGTACTGAGCACCCAGCACCCCGAGCACTGAGCACCCAGCACCCTGAGTACTGAGCACCCAGCACCCTGAGCACTGAGCACCGAGCACCCTGAGCACTGAGCACACAGCACCCTGAGGACTGAGCACCCAGCGCCCCGAGCACTGAGCACAGAGCACCCTGAGCACTGAGCACCCTGAGTACTCATCACTGAGCACCCTGAGTACTGAGCACTGAGCACCCTGAGTCCTGAGCACCCAGTCCCCTGAGTACTGAGCACCCAGCACCCCGAGCACTGAGTACCCAGCACCCTGAGCACTGAGCACCCAGCACCCTGAGCACTGAGCACCCAGCACCCTGAGTACTGAGCACTGAGCACCCAGCACCCCGAGCACTGAGCACCCAGCACCCTGAGTACTGAGCACTGAGCACCCAGCACCCCGAGCACTGAGCACCCAGCACCCTGAGTACTGAGCACCCAGCACCCGAGTACTGAGCACCCAGCACCCTGAGTACTGAGCACCCAGCTCCCTGAGTACTGAGCACCCAGCACCCCGAGTACTGAGCACCCAGCACCCTGAGTACTGAGCACCCAGCACCCCGAGCACTAAGCACCCAGCACCCTGAGCACTGAGGACCCAGCACCCTGAGCACTGAGCACCCAGCACCCTGAGTACTGAGCACCGAGCACCCTGAGTACTGAGCACCCAGCACCCTGAGTACTGAGCACCCAGCACACTGAGTACTGAGCACAAAGCTCCCTGAGCACTGATCACCCAGCACCCTGAGTACTGAGCACCGAGTACCCTGAGTACTGAGCACTGAGCACCCAGCACCCCGAGCACTGAGCACCCAGCACCCTGTGTACTGAGCACTGTGTACCCAGTACCCCAAGCACTGAGACCCAGCACCCTGAGCACTGAGCACCCAGCACCCCGAGTACTGAGCACCCAGCACCCCGAGCACTGAGCACCCAGCACCCTGAGCACTGAGCACCCAGCACCCCGAGCAATGAGCACCCAGCACCCTGAGTACTGAGCACCCAGCACCCCGAGTACTGAGCACCCAGCAACCTGAGCACCGAGCAGCCAGCACCCCGAGCACTGAGCACCCAGCACCGTGAGCACTGAGCACCCAGCACCCTGAGTACTGAGCACTGAGCACCCCGAGTACTGAGCACCCAGCACCCCGAGCACTGAGCACCGAGCACCCCGAGCACTGAGCACCCAGCACCCTGAGTACTGAGCACCGAGTACCCTGAGTACTGAGCACCCAGCACCCTGAGCACTGAGCACCCAGCACCCCGAGCACTGATCACCCAGCACCCTGAGTACTGAGCACCGAGTACCCTGAGTACTGAGCACCCAGCACCCTGAGCACTGAGCACCCAGCACCCTGAGTACTGAGCACTGAGCACCCAGCACCCCGAGCACTGAGCACCCAGCAACCTGAGCACTGAGCATCCAGCACCCCGAGCACTGAGCACCCAGCACCCTGAGTACTGAGCACTGAGCACCCAGCACCCCGAGCACTGAGCACCGAGCACCCCGAGCACTGAGCACCCAGCGCCCCGAGCACTGAGCACCCAGCACCCCGAGCACTGATCACCCAGCACCCTGAGCACTGAGCACCCAGCACCCTGAGCACTGAGCACCCAGCACCCCAAGCACTGAGCACCCAACACCTCGAGCACTGAGCACCCAGCACCCTGAGTACTGAGCACCCAGCACCCTGAGAACTGAGCACCCAGCACCCTGAGCACTGAGCACCCAGCACCCTGAGTACTAAGCACCCAACACCCCAAGCACTGAGCACCCTGAGTACTGAGCACCCAGCACCACAAGCACTGAGCACCCTGAATACTGAGCACCCAGCACCCTGAGTAATGAGCGCCCAGCACCCCGAGCACTGAGCACCCAGCACCCTGAGCACTGAGCACCGAGCACCCTGAGCACTGAGCACCCAGCACCCTGAGGACTGAGCACCCAGCACCCTGAGCACTGAGCACACAGCACCCTGAGCACTGAGCACCCTGAGTACTGAGCACTGAGCACCCTGAGTACTGAGCACCCAGCACCCCGAGTACTGAGCACCCAGCACCCCGAGCACTGAGTACCCAGCACCCTGAGCACTGAGTACCCAGCACCCTGAGCACTGAGCACCCAGCACATTGAGCAATGAGCACCCAGCACCCTGAGCACTGAGCACCCAGCACCCTGAGTACTGAGCACTGAGCACCCAGCACCCCGAGCACTGAGCACCCAGCACCCTGAGTACTGAGCACTGAGCACCCAGCACCCCGAGCACTGAGCAACGAGCACCCCAAGCACTGAGCACCCAGCACCCCGAGCACTGTGCACCCAGCACCCTGAGCACTGAGCACCCAGCACCCTGAGCACTGAGCACCCAGCACCCCGAGCACTGAGCACCCAGCACCCCGAGCACTGAGCACTCAGCACCCCGAGCACTGAGCACCCAGCACCCCGAGCACTGAGCACCCAGCACCCTGAGTACTGTGCACCCAGCACCCCGAGTACTGAGCACCCAGCACCCTGAGTACTGAGCACCCAGCACCCGGAGCACTAAGCACCCAGCACCCCGAGCACTGAGGACCCAGCACCCTGAGCACTGAGCACCCAGCACCCTGAGTACTGAGCACCGACCACTCTGAGTACTGAGCACCCAGCACCCTGAGTACTGAGCACCCAGCACACTGAGTACTGAGCACCCAGCACCCTGAGCACTGATCACCCAGCACCCTGAGTACTGAGCACCAAGTACCCTGAGTACTGAGCACCCAGCACCCCGAGCACTGAGCACCCAGCACCCTGAGTACTGAGCACTGAGCACCCAGCACCCCGAGCACTGAGCACCCAGCACCCTGTGTACTGAGCACTGAGTACCCAGTACCCCGAGCACTGAGACCCAGCACCCTGAGAACTGAGCACCCAGCACCCCGAGTACTGAGCACCGAGCACCCCAAGCACTGAGCACCCAGCACCCCGAGCACTGAGCACCCAGCACCCCGAGCAATGAGCACCCAGAACCCTGAGTACTGAGCACCCAGCACCCCGAGTACTGAGCACCCAGCAACCTGAGAACCGAGCAGCCAGCACCCCGAGCACTGATCACCCAGCACACTGAGCACTGAGCACCCAGCACCCTGAGTATTGAGCACTGAGCACCCTGAGTACTGAGCACCCAGCACCCCGAGCACTGAGCACCGAGCACCCCGAGCACTGAGCACCCAGCGCCCCGAGCACTGAGCACCCAGCACCCCGAGCACTGATCACACAGCACGTGAGCACTGAGCACCCAGCACCCTGAGCACTGAGCACCCAGCACCCCGAGCACTGAGCACCCAGCACCCTGAGCACTGAGCACCCAGCACCCTGAGTACTGAGCACCCAGCACCCTGAGTACTGAGCACCCAGCACCCTGAGCACTGAGCACCCAGCACCCTGAGTACTAAGTACCCAACACCCCAAGCATTGAGCACCCTGAGTACTGAGCATCCAGCACCACATGCACTGAGCACCCTGAATACTGAGCACCCAGCACCCTGAGTAATGAGCACCCAGCACCCCGAGCACTGAGCACCCAGCACCCTGAGCACTGAGCACCCAGCACCCTGAGCACTGAGCACCCAGCACCCTGAGGACTGAGCACCCAGCACCCCGAGCACTGAGCACACAGCACCCTGAGCACTGAGCACCCTGAGTACTGAGCACTGAGCACCCTGAGTACTGAGCACCCAGCACCCTGAGTACTGAGCACCCAGCACCCCGAGCACTGAGTACCCAGCACCCCGAGCACTGAGTACCCAGCACCCTGAGCACTGAGCACCCAGCACCCTGAGCTCTGAGCACCCAGCACCCCGAGCACTGAGCACCCAGCACCCCGAGCACTGAGCACCCAGCACCCCGAGCACTGAGCACGAAGCACCCCGAGCACTGAGCACCCAGCACCCTGAGTACTGAGCACCCAACACCCCAAGCACTGAGCACCCTGAATACTGAGCACCCAGCACCCCAAGCACTGAGCACCCTGAGTACTGAGCACCCAGCCCCCTGAGTAATGAGCACCCAGCACCCCGAGCACTGAACACCCAGCACCCTGAGTACTGAGCACCGAGCACCCTGAGTACTGAGCAGCCAGCACCCTGAGTACTGAGCACCCAGCGTACTGAGCAACGAGCACCCAGCACCCTGTGTACTGAGCACCCAGCACCCTGAGCACTGAGCACCCAGCACCCTGAGTACTGAGCACCGAGCACCCCGAGTACTGAGCACCCAGCACCCTGAGTACTGAGCACCCAGCACCCTGAGCACTGAGCACCCAGCACCCTGAGTACTGAGCACCGAGCACCCCAAGCACTGAGCACCCTGAGTACTGAGCACCCAGCCCCCTGAGTAATGAGCACCCAGCACCCCGAGCACTGAGCACCCAGCACCCTGAGTACTGAGCACCGAGCACCCTGAGTACTGAGCACCCAGCACCCTGAGTACTGAGCACCGAGCACCCTGATTACTGAGCAGCCAGCACCCTGAGTACTGAGCACCCAGCGTACTGAGCACCGAGCACCCAGCACCCTGAGTACTGAGCACCCAGCACCCTGAGCACTGAGCACCCAGCACCCTGAGTACTGAGCACCGAGCACCCCGAGTACTGAGCACCCAGCACCCTGAGTACTGAGCACCCAGCACCCTGAGCACTGAGCACCCAGCACCCTGAGTACTGAGCACCGAGCACCCCAAGCACTGAGCACCCTGAGTACTGAGCACCCAGCCCCCTGAGTAATGAGCACCCAGCACCCCGAGCACTGAGCACCCAGCACCCTGAGTACTGAGCACCGAGCACCGTGAGTACTAAGCACCGAGCACCCTGAGTACTGAGCAGCCAGCACCCTGAGTACTGAGCACCCAGCGTACTGAGCACCGAGCACCCAGCACCCTAAGTACTGAGCACCCAGCACCCTGAGCACTGAGCACCCAGCACCCTGAGTACTGAGCACCGAGCACCCCGAGTACTGAGCACCCAGCACCCCGAGCACTGAGCACCCAGCACCCTGAGCACTGAGCACCCAGCACCCCGAGCACTGAGCACCCAGCACCCCGAGCACTGAGCACTAAGCACCCTGAGCACTGAGCACCCAGCACCTCGAGCACCGAGCACCCTGAGTACTAAGCACCGAGCACCCTGAGCACTGAGCACCCAGCACCCTGAGCACTGAGCACCCAGCACCCTGAGTACTGAGCACCCAGGACCCCGAGCACTGAGCACCCAGCACCCTGAGTACTGAGCACCCAGCACCCTGAGCACTGAGCACCGAGCACCCTGAGCACTGAGCACACAGCACCCTGAGGACTGAGCACCCAGCGCCCCGAGCACTGAGCACAGAGCACCCTGAGTACTGATCACTGAGCACCCTGAGTACTGAGCACTGAGCACCCTGAGTCCTGAGCACCCAGCACCCTGAGTACTGAGCACCCAGCACCCCGAGCACTGAGTACCCAGCACCCTGAGCACTGAGCACCCAGCACCCTGAGCACTGAGCACCCAGCACCCTGAGTACTGAGCACTGAGCACCCAGCACCCCGAGCACTGAGCACCCAGCACCCTGAGTACTGAGCACTGAGCACCCAGCACCCCGAGCACTGAGCACCCAGCACCCTGAGTACTGAGCACCCAGCACCCGAGTACTGAGCACCCAGCACCCTGAGTACTGAGCACCCAGCTCCCTGAGTACTGAGCACCCAGCACCCCGAGTACTGAGCACCCAGCACCCTGAGTACTGAGCACCCAGCACCCCGAGCACTAAGCACCCAGCACCCTGAGCACTGAGGACCCAGCACCCTGAGAACTGAGCACCCAGCAACCTGAGTACTGAGCACCGAGCACCCTGAGTACTGAGCACACAGCACCCTGAGTACTGAGCACCCAGCACACTGAGTACTGAGCACAAAGCTCCCTGAGCACTGATCACCCAGCACCCTGAGTACTGAGCACCGAGTACCCTGAGTACTGAGCACCCAGCACCCTGAGCACTGAGCACCCAGCACCCTGATTACTGAGCACTGAGCACCCAGCACCCCGAGCACTGAGCACCCAGCACCCTGTGTACTGAGCACTGAGTACCCAGTACCCCAAGCACTGAGACCCAGCACCCTGAGCACTGAGCACCCAGCACCCCGAGTACTGAGCACCCAGCACCCCGAGCACTGAGCACCCAGCACCCCGAGCACTGAGCACCCAGCACCCCGAGCAATGAGCACCCAGCACCCTGAGTACTGAGCACCCAGCACCCCGAGTACTGAGCACGCAGCAACCTGAGCACCGAGCAGCCAGCACCCCGAGCACTGAGCACCCAGCACCGTGAGCACTGAGCACCCAGCACCCTGAGTACTGAGCACTGAGCACCCCGAGTACTGAGCACCCAGCACCCCGAGCACTGAGCACCGAGCACCCCGAGCACTGAGCACCCAGCACCCCGAGCACTGAGCACCCAGCACCCTGAGCACTGAGCACCCAGCACCTCGAGCACCGAGCACCCTGAGTACTAAGCACCGAGCACCCTGAGCGCTGAGCACCCAGCACCCTGAGCACTGAGCACCCAGCACCCTGAGTACTGAGCACCCAGCACCCCGAGCACTGAGCACCCAGCACCCTGAGTACTGAGCACCCAGCACCCTGAGCACTGAGCACCGAGCACCCTGAGCACTGAGCACACAGCACCCTGAGGACTGAGCACCCAGCGCCCCGAGCACTGAGCACAGAGCACCCTGAGCACTGAGCACCCTGAGTACTGATCACTGAGCACCCTGAGTACTGAGCACTGAGCACGCTGAGTCCTGAGCACCCAGCCCCCTGAGTACTGAGCACCCAGCACCCCGAGCACTGAGTACCCAGCACCCTGAGCACTGAGCACCCAGCACCCTGAGCACTGAGCACCCAGCACCCTGAGTACTGAGCACTGAGCACCCAGCACCCCGAGCACTGAGCACCCAGCACCCTGAGTACTGAGCACTGAGCACCCAGCACCCCGAGCACTGAGCACCCAGCACCCTGAGTACTGAGCACCCAGCACCCGAGTACTGAGCACCCAGCACCCTGAGTACTGAGCACCCAGCTCCCTGAGTACTGAGCACCCAGCACCCCGAGTACTGAGCACCCAGCACCCTGAGTACTGAGCACCCAGCACCCCGAGCACTAAGCACCCAGCACCCTGAGCACTGAGGACCCAGCACCCTGAGCACTGAGCACCCAGCACCCTGTGTACTGAGCACCGAGCACCCTGAGTACTGAGCACCCAGCACCCTGAGTACTGAGCACCCAGCACACTGAGTACTGAGCACAAAGCTCCCTGAGCACTGATCACCCAGCACCCTGAGTACTGAGCACCGAGTACCCTGAGTACTGAGCACCCAGCACCCTGAGCACTGAGCACCCAGCACCCTGAGTACTGAGCACTGAGCACCCAGCACCCCGAGCACTGAGCACCCAGCACCCTGTGTACTGAGCACTGTGTACCCAGTACCCCAAGCACTGAGACCCAGCACCCTGTGTACTGAGCACTGTGTACCCAGTACCCCAAGCACTGAGCACCCAGCAACCTGAGTACTGAGCACCGAGCACCCCGAGCACTGAGCACCCAGCACCCTGAGCACTGAGCTCCCTGAGGACTGAGCACCCAGCACCCTGAGTACTGAGCACCCAGCACCCCGAGCACTGAGCACCCAG
Source organism: Microtus oregoni (assembly GCF_018167655.1). Lineage (NCBI taxonomy): Eukaryota > Metazoa > Chordata > Mammalia > Rodentia > Cricetidae > Microtus > Microtus oregoni. Next base: position 1,740,044 of record NW_024543262.1, read on the forward strand.
CACCCTGAGTACTGAGCACCCTGAGTGCTTAGCACCAAGCACCCTGAGTACGGAGCACCCAGCACCCTGAGCACTGAGCACCCAGCACCCTGAGTACTGAGCACCCAGCACCCTGAGTACTTAGCACCCAGCACCTGAGCACTGAGCACCCAGCACCCTGAGTTCTGAGCACCGAGCACCCTGAGTACTGAGCACCCAGCACCCTGAGCACTGAGCACCCAGCACCCCGAGCACTGAGCACCCAGCACTCTGAGTACTGAGCACCGAGCACCCCGAGCACTGAGCACCCAGCACCCTGAGCACTGAGCACCGAGCACCCTGAGTACTGAGGACCCAGCACCCTGAGCACTGAGCAACCAGCACCCTGAGTACTGAGCACCCAGCACCCTGAGCACTGTGAACCCAGCACCCTGAGTACTGAGCACCGAGCACCCCGAGCACTGAGCACCCAGCACCCTGAGTACTGAGCACCCAGCACCAAAAGTACTGAGCACCGAGCATCCTGAGCACTGAGCACCGAGCACCCCGAGCACTGAGCACCCAGCACCCTGAGTACTGAGCACCCAGCACCAAGAGTACTGAGCAGCGAGCACCCCGAGCACTGAGCACCCAGCACCCTGTGTAATGAGCACCCAGCTCCCCGAGTACTGAGCACCCAGCACCCTGAGTACTGAGCACCCAGCACCCTGAGTACTGAGCACCCTGAGTGCTGAGCACCCAGCACCCTGAGTACTGAGCACCCAGCACCCTGAGCACTGAGCACCCAGCACCCTGAGTACTGAGCACCCAGCACCCTGAGTACTTAGCACCCAGCACCAGAGCACTGAGCACCCAGCACCCTGAGTTCTGAGCACCGAGCACCCTGAGTACTGAGCACCCAGCACCCTGAGTACTGAGCACCCAGCACCCTGAGTACAGAGCACCAAGCACCCCGAGTACTGAGCACCCAGCAAGCTGAGCACTGTGCACCCAGCACCCCGAGCACTGAGCACCCATCACCCTGAGTACTGAGCACCGAGCACCCCGAGCACTGAGCACCCAGCACCCTGAGCACTGAGCACCCAGCACCCTGAGTACTGAGCACACAGCACCCTGAGCACTGAGCACAAAGCACGCTGAGTACTGAGCACCCTGAGTACTGAGCACCGAGGACCCTGAGCACTGAGCACCCAGCACCCTGAGCACTGAGCACCCAGCACCCTGAGAATGAGCACCGAGCACCCCGAGCACTGAGCACCGAGCACCCCGAGCACTGAGCACCCAGCACCCGAGCACTGAGCACCCAGCACCCCGAGCACTGAGCACCCAGCACCCCGAGCACTGAGCACCCAGCACCCCGAGCACTGAGCACCCAGCACCCCGAGTACTCAGCACCCAGCACCCTGAGCACTGAGCACCCAGCACCCTGAGCACTGAGCTCAAAGCACGCTGAGTAATGAGCACTGAACACCCTGAGCACTGAGCACAAAGCACTCTGAGTACTGAGCACTGAGCAACCTGAGTACTGAGCACTGAGCACCGAGCAGCCTGAGTACTGAGCACCCTGAGGACTGAGCACCCAGCACCCTGAGTACTGAGCACCCAGCACCCAGAGCACTGAGCACCGAGCACCCTGTGTACTGAACACCCAGCACCCTGAGCACTGAGCACTGAGCACCCAGCACCCTGAGCACTGAGCACTGAGCACCCAGCACCCCGAGCACTGAGCACCCAGCACCCTGAGCACCCAGCACCGTGAACACTGAGCACCCTGAGCACTGAGCACCCTGAGCACTGAGCACTGAGCACCCAGCACCCTGAGTACTGAGCACTGAGCAATCAGCACCCTGAGTACTGAGCACCCAGCACCCTGAGTACTGAGCACCCAGCACCCCGAGCACTGAGCACTGAGCAACCTGAGTACTGAGCACTGAGCACCCTTAGTACTGAGCACCGAGCACCCTGAGTACTGAGCACCCAGCACCCTGAGCACTGAGCACGGAGCACCCCGAGGACTGAGCACCCAGCACCGTGAGCACTGAGCACCCAGCACCTTGAGTACTGAGCACCGAGCACCACGAGCACTGAGCACCCAGCACCCTGAGTAATGAGCACCCACCAACCCGAGCACTGAGCACCCAGCACCCTGAGTACTGAGCACCCAGCACCCTGAGCACTGAGCACCCAGCACCCTGAGTACTGAGCACCCAGCACCCTGAGCACTGAGCACAAAGCACGCTGAGTACTGAGCACCCTGAGTACTGAGCAGCGAGGACCCTGAGCACTGAGCACCCAGCACCCTGAGCACTGAGCACCCAGCACCCCGAGAATGAGCACCCAGCACCCTGAGTACTGAGAACCGAGCACCCTGAGTACTGAGCACCCAGCACGCTGAGCACTGAGCAACCAGCACCCCGAGTACTGAGCACCCAGCACCCCGAGCACTGAGCACCCAGCACTCCGAGAATGAGCACCCAGCACCCTGAGTACTGAGCACCCAGCACCCTGAGTACTGAGCACCCAGCACCCCGAGCACTGAGCACCCTGAATACTGAGCACCCAGCACCCTGAGTACTGTGCACTAAGCACCCAGAGGGCTGAGAACCCAGGACCCCGAGCACTGAGTACTGAGCACCCAGCACCCCGAGCACTGAGCACCCAGCACCCTGAGTACTGAGCACCCAGCACCCTGAGTACTGAGCAACCAGAGCACTGAGCACCCAGCACCCTGAGTACTGAGCACCCTGAGGACTGAGCACCGATCACCCTGAGTACTGAGCACCGAGCACCCTGAGTACTGAGCACCCAGCACCCTGAGCACTGAGCACCCAGCACCCTGAGTACTGAGCAGCGAGCACCCTGAGTACTGAGCACCCAGCACCCTGAGTACTGAGCACTGAGCACCCCGAGTACTGAGCACCCAGCACCCTGAGCACTCAGCACCCAGCACCCCGAGCACTGAGCACCCAGCACCCTGAGTACTGAGCTCCCAGCACCCCGAGCCCTGAGCACCCAGCACCCTGAGTACTGAGCACCCTGAGTACTGAGCACCGATCACCCTGAGCACTGAGCACAAAGCACCCTGAGTACTGAGCACCCAACGTACTGAGCACCGAGCACACCGAGTACTGAGCACCCAGCAACCTGAGCACCGAGCACCCAGCACCCCGAGCACAGAGCACCCAGCACCCTGAGCACTGAACACCCAGCACCCTGAGTACTGAGCACCGAGCACCCCGAGTACTGAGCACCCAGCACCCCGAGCACTGAGCACCGAGCACCCCGAGCACTGAGCACCCAGCACCCTGAGCAATGAGCACCCAGCACCCCGAGCACTGAGCACCCAGCACCCCGAGCACTGAGCACCCAGCACCCCGAGCACTGAGCACCCAGCACCCCGAGCACTATGCACCCAGCACCCCGAGTACTCAGCACCCAGCACCCTGAGCACTGAGCACCCAGCACCCTGAGCACTGAGCACAAAGCACGCTGAGTACTGAGCACTGAACACCCTGAGCACTGAGCACAAAGCACTCTGAGTACTGAGCACTGAGCACCCTGAGTACTGAGCACTGAGCACCGAGCACCCTGAGTACTGAGCACCCTGAGGACTGAGCACCCAGCACCCTGAGTACTGAGCACCCAGCACCCAGAGCACTGAGCACCGAGCACCCTGAGTACTGAACACCCAGCACCCTGAGCACTGAGCACTGAGCACCCAGCACCCTGAGCACTGAGCACTGAGCACCCAGCACCCCGAGCACTGAGCACCCAGCACCCTGAGCACCCAGCACCGTGAACACTGAGCACCCTGAGCACTGAGCACCCTGAGCACTGATCACTGAGCACCCAGCACCCTGAGTACTGAGCACCCAACAATCTAAGCACTGAGCACCCAGCACGCTGAGTACTGAGCACTGAGCACCCAGCACCCTGAGTACTGAGCACCCAGCATCCTGAGTACTGAGCACCCAGCACCCCGAGCACTGAGCACTGAGCAACCTGAGTACTGAGCACCCAGCACCCTGAGCACTGAGCACGGAGCACCCCGAGGACTGAGCACCCAGCACCGTGAGCACTGAGCACCAGGCACCTTGAGTACTGAGCACCGAGCACCCCGAGCACTGAGCACCCAGCACCCTGAGTAATGAGCACCCACCAACCCGAGCACTGAGCACCCAGCACCTTGAGTACTGAGAACCCAGCACCCTGAGTACTGAGCACTGAGCACCCTGAGCACTGAGCACCCAGCACCCTGAGTACTGAGCACCCAGCAACCTGAGTACTGAGCACCGAGCACCCCGAGCACTGAGCACCCAGCACCCTGAGCACTGAGCACCCTGAGGACTGAGCACCCAGCACCCTGAGTACTGAGCACCCAGCACCCTGAGTACTGAACACCCAGCATCCTGAGTACTGAGCACCGATCACCCTGAGCACTGAGCATCCAGCACCCCGAGCACTGAGCACCCAGCACCCTGAGTACTGAGCACCCTGAGTACTGAGTACCCAGCACCCCGAGCACTGAGCACCCAGCACCCTGAGTACTGAGCACCCTGAGTGCTGAGCACCCAGCACCCTGAGTTCTGAGCACCGAGCACACTGAGTACTGAGCACCCAGCACCCTGAGTACTGAGCACCCAGCACCCTGAGTACTGAGCACCGAGCACCCCGAGTACTGAGCACCCAGCACCCTGAGCACTGAGCACCCAGCACCCCGAGCACTGAGCACCCAGCACCCTGAGTACTGAGCACTGAGCACCCCGAGCACTGAGCACCCAGCACCCTGAGCACTGAGCACCCAGCACCCTGAGTACTGAGCACCCAGCACCATGAGTACTGAGCACACAGCACCCTGAGCACTGAGCACCCAGCAACCTGAGTACTGAGCACCCAGCACCCTGAGCACTGAGCACCCAGCACCCTGAGTACTGAGCACCGAGCACCCCGAGCACTGAGCACCCAGCACCCTGAGTACTGAGCACCCAGCACCAAAAGTACTGAGCACCGAGCATCCTGAGCACTGAGCACCGAACACCCCGAGCACTGAGCACCCAGCACCCTGAGTACTGAGCACCCAGCACCAAGAGTACTGAGCAATGAGCACCCCGATCACTGAGCACCCAGCACCCTGTGTAATGAGCACCCAGCACCCCGAGTACTGAGCACTGAGCACCGTGAGTACTGAGCACCCAGCACCCTGAGTACTGAGCACCCAGCACCCTGAGCACTGAGCACAAAGCACGCTGAGTACTGAGCACACTGAGTACTGAGCACCGAGGACCCTGAGCACTGAGCACCCAGCACCCTGAGCACTGAGCACCCAGCACCCCGAGAATGAGCACCCAGCACCCTGAGTACTAAGAACCGAGCACCCTGAGTACTGAGCACCCAGCACGCTGAGCACTGAGCAACCAGCACCCCGAGTACTGAGCACCCAGCACCCAGAGCACTGAGCACCCAGCACCCCGAGAATGAGAACCCAGCACCCTGAGTACTGAGCACCCAGCACCCTGAGTACTGAGCACCCAGCACCCCGAGCACTGAGCACCCTGAATACTGAGCACCCAGCACCCTGAGTACTGTGCACTAAGCACCCAGAGGGCTGAGAACCCAGGACCCCGAGCACTGAGTACTGAGCACCCAGCACCCTGAGTACTGAGCACCGAGCTCCACGAGCACTGAGCACCCTGAGTACTGAGCACCCAGCACCCTGAGTACTGAGCACCCAGCACCCTGAGCACTGAGCACCCAGCACCCTGAGTACTGAGCACCCAGCACCCCGAGCCCTGAGCACCCAGCACCCTGAGTACTGAGCACCCAGCACCCTGAGTACTGAGCAACCAGAGCACTGAGCACCCAACACCCTGAGTACTGAGCACCCTGAGGACTGAGCACCGATCACCCTGAGCACTGAGCACCGAGCACCCTGAGTACTGAGCACCCAGCACGCTGAGCACTGAGCACCCAGCACCCTGAGTACTGAGCAGCGAGCACCCTGAGTACTGAGCACCCAGCACCCTGAGTACTGAGCACCCAGCACCCTGAGTACTGAGCACCGAGCACCCCGAGTACTGAGCACCCAGCACCCTGAGCACTCAGCACCCAGAACCCCGAGCACTGAGCACCCAGCACCCTGAGTACTGAGCTCCCAGCACCCCGAGCCCTGAGCACCCAGCACCCTGAGTACTGAGCACCCTGAGTACTGAGCACCGATCACCCTGAGCACTGAGCACCCAGCACCCTGAGTACTGAGCACCCAATGTACTGAGCACCGAGCACACCGAGCACTGAGCACCCAGCACCCTGAGAACTGAGCACCGAGCACCCTGAGCACTGAGCACCCAGCACCCTGAGTACTGAGCACCGAGCACCCCGAGCACTGAGCACCCAGCGCCCCGAGCACTGAGCACCCAGCACCCCGAGCACTGAGCACCCAGCACCCGTAGCACTGAGCACCCAGCACCCCGAGCAATGAGCACCCAGCACCCTGAGTACTGAGCAACCAGCACCCCGAGTACTGAGCACCCAGCAACCTGAGCACCGAGCACCCAGCACCCCGAGCATTGAGCACCCAGCACCCTGAGCACTGAACACCCAGCACCCTGAGTACTGAGCACCGAGCACAACGAGGACTGAGCACCCTGAGGACTGAGCACCCAGCACCCTGAGTACTGAGCACCCAGCACCCAGAGCACTGAGCACCGAGCACCCTGAGTACTGAACACCCAGCACCCTGAGCACTGAGCACTGAGCACCCAGCACCCTGAGCACTGAGCACTGAGCACCCAGCACCCCGAGCACTGAGCACCCAGCACCCTGAGCACCCAGCACCGTGAACACTGAGCACACTGAGCACTGAGCACCCTGAGCACTGAGCACTGAGCACCCAGCACCCTGAGTACTGAGCACCCAGCACCCTGAGTACTGAGCACCCAGCACCCCGAGCACTGAGCACTGAGCAACCTGAGTACTGAGCACTGAGCACCCTTAGTACTGAGCACCGAGCACCCTGAGTACTGAGCACCCAGCACCCTGAACACTGAGCACGGAGCACCCCGAGGACTGAGCACCCAGCACCGTGAGCACTGAGCACCAGGCACCTTGAGTACTGAGCACCGAGCACCCCGAGCACTGAGCACCCAGCACCCTGAGTAATGAGCACCCACCAACCCGAGCACTGAGCACCCAGCACCCTGAGTACTGAGCACCCAGCACCCTGAGTACTGAGCACTGAGCACCCTGAGCACTGAGCACCCAGCACCCTGAGTACTGAGCACCCAGCAACCTGAGTACTGAGCACTCAGCAACCTGAGTACTGAGCACCCAGCACCCTGAGCACTGAGCACCCAGCACCCTGAGTACTGAGCACCGAGCACCCCGAGCACTGTGCACCCAGCACCCTGAGTACTGAGCACCCAGCACCAAAAGTACTGAGCACCGAGCATCCTGAGCACTGAGCACCGAGCACCCCGAGCACTGAGCACCCAGCACCCTGAGTACTGAGCACCCAGCACCAAGAGTACTGAGCAGCGAGCACCCCGAGCACTGAGCACCCAGCACCCTGTGTAATGAGCACCCAGCACCCCGAGTACTGAGCACCCAGCACCGTGAGTACTGAGCACCCAGCACCCTGAGTACTGAGCACCCAGCACCCTGAGCACTGAGCACAAAGCACGCTGAGTACTGAGCACACTGAGTACTGAGCACCGAGGACCCTGAGCACTGAGCACCCAGCACCCTGAGCACTGAGCACCCAGCACCCCGAGAATGAGCACCCAGCACCCTGAGTACTGAGAACCGAGCACCCTGAGTATTGAGCACCCAGCACGCTGAGCACTGAGCAACCAGCACCCCGAGTACTGCGCACCCAGCACCCAGAGCACTGAGCACCCAGCACCCCGAGAATGAGCACCCAGCACCCTGAGTACTGAGCACCCAGCACCCTTAGTACTGAGCACCCAGCACCCCGAGCACTGAGCACCCTGAATACTGAGCACCCAGCACCCTGAGTACTGTGCACTAAGCACCCAGAGGGCTGAGAACCCAGGACCCCGAGCACTGAGTACTGAGTACCCAGCACCCTGAGTACTGAGCACCGAGCTCCACGAGCACTGAGCACAATGAGTACTGAGCACCCAGCACCCTGAGTACTGAGCACCCAGCACCCCGAGCCCTGAGCACCCAGCACCCTGATTACTGAGCAACCAGCACCCTGAGTACTGAGCAACCAGAGCACTGAGCACCCAGCACCCTGAGTACTGAGCACCCAATGTACTGAGCACCAAGCACACCGAGCACTGAGCACCGAGCACCCTGAGTACTGAGCACCCAGCACCCTGAGCACTGAGCACCCAGCACCCTGAGTACTGAGCACCGAGCACCCCGAGCACTGAGCACCCAGCGCCCTGAGCACTGAGCACCCAGCACCCTGAGTACTGAGCACCGAGCACCCTGAGCACTGAGCACCCAGCACCCTGAGTACTGAGCACCGAGCACCCCGAGCACTGAGCACCCAGCGCCCCGAGCACTGAGCACCCAGCACCCGTAGCACTGAGCACCCAGCACCCCGAGCAATGAGCACCCAGCACCCTGAGTACTGAGCACCCAGCACCCCGAGTACTGAGCACCCAGCAACCTGAGCACCGAGCACCCAGCACCCCGAGCATTGAGCACCGAGCACCCTGAGCACTGAACACCCAGCACCCTGAATACTGAGCACCGAGCACCCCGAGGACTGAGCACCCTGAGGACTGAGCACCCAGCACCCTGAGTACTGAGCACCCAGCACCCAGAGCACTGAGCACCGAGCACCCTGAGTACTGAACACCCAGCACCCTGAGCACTGAGCACTGAGCACCCAGCACCCTGAGCACTGAGCACTGAGCACCCAGCACCCCGAGCACTGAGCACCCAGCACCCTGAGCACCCAGCACCGTGAACACTGAGCACCCTGAGCACTGAGCACCCTGAGTACTGAGCACTGAGCACCCAGCACCCTGAGTACTGAGCACCCAGCACCCTGAGTACTGAGCACCCAGCACCCCGAGCACTGAGCACTGAGCAACCTGAGTACTGAGCACTGAGCACCCTTAGTACTGAGCACCGAGCACCCTGAGTACTGAGCACCCAGCACCCTGAGCACTGAGCACGGTGCACCCCGAGGACTGAGCACCCAGCACCGTGAGCACTGAGCACCAGGCACCTTGAGTACTGAGCACCGAGCACCCCGAGCACTGAGCACCCAGCACCCTGAGTAATGAGCACCCTCCAACCCGAGCACTGAGCACCCAGCACCCTGAGTACTGAGCACCCAGCACCCTGAGTACTGAGCACTGAGCACCCTGAGCACTGAGCACCCAGCACCCTGAGTACTGAGCACCCAGCAACCTGAGTACTGAGCACTCAGCAACCTGAGTACTGAGCACCGAGCACCCCGAGAACTGAGCACCCAGCACCCTGAGCACTGAGCACCCTGAGGACTGAGCACCCAGCACCCTGAGTACTGAGCACCCAGCACCCTGAGTACTGAGCACCCAGCATCCTGAGTACTGAGCAGCGATCACCCTGAGCACTGAGCATCCAGCACCCCGAGCAGTGAGCACCCAGCACCCTGAGTACTGAGCACCCTGAGTACTGAGCACCCAGCACCCCGAGCACTGAGCACCCAGCACCCTGAGTACTGAGCACCCTGAGTGCTGAGCACCCAGCACCCTGAGCACTGAGCACCCAGCACCCTGAGTACTGAGCACCCAGCACCCTGAGTACTGAGCACCCAGCACCCCGAGCACTGAGCACTGAGCAACCTGAGTACTGAGAACTGAGCACCCTTAGTACTGAGCACCGAGCACCCTGAGTACTGAGCACCCAGCACCCTGAGCACTGAGCACGGAGCACCCCGAGGACTGAGCACCCAGCACCGTGAGCACTGAGCACCAGGCACCTTGAGTACTGAGCACCGAGCACCCCGAGCACTGAGCACCCAGCACCCTGAGTAATGAGCACCCACCAACCCGAGCACTGAGCACCCAGCACCCTGAGTACTGAGCACCCAGCACCCTGAGTACTGAGCACCCAGCACCCCGAGCAATGAGCACCCAGCACCCTGAGTACTGAGCACCCAGCACCCCGAGTACTGAGCACCCAGCACCCAGAGCACTGAGCACCGAGCACCCAGCACCCTGAGCACTGAGCACTTAGCACCCAGCACCCCGAGCACTGAGCACCCAGCACCCTGAGCACCCAGCACCGTGAACACTGAGCACCCTGAGCACTGAGCACCCTGAGTACTGAGCACTGAGCACCCAGCACCCTGAGTACTGAGCACCCAGCACCCTGAGTACTGAGCACCCAGCACCCCGAGCACTGAGCACTGAGCAACCTGAGTACTGAGCACTGAGCACCCTTAGTACTGAGCACCGAGCACCCTGAGTACTGAGCACCCAGCACCCTGAGCACTGAGCACGGAGCACCCCGAGGACTGAGCACCCAGCACCGTGAGCACTGAGCACCAGGCACCTTGAGTACTGAGCACCGAGCACCCCGAGCACTGAGCACCCAGCACCCTGAGTAATGAGCACCCACCAACCCGAGCACTGAGCACCCAGCACCCTGAGTACTGAGCACCCAGCACCCTGAGTACTGAGCACTGAGCACCCTGAGCACTGAGCACCCAGCACCCTGAGTACTGAGCACCCAGCAACCTGAGTACTGAGCACTCAGCAACCTGAGTACTGAGCACCGAGCACGCCGAGAACTGAGCACCCAGCACCCTGAGCACTGAGCACCCTGAGGACTGAGCACCCAGCACCCTGAGTACTGAGCACCCAGCACCCTGAGTACTGAGCACCCAGCATCCTGAGTACTGAGCACCGATCACCCTGAGAACTGAGCATCCAGCACCCCGAGCACTGAGCACCCAGCACCCTGAGTACTGAGCACCCTGAGTACTGAGCACCCAGCACCCCGAGCACTGAGCACCCAGCACCCTGAGTACTGAGCACCCTGAGTGCTGAGCACCCAGCACCCTGAGCACTGAGCACCCAGCACCCTGAGTACTGAGCACCCAGCAACCTGAGTACTGAGCACCCAGCACCCCGAGCACTGAGCACTGAGCAACCTGAGTACTGAGCACTGAGCACCCTTAGTACTGAGCACCGAGCACCCTGAGTACTGAGCACCCAGCACCCTGAGCACTGAGCACGGAGAACCCCGAGGACTGAGCACCCAGCACCGTGAGTAATGAGCACCCACCAACCCGAGCACTGAGCACCCAGCACCCTGAGTACTGAGCACCCAGCACCCTGAGTACTGAGCACTGAGCACCCTGAGCACTGAGAACCCAGCACCCTGAGTACTGAGCACCCAGCAACCTGAGTACTGAGCACTCAGCAACCTGAGTACTGAGCACCCAGCACCCTGAGCACTGAGCACCCAGCACCCTGAGTACTGAGCACCGAGCACCCCGAGCACTGAGCACCCAGCACCCTGAGTACTGAGCACCCAGCACCAAAAGTACTGAGCACCGAGCATCCTGAGCACTGAGCACCGAGCACCCCGAGCACTGAGCACCCAGCACCCTGAGTACTGAGCACCCAGCACCAAGAGTACTGAGCAGCGAGCACCACGAGCACTGAGCACCCAGCACCCTGTGTAATGAGCACCCAGCACCCCGAGTACTGAGCACCCAGCACCGTGAGTACTGAGCACCCAGCACCCTGAGTACTGAGCACCCAGCACCCTGAGCACTGAGCACAAAGCACGCTGAGTACTGAGCACACTGAGTACTGAGCACCGAGGACCCTGAGCACTGAGCACCCAGCACCCTGAGCACTGAGCACCCAGCACCCCGAGAATGAGCACCCAGCACCCTGAGTACTGAGAACCGAGCACCCTGAGTATTGAGCACCCAGCACGCTGAGCACTGAGCAACCAGCACCCCGAGTACTGCGCACCCAGCACCCAGAGCACTGAGCACCCAGCACCCCGAGAATGAGCACCCAGCACCCTGAGTACTGAGCACCCAGCACCCTGAGTACTGAGCACCCAGCACCCTGAGCACTGAGCACCCTGAATACTGAGCACCCAGCACCCTGAGTACTGTGCACTAAGCACCCAGAGGGCTGAGAACCCAGGACCCCGAGCACTGAGTACTGAGTACCCAGCACCCTGAGTACTGAGCACCGAGCTCCACGAGCACTGAGCACCCTGAGTACTGAGCACCCAGCACCCTGAGTACTGAGCACCCAGCACCCCGAGCCCTGAGCACCCAGCACCCTGATTACTGAGCAACCAGCACCCTGAGTACTGAGCAACCAGAGCACTGAGCACCCAGCACCCTGAGTACTGAGCACCCAATGTACTGAGCACCGAGCACACCGAGCACTGAGCACCGAGCACCCTGAGTACTGAGCACCCAGCACCCTGAGCACTGAGCACCCAGCACCCTGAGTACTGAGCACCGAGCACCCCGAGCACTGAGCACCCAGCGCCCCGAGCACTGAGCACCCAGCACCCTGAGTACTGAGCACCGAGCACCCTGAGCACTGAGCACCCAGCACCCTGAGTACTGAGCACCGAGCACCCCGAGCACTGAGCACCCAGCGCCCCGAGCACTGAGCACCCAGCACCCGTAGCACTGAGCACCCAGCACCCCGAGCAATGAGCACCCAGCACCCTGAGTACTGAGCACCCAGCACCCCGAGTACTGAGCACCCAGCAACCTGAGCACCGAGCACCCAGCACCCCGAGCATTGAGCACCCAGCACCCTGAGCACTGAACACCCAGCACCCTGAATACTGAGCACCGAGCACCCCGAGGACTGAGCACCCTGAGGACTGAGCACCCAGCACCCTGAGTACTGAGCACCCAGCACCCAGAGCACTGAGCACCGAGCACCCTGAGTACTGAACACCCAGCACCCTGAGCACTGAGCACTGAGCACCCAGCACCCTGAGCACTGAGCACTGAGCACCCAGCACCCAGAGCACTGAGCACCCAGCACCCTGAGCACCCAGCACCGTGAACACTGAGCACCCTGAGCACTGAGCACCCTGAGTACTGAGCACTGAGCACCCAGCACCCTGAGTACTGAGCACCCAGCACCCTGAGTACTGAGCACCCAGCACCCCGAGCACTGAGCACTGAGCAACCTGAGTACTGAGCACTGAGCACCCTTAGTACTGAGCACCGAGCACCCTGAGTACTGAGCACCCAGCACCCTGAGCACTGAGCACGGAGCACCCCGAGGACTGAGCACCCAGCACCGTGAGCACTGAGCACCAGGCACCTTGAGTACTGAGCACCGAGCACCCCGAGCACTGAGCACCCAGCACCCTGAGTAATGAGCACCCACCAACCCGAGCACTGAGCACCCAGCACCCTGAGTACTGAGCACCCAGCACCCTGAGTACTGAGCACTGAGCACCCTGAGCACTGAGCACCCAGCACCCTGAGTACTGAGCACCCAGCAACCTGAGTACTGAGCACTCAGCAACCTGAGTACTGAGCACCGAGCACCCCGAGCACTGAGCACCCAGCACCCTGAGCACTGAGCACCCTGAGGACTGAGCACCCAGCACCCTGAGTACTGAGCACCCAGCACCCTGAGTACTGAGCACCCAGCATCCTGAGTACTGAGCACCGATCACCCTGAGCACTGAGCATCCAGCACCCCGAGCACTGAGCACCCAGCACCCTGAGTACTGAGCACCCTGAGTACTGAGCACCCAGCACCCCGAGCACTGAGCACCCAGCACCCTGAGTACTGAGCACCCTGAGTGCTGAGCACCCAGCACCCTGAGTACTGAGCACCCAGCACCCTGCGCACTGAGCACCCAGCACCCTGAGTACTGAGCACCCAGCACCCTGAGTACTAAGCACCCAGCACCTGAGCACTGAGCACCCAGCACCCTGAGTTCTGAGCACCGAGCACCCTGAGTACTGAGCACCCAGCACCCTGAGTACTGAGCACCCAGCACCCTGAGTACTGAGCACCGAGCACCCCGAGTACTGAGCACCCAGCACCCTGAGCACTGAGCACCCAGCACCCCGAGCACTGAGCACCCAGCACCCTGAGTACTGAGCACCGAGCACCCCGAGCACTGAGCACCCAGCACCCTGAGCACTGAGCACCCAGCACCCTGAGTACTGATCACCCAGCACCCTGAGTACTGAGCACCGAGCACCCCGAGCACTGAGCACCCAGCACCCTGAGTACTGAGCACCCCACACCAAAAGTACTGAGCACCGAGCATCCTGAGCACTGAGCACCGAGCACCCCGAGCACTGAGCACCCAGCACCCTGAGTACTTAGCACCCAGCACCAAGAGTACTGAGCACCGAGCACCCCGAGCACTGAGCACCCAGCACCCTGTGTAATGAGCACCCAGCACCCCGCGTACTGAGCACCCAGCACCGTGAGTACTGAGCACCCAGCACCCTGAGCACTGAGCACAAAGCACGCTGAGTACTGAGCACACTGAGTACTGAGCACCAAGGACCCTGAGCACTGATCACCCAGCACCCTGAGCACTGAGCACCCAGCACCCCGAGAATGAGCACAGAGCACCCTGAGTACTGAGAACCGAGCACCCTGAGTACTGAGCACCCAGCACGCTGAGCACTGAGCAACCAGCACCCCGAGTACTGAGCACCCAGCACCCAGAGCACTGAGCACCCAGCACCCCGAGAATGAGCACCCAGCACCCTGAGTACTGAGCACCCAGCACCCTGAGTACTGAGCACCCAGCACCCCGAGCACTGAGCACCCTGAATACTGAGCACCCAGCACCCTGAGTACTGTGCACTAAGCACCCAGAGGGCTGAGAACCCAGGACCCCGAGCACTGAGTACTGAGCACCCAGCACCCTGAGTACTGAGCACCGAGCTCCCCGAGCACTGAGCACCCTGAGTACTGAGAACCGAGCACCCTGAGTACTGAGCACCCAGCACGCTGAGCACTGAGCAACCAGCACCCCGAGTACTGAGCACCCAGCACCCAGAGCACTGAGCACCCAGCACCCCGAGAATGAGCACCCAGCAACCTGAGTACTGTGCACCGAGCACCCCGAGCACTGAGCACCCAGCACCGTGAGCACTGAGCACCCTGAGGACTGAGCACCCAGCACCCTGAGTACTGAGCACCCAGCACCCTGAGTACTGAGCACCCAGCATCCTGAGTACTGAGCACCGATCACCCTGAGCACTGAGCATCCAGCACCCCGAGCACTGAGCACCCAGCACCCTGAGTACTGAGCACCCAGCACCCTGAGTACTGAGCAACCAGAGCACTGAGCACCCAGCACCCTGAGTACTGAGCACCCTGAGGACTGAGCACCCAGCACCCTGAGTACTGAGCACCCAGCACCCTGAGTACTGAGCACCGAGCACCCCGAGCACTGAGCACCCAGCACCCTGAGTACTGAGCACCCCGCACCAAAAGTACTGAGCACCGAGCATCCTGAGCACTGAGCACCGAGCACCCCGAGCACTGAGCACCCAGCACCCTGAGTACTGAGCACCCAGCACCAAGAGTACTGAGCACCGAGCACCCCGAGCACTGAGCACCCAGCACCCTGTGTAATGAGCACCCAGCACCCCGAGTACTGAGCACCCAGCACCGTGAGTACTGAGCACCCAGCACCCTGAGCACTGAGCACAAAGCACGCTGAGTACTGAGCACACTGAGTACTGAGCACCAAGGACCCTGAGCACTGAGCACCCAGCACCCTGAGCACTGAGCACCCAGCACCCCGAGAATGAGCACAGAGCACCCTGAGTACTGAGAACCGAGCACCCTGAGTACTGAGCACCCAGCACGCTGAGCACTGAGCAACCAGCACCCCGAGTACTGAGCACCCAGCACCCAGAGCACTGAGCACCCAGCACCCCGAGAATGAGCACCCAGCACCCTGAGTACTGAGCACCCAGCACCCTGAGTACTGAGCACCCAGCACCCCGAGCACTGAGCACCCTGAATACTGAGCACCCAGCACCCTGAGCACTGAGCACCCAGCACCCTGAGTACTGAGCACTGAGCACCCAGCACCCTGAGCACTGAGCACCCAGCAACCTGAGTACTGAGCACTGAGCACCCAGCACGCCGAGCACTGATCACCCAGCACCCTGAGCACTGAGCACCCAGCACCCTGAGCACTGAGCACGGAGCACCCCGAGGACTGAGCACCCAGCACCGTGAGCACTGAGCACCAGGCACCTTGAGTACTGAGCACCGAGCACCCCGAGCACTGAGCACCCAGCACCCTGAGTAATGAGCACCCACCAACCCGAGCACTGAGCACCCAGCACCCTGAGTACTGAGCACCCAGCACCCTGAGTACTGAGCACTGAGCACCCTGAGCACTGAGCACCCAGCACCCTGAGTACTGAGCACCCAGCAACCTGAGTACTGAGCACTCAGCAACCTGAGTACTGAGCACCGAGCACCCCGAGCACTGAGCACCCAGCACCCTGAGCACTGAGCACCCTGAGGACTGAGCACCCAGCACCCTGAGTACTGAGCACCCAGCACCCTGAGTACTGAGCACCCAGCATCCTGAGTACTGAGCACCGATCACCCTGAGCACTGAGCATCCAGCACCCCGAGCACTGAGCACCCAGCACCCTGAGTACTGAGCACCCTGAGTACTGAGCACCCAGCACCCCGAGCACTGAGCACCCAGCACCCTGAGTACTGAGCACCCTGAGTGCTGAGCACCCAGCACCCTGAGTACTGAGCACCCAGCACCCTGAGCACTGAGCACCCAGCACCCTGAGTACTGAGCACCCAGCACCCTGAGTACTTAGCACCCAGCACCTGAGCACTGAGCACCCAGCACCCTGAGTTCTGAGCACCGAGCACCCTGAGTACTGAGCACCCAGCACCCTGAGTACTGAGCACCCAGCACCCTGAGTACTGAGCACCGAGCACCCCGAGTACTGAGCACCCAGCACCCTGAGCACTGAGCACCCAGCACCCCGAGCACTGAGCACCCAGCACCCTGAGTACTGAGCACCGAGCACCCCGAGCACTGAGCACCCAGCACCCTGAGCACTGAGCACCCAGCACCCTGAGTACTGAGCACCCAGCACCATGATTACTGAGCACACAGCACCCTGAGCACTGAGCACCCAGCAACCTGAGTACTGAGCACCCAGCACCCTGAGCACTCAGCACCCAGCACCCTGAGTACTGAGCACCGAGCACCCCGAGCACTGAGCACCCAGCACCCTGAGTACTGAGCACCCAGCACCAAAAGTACTGAGCACCGAGCATCCTGAGCACTGAGCACCGAGCACCCCGAGCACTGAGCACCCAGCACCCTGAGTACTGAGCACCCAGCACCAAGAGTACTGAGCAGCGAGCACCCCGAGCACTGAGCACCCAGCACCCTGTGTAATGAGCACCCAGCACCCCGAGTACTGAGCACCCAGCACCGTGAGTACTGAGCACCCAGCACCCTGAGTACTGAGCACCCAGCACCCTGAGCACTGAGCACAAAGCACGCTGAGTACTGAGCACACTGAGTACTGAGCACCGAGGACCCTGAGCACTGAGCACCCAGCACCCTGAGCACTGAGCACCCAGCACCCCGAGAATGAGAACCCAGCACCCTGAGTACTGAGAACCGAGCACCCTGAGTACTGATCACCCAGCACGCTGAGCACTGAGCAACCAGCACCCCGACTACTGAGCACCCAGCACCCAGAGCACTGAGCACCCAGCACCCCGAGAATGAGCACCCAGCACCCTGAGTACTGAGCACCCAGCACCCTGAGTACTGAGCACCCAGCACCCCGAGCACTGAGCACCCTGAATACTGAGCACCCAGCACCCTGAGTACTGTGCACTAAGCACATTGAGGGCTGAGAACCCAGGACCCCGAGCACTGAGTACTGAGCACCCAGCACCCTGAGTACTGAGCACCGAGCTCCACGAGCACTGAGCACCCTGAGTACTGAGCACCCAGCACCCTGAGTACTGAGCACCCAGCACCCTGAGCACTGAGCACCCAGCACCCTGAGTACTGAGCACCCAGCACCCCGAGCACTGAGCACCCAGCACCCTGAGTACTGAGCACCCAGCACCCTGAGTACTGAGCAACCAGAGCACTGAGCACCCAGCACCCTGAGTACTGAGCACCCTGAGGACTGAGCACCGATCACCCTGAGCACTGAGCACCGAGCACCCTGAGTACTGAGCACCCAGCACCCTGAGCACTGAGCACCCAGCACCCTGAGTACTGAGCAGCGAGCACCGTGAGTACTGAGCACCCAGCACCCTGAGTACTGAGCACCCAGCACCCTGAGTATTGAGCACCGAGCACCCCGAGTACTGAGCACCCAGCACCCTGAGCACTCAGCACCCAGCACACCGAGCACTGAGCACCCAGCACCCTGAGTACTGAGCTCCGAGCACCCCGAGCCCTGAGCACCCAGCACCCGGAGTACTGAGCACCCTGAGTACTGAGCACCGATCACCCTGAGCACTGAGCACCCAGCACCCTGTGTACAGAGCACCCAATGTACTGAGCACCGAGCACACCGAGCACTGAGCACCCAGCACCCTGAGTACTGAGCACCGAGCACCCTGAGCACTGAGCACCCAGCACCCTGAGTACTGAGCACCGAGCACCCCGAGCACTGAGAACCCAGCGCCCCGAGCACTGAGCACCCAGCACCCCGAGCACTGAGCACCCAGCACCTGTAGCACTGAGCACCCTGCACCCCAAGCAATGAGCACCCAGCACCCTGAGTACTGAGCACCCAGCACCCCGAGTACTGAGCACCCAGCAACCTGAGCACCGAGCACCCAGCACCCCGAGCATTGAGCACCCAGCACCCTGAGCGCTGAACACCCAGCACCCTGAGTACTGAGCACCGAGCACCCCGAGGACTGAGCACCCAGCACCCCGAGCACTGAGCACCGAGCACCCCGAGCACTGAGCACCCAGCACCCCGAGCACTGAGCACCCAGCACCCCGAGCACTGAGCACCCAGCACCCTGAGTACTGAGCACCCAGCATCCTGAGTACTGAGCAACCAGAGCACTGAGCACCCAGCACCCTGAGTACTGAGCACCCTGAGGACTGAGCACCGATCACCCTGAGTACTAAGCACCGAGCACCCTGAGTACTGAGCACCCAGCACCCTGAGCACTGAGCACCCAGCACCCTGAGTACTGAGCAGCGAGCACCCTGAGTACTGAGCACCCAGCACCCTGAGTACTGAGCACCCAGCACCCTGAGTACTGAGCACCGAGCACCCCGAGTACTGAGCACCCAGCACCCTGAGCACTCAGCACCCAGCACCCCGAGCACTGAGCAGCCAGCACCCTGAGTACTGAGCTCCCAGCACCCCGAGCCCTGAGCACCCAGCACCCTGAGTACTGAGCACCCTGAGTACTGAGCACCGATCACCCTGAACACTGAGCACAAAGCACCCTGAGTACTGAGCACCCAACGTACTGAGCACCGAGCACACCGAGCACTGAGCACCCAGCACCCTGAGTACTGAGCACCGAGCACCCTGAGCACTGAGCACCCAGCACCCTGAGTACTGAGCACCGAGAACCCCGAGCACTGAGCACCCAGCGCCCCGAGCACTGAGCACCCAGCACCCCGAGCACTGAGCACCCAGCACCCGTAGCACTGAGCACCCAGCACCCCGAGCAATGAGCACCCAGCACCCTGAGTACTGAGCACCCAGCACCCCGAGTACTGAGCACCCAGCAACCTGAGCACCGAGCACCCAGCACCCCGAGCACTGAGCACCCAGCACCCTGAGCACTGAACACCCAGCACCCTGAGTACTGAGCACCGAGCACCCCGAGTACTGAGCACCCAGCACCCCGAGCACTGAGCACCGAGCACCCCGAGCACTGAGCACATAGCACCCTGAGCAATGAGCACCCAGCACCCCGAGCACTGAGCACCCAGCACCCCGAGCACTGAGCACCCAGCACCCCGAGCACTGAGCACCCAGCACCCCGAGCACTATGCACCCAGCACCCCGAGTACTCAGCACCCAGCACCCTGAGCACTGAGCACCCAGCACACTGAGCACTGAGCACAAAGCACGCTGAGTACTGAGCACTGAACACCCTGAGCACTGAGCACAAAGCACTCTGAGTACTGAGCACTGAGCACCCTGAGTACTGAGCACTGAGCACCGAGCACCCTGAGTACTGAGCACCCTGAGGACTGAGCACCCAGCACCCTGAGTACTGAGCACCCAGCACCCAGAGCACTGAGCACCGAGCACCCTGAGTACTGAACACCCAGCACCCTGAGCACTGAGCACTGAGCACCCAGCACCCTGAGCACTGAGCACTGAGCACCCAGCACCCCGAGCACTGAGCACCCAGCACCCTGAGCACTGAGCACTGAGCACCCAGCACCCTGAGTACTGAGCACCCAACACTCTAAGCACTGAGCACCCAGCACGCTGAGTACTGAGCACTGAGCACCCAGCACCCTGAGTACTGAGCACCCAGCACCCTGAGTACTGAGCACCCAGCACCCCGAGCACTGAGCACTGAGCAACCTGAGTACTGAGCACTGAGCACACTTAGTACTGAGCACCGAGCACCCTGAGTACTGAGCAAACAGCACCCTGAGCACTGAGCACGGAGCACCCCGAGGACTGAGCACCCAGCACCGTGAGCACTGAGCACCAGGCACCTTGAGTACTGAGCACCGAGCACCCCGAGCACTGAGCACCCAGCACCCTGAGTAATGAGCACCCACCAACCCGAGCACTGAGCACCCAGCACCCTGAGTACTGAGCACCCAGCACCCTGAGTACTGAGCACTGAGCACCCTGAGCACTGAGCACCCAGCACCCTGAGTACTGAGCACCCAGCAACCTGAGTACTGAGCACTCAGCAACCTGAGTACTGAGCACCGAGCACCCCGAGCACTGAGCACCCAGCACCCTGAGCACTGAGCACCCTGAGGACTGAGCACCCAGCACCCTGAGTACTGAGCACCCAGCACCCTGAGTACTGAGCACCCAGCATCCTGAGTACTGAGCACCGATCACCCTGAGCACTGAGCATCCAGCACCCCGAGCACTGAGCACCCAGCACACTGAGTACTGAGCACCCTGAGTGCTGAGCACCCAGCACCCTGAGTACTGAGCACCCAGCACCCTGAGCACTGAGCACCCAGCACCCTGAGTACTGAGCACCCAGCACCCTGAGTACTTAGCACCCAGCACCTGAGCACTGAGCACCCAGCACCCTGAGTTCTGAGCACCGAGCACCCTGAGTACTGAGCACCCAGCACCCTGAGTACTGAGCACGCAGCACCCTGAGTACTGAGCACCGAGCACCCCGAGTACTGAGCACCCAGCACCCTGAGCACTGAGCACCCAGCACCCCGAGCACTGAGCACCCAGCACCCTGAGTACTGAGCATCGAGCACCCCGAGCACTGAGCACCCAGCACCCTGAGCACTGAGCACCCAGCACCCTGAGTACTGAGCACCCAGCACCATGAGTACTGAGCACACAGCACCCTGAGCACTGAGCACCCAGCAACCTGAGTACTGAGCACCCAGCACCCTGAGCACTGAGCACCCAGCACCCTGAGTACTGAGCACCGAGCACCCTGAGCACTGAGCACCCAGCACCCTGAGTACTGAGCACCCAGCACCAAAAGTACTGAGCACCGAGCATCCTGAGCACTGAGCACCGAGCACCCCGAGCACTGAGCACCCAGCACCCTGAGTACTGAGCACCCAGCACCAAGAGTACTGAGCAGCGAGCACCCCGAGCACTGAGCACCCAGCACCCTGTGTAATGAGCACCCAGCACCCTGAGTACTGAGCACCGAGCACCCCGAGTACTGAGCACCCAGCACCCTGAGCACTCAGCACCCAGCACAACGAGCACTGAGCACCCAGCACCCTGAGCACTGAGCACCCTGAGGACTGAGCACCCAGCACCCTGAGTACTGAGCACCCAGCACCCTGAGTACTGAGCACTGAGCACCCTGAGCACTGAGCACCCAGCACCCTGAGTACTGAGCACCCAGCAACCTGAGTACTGAGCACTCAGCAACCTGAGTACTGAGCACCGAGCACCCCGAGCACTGAGCACCCAGCACCCTGAGCACTGAGCACCCTGAGGACTGAGCACCCAGCACCCTGAGTACTGAGCACCCAGCACCCTGATTACTGAGCACCCAGCATCCTGAGTACTGAGCACCGATCACCCTGAGCACTGAGCATCCAGCACCCCGAGCACTGAGCACCCAGCACCCTGAGTACTGAGCACCCTGAGTACTGAGCACCCAGCACCCCGAGCACTGAGCACCCAGCACCCTGAGTACTGAGCACCCTGAGTGCTGAGCACCCAGCACCCTGAGTACTGAGCACCCAGCACCCTGAGCACTGAGCACCCAGCACCCTGAGTACTGAGCACCCAGCACCCTGAGTACTTAGCACCCAGCACCTGAGCACTGAGCACCCAGCACCCTGAGTTCTGAGCACCGAGCACCCTGAGTACTGAGCACCCAGCACCCTGAGTACTGAGCACCCAGCACCCTGAGTACTGAGCACCGAGCACCCCGAGTACTGAGCACCCAGCACCCTGAGCACTGAGCACCTGGCACCCCGAGCACTGAGCACCCAGCACCCTGAGTACTGAGCACCCAGCACCCTGAGTACTGAGCACTGAGCACCCTGAGCACTGAGCACCCAGCACCCTGAGTACTGAGCACCCAGCAACCTGAGTACTGAGCACTCAGAAACCTGAATACTGAGCACCGAGCACCCCGAACACTGAGCACCCAGCACCCTGAGCACTGAGCACCCTGAGGACTGAGCACCCATCACCCTGAGTACTGAGCACCCAGCACCCTGAGTACTGAGCACCCAGCATTATGAGTACTGAGCACCGATCACCCTGAGCACTGAGCATCCAGCACCCCGAGCACTGAGCACCCAGCACCCTGAGTACTGAGCACCCTGAGTACTGAGCACCCAGCACCCCGAGCACTGAGCACCCAACACCCTGAGTACTGAGCACCCTGAGTGCTGAGAACCCAGCACCCTGAGTACTGAGCACCCAGCACCCTGAGCACTGAGCACCCAGCACCCGAGTACTGAGCACCCAGCACCCTGAGTACTTAGCACCCAGCACCTGAGCACTG
Organism: Microtus oregoni; assembly: GCF_018167655.1. Taxonomy (NCBI): domain Eukaryota; kingdom Metazoa; phylum Chordata; class Mammalia; order Rodentia; family Cricetidae; genus Microtus; species Microtus oregoni. Next base: position 1,763,179 of record NW_024543262.1, read on the forward strand.
AGCACCCAGCACCCTGAGTTCTGAGCACCGAGCACCCTGAGTACTGAGCACCCAGCACCCTGAGTACTGAGCACCCAGCACCCTGAGTACTGAGCACCGAGCACCCCGAGTACTGAGTATCCAGCACCCTGAGCACTGAGCACCCAGCACCCCGAGCACTGAGCACCCAGCACCCTGAGTACTGAGCACCGAGCACCCCGAGCACTGAGCACCCAGCACCCTGAGCACTGAGCACCCAGCACCCTGAGTACTGAGCACCCAGCACCATGAGTACTGAGCACACAGCACACTGAGCACTGAGCATCCAGCAACCTGAGTACTGAGCACCCAGCACCCTGAGCACTGAGCACCCAGCACCCTGAGTACTGAGCACCGAGCACCCCGAGCACTGAGCACCCAGCACCCTGAGTACTGAGCACCCAGCACCAAAAGTACTGAGCACCGAGCATCCTGAGCACTGTGCACCGAGCACCCCGAGCACTGAGCACCCAGCACCCTGAGTACTGAGCACCCAGCACCAAGAGTACTGAGCAGCGAGCACCCCGAGCACTGAGCACCCAGCACCCTGTGTAATGAGCACCCAGCACCCTGAGTACTGAGCACCGAGCACCCCGAGTACTGAGCACCCAGCACCCTGAGCACTCAGCACCCAGCACACCGAGCACTGAGCACCCAGCACCCTGAGTACTGAGCTCCCAGCACCCCGAGCCCTGAGCACCCAGCACCCCGAGCACTGAGCACCCAGCACCCCGAGCACTGAGCACCCAGCACCCGTAGCACTGAGCACCCAGCACCCCGAGCAATGAGCACCCAGCACCCTGAGTACTGAGCTCCCAGCACCCCGAGCCCTGAGCACCCAGCGCCCCGAGCACTGAGCACCCAGCACCCCGAGCACTGAGCACCCAGCACCCGTAGCACTGAGCACCCAGCACCCCGAGCAATGAGCACCCAGCACCCTGAGTACTGAGCACCCAGCACCCCGAGTACTGAGCACCCAGCAACCTGAGCACCGAGCACCCAGCACCCCGAGCACTGAGCACCCAGCACCCTGAGCACTGAACACCCAGCATCCTGAGTACTGAGCACCGAGCACCCAGAGTACTGAGCACCCAGCACCCTGAGCACTGAGCACCGAGCACCCCGAGCACTGAGCACCCAGCACCCTGAGCAATGAGCACCCAGCACCCCGAGCACTGAGCACCCAGCACCCCGATCACTGAGCACCCAGCACCCCGAGCACTATGCACCCAGCACCCCGAGTACTCAGCACCCAGCACCCTGAGCACTGAGCACCCAGCACCCTGAGCACTGAGCACAAAGCAGGCTGAGTACTGAGCACTGAACACCCTGAGCACTGAGCACAAAGCACTCTGAGTACTGAGCACTGAGCACCCTGAGTATTGAGCACTGAGCACCGAGCACCCTGAGTACTGAGCACCCTGAGGACTGAGCACCCAGCACCCTGAGTACTGAGCACCCAGCACCCAGAGCACTGAGCACCGAGCACCCTGAGTACTGAACACCCAGCACCCTGAACACTGAGCACTGAGCACTCAGCACCCTGAGCACTGAGCACTGAGCACCCAGCACCCCGAGCACTGAGCACCCAGCACCCTGAGCACCCAGCACCGTGAACACTGAGCACCCTGAGCACTGAGCACCCTGAGCACTGAGCACCCAGCACCCTGAGTACTGAGCTCCCAACACTCTAAGCACTGAGCACCCAGCACCCTGAGTACTGAGCACCCAGCACCCTGAGTACTGAGCACCCAGCACCCCGAGCACTGAGCACTGAGTAACCTGAGTACTGAGCACTGAGCACCCTTAGTACTGAGCACCGAGCAACCTGAGTACTGAGCACCCAGCACCCTGAGCACTGAGCACGGAGCACCCCGAGGACTGAGCACCCAGCACCGTGAGCACTGAGAACAAAGCACCTTGAGTACTGAGCACCGAGCACCCCGAGCACTGAGCACCCAGCACCCTGAGTAATGAGCACCCACCAACCCGAGCACAGAGCACCCAGCACCCTGAGTACTGAGCACCCAGCACCCTGAGTACTGAGCACTGAGCACCCTGAGCACTGAGCACCCAGCACCCTGAGTACTGAGCACCCAGCAACCTGAGTACTGAGCACTCAGCAACCTGAGTACTGAGCACCCAGCACCCTGAGCACTGAGCACCCTGAGGACTGAGCACCCAGCACCCTGAGTACTGAGCACCCAGCACCCTGAGTACTGAGCACTGAGCACCCTGAGCACTGAGCACCCAGCACCCTGAGTACTGAGCACCCAGCAACCTGAGTACTGAGCACTCAGCAACCTGAGTACTGAGCACCGAGCAACCCGAGCACTGAGCACCCAGCACACTGAGCACTGATCACCCTGAGGACTGAGCACCCAGCACCCTGAGTACTGAGCACCCAGCACCCTGAGTACTGAGCACCCAGCATCCTGAGTACTGAGCACCGATCACCCTGAGCACTGAGCATCCAGCACCCCGAGCACTGAGCACCCAGCACCCTGAGTACTGAGCACCCTGAGTACTGAGCACCCAGCACCCCGAGCACTGAGCACCCAGCACCCTGAGCACTGAGCACCCTGAGTGCTGAGCACCCAGCACCCTGAGTACTGAGCACCCAGCACCCTGAGCACTGAGCACCCAGCACCCTGAGTACTGAGCACCCAGCACCCTGAGTACTTAGCACCCAGCACCTGAGCACTGAGCACCCAGCACCCTGAGTTCTGAGCACCGAGCACCCTGAGTACTGAGCACCCAGCACCCTGAGTACTGAGCACCCATCACCCTGAGTACTGAGCACCGAGCACCCCGAGTACTGAGCACCCAGCACCCTGAGCACTGAGCACCCGGCACCCCGAGCACTGAGCACCCAGCACCCTGAGTACTGAGCACCCAGCACTCTGAGTACTGAGCACTGAGCACCCTGAGCACTGAGCACCCAGCACCCTGAGTACTGAGCACCCAGCAACCTGAGTACTGAGCACTCAGCAACCTGAGTACTGAGCACCGAGCACCCCGAGCACTGAGCACCCAGCACCCTGAGCACTGAGCACCCTGAGGACTGAGCACCCAGCACCCTGAGTACTGAGCACCCAGCACCCTGAGTACTGAGCACCCAGCATCCTGAGTACTGAGCACCGATCACCCTGAGCACTGAGCATCCAGCACCCCGAGCACTGAGCACCCAGCACCCTGAGTACTGAGCACCCTGAGTACTGAGCACCCAGCACCCCGAGCACTGAGCACCCAACACCCTGAGTACTGAGCACCCTGAGTGCTGAGCACCCAGCACCCTGAGTACTGAGCACCCAGCACCCTGAGCACTGAGCACCCAGCACCCTGAGTACTGAGCACCCAGCACCCCGAGCACTGAGCACCCAGCACCCTGAGCACCCAGCACCGTGAACACTGAGCACCCTGAGCACTGAGCACCCTGAGCACTGAGCACCCAGCACCCTGAGTACTGAGCTCCCAACACTCTAAGCACTGAGCACCCAGCACCCTGAGTACTGAGCACCCAGCACCCTGAGTACTGAGCACCCAGCACCCCGAGCACTGAGCACTGAGTAACCTGAGTACTGAGCACTGAGCACCCTTAGTACTGAGCACCGAGCAACCTGAGTACTGAGCACCCAGCACCCTGAGCACTGAGCACGGAACACCCCGAGGACTGAGCACCCAGCACCGTGAGCACTGAGAACAAAGCACCTTGAGTACTGAGCACCGAGCACCCCGAGCACTGAGCACCCAGCACCCTGAGTAATGAGCACCCACCAACCCGAGCACAGAGCACCCAGCACCCTGAGTACTGAGCACCCAGCACCCTGAGTACTGAGCACTGAGCACCCTGAGCACTGAGCACCCAGCACCCTGAGTACTGAGCACCCAGCAACCTGAGTACTGAGCACTCAGCAACCTGAGTACTGAGCACCCAGCACCCTGAGCACTGAGCACCCTGAGGACTGAGCACCCAGCACCCTGAGTACTGAGCACCCAGCACCCTGAGTACTGAGCACTGAGCACCCTGAGCACTGAGCACCCAGCACCCTGAGTACTGAGCACCCAGCAACCTGAGTACTGAGCACTCAGCAACCTGAGTACTGAGCACCGAGCACCCCGAGCACTGAGCACCCAGCACACTGAGCACTGAGCACCCTGAGGACTGAGCACCCAGCACCCTGAGTACTGAGCACCCAGCACCCTGAGTACTGAGCACCCAGCATCCTGAGTACTGAGCACCGATCACCCTGAGCACTGAGCATCCAGCACCCCGAGCACTGAGCACCCAGCACCCTGAGTACTGAGCACCCTGAGTACTGAGCACCCAGCACCCCGAGCACTGAGCACCCAGCACCCTGAGCACTGAGCACCCTGAGTGCTGAGCACCCAGCACCCTGAGTACTGAGCACCCAGCACCCTGAGCACTGAGCACCCAGCACCCTGAGTACTGAGCACCCAGCACCCTGAGTACTTAGCACCCAGCACCTGAGCACTGAGCACCCAGCACCCTGAGTTCTGAGCACCGAGCACCCTGAGTACTGAGCACCCAGCACCCTGAGTACTGAGCACCCATCACCCTGAGTACTGAGCACCGAGCACCCCGAGTACTGAGCACCCAGCACCCTGAGCACTGAGCACCCGGCACCCCGAGCACTGAGCACCCAGCACCCTGAGTACTGAGCACCCAGCACCCTGAGTACTGAGCACTGAGCACCCTGAGCACTGAGCACCCAGCACCCTGAGTACTGAGCACCCAGCAACCTGAGTACTGAGCACTCAGCAACCTGAGTACTGAGCACCGAGCACCCCGAGCACTGAGCACCCAGCACCCTGAGCACTGAGCACCCTGAGGACTGAGCACCCAGCACCCTGAGTACTGAGCACCCAGCACCCTGAGTACTGAGCACCCAGCATCCTGAGTACTGAGCACCGATCACCCTGAGCACTGAGCATCCAGCACCCCGAGCACTGAGCACCCAGCACCCTGAGTACTGAGCACCCTGAGTACTGAGCACCCAGCACCCCGAGCACTGAGCACCCAACACCCTGAGTACTGAGCACCCTGAGTGCTGAGCACCCAGCACCCTGAGTACTGAGCACCCAGCACCCTGAGCACTGAGCACCCAGCACCCTGAGTACTGAGCACACAGCACCCTGAGTACTTAGCACCCAGCACCTGAGCACTGAGCACCCAGCACCCTGAGTTCTGAGCACCGAGCACCATGAGTACTGAGCACCCAGCACCCTGAGTACTGAGCACCCAGCACCCTGTGTACTGAGCACCGAGCACCCCGAGTACTGAGTACCCAGCACCCTGAGCACTGAGCACCCAGCACCCTGAGTACTGAGCACCGAGCACCCTGAGCACTGAGCACCCAGCACCCTGAGCACTGAGCACCCAGCACCCTGAGTACTGAGCACCCAGCACCATGAGTACTGAGCACACAGCACCCTGAGCACTGAGCACCCAGCAACCTGAGTACTGAGCACCCAGCACCCTGAGCACTGAGCACCCAGCACCCTGAGTACTGAGCACCGAGCACCCCGAGCACTGAGCACCCAGCACCCTGAGTACTGAGCACCCAGCACCAAAAGTACTGAGCACCGAGCATCCTGAGCACTGAGCACCGAGCACCCCGAGCACTGAGCACCCAGCACCCTGAGTACTGAGCACCCAGCACCAAGAGTACTGAGCAGCGAGCACCCCGAGCACTGAGCACCCAGAACCCTGTGTAATGAGCACCCAGCACCCTGAGTACTGAGCACCGAGCACCCCGAGTACTGAGCACCCAGCACCCTGAGCACTCAGCACCCAGCACACCGAGCACTGAGCACCCAGCACCCTGAGTACTGAGCTCCCAGCACCCCGAGCCCTGAGCACCCAGCGCCCCGAGCACTGAGCACCCAGCACCCCGAACACTGAGCACCCAGCACCGGTAGCACTGAGCACCCAGCACCCCGAGCAATGAGCACCCAGCACCCTGAGTACTGAGCACCCAGCACCCCGAGTACTGAGCACCCAGCAACCTGAGCACCGAGCACCCAGCACCCCGAGCACTGAGCACCCAGCATCCTGAGCACTGAACACCCAGCACCCTGAGTACTGAGCACCGAGCACCCCGAGTACTGAGCACCCAGCACCCCGAGCACTGAGCACCGAGCACCCCGAGCACTGAGCACCCAGCACCCTGAGCAATGAGCACCCAGCACCCCGAGCACTGAGCACCCAGCACCCCGAGCACTGAGCACCCAGCACCCCGAGCACTGAGCACCCAGCACCCTGAGCACTATGCACCCAGCTCCCCGAGTACTCAGCACCCAGCACCCTGAGCACTGAGCACCCAGCACCCTGAGCACTGAGCACAAAGCACGCTGAGTACTGAGCACTGAACACCCTGAGCACTGAGCACAAAGCACTCTGAGTACTGAGCACTGAGCACCCTGAGTACTGAGCACTGAGCACCGAGCACCCTGAGTACTGAGCACCCTGAGGACTGAGCACCCAGCACCCTGAGTACTGAGCACCCAGCAACCAGAGCACTGAGCACCGAGCACCCTGAGTACTGAACACCCAGCACCCTGAGCACTGACCACTCAGCACCCTGAGCACTGAGCACTGAGCACCCAGCACCCCGAGCACTGAGCACCCAGCACCCTGAGCACCCAGCACCGTGAACACTGAGCACCCTGAGCACTGAGCACCCTGAGCACTGAGCACTGAGCACCCAGCACCCTGAGTACTGAGCTCCCAACACTCTAAGCACTGAGCACCCAGGACGCTGAGTACTGAGCACTGAGCACCCAGCACCCTGAGTACTGAGCACCCAGCACCCTGAGTACTGAACACCCAGCACCCCGAGCACTGAGCACTGAGCAACCTGAGTACTGAGCACTGAGCACCCTTAGTACTGAGCACCGAGCACCCTGAGTACTGAGCACCCAGCACCCTGAGCACTGAGCACGGAGCACACCGAGGACTGAGCACCCAGCACCGTGAGCACTGAGAACCCAGCACCTTGAGTACTGAGCACCGAGCACCCCGAGCACTGAGCACCCAGCACCCTGAGTAATGAGCACCCACCAACCCGAGCACAGAGCACCCAGCACCCTGAGTACTGAGCACCCAGCACACTGAGTACTGAGCACTGAGCACCCTGAGCACTGAGCACCCAGCACCCTGAGTACTGAGCACCCAGCAACCTGAGTACTGAGCACTCAGCAACCTGAGTACTGAGCACCCAGCACCCTGAGCACTGAGCACCCTGAGGACTGAGCACCCAGCACCCTGAGTACTGAGCACCCAGCACCCTGAGTACTGAGCACTGAGCACCCTGAGCACTGAGCACCCAGCACCCTGAGTACTGAGCACCCAGCAACCTGAGTACTGAGCACTCAGCAACCTGAGTACTGAGCACCGAGCACCCCGAGCACTGAGCACCCAGCACCCTGAGCACTGAGCACCCTGAGGACTGAGCACCCAGCACCCTGAGTACTGAGCACCCAGCACCCTGAGTACTGAGCACCCAGCATCCTGAGTACTGAGCACCGATCACCCTGAGCACTGAGCATCCAGCACCCCGAGCACTGAGCACCCAGCACCCTGAGTACTGAGCACCCTGAGTACTGAGCACCCAGCACCCCGAGCACTGAGCACCCAGCACCCTGAGTACTGAGCACCCTGAGTGCTGAGCACCCAGCACCCTGAGTACTGAGCACCCAGCACCCTGAGCACTGAGCACCCAGCACCCTGAGTACTGAGCACCCAGCAACCTGAGTACTTAGCACCCAGCACCTGAGCACTGAGCACCCTGAGTTCTGAGCACCGAGCACCCTGAGTACTGAGCACCCAGCACCCTGAGTACTGAGCACCCAGCACCCTGAGTACTGAGCACCGAGCACCCCGAGTACTGAGCACCCAGCAGCCCGAGTACTGAGCACCCAGCACCCTGAGCACTCAGCACCCAGCACACCGAGCACTGAGCACCCAGCACCCTGAGTACTGAGCTCCCAGCACCCCGAGCCCTGAGCACCCAGCGCCCCGAGCACTGAGCACCCAGCACCCCGAGCACTGAGCACCCAGCACCGGTAGCACTGAGCACCCAGCACCCCGAGCAATGAGCACCCAGCACCCTGAGTACTGAGCACCCAGCACCCCGAGTACTGAGCACCCAGCAACCTGAGCACGGAGCACCCAGCACCCCGAGCACTGAGCACCCAGCACCCTGAGCACTCAGCACCCAGCACACCGAGCACTGAGCACCCAGCACCCTGAGTTCTGAGCACCCAGCACCCCGAGCACTGAGCACCCAGCACCCTGAGCAATGAGCACCCAGCACCCCGAGCACTGAGCACCCAGCACCCCGAGCACTGAGCACCCAGCACCCCGAGCACTGAGCACCCAGCACCCCGAGCACTATGCACCCAGCACCCCGAGTACTCAGCACCCAGCACCCTGACCACTGAGCACCCAGCACCCTGAGCACTGAGCACAAAGCACGCTGAGTACTGAGCACTGAACACCCTGAGCACTGAGCACAAAGCACTCTGAGTACTGAGCACTGAGCACCCTGAGTACTGAGCACTGAGCACCGAGCACCCTGAGTACTGAGCACCCTGAGGACTGAGCACCCAGCACCCTGAGTACTGAGCACCCAGCACCCAGAGCACTGAGCACCGAGCACCCTGAGTACTGAACACCCAGCAACCTGAGCACTGAGCACTCAGCACCCTGAGCACTGAGCACTGAGCACCCAGCACCCCGAGCACTGAGCACCCAGCACCCTGAGTACTGAGCTCCCAACACTCTAAGCACTGAGCACCCAGGACGCTGAGTACTGAGCACTGAGCACCCAGCACCCTGAGTACTGAGCACCCAGCACCCTGAGTACTGAGCACCCAGCACCCCGAGCACTGAGCACTGAGCAACCTGAGTACTGAGCACTGAGCACCCTTAGTACTGATCACCGAGCACCCTGAGTACTGAGCACCCAGCACGCTGAGCACTGAGCACGGAGCACCCCGAGGACTGAGCACCCAGCACCGTGAGCACTGAGAACCCAGCACCTTGGGTACTGAGCACCGAGCACCCCGAGCACTGAGCACCCAGCACCCTGAGTAATGAGCACCCACCAACCCGAGCACAGAGCACCCAGCACCCTGAGTACTGAACAACCAGCACCCTGAGTACTGAGCACTGAGCACCCTGAGCACTGAGCACCCAGCACCCTGAGTACTGAGCACCCAGCAACCTGAGTACTGAGCACTCAGCAACCTGAGTACTGAGCACCCAGCACCCTGAGCACTGAGTACCCTGAGGACTGAGCACCCAGCACCCTGAGTACTGAGCACCCAGCACCCTGAGTACTGAGCACTGAGCACCCTGAGCACTGAGCACCAAGCACCCTGAGTACTGAGCACCCAGCAACCTGAGTACTGAGCACTCAGCAACCTGAGTACTGAGCACCGAGCACCCCGAGCACTGAGCACCCAGCACCCTGAGCACTGAGCACCCTGAGGACTGAGCACCCAGCACCCTGAGTACTGAGCACCTAGCACCCTGAGTACTGAGCACCCAGCATCCTGAGTACTGAGCACCGATCACCCTGAGCACTGAGCATCCAGCACCCCGAGCACTGAGCACCCAGCACCCTGAGTACTGAGCACCCTGAGTACTGAGCACCCAGCACCCCGAGCACTGAGCACCCAGCACCCTGAGTACTGAGCACCCTGAGTGCTGAGCACCCAGCACCCTGAGTACTGAGCACCCAGCACCCTGAGCACTGAGCACCCAGCACCCTGAGTACTGAGCACCCAGCACCCTGAGTACTTAGCACCCAGCACCTGAGCACTGAGCACCCAGCACCCTGAGTTCTGAGCACCGAGCACCCTGAGTACTGAGCACCCAGCACCCTGAGTACTGAGCACCCAGCACCCTGAGAACTGAGCACCGAGCACCCCGAGTACTGAGCACCCAGCACCCTGAGCACTGAGCACCCGGCACCCCGAGCACTGAGCACCCAGCACCCTGAGTACTGAGCACCCAGCACCCTGAGTACTGAGCACTGAGCACCCTGAGCACTGAGCACCCAGCACCCTGAGTACTGAGCACCCAGCAACCTGAGTACTGAGCACACAGCAACCTGAGTACTGAGCACCGAGCACCCCGAGCACTGAGCACCCAGCACCCTGAGCACTGAGCACCCTGAGGACTGAGCACCCAGCACCCTGAGTACTGAACACCCAGCACCCCGAGCACTGAGCACTGAGCAACCTGAGTACTGAGCACTGAGCACCCTTAGTACTGAGCACCGAGCACCCTGGGTACTGAGCACCCAGCACCCTGAGCACTGAGCACGGAGCACCCCGAGGACTGAGCACCCAGCACCGTGAGCACTGAGAACCCAGCACCTTGAGTACTGAGCACCGAGCACCCCGAGCACTGAGCACCCAGCACCCTGAGTAATGAGCACCCACCAACCCGAGCACAGAGCACCCAGCACCCTGAGTACTGAGCACCCAGCACCCTGAGTACTGAGCACTGAGCACCCTGAGCACTGAGCACCCAGCACCCTGAGTACTGAGCACCCAGCAACCTGAGTACTGAGCACTCAGCAACCTGAGCACTGAGCACCCAGCACCCTGAGCACTGAGCACCCTGAGGACTGAGCACCCAGCACCCTGAGTACTGAGCACCCAGCACCCTGAGTACTGAGCACTGAGCACCCTGAGCACTGAGCACCCAGCACCCTGAGTACTGAGCACCCAGCAACCTGAGTACTGAGCACTCAGCAACCTGAGTACTGAGCACCGAGCACCCCGAGCACTGAGCACCCAGCACCCTGAGCACTGAGCACCCTGAGGACTGAGCACCCAGCACCCTGAGTACTGAGCACCCAGCACCCTGAGTACTGAGCACCCAGCATCCTGAGTACTGAGCACCGATCACCCTGAGCACTGAGCATCCAGCACCCCGAGCACTGAGCACCCAGCACCCTGAGTACTGAGCACCCTGAGTACTGAGCACCCAGCACCCCGAGCACTGAGCACCCAGCACCCTGAGTACTGAGCACCCTGAGTGCTGAGCACCCAGCACCCTGAGTACTGAGCACCCAGCACACTGAGCACTGAGCACCCAGCACCCTGAGTACTGAGCACCCAGCACCCTGAGTACTTAGCACCCAGCACCTGAGCACTGAGCACCCAGCACCCTGAGTTCTGAGCACCGAGCACCCTGAGTACTGAGCACCCAGCACCCTGAGTACTGAGCACCCAGCACCCTGAGTACTGAGCACCGAGCACCCCGAGTACTGAGCACCCAGCACCCCGAGTACTGAGCACCCAGCACCCTGAGCACTCAGCACCCAGCACACCGAGCACTGAGCACCCAGCACCCTGAGTACTGAGCTCCCAGCACCCCGAGCCCTGAGCACCCAGCACCCCGAGCACTGAGCACCCAGCACCCCGAGCACTGAGCACCCAGCACCGGTAGCACTGAGCACCCAGCACCCCGAGCAATGAGCACCCAGCACCCTGAGTACTGAGCACCCAGCACCCCGAGTACTGAGCACCCAGCAACCTGAGCACCGAGCACCCAGCACCCCGAGCACTGAGCACCCAGCATCCTGAGCACTGAACACCCAGCACCCTGAGTACTGAGCACCGAGCACCCCGAGTACTGAGCACCCACCACCCCGAGCACTGAGCACCGAGCACCCCGAGCACTGAGCACCCAGCACCCTGAGCAATGAGCACCCAGCACCCCGAGCACTGAGCACCCAGCACCCCGAATACTGAGCACCCAGCACCCCGAGCACTGAGCACCCAGCACCCCGAGCACTATGCACCCAGCACCCCGAGCACTATGCACCCAGCACCCTGACCACTGAGCACCCAGCACCCTGAGCACTGAGTACAAAGCACGCTGAGTACTGAGCACTGAACACCCTGAGCACTGAGCACAAAGCACTCTGAGTACTGAGCACTGAGCACCCTGAGTACTGAGCACTGAGCACCGAGCACCCTGAGTACTGAGCACCCTGAGGACTGAGCACCCAGCACCCTGAGTACTGAGCACCCAGCACCCAGAGCACTGAGCACCGAGCACCCTGAGTACTGAACACCCAGCAACCTGAGCACTGAGCACTCAGCACCCTGAGCACTGAGCACTGAGCACCCAGCACCCCGAGCACTGAGCACCCAGCACCCTGAGTACTGAGCTCCCAACACTCTAAGCACTGAGCACCCAGGACGCTGAGTACTGAGCACTGAGCACCCAGCACCCTGAGTACTGAGCACCCAGCACCCTGAGTACTGAGCACCCAGCACCCCGAGCACTGAGCACTGAGCAACCTGAGTACTGAGCACTGAGCACCCTTAGTACTGAGCACCGAGCACCCTGAGTACTGAGCACCCAGCACCCTGAGCACTGAGCACGGAGCACCCCGAGGACTGAGCACCCAGCACCGTGAGCACTGAGAACCCAGCACCTTGAGTACTGAGCACCGAGCACCCCGAGCACTGAGCACCCAGCACCCTGAGTAATGAGCACCCACCAACCCGAGCACAGAGCACCCAGCACCCTGAGTACTGAACAACCAGCACCCTGAGTACTGAGCACTGAGCACCCTGAGCACTGAGCACCCAGCACCCTGAGTACTGAGCACCCAGCAACCTGAGTACTGAGCACTCAGCAACCTGAGTACTGAGCACCCAGCACCCTGAGCACTGAGTACCCTGAGGACTGAGCACCCAGCACCCTGAGTACTGAGCACCCAGCACCCTGAGTACTGAGCACTGAGCACCCTGAGCACTGAGCACCCAGCACACTGAGTACTGAGCACCCAGCAACCTGAGTACTGAGCACTCAGCAACCTGAGTACTGAGCACCGAGCACCCCGAGCACTGAGCACCCAGCACCCTGAGCACTGAGCACCCTGAGGACTGAGCACCCAGCACCCTGAGTACTGAGCACCTAGCACCCTGAGTACTGAGCACCCAGCATCCTGAGTACTGAGCACCGATCACCCTGAGCACTGAGCATCCAGCACCCCGAGCACTGAGCACCCAGCACCCTGAGTACTGAGCACCCTGAGTACTGAGCACCCAGCACCCCGAGCACTGAGCACCCAGCACCCTGAGTACTGAGCACCCTGAGTGCTGAGCACCCAGCACCCTGAGTACTGAGCACCCAGCACCCTGAGCACTGAGCACCCAGCACCCTGAGTACTGAGCACCCAGCACCCTGAGTACTTAGCACCCAGCACCTGAGCACTGAGCACCCAGCACCCTGAGTTCTGAGCACCGAGCACCCTGAGTACTGAGCACCCAGCACCCTGAGTACTGAGCACCCAGCACCCTGAGAACTGAGCACCGAGCACCCCGAGTACTGAGCACCCAGCACCCTGAGCACTGAGCACCCGGCACCCCGAGCACTGAGCACCCAGCACCCTGAGTACTGAGCACCCAGCACCCTGAGTACTGAGCACTGAGCACCCTGAGCACTGAGCACTGAGCACCCAGCACCCTGAGTACTGAGCACCCAGCAACCTGAGTACTGAGCACTCAGCAACCTGAGTACTGAGCACCGAGCACCCCGAGCACTGAGCACCCAGCACCCTGAGCACTGAGCACCCTGAGGACTGAGCACCCAGCACCCTGAGTACTGAGCACCCAGCACCCTGAGTACTGAGCACCCAGCATCCTGAGTACTGAGCACCGATCACCCTGAGCACTGAGCATCCAGCACCCCGAGCACTGAGCACCCAGCACCCTGAGTACTGAGCACCCTGAGTACTGAGCACCCAGCACCCCGAGCACTGAGCACCCAACACCCTGAGTACTGAGCACCCTGAGTGCTGAGCACCCAGCACCCTGAGTACTGAGCACCCAGCACCCTGAGCACTGAGCACCCAGCACCCGAGTACTGAGCACCCAGCACCCTGAGTACTTAGCACCCAGCACCTGAGCACTGAGCACCCAGCACCCTGAGTTCTGAGCACCGAGCACCCTGAGTACTGAGCACCCAGCACCCTGAGTACTGAGCACCGAGCACAGCGAGTACTGAGTACCCAGCACCCTGAGCACTGAGCACCCAGCACCCCGAGCACTGAGCACCCAGCACCCTGAGTACTGAGCACCGAGCACCCTGAGCACTGAGCACCCAGCACCCTGAGCACTGAGCACCCAGCACCCTGAGTACTGAGCACCGAGCACCCCGAGCACTGAGCACCCAGCACCCTGAGTACTGAGCACCCAGCACCAAAAGTACTGAGCACCGAGCATCCTGAGCAATGAGCACCGAGCACCCCGAGCACTGAGCACCCAGCACCCTGAGTACTGAGCACCCAGCACCAAGAGTACTGAGCAGCGAGCACCCCGAGCACTGAGCACCCAGCACCCTGTGTAATGAGCACCCAGCACCCTGAGTACTGAGCACCGAGCACCCCGAGTACTGAGCACCCAGCACCCTGAGCACTCAGCACCCAGCACACCGAGCACTGAGCACCCAGCACCCTGAGTACTGAGCTCCCAGCACCCCGAGCCCTGAACACCCAGCGCCCCGAGCACTTAGCATCCAGCACCCCGAGCACTGAGCACCCAGCACCCTGAGTACTGAGCACCCAGCATCCTGAGTACTGAGCACCGATCACCCTGAGCACTGAGCATCCAGCACCCCGAGCACTGAGCACCCAGCACCCTGAGTACTGAGCACCCTGAGTACTGAGCACCCAGCACCCCGAGCACTGAGCACCCAGCACCCTGAGTACTGAGCACCCTGAGTGCTGAGCACACAGCACCCTGAGTACTGAGCACCCAGCACCCTGAGCACTGAGCACCCAGCACCCTGAGTACTGAGCACCCAGCACCCTGAGTACTTAGCACCCAGCACCTGAGCACTGAGCACCCAGCACCCTGAGTTCTGAGCACCGAGCACCCTGAGTACTGAGCACCCAGCACCCTGAGTACTGAGCACCCAGCACCCTGAGTACTGAGCACCGAGCACCCCGAGTACTGAGCACCCAGCACCCCGAGTACTGAGCACCCAGCACCCTGAGCACTCAGCACCCAGCACACCGAGCACTGAGCACCCAGCACCCTGAGTACTGAGCTCCCAGCACCCCGAGCCCTGAGCACCCAGCACCCCGAGCACTGAGCACCCAGCACCCCGAGCACTGAGCACCCAGCACCGGTAGCACTGAGCACCCAGCACCCCGAGCACTATGCACCCAGCACCCTGACCACTGAGCACCCAGCACCCTGAGCACTGAGCACAAAGCACGCTGAGTACTGAGCACTGAACACCCTGAGCACTGAGCACAAAGCACTCTGAGTACTGAGCACTGAGCACCCTGAGTACTGAGCACTGAGCACCGAGCACCCTGAGGACTGAGCACCCTGAGGACTGAGCACCCAGCACCCTGAGTACTGAGCACCCAGCACCCAGAGCACTGAGCACCGAGCACCCTGAGTACTGAACACCCAGCAACCTGAGCACTGAGCACTCAGCACCCTGAGCACTGAGCACTGAGCACCCAGCACCCCGAGCACTGAGCATCCAGCACCCTGAGTACTGAGCTCCCAACACTCTAAGCACTGAGCACCCAGGACGCTGAGTACTGAGCACTGAGCACCCAGCACCCTGAGTACTGAGCACCCAGCACCCTGAGTACTGAGCACCCAGCACCCCGAGCACTGAGCACTGAGCAACCTGAGTACTGAGCACTGAGCACCCTTAGTACTGAGCACCGAGCACCCTGAGTACTGAGCACCCAGCACCCTGAGCACTGAGCACGGAGCACCCCGAGGACTGAGCACCCAGCACCGTGAGCACTGAGAACCCAGCACCTTGAGTACTGAGCACCGAGCACCCCGAGCACTGAGCACCCAGCACCCTGAGTAATGAGCACCCACCAACCCGAGCACAGAGCACCCAGCACCCTGAGTACTGAACAACCAGCACCCTGAGTACTGAGCACTGAGCACCCTGAGCACTGAGCACCCAGCACCCTGAGTACTGAGCACCCAGCAACCTGAGTACTGAGCACTCAGCAACCTGAGTACTGAGCACCCAGCACCCTGAGCACTGAGTACCCTGAGGACTGAGCACCCAGCACCCTGAGTACTGAGCACCCAGCACCCTGAGTACTGAGCACTGAGCACCCTGAGCACTGAGCACCCAGCACACTGAGTACTGAGCACCCAGCAACCTGAGTACTGAGCACTCAGCAACCTGAGTACTGAGCACCGAGCACCCCGAGCACTGAGCACCAAGCACCCTGAGCACTGAGCACCCTGAGGACTGAGCACCCAGCACCCTGAGTACTGAGCACCTAGCACCCTGAGTACTGAGCACCCAGCATCCTGAGTACTGAGCACCGATCACCCTGAGCACTGAGCATCCAGCACCCCGAGCACTGAGCACCCAGCACCCTGAGTACTGAGCACCCTGAGTACTGAGCACCCAGCACCCCGAGCACTGAGCACCCAGCACCCTGAGTACTGAGCACCCTGAGTGCTGAGCACCCAGCACCCTGAGTACTGAGCACGCAGCACCCTGAGCACTGAGCACCCAGCAACATGAGTACTGAGCACCCAGCACCCTGAGTACTGAGCACTGAGCACCCTGAGCACTGAGCACCCAGCACCCTGAGTTCTGAGCACCGAGCACCCTGAGTACTGAGCACGCAGCACCCTGAGTACTGAGCACCCAGCACCCTGAGTACTGAGCACCGAGCACCCCGAGTACTGAGTACCCAGCACCCTGAGCACTGAGCACCCAGCACCCCGAGCACTGAGGACCCAGCACCCTGAGTACTGAGCACCGAGCACCCTGAGCACTGAGCACCCAGCACCCTGAGCACTGAGCACCCAGCACCCTGAGTACTGAGCACCCAGCACCATGAGTACTGAGCACACAGCACCCTGAGCACTGAGCACCCAGCAACCTGAGTACTGAGCACCCAGCACCCTGAGCACTGAGCACCCAACACCCTGAGTACTGAGCACCGAGCACCCCGAGCACTGAGCACCCAGCACCCTGAGTACTGAGCACCCAGCACCAAAATACTGAGCACCGAGCATCCTGAGCACTGAGCACCGAGCACCCCGAGCACTGAGCACCCAGCACCCTGAGTACTGAGCACCCAGCACCAAGAGTACTGAGCAGCGAGCACCCCGAGCACTGAGCACCCAGCACCCTGTGTAATGAGCACCCAGCACCCTGAGTACTGAGCACCGAGCACCCCGAGTACTGAGCACCCAGCACCCTGAGCACTCAGCACCCAGCACACCGAGCACTGAGCACCCAGCACCCTGAGTACTGAGCTCCCAGCACCCCAAGCCCTGAGCACCCAGCGCCCCGAGCACTGAGCACCCAGCACCCCGAGCACTGAGCACCCAGCACCCTGAGAACTGAGCACACAGCACCCCGAGTACTGAGCACCCAGCAACCTGAGCACCGAGCACCCAGCACCCCGAGCACTGAGCACCCAGCACCCTGAGCACTGAACACCCAGCACCCTGAGTACTGAGCACCGAGCACCCCGAGTACTGAGCACCCAGCACCCCGAGCACTGAGCACCGAGCACCCCGAGCACTGAGCACCCAGCACCCTGAGCAATGAGCACCCAGCACCCCGAGCACTGAGCACCCAGCACCCCGAGCACTGAGCACCCAGCACCCCGAGCACTGAGCACCCAGCACCCCGAGCACTATGCACCCAGCACCCCGAGTACTCAGCACCCAGCACCCTGAGCACTGAGCACCCAGCACCCTGAGCACTGAGCACAAAGCACGCTGAGTACTGAGCACTGAACACCCTGAGCACTGAGCACAAAGCACTCTGACTACTGAGCACTGAGCACCCTGAGTACTGAGCACTGAGCACCGAGCACCCTGAGTACTGAGCACCCTGAGGACTGAGCACCCAGCACCCTGAGTACTGAGCACCCAGCACCCAGAGCACTGAGCACCGAGCACCCTGAGTACTGAACACCCAGCACCCTGAGCACTGAGCACTGAGCACTCAGCACCCTGAGCACTGAGCACTGAGCACCCAGCACCCCGAGCACTGAGCACCCAGCACCCTGAGCACCCAGCACCGTGAACACTGAGCACCCTGAGCACTGAGCACCCTGAGCACTGAGCACTGAGCACCCAGCACCCCGAGTACTCAGCACCCAGCACCCTGAGCACTGAGCACCCAGCACCCTGAGCACTGAGCACAAAGCACGCTGAGTACTGAGCACTGAACACCCTGAGCACTGAGCACAAAGCACTCTGAGTACTGAGCACTGAGCACCCTGAGTACTGAGCACTGAGCACCGAGCACCCTGAGTACTGAGCACCCTGAGGACTGAGCACCCAGCACCCTGAGTACTGAGCACCCAGCACCCAGAGCACTGAGCACCGAGCACCCTGAGTACTGAACACCCAGCACCCTGAGCACTGAGCACTGAGCACTCAGCACCCTGAGCACTGAGCACTGAGCACCCAGCACCCCGAGCACTGAGCACCCAGCACCCTGAGCACCCAGCACCGTGAACACTGAGCACCCTGAGCACTGAGCACCCTGAGCACTGAGCACTGAGCACCCAGCACCCTGAGTACTGAGCTCCCAACACTCTAAGCACTGAGCACCCAGCACGCTGAGTACTGAGCACTGAGCACCCAGCACCCTGAGTACTGAGCACCCAGCACCCTGAGTACTGAGCACCCAGCACCCCGAGCACTGAGCACTGAGCAACCTGAGTACTGAGCACTGAGCACCCTTAGTACTGAGCACCGAGCACCCTGAGTACTGAGCACCCAGCACCCTGAGCACTGAGCACGGAGCACCCCGAGGACTGAGCACCCAGCACCGTGAGCACTGAGAACCCAGCACCTTGAGTACTGAGCACCGAGCACCCCGAGCACTGAGCACCCAGCACCCTGAGTAATGAGCACCCACCAACCCGAGCACAGAGCACCCAGCACACTGAGTACTGAGCACCCAGCACCCTGAGTACTGAGCACTGAGCACCCTGAGCACTGAGCACCCAGCACCCTGAGTACTGAGCACCCAGCAACCTGAGTACTGAGCACTCAGCAACCTGAGTACTGAGCACCCAGCACCCTGAGCACTGAGCACCCTGAGGACTGAGCACCCAGCACCCTGAGTACTGAGCACCCAGCACCCTGAGTACTGAGCACTGAGCACCCTGAGCACTGAGCACCCAGCACCCTGAGTACTGAGCACCCAGCAACCTGAGTACTGAGCACTCAGCAACCTGAGTACTGAGCACCGAGCACCCCGAGCACTGAGCACCCAGCACCCTGAGCACTGAGCACCCTGAGGACTGAGCACCCAGCACCCTGAGTACTGAGCACCCAGCACCCTGAGTACTGAGCACCCAGCATCCTGAGTACTGAGCACCGATCACCCTGAGCACTGAGCATCCAGCACCCTGAGCACTGAGCACCCAGCACCCTGAGTACTGAGCACCCTGAGTACTGAGCACCCAGCACCCCGAGCACTGAGCACCCAGCACCCTGAGTACTGAGCACCCTGAGTGCTGAGCACCCAGCACCCTGAGTACTGAGCACCCAGCACCCTGAGCACTGAGCACCCAGCACCCTGAGTCCTGAGCACCCAGCACCCTGAGTACTTAGCACCCAGCACCTGAGCACTGAGCACCCAGCACCCTGAGTTCTGAGCACCGAGCACCCTGAGTACTGAGCACCCAGCACCCTGAGTACTGAGCACCCAGCACCCTGAGTACTGAGCACCGAGCACCCCGAGTACTGAGCACCCAGCACCCCGAGCACTGAGCACCCGGCACCCCGAGCACTGAGCACCCAGCACCCTGAGTACTGAGCACCCAGCACCCTGAGTACTGAGCACTGAGCACCCTGAGCACTGAGCACCCAGCACCCTGAGTACTGAGCACCCAGCAACCTGAGTACTGAGCACTCAGCAACCTGAGTACTGAGCACCGAGCACCCCGAGCACTGAGCACCCAGCACCCTGAGCACTGAGCACCCTGAGGACTGAGCACCCAGCACCCTGAGTACTGAGCACCCAGCACCCTGAGTACTGAGCACCCAGCATCCTGAGTACTGAGCACCGATCACCCTGAGCACTGAGCATCCAGCACCCCGAGCACTGAGCACCCAGCACCCTGAGTACTGAGCACCCTGAGTACTGAGCACCCAGCACCCCGAGCACTGAGCACCCAACACCCTGAGTACTGAGCACCCTGAGTGCTGAGCACCCAGCACCCTGAGTACTGAGCACCCAGCACCCTGAGCACTGAGCACCCAGCACCCGAGTACTGAGCACCCAGCACCCTGAGTACTTAGCACCCAGCACCTGAGCACTGAGCACCCAGCACCCTGAGTTCTGAGCACCGAGCACCCTGAGTACTGAGCACCCAGCACCCTGAGTACTGAGCACCCAGCACCCTGAGTACTGAGCACCGAGCACCCCGAGTACTGAGTACCCAGCACCCTGAGCACTGAGCACCCAGCACCCCGAGCACTGAGCACCCAGCATCCTGAGTACTGAGCACCGAGCACCCTGAGCACTGAGCACCCAGCACCCTGAGCACTGAGCACCCAGCACCCTGAGTACTGAGCACCCAGCACCATGAGTACTGAGCACACAGCACCCTGAGCACTGAGCACCCAGCAACCTGAGTACTGAGCACCCAGCACCCTGAGCACTGAGCACCCAGCACCCTGAGTACTGAGCACCGAGCACCCCGAGCACTGAGCACCCAGCACCCTGAGTACTGAGCACCCAGCACCAAAAGTACTGAGCACCGAGCATCCTGAGCACTGAGCACCGAGCACCCCGAGCACTGAGCACCCAGCACCCTGAGTACTGAGCACCCAGCACCAAGAGTACTGAGCAGCGAGCACCCCGAGCACTGAGCATCCAGCACCCTGTGTAATGAGCACCCAGCACCCTGAGTACTGAGCACCGAGCACCCCGAGTACTGAGCACCCAGCACCCTGAGCACTCAGCACCCAGCACACCGAGCACTGAGCACCCAGCACCCTGAGTACTGAGCTCCCAGCACCCCGAGCCCTGAGCACCCAGCGCCCCGAGCACTGAGCACCCAGCACCCCGAGCACTGAGCACCCAGCACCCGTAGCACTGAGCACCCAGCACCCCGAGCAATGAGCACCCAGCACCCTGAGTACTGAGCACCCAGCACCCCGAGTACTGAGCACCCAGCAACCTGAGCACCGAGCACCCAGCACCCCGAGCACTGAGCACCCAGCACCCTGAGCACTGAACACCCAGCACCCTGAGTACTGAGCACCGAGCACCCCGAGTACTGAGCACCCAGCACCCCGAGCACTGAGCACCGAGCACCCCGAGCACTGAGCACCCAGCACACTGAGCAATGAGCACCCAGCACCCCGAGCACTGAGCACCTAGCACCCCGAGCACTGAGCACCCAGCACCCCGAGCACTGAGCACCCAGCACCCCGAGCACTATACACCCAGCACCCCGAGTACTCAGCACCCAGCACCCTGAGCACTGAGCACCCAGCACCCTGAGCACTGAGCACAAAGCACGCTGAGTAATGAGCACTGAACACCCTGAGCACTGAGCACAAAGCACTCTGAGTACTGAGCACTGAGCACCCTGAGTACTGAGCACTGAGCACCGAGCACCCTGAGTACTGAGCACCCTGAGGACTGAGCACCCAGCACCCTGAGTACTGAGCACCCAGCACCCAGAGCACTGAGCACCGAGCACCCTGAGTACTGAACACCCAGCACCCTGAGCACTGAGCACTGAGCACCCAGCACCCTGAGCACTGAGCACTGAGCACCCAGCACCCCGAGCACTGAGCACCCAGCACCCTGAGCACCCAGCACCGTGAACACTGAGCACCCTGAGCACTGAGCACCCTGAGCACTGAGCACTGAGCACCCAGCACCCTGAGTACTGAGCTCCCAACACTCTAAGCACTGAGCACCCAGCACGCTGAGTACTGAGCACTGAGCACCCAGCACCCTGAGTACTGAGCACCCAGCACCCTAAGTACTGAGCACCCAGCACCCCGAGCACTGAGCACTGAGCAACCTGAGTACTGAGCACTGAGCACCCTTAGTACTGAGCACCGAGCACCCTGAGTACTGAGCACCCAGCACCCTGAGCACTGAGCACGGAGCACCCCGAGGACTGAGCACCCAGCACCGTGAGCACTGAGAACCCAGCACCTTGAGTACTGAGCACCGAGCACCCCGAGCACTGAGCACCCAGCACCCTGAGTAATGAGCACCCACCAAACCGAGCACAGAGCACCCAGCACCCTGAGTACTGAGCACCCAGCACCCTGAGGACTGAGCACCCAGCACCCTGAGTACTGAGCATTCAGCACCCTGAGTACTGAGCACCCAGCATCCTGAGTACTGAGCACCGATAACCCTGAGCACTGAGCATCCAGCACCCCGAGCACTGAGCACCCAGCACCCTGAGTACTGAGCACCCTGAGTGCTGAGCACCCAGCACCCTGCGTACTGAGCACCCAGCAACCTGAGTACTGAGCACCCAGCACCCTGAGTACTGAGCACTGAGCACCCAGCACCCTGAGTACTGAGAACCCAGCACCCCGAGTACTGAGCACCCAGCACCCTGAGTACTGAGCACCCAGCACCCTGAGCACTGAGCACCCAGCACCCCGAGCACTGAGCAACCAGCACCCTGAGTACTGAGCACCCAGCACCCTGAGCACTGAGCACCCAGCACCCTGAGCACTGAGCACCCAGCACCCTGAGCACTGAGCACCCAGCACCCTGAGTAGTGAGCAACCAACGTACTGAGCACCGAGCACCCCGAGCACTGAGCACCCAGCACCCTGAGTACTGAGCACCGATCACCCCGAGCACTGAGCACCCAGCACCCTGAGTACTGAGCTCCGAGCACCCCGAGCACTGAGCACCCAGCGCCCTGAGCACTGAGCACCCAGCACCCTGAGCACTGAGCACCCAGCACCCTGAGTACTGAGCACCCAGCACCCTGAGTACTGAACACCCAGCACCCTGAGCACTGAGCACTGAGCACCCTGAGCACTGAGTACTGAGCAACCTGAGCACTGAGCACCCAGCACCCCGAGTACTGAGCACCCAGCACCCCGAGCACTGAGCACCCAGCGCCCTGAACACTGAGCACCCAGCACCCTGAGCACTGAGCACTGAGCACCCTGAGCACTGAGCACCCAGCACACCGAGTACTGAGCACTGAGCACCCTGAGTACTGAGCACCAAGCACCCTAAGTACTGAGCACTGAGCACCCTGAGTACTGAGCACCCAGCACCCTGAGCACTGAGTACCCAGCACCCTGAGTACTCAGCACTGAGAACCCTGAGTACTGAGCACCGAGCACCCTGAGTACTGAGCACCCAGCAAGCTGATCACTGAGCACCCAGCACCCTGAGCACTGAGCACTGAGCACACAGCACCCTGAGCACTCAGCACCCAGCACCCCGAGCACTGAACACTCAGCACCCCGAGCACAGAGCACCCAGCACCCTGAGCACTTAGCACCCTGTGGACTGAACACCCAGCACCCTGAGCACTGAGCACCCAGCACCCTGAGTACTGAGCACCGATCACCCTGAGCACTGAGCACCCAGCACCCCGAGCACTGAGCACCCAGCACCCTGAGTACTGAGCTCCCAGCACCCCGAGCACTAAGCACCCAGTACCCTGAGTACTGAGCACCCTGAGTATTGAGCACCGATCACCCTGAGCACTGAGCTCCCAGCACCCTGAGTACTGAGCACCCAGCACCCTGAGCACTGAGCACCCAGCACCCTGAGTACTGATCACCCAGCACCCTGAGCACTGAGCACACAGCACCCTGAGTACTGAGCACCCAGCACCCTGAGCACTTAGCACCCAGCACCCTGAGTACTGAGCACCCAGCACCCTGAGCACTGAGCACCCAGCACCCCGAGAATGAGCACCCAGCACCCCGAGTACTGAGCACCGAGCACCCTGAGCACTGAGTACCCAGCACCCTGAGCACTGAACACCCAGCAGCCTGAGTACTGAGCACCCAGCACCCTGAGTACTGAGCACCCAGCACCCTGAGCACTGAGCACCGATCACCCCGAGTACTGAGCACCCAGCCCCCTGAGTACTGAGCAGCCAGCACCCCGAGTACTGAGCACCGAGCACCCTGAGCACTGAGTACCCAGCACCCTGAGCACTGAACACCCAGCACCCTGAACACTGAACATACAGCACCCTGAGTACTGAGCACCTCGAGCACTGAGCACCCAGCACCCTGAGTACTGAGCACCGAGCACCCCGAGCACTGAGCACCCAGCACCCCGAGCACTGAGCACCCAGCACCCTGAGCACTGAGCACCCAGCACCCTTAGTACTGAGCACCCAGTACCCTGAGCACTGAGCACCCAGCACCCTGAGCACTGAGTACTGAGCACCGATCACATCGAGCACTGAGCACCCAGCACCCAGAGTACTGAGCACCCAGCACCCTGAGTACTAAGCACCGAGCACCCTGAGTACTGAGCACCCAGCACCCTGAACACTGAACATACAGCACCCTGAGTACTGAGCACCTCGAGCACTGAGCACCCAGCACCCTGAGTACTGAGCACCGAGCACCCCGAGCACTGAGCACCCAGCATCCCGAGCACTGAGCACCCAGCACCCCGAGCACTGAGCACCCACCACCCTGAGCACTGAGCACCCAGCACCCTGAGCACTGAGCACCCAGCACCCTGAGCACTGAGCACCCAGCACCCTGAGCACTGAGCACCCAGCACCCTGAGTACTGAGCACTGAGCACCTAGCACCCCGAGTATTGAGCACCCAGCACCCTGAGTACTGAGCACTGAGAACCCAGCACCCCGAGCACTGAGCACCCAGCACCCTGAGCACTGAGCAGCCAGCACCCGAGTACTAAGCAACCAGCACCCTGAGTACTGAGGACCCAACACCCTGAGTACTGAGCACTGAGCACCCAGCACCCAGCACCCCGAGCACTGAGCACCCAGCACCCTGAGCACTGAGCACCCAGCACCCTGAGTACTGAGCACCCAGCACCCTGAGCACTGAGCACCCAGCACCCTGAGCACTGAGCACCCAGCACCCTGAGCACTGAGCACACAGCACCCTGAGTACTGAGCACCCAGGACCCTGAGTACTGAGCACTGAGCACCCAGCACCCCGAGCACTGAGCACCCAGCACCCTGAGTACTGAGCACTGAGCACCCAGCACCCTGAGTATTGAGCACTGAGCACCCAGCACCCCGAGCACTGAGCACCCAGCACCCTGAGCACTGAGCACCCAGCACCCGAGTACTGAGCACCCAGCACAATGAGTACTGAGCACCCAGCACCCTGAATACTGAGCACCCAGCACCCCGAGTACTGAGCACCCAGCACCCTGAGTACTGAGCACCCAGCACCCTGAGCACTGAGCACCCAGCACCCCGAGCACTGAGCACCCAGCACCCTGAGTACTGAGCACCCAGCACCCTGAGCACTGAGCACCCAGCACCCTGAGCACTGAGCACCCAGCACCCTGAGCACTGAGCACCCAGCACCCTGAATAGTGAGCACCCAACGTACTGAGCACCGAGCACCCTGAGCACTGAGCACCCAGCACCCTGAGCACTGAGCACCCAGCACCCTGAGCACTGAGCACCCAGCACCCAAGTACTGAGCACCCAGCACCATGAGTACTGAGCACCCAGCACCCTGAGTACTGAGCACCGAGCACCCTGAGCACTGTGCACACAGCACCCTGAGCACTGAGCACCCAGGACCCTGAGCACTGAGGACCCAGCAGCCTGAGTAGTGAGCACCCAACGTACTGAGCACCGAGCACCCTGAGCACTGAGCACCCAGCACCCCGAGTACTGAGCACCCAGCACCCCGAGCACTGAGCACCCAGCGCCCTGAACACTGAGCACCCAGCACCCTGAGCACTGAGCACTGAGCACCCTGAGCACTGAGCACCCAGCACACCGAGTACTGAGCACTGAGCACCCTGAGTACTGAGCACCAAGCACCCTAAGTACTGAGCACTGAGCACCCTGAGTACTGAGCACCCAGCACCCTGAGCACTGAGTACCCAGCACCCTGAGTACTGAGCACTGAGAACCCTGAGTACTGAGCACCGAGCACCCTGAGTACTGAGCACCCAGCACGCTGATCACTGAGCACCCAGCACCCTGAGCACTGAGCACTGAGCACACAGCACCCAGAGCACTGAGCACCCAGCACCCCGAGCACTGAACACCCAGCACCCCGAGCACTGAGCACCCAGCACCCTGAGCACTGAGCACCCTGTGGACTGAACACCCAGCACCCTGAGCACTGAGCACCCAGCACCCTGAGTACTGAGCACCGATCACCCTGAGCACTGAGCACCCAGCACCCCGAGCACTGAGCACCCAGCACCCTGAGTACTGAGCTCCCAGCACCCCGAGCACTAAGCACCCAGTACCCTGAGTACTGAGCACCCCGAGCACTGAGCACCCAGCACCCTGATCACTGAGCACCCAGCACACTGAGCACTGATCACCCAGCACACTGCGCACTGAGCACCCAGCACCCTGAGTACTGAGCACCCAGCACCCTGAGTACTGAGCACTCAGCACCCTGAGTACTGAGCACCGAGCACCCCGAGCACTGAGCACCCAGCACCCTGAGCACTGAGCACCCTGAGGACTGAGCACCCAGCACCCTGAGCACTGAGCACCCAGAACCCCGAGCACTGAGCACCCAGCTCCCTGAGTACTGAGCACCCAGCACCCCGAGCACTGAGCACCCAGCACCCTGAGTACTGAGCACCCTGAGTACTGAGCACCGATCACCCTGAGCACTGAGCTCCCAGAACCCTGAGTACTGAGCACCCAGCACCCTGAGCACTGACCACCCAGCACCCTGAGTACTGAGCACCCAGCACCCTGAGCACTGAGCACCCAGCACCCTGAGTACTGAGCACCCAGCACCCTTAGCACTGAGCACCCAGCACGCTGAGTACTGAGCACACAGCACCCCGAGCACTGAGCACCCAGCACCCCGAGAATGAGCACCCAGCACCCCGAGTACTGAGCACCGAGCACCCTGAGCACTGAGTACCCAGCACGCTGAGCACTGAGCACCCAGCACCCTGAGTACTGAGCACCCAGCACCCTGAGTACTGAGCCCCCAGCACCCTGAGCACTGAGCACCCAGCACCCCGAGTACTGAGCACCCAGCACCCTGAGCACTGAGCCCCCAGCACCTTGAGTACTGAGCACCCAGCACCCTGAGTACTGAACACCCAGCACACTGAGCACTGAGCACTGAGCACCCTGAGCCCTGAGTACTGAGCACCGACCACCCCGAGAACTCAGCACCCAGCACCCGGCGTACTGAGCACCCAGCACCCTGAGTACTGAGCACCCAGCACCCCGAGCACTGAGCACCCAGCACCCTGAGCACTGAGCACCCAGCAACCTGAGTACTGAGCACTGAGCACCCAGCACCCCGAGCACTGGGCACCCAGCACCCTGAGTACTAAGCACCCAGCACCCTGAGCACTGAACACACAGCACCCTGAGCACTGAACACAGAGCACCCTGAGTACTGAGCACATCGAGCACTGAGCACCCAGCACCCAGCGTACTGAGCACCGAGCACCCCGAGCACTGAGCACCCAGCACCCTGAGTACTGAGCACCCAGCACCCCGAGCACTGAGCACGCAGCACCCTGAGTACTGAGCACCCAGCGTACTGAGCACCGAGCACCAAGCACCCTGAGTACTGAGCACCCAGCAATCTGAGAACTGAGCACCCAGCACCCTGAGCACTGAGCACCCAGCACCCCGAGCACTGAGCACCCAGCACCCCGAGCACTGAGCCTGAGCACCCTGAGTACTGAGCACTGAGCACCCTGAGTACTGAGCACCGAGCACCCTGAGTACTGAGCACCCAGCACCCCGAGCACTGAGCACCGAGCACCCTGAGTAGTGAGCACCCAGCACCCTGAGCACTGAGCACCCAGCACAACGAGTACTGAGCACCCAGCACCCGGATTACTGAGCACCAAGCACCCTGAGCACTGAGCACCCAGCACCCCGAGCCCTGAGCACCCAGCACCCTGAGTACTACGCACCCAGCACCCTGAGTACTGAGCACCCTGCACCCTGAGTACTGAGCACCCAGCACACTGAGTACTGATCACCCAGCGTACTGAGCACCGAGCACCCCGAGCACTGAGCACCCAGCACCCTGAGTACTGAGCACCCTGCACCCTGAGTACTGAGCACCCAGCACACTGAGTACTGAGCACCCAGCGTACTGAGCACCGAGCACCCTGAGCAATGAGCACCCTGAGTACTGAGCACCCAGCACCTTGAGCACTGAGCACCGAGCACCCCGAGCACTGAGCACCCAGCACCCGGAGTACTGAGCACCCAGCACCCTGCGTACTAAGCACCGAGCACCCTGAGTACTGAGCACCCAGCACTCTGAGCACTGAACACACAGCACCCTGAGTACTGAGCACCTCGAGCACTGAACACCCAGCACCCTGAGTACTGAGCACCGAGCACCCCGAGCACTGAGCACCCAGCACCCCGAGCACTGAGCACCCAGCACCCCGAGCACTGAGCACCCAGCACCCTGAGTTCTGAGCACCCAGCACCCTGAGTACTGAGCACCCTGCACCCTGAGCACTGAGTACCCAGCACACTGAGCACTGAGCACCCAGCACCCTGAGCACTGAGCACACAGCACCCTGAGCACTGAGCACCCAGCACCCTGAGTACTGAGCACTGAGCACCCAGCACCCTGAGTACTGAGAACCCAGCACCCCGAGTACTGAGCACCCAGCACCCTGAGTACTGAGCACCCAGCACCCTGAGCACTGAGCACCCAGCACCCCGAGCACTGAGCAACCAGCACCCTGAGTACTGAGCACCCAGCACCCTGAGCACTGAGCACCCAGCACCCTGAGCACTGAGCACCCAGCACCCTGAGCACTGAGCACCCAGCACCCTGAGTAGTGAGCAACCAACGTACTGAGCACCGAGCACCCCGAGCACTGAGCACCCAGCACCCTGAGTACTGAGCACCGATCACCCCGAGCACTGAGCACCCAGCACCCTGAGTACTGAGCTCCGAGCACCCCGAGCACTGAGCACCCAGCGCCCTGAGCACTGAGCACCCAGCACCCTGAGCACTGAGCACCCAGCACCCTGAGTACTGAGCACCCAGCACCCTGAGTACTGAACACCCAGCACCCTGAGCACTGAGCACTGAGCACCCTGAGCACTGAGTACTGAGCAACCTGAGCACTGAGCACCCAGCACCCCGAGTACTGAGCACCCAGCACCCCGAGCACTGAGCACCCAGCGCCCTGAACACTGAGCACCCAGCACCCTGAGCACTGAGCACTGAGCACCCTGAGCACTGAGCACCCAGCACACCGAGTACTGAGCACTGAGCACCCTGAGTACTGAGCACCAAGCACCCTAAGTACTGAGCACTGAGCACCCTGAGTACTGAGCACCCAGCACCCTGAGCACTGAGTACCCAGCACCCTGAGTACTCAGCACTGAGAACCCTGAGTACTGAGCACCGAGCACCCTGAGTACTGAGCACCCAGCAAGCTGATCACTGAGCACCCAGCACCCTGAGCACTGAGCACTGAGCACACAGCACCCTGAGCACTCAGCACCCAGCACCCCGAGCACTGAACACTCAGCACCCCGAGCACAGAGCACCCAGCACCCTGAGCACTGAGCACCCTGTGGACTGAACACCCAGCACCCTGAGCACTGAGCACCCAGCACCCTGAGTACTGAGCACCGATCACCCTGAGCACTGAGCACCCAGCACCCCGAGCACTGAGCACCCAGCACCCTGAGTACTGAGCTCCCAGCACCCCGAGCACTAAGCACCCAGTACCCTGAGTACTGAGCACCCTGAGTATTGAGCACCGATCACCCTGAGGACTGAGCTCCCAGCACCCTGAGTACTGAGCACCCAGCACCCTGAGCACTGAGCACCCAGCACCCTGAGTACTGATCACCCAGCACCCTGAGCACTGAGCACACAGCACCCTGAGTACTGAGCACCCAGCACCCTGAGCACTTAGCACCCAGCACCCTGAGTACTGAGCACCCAGCACCCTGAGCACTGAGCACCCAGCACCCCGA
Organism: Microtus oregoni; assembly: GCF_018167655.1. NCBI lineage: Eukaryota > Metazoa > Chordata > Mammalia > Rodentia > Cricetidae > Microtus > Microtus oregoni. Next base: position 1,793,384 of record NW_024543262.1, read on the forward strand.
GAATGAGCACCCAGCACCCCGAGTACTGAGCACCGAGCACCCTGAGCACTGAGTACCCAGCACCCTGAGCACTGAACACCCAGCAGCCTGAGTACTGAGCACCCAGCACCCTGAGTACTGAGCACCCAGCACCCTGAGCACTGAGCACCGATCACCCCGAGTACTGAGCACCCAGCCCCCTGAGTACTGAGCAGCCAGCACCCCGAGTACTGAGCACCGAGCACCCTGAGCACTGAGTACCCAGCACCCTGAGCACTGAACACCCAGCACCCTGAACACTGAACATACAGCACCCTGAGTACTGAGCACCTCGAGCACTGAGCACCCAGCACCCTGAGTACTGAGCACCGAGCACCCCGAGCACTGAGCACCCAGCACCCCGAGCACTGAGCACCCAGCACCCTGAGCACTGAGCACCCAGCACCCTTAGTACTGAGCACCCAGTACCCTGAGCACTGAGCACCCAGCACCCTGAGCACTGAGTACTGAGCACCGATCACATCGAGCACTGAGCACCCAGCACCCAGAGTACTGAGCACCCAGCACCCTGAGTACTAAGCACCGAGCACCCTGAGTACTGAGCACCCAGCACCCTGAACACTGAACATACAGCACCCTGAGTACTGAGCACCTCGAGCACTGAGCACCCAGCACCCTGAGTACTGAGCACCGAGCACCCCGAGCACTGAGCACCCAGCACCCCGAGCACTGAGCACCCAGCACCCCGAGCACTGAGCACCCACCACCCTGAGCACTGAGCACCCAGCACCCTGAGCACTGAGCACCCAGCACCCTGAGCACTGAGCACCCAGCACCCTGAGCACTGAGCACCCAGCACCCTGAGTACTGAGCACTGAGCACCTAGCACCCCGAGTATTGAGCACCCAGCACCCTGAGTACTGAGCACTGAGAACCCAGCACCCCGAGCACTGAGCACCCAGCACCCTGAGCACTGAGCAGCCAGCACCCGAGTACTAAGCAACCAGCACCCTGAGTACTGAGGACCCAACACCCTGAGTACTGAGCACTGAGCACCCAGCACCCAGCACCCCGAGCACTGAGCACCCAGCACCCTGAGCACTGAGCACCCAGCACCCTGAGTACTGAGCACCCAGCACCCTGAGCACTGAGCACCCAGCACCCTGAGCACTGAGCACCCAGCACCCTGAGCACTGAGCACACAGCACCCTGAGTACTGAGCACCCAGGACCCTGAGTACTGAGCACTGAGCACCCAGCACCCCGAGCACTGAGCACCCAGCACCCTGAGTACTGAGCACTGAGCACCCAGCACCCTGAGTACTGAGCACTGAGCACCCAGCACCCCGAGCACTGAGCACCCAGCACCCTGAGCACTGAGCACCCAGCACCCGAGTACTGAGCACCCAGCACAATGAGTACTGAGCACCCAGCACCCTGAATACTGAGCACCCAGCACCCCGAGTACTGAGCACCCAGCACCCTGAGTACTGAGCACCCAGCACCCCGAGCACTGAGCACCCAGCACCCCGAGCACTGAGCACCCAGCACCCTGAGTACTGAGCACCCAGCACCCTGAGCACTGAGCACCCAGCACCCTGAGCACTGAGCACCCAGCACCCTGAGCACTGAGCACCCAGCACCCTGAATAGTGAGCACCCAACGTACTGAGCACCGAGCACCCTGAGCACTGAGCACCCAGCACCCTGAGCACTGAGCACCCAGCACCCTGAGCACTGAGCACCCAGCACCCAAGTACTGAGCACCCAGCACCATGAGTACTGAGCACCCAGCACCCTGAGTACTGAGCACCGAGCACCCTGAGCACTGTGCACACAGCACCCTGAGCACTGAGCACCCAGGACCCTGAGCACTGAGGACCCAGCAGCCTGAGTAGTGAGCACCCAACGTACTGAGCACCGAGCACCCTGAGCACTGAGCACCCAGCACCCCGAGTACTGAGCACCCAGCACCCCGAGCACTGAGCACCCAGCGCCCTGAACACTGAGCACCCAGCACCCTGAGCACTGAGCACTGAGCACCCTGAGCACTGAGCACCCAGCACACCGAGTACTGAGCACTGAGCACCCTGAGTACTGAGCACCAAGCACCCTAAGTACTGAGCACTGAGCACCCTGAGTACTGAGCACCCAGCACCCTGAGCACTGAGTACCCAGCACCCTGAGTACTGAGCACTGAGAACCCTGAGTACTGAGCACCGAGCACCCTGAGTACTGAGCACCCAGCACGCTGATCACTGAGCACCCAGCACCCTGAGCACTGAGCACTGAGCACACAGCACCCAGAGCACTGAGCACCCAGCACCCCGAGCACTGAACACCCAGCACCCCGAGCACTGAGCACCCAGCACCCTGAGCACTGAGCACCCTGTGGACTGAACACCCAGCACCCTGAGCACTGAGCACCCAGCACCCTGAGTACTGAGCACCGATCACCCTGAGCACTGAGCACCCAGCACCCCGAGCACTGAGCACCCAGCAGCCTGAGTACTGAGCTCCCAGCACCCCGAGCACTAAGCACCCAGTACCCTGAGTACTGAGCACCCTGAGTATTGAGCACCGATCACCCTGAGCACTGAGCTCCCAGCACCCTGAGTACTGAGCACCCAGCACCCTGAGCACTGAGCACCCAGCACCCTGAGTACTGATCACCCAGCACCCTGAGCACTGAGCACACAGCACCCTGAGTACTGAGCACCCAGCACCCTGAGCACTGAGCACCCAGCACCCTGAGTACTGAGCACCCAGCACCCTGAGCACTGAGCACCCAGCACCCCGAGAATGAGCACCCAGCACCCCGAGTACTGAGCACCGAGCACCCTGAGCACTGAGTACCCAGCACCCTGAGCACTGAACACCCAGCAGCCTGAGTACTGAGCACCCAGCACCCTGAGTACTGAGCACCCAGCACCCTGAGCACTGAGCACCGATCACCCCGAGTACTGAGCACCCAGCCCCCTGAGTACTGAGCAGCCAGCACCCCGAGTACTGAGCACCGAGCACCCTGAGCACTGAGTACCCAGCACCCTGAGCACTGAACACCCAGCACCCTGAACACTGAACATACAGCACCCTGAGTACTGAGCACCTCGAGCACTGAGCACCCAGCACCCTGAGTACTGAACACCGAGCACCCCGAGCACTGAGCACCCAGCACCCCGAGCACTGAGCACCCAGCACCCTGACCACTGAGCACCCAGCACCCTTAGTACTGAGCACCCAGTACCCTGAGCACTGAGCACCCAGCACCCAGAGTACTGAGCACCCAGCACCCTGAGTACTAAGCACCGAGCACCCTGAGTACTGAGCACCCAGCACCCTGAACACTGAACATACAGCACCCTGAGTACTGAGCACCTCGAGCACTGAGCACCCAGCACCCTGAGTACTGAGCACCGAGCACCCCGAGCACTGAGCACCCAGCACCCCGAGCACTGAGCACCCAGCACCCCGAGCACTGAGCACCCACCACCCTGAGCACTGAGCACCCAGCACCCTGAGCACTGAGCACCCAGCACCCTGAGCACTGAGCACCCAGCACCCTGAGTACTGAGCACTGAGCACCTAGCACCCCGAGTATTGAGCACCCAGCACCCTGAGTACTGAGCACTGAGCACCCAGCACCCCGAGCACTGAGCACCCAGCACCCTGAGCACTGAGCAGCCAGCACCCGAGTACTAAGCAACCAGCACCCTGAGTACTGAGGACCCAACACCCTGAGTACTGAGCACTGAGCACCCAGCACCCAGCACCCCGAGCACTGAGCACCAAGCACCCTGAGCACTGAGCACCCAGCACCCTGAGCACTGAGCACCCAGCACCCTGAGCACTGAGCACACAGCACCCTGAGTACTGAGCACCCAGGACCCTGAGTACTGAGCACTGAGCACCCAGCACCCCGAGCACTGAGCACCCAGCACCCTGAGTACTGAGCACTGAGCACCCAGCACCCTGAGTACTGAGCACTGAGCACCCAGCACCCCGAGCACTGAGCACCCAGCACCCTGAGCACTGAGCACACAGCACCCGAGTACTGAGCACCCAGCACAATGAGTACTGAGCACCCAGCACCCTGAATACTGAGCACCCAGCACCCCGAGTACTGAGCACCCAGCACACTGAGTACTGAGCACCCAGCACCCTGAGCACTGAGCACCCAGCACCCCGAGCACTGAGCACCCAGCACCCTGAGTACTGAGCACCCATCACCCTGAGCACTGAGCACCCAGCACCCTGAGCACTGAGCACCCAGCACCCTGAGCACTGAGCACCCAGCACCCTGAATAGTGAGCACCCAACGTACTGAGCACCGAGCACCCTGAGCACTGAGCACCCAGCACCCTGAGCACTGAGCACCCAGCACCCTGAGCACTGAGCACCCAGCACCCAAGTACTGAGCACCCAGCACCCTGAGTACTGAGCACCCAGCACCCTGAGTACTGAGCACCGAGCACCCTGAGCACTGAGCACACAGCACCCTGAGCACTGAGCACCCAGGACCCTGAGCACTGAGGACCCAGCAGCCTGAGTAGTGAGCACCCAACGTACTGAGCACCGAGCACCCTGAGCACTGAGCACCCAGCACCCCGAGTACTGAGCACCCAGCACCCCGAGCACTGAGCACCCAGCGCCCTGAACACTGAGCACCCAGCACCCTGAGCACTGAGCACCCTGAGCACTGAGCACCCAGCACACCGAGTACTGAGCACTGAGCACCCTGAGTACTGAGCACCAAGCACCCTAAGTACTGAGCACTGAGCACCCTGAGTACTGAGCACCCAGCACCCTGAGCACTGAGTACCCAGCACCCTGAGTACTGAGCACTGAGAACCCTGACTACTGAGCACCGAGCACCCTGAGTACTGAGCACCAAGCACCCCGAGTACTGAGCACCGAGCACCCTGAGCACTGAGTACCCAGCACCCTGAGCACTGAACACCCAGCAGCCTGAGTACTGAGCACCCAGCACCCTGAGTACTGAGCACCCAGCACCCTGAGCACTGAGCACCGATCACCCCGAGTACTGAGCACCCAGCCCCCTGAGTACTGAGCAGCCAGCACCCCGAGTACTGAGCACCGAGCACCCTGAGCACTGAGTACCCAGCACCCTGAGCACTGAACACCCAGCACCCTGAACACTGAACATACAGCACCCTGAGTACTGAGCACCTCGAGCACTGAGCACCCAGCACCCTGAGTACTGAGCACCGAGCACCCCGAGCACTGAGCACCCAGCACCCCGAGCACTGAGCACCCAGCACCCTGAGCACTGAGCACCCAGCACCCTTAGTACTGAGCATCCAGTACCCTGAGCACTGAGCACCCAGCACCCTGAGCACTGAGTACTGAGCACCGATCACATCGAGCACTGAGCACCCAGCACCCAGAGTACTGAGCACCCAGCACCCTGAGTACTAAGCACCGAGCACCCTGAGTACTGAGCACCCAGCACCCTGAACACTGAACATACAGCACCCTGAGTACTGAGCACCTCGAGCACTGAGCACCCAGCACCCTGAGTACTGAGCACCGAGCACCCCGAGCACTGAGCACCCAGCACCCCGAGCACTGAGCACCCAGCACCCCGAGCACTGAGCACCCACCACCCTGAGCACTGAGCACCCAGCACCCTGAGCACTGAGCACCCAGCACCCTGAGCACTGAGCACCCAGCACCCTGAGCACTGAGCACCCAGCACCCTGAGTACTGAGCACTGAGCACCTAGCACCCCGAGTATTGAGCACCCAGCACCCTGAGTACTGAGCACCCAGCACCCTGAGTACTGAGCACTGAGCACCCAGCACCCCGAGCACTGAGCACCCAGCACCCTGAGTACTGAGCACTGAGCACCCAGCACCCTGAGTACTGAGCACTGAGCACCCAGCACCCCGAGCACTGAGCACCCAGCACCCTGAGCACTGAGCACCCAGCACCCGAGTACTGAGCACCCAGCACAATGAGTACTGAGCACCCAGCACCCTGAATACTGAGCACCCAGCACCCCGAGTACTGAGCACCCAGCACCCTGAGTACTGAGCACCCAGCACCCTGAGCACTGAGCACCCAGCACCCCGAGCACTGAGCACCCAGCACCCTGAGTACTGAGCACCCAGCACCCTGAGCACTGAGCACCCAGCACCCTGAGCACTGAGCAACCAGCACCCTGAGCACTGAGCACCCAGCACCCTGAATAGTGAGCACCCAACGTACTGAGCACCGAGCACCCTGAGCACTGAGCACCCAGCACCCTGAGCACTGAGCACCCAGCACCCTGAGCACTGAGCACCCAGCACCCAAGTACTGAGCACCCAGCACCATGAGTACTGAGCACCCAGCACCCTGAGTACTGAGCACCGAGCACCCTGAGCACTGAGCACACAGCACCCTGAGCACTGAGCACCCAGGACCCTGAGCACTGAGGACCCAGCAGCCTGAGTAGTGAGCACCCAACGTACTGAGCACCGAGCACCCTGAGCACTGAGCACCCAGCACCCCGAGTACTGAGCACCCAGCACCCCGAGCACTGAGCACCCAGCGCCCTGAACACTGAGCACCCAGCACCCTGAGCACTGAGCACTGAGCACCCTGAGCACTGAGCACCCAGCACACCGAGTACTGAGCACTGAGCACCCTGAGTACTGAGCACCAAGCACCCTAAGTACTGAGCACTGAGCACCCTGAGTACTGAGCACCCAGCACCCTGAGCACTGAGTACCCAGCACCCTGAGTACTGAGCACTGAGAACCCTGAGTACTGAGCACCGAGCACCCTGAGTACTGAGCACCCAGCACGCTGATCACTGAGCACCCAGCACCCTGAGCACTGAGCACTGAGCGCACAGCACCCAGAGCACTGAGCACCCAGCACCCCGAGCACTGAACACCCAGCACCCCGAGCACTGAGCACCCAGCACCCTGAGCACTGAGCACCCTGTGGACTGAACACCCAGCACCCTGAGCACTGAGCACCCAGCACCCTGAGTACTGAGCACCGATCACCCTGAGCACTGAGCACCCAGAACCCCGAGCACTGAGCACCCAGCACCCTGAGTACTGAGCTCCCAGCACCCCGAGCACTAAGCACCCAGTACCCTGAGTACTGAGCACCCTGAGTATTGAGCACCGATCACCCTGAGCACTGAGCTCCCAGCACCCTGAGTACTGAGCACCCAGCACCCTGAGCACTGAGCACCCAGCACCCTGAGTACTGATCACCCAGCACCCTGAGCACTGAGCACACAGCACCCTGAGTACTGAGCACCCAGCACCCTGAGCACTGAGCACCCAGCACCCTGAGTACTGAGCACCCAGCACCCTGAGCACTGAGCACCCAGCACCCCGAGAATGAGCACCCAGCTCCCCGAGTACTGAGCACCGAGCACCCTGAGCACTGAGTACCCAGCACCCTGAGCACTGAACACCCAGCAGCCTGAGTACTGAGCACCCAGCACCCTGAGTACTGAGCACCCAGCACCCTGAGCACTGAGCACCGATCACCCCGAGTACTGAGCACCCAGCCCCCTGAGTACTGAGCAGCCAGCACCCCGAGTACTGAGCACCGAGCACCCTGAGCACTGAGTACCCAGCACCCTGAGCACTGAACACCCAGCACCCTGAACACTGAACATACAGCACCCTGAGTACTGAGCACCTCGAGCACTGAGCACCCAGCACCCTGAGTACTGAGCACCGAGCACCCCGAGCACTGAGCACCCAGCACCCCGAGCACTGAGCACCCAGCACCCTGACCACTGAGCACCCAGCACCCTTAGTACTGAGCACCCAGTACCCTGAGCACTGAGCACCCAGCACCCAGAGTACTGAGCACCCAGCACCCTGAGTACTAAGCACCGAGCACCCTGAGTACTGAGCACCCAGCACCCTGAACACTGAACATACAGCACCCTGAGTACTGAGCACCTCGAGCACTGAGCACCCAGCACCCTGAGTACTGAGCACCGAGCACCCCGAGCACTGAGCACCCAGCACCCCGAGCACTGAGCACCCAGCACCCCGAGCACTGAGCACCCACCACCCTGAGCACTGAGCACCCAGCACCCTGAGCACTGAGCACCCAGCACCCTGAGCACTGAGCACCCAGCACCCTGAGTACTGAGCACTGAGCACCTAGCACCCCGAGTATTGAGCACCCAGCACCCTGAGTACTGAGCACTGAGCACCCAGCACCCCGAGCACTGAGCACCCAGCACCCTGAGCACTGAGCAGCCAGCACCCGAGTACTAAGCAACCAGCACCCTGAGTACTGAGGACCCAACACCCTGAGTACTGAGCACTGAGCACCCAGCACCCAGCACCCCGAGCACTGAGCACCAAGCACCCTGAGCACTGAGCACCCAGCACCCTGAGTACTGAGCACCCAGCACCCTGAGCACTGAGCACCCAGCACCCTGAGCACTGAGCACCCAGCACCCTGAGCACTGAGCACACAGCACCCTGAGTACTGAGCACCCAGGACCCTGAGTACTGAGCACTGAGCACCCAGCACCCCGAGCACTGAGCACCCAGCACCCTGAGTACTGAGCACTGAGCACCCAGCACCCTGAGTACTGAGCACTGAGCACCCAGCACCCCGAGCACTGAGCACCCAGCACCCTGAGCACTGAGCACCCAGCACCCGAGTACTGAGCACCCAGCACAATGAGTACTGAGCACCCAGCACCCTGAATACTGAGCACCCAGCACCCCGAGTACTGAGCACCCAGCACCCTGAGTACTGAGCACCCAGCACCCTGAGCACTGAGCACCCAGCACCCCGAGCACTGAGCACCCAGCACCCTGAGTACTAAGCACCCAGCACCCTGAGCACTGAGCACCCAGCACCCTGAGCACTGAACACCCAGCACCCTGAGCACTGAGCACCCAGCACCCTGAATAGTGAGCACCCAACGTACTGAGCACCAAGCACCCTGAGCACTGAGCACCCAGCACCCTGAGCACTGAGCACCCAGCACCCTGAGCACTGAGCACCCAGCACCCAAGTACTGAGCACCCAGCACCCTGAGTACTGAGCACCCAGCACCCTGAGTACTGAGCACCGAGCACCCTGAGCACTGAGCACACAGCACCCTGAGCACTGAGCACCCAGGACCCTGAGCACTGAGGACCCAGCAGCCTGAGTATTGAGCACCCAACGTACTGAGCACCGAGCACCCTGAGCACTGAGCACCCAGCACCCCGAGTACTGAGCACCCAGCACCCCGAGCACTGAGCACCCAGCGCCCTGAACACTGAGCACCCAGCACCCTGAGCACTGAGCACCCTGAGCACTGAGCACCCAGCACACCGAGTACTGAGCACTGAGCACCCTGAGTACTGAGCACCAAGCACCCTAAGTACTGAGCACTGAGCACCCTGAGTACTGAGCACCCAGCACCCTGAGCACTGAGTACCCAGCACCCTGAGTACTGAGCACTGAGAACCCTGAGTACTGAGCACCGAGCACCCTGAGTACTGAGCACCCAGCACGCTGATCACTGAGCACCCAGCACCCTGAGCACTGAGCACTGAGCACACAGCACCCTGAGCACTGAGCACGCAGCACCCCGAGCACTGAACACCCAGCACCCCGAGCACTGAGCACCCAGCACCCTGAGCACTGAGCACCCTGTGGACTGATCACCCAGCACCCTGAGCACTGAGCACCCAGCACCCTGAGTACTGAGCACCGATCACCCTGAGCACTGAGCACCCAGCACCCCGAGCACTGAGCACCCAGCACCCTGAGTACTGAGCTCCCAGCACCCCGAGCACTAAGCACCCAGTACCCTGAGTACTGAGCACCCTGAGTATTGAGCACCGATCACCCTGAGGACTGAGCTCCCAGCACCCTGAGTACTGAGCACCCAGCACCCTGAGCACTGAGCACCCAGCACCCTGAGTACTGATCACCCAGCACCCTGAGCACTGAGCACACAGCACCCTGAGTACTGAGCACCCAGCACCCTGAGCACTGAGCACCCAGCACCCTGAGTACTGAGCACCCAGCACCCTGAGCACTGAGCACCCAGCACCCCGAGAATGAGCACCCAGCACCCCGAGTACTGAGCACCGAGCACCCTGAGCACTGAGTACCCAGCACCCTGAGCACTGAACACCCAGCAGCCTGAGTACTGAGCACCCAGCACCCTGAGTACTGAGCACCCAGCACCCTGAGCACTGAGCACCGATCACCCCGAGTACTGAGCACCCAGCCCCCTGAGTACTGAGCAGCCAGCACCCCGAGTACTGAGCACCGAGCACCCTGAGCACTGAGTACCCAGCACCCTGAGCACTGAACACCCAGCACCCTGAACACTGAACATAGAGCACCCTGAGTACTGAGCACCTCGAGCACTGAGCACCCAGCACCCTGAGTACTGAGCACCGAGCACCCCGAGCACTGAGCACCCAGCACCCCGAGCACTGAGCACCCAGCACCCTGAGCACTGAGCACCCAGCACCCTTTGTACTGAGCACCCAGTACCCTGAGCACTGAGCACCCAGCACCCTGAGCACTGAGTACTGAGCACCGATCACATCGAGCACTGAGCACCCAGCACCCAGAGTACTGAGAACCCAGCACCCTGAGTACTAAGCACAGAGCACCCTGAGTACTGAGCACCCAGCACCCTGAACACTGAACATACAGCACCCTGAGTACTGAGCACCTCGAGCACTGAGCACCCAGCACCCTGAGTACTGAGCACCGAGCACCCCGAGCACTGAGCACCCAGCACCCCGAGCACTGAGCACCCAGCACCCCGAGCACTGAGCACCCACCACCCTGAGCACTGAGCGCCCAGCACCCTGAGCACTGAGCACCCAGCACCCTGAGCACTGAGCACCCAGCACCCTGAGCACTGAGCACCCAGCACCCTGAGTACTGAGCACTGAGCACCCAGCACCCCGAGCACTGAGCACCCAGCACCCTGAGCACTGAGCAGCCAGCACCCGAGTACTAAGCAACCAGCACCCTGAGTACTGAGGACCCAACACCCTGAGTACTGAGCACTGAGCACCCAGCACCCAGAACCCCGAGCACTGAGCACCCAGCACCCTGAGCACTGAGCACCCAGCACCCTGAGTACTGAGCACCCAGCACCCTGAGCACTGAGCACCCAGCACCCTGAGCACTGAGCACCCAGCACCCTGAGCACTGAGCACACAGCACCCTGAGTACTGAGCACCCAGGACCCTGAGTACTGAGCACTGAGCACCCAGCACCCCGAGCACTGAGCACCCAGCACCCTGAGTACTGAGCACTGAGCACCCAGCACCCTGAGTACTGAGCACTGAGCACCCAGCACCCCGAGCACTGAGCACCCAGCACCCTGAGCACTGAGCACCCAGCACCCGAGTACTGAGCACCCAGCACAATGAGTACTGAGCACCCAGCACCCTGAATACTGAGCACCCAGCACCCCGAGTACTGAGCACCCAGCACCCTGAGTACTGAGCACCCAGCACCCTGAGCACTGAGCACCCAGCACCCCGAGCACTGAGCACCCAGCACCCTGAGTACTGAGCACCCAGCACCCTGAGCACTGAGCACCCAGCACCCTGAGCACTGAGCACCCAGCACCCTGAGCACTGAGCATCCAGCACCCTGAATAGTGAGCACCCAACGTACTGAGCACCGAGCACCCTGAGCACTGAGCACCCAGCACCCTGAGCACTGAGCACCCAGCACCCAAGTACTGAGCACCCAGCACCCTGAGTACTGAGCACCCAGCACCCTGAGTACTGAGCACCGAGCACCCTGAGCACTGAGCACACAGCACCCTGAGCACTGAGCACCCAGGACCCTGAGCACTGAGGACCCAGCAGCCTGAGTAGTGAGCACCCAACGTACTGAGCACCGAGCACCCCGAGCACTGAGCACCCAGCGCCCCGAGCACTGAGCACCCAGCACCCTGAGCACTGAGCACCCAGCACCCTGAGTACTGAGCACCCAGCACCCTGAGTACTGAGCTCCCAGCACCCCGAGCACTGAGCATCCAGTACCCTGAGTACTGAGCAACCTGAGTACTGAGCACCGATCACCCTGAGCACTGAGCTCCCAGCACCCTGTGTACTGAGCACCCAGCACCCTGAGCACTGTGCGCCCAGCACCCTGAGTACTGATCACCCAGCACCCTGAGCACTGAGCACCCAGCAAACTGAGTACTGAGCACCCAGCACCCTGAGCACTGAGCACCCAGCACCCCGAGTACTGAGCACCGAGCACCCTGAGCACTGAGTACCCAGCACCCTGAGCACTGAGCACCCAGCACCCCGAGTACTGAGCACCCAGCACACTGAGTACTGAGCACCCTGCACCCTGAGCAATGAGCACCGAGCACCCCGAGTACTGAGCACCCAGCACCCTGAGTACTGAGCACCCAGCACCCTGAGTACTGAACACCCAGCACCCTGAGCACTGAGCACCCAGCACTCTGAGTACTGAGCACCCAGCACCCTGAGTACTGAACACCCAGCACCCTGAGCACTGAGCACTGAGCACCCTGAGCACTGAGTACTGAGCACTGAGCAACCTGAGCACTGAGCACCAAGCACCCCGAGTACTGAGCACCCAGCACCCCGAGCACTGAGCACCCAGCGCCCTGACCACTGAGCACCCAGCAGCCCGAGCACTGAGCACTGAGCACCCTGAGCACTGAGCACCCAGCACACCGAGTACTGAGCACTGAGCACCCTGAGTACTGAGCACCAAGCACCCTAAGTACTGAGCACTGAGCACCCTGAGTACTGAGCACCCAGCACCCTGAGGACTGAGTACCCAGCACCCTGAGTACTGAGCACCGAGAACCCTGAGTACTGAGCACCAAGCACCCTGAGTACTGAGCACCCAGCACCCTGATCACTGAGCACCCAGCACCCTGAGCACTGAGCACCCAGCACCTTGAGTACTGAGCACCGAGCACCCCGAGCACTGAGCACCCAGCACCCTGAGCACTGAGCACCCAGCAACCTGAGCACTGAGCACCCAGCACCCTGAGCACTGAGCACCCAGCACCCCGAGCACTGATCACCCAGCACCCTGAGTACTGAGCACCCAGCACCCTGAGCACTGAGCACCCAGCACCCTGAGTACTGAGCACCCAGCACCCTGAGTACTGAGCAACCAGCACCCTGAGCACTGAGCACACAGCACCCTGAGCACTGAGCACCCAGCACCCCGAGCACTGAACACCCAGCACCCCGAGCACTGAGCACCCAGCACCCTGAGCACTGAGCACCCTGTGGACTGAACACCCAGCACCCTGAGCACTGAGCACCCAGCACCCTGAGCACTGAGCACCCAGCACCCTGAGCACTGAGCACCCAGCACCCCGAGCACTGAGCACCCAGCACCCTGAGAACTGAGCTCCCAGCACCCCGAGCACTGAGCACCCAGTAACCTGAGTACTGAGCACCCTGAGTATTGAGCACCGATCACCCTGAGCACTGAGCTCCCAGCACCCTGAGTACTGAGCACCCAGCACCCTGAGCACTGAGCACCCAGCACCCTGAGTACTGAGCACCCAGCACCCTGAGCACTGAGCACCCAGCACCCTGAGTACTGAGCACCCAGCACCACGAGCACTGAGCACCCAGCACCCTGAGTACTGCGCAAGCAGCACCCCGAGCACTGAGCACCCAACACCCCAAGAATGAGCACCCAGCACGCCGAGTACTGAGCACCGAGCACCCTGAGCACTGAGTACCCAGCACCATGAGCACTGAGCACCCAGCACCCTGAGTACTGAGCACCCAGCACACTGAGTACTGAGCACCCAGCACCCTGAGCAATGAGCACCGAGCACCCCGAGTACTGAGCACCCAGCACCCTGAGTACTGAGCACCCAGCACACTGAGTACTGAACACCCAGCACCCTGAGCACTGAGCACCCAGCACTCTGAGTACTGAGCACCCAGCACCCTGAGTACTGAACGCCCAGCACCCTGAGCACTGAGCACTGAGCACCCTGAGCACTGAGTACTGAGCACTGAGCAACCTGAGCACTGAGCACCCAGCACCCCGAGTACTGAGCACCCAGCACCCCGAGCACTGAGCACCCAGCGCCCTGACCACTGAGCACCCATCAGCCCGAGCACTGAGCACTGAGCACCCTGAGCACTGAGCACCCAGCACACCGAGTACTGAGCACTGAGCACCCTGAGTACTGAGCACCAAGCACCCTAAGTACTGAGCACTGAGCACCCTGAGTACTGAGCACCCAGCACCCTGAGCACTGAGCACCCAGCACCCTGAGCACTGAGCACACAGCACCCTGAGCACTGAGCACCCAGCACCCCGAGCACTGAGCAACCAGCGCCCTGACCACTGAGCACCCAGCAGCCCGAGCACTGAGCACTGAGCACCCTGAGCACTGAGCACCCAGCACACCGAGTACTGAGCACTGAGCACCCTGAGTACTGAGCACCAAGCACCCTAAGTACTGAGCACTGAGCACCCTGAGTACTGAGCACCCAGCACCCTGAGCACTGAGTACCCAGCACCCTGAGTACTGAGCACTGAGAACCCTGAGTACTGAGCACCAAGTACCCTGAGTACTGAGCACCAAGCACCCTGATCACTGAGCACCCAGCACCCTGAGCACTGAGTACCCAGCACCTTGAGTACTGAGCACCGAGCACCCCGAGCACTGAGCACCCAGCACCCTGAGTACTGAGCACCCAGCAACCTGAGCACTGAGCACCCAGCACCCTGAGCACTGAGCACCCAGCACCAGGAGCACTGATCACCCAGCACCCTGAGTACTGAGCACCCAGCACCCTGAGCACTGAGCACCCAGCACCCTGAGTACTGAGCACCCAGCACCCTGAGTACTGAGCAACCAGCACCCTGAGCACTGAGCACTGAGCACACAGCACCCTGAGCACTGAGCACCCAGCACCCCGAGCACTGAACACCCAGCACCCCGAGCACTGAGCACCCAGCACCCTGAGCACTGAGCACCCTGTGGACTGAACACCCAGCACCCTGAGCACTGAGCACCCAGCACCGTGAGTACTGAGCACCGATCACCCTGAGCACTGAGCACCCAGCACCCCGAGCACTGAGCACCCAGCACCCTGAGAACTGTGCTCCCAGCACCCCGAGCACTGAGCACCCAGTACCCTGAGTACTGAGCACCCTGAGTATTGAGCACCGATCACCCTGAGCACTGAGCTCCCAGCACCCTGAGTACTGAGCACCCAGCACCCTGAGCACTGAGCACCCAGCACCCTGAATACTGAGCACCCAGCACCCTGAGCACTGAGCACCCAGCACCCTTAGTACTGAGCACCCAGCACCCTGAGCACTGAGCACCCAGCACCCAGAGTACTGAGCACCCGGCACCCTGAGCACTGAGCACCCAGCACCCCGAGAATGAGCACCCAGCACCCCGAGTACTGAGCACCGAGCACCCTGAGCACTGAGTACCCAGCACACTGAGCACTGAACACCCAGCACCCTGAGTACTGAGCACCCAGCACCCTGAGTACTGAGCACCCAGCACCCTGAGCACTGAGCACCGATCACCCCGAGTACTGAGCACCCAGCATCCTGAGTACTGAGCACCCAGCACCCTGAGTACTGAACACCCAGCACCCTGAGCACTGAGCACTGAGCACCCTGAGCACTGAGTACTGAGCACCGAGCACCCCGAGCACTAAGCACCCAGCACCCAGAGTACTGAGCACCCAGCACCCTGAGTACTAAGCACCGAGCACCCTGAGTACTGAGCACCCAGCACCCTGAACACTGAACATACAGCACCCTGAGTACTGAGCACCTCGAGCACTGAGCACCCAGCACCCTGAGTACTGAGCACCGAGCACCCCGAGCAATGAGCACCCAGCACCCCGAGCACTGAGCACCCAGCACCCCGAGCACTGAGCACCCAGCACCCTGAGCACTGAGCACCCAGCACCCTGAGTACTGAGCACCCAGTACCCTGAGCACTGAGTACCCAGCACCCTGAGCACTGAGCACCCAGCACCCTGAGCAATGAGCACCCAGCACCCTGAGCACTGAGCACCCAGCACCCTGAGTACTGAGCACTGAGCACCTAGCACCCCGAGTACTGAGCACCCAGCACCCTGAGTACTGAGCACTGAGCAACCAGCACCCCGAGCACTGAGCACCCAGCACCCTGAGCACTGAGCACCCAGCACCCGAGTACTAAGCAACCAGCACCCTGAGTACTGAGCACCCAGCACCCTGAGTACTGAGCACCCAGCACCCCGAGTACTGAGGACATAACACCCTGAGTTCTGAGCACCCAGCACCCTGAGCCCTGAGCACCCAGCACCCCGAGCACTGAGCACCCAGCACCCTGAGTACTGAGCACCCAGCACCCTGAGCACTGAGCACCCAGCACCCTGAGCACTGAGCACCCAGCACCCTGAGCACTGAGCACACAGCACCCTGAGTACTGAGCACCCAGGACCCTGAGTACTGAGCACTGAGCACGCAGCACCCCGAGCACTGAGCACCCAGCACCCTGAGTACTGAGCACTGAGCACCCAGCACCCCGAGCACTGAGCACCCAGGACCCTGAGCACTGAGCACCCAGCACCCGAGTACTGAGCACCCAGCACAATGAGTACTGAGCACCCAGCACCCTGAATACTGAGCACGCAGCACCCCGAGTACTGAGCACCCAGCACCCTGAGTACTGAGCACCCAGCACCCTGAGCACTGAGCACCCAGCACCCCGAGCACTGAGCACCCAGCACCCTGCGTACTGAGCACCCAGCACCCAGAGCACTGAGCACCCAGCACCCTGAGCACTGAGCACCCAGCTCCCTGAGCACTGAGCACCCAGCACCCTGAGTAGTGAGCACCCAACGTACTGAGCACCGAGCACCCCGAGCACTGAGCACCCAGCACCCTGAGCACTGAGCACCCAGCACCCTGAGCACTGAGCACCGATCACCCCGAGCACTGAGCACCCAGCACCCTGAGTACTGAGCTCCGAGCACCCCGAGCACTGAGCACCCAGCGCCCCGAGCACTGAGCACCCAGCACCGTGAGCACTGAGCACCCAGCACCCTGAGTACTGAGCACCCAGCACCCTGAGTACTGAACACCCTGCACCCTGAGCACTGAGCACTGAGCACCCTGAGCACTGAGTACTGAGCACTGAGCAACCTGAGCACTGAGCACCCAGCACCCCGAGTACTGAGCACACAGCACCCCGAGCACTGAGCACACAGCGCCCTGAGCACTGAGCACCCAGCACCCCGAGCACTGAGCACTGAGCACCCTGAGCACTGAGCACCCTGAGTACTGAGCACCAAGCACCCTAAGTACTGAGCACTGAGCACCCTGAGTACTGAGCACCCAGCACCCTGAGCACTGAGCACCCAGCACCCTGAGCACTGAGCACACAGCACCCTGAGCACTGTGCACCCAGCACCCCGAGCACTGAGCACCCAGCACCCCGAGCACTGAGCAACCAGCGCCCTGACCACTGAGCACCCAGCAGCCCGAGCACTGAGCACCCTGAGCACTGAGCACCCAGCACACCGAGT
The DNA here is from genome assembly GCF_018167655.1 of Microtus oregoni. NCBI lineage: Eukaryota > Metazoa > Chordata > Mammalia > Rodentia > Cricetidae > Microtus > Microtus oregoni. The sequence continues at coordinate 1,810,907 of NW_024543262.1, forward strand.
ACTGAGCACTGAGCACCCTGAGTACTGAGCACCAAGCACCCTAAGTACTGAGCACTGAGCACCCTGAGTACTGAGCACCCAGCACCCTGAGCACTGAGTACCCAGCACCCTGAGTACTGAGCACTGAGAACCCTGAGTACTGAGCACCGAGCACCCTGAGTACTGAGCACCAAGCACCCTGATCACTGAGCACCCAGCACCCTGAGCACTGAGCACCCAGCACCTTGAGTACTGAGCACCGAGCACCCCGAGCACTGAGCACCCAGCACCCTGAGTACTGAGCACCCAGCAACCTGAGCACTGAGCACCCAGCACCCTGAGCACTGAGCACCCAGCACCCCGAGCACTGATCACCCAGCACCCTGAGTACTGAGCACCCAGCACCCTGAGCACTGAGCACCCAGCACCCTGAGTACTGAGCACCCAGCACCCTGAGTACTGAGCAACCAGCACCCTGAGCACTGAGCACTGAGCACACAGCACCCTGAGCACTGAGCACCCAGCACCCCGAGCACTGAACACCCAGCACCCCGAGCACTGAGCACCCAGCACCCTGAGCACTGAGCACCCTGTGGACTGAACACCCAGCACCCTGAGCACTGAGCACCCAGCACCCTGAGTACTGAGCACTGATCACCCTGAGCACTGAGCACCCAGCACCCCGAGCACTGAGCACCCAGCACCCTGAGAACTGAGCTCCCAGCACCCCGAGCACTGAGCACCCAGTAACCTGAGTACTGAGCACCCTGAGTATTGAGCACCGATCACCCTGAGCACTGAGCTCCCAGCACCCTGAGTACTGAGCACCCAGCACCCTGAGCACTGAGCACCCAGCACCCTGAGTACTGAGCACCCAGCACCCTGAGCACTGAGCACCCAGCACCCTGAGTACTAAGCACCCAGCACAACGAGCACTGAGCACCCAGCACCCTGAGTACTGCGCAAGCAGCACCCCGAGCACTGAGCACCCAACACCCCAAGAATGAGCACCCAGCACACCGAGTACTGAGCACCGAGCACCCTGAGCACTGAGTACCCAGCACCCTGAGCACTGAGCACCCAGCACCCTGAGTACTGAGCACCCAGCACACTGAGTACTGAGCACCCAGCACCCTGAGCAATGAGCACCGAGCACCCCGAGTACTGAGCACCCAGCACCCTGAGTACTGAGCACCCAGCACACTGAGTACTGAACACCCAGCACCCTGAGCACTGAGCACCCAGCACTCTGAGTACTGAGCACCCAGCACCCTGAGTACTGAACGCCCAGCACCCTGAGCACTGAGCACTGAGCACCCTGAGCACTGAGTACTGAGCACTGAGCAACCTGAGCACTGAGCACCCAGCACCCCGAGTACTGAGCACCTAGCACCCCGAGCACTGAGCACCCAGCGCCCTGACCACTGAGCACCCAGCAGCCCGAGCACTGAGCACTGAGCACCCTGAGCACTGAGCACCCAGCACACCGAGTACTGAGCACTGAGCACCCTGAGTACTGAGCACCAAGCACCCTAAGTACTGAGCACTGAGCACCCTGAGTACTGAGCACCCAGCACCCTGAGCACTGAGCACCCAGCACCCTGAGCACTGAGCACACAGCACCCTGAGCACTGAGCACCCAGCACCCCGAGCACTGAGCACCCAGCACCCCGAGCACTGAGCAACCAGCGCCCTGACCACTGAGCACCCAGCAGCCCGAGCACTGAACACTGAGCACCCTGAGCACTGAGCACCCAGCACACCGAGTACTGAGCACTGAGCATCCTGAGTAATGAGCACCAAGCACCCTAAGTACTGAGCACTGAGCACCCTGAGTACTGAGCACCCAGCACCCTGAGCACTGAGTACCCAGCACCCTGAGTACTGAGCACTGAGAACCCTGAGTACTGAGCACCGAGCACCCTGAGTACTGAGCACCAAGCACCCTGATCACTGAGCACCCAGCACCCTGAGCACTGAGCACCCAGCACCTTGAGTACTGAGCACCGAGCACCCCGAGCACTGAGCACCCAGCACCCTGAGTACTGAGCACCCAGCAACCTGAGCACTGAGCACCCAGCACCCTGAGCACTGAGCACCCAGCACCCCGAGCACTGATCACCCAGCACCCTGAGTACTGAGCACCCAGCACCCTGAGCACTGAGCACCCAGCACCCTGAGTACTGAGCACCCAGCACCCTGAGTACTGAGCAACCAGCACCCTGAGCACTGAGCACTGAGCACACAGCACCCTGAGCACTGAGCACCCAGCACCCCGAGCACTGAACACCCAGCACCCCGAGCACTGAGCACCCAGCACCCTGAGCACTGAGCACCCTGTGGACTGAACACCCAGCACCCTGAGCACTGAGCACCCAGCACCCTGAGTACTGAGCACCGATCACCCTGAGCACTGAGCACCCAGCACCCCGAGCACTGAGCACCCAGCACCCTGAGAACTGTGCTCCCAGCACCCCGAGCACTGAGCACCCAGTACCCTGAGTACTGAGCACCCTGAGTATTGAGCACCGATCACCCTGAGCACTGAGCTCCCAGCACCCTGAGTACTGAGCACCCAGCATCCTGAGCACTGAGCACCCAGCACCCTGAATACTGAGCACCCAGCACCCTGAGCACTGAGCACCCAGCACCCTTAGTACTGAGCACCCAGCACCCTGAGCACTGAGCACCCAGCACCCTGAGTACTGAGCACCCTGCACCCTGAGCACTGAGCACCCAGCACCCCGAGAATGAGCACCCAGCACCCCGAGTACTGAGCACCGAGCACCCTGAGCACTGAGTACCCAGCACACTGAGCACTGAACACCCAGCACCCTGAGTACTGAGCACCCAGCACCCTGAGTACTGAGCACCCAGCACCCTGAGTACTAAGCACCGAGCACCCTGAGTACTGAGCACCCAGCACCCTGAACACTGAACATACAGCACCCTGAGTACTGAGCACCTCGAGCACTGAGCACCCAGCACCCTGAGTACTGAGCACCGAGCACCCCGAGCAATGAGCACCCAGCACCCCGAGCACTGAGCACCCAGCACCCCGAGCACTGAGCACCCAGCACCCTGAGCACTGAGCACCCAGCACCCTGAGTACTGAGCACCCAGTACCCTGAGCACTGAGTACCCAGCACCCTGAGCACTGAGCACCCAGCACCCTGAGCAATGAGCACCCAGCACCCTGAGCACTGAGCACCCAGCACCCTGAGTACTGAGCACTGAGCACCTAGCACCCCGAGTACTGAGCACCCAGCACCCTGAGTACTGAGCACTGAGCAACCAGCACCCCGAGCACTGAGCACCCAGCACCCTGAGCACTGAGCACCCAGCACCCGAGTACTAAGCAACCAGCACCCTGAGTACTGAGCACCCAGCACCCTGAGTACTGAGCACCCAGCACCCCGAGTACTGAGGACATAACACCCTGAGTTCTGAGCACCCAGCACCCTGAGCACTGAGCACCCAGCACCCCGAGCACTGAGCACCCAGCACCCTGAGTACTGAGCACCCAGCACCCTGAGCACTGAGCACCCAGCACCCTGAGCACTGAGCACCCAGCACCCTGAGCACTGAGCACACAGCACCCTGAGTACTGAGCACCCAGGACCCTGAGTACTGAGCACTGAGCACGCAGCACCCCGAGCACTGAGCACCCAGCACCCTGAGTACTGAGCACTGAGCACCCAGCACCCCAAGCACTGAGCACCCAGGACCCTGAGCACTGAGCACCCAGCACCCGAGTACTGAGCACCCAGCACAATGAGTACTGAGCACCCAGCACCCTGAATACTGAGCACGCAGCACCCCGAGTACTGAGCACCCAGCACCCCGAGCACTGAGCACCCAGCACCCTGAGTACTGAGCACCCAGCACCCAGAGCACTGAGCACCCAGCACCCCGAGCACTGAGCACCCAGCACCCTGAGTACTGAGCACCCAGCACCCAGAGCACTGAGCACCCAGCACCCTGAGCACTGAGCACCCAGCTCCCTGAGCACTGAGCACCCAGCACCCTGAGTAGTGAGCACCCAACGTACTGAGCACCGAGCACCCCGAGCACTGAGCACCCAGCACCCTGAGCACTGAGCACCCAGCACCCTGAGCACTGAGCACCGATCACCCTGAGCACTGAGCACCCAGCACCCTGAGTACTGAGCTCCGAGCACCCCGAGCACTGAGCACCCAGCGCCCCGAGCACTGAGCACCCAGCACCCTGAGCACTGAGCACCCAGCACCCTGAGTACTGAGCACCCAGCACCCTGAGTACTGAACACCCAGCACCCTGAGCACTGAGCACTGAGCACCCTGAGCACTGAGTACTGAGCACTGAGCAACCTGAGCACTGAGCACCCAGCACCCCGAGTACTGAGCACACAGCACCCCGAGCACTGAGCACACAGCGCCCTGAGCACTGAGCACCCAGCACCCCGAGCACTGAGCACTGAGCACCCTGAGCACTGAGCAACCTGAGTACTGAGCACCAAGCACCCTAAGTACTGAGCACTGAGCACCCTGAGTACTGAGCACCCAGCACCCTGAGCACTGAGTACCCAGCACCCTGAGTACTGAGCACCGAGAACCCTGAGTACTGAGTACCGAGCACCCTGAGTACTGAGCACCCAGCACCCTGATCACTGAGCACCCAGCACCCTGAGCACTGAGCATCCAGCACCGTGAGTACTGAGCACCGAGCAACCCGAGCACTGAGCACCCAGCACCCTGAGTACTGAGCACCCAGCACCCTGATCACTGAGCACCCAGCACCCTGAGCACTGAGCACCCAGCACCCCGAGCACTGATCACCCAGCACCCTGAGTACTGAGCACCCAGCACCCTGAGCACTGAGCACCCAGAACCCTGAGTACTGAGCACCCAGCACCCTGAGTACTGAGCAACCAGCACCCTGAGCACTGAGCACTGAGCACCCAGCACCCTGAGCACTGAGCACTGAACACCCAGCACCCCGAGAACTGAGCACCCAGCACCCCGAGCACTGAGCACCCAGCACCGTGAGCACTGAGCACCCTGTGGACTGAACACCCAGCACCCTGAGCACTGAGCACCCAGCACCCTCAGTATTGAGCACCGATCACCCTGAGCACTGAGCACCCAGCACCCCGAGCACTGAGCACCCAGCACCCTGAGTACTGAGCTCCCACCACCCCGAGCAATGAGCACCCAGTACCCTGAGTACTGAGCACACTGAGTACTGAGCACCAATCACCCTGAGCACTGAGCTCCCAGCACCCTGTGTACTGAGCACCCAGCACCCTGAGCACTGTGCGCCCAGCACCCTGAGTACTGAGCACCCAGCACCCTGAGCACTGAGCACCCAGCACCCTGAGTACTGAGCACCCAGCACCCTGAGCACTGAGCACCCAGCAGCCTGAGCAATGAGCACCGAGCACCCCGAGTACTGAGCACCCAGCACCCTGAGTACTGAGCACCGAGCACCCTGAGCACTGAGTACCCAGCACCCTGAGCACTGAGCACCCAGCACCCTGAGTACTGAGCACCGAGCACCCCGAGTACTGAGCACCCAGCACCCTGAGTACTGAGCACCCAGCACCCTGAGTACTGAACACCCAGAACCCTGAGCACTGAGCACTGAGCACCCAGCACCCTGAGTACTGAGCACCGAGCACCCCGAGTACTGAGCACCCAGCACCCTGAGTACTGAGCACCCAGCACCCAGAGCACTGAGCACCCAGCACCCTGAGCACTGAGCACCCAGCTCCCTGAGCACTGAGCACCCAGCACCCTGAGTAGTGAGCACCCAACGTACTGAGCACCGAGCACCCCGAGCACTGAGCACCCAGCACCCTGAGCACTGAGCACCCAGCACCCTGAGCACTGAGCACCGATCACCCTGAGCACTGAGCACCCAGCACCCTGAGTACTGAGCTCCGAGCACCCCGAGCACTGAGCACCCAGCGCCCCGAGCACTGAGCACCCAGCACCCTGAGCACTGAGCACCCAGCACCCTGAGTACTGAGCACCCAGCACCCTGAGTACTGAACACCCAGCACCCTGAGCACTGAGCACTGAGCACCCTGAGCACTGAGTACTGAGCACTGAGCAACCTGAGCACTGAGCACCCAGCACCCCGAGTACTGAGCACACAGCACCCCGAGCACTGAGCACACAGCGCCCTGAGCACTGAGCACCCAGCACCCCGAGCACTGAGCACTGAGCACCCTGAGCACTGAGCAACCTGAGTACTGAGCACCAAGCACCCTAAGTACTGAGCACTGAGCACCCTGAGTACTGAGCACCCAGCACCCTGAGCACTGAGTACCCAGCACCCTGAGTACTGAGCACCGAGAACCCTGAGTCCTGAGTACCGAGCACCCTGAGTACTGAGCACCCAGCACCCTGATCACTGAGCACCCAGCACCCTGAGCACTGAGCATCCAGCACCGTGAGTACTGAGCACCGAGCAACCCGAGCACTGAGCACCCAGCACCCTGAGTACTGAGCACCCAGCACCCTGATCACTGAGCACCCAGCACCCTGAGCACTGAGCACCCAGCACCCCGAGCACTGATCACCCAGCACCCTGAGTACTGAGCACCCAGCACCCTGAGCACTGAGCACCCAGAACCCTGAGTACTGAGCACCCAGCACCCTGAGTACTGAGCAACCAGCACCCTGAGCACTGAGCACTGAGCACCCAGCACCCTGAGCACTGAGCACTGAACACCCAGCACCCCGAGAACTGAGCACCCAGCACCCCGAGCACTGAGCACCCAGCACCCTGAGCACTGAGCACCCTGTGGACTGAACACCCAGCACCCTGAGCACTGAGCACCCAGCACCCTCAGTATTGAGCACCGATCACCCTGAGCACTGAGCACCCAGCACCCCGAGCACTGAGCACCCAGCACCCTGAGTACTGAGCTCCCACCACCCCGAGCAATGAGCACCCAGTACCCTGAGTACTGAGCACACTGAGTACTGAGCACCAATCACCCTGAGCACTGAGCTCCCAGCACCCTGTGTACTGAGCACCCAGCACCCTGAGCACTGTGCGCCCAGCACCCTGAGTACTGAGCACCCAGCACCCTGAGCACTGAGCACCCAGCACCCTGAGTACTGAGCACCCAGCACCCTGAGCACTGAGCACCCAGCAGCCTGAGCAATGAGCACCGAGCACCCCGAGTACTGAGCACCCAGCACCCTGAGTACTGAGCACCGAGCACCCTGAGCACTGAGTACCCAGCACCCTGAGCACTGAGCACCCAGCACCCTGAGTACTGAGCACCGAGCACCCCGAGTACTGAGCACCCAGCACCCTGAGTACTGAGCACCCAGCACCCTGAGTACTGAACACCCAGAACCCTGAGCACTGAGCACTGAGCACCCTGAGCACTGAGTACTGAGCACCGAGCACCCCGAGCACTGAGCACCCAGCACCCGGAGTACTGAGCACCCAGCACCCTGAGTACTAAGCACCGAGCACCCTGAGTACTGAGCACCCAGCAACCTGAATACTGAACATACAGCACCCTGAGTACTGAGCACCTCGAGCACTGAGCACCCAGCACCCTGAGTACTGAGCACCGAGCACCCCGAGCACTGAGCACCCAGCACCCCGAGCACTGAGCACCCAGCACCCCGAGCACTGAGCACCCAGCACCGTGAGCACTGAGCACCCAGCACCCTGAGTACTGAGCACCCAGCACCCTGAGCACTGAGTACACAGCACCCTGAGCACTGAGCACCCAGCACCCTGAGCACTGAGCACCCAGCACCCTGAGCACTGAGCACCCAGCACCCTGAGTACTGAGCACTGAGCATCCAGCACCCCGAGTACTAAGCACCCAGCACCCTGAGTACTGAGCACTGAGCACCCAGCACCCCGAGCACTGAGCACCCAGCACCCTGAGCACTGAGCACCCAGCACCCGAGTACTGAGCACCCAGCACCCTGAGTACTGAGCACCCAGCACCCTGAGTACTGAGCAAAAAGCACCCTGAGTACTGGGCAACCAACACCCTGAGTACTGAGCACCCAGCACCCTGAGCACTGAGCACCCAGCACCCCGAGCACTGAGCACCCAGCACCCTGAGTACTGAGCACCCAGCACCCTGAGCACTGAGCACCCAGCACCCTGAGCACTGAGCACCCAGCACCCTGAGCACTGAGCACTCAGCACCCTGAGTAGTGAGCACCCAACATACTGAGCATCGAGCACCCTGAGCACTGAGCACCCAGCACCCTGAGTACTGAGAACCGAGCACCCCGAGCACTGAGCACCCAGCACCCTGAGTACTGAGCACCCAGCACCCTGAGCACTGAGCACCCAGCACCTTGAGCACTGAGCACCCAGCACCCTGAGCACTGAGCACGCACCACCCTGAGTAGTGAGCACCCAACATACTGAGCATCGAGCACCCTGAGCACTGAGCACCCAGCACCCTGAGTACTGAGAACCGAGCACCCCGAGCACTGAGCACCCAGCACCCCGAGCACTGAGCACCCAGCACCCTGTGCACTGAGCACCCAGCACCCTGAGTACTGAGCACCCAGTACCCTGAGCACTGAGCACCCAGCACCCTGAGTACTGAGCACTGAGCACCCAGCACCCCGAGCACTGAGCACCCAGCACCCTGAGCACTGAGCACCCAGCACCCGAGTACTAAGCAACCAGCACCCTGAGTACTGAGCACCCAGCACCCCGAGTACTGAGGACACAACACCCTGAGTACTGAGCACCCAGCACCCTGAGCACTGAGCACCCAGCACCCCGAGCACTGAGCACCCAGCACCCTGAGTACTGAGCACCCAGCACCCTGAGCACTGAGCACCCAGCACCCTGAGCACTGAGCACCCAGCACCCTGAGCACTGAGCACACAGCACCCTGAGTACTGAGCACCCAGGACCCTGAGTACTGAGCACTGAGCACGCAGCACCCCGAGCACTGAGCACCCAGCACCCTGAGTACTGAGCACTGAGCACCCAGCACCCCGAGCACTGAGCACCCAGCACCCTGAGCACTGAGCACCCAGCACCCGAGTACTGAGCACCCAGCACAATGAGTACTGAGCACCCAGCACCCTGAATACTGAGCACCCAGCACCCCGAGTACTGAGCACCCAGCACCCTGAGTACTGAGCACCCAGCACCCTGAGCACTGAGCACCCAGCACCCGAGTACTAAGCAACCAGCACCCTGAGTACTGAGCACCCAGCACCCTGAGTACTGAGCACCCAGCACCCCGAGTACTGAGGACACAACACCCTGAGTACTGAGCACCCAGCACCCTGAGCACTGAGCACCCAGCAGCCCGACCACTGAGCACCCAGCACCCTGAGTACTGAGCACCCAGCACCCTGAGCACTGAGCACCCAGCACCCTGAGCACTGAGCACCCAGCACCCTGAGTAGTGAGCACCCAACGTACTGAGCACCGAGCACCCCGAGCACTGAGCACCCAGCACCCTGAGCACTGAGCACCCAGCACCCTGAGCACTGAGCACCCAGCACCCGAGTACTGAGCACCCAGCACCCTGAATACTGAGCACCCAGCACCCTGAGTACTGAGCACCCAGCACCCTGAGCACTGAGCACCCAGCACCCTGAGCACTGAGCACCCAGCACCCTGAGCACTGAGCACCCAGCACCCTGAGTAGTGAGCACCCAACGTACTGAGCACCGAGCACCCCGAGCACTGAGCACCCAGCACCCTGAGTACTGAGCACCGAGCACCCCGAGCACTGAGCACTCAGCGCCCCGAGCACTGAGCACCCAGCACCCTGAGCACTGAGCACCCAGCACCCTGAGTACTGAGCACCTAGCACCCTGAGTACTGAACACCCAGCACCCTGAGCACTGAGCACTGAGCACCCTGAGCACTGAGTACGGAGCACTGAGCAACCTGAGCACTGAGCACCCAGCACCCCGAGTACTGAGCACACAGCACCCCGAGCACTGAGCACCCAGCGCCCTGAGCACTGAGCACCCAGCACCCCGAGCACTGAGCACTGAGCACCCTGAGCACTGAGCACCCAGCACACCGAGTACTGAGCACTGAGCACCCTGAGTACTGAGCACCAAGCACCCTAAGTACTTAGCACTGAGCACCCTGAATACTGAGCACCCAGCACCCTGAGCACTGAGTACCCAGCACCCTGAGTACTGAGCACCGAGAACCCTGAGTACTGAGCACCGAGCACCCTGAGTACTGAGCACCCAGCACCCTGATCACTGAGCACCCAGCACCCTGAGCACTGAGCACCCAGCACCTTGAGTACTGAGCACCGAGCAACCCGAGCACTGAGCACCCAGCACCCTGAGTACTGAGCACCCAGCACCCTGAGCACTGAGCACCCAGCACCCTGAGCACTGAGCACAAAGCACCCCGAGCACTGATCACCAAGCACCCTGAGTACTGAGCACCCAGCACCCTGAGCACTGAGCACCCAGAACCCTGAGTACTGAGCACCCAGCACCCTGAGTACTGAGCACCCAGCACCCTGAGTACTGAGCACCCAGCAACCTGAGCACTGAGCACCCAGCACCCTGAGCACTGAGCACCCCGCACCCCGAGCACTGATCACCCAGCACCCTGAGTACTGAGCACCCAGCACCCTGAGCACTGAGCACCCAGCACCCTGAGTACTGAGCACCCAGCACCCTGAGTACTGAGCAACCAGCACCCTGAGCACTGAGCACTGAGCACACAGCACCCTGAGCACTGAGCACCCAGCACCCCGAGCACTGAACACCCAGCACCCCGAGCACTGAGCACCCAGCACCCTGAGCACTGAGCACCCAGCACCCGAGTACTAAGCAACCAGCACCCTGAGTACTGAGCACCCAGCACCCTGAGTACTGAGCACCCAGCACCCCGAGTACTGAGGACACAACACCCTGAGTACTGAGCACCCAGCACCCTGAGCACTGAGCACCCAGCACCCCGACCACTGAGCACCCAGCACCCTGAGTACTGAGCACCCAGCACCCTGAGCACTGAGCACCCAGCACCCTGAGCACTGAGCACCCAGCACCCTGAGCACTGAGCACACAGCACCCTGAGTACTGAGCACCCAGCACAATGAGTACTGAGCACCCAGCACCCTGAATACTGAGCACGCAGCACCCCGAGTACTGAGAACCCAGCACCCTGAGTACTGAGGACTGAGCACGCAGCACCCCGAGCACTGAGAACCCAGCACCCTGAGTACTGAGCACTGAGCACCCAGCACCCCGAGCACTGAGCACCCAGCACCCTGAGCACTGAGCACCCAGCACCCGAGTACTGAGCACCCAGCACAATGAGTACTGAGCACCCAGCACCCTGAATACTGAGCACGCAGCACCCCGAGTACTGATCACCCAGCACCCTGAGTACTGAGCACCCAGCACCCTGAGCACTGGGCACCCAGCACCCCGAGCACTGAGCACCCAGCACCCTGAGTACTGAGCACCTAGCACCCAGAGCACTGAGCACCCAGCACCCTGAGCACTGAGCACCCAGCACCCTGAGCACTGAGCACCCAGCACCCTGAGTAGTGAGCACCCAACGTACTGAGCACCGAGCACCCCGAGCACTGAGCACCCAGCACCCTGAGCACTGAGCACCCAGCACCCTGAGCACTGAGCACCCAGCACCCGAGTACTGAGCACCCAGCACCCTGAATACTGAGCACCCAGCACCCTGAGTACTGAGCACCCAGCACCCTGAGCACTGAGCACCCAGCACCCTGAGCACTGAGCACCCAGCACCCTGAGCACTGAGCACCCAGCACCCTGAGTAGTGAGCACCCAACGTACTGAGCACCGAGCACCCCGAGCACTGAGCACCCAGCACCCTGAGTACTGAGCACCGAGCACCCCGAGCACTGAGCACTCAGCGCCCCGAGCACTGAGCACCCAGCACCCTGAGCACTGAGCACCCAGCACCCTGAGTACTGAGCACCTAGCACCCTGAGTACTGAACACCCAGCACCCTGAGCACTGAGCACTGAGCACCCTGAGCACTGAGTACGGAGCACTGAGCAACCTGAGCACTGAGCACCCAGCACCCCGAGTACTGAGCACACAGCACCCCGAGCACTGAGCACCCAGCGCCCTGAGCACTGAGCACCCAGCACCCCGAGCACTGAGCACTGAGCACCCTGAGCACTGAGCACCCAGCACACCGAGTACTGAGCACTGAGCACCCTGAGTACTGAGCACCAAGCACCCTAAGTACTTAGCACTGAGCACCCTGAATACTGAGCACCCAGCACCCTGAGCACTGAGTACCCAGCACCCTGAGTACTGAGCACCGAGAACCCTGAGTACTGAGCACCGAGCACCCTGAGTACTGAGCACCCAGCACCCTGATCACTGAGCACCCAGCACCCTGAGCACTGAGCACCCAGCACCTTGAGTACTGAGCACCGAGCAACCCGAGCACTGAGCACCCAGCACCCTGAGTACTGAGCACCCAGCACCCTGAGCACTGAGCACCCAGCACCCTGAGCACTGAGCACAAAGCACCCCGAGCACTGATCACCCAGCACCCTGAGTACTGAGCACCCAGCACCCTGAGCACTGAGCACCCAGAACCCTGAGTACTGAGCACCCAGCACCCTGAGTACTGAGCACCCAGCACCCTGAGTACTGAGCACCCAGCAACCTGAGCACTGAGCACCCAGCACCCTGAGCACTGAGCACCCCGCACCCCGAGCACTGATCACCCAGCACCCTGAGTACTGAGCACCCAGCACCCTGAGCACTGAGCACCCAGCACCCTGAGTACTGAGCACCCAGCACCCTGAGTACTGAGCAACCAGCACCCTGAGCACTGAGCACTGAGCACACAGCACCCTGAGCACTGAGCACCCAGCACCCCGAGCACTGAACACCCAGCACCCCGAGCACTGAGCACCCAGCACCCTGAGCACTGAGCACCCTGTGGACTGAACACCCAGCACCCTGAGCACTGAGCACCCAGCACCCTGAGTACTGAGCACTGATCACCCTGAGCACTGAGCACCCAGCACCCCGAGCACTGAGCACCCAGCACCCTGAGAACTGAGCTCCCAGCACCCCGAGCACTGAGCACCCAGTAACCTGAGTACTGAGCACCCTGAGTATTGAGCACCGATCACCCTGAGCACTGAGCTCCCAGCACCCTGAGTACTGAGCACCCAGCACCCTGAGCACTGAGCACCCAGCACCCTGAGTACTGAGCACCCAGCACCCTGAGCACTGAGCACCCAGCACCCTGAGTACTGAGCACCCAGCACCACGAGCACTGAGCACCCAGCACCCTGAGTACTGCGCAAGCAGCACCCCGAGCACTGAGCACCCAACACCCCAAGAATGAGCACCCAGCACACCGAGTACTGAGCACCGAGCACCCTGAGCACTGAGTACCCAGCACCCTGAGCACTGAGCACCCAGCACCCTGAGTACTGAGCACCCAGCACACTGAGTACTGAGCACCCAGCACCCTGAGCAATGAGCACCGAGCACCCCGAGTACTGAGCACCCAGCACCCTGAGTACTGAGCACCCAGCACACTGAGTACTGAACACCCAGCACCCTGAGCACTGAGCACCCAGCACTCTGAGTACTGAGCACCCAGCACCCTGAGTACTGAACGCCCAGCACCCTGAGCACTGAGCACCCTGAGCACTGAGTACTGAGCACTGAGCAACCTGAGCACTGAGCACCCAGCACCCCGAGTACTGAGCACCTAGCACCCCGAGCACTGAGCACCCAGCGCCCTGACCACTGAGCACCCAGCAGCCCGAGCACTGAGCACTGAGCACCCTGAGCACTGAGCACCCAGCACACCGAGTACTGAGCACTGAGCACCCTGAGTACTGAGCACCAAGCACCATAAGTACTGAGCACTGAGCACCCTGAGTACTGAGCACCCAGCACCCTGAGCACTGAGCACCCAGCACCCTGAGCACTGAGCACACAGCACCCTGAGCACTGAGCACCCAGCACCCCGAGCACTGAGCACCCAGCACCCCGAGCACTGAGCAACCAGCGCCCTGACCACTGAGCACCCAGCAGCCCGAGCACTGAACACTGAGCACCCTGAGCACTGAGCACCCAGCACACCGAGTACTGAGCACTGAGCACCCTGAGTACTGAGCACCAAGCACCCTAAGTACTGAGCACTGAGCACCCTGAGTACTGAGCACCCAGCACCCTGAGCACTGAGTACCCAGCACCCTGAGTACTGAGCACTGAGAACCCTGAGTACTGAGCACCGAGCACCCTGAGTACTGAGCACCAAGCACCCTGATCACTGAGCACCCAGCACCCTGAGCACTGAGCACCCAGCACCTTGAGTACTGAGCACCGAGCACCCCGAGCACTGAGCACCCAGCACCCTGAGTACTGAGCACCCAGCAACCTGAGCACTGAGCACCCAGCACCCTGAGCACTGAGCACCCCGCACCCCGAGCACTGATCACCCAGCACCCTGAGTACTGAGCACCCAGCACCCTGAGCACTGAGCACCCAGCACCCTGAGTACTGAGCACCCAGCACCCTGAGTACTGAGCAACCAGCACCCTGAGCACTGAGCACTGAGCACACAGCACCCTGAGCACTGAGCACCCAGCACCCCGAGCACTGAACACCCAGCACCCCGAGCACTGAGCACCCAGCACCCTGAGCACTGAGCACCCTGTGGACTGAACACCCAGCACCCTGAGCACTGAGCACCCAGCACCCTGAGTACTGAGCACTGATCACCCTGAGCACTGAGCACCCAGCACCCCGAGCACTGAGCACCCAGCACCCTGAGAACTGAGCTCCCAGCACCCCGAGCACTGAGCACCCAGTAACCTGAGTACTGAGCACCCTGAGTATTGAGCACCGATCACCCTGAGCACTGAGCTCCCAGCACCCTGAGTACTGAGCACCCAGCACCCTGAGCACTGAGCACCCAGCACCCTGAGTACTGAGCACCCAGCACCCTGAGCACTGAGCACCCAGCACCCTGAGTACTGAGCACCCAGCACCACGAGCACTGAGCACCCAGCACCCTGAGTACTGCGCAAGCAGCACCCCGAGCACTGAGCACCCAACACCCCAAGAATGAGCACCCAGCACACCGAGTACTGAGCACCGAGCACCCTGAGCACTGAGTACCCAGCACCCTGAGCACTGAGCACCCAGCACCCTGAGTACTGAGCACCCAGCACACTGAGTACTGAGCACCCAGCACCCTGAGCAATGAGCACCGAGCACCCCGAGTACTGAGCACCCAGCACCCTGAGTACTGAGCACCCAGCACACTGAGTACTGAACACCCAGCACCCTGAGCACTGAGCACCCAGCACTCTGAGTACTGAGCACCCAGCACCCTGAGTACTGAACGCCCAGCACCCTGAGCACTGAGCACCCTGAGCACTGAGTACTGAGCACTGAGCAACCTGAGCACTGAGCACCCAGCACCCCGAGTACTGAGCACCTAGCACCCCGAGCACTGAGCACCCAGCGCCCTGACCACTGAGCACCCAGCAGCCCGAGCACTGAGCACTGAGCACCCTGAGCACTGAGCACCCAGCACACCGAGTACTGAGCACTGAGCACCCTGAGTACTGAGCACCAAGCACCATAAGTACTGAGCACTGAGCACCCTGAGTACTGAGCACCCAGCACCCTGAGCACTGAGCACCCAGCACCCTGAGCACTGAGCACACAGCACCCTGAGCACTGAGCACCCAGCACCCCGAGCACTGAGCACCCAGCACCCCGAGCACTGAGCAACCAGCGCCCTGACCACTGAGCACCCAGCAGCCCGAGCACTGAACACTGAGCACCCTGAGCACTGAGCACCCAGCACACCGAGTACTGAGCACTGAGCACCCTGAGTACTGAGCACC
Organism: Microtus oregoni; assembly: GCF_018167655.1. NCBI lineage: Eukaryota > Metazoa > Chordata > Mammalia > Rodentia > Cricetidae > Microtus > Microtus oregoni. The sequence goes on from NW_024543262.1 coordinate 1,826,748, forward strand.
AAGCACCCTAAGTACTGAGCACTGAGCACCCTGAGTACTGAGCACCCAGCACCCTGAGCACTGAGTACCCAGCACCCTGAGTACTGAGCACTGAGAACCCTGAGTACTGAGCACCGAGCACCCTGAGTACTGAGCACCAAGCACCCTGATCACTGAGCACCCAGCACCCTGAGCACTGAGCACCCAGCACCTTGAGTACTGAGCACCGAGCACCCCGAGCACTGAGCACCCAGCACCCTGAGTACTGAGCACCCAGCAACCTGAGCACTGAGCACCCAGCACCCTGAGCACTGAGCACCCAGCACCCCGAGCACTGATCACCCAGCACCCTGAGTACTGAGCACCCAGCACCCTGAGCACTGAGCACCCAGCACCCTGAGTACTGAGCACCCAGCACCCTGAGTACTGAGCAACCAGCACCCTGAGCACTGAGCACTGAGCACACAGCACCCTGAGCACTGAGCACCCAGCACCCCGAGCACTGAACACCCAGCACCCCGAGCACTGAGCACCCAGCACCCTGAGCACTGAGCACCCTGTGGACTGAACACCCAGCACCCTGAGCACTGAGCACCCAGCACCCTGAGTACTGAGCACCGATCACCCTGAGCACTGAGCACCCAGCACCCCGAGCACTGAGCACCCAGCACCCTGAGAACTGTGCTCCCAGCACCCCGAGCACTGAGCACCCAGTACCCTGAGTACTGAGCACCCTGAGTATTGAGCACCGATCACCCTGAGCACTGAGCTCCCAGCACCCTGAATACTGAGCACCCAGCACCCTGAGCACTGAGCACCCAGCACCCTTAGTACTGAGCACCCAGCACCCTGAGCACTGAGCACCCAGCACCCTGAGTACTGAGCACCCTGCACCCTGAGCACTGAGCACCCAGCACCCCGAGAATGAGCACCCAGCACCCCGAGTACTGAGCACCGAGCACCCTGAGCACTGAGTACCCAGCACACTGAGCACTGAACACCCAGCACCCTGAGTACTGAGCACCCAGCACCCTGAGTACTGAGCACCCAGCACCCTGAGTCCTAAGCACCGAGCACCCTGAGTACTGAGCACCCAGCACCCTGAACACTGAACATACAGCACCCTGAGTACTGAGCACCTCGAGCACTGAGCACCCAGCACCCTGAGTACTGAGCACCGAGCACCCCGAGCAATGAGCACCCAGCACCCCGAGCACTGAGCACCCAGCACCCCGAGCACTGAGCACCCAGCACCCTGAGCACTGAGCACCCAGCACCCTGAGTACTGAGCACCCAGTACCCTGAGCACTGAGTACCCAGCACCCTGAGCACTGAGCACCCAGCACCCTGAGCACTGAGCACCCAGCACCCTGAGTACTGAGCACTGAGCACCTAGCACCCCGAGTACTGAGCACCCAGCACCCTGAGTACTGAGCACTGAGCAACCAGCACCCCGAGCACTGAGCACCCAGCACCCTGAGCACTGAGCACCCAGCACCCGAGTACTAAGCAACCAGCACCCTGAGTACTGAGCACCCAGCACCCTGAGTACTGAGCACCCAGCACCCCGAGTACTGAGGACATAACACCCTGAGTTCTGAGCACCCAGCACCCTGAGCACTGAGCACCCAGCACCCCGAGCACTGAGCACCCAGCACCCTGAGTACTGAGCACCCAGCACCCTGAGCACTGAGCACCCAGCACCCTGAGCACTGAGCACCCAGCACCCTGAGCACTGAGCACACAGCACCCTGAGTACTGAGCACCCAGGACCCTGAGTACTGAGCACTGAGCACGCAGCACCCCGAGCACTGAGCACCCAGCACCCTGAGTACTGAGCACTGAGCACCCAGCACCCCAAGCACTGAGCACCCAGGACCCTGAGCACTGAGCACCCAGCACCCGAGTACTGAGCACCCAGCACAATGAGTACTGAGCACCCAGCACCCTGAATACTGAGCACGCAGCACCCCGAGTACTGAGCACACAGCACCCTGAGTACTGAGCACCCAGCACCCTGAGCACTGAGCACGCAGCACCCCGAGCACTGAGCACCCAGCACCCTGAGTACTGAGCACCCAGCACCCAGAGCACTGAGCACCCAGCACCCTGAGTACTGAGCACCGAGAACCCTGAGTACTGAGTACTGAGCACCCTGAGTACTGAGCACCCAGCACCCTGATCACTGAGCACCCAGCACCCTGAGCACTGAGCATCCAGCACCGTGAGTACTGAGCACCGAGCAACCCGAGCACTGAGCACCCAGCACCCTGAGTACTGAGCACCCAGCACCCTGAGCACTGAGCACCCAGCACCCTGAGCACTGAGCACCCAGCACCCCGAGCACTGATCACCCAGCACCCTGAGTACTGAGCACCCAGCACCCTGAGCACTGAGCACCCAGAACCCTGAGTACTGAGCACCCAGCACCCTGAGTACTGAGCAACCAGCACCCTGAGCACTGAGCACTGAGCACCCAGCACCCTGAGCACTGAGCACTGAACACCCAGCACCCCGAGAACTGAGCACCCAGCACCCCGAGCACTGAGCACCCAGCACCCTGAGCACTGAGCACCCTGTGGACTGAACACCCAGCACCCTGAGCACTGAGCACCCAGCACCCTCAGTATTGAGCACCGATCACCCTGAGCACTGAGCACCCAGCACCCCGAGCACTGAGCACCCAGCACCCTGAGTACTGAGCTCCCACCACCCCGAGCAATGAGCACCCAGTACCCTGAGTACTGAGCACACTGAGTACTGAGCACCAATCACCCTGAGCACTGAGCTCCCAGCACCCTGTGTACTGAGCACCCAGCACCCTGAGCACTGTGCGCCCAGCACACTGAGTACTGAGCACCCAGCACCCTGAGCACTGAGCACCCAGCACCCTGAGTACTGAGCACCCAGCACCCTGAGCACTGAGCACCCAGCACCCTGAGTACTGAGCACCCAGCAGCCTGAGCAATGAGCACCGAGCACCCCGAGTACTGAGCACCCAGCACCCTGAGTACTGAGCACCGAGCACCCTGAGCACTGAGTACCCAGCACCCTGAGCACTGAGCACCCAGCACCCTGAGTACTGAGCACCGAGCACCCCGAGTACTGAGCACCCAGCACCCTGAGCACTGAGCACCCAGCACCCCGAGCACTGAGCACCCAGCACCCTGAGTACTGAGCACCCAGCACCCTGAGCACTGAGCACCCAGCACCCTGAGCACTGAGCACCCAGCACCCTGAGCACTGAGCACTCAGCACCCTGAGTAGTGAGCACCCAACATACTGAGCATCGAGCACCCTGAGCACTGAGCACCCAGCACCCTGAGTACTGAGAACCGAGCACCCCGAGCACTGAGCACCCAGCACCCTGAGTACTGAGCACCCAGCACCCTGAGCACTGAGCACCCAGCACCTTGAGCACTGAGCACCCAGCACCCTGAGCACTGAGCACGCACCACCCTGAGTAGTGAGCACCCAACATACTGAGCATCGAGCACCCTGAGCACTGAGCACCCAGCACCCTGAGTACTGAGAACCGAGCACCCCGAGCACTGAGCACCCAGCACCCCGAGCACTGAGCACCCAGCACCCTGAGCACTGAGCACCCAGCACCCTGAGTACTGAGCACCCAGTACCCTGAGCACTGAGTACCCAGCACCCTGAGCACTGAGCACCCAGCACCCTGAGCACTGAGCACCCAGCACCCTGAGCACTGAGCACCCAGCACCCTGAGTACTGATCACTGAGCACCTAGCACCCCGAGTACTGAGCACCCAGCACCCTGAGTACTGAGCACTGAGCACCCAGCACCCCGAGCACTGAGCACCCAGCACCCTGAGCACTGAGCACCCAGCACCCGAGTACTAAGCAACCAGCACCCTGAGTACTGAGCACCCAGCACCCCGAGTACTGAGGACACAACACCCTGAGTACTGAGCACCCAGCACCCTGAGCACTGAGCACCCAGCACCCCGAGCACTGAGCACCCAGCACCCTGAGTACTGAGCACCCAGCACCCTGAGCACTGAGCACCCAGCACCCTGAGCACTGAGCACCCAGCACCCTGAGCACTGAGCACACAGCACCCTGAGTACTGAGCACCCAGGACCCTGAGTACTGAGCACTGAGCACGCAGCACCCTGAGCACTGAGCACCCAGCACCCTGAGTACTGAGCACTGAGCACCCAGCACCCCGAGCACTGAGCACCCAGCACCCTGAGCACTGAGCACCCAGCACCCGAGTACTGAGCACCCAGCACAATGAGTACTGAGCACCCAGCACACTGAATACTGAGCACCCAGCACCCCGAGTACTGAGCACCCAGCACCCTGAGTACTGAGCACCCAGCACCCTGAGCACTGAGCACCCAGCACCCGAGTACTAAGCAACCAGCACCCTGAGTACTGAGCACCCAGCACCCTGAGTACTGAGCACCCAGCACCCCGAGTACTGAGGACACAACACCCTGAGTACTGAGCACCCAGCACCCTGAGCACTGAGCACCCAGCACCCCGACCACTGAGCACCCAGCACCCTGAGTACTGAGCACCCAGCACCCTGAGCACTGAGCACCCAGCACCCTGAGCACTGAGCACCCAGCACCCTGAGCACTGAGCACACAGCACCCTGAGTACTGAGCACCCAGCACAATGAGTACTGAGCACCCAGCACCCTGAATACTGAGCACGCAGCACCCCGAGTACTGAGAACCCAGCACCCTGAGTACTGAGGACTGAGCACGCAGCACCCCGAGCACTGAGAACCCAGCACCCTGAGTACTGAGCACTGAGCACCCAGCACCCCGAGCACTGAGCACCCAGCACCCTGAGCACTGAGCACCCAGCACCCGAGTACTGAGCACCCAGCACAATGAGTACTGAGCACCCAGCACCCTGAATACTGAGCACGCAGCACCCCGAGTACTGAGCACCCAGCACCCTGAGTACTGAGCACCCAGCACCCTGAGCACTGGGCACCCAGCACCCCGAGCACTGAGCACCCAGCACCCTGAGTACTGAGCACCTAGCACCCAGAGCACTGAGCACCCAGCACCCTGAGCACTGAGCACCCAGCACCCTGAGCACTGAGCACCCAGCACCCTGAGTAGTGAGCACCCAACGTACTGAGCACCGAGCACCCCGAGCACTGAGCACCCAGCACCCTGAGCACTGAGCACCCAGCACCCTGAGTAGTGAGCACCCAACGTACTGAGCACCGAGCACCCCGAGCACTGAGCACCCAGCACCCTGAGTACTGAGCACCCTGCACCCTGAGCACTGAGCACCCAGCACCCCGAGAATGAGCACCCAGCACCCCGAGTACTGAGCACCGAGCACCCTGAGCACTGAGTACCCAGCACACTGAGCACTGAACACCCAGCACCCTGAGTACTGAGCACCCAGCACCCTGAGTACTGAGCACCCAGCACCCTGAGTACTAAGCACCGAGCACCCTGAGTACTGAGCACCCAGCACCCTGAACACTGAACATACAGCACCCTGAGTACTGAGCACCTCGAGCACTGAGCACCCAGCACCCTGAGTACTGAGCACCGAGCACCCCGAGCAATGAGCACCCAGCACCCCGAGCACTGAGCACCCAGCACCCCGAGCACTGAGCACCCAGCACCCTGAGCACTGAGCACCCAGTACCCTGAGCACTGAGTACCCAGCACCCTGAGCACTGAGCACCCAGCACCCTGAGCAATGAGCACCCAGCACCCTGAGCACTGAGCACCCAGCACCCTGAGTACTGAGCACTGAGCACCTAGCACCCCGAGTACTGAGCACCCAGCACCCTGAGTACTGAGCACTGAGCAACCAGCACCCCGAGCACTGAGCACCCAGCACCCTGAGCACTGAGCACCCAGCACCCGAGTACTAAGCAACCAGCACCCTGAGTACTGAGCACCCAGCACCCTGAGTACTGAGCACCCAGCACCCCGAGTACTGAGGACATAACACCCTGAGTTCTGAGCACCCAGCACCCTGAGCACTGAGCACCCAGCACCCCGAGCACTGAGCACCCAGCACCCTGAGTACTGAGCACCCAGCACCCTGAGCACTGAGCACCCAGCACCCTGAGCACTGAGCACCCAGCACCCTGAGCACTGAGCACACAGCACCCTGAGTACTGAGCACCCAGGACCCTGAGTACTGAGCACTGAGCACGCAGCACCCCGAGCACTGAGCACCCAGCACCCTGAGTACTGAGCACTGAGCACCCAGCACCCCAAGCACTGAGCACCCAGGACCCTGAGCACTGAGCACCCAGCACCCGAGTACTGAGCACCCAGCACAATGAGTACTGAGCACCCAGCACCCTGAATACTGAGCACGCAGCACCCCGAGTACTGAGCACACAGCACCCTGAGTACTGAGCACCCAGCACCCTGAGCACTGAGCACCCAGCACCCCGAGCACTGAGCAGCCAGCACCCTGAGTACTGAGCACCCAGCACCCAGAGCACTGAGCACCCAGCACCCTGAGCACTGACCACCCAGCTCCCTGAGCACTGAGCACCCAGCACCCTGAGTAGTGAGCACCCAACGTACTGAGCACCGAGCACCCCGAGCACTGAGCACCCAGCACCCTGAGCACTGAGCACCCAGCACCCTGAGCACTGAGCACCGATCACCCCGAGCACTGAGCACCCAGCACCCTGAGTACTGAGCTCCGAGCACCCCGAGCACTGAGCACCCAGCGCCCCGAGCACTGAGCACCCAGCACCCTGAGCACTGAGCACCCAGCACCCTGAGTACTGAGCACCCAGCACCCTGAGTACTGAACACCCAGCACCCTGAGCACTGAGCACTGAGCACCCTGAGCACTGAGTACTGAGCACTGAGCAACCTGAGCACTGAGCACCCAGCACCCCGAGTACTGAGCACACAGCACCCCGAGCACTGAGCACACAGCGCCCTGAGCACTGAGCACCCAGCACCCCGAGCACTGAGCACTGAGCACCCTGAGCACTGAGCAACCTGAGTACTGAGCACCAAGCACCCTAAGTACTGAGCACTGAGCACCCTGAGTACTGAGCACCCAGCACCCTGAGCACTGAGTACCCAGCACCCTGAGTACTGAGCACCGAGAACCCTGAGTACTGAGTACCGAGCACCCTGAGTACTGAGCACCCAGCACCCTGATCACTGAGCACCCAGCACCCTGAGCACTGAGCATCCAGCACCGTGAGTACTGAGCACCGAGCAACCCGAGCACTGAGCACCCAGCACCCTGAGTACTGAGCACCCAGCACCCTGAGCACTGAGCACCCAGCACCCTGAGCACTGAGCACCCAGCACCCCGAGCACTGATCACCCAGCACCCTGAGTACTGAGCACCCAGCACCCTGAGCACTGAGCACCCAGAACCCTGAGTACTGAGCACCCAGCACCCTGAGTACTGAGCAACCAGCACCCTGAGCACTGAGCACTGAGCACCCAGCACCCTGAGCACTGAACACTGAACACCCAGCACCCCGAGAACTGAGCACCCAGCACCCCGAGCACTGAGCACCCAGCACCCTGAGCACTGAGCACCCTGTGGACTGAACACCCAGCACCCTGAGCACTGAGCACCCAGCACCCTCAGTATTGAGCACCGATCACCCTGAGCACTGAGCACCCAGCACCCCGAGCACTGAGCACCCAGCACCCTGAGTACTGAGCTCCCACCACCCCGAGCAATGAGCACCCAGTACCCTGAGTACTGAGCACACTGAGTACTGAGCACCAATCACCCTGAGCACTGAGCTCCCAGCACCCTGTGTACTGAGCACCCAGCACCCTGAGCACTGAGCACCCAGCACCCTGAGCACTGAGCACCCAGCACCCGAGTACTGAGCACCCAGCACCCTGAATACTGAGCACCCAGCACCCTGAGTACTGAGCACCCAGCACCCTGAGCACTGAGCACCCAGCACCCTGAGCACTGAGCACCCAGCACCCTGAGCACTGAGCACCCAGCACCCTGAGTAGTGAGCACCCAACGTACTGAGCACCGAGCACCCCGAGCACTGAGCACCCAGCACCCTGAGTACTGAGCACCGAGCACCCCGAGCACTGAGCACTCAGCGCCCCGAGCACTGAGCACCCAGCACCCTGAGCACTGAGAACCCAGCACCCTGAGTACTGAGCACCTAGCACCCTGAGTACTGAACACCCAGCACCCTGAGCACTGAGCACTGAGCACCCTGAGCACTGAGTACGGAGCACTGAGCAACCTGAGCACTGAGCACCCAGCACCCCGAGTACTGAGCACACAGCACCCCGAGCACTGAGCACCCAGCGCCCTGAGCACTGAGCACCCAGCACCCCGAGCACTGAGCACTGAGCACCCTGAGCACTGAGCACCCAGCACACCGAGTACTGAGCACTGAGCACCCTGAGTACTGAGCACCAAGCACCCTGAGTACTGAGCACCCAGCACCCTGATCACTGAGCACCCAGCACCCTGAGCACTGAGCACCCAGCACCTTGAGTACTGAGCACCGAGCAACCCGAGCACTGAGCACCCAGCACCCTGAGTACTGAGCACCCAGCACCCTGAGTACTGAGCAACCAGCACCCTGAGCACTGAGCACTGAGCACACAGCACCCTGAGCACTGAGCACCCAGCACCCCGAGCACTGAACACCCAGCACCCCGAGCACTGAGCACCCAGCACCCTGAGCACTGAGCACCCTGTGGACTGAACACCCAGCACCCTGAGCACTGAGCACCCAGCACCCTGAGTACTGAGCACCGATCACCCTGAGCACTGAGCACCCAGCACCCCGAGCACTGAGCACCCAGCACCCTGAGAACTGTGCTCCCAGCACCCCGAGCACTGAGCACCCAGTACCCTGAGTACTGAGCACCCTGAGTATTGAGCACCGATCACCCTGAGCACTGAGCTCCCAGCACCCTGAGTACTGAGCACCCAGCATCCTGAGCACTGAGCACCCAGCACCCTGAATACTGAGCACCCAGCACCCTGAGCACTGAGCACCCAGCACCCTTAGTACTGAGCACCCAGCACCCTGAGCACTGAGCACCCAGCACCCTGAGTACTGAGCACCCTGCACCCTGAGCACTGAGCACCCAGCACCCCGAGAATGAGCACCCAGCACCCCGAGTACTGAGCACCGAGCACCCTGAGCACTGAGTACCCAGCACACTGAGCACTGAACACCCAGCACCCTGAGTACTGAGCACCCAGCACCCTGAGTACTGAGCACCCAGCACCCTGAGTACTAAGCACCGAGCACCCTGAGTACTGAGCACCCAGCACCCTGAACACTGAACATACAGCACCCTGAGTACTGAGCACCTCGAGCACTGAGCACCCAGCACCCTGAGTACTGAGCACCGAGCACCCCGAGCAATGAGCACCCAGCACCCCGAGCACTGAGCACCCAGCACACCGAGCACTGAGCACCCAGCACCCTGAGCACTGAGCACCCAGTACCCTGAGCACTGAGTACCCAGCACCCTGAGCACTGAGCACCCAGCACCCTGAGCAATGAGCACCCAGCACCCTGAGCACTGAGCACCCAGCACCCTGAGTACTGAGCACTGAGCACCTAGCACCCCGAGTACTGAGCACCCAGCACCCTGAGTACTGAGCACTGAGCAACCAGCACCCCGAGCACTGAGCACCCAGCACCCTGAGCACTGAGCACCCAGCACCCGAGTACTAAGCAACCAGCACCCTGAGTACTGAGCACCCAGCACCCTGAGTACTGAGCACCCAGCACCCCGAGTACTGAGGACATAACACCCTGAGTTCTGAGCACCCAGCACCCTGAGCACTGAGCACCCAGCACCCCGAGCACTGAGCACCCAGCACCCTGAGTACTGAGCACCCAGCACCCTGAGCACTGAGCACCCAGCACCCTGAGCACTGAGCACCCAGCACCCTGAGCACTGAGCACACAGCACCCTGAGTACTGAGCACCCAGGACCCTGAGTACTGAGCACTGAGCACGCAGCACCCCGAGCACTGAGCACCCAGCACCCTGAGTACTGAGCACTGAGCACCCAGCACCCCAAGCACTGAGCACCCAGGACCCTGAGCACTGAGCACCCAGCACCCGAGTACTGAGCACCCAGCACAATGAGTACTGAGCACCCAGCACCCTGAATACTGAGCACGCAGCACCCCGAGTACTGAGCACACAGCACCCTGAGTACTGAGCACCCAGCACCCTGAGCACTGAGAACCCAGCACCCCGAGCACTGAGCACCCAGCACCCTGAGTACTGAGCACCCAGCACCCAGAGCACTGAGCACCCAGCACCCTGAGCACTGAGCACCCAGCTCCCTGAGCACTGAGCACCCAGCACCCTGAGTAGTGAGCACCCAACGTACTGAGCACCGAGCACCCCGAGCACTGAGCACCCAGCACCCTGAGCACTGAGCACCCAGCACCCTGAGCACTGAGCACCGATCACCCCGAGCACTGAGCACCCAGCACCCTGAGTACTGAGCTCCGAGCACCCCGAGCACTGAGCACCCAGCGCCCCGAGCACTGAGCACCCAGCACCCTGAGCACTGAGCACCCAGCACCCTGAGTACTGAGCACCCAGCACCCTGAGTACTGAACACCCAGCACCCTGAGCACTGAGCACTGAGCACCCTGAGCACTGAGTACTGAGCACTGAGCAACCTGAGCACTGAGCACCCAGCACCCCGAGTACTGAGCACACAGCACCCCGAGCACTGAGCACACAGCGCCCTGAGCACTGAGCACCCAGCACCCCGAGCACTGAGCACTGAGCACCCTGAGCACTGAGCAACCTGAGTACTGAGCACCAAGCACCCTAAGTACTGAGCACTGAGCACCCTGAGTACTGAGCACCCAGCACCCTGAGCACTGAGTACCCAGCACCCTGAGTACTGAGCACCGAGAACCCTGAGTACTGAGTACCGAGCACCCTGAGTACTGATCACCCAGCACCCTGATCACTGAGCACCCAGCACCCTGAGCACTGAGCATCCAGCACCGTGAGTACTGAGCACCGAGCAACCCGAGCACTGAGCACCCAGCACCCTGAGTACTGAGCACCCAGCACCCTGAGCACTGAGCACCCAGCACCCTGAGCACTGAGCACCCAGCACCCCGAGCACTGATCACCCAGCACCCTGAGTACTGAGCACCCAGCACCCTGAGCACTGAGCACCCAGAACCCTGAGTACTGAGCACCCAGCACCCTGAGTACTGAGCAACCAGCACCCTGAGCACTGAGCACTGAGCACCCAGCACCCTGAGCACTGAGCACTGAACACCCAGCACCCCGAGAACTGAGCACCCAGCACCCCGAGCACTGAGCACCCAGCACCCTGAGCACTGAGCACCCTGTGGACTGAACACCCAGCACCCTGAGCACTGAGCACCCAGCACCCTCAGTATTGAGCACCGATCACCCTGAGCACTGAGCACCCAGCACCCCGAGCACTGAGCACCCAGCACCCTGAGTACTGAGCTCCCACCACCCCGAGCAATGAGCACCCAGTACCCTGAGTACTGAGCACACTGAGTACTGAGCACCAATCACCCTGAGCACTGAGCTCCCAGCACCCTGTGTACTGAGCACCCAGCACCCTGAGCACTGTGCGCCCAGCACCCTGAGTACTGAGCACCCAGCACCCTGAGCACTGAGCACCCAGCACCCTGAGTACTGAGCACCTCGAGCACTGAGCACCCAGCACCCTGAGTACTGAGCACCGAGCACCCCGAGCACTGAGCACCCAGCACCCCGAGCACTGAGCACCCAGCACCCCGAGCACTGAGCACCCAGCACCGTGAGCACTGAGCACCCAGCACCCTGAGTACTGAGCACCCAGCACCCTGAGCACTGAGTACACAGCACCCTGAGCACTGAGCACCCAGCACCCTGAGCACTGAGCACCCAGCACCCTGAGCACTGAGCACCCAGCACCCTGAGTACTGAGCACTGAGCATCCAGCACCCCGAGTACTAAGCACCCAGCACCCTGAGTACTGAGCACTGAGCACCCAGCACCCCGAGCACTGAGCACCCAGCACCCTGAGCACTGAGCACCCAGCACCCGAGTACTGAGCACCCAGCACCCTGAGTACTGAGCACCCAGCACCCTGAGTACTGAGCAAAAAGCACCCTGAGTACTGGGCAACCAACACCCTGAGTACTGAGCACCCAGCACCCTGAGCACTGAGCACCCAGCACCCCGAGCACTGAGCACCCAGCACCCTGAGTACTGAGCACCCAGCACCCTGAGCACTGAGCACCCAGCACCCTGAGCACTGAGCACCCAGCACCCTGAGCACTGAGCACTCAGCACCCTGAGTAGTGAGCACCCAACATACTGAGCATCGAGCACCCTGAGCACTGAGCACCCAGCACCCTGAGTACTGAGAACCGAGCACCCCGAGCACTGAGCACCCAGCACCCTGAGTACTGAGCACCCAGCACCCTGAGCACTGAGCACCCAGCACCCGAGTACTAAGCAACCAGCACCCTGAGTACTGAGCACCCAGCACCCTGAGTACTGAGCACCCAGCACCCCGAGTACTGAGGACATAACACCCTGAGTTCTGAGCACCCAGCACCCTGAGCACTGAGCACCCAGCACCCCGAGCACTGAGCACCCAGCACCCTGAGTACTGAGCACCCAGCACCCTGAGCACTGAGCACCCAGCACCCTGAGCACTGAGCACCCAGCACCCTGAGCACTGAGCACACAGCACCCTGAGTACTGAGCACCCAGGACCCTGAGTACTGAGCACTGAGCACGCAGCACCCCGAGCACTGAGCACCCAGCACCCTGAGTACTGAGCACTGAGCACCCAGCACCCCAAGCACTGAGCACCCAGGACCCTGAGCACTGAGCACCCAGCACCCGAGTACTGAGCACCCAGCACAATGAGTACTGAGCACCCAGCACCCTGAATACTGAGCACGCAGCACCCCGAGTACTGAGCACACAGCACCCTGAGTACTGAGCACCCAGCACCCTGAGCACTGAGCACCCAGCACCCCGAGCACTGAGCACCCAGCACCCTGAGTACTGAGCACCCAGCACCCAGAGCACTGAGCACCCAGCACCCTGAGCACTGAGCACCCAGCTCCCTGAGCACTGAGCACCCAGCACCCTGAGTAGTGAGCACCCAACGTACTGAGCACCGAGCACCCCGAGCACTGAGCACCCAGCACCCTGAGCACTGAGCACCCAGCACCCTGAGCACTGAGCACCGATCACCCCGAGCACTGAGCACCCAGCACCCTGAGTACTGAGCTCCGAGCACCCCGAGCACTGAGCACCCAGCGCCCCGAGCACTGAGCACCCAGCACCCTGAGCACTGAGCACCCAGCACCCTGAGTACTGAGCACCCAGCGCCCTGAGTACTGAACACCCAGCACCCTGAGCACTGAGCACTGAGCACCCTGAGCACTGAGTACTGAGCACTGAGCAACCTGAGCACTGAGCACCCAGCACCCCGAGTACTGAGCACACAGCACCCCGAGCACTGAGCACACAGCGCCCTGAGCACTGAGCACCCAGCACCCCGAGCACTGAGCACTGAGCACCCTGAGCACTGAGCAACCTGAGTACTGAGCACCAAGCACCCTAAGTACTGAGCACTGAGCACCCTGAGTACTGAGCACCCAGCACCCTGAGCACTGAGTACCCAGCACCCTGAGTACTGAGCACCGAGAACCCTGAGTACTGAGTACCGAGCACCCTGAGTACTGAGCACCCAGCACCCTGATCACTGAGCACCCAGCACCCTGAGCACTGAGCATCCAGCACCGTGAGTACTGAGCACCGAGCAACCCGAGCACTGAGCACCCAGCACCCTGAGTACTGAGCACCCAGCACCCTGAGCACTGAGCACCCAGCACCCTGAGCACTGAGCACCCAGCACCCCGAGCACTGATCACCCAGCACCCTGAGTACTGAGCACCCAGCACCCTGAGCACTGAGCACCCAGAACCCTGAGTACTGAGCACCCAGCACCCTGAGTACTGAGCAACCAGCACCCTGAGCACTGAGCACTGAGCACCCAGCACCCTGAGCACTGAGCACTGAACACCCAGCACCCCGAGAACTGAGCACCCAGCACCCCGAGCACTGAGCACCCAGCACCCTGAGCACTGAGCACCCTGTGGACTGAACACCCAGCACCCTGAGCACTGAGCACCCAGCACCCTCAGTATTGAGCACCGATCACCCTGAGCACTGAGCACCCAGCACCCCGAGCACTGAGCACCCAGCACCCTGAGTACTGAGCTCCCACCACCCCGAGCAATGAGCACCCAGTACCCTGAGTACTGAGCACACTGAGTACTGAGCACCAATCACCCTGAGCACTGAGCTCCCAGCACCCTGTGTACTGAGCACCCAGCACCCTGAGCACTGTGCGCCCAGCACCCTGAGTACTGAGCACCCAGCACCCTGAGCACTGAGCACCCAGCACCCTGAGTACTGAGCACCTCGAGCACTGAGCACCCAGCACCCTGAGTACTGAGCACCGAGCACCCCGAGCACTGAGCACCCAGCACCCCGAGCACTGAGCACCCAGCACCCCGAGCACTGAGCACCCAGCACCGTGAGCACTGAGCACCCAGCACCCTGAGTACTGAGCACCCAGCACCCTGAGCACTGAGTACACAGCACCCTGAGCACTGAGCACCCAGCACCCTGAGCACTGAGCACCCAGCACCCTGAGCACTGAGCACCCAGCACCCTGAGTACTGAGCACTGAGCATCCAGCACCCCGAGTACTAAGCACCCAGCACCCTGAGTACTGAGCACTGAGCACCCAGCACCCCGAGCACTGAGCACCCAGCACCCTGAGCACTGAGCACCCAGCACCCGAGTACTGAGCACCCAGCACCCTGAGTACTGAGCACCCAGCACCCTGAGTACTGAGCAAAAAGCACCCTGAGTACTGGGCAACCAACACCCTGAGTACTGAGCACCCAGCACCCTGAGCACTGAGCACCCAGCACCCCGAGCACTGAGCACCCAGCACCCTGAGTACTGAGCACCCAGCACCCTGAGCACTGAGCACCCAGCACCCTGAGCACTGAGCACCCAGCACCCTGAGCACTGAGCACTCAGCACCCTGAGTAGTGAGCACCCAACATACTGAGCATCGAGCACCCTGAGCACTGAGCACCCAGCACCCTGAGTACTGAGAACCGAGCACCCCGAGCACTGAGCACCCAGCACCCTGAGTACTGAGCACCCAGCACCCTGAGCACTGAGCACCCAGCACCTTGAGCACTGAGCAACCAGCACCCTGAGCACTGAGCACGCACCACCCTGAGTAGTGAGCACCCAACATACTGAGCATCGAGCACCCTGAGCACTGAGCACCCAGCACCCTGAGTACTGAGAACCGAGCACCCCGAGCACTGAGCACCCAGCACCCCGAGCACTGAGCACCCAGCACCCTGAGCACTGAGCACCCAGCACCCTGAGTACTGAGCACCCAGTACCCTGAGCACTGAGTACCCAGCACCCTGAGCACTGAGCACCCAGCACCCTGAGCACTGAGCACCCAGCACCCTGAGCACTGAGCACCCAGCACCCTGAGTACTGATCACTGAGCACCTAGCACCCCGAGTACTGAGCACCCAGCACCCTGAGTACTGAGCACTGAGCACCCAGCACCCCGAGCACTGAGCACCCAGCACCCTGAGCACTGAGCACCCAGCACCGGAGTACTAAGCAACCAGCACCCTGAGTACTGAGCACCCAGCACCCCGAGTACTGAGGACACAACACCCTGAGTACTGAGCACCCAGCACCCTGAGCACTGAGCACCCAGCACCCCGAGCACTGAGCACCCAGCACCCTGAGTACTGAGCACCCAGCACCCTGAGCACTGAGCACCCAGCACCCTGAGCACTGAGCACCCAGCACCCTGAGCACTGAGCACACAGCACCCTGAGTACTGAGCACCCAGGACCCTGAGTACTGAGCACTGAGCACGCAGCACCCCGAGCACTGAGCACCCAGCACCCTGAGTACTGAGCACTGAGCACCCAGCACCCCGAGCACTGAGCACCCAGCACCCTGAGCACTGAGCACCCAGCACCCGAGTACTGAGCACCCAGCACAATGAGTACTGAGCACCCAGCACCCTGAATACTGAGCACCCAGCACCCCGAGTACTGAGCACCCAGCACCCTGAGTACTGAGCACCCAGCACCCTGAGCACTGAGCACCCAGCACCCGAGTACTAAGCAACCAGCACCCTGAGTACTGAGCACCCAGCACCCTGAGTACTGAGCACCCAGCACCCCGAGTACTGAGGACACAACACCCTGAGTACTGAGCACCCAGCACCCTGAGCACTGAGCACCCAGCACCCCGACCACTGAGCACCCAGCACCCTGAGTACTGAGCACCCAGCACCCTGAGCACTGAGCACCCAGCACCCTGAGCACTGAGCACCCAGCACCCTGAGCACTGAGCACACAGCACCCTGAGTACTGAGCACCCAGCACAATGAGTACTGAGCACCCAGCACCCTGAATACTGAGCACGCAGCACCCCGAGTACTGAGAACCCAGCACCCTGAGTACTGAGGACTGAGCACGCAGCACCCCGAGCACTGAGAACCCAGCACCCTGAGTACTGAGCACTGAGCACCCAGCACCCCGAGCACTGAGCACCCAGCACCCTGAGAACTGAGCACCCAGCACCCGAGTACTGAGCACCCAGCACAATGAGTACTGAGCACCCAGCACCCTAAATACTGAGCACGCAGCACCCCGAGTACTGAGCACCCAGCACCCTGAGTACTGAGCACCCAGCACCCTGAGCACTGGGCACCCAGCACCCCGAGCACTGAGCACCCAGCACCCTGAGTACTGAGCACCTAGCACCCAGAGCACCGAGCACCCAGCACCCTGAGCACTGAGCACCCAGCACCCTGAGCACTGAGCACCCAGCACCCTGAGTAGTGAGCACCCAACGTACTGAGCACCGAGCACCCCGAGCACTGAGCACCCAGCACCCTGAGCACTGAGCACCCAGCACCCTGAGCACTGAGCACCCAGCACCCGAGTACTGAGCACCCAGCACCCTGAATACTGAGCACCCAGCACCCTGAGTACTGAGCACCCAGCACCCTGAGCACTGAGCACCCAGCACCCTGAGCACTGAGCACCCAGCACCCTGAGCACTGAGCACCCAGCACCCTGAGTAGTGAGCACCCAACGTACTGAGCACCGAGCACCCCGAGCACTGAGCACCCAGCACCCTGAGTACTGAGCACCGAGCACCCCGAGCACTGAGCACTCAGCGCCCCGAGCACTGAGCACCCAGCACCCTGAGCACTGAGCACCCAGCACCCTGAGTACTGAGCACCTAGCACCCTGAGTACTGAACACCCAGCACCCTGAGCACTGAGCACTGAGCACCCTGAGCACTGAGTACGGAGCACTGAGCAACCTGAGCACTGAGCACCCAGCACCCCGAGTACTGAGCACACAGCACCCCGAGCACTGAGCACCCAGCGCCCTGAGCACTGAGCACCCAGCACCCCGAGCACTGAGCACTGAGCACCCTGAGCACTGAGCACCCAGCACACCGAGTACTGAGCACTGAGCACCCTGAGTACTGAGCACCAAGCACCCTAAGTACTGAGCACTGAGCACCCTGAATACTGAGCACCCAGCACCCTGAGCACTGAGTACCCAGCACCCTGAGTACTGAGCACCGAGAACCCTGAGTACTGAGCACCGAGCACCCTGAGTACTGAGCACCCAGCACCCTGATCACTGAGCACCCAGCACCCTGAGCACTGAGCACCCAGCACCTTGAGTACTGAGCACCGAGCAACCCGAGCACTGAGCACCCAGCACCCTGAGTACTGAGCACCCAGCACCCTGAGCACTGAGCACCCAGCACCCTGAGCACTGAGCACAAAGCACCCCGAGCACTGATCACCCAGCACCCTGAGTACTGAGCACCCAGCACCCTGAGCACTGAGCACCCAGAACCCTGAGTACTGAGCACCCAGCACCCTGAGTACTGAGCAACCAGCACCCTGAGCACTGAGCACTGAGCACCCAGCACCCTGAGCACTGAGCACTGAACACCCAGCACCCCGAGCACTGAGCACCCAGCACCCCGAGCACTGAGCACCCAGCACCCTGAGCACTGAGCAAACTGTGGACTGAACACCCAGAACCCTGAGCACTGAGCACCCAGCACCCTCAGTACTGAGCACCGATCACCCTGAGCACTGAGCACCCAGCACCCCGAGCACTGAGCACCCAGCACCCTGAGTACTGAGCTCCCAGCACCCCGAGCAATGAGCACCCAGTACCCTGAGTACTGAGCACCCTGAGTACTGAGCACCAATCACCCTGAGCACTGAGCTCCCAGCACCCTGAGTACTGAGCACCCAGCACCCTGAGCACTGAGCACCCAGCACCCTGAGTACTGCGCAAGCAGCACCCCGAGCACTGAGCACCCAGCACCCCAAGAATGAGCACCCAGCACCCCGAGTACTGAGCACCGAGCACCCTGAGCACTGAGTACCCAGCACCCTGAGCACTGAGCACCCAGCACCCTGAGTACTGTGCACCCAGCACCCTGAGTACTGAGCACCCAGCAGCCTGAGCAATGAGCACCGAGCACCCCGAGTACTGAGCACCCAGCACCCTGAGTACTGACCACCCAGCACCCTGAGTACTGAACACCCAGCACCCTGAGCACTGAGCACTGAGCACCATGACCACTGAGTACTGAGCACCGAGCACCCCGAGCACTGAGCACCCAGCACCCGGAGTACTGAGCACCCAGCACCCTGAGTACTAAGCACCGAGCACCCTGAGTACTGAGCACCCAGCACCCTGAACACTGAACATACAGCACCCTGAGTACTGAGCACCTCGAGCACTGAGCACACAGCACCCTGAGTACTGAGCACAGAGCACCCCGAGCACTGAGCACCCAGCACCCCGAGCACAGAGCACCCAGCACCCCGAGCACTGAGCACCCAGCACCGTGAGCACTGAGCACCCAGCACCCTGAGTACTGAGCACCCAGCACCCTGAGCACTGAGTACCCAGCACCCTGAGCACTGAGCACCCAGCACCCTGAGCACTGAGCACCCAGCACCCTGAGCACTGAGCACCCAGCACCCTGAGTACTGAGCACTGAGCATCCAGCACCCCGAGTACTAAGCACCCAGCACCCTGAGTACTGAGCACTGAGCACCCAGCACCCCGAGCACTGAGCACCCAGCACCCTGAGCACTGAGCTCCCAGCACCCGAGTACTGAGCACCCAGCACCCTGAGTACTGAGCACCCAGCACCCTGAGTACTGAGAACCGAGCACACCAAGTACTGAGCACCCAGCACCCTGAGCACTGAGCACCCAGCACCCTGAGTACTGAGAACCGAGCACCCCGAGCACTGAGCACCCAGCACCCCGAGCACTGAGCACCCAGCACCCCGAGCACTGAGCACCCAGCACCCTGAGCACTGAGCACCAAGCACCCTGAGTACTGAGCACTGAGCACTTAGCACCCCGAGTACTGAGCACCCAGCACCCTGAGTACTGAGCACTGAGCACCCAGCACCCCGAGCACTGAGCACCCAGCACCCTGAGAACTGAGCACCCAGCACCCGAGTACTAAGCAACCAGCACCCTGAGTACTGAGCACCCAGCACCCCGAGTACTGAGGACACAACACCCTGAGTACTGAGCACCCAGCACCCTGAGCACTGAGCACCCAGCACCCGGAGCACTGAGCACCCAGCACCCTGAGTACTGAGCACCCAGCACCCTGAGCACTGAGCACCCAGCACCCTGAGCACTGAGCACCCAGCACCCTGAGCACTGAGCACACAGCACCCTGAGTACTGAGCACCCAGGACCCTGAGTACTGAGCACTGAGCACGCAGCACCCCGAGCACTGAGCACCCAGCACCCTGAGTACTGAGCACTGAGCACCCAGCACCCCGAGCACTGAGCACCCAGCAACCTGAGCACTGAACACCCAGCACCCGAGTACTGAGCACCCAGCACCCTGAGTACTGAGCACCCAGCACCCTGAGCACTGAGCACCCAGCACCCCGAGCACTGAGCACCCAGCACCCTGAGTACTGAGCACCCAGCACCCTGAGCACTGAGCACCCAGCACCCTGAGTAGTGAGCACCCAACGTACTGAGCACCGAGCACCCTGAGCACTGAGCACCCAGGACCCTGAGCACTGAGCACCCAGCACCCTGAGCACTGAGCACCCAGCACCCTGAGCACTGAGCACCCAGCACCCTGAGCACTGAGTACCCAGCACGCTGAGTAGTGAGCACCCAACGTACTGAGCACCGAGCACCCCGAGCACTGAGCACCCAGCACCCTGAGTACTGAGCACCGATCACCCCGAGCACTGAGCACCCAGCACCCTGAGTACTGAGCTCCGAGCACCCCGAGCACTGAGCACCCAGCGCCCCGAGCACTGAGCACCCAGCACCCTGAGCACTGAGCACCCAGCACCCTGAGTACTGAGCACCCAGCACCCTGAGTACTGAACACCCAGCACCCTGAGCACTGAGCACCCAGCACCCTGAGCACTGAGTACCCAGCACCCTGAGTAGTGAGCACCCAACGTACTGAGCACCCAGCACCCTGAGTACTGAGCACCCAGCACCCTGAGTACTGAACACCCAGCACCCTGAGCACTGAGCACCCAGCACCCTGAGCACTGAGTACCCAGCACCCTGAGTAGTGAGCACCCAACGTACTGAGCACCCAGCACCCTGAGTACTGAGCACCCAGCACCCTGAGTACTGAGCACCCAGCACCCTGAGCACTGAGCACCCAGCACCCTGAGCACTGAGCACCCAGCACCCTGAGCACTGAGTACCCAGCACCCTGAGTAGTGAGCACCCAACGTACTGAGCACCGAGCACCCCGAGCACTGAGCACCCAGCACCCTGAGTACTGAGCACCGATCACCCCGAGCACTGAGCACCCAGCACCCTGAGTACTGAGCTCCGAGCACCCCGAGCACTGAGCACCCAGCGCCCCGAGCACTGAGCACCCAGCACCCTGAGCACTGAGCACCCAGCACCCTGAGTACTGAGCACCCAGCACCCTGAGTACTGAACACCCAGCACCCTGAGCACTGAGCACTGAGCACCCTGAGGACTGAGTACTGAGCACTGAGCAACCTGAGCACTGAGCACCCAGCACCCCGAGTACTGAGCACACAGCACCCCGAGCACTGAGCACCCAGCGCCCTGAGCACTGAGCGCCCAGCACTCCGAGCACTGAGCACTGAGCACCCTGAGCACTGAGCACCCAGCACACCGAGTACTGAGCACTGAGCACCCTGAGTACTGAGCACCCAGCACCCTGAGCACTGAGTACCCAGCACCCTGAGTACTGAGCACTGAGAACCCTGAGTACTGAGCACCGAGCACCCTGAGTACTGAGCACCCAGCACCCTGATCACTGAGCACCCAGCACCCTGAGCACTGAGCACCCAGCACCTTGAGTACTGAGCACCGAGCAACCCGAGCACTGAGCACCCAGCACCCTGAGTACTGAGCACCCAGCACCCTGAGCACTGAGCACCCAGCACACTGAGCACTGAGCACCCAGCACCCCGAGCACTGATCACCCAGCACCCTGAGTACTGAGCACCCAGCAACCTGAGCACTGAGCACCCAGCACCCTGAGTACTGAGCATCCAGCACCCTGAGTACTGAGCAACCAGCACCCTGAGCACTGAGCACCCTGTGGACTGAACACCCAGCACCCTGAGTACTGAGCACTGAGAACCCTGAGTACTGAGCACCGAGCACCCTGAGTACTGAGCACCCAGCACCCTGAGTACTGAGCACCCAGCAACCTGAGCACTGAGCATCCAGCACCCCGAGCACTGAGCACCAAGCACCCCGAGCACTGAGCACCCAGCACCCTGAGCACTGAGCACCCTGTGGACTGAACACCCAGCACCCTGAGCACTGAGCACCCATCACCCTCAGTACTGAGCACCGATCACCCTGAGCACTGAGCACCCAGCACCCCGAGCACTGAGCACCCAGCACCCTGAGTACTGAGCTCCCAGCACCCCGAGCACTGAGCACCTAGTACCCTGAGTACTGAGCACACTGAGTACTGAGCACCGATCACCCTGAGCACTGAGCTCCCAGCACCCTGTGTACTGAGCACCCAGCACCCTGAGCACTGTGCGCCCAGCACCCTGAGTACTGAGCACCCAGCACCCTGAGCACTGAGCACCCAGCACCCTGAGTACTGAGCACCCAGCACCCTGAGCACTGAGCACCCAGCACCCTGAGTACTGCGCAAGCAGCACCGCGAGCACTGAGCACCCAGCACCCCAAGAATGAGCACCCAGCACCCCGAGTACTGAGCACCGAGCACACTGAGCACTGAGTACCCAGCACCCTGAGCAATGAGCACCCAGCACCCTGAGTACTGAGCACCCAGCACCCTGAGTACTGAGCACCCAGCACCCTGAGCAATGAGCACCGAGCACCCCGAGTACTGAGCACCCAGCACCCTGAGTACTGAGCACCCAGCACCCTGAGTACTGAACACCCAGCACCCTGAGCACTGAGCACTGAGCACCCTGAGCACTGAGTACTGAGCACCGAGCACCCCGAGCACTGAGCACCCAGCACCCGGAGTACTGAGCACCCAGCACCCTGAGTACTAAGCACCGAGCACCCTGAGTACTGAGCACCCAGCACCCTGAACACTGAACATACAGCACCCTGAGTACTGAGCACCTCGAGCACTGAGCACCCAGCACCCGGAGTACTGAGCACCGAGCACCCCGAGCACTGAGCACCCAGCACCCCGAGCACTGAGCACCCAGCACCCCGAGCACTGAGCACCCAGCACCGTGAGCACTGAGCACCCAGCACCCTGAGTACTGAGCACCCAGCACCCTGAGCACTGAGTACCCAGCACCCTGAGAACTGAGCACCCAGCACCCTGAGCACTGAGCACCCAGCACCCTGAGCACTGAGCACCCAGCACCCTGAGTACTGAGCACTGAGCATCCAGCACCCCGAGTACTAAGCACCCAGCACCCTGAGTACTGAGCACTGAGCACCCAGCACCCCGAGCACTGAGCACCCAGCACCCTGAGCACTGAGCACCCAGCACCCTGAGCACTGAGCACCCAGCACCCTGAGTACTGAGCACCCAGCACCCTGAGTACTGAGCACAAAGCACCCCGAGTACTGGGCAACCAACACCCTGAGTACTGAGCACCCAGCACCCTGAGCACTGAGCACCCAGCACCCCGAGCACTGAGCACCCAGCACCCTGAGTACTGAGCACCCAGCACCCTGAGCACTGAGCACCCAGCACCCTGAGCATTGAGCACCCAGCACCCGAGTACTGAGCACCCAGCACCCTGAATACTGAGCACCCAGCACCCTGAGTACTGAGCACCGAGAACCCTGAGTACTGAGCACCGAGCACCCTGAGTACTGAGCACCCAGCACCCTGAACACTGAGCACCCAGCACCCTGAGCACTGAGCACCCAGCACCTTGAGTACTGAGCACCGAGCAACCCGAGCACTGAGCACCCAGCACCCTGAGTACTGAGCACCCAGCACCCTGAGCACTGAGCACCCAGCACCCTGAGCACTGAGCACCCAGCACCCCTAGCACTGATCACCCAGAACCCTGAGTACTGAGCACCCAGCACCCTGAACACTGAGCACCCAGCACCCTGAGTACTGAGCACCCAGCACCCTGAGTACTGAGCAACCAGCACCCTGAGCACTGAGCACTGAGCACCCAGCACCCCGAGCACTGAGCACTGAACACCCAGCACCCCGAGCACTGAGCACCCAGCACCCCGAGCACTGAGCACCCAGCACCCTGAGCACTGATCACCCTGTGGACTGAACACCCAGCACCCTGAGCACTGAGCACCCAGCACCCTCAGTACTGAGCACCGATCACCCTGAGCACTGAGCACCCAGCACCCCGAGCACTGAGCACCCAGCACCCTGAGTACTGAGCTCCCAGCACCCCGAGCACTGAGCACCCAGTACCCTGAGTACTGAGCACCCTGAGTACTGAGCACCGATCACCCTGAGCACTGAGCTCCCAGCACCCTGTGTACTGAGCACCCAGCACCCTGAGCACTGTGCGCCCAGCACCCTGAGTACTGAGCACCCAGCACCCTTAGCACTGAGCACACAGCACCCTGAGTACTGAGCACCCAGCACCCTGAGCACTGAGCACCCAGCACCCTGAGTACTGCGCAAGCAGCACCCCGAGCACTGAGCACCCAGCACCCCAAGAATGAGCACCCAGCACCCCGAGTACTGAGCACCGAGCACCCTGAGCACTGAGCACCCAGCACCCTCAGTACTGAGCACCCAGCACCCTGAGTACTGAGCACCCAGCACCCTGAGTACTGAGCACCCAGCACCCTGAGTACTGAACACCCAGCACCCTGAGCCCTGAGCACTGAGCACCCTGAGCACTGAGTACTGAGCACCGAGCACCCCGAGCACTGAGCACCCAGCACCCGGAGTACTGCGCACCCAGCACCCTGAGTACTAACCACCGAGCACCCTGAGTACTGAGCACTCAGCACACTGAACAATGAACATACAGCACCCTGAGTACTGAGCACCTCGAGCACTGAGCACCCAGCACCCTGAACACTGAGCACTGAGCACCCTGAGCACTGAGTACTGAGCACCGAGGACCCCAAGCACTGAGCACCCAGCACCCAGAGTACTGAGCACCCAGCACCCTGAGTACTAAGCACCGAGCACCCTGAGTACTGAGCACCCAGCACACTGAACAATGAACATACAGCACCCTGAGTACTGAGCACCTCGAGCACTGAGCACCCAGCACCCCGAGCACTGAGCACCCAGCACCCCGAGCACTGAGCACCCAGCACCGTGAGCACTGAGCACCCAGCACCCTGAGTACTGAGCACCCAGCACCCTGAGCACTGAGTACCCAGCACCCTGAGCACTGAGCACCCAGCACCCTGAGCACTGAGCACCCAGCACCCTGAGCACTGAGCACCCAGCACTCTGAGTACTGAGCACTGAACATCCAGCACCCCGAGTACTATGCACCCAGCACCCTGAGTACTGAGCACTGAGCACCCAGCACCCCGAGCACTGAGCACCCAGCACCCTGAGCACTGAGCACCCAGCACCCGAGTACTGAGCACCCAGCACCCTGAGTACTGAGCACCCAGCACCCTGAGTACTGAGCACAAAGCACCCCGAGTACTGGGCAACCAACACCCTGAGTACTGAGCACCCAGCACCCTGAGCACTGAGCACCCAGCACCCCGAGCACTCAGCACCCAGCACCCTGAGTACTGAGCACCCAGCACCCTGATCAATGAGCACCCAGCACCCTGAGCACTGAGCACCCAGCACCCTGAGCACTGAGCACGCGGCACCCTGAGTAGTGAGCACCCAACATACTGAGCATCGAGCACCCTGAGCACTGAGCACCCAGCACCCTGATTACTGAGAACCGAGCACCCCGAGCACTGAGCACCCAGCACCCCGAGCACTGAGCACCCAGCACCCCGAGCACTGAGCACCCAGCACCCTGAGCACTGAGCATCCAGCACCCTGAGTACTGAGCACCCAGTACCCTGAGCACTGAGTACCCAGCACCCTGAGCACTGAGCACCCAGCACCCTGAGCACTGAGCACCCAGCACCCTGAGCACTGAGCACCCAGCACCCTGAGTACTGAGCACTGAGCACCTAGCACCCCGAGTACTGAGCACCCAGCACCCTGAGTACTGAGCACTGAGCACCCAGCACCCCGAGCACTGAGCACCCAGCACCCTGAGCACTGAGCACCCAGCACCCGAGTACTAAGCAACCAGCACCCTGAGTACTGAGCACCCAGCACCCTGAGTACTGAGCACCCAGCACCCCGAGTACTGAGGACACAACACCCTGAGTACTGAGCACCCAGCACCCTGAGCACTGAGCACCCAGCACCCCGAGCACTGAGCACCCAGCACCCTGAGTACTGAGCACCCAGCACCCTGAGCACTGAGCACCCAGCACCCTGAGCACTGAGCACCCAGCACCCTGAGCACTGAGCACACAGCACCCTGAGTACTGAGCACCCAGGACCCTGAGTACTGAGCACTGAGCACGCAGCACCCCGAGCACTGAGCACCCAGCACCCTGAGCACTGAGCACCCAGCACCCTCAGTACTGAGCACCGAGCACCCTGAGTACTGAGCACCCAGCACCCTGAGTACTGAGCACCCAGCACCCTGAGTACTGAGCACCGAGCACCCCGAGTACTGAGCACCCAGCACCCTGAGCACTGAGCACCCAGCACCCTGAGCACTGAGCACCCAGCACCCGAGTACTGAGCACCCAGCACAATGAGTACTGAGCACCCAGCACCCTGAATACTGAGCACCCAGCACGCCGAGTACTGAGCACCCAGCACCCTGAGTACTGAGCACCCAGCACCCTGAGCACTGAGCACCCAGCACCCCGAGCACTGAGCACCCAGCACCCTGAGTACTGAGCACCCAGCACCCTGAGCACTGAGCACCCAGCACCCTGAGCACTGAGCACCCAGCACCCTGAGCACTGAGCACCCAGCACCCTGAGTAGTGAGCACCCAATGTACTGAGCACCGAGCACACTGAGCACTGAGCACCCAGCACCCTGAGCACTGAGCACCCAGCACCCTGAGCACTGAGCACCCAGCACCCGACTACTGAGCACCCAGCACCCTGAGTACTGAGCACCCAGCACCCTGAGTACTGAGCACCCAGCACCCTGAGCACTGAGCACCCAGCACCCTGAGCACTGAGCACCCAGCACCCTGAGCACTGAGCACCCAGCACCCTGAGTAGTGAGCACCCAACGTACTGAGCACCGAGCACCCCGAGCACTGAGCACCCAGCACCCTGAGTACTGAGCACCGATCACCCCGAGCACTGAGCACCCAGCACCCTGAGTACTGAGCTCCGAGCACCCCGAGCACTGAGCACCCAGCGCCCCGAGCACTGAGAACCCAGCAACCTGAGCACTGAGCACCCAGCACCCTGAGTACTGAGCACCCAGCACCCTGAGTACTGAACACCCAGCACCCTGAGCACTGAGCACTGAGCACCCTGAGCACTGAGTACTGAGCACTGAGCAACCTGAACACTGAGCACCCAGCACCCCGAGTACTGAGCACAGAGCACCCCGAGCACTGAGCACCCAGCGCCCTGAGCACTGAGCGCCCAGCACCCCAAGCACTGAGCACTGAGCACCCTGAGCACTGAGCACCCAGCACACCGAGTACTGAGCACTGAGCACCCTGAGTACTGAGCACCAAGCACCCTAAGTACTGAGCACTGAGCACCCTGAGTACTGAGCACCCAGCACCCTGAGCACTGAGTACCCAGCACCCTGAGTACTGAGCACTGAGAACCCTGAGTACTGAGCACCGAGCACCCTGAGTACTGAGCACCCAGCACCCTGATCACTGAGCACCCAGCACCCTGAGCACTGAGCAACCAGCACCTTGAGTACTGAGCACCGAGCAACCCGAGCACTGAGCACCCAGCACCCTGAGTACTGAGCACCCAGCACCCTGAGCACTGAGCACCCAGCACACTCAGCACTGAGCACCCAGCACCCCGAGCACTGATCACCCAGCACCCTGAGTACTGAGCACCCAGCACCCTGAGCACTGAGCACCCAGCATCCTGAGTACTGAGCATCCAGCACCCTGAGTACTGAGCAACCAGCACCCTGAGCACTGAGCACTGAACACCCAGCACCCCGAGCACTGAGCACCAAGCACCCCGAGCACTGAGCACCCAGCACCCTGAGCACTGAGCACCCTGTGGACTGAACACCCAGCACCCTGAGCACTGAGCACCCAGCACCCTCAGTACTGAGCACCGATCACCCTGAGCACTGAGCACCCAGCACCCCGAGCACTGAGCACCCAGCACCCTGAGTACTGAGCTCCCAGCACCCCGAGCACCGAGCACCCAGTACCCTGAGTACTGAGCACACTGAGTACTGAGCACCGATCACCGTGAGCATTGAGCTCCCAGCACCCTGTGTACTGAGCACCCAGCACCCTGAGCACTGTGCGCCCAGCACCCTTAGTACTGAGCACCCAGCACCCTGAGCACTGAGCACCCAGCACCCTGAGTACTGAGCACCCAGCACCCTGAGCACTGAGCACCCAGCACCCTGAGTACTGCGCAAGCAGCACCCCGAGCACTGAGCACCCAGCACCCCAAGAATGAGCACCCAGCACCCCGAGTACTGAGCACCGAGCAACCTGAGCACTGAGCACCCAGCACCCTGAGTACTGAGCACTGAGCATCCAGCACCCCGAGTACTAAGCACCCAGCACCCTGAGTACTGAGCACTGAGCACCCAGCACCCCGAGCACTGAGCACCCAGCACCCTGAGCACTGAGAACCCATCACCCGAGTACTGAGCACCCAGCACCCCGAGCACTGAGCACCCAGCACCCTGAGTACTGAGCACCCAGCACCCTGAGCACTGAGCACCCAGCACCCTGAGCACTGAGCACCCAGCACCCTGAGCACTGAGCACACAGCACCCTGAGTACTGAGCACCCAGGACCCTGAGTACTGAGCACTGAGCACGCAGCACCGCGAGCACTGAGCACCCAGCACCCTGAGCACTGAGCACCCAGCACCCTCAGTACTGAGCACCGAGCACCCTGAGTACTGAGCACCCAGCACCCTGAGTACTGAGCACCCAGCACCCTGAGTACTGAGCACCGAGCACCCCGAGTACTGAGCACCCAGCACCCTGAGCACTGAGCACCCAGCACCCTGAGCACTGAGCACCCAGCACCCGAGTACTGAGCACCCAGCACAATGAGTACTGAGCACCCAGCACCCTGAATACTGAGCACCCAGCACCCCGAGTACTGAGCACCCAGCACCCTGAGTACTGAGCACCCAGCACCCTGAGCACTGAGCACCCAGCACCCCGAGCACTGAGCACCCAGCACCCTGAGTACTGAGCACCCAGCACCCTGAGCACTGAGCACCCAGCACCCTGAGCACTGAGCACCCAGCACCCTGAGCACTGAGCACCCAGCACCCTGAGTAGTGAGCACCCAACGTACTGAGCACCGAGCACACTGAGCACTGAGCACCCAGCACCCTGAGCACTGAGCACCCAGCACCCTGAGCACTGAGCACCCAGCACCCGAGTACTGAGCACCCAGCACCCTGAGTACTGAGCACCCAGCACCCTGAGTACTGAGCACCCAGCACCCTGAGCACTGAGCACCCAGCACCCTGAGCACTGAGCACCCAGCACCCTGAGCACTGAGCACCCAGCACCCTGAGTAGTGAGCACCCAACGTACTGAGCACCGAGCACCCAGAGCACTGAGCACCCAGCACCCTGAGTACTGAGCACCGATCACCCCGAGCACTGAGCACCCAGCACCCTGAGTACTGAGCTCCGAGCACCCCGAGCACTGAGCACCCAGGGCCCCGAGCACTGAGAACCCAGCACCCTGAGCACTGAGCACCCAGCACCCTGAGTACTGAGCACCCAGCACCCTGAGTACTGAACACCCAGCACCCTGAGCACTGAGCACTGAGCACCCTGAGCACTGAGTACTGAGCACTGAGCAACCTGAACACTGAGCACCCAGCACCCCGAGTACTGAGCACACAGCACCCCGAGCACTGAGCACCCAGCGCCCTGAGCACTGAGCGCCCAGCACCCCAAGCACTGAGCACTGAGCAGGCTGAGCACTGAGCACCCAGCACACCGAGTACTGAGCACTGAGCACCCTGAGTACTGAGCACCAAGCACCCTAAGTACTGAGCACTGAGCACCCTGAGTACTGAGCACCCAGCACCCTGAGCACTGAGTACCCAGCACCCTGAGTACTGAGCACTGAGAACCCTGAGTACTGAGCACCGAGCACCCTGAGTACTGAGCACCCAGCACCCTGATCACTGAGCACCCAGCACCCTGAGCACTGAGCACCCAGCCACTTGAGTACTGAGCACCGAGCAACCCGAGCACTGAGCACCCAGCACCCTGAGTACTGAGCACCCAGCACCCTGAGCACTGAGCACCCAGCACACTCAGCACTGAGCACCCAGCACCCCGAGCACTGATCACCCAGCACCCTGAGTACTGAGCACCCAGCACCCTGAGCACTGAGCACCCAGCATCCTGAGTACTGAGCATCCAGCACCCTGAGTACTGAGCAACCAGCACCCTGAGCACTGAGCACTGAACACCCAGCACCCCGAGCACTGAGCACCAAGCACCCCGAGCACTGAGCACCCAGCACCCTGAGCACTGAGCACCCTGTGGACTGAACACCCAGCACACTGAGCACTGAGCACCCAGCACCCTCAGTACTGAGCACCGATCACCCTGAGCACTGAGCACCCAGCACCCCGAGCACTGAGCACCCAGCACCCTGAGTACTGAGCTCCCAGCACCCCGAGCACCGAGCACCCAGTACCCTGAGTACTGAGCACACTGAGTACTGAGCACCGATCACCGTGAGCACTGAGCTCCCAGCACCCTGTGTACTGAGCACCCAGCACCCTGAGCACTGTGCGCCCAGCACCCTGAGTACTGAGCACCCAGCACCCTGAGCACTGAGCACCCAGCACCCTGAGTACTGAGCACCCAGCACCCTGAGCACTGAGCACCCAGCACCCTGAGTACTGCGCAAGCAGCACCCCGAGCACTGAGCACCCAGCACCCCAAGAATGAGCACCCAGCAGCCCGAGTACTGAGCACCGAGCACCCTGAGCACTGAGCACCCAGCACCCTGAGTACTGAGCACTGAGCATCCAGCACCCCGAGTACTAAGCACCCAGCACCCTGAGTACTGAGCACTGAGCAACCAGCACCCCGAGCACTGAGCACCCAGCACCCTGAGCACTGAGAACCCATCACCCGAGTACTGAGCACCCAGCACCCTGAGTACTGAGCACCCAGCACCCTGAGCACTGAGCACCCAGCACCCCGAGCACTGAGCACCCAGCACCCTGAGTACTGAGCACCCAGCACCCTGAGCACTGAGCACCCAGCACCCTGAGCACTGAGCACCCAGCACCCTGAGCACTGAGCACGCAGCACCCTGAGTAGTGAGCACCCAACATACTGAGCATCCAGCACCCTGAGTACTGAGCAACCAGCACCCTGAGCACTGAGCACTGAACACCCAGCACCGCGAGCACTGAGCACCAAGCACCCCGAGCACTGAGCACCCAGCACCCTGAGCACTGAGCACCCTGTGGACTGAACACCCAGCACCCTGAGCACTGAGCACCCAGCACCCTCAGTACTGAGCACCGATCACCCTGAGCACTGAGCACCCAGCACCCCGAGCACTGAGCACCCAGCACCCTGAGTACTGAGCTCCCAGCACCCCGAGCACCGAGCACCCAGTACCCTGAGTACTGAGCACACTGAGTACTGAGCACCGATCACCGTGAGCACTGAGCTCCCAGCACCCTGTGTACTGAGCACCCAGCACCCTGAGCACTGTGCGCCCAGCACCCTGAGTACTGAGCACCCAGCACCCTGAGCACTGAGCACCCAGCACCCTGAGTACTGAGCACCCAGCACCCTGAGCACTGAGCACCCAGCACCCTGAGTACTGCGCAAGCAGCACCCCGAGCACTGAGCACCCAGCACCCCAAGAATGAGCACCCAGCACCCCGAGTACTGAGCACCGAGCACCCTGAGCACTGAGCACCCAGCACCCTGAGTACTGAGCACTGAGCATCCAGCACCCCGAGTACTAAGCACCCAGCACCCTGAGTACTGAGCACTGAGCACCCAGCACCCCGAGCACTGAGCACCCAGCACCCTGAGTACTGAGCACCCAGCACCCTGAGTACTGAGCACAAAGCACCCCGAGTACTGGGCAACCAACACCCTGAGTACTGAGCACCCAGCACCCTGAGCACTGAGCACCCAGCACCCCGAGCACTGAGCACCCAGCACCCTGAGTACTGAGCACCCAGCACCCTGAGCACTGAGCACCCAGCACCCTGAGCACTGAGCACCCAGCACCCTGAGCACTGAGCACGCAGCACCCTGAGTAGTTAGCACCCAACATACTGAGCATCGAGCACCCTGTGCACTGAGCACCCAGCACCCTGAGTACTGAGAACCGAGCACCCCGAGCACTGAGCACCCAGCACCCTGAGTACTGAGCTCCGAGCACCCCGAGCACTGAGCACCCAGCGCCCCGAGCACCGAGCACCCTGAGCACTGAGCACCCAGCACCCTGAGTACTGAGCACCCAGCACCCTGAGCAATGAACACCCTGAGGACTGAGCACCCAGCACCCTGAGCACTGAGCACACAGCACCCTGAGCACTGAGCACCCAGCACCCTGAGTACTGAGCACTGAGCACGCAGCACTCCGAGCACTGAGCACCCAGCACACTGAGTACTGAGCACTGAGCACCCAGCACCCCGAGCACTGAGCACCCAGCACCCTGAGCACTGAGCACCCAGCACCCTGAGTACTGAGCACCCAGCACCCTGAGTACTGAGCACACAGCACCCCGAGTACTGAGCACCCAGCACCCTGAGTACTGAGCACCCAGCACCCTGAGCACTGAGCACCCAGCACTCCGAGCACTGAGCACCAGCACCCTGAGTACTGAGCACCCAGCACCCTGAGCACTGAGCACCCAGCACCCTGAGCACTGAGCACCCAG
Source organism: Microtus oregoni (assembly GCF_018167655.1). NCBI lineage: Eukaryota > Metazoa > Chordata > Mammalia > Rodentia > Cricetidae > Microtus > Microtus oregoni. The sequence goes on from NW_024543262.1 coordinate 1,859,442, forward strand.
CACCCTGAGCACTGAGCACCCAGCACCCGAGTACTGAGCACCCAGCACCCTGAGTACTGAGCACCCAACACCCTGAGTACTGAGCACAAAGCACCCCGAGTACTGGGCAACCAACACCCTGAGTACTGAGCACCCAGCACCCTGAGCACTGAGCACCCAGCACCCCGAGCACTCAGCACCCAGCACCCTGAGTACTGAGCACCCAGCAACCTGAGCACTGAGCACCCAGCACCCTGAGCACTGAGCACCCAGCACCCTGAGCACTGAGCACGCAGCACCCTGAGTAGTGAGCACCCAACGTACTGAGCATCGAGCACCCTGAGCACTGAGCACCCAGCACCCTGAGTACTGAGAACCGAGCACCCTGAGTACTGAGCACTGAGAACCCTGAGTACTGAGCACCGAGCACCCTGAGTACTGAGCACCCAGCACCCTGATCACTGAGCACCCAGCACCCTGAGCACTGAGCACCCAGCCACTTGAGTACTGAGCACCGAGCAACCCGAGCACTGAGCACCCAGCACCCTGAGTACTGAGCACCCAGCACCCTGAGCACTGAGCACCCAGCACACTCAGCACTGAGCACCCAGCACCCCGAGCACTGATCACCCAGCACCCTGAGTACTGAGCACCCAGCACCCTGAGCACTGAGCACCCAGCATCCTGAGTACTGAGCATCCAGCACCCTGAGTACTGAGCAACCAGCACCCTGAGCACTGAGCACTGAACACCCAGCACCCCGAGCACTGAGCACCAAGCACCCCGAGCACTGAGCACCCAGCACCCTGAGCACTGAGCACCCTGTGGACTGAACACCCAGCACCCTGAGCACTGAGCACCCAGCACCCCGAGCACTGAGCACCCAGCACCCTGAGTACTGAGCTCCCAGCACCCCGAGCACCGAGCACCCAGTACCCTGAGTACTGAGCACACTGAGTACTGAGCACCGATCACCGTGAGCACTGAGCACCCAGCACCCTGAGTACTGCGCAAGCAGCACCCCGAGCACTGAGCACCCAGCACCCCAAGAATGAGCACCCAGCACCCCGAGTACTGAGCACCGAGCACCCTGAGCACTGAGCACCCAGCACCCTGAGTACTGAGCACTGAGCATCCAGCACCCCGAGTACTAAGCACCCAGCACCCTGAGTACTGAGCACTGAGCACCCAGCACCCCGAGCACTGAGCACCCAGCACCCTGAGCACTGAGAACCCATCACCCGAGTACTGAGCACCCAGCACCCTGAGTACTGAGCACCCAGCACCCTGAGCACTGAGCACCCAGCACCCCGAGCACTGAGCACCCAGCACCCTGAGTACTGAGCACCCAGCACCCTGAGCACTGAGCACCCAGCACCCTGAGCACTGAGCACCCAGCACCCTGAGCACTGAGCACGCAGCACCCTGAGTAGTGAGCACCCAACATACTGAGCATCCAGCACCCTGAGTACTGAGCAACCAGCACCCTGAGCACTGAGCACTGAACACCCAGCACCGCGAGCACTGAGCACCAAGCACCCCGAGCACTGAGCACCCAGCACCCTGAGCACTGAGCACCCTGTGGACTGAACACCCAGCACCCTGAGCACTGAGCACCCAGCACCCTCAGTACTGAGCACCGATCACCCTGAGCACTGAGCACCCAGCACCCCGAGCACTGAGCACCCAGCACCCTGAGTACTGAGCTCCCAGCACCCCGAGCACCGAGCACCCAGTACCCTGAGTACTGAGCACACTGAGTACTGAGCACCGATCACCGTGAGCACTGAGCTCCCAGCACCCTGTGTACTGAGCACCCAGCACCCTGAGCACTGTGCGCCCAGCACCCTGAGTACTGAGCACCCAGCACCCTGAGCACTGAGCACCCAGCACCCTGAGTACTGAGCACCCAGCACCCTGAGCACTGAGCACCCAGCACCCTGAGTACTGCGCAAGCAGCACCCCGAGCACTGAGCACCCAGCACCCCAAGAATGAGCACCCAGCACCCCGAGTACTGAGCACCGAGCACCCTGAGCACTGAGCACCCAGCACCCTGAGTACTGAGCACTGAGCATCCAGCACCCCGAGTACTAAGCACCCAGCACCCTGAGTACTGAGCACTGAGCACCCAGCACCCCGAGCACTGAGCACCCAGCACCCTGAGTACTGAGCACCCAGCACCCTGAGTACTGAGCACAAAGCACCCCGAGTACTGGGCAACCAACACCCTGAGTACTGAGCACCCAGCACCCTGAGCACTGAGCACCCAGCACCCCGAGCACTGAGCACCCAGCACCCTGAGTACTGAGCACCCAGCACCCTGAGCACTGAGCACCCAGCACCCTGAGCACTGAGCACCCAGCACCCTGAGCACTGAGCACGCAGCACCCTGAGTAGTTAGCACCCAACATACTGAGCATCGAGCACCCTGTGCACTGAGCACCCAGCACCCTGAGTACTGAGAACCGAGCACCCCGAGCACTGAGCACCCAGCACCCTGAGTACTGAGCTCCGAGCACCCCGAGCACTGAGCACCCAGCGCCCCGAGCACCGAGCACCCTGAGCACTGAGCACCCAGCACCCTGAGTACTGAGCACCCAGCACCCTGAGCAATGAACACCCTGAGGACTGAGCACCCAGCACCCTGAGCACTGAGCACACAGCACCCTGAGCACTGAGCACCCAGCACCCTGAGTACTGAGCACTGAGCACGCAGCACTCTGAGCACTGAGCACCCAGCACACTGAGTACTGAGCACTGAGCACCCAGCACCCCGAGCACTGAGCACCCAGCACCCTGAGCACTGAGCACCCAGCACCCTGAGTACTGAGCACCCAGCACCCTGAGTACTGAGCACACAGCACCCCGAGTACTGAGCACCCAGCACCCTGAGTACTGAGCACCCAGCACCCTGAGCACTGAGCACCCAGCACTCCGAGCACTGAGCACCCAGCACCCTGAGTACTGAGCACCCAGCACCCTGAGCACTGAGCACCCAGCACCCTGAGCACTGAGCACCCAGCACCCTGAGCACTGAGCACCCAGCACCCGAGTACTGAGCACCCAGCACCCTGAGTACTGAGCACCCAGCACCCTGAGTACTGAGCACAAAGCACCCCGAGTACTGGGCAACCAACACCCTGAGTACTGAGCACCCAGCACCCTGAGCACTGAGCACCCAGCACCCCGAGCACTCAGCACCCAGCACCCTGAGTACTGAGCACCCAGCAACCTGAGCACTGAGCACCCAGCACCCTGAGCACTGAGCAGCCAGCACCCTGAGCACTGAGCACGCTGCACCCTGACTAGTGAGCACCGAACGTACTGAGCATCGAGCACCCTGAGCACTGAGCACCCAGCACCCTGAGTACTGAGAACCGAGCACCCTGAGCACTGAGCACCCAGCACCCTGAGTACTGAGCTCCGAGCACCCCGAGCACTGAGCACCCAGCGCCCCGAGCACCGAGCACCCTGAGCACTGAGCACCCAGCACCCTGAGTACTGAGCACCCAGCACCCTGAGCACTGAACACCCTGAGGACTGAGCACCCAGCACCCTGAGCACTGAGCACACAGCACCCTGAGCACTGAGCACCCAGTACCCTGAGTACTGAGCACCCAGCACCCTGAGCACTGAGCACCCAGCACCCTGAGTACTGCGCAAGCAGCACCCCGAGCACTGAGCACCCAGCACCCCAAGAATGAGCACCCAGCACCCCGAGTACTGAGCACCGAGCACCCTGAGCACTGAGTACCCAGCACCCTGAGCACTGAGCACCCAGCACCCTGAGTACTGAGCACCCAGCACCCTGAGTACTGAGAACCCAGCACCCTGATTAATGAGCACCGAGCACCCCGAGTACTGAGCACCCAGCACCCTGAGTACTGAGCACCCAGCACCCTGAGTACTGAACACCCAGCACCCTGAGCACTGAGCACTGAGCACCCTGAGAACTGAGTACTGAGCACCGAGCACCCCGAGCACTGAGCACCCAGCACCCGGAGTACTGAGCACCCAGCACCCTGAGTACTAAGCACCGAGCACCCTAAGTACTGAGCACCCAGCACCCTGAACACTGAACATACAGCACCCTGAGTACTGAGCACCTCGAGCACTGAGCACCCAGCACCCTGAGTACTGAGCACCGAGCACCCCGAGCACTGAGCACCCAGCACCCCGAGCACTGAGCACCCAGCACCCCGAGCACTGAGCACCCAGCACCGTGAGCACTCAGCACCCAGCACCCTGAGTACTGAGCACCCAGCACCCTGAGCACTGAGTACCCAGCACCCTGAGCACTGAGCACCCAGCACCCTGAGCACTGAGCACACAGCACCCTGAGCACTGAGCACCCAGCACCCTGAGTACTGAGCACTGAGCATTCAGCACCCCGAGTACTAAGCACCCAGCACCCTGAGTACTGAGCAATGAGCACCCAGCACCCCGAGTACTGAGCACCCAGCACCCTGAGCACTGAGCACCCAGCACCCGAGTACTGAGCACCCAGCACCCTGAATACTGGGCAACCAACACCCTGAGTACTGAGCACCCAGCACCCTGAGCACTGAGCACCCAGCACCCCGAGCACTCAGCACCCAGCACCCTGAGTACTGAGCACCCAGCACCCTGAGCACTGAGCACCCAGCACCCTGAGCACTGAGCACCCAGCACCCTGAGCACTGAGCACGCAGCACCCTGAGTAGTGAGCACCCAACGTACTGAGCATCGAGCACCCTGAGCACTGAGCACCCAGCACCCTGAGTACTGAGAACCGAGCACCCCGAGCACTGAGCACGCAGCACCCTGAGTACTGAGCTCCGAGCACCCCGAGCACTGAGCACCCAGCGCCCCGAGCACCGAGCACCCTGAGCACTGAGCACCCAGCATCCTGAGTACTGAGCACCCAGCACCCTGAGCACTGAACACCCTGAGGACTGAGCACCCAGCACCCTGAGCACTGAGCACACAGCACCCTGAGCACTGAGCACCCAGCACCCTGAGTACTGAGCACCCAGCACCCTGAGCACTGAGCACCCAGCACCCTGAGTACTGCGCAAGAAGCACCCCGAGCACTGAGCACCCAGCACCCCAAGAATGAGCACCCAGCACCCCGAGTACTGAGCACCGAGCACCCTGAGCACTGAGTACCCAGCACCCTGAGCACTGAGCACCCAGCACCCTGAGTACTGAGCACTGAGCACGCAGCAACCCGAGCACTGAGCACCCAGCACCCTGAGTACTGAGCACTGAGCACCCAGCACCCCGAGCACTGAGCACCCAGCACCCTGAGCACTGAGCACCCAGCACCCGAGTACTGAGCACCCAGCACCCTGAGTACTGAGCACCCAGCACCCTGAGTACTGAGCACACAGCACCCCGAGTACTGAGCACCCAGCACCCTGAGTACTGAGCACCCAGCACCCTGAGCACTGAGCACCCAGCACCCCGAGCACTGAGCACCCAGCACCCTGAGTACTGAGCACCCAGCACCCTGAGCACTGAGCACCCAGCACCCTGAGCACTGAGCACCCAGCACCCGAGTACTGAGCACCCAGCACCCTGAGTACTGAGCACCCAGCACCCTGAGTACTGAGCACAAAGCACCCCGAGTACTGGGCAACCAACACCCTGAGTACTGAGCACCCAGCACCCTGAGCACTGAGCACCCAGCACCCCGAGCACTCAGCACCCAGCACCCTGAGTACTGAGCACCCAGCAACCTGAGCACTGAGCACCCAGCACCCTGATCACTGAGCACCCAGCACCCTGAGCACTGAGCACGCAGCACCCTGAGTAGTGAGCACCCAACGTACTGAGCATCGAGCACCCTGAGCACTGAGCACCCAGCACCCTGAGTACTGAGAACCGAGCACCCTGAGCACTGAGCACCCAGCACCCTGAGTACTGAGCTCCGAGCACCCCGAGCACTGAGCACCCAGCGCCCCGAGCACCGAGCACCCTGAGCACTGAGCACCCAGCACCCTGAGTACTGAGCACCCAGCACCCTGAGCACTGAACACCCTGAGGACTGAGCACCCAGCACAATGAGCACTGAGCACACAGAACCCTGAGCACTGAGCACCCAGTACCCTGAGTACTGAGCACCCAGCACCCTGAGCACTGAGCACCCAGCACCCTGAGTACTGCGCAAGCAGCACCCCGAGCACTGAGCACCCAGCACCCCAAGAATGAGCACCCAGCACCCCGAGTACTGAGCACCGAGCACCCTGAGCACTGAGTACCCAGCACCCTGAGCACTGAGCACCCAGCACCCTGAGTACTGAGCACCCAGCACCCTGAGTACTGAGAACCCAGCACCCTGATTAATGAGCACCGAGCACCCCGAGTACTGAGCACCCAGCACCCTGAGTACTGAGCACCCAGCACCCTGAGTACTGAACACCCAGCACCCTGAGCACTGAGCACTGAGCACCCTGAGCACTGAGTACTGAGCACCGAGCACCCCGAGCACTGAGCACCCAGCACCCGGAGTACTGAGCACCCAGCACCCTGAGTACTAAGCACCGAGCACCCTAAGTACTGAGCACCCAGCACCCTGAACACTGAACATACAGCACCCTGAGTACTGAGCACCTCGAGCACTGAGCACCCAGCACCCTGAGTACTGAGCACCGAGCACCCCGAGCACTGAGCACCCAGCACCCCGAGCACTGAGCACCCAGCACCCCGAGCACTGAGCACCCAGCACCGTGAGCACTCAGCACCCAGCACCCTGAGTACTGAGCACCCAGCACCCTGAGCACTGAGTACCCAGCACCCTGAGCACTGAGCACCCAGCACCCTGAGCACTGAGCACACAGCACCCTGAGCACTGAGCACCCAGCACCCTGAGTACTGAGCACTGAGCATTCAGCACCCCGAGTACTAAGCACCCAGCACCCTGAGTACTGAGCAATGAGCACCCAGCACCCCGAGCACTGAGCACCCAGCACCCTGATTAATGAGCACCGAGCACCCCGAGTACTGAGCACCCAGCACCCTGAGCACTGAGCACCCAGCACCCGAGTACTGAGCACCCAGCACCCTGAATACTGGGCAACCAACACCCTGAGTACTGAGCACCCAGCACCCTGAGCACTGAGCACCCAGCACCCCGAGCACTCAGCACCCAGCACCCTGAGTACTGAGCACCCAGCACCCTGAGCACTGAGCACCCAGCACCCTGAGCACTGAGCACCCAGCACCCTGAGCACTGAGCACGCAGCACCCTGAGTAGTGAGCACCCAACGTACTGAGCATCGAGCACCCTGAGCACTGAGCACCCAGCACCCTGAGTACTGAGAACCGAGCACCCCGAGCACTGAGCACCCAGCACCCTGAGTACTGAGCTCCGAGCACCCCGAGCACTGAGCACCCAGCGCCCCGAGCACCGAGCACCCTGAGCACTGAGCACCCAGCATCCTGAGTACTGAGCACCCAGCACCCTGAGCACTGAACACCCTGAGGACTGAGCACCCAGCACCCTGAGCACTGAGCACACAGCACCCTGAGCACTGAGCACCCAGCACCCTGAGTACTGAGCACCCAGCACCCTGAGCACTGAGCACCCAGCACCCTGAGTACTGCGCAAGAAGCACCCCGAGCACTGAGCACCCAGCACCCCAAGAATGAGCACCCAGCACCCCGAGTACTGAGCACCGAGCACCCTGAGCACTGAGTACCCAGCACCCTGAGCACTGAGCACCCAGCACCCTGAGTACTGAGCACTGAGCACGCAGCAACCCGAGCACTGAGCACCCAGCACCCTGAGTACTGAGCACTGAGCACCCAGCACCCCGAGCACTGAGCACCCAGCACCCTGAGCACTGAGCACCCAGCACCCGAGTACTGAGCACCCAGCACCCTGAGTACTGAGCACCCAGCACCCTGAGTACTGAGCACACAGCACCCCGAGTACTGAGCACCCAGCACCCTGAGTACTGAGCACCCAGCACCCTGAGCACTGAGCACCCAGCACCCCGAGCACTGAGCACCCAGCACCCTGAGTACTGAGCACCCAGCACCCTGAGCACTGAGCACCCAGCACCCTGAGCACTGAGCACCCAGCACCCTGAGCACTGAGCACCCAGCACCCTGAGTAGTGAGCACCCAACGTACTGAGCACCGAGCACCCCGAGCACTGAGCACCCAGCACGCTGAGCACTGAGCACCCAGCACCCTGAGCACTGAGCACCCAGCACCCGAGTACTGAGCACCCAGCACCCTGAGTACTGAGCACCCAGCACCCTGAGTACTGAGCACCCAGCACCCTGAGCACTGAGCACTGAACACCCTGAGCACTGAGCACCCAGCACACCGAGTACTGAGCACTGAGCACCCTGAGTACTGAGCACCAAGCACCCTAAGTACTGAGCACTGAGCACCCTCAGTACTGAGCACCCAGCACCCTGAGTACTGAGCACTGAGAACCCTGAGTACTGAGCACCGAGCACCCTGAGTACTGAGCACCCAGCACGCTGATCACTGAGCACCCAGGACCCTGAGCACTGAGCACCCAGCACCTTGAGTACTGAGCACCGAGCAACCCGAGCACTGAGCACACAGCACCCTGAGTACTGAGCACCTAGCACCCTGAGCACTGAGCACCCAGCACCCTGAGCACTGAGCACCCAGCACCCCGAGCACTGATCACCAAGCACCCTGAGTACTGAGCACCCAGCACCCTGAGCACTGAGCACCCAGCACCCTGAGTACTGAGCACCCAGCACCCTGAGTACTGAGCAACCAGCACCCTGAGCACTGAGCACTGAGCACCCAGCACCCTGAGCACTGAGCACTGAACACCCAGCACCCCGAGCACTGAGCACCCAGCACCCCGAGCACTGAGCACCCAGCACCCTGAGCACTGAGCAACCTGTGGACTGAACACCCAGCACCCTGAGCACTGAGCACCCAGCACCCTGAGTACTGAGCACCGATCACCCTGAGCACTGAGCACCCAGCACCCCGAGCACTGAGCACCCAGCACCCTGTGTACTGAGCTCCCAGCACCCCGAGCACTGAGCACCCAGTACCCTGAGTACTGAGCACCCTGAGTACTGAGCACCGATCACCCTGAGCACTGAGCTCCCAACACCCTGAGTACTGAGCACCCAGCACCCTGAGCACTGTGCGCCCAGCACCCTGAGTACTGAGCACCCAGAACCCTGAGCACTGAGCACCCAGCACCCTGAGTACTGAGCACCCAGCACCCTGAGCACTGAGCACCCAGCACCCTGAGTACTGCGCACCCAGCACCCCGAGCACTGAGCACCCAGCACCCCGAGAATGAGCACCCAGCACCCCGAGTACTGAGCACCGAGCACCCTGAGCACTGAGTACCCAGCACCCTGAGCACTGAGCACCCAGCACCCTGAGTACTGAGCACCCAGCACCCTGAGTACTGAGCACCCAGCACCCTGAGCAAAGAGCACCGAGCACCCCGAGTACTGAGCACCCAGCACCCTGAGTACTGAGCACCCAGCACCCTGAGTACTGAACACCCAGCACCCTGAGCACTGAGCACTGAGCACCCTGAGCACTGAGTACTGAGCACCGAGCACCCCGAGCACTGAGCACCCAGCACCCGGAGTACTGAGCACCCAGCACCCTGAGTACTAAGCACCGAGCAGCCTGAGTACTGAGCACACAGCACCCTGAGCACTGAGCACCCAGCACCCTGAGTACTGAGCACCTCGAGCACTGAGCACCCAGCACACTGAGTACTGAGCACCGAGCACATCGAGCACTGAGCACCCAGCACCCTGAGCACTGAGCACCCAGCACCCCGAGCACTGAGCACCCAGCACCCTGAGCACTGAGCACCCAGCACCCTGAGCACTGAGCACCCAGCACCCTGAGCACTGAGCACCCAGCACCCGAGTACTGAGCACTGAGCACCCAGCACACTGAGTACTGAGCACCGAGCACATCGAGCACTGAGCACCCAGCACCCTGAGCACTGAGTACCCAGCACCCTGAGCACTGAGCACCCAGCACCCTGAGCACTGAGCACCCAGCACCCTGAGCACTGAGCACCCAGCACCCTGAGTACTGAGCACTGAGCACCCAGCACCCTGAGTACTAAGCACCCAGCACGCTGAGTACTGAGCACTGAGCACCCAGCACCCTGAGCACTGAGCACCCAGCACCCTGAGCACTGAGCACCCAGCACCCGAGTACTGAGCACCCAGCACCCTGAGTACTGAGCACCCAGCACCCTGAGTACTGAGCACAAAGCACCCCGAGTACTGGGCAACCAACACCCTGAGTACTGAGCACCCAGCACCCTGAGCACTGAGCACCCAGCACCCCGAGCACTGAGCACCCAGCACCCTGAGCACTGAGCACCCAGCACCCTGAGCACTGAGCACGCAGCACCCTGAGTAGTGAGCACCCAACGTACTGAGCATCGAGCACCCTGAGCACTGAGCACCCAGCACCCTGAGTACTGAGAACCGAGCACCCCGAGCACTGAGCACCCAGCAAACTGAGTTCTGAGCTCCGAGCACCCCGAGCACTGAGCACCCAGCGCCCGGAGCACCGAGCACCCTGAGCACTGAGCACCCAGCACCCTGAGTACTGAGCACCCAGAACCCTGAGCACTGAACACCCTGAGGACTGAGCACCCAGCACCCTGAGCACTGAGCATACCGCACCCTGAGCACTGAGCACCCAGCACCCTGAGTACTGAGCACTGAGCACGCAGCAACCCGAGCATTGAGCACCCAGCACCCTGAGTACTGAGCACTGAGCACCCAGCACCCCGAGCACTGAGCACCCACCACCCTGAGCACTGAGAACCCATCACCCGAGTACTGAGCACCCAGCACCCTGAGTACTGAGCACCCAGCACCCTGAGCACTGAGCACCCAGCACCCCGAGCACTGAGCACCCAGCACCCTGAGTACTGAGCACCCAGCACCCTGAGCACTGAGCACCCAGCACCCTGAGCACTGAGCACCCAGCACCCTGAGCACTGAGCACGCAGCACCCTGAGTAGTGAGCACCCAACATACTGAGCATCCAGCACCCTGAGTACTGAGCAACCAGCACCCTGAGCACTGAGCACTGAACACCCAGCACCGCGAGCACTGAGCACCAAGCACCCCGAGCACTGAGCACCCAGCACCCTGAGCACTGAGCACCCTGTGGACTGAACACCCAGCACCCTGAGCACTGAGCACCCAGCACCCTCAGTACTGAGCACCGATCACCCTGAGCACTGAGCACCCAGCACCCCGAGCACTGAGCACCCAGCACCCTGAGTACTGAGCTCCCAGCACCCCGAGCACCGAGCACCCAGTACCCTGAGTACTGAGCACACTGAGTACTGAGCACCGATCACCGTGAGCACTGAGCTCCCAGCACCCTGTGTACTGAGCACCCAGCACCCTGAGCACTGTGCGCCCAGCACCCTGAGTACTGAGCACCCAGCACCCTGAGCACTGAGCACCCAGCACCCTGAGTACTGCGCAAGCAGCACCCCGAGCACTGAGCACCCAGCACCCCAAGAATGAGCACCCAGCACCCCGAGTACTGAGCACCGAGCACCCTGAGCACTGAGCACCCAGCACCCTGAGTACTGAGCACTGAGCATCCAGCACCCCGAGTACTAAGCACCCAGCACCCTGAGTACTGAGCACTGAGCACCCAGCACCCCGAGCACTGAGCACCCAGCACCCTGAGTACTGAGCACCCAGCACCCTGAGTACTGAGCACAAAGCACCCCGAGTACTGGGCAACCAACACCCTGAGTACTGAGCACCCAGCACCCTGAGCACTGAGCACCCAGCACCCCGAGCACTGAGCACCCAGCACCCTGAGTACTGAGCACCCAGCACCCTGAGCACTGAGCACCCAGCACCCTGAGCACTGAGCACCCAGCACCCTGAGCACTGAGCACGCAGCACCCTGAGTAGTTATCACCCAACATACTGAGCATCGAGCACCCTGTGCACTGAGCACCCAGCACCCTGAGAACTGAGAACCGAGCACCCCGAGCACTGAGCACCCAGCACCCTGAGTACTGAGCTCCGAGCACCACGAGCACTGAGCACCCAGCGCCCCGAGCACCGAGCACCCTGAGCACTGAGCACCCAGCACCCTGAGTACTGAGCACCCAGCACCCTGAGCAATGAACACCCTGAGGACTGAGCACCCAGCACCCTGAGCACTGAGCACACAGCACCCTGAGCACTGAGCACCCAGCACCCTGAGTACTGAGCACTGAGCACGCAGCACTCCGAGCACTGAGCACCCAGCACACTGAGTACTGAGCACTGAGCACCCAGCACCCCGAGCACTGAGCACCCAGCACCCTGAGCACTGAGCACCCAGCACCCTGAGTACTGAGCACCCAGCACCCTGAGTACTGAGCACACAGCACCCCGAGTACTGAGCACCCAGCACCCTGAGTACTGAGCACCCAGCACCCTGAGCACTGAGCACCCAGCACTCCGAGCACTGAGCACCCAGCACCCTGAGTACTGAGCACCCAGCACCCTGAGCACTGAGCACCCAGCACCCTGAGCACTGAGCACCCAGCACCCTGAGCACTGAGCACCCAGCACCCGAGTACTGAGCACCCAGCACCCTGAGTACTGAGCACCCAACACCCTGAGTACTGAGCACAAATCACCCCGAGTACTGGGCAACCAACACCCTGAGTACTGAGCACCCAGCACCCTGAGCACTGAGCACCCAGCACCCCGAGCACTCAGCACCCAGCACCCTGAGTACTGAGCACCCAGCAACCTGAGCACTGAGCACCCAGCACCCTGAGCACTGAGCACCCAGCACCCTGAGCACTGAGCACGCAGCACCCTGAGTAGTGAGCACCCAACGTACTGAGCATCGAGCACCCTGAGCACTGAGCACCCAGCACCCTGAGTACTGAGAACCGAGCACCCTGAGTACTGAGCACTGAGAACCCTGAGTACTGAGCACCGAGCACCCTGAGTACTGAGCACCCAGCACCCTGATCACTGAGCACCCAGCACCCTGAGCACTGAGCACCCAGCCACTTGAGTACTGAGCACCGAGCAACCCGAGCACTGAGCACCCAGCACCCTGAGTACTGAGCACCCAGCACCCTGAGCACTGAGCACCCAGCACACTCAGCACTGAGCACCCAGCACCCCGAGCACTGATCACCCAGCACCCTGAGTACTGAGCACCCAGCACCCTGAGCACTGAGCACCCAGCATCCTGAGTACTGAGCATCCAGCACCCTGAGTACTGAGCAACCAGCACCCTGAGCACTGAGCACTGAACACCCAGCACCCCGAGCACTGAGCACCAAGCACCCCGAGCACTGAGCACCCAGCACCCTGAGCACTGAGCACCCTGTGGACTGAACACCCAGCACCCTGAGCACTGAGCACCCAGCACCCTCAGTACTGAGCACCGATCACCCTGAGCACTGAGCACCCAGCACCCCGAGCACTGAGCACCCAGCACCCTGAGTACTGAGCTCCCAGCACCCCGAGCACCGAGCACCCAGTACCCTGAGTACTGAGCACACTGAGTACTGAGCACCGATCACCGTGAGCACTGAGCTCCCAGCACCCTGTGTACTGAGCACCCAGCACCCTGAGCACTGTGCGCCCAGCACCCTGAGTACTGAGCACCCAGCACCCTGAGCACTGAGCACCCAGCACCCTGAGTACTGAGCACCCAGCACCCTGAGCACTGAGCACCCAGCACCCTGAGTACTGCGCAAGCAGCACCCCGAGCACTGAGCACCCAGCACCCCAAGAATGAGCACCCAGCACCCCGAGTACTGAGCACCGAGCACCCTGAGCACTGAGCACCCAGCACCCTGAGTACTGAGCACTGAGCATCCAGCACACCGAGTACTAAGCACCCAGCACCCTGAGTACTGAGCACTGAGCACCCAGCACCCCGAGCACTGAGCACCCAGCACCCTGAGCACTGAGAACCCATCACCCGAGTACTGAGCACCCAGCACCCTGAGTACTGAGCACCCAGCACCCTGAGCACTGAGCACCCAGCACCCCGAGCACTGAGCACCCAGCACCCTGAGTACTGAGCACCCAGCACCCTGAGCACTGAGCACCCAGCACCCTGAGCACTGAGCACCCAGCACCCTGAGCACTGAGCACGCAGCACCCTGAGTAGTGAGCACCCAACATACTGAGCATCCAGCACCCTGAGTACTGAGCAACCAGCACCCTGAGCACTGAGCACTGAACACCCAGCACCGCGAGCACTGAGCACCAAGCACCCCGAGCACTGAGCACCCAGCACCCTGAGCACTGAGCACCCTGTGGACTGAACACCCAGCACCCTGAGCACTGAGCACCCAGCACCCTCAGTACTGAGCACCGATCACCCTGAGCACTGAGCACCCAGCACCCCGAGCACTGAGCACCCAGCACCCTGAGTACTGAGCTCCCAGCACCCCGAGCACCGAGCACCCAGTACCCTGAGTACTGAGCACACTGAGTACTGAGCACCGATCACCGTGAGCACTGAGCTCCCAGCACCCTGTGTACTGAGCACCCAGCACCCTGAGCACTGTGCGCCCAGCACCCTGAGTACTGAGCACCCAGCACCCTGAGCACTGAGCACCCAGCACCCTGAGTACTGAGCACCCAGCACCCTGAGCACTGAGCACCCAGCACCCTGAGTACTGCGCAAGCAGCACCCCGAGCACTGAGCACCCAGCACCCCAAGAATGAGCACCCAGCACCCCGAGTACTGAGCACCGAGCACCCTGAGCACTGAGCACCCAGCACCCTGAGTACTGAGCACTGAGCATCCAGCACACCGAGTACTAAGCACCCAGCACCCTGAGTACTGAGCACTGAGCACCCAGCACCCCGAGCACTGAGCACCCAGCACCCTGAGCACTGAGAACCCATCACCCGAGTACTGAGCACCCAGCACCCTGAGTACTGAGCACCCAGCACCCTGAGCACTGAGCACCCAGCACCCCGAGCACTGAGCACCCAGCACCCTGAGTACTGAGCACCCAGCACCCTGAGCACTGAGCACCCAGCACCCTGAGCACTGAGCACCCAGCACCCTGAGCACTGAGCACGCAGCACCCTGAGTAGTGAGCACCCAACATACTGAGCATCCAGCACCCTGAGTACTGAGCAACCAGCACCCTGAGCACTGAGCACTGAACACCCAGCACCGCGAGCACTGAGCACCAAGCACCCCGAGCACTGAGCACCCAGCACCCTGAGCACTGAGCACCCTGTGGACTGAACACCCAGCACCCTGAGCACTGAGCACCCAGCACCCTCAGTACTGAGCACCGATCACCCTGAGCACTGAGCACCCAGCACCCCGAGCACTGAGCACCCAGCACCCTGAGTACTGAGCTCCCAGCACCCCGAGCACCGAGCACCCAGTACCCTGAGTACTGAGCACACTGAGTACTGAGCACCGATCACCGTGAGCACTGAGCTCCCAGCACCCTGTGTACTGAGCACCCAGCACCCTGAGCACTGTGCGCCCAGCACCCTGAGTACTGAGCACCCAGCACCCTGAGCACTGAGCACCCAGCACCCTGAGTACTGAGCACCCAGCACCCTGAGCACTGAGCACCCAGCACCCTGAGTACTGCGCAAGCAGCACAACGAGCACTGAGCACCCAGCACCCCAAGAATGAGCACCCAGCACCCCGAGTACTGAGCACCGAGCACCCTGAGCACTGAGCACCCAGCACCCTGAGTACTGAGCACTGAGCATCCAGCACCCCGAGTACTAAGCACCCAGCACCCTGAGTACTGAGCACTGAGCACCCAGCACCCCGAGCACTGAGCACCCAGCACCCTGAGTACTGAGCACCCAGCACCCTGAGTACTGAGCACAAAGCACCCCGAGTACTGGGCAACCAACACCCTGAGTACTGAGCACCCAGCACCCTGAGCACTGAGCACCCAGCACCCCGAGCACTGAGCACCCAGCACCCTGAGTACTGAGCACCCAGCACCCTGAGCACTGAGCACCCAGCACCCTGAGCACTGAGCACCCAGCACCCTGAGCACTGAGCACGCAGCACCCTGAGTAGTTAGCACCCAACATACTGAGCATCAAGCACCCTGTGCACTGAGCACCCAGCACCCTGAGTACTGAGAACCGAGCACCCCGAGCACTGAGCACCCAGCACCCTGAGTACTGAGCTCCGAGCACCCCGAGCACTGAGCACCCAGCGCCCCGAGCACCGAGCACCCTGAGCACTGAGCACCCAGCACCCTGAGTACTGAGCACCCAGCACCCTGAGCAATGAACACCCTGAGGACTGAGCACCCAGCACCCTGAGCACTGAGCACACAGCACCCTGAGCACTGAGCACCCAGCACCCTGAGTACTGAGCACTGAGCACGCAGCACTCCGAGCACTGAGCACCCAGCACACTGAGTACTGAGCACTGAGCACCCAGCACCCCGAGCACTGAGCACCCAGCACCCTGAGCACTGAGCACCCAGCACCCTGAGTACTGAGCACCCAGCACCCTGAGTACTGAGCACACAGCACCCCGAGTACTGAGCACCCAGCACTCTGAGTACTGAGCACCCAGCACCCTGAGCACTGAGCACCCAGCACTCCGAGCACTGAGCACCCAGCACCCTGAGCACTGAGCACCCAGCACCCTGAGCACTGAGCACCCAGCACCCTGAGCACTGAGCACCCAGCACCCTGAGCACTGAGCACCCAGCACCCGAGTACTGAGCACCCAGCACCCTCAGTACTGAGCACCCAGCACCCTGAGTACTGAGCACAAAGCACCCCGAGTACTGGGCAACCAACACCCTGAGTACTGAGCACCCAGCACCCTGAGCACTGAGCACCCAGCACCCCGAGCACTCAGCACCCAGCACCCTGAGTACTGAGCACCCAGCAACCTGAGCACTGAGCACCCAGCACCCTGAGCACTGAGCACCCAGCACCCTGAGCACTGAGCACGCAGCATCCTGAGTAGTGAGCACCCAACGTACTGAGCATCGAGCACCCTGAGCACTGAGCACCCAGCACCCTGAGTACTGAGAACCGAGCACCCTGAGCACTGAGCACCCAGCACCCTGAGTACTGAGCTCCGAGCACCCCGAGCACTGAGCACCCAGCGCCCCGAGCACCGAGCACCCTGAGCACTGAGCACCCAGCACCCTGAGTACTGAGCACCCAGCACCCTGAGCACTGAACACCCTGAGGACTGAGCACCCAGCACCCTGAGCACTGAGCACACAGCACCCTGAGCACTGAGCACCCAGTACCCTGAGTACTGAGCACCCAGCACCCTGAGCACTGAGCACCCAGCACCCTGAGTACTGCGCAAGCAGCACCCCGAGCACTGAGCACCCAGCACCCCAAGAATGAGCACCCAGCACCCCGAGTACTGAGCACCGAGCACCCTGAGCACTGAGTACCCAGCACCCTGAGCACTGAGCACCCAGCACCCTGAGTACTGAGCACCCAGCACCCTGAGTACTGAGAACCCAGCACCCTGATTAATGAGCACCGAGCACCCCGAGTACTGAGCACCCAGCACCCTGAGTACTGAGCACCCAGCACCCTGAGTACTGAACACCCAGCACCCTGAGCACTGAGCACTGAGCACCCTGAGCACTGAGTACTGAGCACCGAGCACCCCGAGCACTGAGCACCCAGCACCCGGAGTACTGAGCACCCAGCACCCTGAGTACTAAGCACCGAGCACCCTAAGTACTGAGCACCCAGCACCCTGAACACTGAACATACAGCACCCTGAGTACTGAGCACCTCGAGCACTGAGCACCCAGCACCCTGAGTACTGAGCACCGAGCACCCCGAGCACTGAGCACCCAGCACCCCGAGCACTGAGCACCCAGCACCCCGAGCACTGAGCACCCAGCACCGTGAGCACTCAGCACCCAGCACCCTGAGTACTGAGCACCCAGCACCCTGAGCACTGAGTACCCAGCACCCTGAGCACTGAGCACCCAGCACCCTGAGCACTGAGCACACAGCACCCTGAGCACTGAGCACCCAGCACCCTGAGTACTGAGCACTGAGCATTCAGCACCCCGAGTACTAAGCACCCAGCACCCTGAGTACTGAGCAATGAGCACCCAGCACCCCGAGCACTGAGCACCCAGCACCCTGATTAATGAGCACCGAGCACCCCGAGTACTGAGCACCCAGCACCCTGAGCACTGAGCACCAAGCACCCGAGTACTGAGCACCCAGCACCCTGAATACTGGGCAACCAACACCCTGAGTACTGAGCACCCAGCACCCTGAGCACTGAGCACCCAGCACCCCGAGCACTCAGCACCCAGCACCCTGAGTACTGAGCACCCAGCACCCTGAGCACTGAGCACCCAGCACCCTGAGCACTGAGCACCCAGCACCCTGAGCACTGAGCACGCAGCACCCTGAGTAGTGAGCACCCAACGTACTGAGCATCGAGCACCCTGAGCACTGAGCACCCAGCACCCTGAGTACTGAGAACCGAGCACCCCGAGCACTGAGCACCCAGCACCCTGAGTACTTAGCTCCGAGCACCCCGAGCACTGAGCACCCAGCGCCCCGAGCACCGAGCACCCTGAGCACTGAGCACCCAGCATCCTGAGTACTGAGCACCCAGCACCCTGAGCACTGAACACCCTGAGGACTGAGCACCCAGCACCCTGAGCACTGAGCACACAGCACCCTGAGCACTGAGCACCCAGCACCCTGAGTACTGAGCACCCAGCACCCTGAGCACTGAGCACCCAGCACCCTGAGTACTGCGCAAGAATCACCCCGAGCACTGAGCACCCAGCACCCCAAGAATGAGCACCCAGCACCCCGAGTACTGAGCACCGAGCACCCTGAGCACTGAGTACCCAGCACCCTGAGCACTGAGCACCCAGCACCCTGAGTACTGAGCACTGAGCACGCAGCAACCCGAGCACTGAGCACCCAGCACCCTGAGTACTGAGCACTGAGCACCCAGCACCCCGAGCACTGAGCACCCAGCACCCTGAGCACTGAGCACCCAGCACCCGAGTACTGAGCACCCAGCACCCTGAGTACTGAGCACCCAGCACCCTGAGTACTGAGCACACAGCACCCCGAGTACTGAGCACCCAGCACCCTGAGTACTGAGCACCCAGCACCCTGAGCACTGAGCACCCAGCACCCCGAGCACTGAGCACCCAGCACCCTGAGTACTGAGCACCCAGCACCCTGAGCACTGAGCACCCAGCACCCTGAGCACTGAGCACCCAGCACCCTGAGCACTGAGCACCCAGCACCCTGAGTAGAAAACACCCAACGTACTGAGCACCGAGCACCCCGAGCACTGAGCACCCAGCACGCTGAGCACTGAGCACCCAGCACCCTGAGCACTGAGCACCCAGCACCCGAGTACTGAGCACCCAGCACCCTGAGTACTGAGCACCCAGCACCCTGAGTACTGAGCACCCAGCACCCTGAGCACTGAGCACTGAACACCCTGAGCACTGAGCACCCAGCACACCGAGTACTGAGCACTGAGCACCCTGAGTACTGAGCACCAAGCACCCTAAGTACTGAGCACTGAGCACCCTCAGTACTGAGCACCCAGCACCCTGAGTACTGAGCACTGAGAACCCTGAGTACTGAGCACCGAGCACCCTGAGTACTGAGCACCCAGCACGCTGATCACTGAGCACCCAGGACCCTGAGCACTGAGCACCCAGCACCTTGAGTACTGAGCACCGAGCAACCCGAGCACTGAGCACACAGCACCCTGAGTACTGAGCACCCAGCACCCTGAGCACTGAGCACCCAGCACCCTGAGCACTGAGCACCCAGCACCCCGAGCACTGATCACCAAGCACCCTGAGTACTGAGCACCCAGCACCCTGAGCACTGAGCACCCAGCACCCTGAGTACTGAGCACCCAGCACCCTGAGTACTGAGCACTGAGCACGCAGCACTCCGAGCACTGAGCACCCAGCACACTGAGTACTGAGCACTGAGCACCCAGCACCCCGAGCACTGAGCACCCAGCACCCTGAGCACTGAGCACCCAGCACCCTGAGTACTGAGCACCCAGCACCCTGAGTACTGAGCACACAGCACCCCGAGTACTGAGCACCCAGCACTCTGAGTACTGAGCACCCAGCACCCTGAGCACTGAGCACCCAGCACTCCGAGCACTGAGCACCCAGCACCCTGAGCACTGAGCACCCAGCACCCTGAGCACTGAGCACCCAGCACCCTGAGCACTGAGCACCCAGCACCCTGAGCACTGAGCACCCAGCACCCGAGTACTGAGCACCCAGCACCCTGAGTACTGAGCACCCAGCACCCTGAGTACTGAGCACAAAGCACCCCGAGTACTGGGCAACCAACACCCTGAGTACTGAGCACCCAGCACCCTGAGCACTGAGCACCCAGCACCCCGAGCACTCAGCACCCAGCACCCTGAGTACTGAGCACCCAGCAACCTGAGCACTGAGCACCCAGCACCCTGAGCACTGAGCACCCAGCACCCTGAGCACTGAGCACGCAGCACCCTGAGTAGTGAGCACCCAACGTACTGAGCATCGAGCACCCTGAGCACTGAGCACCCAGCACCCTGAGTACTGAGAACCGAGCACCCTGAGCACTGAGCACCCAGCACCCTGAGTACTGAGCTCCGAGCACCCCGAGCACTGAGCACCCAGCGCCCCGAGCACCGAGCACCCTGAGCACTGAGCACCCAGCACCCTGAGTACTGAGCACCCAGCACCCTGAGCACTGAACACCCTGAGGACTGAGCACCCAGCACCCTGAGCACTGAGCACACAGCACCCTGAGCACTGAGCACCCAGTACCCTGAGTACTGAGCACCCAGCACCCTGAGCACTGAGCACCCAGCACCCTGAGTACTGCGCAAGCAGCACCCAGAGCACTGAGCACCCAGCACCCCAAGAATGAGCACCCAGCACCCCGAGTACTGAGCACCGAGCACCCTGAGCACTGAGTACCCAGCACCCTGAGCACTGAGCACCCAGCACCCTGAGTACTGAGCACCCAGCACCCTGAGTACTGAGAACCCAGCACCCTGATTAATGAGCACCGAGCACCCCGAGTACTGAGCACCCAGCACCCTGAGTACTGAGCACCCAGCACCCTGAGTACTGAACACCCAGCACCCTGAGCACTGAGCACTGAGCACCCTGAGCACTGAGTACTGAGCACCGAGCACCCCGAGCACTGAGCACCCAGCACCCGGAGTACTGAGCACCCAGCACCCTGAGTACTAAGCACCGATCACCCTAAGTACTGAGCACCCAGCACCCTGAACACTGAACATACAGCACCCTGAGTACTGAGCACCTCGAGCACTGAGCACCCAGCACCCTGAGTACTGAGCACCGAGCACCCCGAGCACTGAGCACCCAGCACCCCGAGCACTGAGCACCCAGCACCCCGAACACTGAGCACCCAGCACCGTGAGCACTCAGCACCCAGCACCCTGAGTACTGAGCACCCAGCACCCTGAGCACTGAGTACCCAGCACCCTGAGCACTGAGCACCCAGCACCCTGAGCACTGAGCACACAGCACCCTGAGCACTGAGCACCCAGCACCCTGAGTACTGAGCACTGAGCATTCAGCACCCCGAGTACTAAGCACCCAGCACCCTGAGTACTGAGCAATGAGCACCCAGCACCCCGAGCACTGAGCACCCAGCACCCTGATTAATGAGCACCGAGCACCCCGAGTACTGAGCACCCAGCACCCTGAGCACTGAGCACCAAGCACCCGAGTACTGAGCACCCAGCACCCTGAATACTGGGCAACCAACACCCTGAGTACTGAGCACCCAGCACCCTGAGCACTGAGCACCCAGCACCCCGAGCACTCAGCACCCAGCACCCTGAGTACTGAGCACCCAGCACCCTGAGCACTGAGCACCCAGCACCCTGAGCACTGAGCACCCAGCACCCTGAGCACTGAGCACGCAGCACCCTGAGTAGTGAGCACCCAACGTACTGAGCATCGAGCACCCTGAGCACTGAGCACCCAGCACCCTGAGTACTGAGAACCGAGCACCCCGAGCACTGAGCACCCAGCACCCTGAGTACTTAGCTCCGAGCACCCCGAGCACTGAGCACCCAGCGCCCCGAGCACCGAGCACCCTGAGCACTGAGCACCCAGCATCCTGAGTACTGAGCACCCAGCACCCTGAGCACTGAACACCCTGAGGACTGAGCACCCAGCACCCTGAGCACTGAGCACACAGCACCCTGAGCACTGAGCACCCAGCACCCTGAGTACTGAGCACCCAGCACCCTGAGCACTGAGCACCCAGCACCCTGAGTACTGCGCAAGAATCACCCCGAGCACTGAGCACCCAGCACCCCAAGAATGAGCACCCAGCACCCCGAGTACTGAGCACCGAGCACCCTGAGCACTGAGTACCCAGCACCCTGAGCACTGAGCACCCAGCACCCTGAGTACTGAGCACTGAGCACGCAGCAACCCGAGCACTGAGCACCCAGCACCCTGAGTACTGAGCACTGAGCACCCAGCACCCCGAGCACTGAGCACCCAGCACCCTGAGCACTGAGCACCCAGCACCCGAGTACTGAGCACCCAGCACCCTGAGTACTGAGCACCCAGCACCCTGAGTACTGAGCACACAGCACCCCGAGTACTGAGCACCCAGCACCCTGAGTACTGAGCACCCAGCACCCTGAGCACTGAGCACCCAGCACCCCGAGCACTGAGCACCCAGCACCCTGAGTACTGAGCACCCAGCACCCTGAGCACTGAGCACCCAGCACCCTGAGCACTGAGCACCCAGCACCCTGAGCACTGAGCACCCAGCACCCTGAGTAGTGAGCACCCAACGTACTGAGCACCGAGCACCCCGAGCACTGAGCACCCAGCACGCTGAGCACTGAGCACCCAGCACCCTGAGCACTGAGCACCCAGCACCCGAGTACTGAGCACCCAGCACCCTGAGTACTGAGCACCCAGCACCCTGAGTACTGAGCACCCAGCACCCTGAGCACTGAGCACTGAACACCCTGAGCACTGAGCACCCAGCACACCGAGTACTGAGCACTGAGCACCCTGAGTACTGAGCACCAAGCACCCTAAGTACTGAGCACTGAGCACCCTCAGTACTGAGCACCCAGCACCCTGAGTACTGAGCACTGAGAACCCTGAGTACTGAGCACCGAGCACCCTGAGTACTGAGCACCCAGCACGCTGATCACTGAGCACCCAGGACCCTGAGCACTGAGCACCCAGCACCTTGAGTACTGAGCACCGAGCAACCCGAGCACTGAGCACACAGCACCCTGAGTACTGAGCACCCAGCACCCTGAGCACTGAGCACCCAGCACCCTGAGCACTGAGCACCCAGCACCCCGAGCACTGATCACCAAGCACCCTGAGTACTGAGCACCCAGCACCCTGAGCACTGAGCACCCAGCACCCTGAGTACTGAGCACCCAGCACCCTGAGTACTGAGCAACCAGCACCCTGAGCACTGAGCACTGAGCACCCAGCACCCTGAGCACTGAGCACTGAACACCCAGCACCCCGAGCACTGAGCACCCAGCACCCCGAGCACTGAGCACCCAGCACCCTGAGCACTGAGCAACCTGTGGACTGAACACCCAGCACCCTGAGCACTGAGCACCCAGCACCCTGAGTACTGAGCACCGATCACCCTGAGCACTGAGCACCCAGCACCCCGAGCACTGAGCACCCAGCACCCTGTGTACTGAGCTCCCAGCACCCCGAGCACTGAGCACCCAGTACCCTGAGTACTGAGCACCCTGAGTACTGAGCACCGATCACCCTGAGCACTGAGCTCCCAACACCCTGAGTACTGAGCACCCAGCACCCTGAGCACTGTGCGCCCAGCACCCTGAGTACTGAGCACCCAGAACCCTGAGCACTGAGCACCCAGCACCCTGAGTACTGAGCACCCAGCACCCTGAGCACTGAGCACCCAGCACCCTGAGTACTGCGCACCCAGCACCCCGAGCACTGAGCACCCAGCACCCCAAGAATGAGCACCCAGCACCCCGAGTACTGAGCACCGAGCACCCTGAGCACTGAGTACCCAGCACCCTGAGCACTGAGCACCCAGCACCCTGAGTACTGAGCACCCAGCACCCTGAGTACTGAGCACCCAGCACCCTGAGCAAAGAGCACCGAGCACCCCGAGTACTGAGCACCCAGCACCCTGAGTACTGAGCACCCAGCACCCTGAGTACTGAACACCCAGCACCCTGAGCACTGAGCACTGAGCACCCTGAGCACTGAGTACTGAGCACCGAGCACCCTGAGCACTGAGCACCCAGCACCCGGAGTACTGAGCACCCAGCACCCTGAGTACTAAGCACCGAGGAGCCTGAGTACTGAGCACACAGCACCCTGAGCACTGAGCACCCAGCACCCTGAGTACTGAGCACCTCGAGCACTGAGCACCCAGCACACTGAGTACTGAGCACCGAGCACATCGAGCACTGAGCACCCAGCACCCTGAGCACTGAGCACCCAGCACCCCGAGCACTGAGCACCCAGCACCCTGAGCACTGAGCACCCAGCACCCTGAGCACTGAGCACCCAGCACCCTGAGCACTGAGCACCCAGCACCCGAGTACTGAGCACTGAGCACCCAGCACACTGAGTACTGAGCACCGAGCACATCGAGCACTGAGCACCCAGCACCCTGAGCACTGAATACCCAGCACCCTGAGCACTGAGCACCCAGCACCCTGAGCACTGAGCACCCAGCACCCTGAGCACTGAGCACCCAGCACCCGAGTACTGAGCACTGAGCACCCAGCACCCTGAGTACTAAGCACCCAGCACGCTGAGTACTGAGCACTGAGCACCCAGCACCCTGAGCACTGAGCACCCAGCACCCTGAGCACTGAGCACCCAGCACCCGAGTACTGAGCACCCAGCACCCTGAGTACTGAGCACCCAGCACCCTGAGTACTGAGCACAAAGCACCCCGAGTACTGGGCAACCAACACCCTCAGTACTGAGCACCCAGCACCCTGAGCACTGAGCACCCAGCACCCCGAGCACTGAGCACCCAGCACCCTGAGCACTGAGCACCCAGCACCCTGAGCACTGAGCACGCAGCACCCTGAGTAGTGAGCACCCAACGTACTGAGCATCGAGCACCCTGAGCACTGAGCACCCAGCACCCTGAGTACTGAGAACCGAGCACCCCGAGCACTGAGCACCCAGCAAACTTAGTTCTGAGCTCCGAGCACCCCGAGCACTGAGCACCCAGCGCCCCGAGCACCGAGCACCCTGAGCACTGAGCACCCAGCACCCTGAGTACTGAGCACCCAGAACCCTGAGCACTGAACACCCTGAGGACTGAGCACCCAGCACCCTGAGCACTGAGCATACCGCACCCTGAGCACTGAGCACCCAGCACCCTGAGTACTGAGCACTGAGCACGCAGCAACCCGAGCATTGAGCACCCAGCACCCTGAGTACTGAGCACTGAGCACCCAGCACCCTGAGCACTGAGCACCCAGCACCCTGAGCACTGTGCACCCAGCACCCGAGTACTGAGCACGCAGCACCCTGAGTACTGAGCACCCAGCACCCTGAGTACTGAGCACACAGCACCCCGAGTACTGAGCACCGAGCACCCAGAGTACTGAGCACCCAGCACCCTGAGCACTGAGCACCCAGCACCCCGAGCACTGAGCACCCAGCACCCTGAGTACTGAGCACCCAGCACCCTGAGCACTGAGCACCCAGCACCCTGAGTAGTGAGCACCCAACGTACTGAGCACCGAGCACCCTGAGTAGTGAGCACCCAACGTACTGAGCCCCGAGCACCCCGAGCACTGAGCACCCAGCACCCTGAGCACTGAGCACCCAGCACCCTGAGCACTGAGCACCCAGCACCCGAGTACTGAGCACCCAGCACCCTGAGTACTGAGCACCCAGCACCCTGATTACTGAGCACCCAGCACCCCGAGTACTGAGCAGCCAGCGCCCTGAGCACTGAGCACCCAGCACCCCGAGCACTGAGCACTGAGCACCCTGAGCACTGAGCACCCAGCACACCGAGTACTGAGCACTGAGCACCCTGAGTACTGAGCACCAAGCACCCTAAGTACTGAGCACTGAGCACCCTCAGTACTGAGCACCCAGCACCCTGAGCACTTCGTACCCAGCACCCTGAGTACTGAGCACTGAGAACCCTGAGTACTGAGCACCGAGCACCCTGAGTACTGAGCACCCAGCACCCTGAGCACTGAGCACTGAACACCCAGCACCCCGAGCACTGAGCACCCAGTACCCCGAGCACTGAGCACCTAGCACCCTGAGCACTGAGCACCCTGTGGACTGAACACCCAGCACCCTGAGCACTGAGCACCCAGCACCCTGAGTACTGAGCACCGATCACCCTGAGCACTGAGCACCCAGCACCCCGAGCACTGAGCACCCAGCACCCTGAGTACTGAGCTCCCAGCACCCCGAGCACTGAGCACCCAGTACCCTGAGTACTGAGCACCCTGAGTACTGAGCACCGATCACCCTGAGCACTGAGCTCCCAACACCCTGAGTACTGAGCACCCAGCACCCTGAGCACTGTGCGCCCAGCACCCTGTGTACTGAGCACCCAGCACCCTGAGCACTGAGCACCCAGCACCCTGAGTACTGAGCACCCAGCACCCTGAGCACTGAGCACCCAGCACCCTGAGTACTGCGCACCCAGCACCCCGAGCACTGAGCACCCAGCACCCCAAGAATGATCACCCAGCACCCCGAGTACTGAGCACCGAGCACCCTGAGCACTGAGTACCCAGCACCCTGAGCACTGAGCACCCAGCACCCTGAGTACTGAGCACCCAGCACCCTGAGCAAAGAGCACCGAGCACCCCGAGTACTGAGCACCCAGCACCCTGAGTACTGAGCACCCAGCACCCTGAGTACTGAACACCCAGCACCCTGAGCACTGAGCACTGAGCACCCTGAGCACTGAGTACTGAGCACCGAGCCCCCCGAGCACTGAGCACCCAGCACCCGGAGTACTGAGCACCCAGCACCCTGAGTACTAAGCACCGAGCACCCTGAGAACTGAGCACCCAGCACCCTGAGCACTGAGCACCCAGCACCCTGAGTACTGAGCACCTCGAGCACTGAGCACCCAGCACACTGAGTACTGAGCACCGAGCACATCGAGCACTGAGCACCCAGCACCCTGAGCACTGAGCACCCAGCACCCCGAGCACTGAGCACCCAGCACCCTGAGCACTGAGCACCCAGCACCCTGAGTACTGAGCACCCAGCACCCTGAGCACTGAGTACCCAGCACCCTGAGCACTGAGCACCCAGCACCCTGAGCACTGAGCACCCAGCACCCTGAGCACTGAGCACCCAGCACCCTGAGTACTGAGCACTGAGCACCCAGCACCCCGAGTACTAAGCACCCAGCACCCTGAGTACTGAGCACTGAGCACCCAGCACCCTGAGCACTGAGCACCCAGCACCCTGAGCACCCAGCACCCGAGTACTGAGCACCCAGCACCCTGAGTACTGAGCACCCAGCACCCTGAGTACTGAGCACAAAGCACCCCGAGTACTGGGCAACCAACACCCTGAGTACTGAGCACCCAGCGCCCTGAGCACTGAGCACCCAGCACCCCGAGCACTGAGCACCCAACACCCTGAGCACTGAGCACCCAGCACCCTGAGTACTGCGCTCCCAGCACCCCGATCACTGAGCACCCAGCACCCCAAGAATGAGCACCCAGCACCCCGAGTACTGAGCACCGAGCACCCTGAGCACTGAGTACCCAGCACCCTGAGCACTGAGCACCCAGCACCCTGAGTACTGAGCACCCAGCACCCTGAGCAAAGAGCACCGAGCACCCCGAGTACTGAGCACCCAGCACCCTGAGTACTGAGCACCCAGCACCCTGAGTACTGAACACCCAGCACCCTGAGCACTGAGCACTGAGCACCCTGAGCACTGAGTACTGAGCACCGAGCCCCCCGAGCACTGAGCACCCAGCACCCTGAGTAGTGAGCACCCAACGTACTGAGCACCGAGCACCCTGAGTAGTGAGCACCCAACGTACTGAGCCCCGAGCACCCCGAGCACTGAGCACCCAGCACCCTGAGCACTGAGCACCCAGCACCCTGAGCACTGAGCACCCAGCACCCGAGTACTGAGCACCCAGCACCCTGAGTACTGAGCACCCAGCACCCTGAGTACTGAGCACCCAGCACCCCGAGTACTGAGCAGCCAGCGCCCTGAGCACTGAGCACCCAGCACCCCGAGCACTGAGCACTGAGCACCCTGAGCACTGAGCACCCAGCACACCGAGTACTGAGCACTGAGCACCCTGAGTACTGAGCACCAAGCACCCTAAGTACTGAGCACTGAGCACCCTCAGTACTGAGCACCCAGCACCCTGAGCACTTCGTACCCAGCACCCTGAGTACTGAGCACTGAGAACCCTGAGTACTGAGCACCGAGCACCCTGAGTACTGAGCACCCAGCACCCTGAGCACTGAGCACTGAACACCCAGCACCCCGAGCACTGAGCACCCAGTACCCCGAGCACTGAGCACCTAGCACCCTGAGCACTGAGCACCCTGTGGACTGAACACCCAGCACCCTGAGCACTGAGCACCCAGCACCCTGAGTACTGAGCACCGATCACCCTGAGCACTGAGCACCCAGCACCCCGAGCACTGAGCACCCAGCACCCTGAGTACTGAGCTCCCAGCACCCCGAGCACTGAGCACCCAGTACCCTGAGTACTGAGCACCCTGAGTACTGAGCACCGATCACCCTGAGCACTGAGCTCCCAACACCCTGAGTACTGAGCACCCAGCACCCTGAGCACTGTGCGCCCAGCACCCTGTGTACTGAGCACCCAGCACCCTGAGCACTGAGCACCCAGCACCCTGAGTACTGAGCACCCAGCACCCTGAGCACTGAGCACCCAGCACCCTGAGTACTGCGCACCCAGCACCCCGAGCACTGAGCACCCAGCACCCCAAGAATGATCACCCAGCACCCCGAGTACTGAGCACCGAGCACCCTGAGCACTGAGTACCCAGCACCCTGAGCACTGAGCACCCAGCACCCTGAGTACTGAGCACCCAGCACCCTGAGCAAAGAGCACCGAGCACCCCGAGTACTGAGCACCCAGCACCCTGAGTACTGAGCACCCAGCACCCTGAGTACTGAACACCCAGCACCCTGAGCACTGAGCACTGAGCACCCTGAGCACTGAGTACTGAGCACCGAGCCCCCCGAGCACTGAGCACCCAGCACCCGGAGTACTGAGCACCCAGCACCCTGAGTACTAAGCACCGAGCACCCTGAGAACTGAGCACCCAGCACCCTGAGCACTGAGCACCCAGCACCCTGAGTACTGAGCACCTCGAGCACTGAGCACCCAGCACACTGAGTACTGAGCACCGAGCACATCGAGCACTGAGCACCCAGCACCCTGAGCACTGAGCACCCAGCACCCCGAGCACTGAGCACCCAGCACCCTGAGCACTGAGCACCCAGCACCCTGAGTACTGAGCACCCAGCACCCTGAGCACTGAGTACCCAGCACCCTGAGCACTGAGCACCCAGCACCCTGAGCACTGAGCACCCAGCACCCTGAGCACTGAGCACCCAGCACCCTGAGTACTGAGCACTGAGCACCCAGCACCCCGAGTACTAAGCACCCAGCACCCTGAGTACTGAGCACTGAGCACCCAGCACCCTGAGCACTGAGCACCCAGCACCCTGAGCACCCAGCACCCGAGTACTGAGCACCCAGCACCCTGAGTACTGAGCACCCAGCACCCTGAGTACTGAGCACAAAGCACCCCGAGTACTGGGCAACCAACACCCTGAGTACTGAGCACCCAGCGCCCTGAGCACTGAGCACCCAGCACCCCGAGCACTGAGCACCCAACACCCTGAGCACTGAGCACCCAGCACCCTGAGTACTGCGCTCCCAGCACCCCGATCACTGAGCACCCAGCACCCCAAGAATGAGCACCCAGCACCCCGAGTACTGAGCACCGAGCACCCTGAGCACTGAGTACCCAGCACCCTGAGCACTGAGCACCCAGCACCCTGAGTACTGAGCACCCAGCACCCTGAGCAAAGAGCACCGAGCACCCCGAGTACTGAGCACCCAGCACCCTGAGTACTGAGCACCCAGCACCCTGAGTACTGAACACCCAGCACCCTGAGCACTGAGCACTGAGCACCCTGAGCACTGAGTACTGAGCACCGAGCCCCCCGAGCACTGAGCACCCAGCACCCGGAGTACTGAGCACCCAGCACCCTGAGTACTAAGCACCGAGCACCCTGAGAACTGAGCACCCAGCACCCTGAGCACTGAGCACCCAGCACCCTGAGTACTGAGCACCTCGAGCACTGAGCACCCAGCACACTGAGTACTGAGCACCGAGCACATCGAGCACTGAGCACCCAGCACCCTGAGCACTGAGCACCCAGCACCCCGAGCACTGAGCACCCAGCACCCTGAGCACTGAGCACCCAGCACCCTGAGTACTGAGCACCCAGCACCCTGAGCACTGAGTACCCAGCACCCTGAGCACTGAGCACCCAGCACCCTGAGCACTGAGCACCCAGCACCCTGAGCACTGAGCACCCAGCACCCTGAGTACTGAGCACTGAGCACCCAGCACCCCGAGTACTAAGCACCCAGCACCCTGAGTACTGAGCACTGAGCACCCAGCACCCTGAGCACTGAGCACCCAGCACCCTGAGCACTGAGCACCCAGCACCCGAGTACTGAGCACCCAGCACCCTGATTACTGAGCACCCAGCACCCTGAGTACTGAGCACAAAGCACCCCGAGTACTGGGCAACCAACACCCTGAGTACTGAGCACCCAGCGCCCTGAGCACTGAGCACCCAGCACCCCGAGCACTGAGCACCCAACACCCTGAGTACTGAGCACCCAGCACCCTGAGCACTGAGCACCCAGCACCCTGAGCACTGAGCACCCAGCACCCTGAGCACTGAGCACGCAGCACCCTGAGTAGTGAGCACCCAACGTACTGAGCATCGAGCACCCTGAGCACTGAGCACCCAGCACCCTGAGTACTGAGAACCGAGCACCCCGAGCACTGAGCACCCAGCACCCTGAGTACTGAGCTCCGAGTACCCCGAGCACTGAGCACCCAGCGCCCCGAGCACCGAGCACCCTGAGCACTGAGCACCCAGCACCCTGAGTACTGAGCTCACAGCACCCTGAGCAATGAACACCCTGAGGACTGAGCACCCAGCACCCTGAGCACTGAGCACACAGCACCCTGAGCACTGAGCACCCAGCACCCTGAGTACTGAGCACTGAGCACGCAGCACCCCGAGCACTGAGCACCCAGCACCCTGAGTAATGAGCACTGAGCACCCAGCACCCCGAACACTGAGCACCCAGCACCCTGAGGACTGAGCACCCAGCACCCTGAGCACTGAGCACCCAGCACCCGAGTACTGAGCACCCAGCACCCTGAGTACTGAGCACCCAGCACCCTGAGTACTGAGCACAAAGCACCCCGAGTACTGGGCAACCAACACCCTGAGTACTGAGCACCCAGCACCCTGAGCACTGAGCACCCAGCACCCCGAGCACTCAGCACCCAGCACCCTGAGTACTGAGCACCCAGCACTCTGAGCACTGAGCACCCAGCACCCTGAGCACTGAGCAGCCAGCACCCTGAGCACTGAGCACGCTGCACCCTGACTAGTGAGCACCGAACGTACTGAGCATCGAGCACCCTGAGCACTGAGAACCCAGCACCCTGAGTACTGAGAACCGAGCACCCCGAGCACTGAGCACCCAGCACCCTGAGTACTGAGCTCCGAGCACCCCGAGCACTGAGCACCCAGCGCCCCGAGCACCGAGCACCCTGAGTACTGAGCACCGAGCACCCTGAGTACTGAGCACCCAGCACCCTGATCAATGAGCACCCAGCACCCTGAGCACTGAGCACCCAGCACCTTGAGTACTGAGCACCGAGCAACCCGAGCACTGAGCACCCAGCACCCTGAGTACTGAGCACCCAGCACGCTGAGCACTGAGCACCCAGCACCCTGAGCACTGAGCACCCAGCACCCTGAGTACTGAGCACCCAGCAACCTGAGCACTGAGCACCCAGCACCTTGAGTACTGAGCAACCAGCACCCTGAGCACTGAGCACGGGGCACCCAGCACCCTGAGCACTGAGCACTGAACACCCAGCACCCCGAGCACTGAGCACCCAGCACCCCGAGCACTGAGCACCCAGCACCCTGAGCACTGAGCACCCTGTGGACTGAACACCCAGCACCCTGAGCACTGAGCACCCAGCACCCTCAGTACTGAGCACCGATCACCCTGAGCACTGAGCACCCAGCACCCCGAGCACTGAGCACCCAGGACCCTGAGTACTGAGCTCCCAGCACCCCGAGCACTGAGCACCCAGTACCCTGAGTACTGAGCACCCTGAGTACTGAGCACCGATCACCCTGAGCACTGAGCTCCCAGCACCCTGTGTACTGAGCACCCAGCACCCTGAGCACTGTGCGCCCAGCACCCTGAGTACTGAGCACCCAGCACCCTGAGCACTGAGCACCCAGCACTCTGAGTACTGAGCACCCAGCACCCTGAGCACTGAGCACCCAGCACCCTGAGTACTGCGCAAGCAGCACCCCGAGCACTGAGCACCCAGCACCCCAAGAATGAGCACCAAGCTCCCCGAGTACTGAGCACCGAGCACCCTGAGCACTGAGTACCCAGCACCCTGAGCACTGAGCACCCAGCACCCTGAGTACTGAGCACCCAGCACCCTGAGTACTGAGCACCCAGCACCCTGAGCAATGAGCACCGAGCACCCCGAGTACTGAGCACCCAGCACCCTGAGTACTGAGCACCCAGCACCCTGAGTACTGAACACCCAGCACCCTGAGCACTGAGCACTGAGCACCCTGAGCACTGAGTACTGAGCACCGAGCACCCCGAGCACTGAGCACCCAGCACCCGGAGTACTGAGCACCCAGCACCCTGAGTACTAAGCACCGAGCACCCAGAGTACTGAGCACCCAGCACCCTGAACACTGAACATACAGCACACTGAGTACTGAGCACCTCGAGCACTGAGCACCCAGCACACTGAGTACTGAGCACCGAGCACCCCGAGTACTGAGCACCCAGCACCCCGAGCACTGAGCACCCAGCACCCCGAGCACAGAGCACCCAGCACCGTGAGCACTCAGCACCCAGCACCCTGAGTACTGAGCAGCCAGCACCCTGAGCACTGAGTACCCAGCACCCTGAGCACTGAGCACCCAGCACCCTGAGCACTGAGCACCCAGCACCCTGAGCACTGAGCACCCAGCACCCTGAGTACTGAGCACTGAGCATCCAGCACCCCGAGTACTAAGCACCCAGCACCCTGAGTACTGAGCACTGAGCACCCAGCACCCCGAGCACTGAGCACCCAGCACCCTGAGCACTGAACACCCAGCACCCGAGCACTGAGCACCCAGCACCCTGAGTACTGAGCACCCAGCACCCTGAGTACTGAGCACAAAGCACCCCGAGTACTGGGCAACCAACACCCTGAGTACTGAGCACCCAGCACCCTGAGCACTGAGCACCCAGCACACCGAGCACTGAGCACCCAGCACCCTGAGTACTGAGCACCCAGCACCCTGAGCACTAAGCACCCAGCACCCTGAGCACTGAGCACCCAGCACCCTGAGCACTGAACACGCAGCACCCTGAGTAGTGAGCACCCAACGTACTGAGCATCGAGCACCCTGAGCACTGAGCACCCAGCACCCTGAGTACTGAGAACCGAGCACCCCGAGCACTGAGCACCCAGCACCCTGAGTACTGAGCTCCGAGCACCCCGAGCACTGAGCACCCAGCGCCCCGAGCACCGAGCACCCTGAGCACTGAGCACCCAGCACCCTGAGTACTGAGCACCCAGCACCCTGAGCAATGAACACCCTGAGGACTGAGCACCCAGCACCCTGAGCACTGAGCACACAGCACCCTGAGCACTGAGCACCCAGCACCCTGAGTACTGAGCTCTGAGCACGCAGCACCCCGAGCACTGAGCACCCAGCACCCTGAGTACTGAGCACTGAGCACCCAGCACCCCGAGCACTGAGCACCCAGCACCCTGAGACCTGAGCACCCAGCACCCTGAGTACTGAGCACACAGCACCCTGAGCACTGAGCACCCAGCACCCTGAGCACTGAGCACCCAGCACCCTGAGTACTGAGCACTGAGCACCCAGCACCCCGAGCACTGAGCACCCAGCACCCTGAGCACTGAGCACCCAGCACCCTGAGTACTGAGCACCCAGCACCCTGAGTACTGAGCTCACAGCACCCCGAGTACTGAGCACCCAGCACCCTGAGTACTGAGCACCCAGCACCCTGAGCACTGAGCACCCAGCACCCCGAGCACTGAGCACCCAGCACCCTGAGTACTGAGCACCCAGCACCCTGAGCACTGAGCACCCAGCACCCTGAGCACTGAGCACTGAGCACCCTGAGCACTGAGTACTGAGCACCGAGCACCCCGAGCACTGAGCACCCAGCACCCGGAGTACTGAGCACCCAGCACCCTGAGTACTAAGCACCGAGCACCCTGAGTACTGAGCACCCAGCACCCTGAGCACTGAGCACCCAGCACCCTGAGTACTGAGCACCTCGAGCACTGAGCACCCAGCACACTGAGTACTGAGCACCGAGCACATCGAGCACTGAGCACCCAGCACCCTGAGCACTGAGCACCCAGCACCCCGAGCACTGAGCACACAGCACCCTGAGCACTGAGCACCCAGCACCCTGAGTACTGAGTACCCAGCACCCTGAGCACTGAGCACCCAGCACCCTGAGCACTGAGCACCCAGCACCCTGAGCACTGAGCACCCAGCACCCTGAGCACTGAGCACCCAGCACCCTGAGTACTGAGCACTGAGCACCCAGCACCCCGAGTACTAAGCACCCAGCACCCTGAGTACTGAGCACTGAGCACCCAGCACCCTGAGCACTGAGCACCCAGCACCCTGAGCACTGAGCACCCAGCACCCGAGTACTGAGCACCCAGCACCCTGAGTACTGAGCACCCAGCACCCTGAGTACTGAGCACAAAGCACCCCGAGTACTGGGCAACCAACACCCTGAGTACTGATCACCCAGCACCCTGAGCACTGAGCACCCAGCACCCCGAGCACTGAGCACCCAACACCCTGAGTACTGAGCACCCAGCACCCTGAGCACTGAGCACCCAGCACCCTGAGCACTGAGCACCCAGCACCCTGAGCACTGAGCACGCAGCACCCTGAGTAGTGAGCACCCAACGTACTGAGCATCGAGCACCCTGAGCACTGAGCACCCAGCACCCTGAGTACTGAGAACCGAGCACCCCGAGCACTGAGCACCCAGCACCATGAGTACTGAGCTCCGAGCACCCCGAGCACTGAGCACCCAGCGCCCCGAGCACCGAGCACCCTGAGCACTGAGCACCCAGCACCCTGAGTACTGAGCACCCAGCACCCTGAGCAATGAACACCCTGAGGACTGAGCACCCAGCACCCTGAGCACTGAGCACACAGCACCCTGAGCACTGAGCACCCAGCACCCTGAGTACTGAGCACTGAGCACGCAGCACCCCGAGCACTGAGCACCCAGCACCCTGAGTAATGAGCACTGAGCACCCAGCACCCTGAGCACTGAGCACGCAGCACCCCGACTAGTGAGCACCCAACGTACTGAGCATCGAGCACCCTGAGCACTGAGCACCCAGCACCCTGAGTACTGAGAACCGAGCACCCCGAGCACTGAGCACCCAGCACCCTGAGTACTGAGCTCCGAGCACCCCGAGCACTGAGCACCCAGCGCCCCGAGCACCGAGCACCCTGAGTACTGAGCACCGAGCACCCTGAGTACTGAGCACCCAGCACCCTGATCAATGAGCACCCAGCACCCTGAGCACTGAGCACCCAGCACCCTGAGCACTGAGCACCCAGCACCCGAGTAGTGAGCACCCAGCACCCTGAGTACTGAGCACCCAGCACCCTGAGTACTGAGCACAAAGCACCCCGAGTACTGGGCAACCAACACCCTGAGTACTGAGCACCCAGCACCCTGAGCACTGAGCACCCAGCAACCCGAGCACTCAGCACCCAGCACCCTGAGTACTGAGCACCCAGCACCCTGAGCACTGAGCACCCAGCACCCTGAGCACTGAGCACCCAGCACCCTGAGCACTGAGCACGCAGCACCCTGAGTAGTGAGCACCCAACGTACTGAGCATCGAGCACCCTGAGCACTGAGCACCCAGCACCCTGAGTACTGAGAACCGAGCACCCCGAGCACTGAGCACCCAGCACCCTGAGTACTGAGCTCCGAATTCCCCGAGCACTGAGCACCCAGCGCCCCGAGCACCGAGCACCCTGAGCACTGAGCGCCCAGCACCCTGAGTACTGAGCACCCAGCACCCTGAGCAATGAACACCCTGAGGACTGAGCACCCAGCACCCTGAGCACTGAGCACCCAGCACCCGAGTACTGAGCACCCACCACCCTGAGTACTGAGCACCCAGCACCCTGAGTACTGAGCACAAAGCACCCCGAGTACTGGGCAACCAACACCCTGAGCACTGAGCACCCAGCACCCCGAGCACTCAGCACCCAGCACCCTGAGTACTGAGCACCCAGCACCCTGAGCACTGAGCACCCAGCACCCTGAGCACTGAGCACCCAGCACCCTGAGCACTGAGCACGCAGCACCCCGACTAGTGAGCACCCAACGTACTGAGCATCGAGCACCCTGAGCACTGAGCACCCAGCACCCTGAGTACTGAGAATCGAGCACCACGAGCACTGAGCACCCAGCACCCTGAGTACTGAGCTCCGAGCACCCCGAGCACTGAGCACTCAGCGCCCCGAGCACCGAGCACCCTGAGTACTGAGCACCGAGCACCCTGAGTACTGAGCACCCAGCACCCTGATCAATGAGCACCCAGCACCCTGAGCACTGAGCACCCAGCACCTTGAGTACTGAGCACCGAGCAACCCGAGCACTGAGCACCCAGCACCCTGAGTACTGAGCACCCAGCACGCTGTGCACTGAGCACCCAGCACCCTGAGCACTGAGCACCCAGCACCCTGAGTACTGAGCACCCAGCACCCTGAGCACTGAGCACCCAGCACCCTGAGTACTGAGCACCCAGCACCCTGAGTACTGAGCAACCAGCACCCTGAGCACTGAGCACTGGGCACCCAGCACCCTGAGCACTGAGCACTGAACACCCAGCACCCCGAGCACTGAGCACCCTGCACCCCGAGCACTGAGCACCCAGCACCCTGAGCACTGAGCACCCTGTGGACTGAACACCCAGCACCCTGAGCACTGAGCACCCAGCACCCTCAGTACTGAGCACCGATCACCCTGAGCACTGAGCACCCAGCACCCCGAGCACTGAGCACCCAGCACCCTGAGTACTGAGCTCCCAGCACCCCGAGCACTGAGCACCCAGTACCCTGAGTACTGAGCACCCTGAGTACTGAGCACCGATCACCCTGGGCACTGAGCTCCCAGCACCCTGTGTACTGAGCACCCAGCACCCTGAGCACTGTGCGCCCAGCACCCTGAGTACTGAGCACCCAGCACCCTGAGCACTGAGCACCCAGCACTCTGAGTACTGAGCACCCAGCACCCTGAGCACTGAGCACCCAGCACCCTGAGTTCTGCGCAAGCAGCACCCCGAGCACTGAGCACCCAGCACCCCAAGAATGAGCACCCAGCTCCCCGAGTACTGAGCACCGAGCACCCTGAGCACTGAGTACCCAGCACCCTGAGCACTGAGCACCCAGCACCCTGAGTACTGAGCACCCAGCACCCTGAGTACTGAGCACCCAGCACCCTGAGCAATGAGCACCGAGCACCCCGAGTACTGAGCACCCAGCACCCTGAGTACTGAGCACCCAGCACCCTGAGTACTGAACACCCAGCACCCTGAGCACTGAGCACTGAGCACCCAGCACCCGGAGTACTGAGCACCCAGCACCCTGAGTACTAAGCACCGAGCACCCTGAGTACTGAGCACCCAGCACCCTGAACACTGAACATACAGCACCCTGA
The DNA here is from genome assembly GCF_018167655.1 of Microtus oregoni. Classification (NCBI taxonomy): domain Eukaryota; kingdom Metazoa; phylum Chordata; class Mammalia; order Rodentia; family Cricetidae; genus Microtus; species Microtus oregoni. The sequence goes on from NW_024543262.1 coordinate 1,897,535, forward strand.
GTACTGAGCACCTCGAGCACTGAGCACCCAGCACCCCGAGCACTGAGCACCCAGCACCCGAGCACTGCGCACCCAGCACCGTGAGCACTCAGCACCCAGCACCCTGAGTACTGAGCACCCAGCACCCTGAGCACTGAGCACCCAGCACCCTGAGCACTGAGCACCCAGCACCCTGAGCACTGAGCACCCAGCACCCTGAGTACTGAGCACTGAGCATCCAGCACCCCGAGTACTAAGCACCCAGCACCCTGAGTACTGAGCACTGAGCACCCAGCACCCCGAGCACTGAGCACCCAGCACCCTGAGCACTGAGCACCCAGCACCCGAGTACTGAGCACCCAGCACCCTGAGTACTGAGCACCCAGCACCCTGAGTACTGAGCACAAAGCACCCCGAGTACTGGGCAACCAACACCCTGAGTACTGAGCACCCAGCACCCTGAGCACTGAGCACCCAGCACCCCGAGCACTGAGCACCCAGCACCCTGAGTACTGAGCACCCAGCACCCTGAGCACTGAGCACCCAGCACCCTGAGCACTGAGCACCCAGCACCCTGAGCACTGAACACGCAGCACCCTGAGTAGTGAGCACCCAACGTACTGAGCATCGAGCACCCTGAGCACTGAGCACCCAGCACCCTGAGTACTGAGAACCGAGCACCCCGAGCACTGAGCACCCAGCACCCTGAGTACTGAGCTCCGAGCACCCCGAGCACTGAGCACCCAGCGCCCCGAGCACCGAGCACCCTGAGCACTGAGCACCCAGCACCCTGAGTACTGAGCACCCAGCACCCTGAGCAATGAACACCCTGAGGACTGAGCAGCCAGCACCCTGAGCACTGAGCACACAGCACCCTGAGCACTGAGCACCCAGCACCCTGAGTACTGAGCTCTGAGCACGCAGCACCCCGAGCACTGAGCACCCAGCACCCTGAGTACTGAGCACTGAGCACCCAGCACCCCGAGCACTGAGCACCCAGCACCCTGAGCACTGAGCACCCAGCACCCTGAGTACTGAGCACACAGCACCCCGAGCACTGAGCAACCAGCACCCTGAGTACTGAGCACTGAGCACCCAGCACCCAGAGCACTGAGCACTCAGCACCCTGTGTACTGAGCACTGAGCACCCAGCACCCTGAGCACTGAGCACCCTGAGTACTGAGCACCCAGCACCCTGAGCACTGAGCACCCAGCACCCCGAGCACTGAGCACCCAGCACCCTGAGCACTGAGCACCCTGAGCACTGAGCACTGAGCACCCAGCACCCTGAGTACTGAGCACCCAACACTCTGAGCACTGAGCACCCAGCACGCTGAGTACTGAGCCCTGAGCACCCAGCACCCTGAGTACTGAGCACCCAGCACCCCGAGCACTGAGCACCCAGCAACCTGTGTACTGAGCATCGAGCACCCCGAGCACTGAGCAACCAGCACCCTGAGTACTGAGCACCCAGCACCCTGAGCACTGAGCACCCAGCACCCTGAGCACTGAGCACCCAGCACCCTGAGTACTGAGAACCGAGCACCCCGAGCACTGAGCACCCAGCACCATGAGTACTGAGCTCCGAGCACCCCGAGCACTGAGCACCCAGCGCCCCGAGCACCGAGCACCCTGAGCACTGAGCACCCAGCACCCTGAGTACTGAGCACCCAGCACCCTGAGCAATGAACACCCTGAGGACTGAGCACCCAGCACCCTGAGCACTGAGCACACAGCACCCTGAGCACTGAGCACCCAGCACCCTGAGTACTGAGCACTGAGCACGCAGCACCCCGAGCACTGAGCACCCAGCACCCTGAGTAATGAGCACTGAGCACCCAGCACCCTGAGCACTGAGCACGCAGCACCCCGACTAGTGAGCACCCAACGTACTGAGCATCGAGCACCCTGAGCACTGAGCACCCAGCACCCTGAGTACTGAGAACCGAGCACCCCGAGCACTGAGCACCCAGCACCCTGAGTACTGAGCTCCGAGCACCCCGAGCACTGAGCACCCAGCGCCCCGAGCACCGAGCACCCTGAGTACTGAGCACCGAGCACCCTGAGTACTGAGCACCCAGCACCCTGATCAATGAGCACCCAGCACCCTGAGCACTGAGCACCCAGCACCCTGAGCACTGAGCACCCAGCACCCGAGTAGTGAGCACCCAGCACCCTGAGTACTGAGCACCCAGCACCCTGAGTACTGAGCACAAAGCACCCCGAGTACTGGGCAACCAACACCCTGAGTACTGAGCACCCAGCACCCTGAGCACTGAGCACCCAGCAACCCGAGCACTCAGCACCCAGCACCCTGAGTACTGAGCACCCAGCACCCTGAGCACTGAGCACCCAGCACCCTGAGCACTGAGCACCCAGCACCCTGAGCACTGAGCACGCAGCACCCTGAGTAGTGAGCACCCAACGTACTGAGCATCGAGCACCCTGAGCACTGAGCACCCAGCACCCTGAGTACTGAGAACCGAGCACCCCGAGCACTGAGCACCCAGCACCCTGAGTACTGAGCTCCGAGTACCCCGAGCACTGAGCACCCAGCGCCCCGAGCACCGAGCACCCTGAGCACTGAGCGCCCAGCACCCTGAGTACTGAGCACCCAGCACCCTGAGCAATGAACACCCTGAGGACTGAGCACCCAGCACCCTGAGCACTGAGCACCCAGCACCCGAGTACTGAGCACCCACCACCCTGAGTACTGAGCACCCAGCACCCTGAGTACTGAGCACAAAGCACCCCGAGTACTGGGCAACCAACACCCTGAGCACTGAGCACCCAGCACCCCGAGCACTCAGCACCCAGCACCCTGAGTACTGAGCACCCAGCACCCTGAGCACTGAGCACCCAGCACCCTGAGCACTGAGCACCCAGCACCCTGAGCACTGAGCACGCAGCACCCCGACTAGTGAGCACCCAACGTACTGAGCATCGAGCACCCTGAGCACTGAGCACCCAGCACCCTGAGTACTGAGAACCGAGCACCCCGAGCACTGAGCACCCAGCACCCTGAGTACTGAGCTCCGAGCACCCCGAGCACTGAGCACTCAGCGCCCCGAGCACCGAGCACCCTGAGTACTGAGCACCGAGCACCCTGAGTACTGAGCACCCAGCACCCTGATCAATGAGCACCCAGCACCCTGAGCACTGAGCACCCAGCACCTTGAGTACTGAGCACCGAGCAACCCGAGCACTGAGCACCCAGCACCCTGAGTACTGAGCACCCAGCACGCTGTGCACTGAGCACCCAGCACCCTGAGCACTGAGCACCCAGCACCCTGAGTACTGAGCACCCAGCACCCTGAGCACTGAGCACCCAGCACCCTGAGTACTGAGCACCCAGCACCCTGAGTACTGAGCAACCAGCACCCTGAGCACTGAGCACTGGGCACCCAGCACCCTGAGCACTGAGCACTGAACACCCAGCACCCCGAGCACTGAGCACCCTGCACCCCGAGCACTGAGCACCCAGCACCCTGAGCACTGAGCACCCTGTGGACTGAACACCCAGCACCCTGAGCACTGAGCACCCAGCACCCTCAGTACTGAGCACCGATCACCCTGAGCACTGAGCACCCAGCACCCCGAGCACTGAGCACCCAGCACCCTGAGTACTGAGCTCCCAGCACCCCGAGCACTGAGCACCCAGTACCCTGAGTACTGAGCACCCTGAGTACTGAGCACCGATCACCCTGAGCACTGAGCTCCCAGCACCCTGTGTACTGAGCACCCAGCACCCTGAGCACTGTGCGCCCAGCACCCTGAGTACTGAGCACCCAGCACCCTGAGCACTGAGCACCCAGCACTCTGAGTACTGAGCACCCAGCACCCTGAGCACTGAGCACCCAGCACCCTGAGTTCTGCGCAAGCAGCACCCCGAGCACTGAGCACCCAGCACCCCAAGAATGAGCACCCAGCTCCCCGAGTACTGAGCACCGAGCACCCTGAGCACTGAGTACCCAGCACCCTGAGCACTGAGCACCCAGCACCCTGAGTACTGAGCACCCAGCACCCTGAGTACTGAGCACCCAGCACCCTGAGCAATGAGCACCGAGCACCCCGAGTACTGAGCACCCAGCACCCTGAGTACTGAGCACCCAGCACCCTGAGTACTGAACACCCAGCACCCTGAGCACTGAGCACTGAGCACCCAGCACCCGGAGTACTGAGCACCCAGCACCCTGAGTACTAAGCACCGAGCACCCTGAGTACTGAGCACCCAGCACCCTGAACACTGAACATACAGCACCCTGAGTACTGAGCACCTCGAGCACTGAGCACCCAGCACCCCGAGCACTGAGCACCCAGCACCCCGAGCACTGCGCACCCAGCACCGTGAGCACTCAGCACCCAGCACCCTGAGTACTGAGCACCCAGCACCCTGAGCACTGAGTACCCAGCACCCTGAGCACTGAGCACCCAGCACCCTGAGCACTGAGCACCCAGCACCCTGAGCACTGAGCACCCAGCACCCGAGTAGTGAGCACCCAGCACCCTGAGTACTGAGCACCCAGCACCCTGAGTACTGAGCACAAAGCACCCCGAGTACTGGGCAACCAACACCCTGAGTACTGAGCACCCAGCACCCTGAGCACTGAGCACCCAGCAACCCGAGCACTCAGCACCCAGCACCCTGAGTACTGAGCACCCAGCACCCTGAGCACTGAGCACCCAGCACCCTGAGCACTGAGCACCCAGCACCCTGAGCACTGAGCACGCAGCACCCTGAGTAGTGAGCACCCAACGTACTGAGCATCGAGCACCCTGAGCACTGAGCACCCAGCACCCTGAGTACTGAGAACCGAGCACCCCGAGCACTGAGCACCCAGCACCCTGAGTACTGAGCTCCGAGTACCCCGAGCACTGAGCACCCAGCGCCCCGAGCACCGAGCACCCTGAGCACTGAGCGCCCAGCACCCTGAGTACTGAGCACCCAGCACCCTGAGCAATGAACACCCTGAGGACTGAGCACCCAGCACCCTGAGCACTGAGCACCCAGCACCCGAGTACTGAGCACCCACCACCCTGAGTACTGAGCACCCAGCACCCTGAGTACTGAGCACAAAGCACCCCGAGTACTGGGCAACCAACACCCTGAGCACTGAGCACCCAGCACCCCGAGCACTCAGCACCCAGCACCCTGAGTACTGAGCACCCAGCACCCTGAGCACTGAGCACCCAGCACCCTGAGCACTGAGCACCCAGCACCCTGAGCACTGAGCACGCAGCACCCCGACTAGTGAGCACCCAACGTACTGAGCATCGAGCACCCTGAGCACTGAGCACCCAGCACCCTGAGTACTGAGAACCGAGCACCCCGAGCACTGAGCACCCAGCACCCTGAGTACTGAGCTCCGAGCACCCCGAGCACTGAGCACTCAGCGCCCCGAGCACCGAGCACCCTGAGTACTGAGCACCGAGCACCCTGAGTACTGAGCACCCAGCACCCTGATCAATGAGCACCCAGCACCCTGAGCACTGAGCACCCAGCACCTTGAGTACTGAGCACCGAGCAACCCGAGCACTGAGCACCCAGCACCCTGAGTACTGAGCACCCAGCACGCTGTGCACTGAGCACCCAGCACCCTGAGCACTGAGCACCCAGCACCCTGAGTACTGAGCACCCAGCACCCTGAGCACTGAGCACCCAGCACCCTGAGTACTGAGCACCCAGCACCCTGAGTACTGAGCAACCAGCACCCTGAGCACTGAGCACTGGGCACCCAGCACCCTGAGCACTGAGCACTGAACACCCAGCACCCCGAGCACTGAGCACCCTGCACCCCGAGCACTGAGCACCCAGCACCCTGAGCACTGAGCACCCTGTGGACTGAACACCCAGCACCCTGAGCACTGAGCACCCAGCACCCTCAGTACTGAGCACCGATCACCCTGAGCACTGAGCACCCAGCACCCCGAGCACTGAGCACCCAGCACCCTGAGTACTGAGCTCCCAGCACCCCGAGCACTGAGCACCCAGTACCCTGAGTACTGAGCACCCTGAGTACTGAGCACCGATCACCCTGAGCACTGAGCTCCCAGCACCCTGTGTACTGAGCACCCAGCACCCTGAGCACTGTGCGCCCAGCACCCTGAGTACTGAGCACCCAGCACCCTGAGCACTGAGCACCCAGCACTCTGAGTACTGAGCACCCAGCACCCTGAGCACTGAGCACCCAGCACCCTGAGTTCTGCGCAAGCAGCACCCCGAGCACTGAGCACCCAGCACCCCAAGAATGAGCACCCAGCTCCCCGAGTACTGAGCACCGAGCACCCTGAGCACTGAGTACCCAGCACCCTGAGCACTGAGCACCCAGCACCCTGAGTACTGAGCACCCAGCACCCTGAGTACTGAGCACCCAGCACCCTGAGCAATGAGCACCGAGCACCCCGAGTACTGAGCACCCAGCACCCTGAGTACTGAGCACCCAGCACCCTGAGTACTGAACACCCAGCACCCTGAGCACTGAGCACTGAGCACCCAGCACCCGGAGTACTGAGCACCCAGCACCCTGAGTACTAAGCACCGAGCACCCTGAGTACTGAGCACCCAGCACCCTGAACACTGAACATACAGCACCCTGAGTACTGAGCACCTCGAGCACTGAGCACCCAGCACCCCGAGCACTGAGCACCCAGCACCCCGAGCACTGCGCACCCAGCACCGTGAGCACTCAGCACCCAGCACCCTGAGTACTGAGCACCCAGCACCCTGAGCACTGAGTACCCAGCACCCTGAGCACTGAGCACCCAGCACCCTGAGCACTGAGCACCCAGCACCCTGAGCACTGAGCACCCAGCACCCTGAGTACTGAGCACTGAGCATCCAGCACCCCGAGTACTAAGCACCCAGCACCCTGAGTACTGAGCACTGAGCACCCAGCACCCCGAGCACTGAGCACCCAGCACCCTGAGCACTGAGCACCCAGCACCCGAGTACTGAGCACCCAGCACCCTGAGTACTGAGCACCCAGCACCCTGAGTACTGAGCACAAAGCACCCCGAGTACTGGGCAACCAACACCCTGAGTACTGAGCACCCAGCACCCTGAGCACTGAGCACCCAGCACCCCGAGCACTGAGCACCCAGCACCCTGAGTACTGAGCACCCAGCACCCTGAGCACTGAGCACCCAGCACCCTGAGCACTGAGCACCCAGCACCCTGAGCACTGAACACGCAGCACCCTGAGTAGTGAGCACCCAACGTACTGAGCATCGAGCACCCTGAGCACTGAGCACCCAGCACCCTGAGTACTGAGAACCGAGCACCCCGAGCACTGAGCACCCAGCACCCTGAGTACTGAGCTCCGAGCACCCCGAGCACTGAGCACCCAGCGCCCCGAGCACCGAGCACCCTGAGCACTGAGCACCCAGCACCCTGAGTACTGAGCACCCAGCACCCTGAGCAATGAACACCCTGAGGACTGAGCAGCCAGCACCCTGAGCACTGAGCACACAGCACCCTGAGCACTGAGCACCCAGCACCCTGAGTACTGAGCTCTGAGCACGCAGCACCCCGAGCACTGAGCACCCAGCACCCTGAGTACTGAGCACTGAGCACCCAGCACCCCGAGCACTGAGCACCCAGCACCCTGAGCACTGAGCACCCAGCACCCTGAGTACTGAGCACACAGCACCCCGAGCACTGAGCAACCAGCACCCTGAGTACTGAGCACTGAGCACCCAGCACCCTGAGCACTGAGCACCCTGAGTACTGAGCACCCAGCACCCTGAGCACTGAGCACCCAGCACCCCGAGCACTGAGCACCCAGCACCCTGAGCACTGAGCACCCTGAGCACTGAGCACTGAGCACCCAGCACCCTGAGTACTGAGCACCCAACACTCTGAGCACTGAGCACCCAGCACGCTGAGTACTGAGCCCTGAGCACCCAGCACCCTGAGTACTGAGCACCCAGCACCCCGAGCACTGAGCACCCAGCAACCTGTGTACTGAGCATCGAGCACCCCGAGCACTGAGCAACCAGCACCCTGAGTACTGAGCACCCAGCACCCTGAGCACTGAGCACCCAGCACCCTGAGCACTGAGCACCCAGCACCCAGAGCACTGAGCACTGAGCACCCTGAGTACTGAGCACTGAGCACCCTGAGCACTGAGCACTGAGCACCCTGAGTACTGAGCACTGAGCACCCTGAGCACTGAGCACCCAGCACCCCGAGCACTGAGCACCCAGCACCCCGAGCACTGAGCACCCAGCACCCCGAGCACTGAGCACCCAGCACCCCGAGCACTGAGCACCCAGCACCCTGAGCACTGAGCACCCAGCACCCCGAGCACCGAGCACCCTGAGTACTAAGCACCGAGCACCCTGAGCACTGAGCATCCAGCACCCTGAGCACTGAGCACCCAGCACCCTGAGTACTGAGCACCCAGCACCCCGAGCACTGAGCACCCAGCACCCTGAGTACTGAGCACCCAGCACCCTGATCACTGAGCATCGAGCACCCTGATCACTGAGCACCCAGCAACCTGAGGACTGAGCACCCAGCAACCCGAGCACTGAGCTCCCAGCACCCTGAGCACTGAGCACCCTGAGTACTGAGCACTGAGCACCCTGAGTACTGAGCACTGAGCACCCTGAATACTGAGCACCCAGCACCCTGAGTACTGAGCACACAGCACCCTGAGAACTGAGCACCGAGCACCCTGAGCACTGAGCACGCAGCACCCTGAGCACTGAGCACCCAGCACCCCGAGCAGTGAGCACCCAGCACCCTGAGCCCTGAGCACCGTGAGTACTGAGCACTGAGCACCCTGAATACTGAGCACCCAGCACCCTGAGTACTGAGCACCCAGCACCCTGAGTACTGAGCACCCAGCACCCTGAGCAATGAGCACCCTGAGTACTGAGCACCCAGCACCCTGAGCAATGAGCACCCAGCACCCTGAGTACTGAGCAACCAGCACCCTGAGCACTGAGCACCCAGCACCCTGAGTACTGAGCATCCAGCACCCTGAGCACTGAGCACCCAGCTCCCTGAGTACTGAGCACTGAGCACCCAGCACCCCGAGCACTGAGCACCCAGCACCCTGTGTACTGAGCACTGAGTACCCAGCACCCCGAGCACTGAGCACCCAGCACCCTGAGCACTGAGCACCCTGAGTACTGAGCACTGAGCACCCTGCACCCTGAGTTCTGAGCACCCAGCACCCTGAGCACTGAGCACCCTGATTACTGAGCACCGAGCACCCTGACCACTGAGCACCCAGCACGCTGAGTACTGAGCACTGAGCACCCTGAGCACTGAGCACCCAGCACCCTGAGTACTGAGCACCGAGCACCCTGAGTACTGAGCACCCAGCACTCTGAGCACTGAGCACCCAGCACCCTGAGCACTGAGCACTGAGCACCCCGAGTACTGAGCCCCGAGCACCCCGAGCACTGAGCACCCAGCACCCTGAGTACTGAGCACCCAGCACCCTGAGCACTGAGCACCCAGCACCCTGAGTCCTGAGCACCGAGCACCCTGAGTACTGAGCACGCAGGACCCTGAGTACTGAGCACCCAGCACCCTGAGTAGTGAGCACCCAGCATACTGAGCACCGAGCACGCAGCACCCTGAGTACTGAGCACCCAGCACCCTGAGCACTGAGCACCCAGCACCCTGAGTACTGAGCACTGAGCACCCCGAGTACTGAGCACCGAGCACCCCGAGCACTGAGCACCCAGCACCCCGAGCACTGAGCACCCTGAGTACTGAGCACCCAGCACCCTGAGCACTGAGCACCCAGCACCCTGAGCACTGAGCACCCAGCACCCTGAGCACTGAGCACCCTGCACCCTGAGTACTGGGCACCGAGCACCCCGAGCACTGATCACCCAGCACCCTGAGCACTGAGCACCCTTAGTACTGAGCACTGAGCACCCTGAGTACTGAGCACTGAGCACCCTGAGTACTGAGCACCCAGCACCCTGAGTACTGAGCACCCAGCACTCTGAGCAATGATCACCCTGAGTACTGAGCACCCAGCACCTTTCGCACTGAGCACCGAGCACGCCGTGCACTGGGCACCCAGCACCCGGAGTACTGAGCACCCAGCACCCTGAGTACTAAGCACCGAGCACCCTGAGTACTGAGCACCCAGCACCCTGAGCACTGAACACACAGCACCCTGAGTACTGAGCACCCCGAGCACTGAGCACCCAGCACCCTGAGTACTGAGCACCAAGCACCCCGAGCACTGAGCACCCAGCACCCCGAGCACTGAGCACCCAGCACCCCGAGCACTGAGCACCCAGCAAACTGAGTACTGAGCACCCAGCACCCTGAGTACTGAGCACCCAGCACCCCGAGCACTGAGCACCCAGCACCCTGAGCACTGAGCACCCAGCACGCTGAGCACTGAGCACCAAGCACCCCGAGCACTGAGCACCAAGCACCCTGAGTACTGAGCACTGAGCACCCAGCACCCCGAGCACTGAGCACTCAGCACCCTGAGTACTGAGCACTGAGCACCCAGCACCCCGAGCACTGAGCACCCAGCACCCTGAGCACTGAGCACCCAGCACCCGAGTACTGAGCACCCAGCACAATGAGTACTGAGCACCCAGCTCCCTGAGTACTGAGCACCCAGCACCCCGAGTACTGAGCACCCAGCACCCTGAGTACTGAGCACTCAGCACCATGAGCACTGAGGACGCAGCACCCTGAGTACTGAGCACCGAGCACCCTGAGTACTGAGCACCCAGCACCCTGACTACTGAGCACCCAGCACACTGAGTACTGAGCACCCAGCACCCTGAGCACTGATCACCCAGCACCCTGAGTACTGAGCACCGAGTACCCTGAGTACTGAGCACCAAGCACCCCGAGCACTGAGCACTCAGCACCCTGAGTACTGAGCACTGAGCACCCAGCACCCCGAGCACTGAGCACCCAGCACCCTGTGTACTGAGCACTGAGTACCCAGTACCCCGAACAATGAGAACCAGCACCCTGAGCAGTGAGCACCCAACACCGTGAGTACTGATCACACAGCACCCGAGCACTGAGCAACCAGCACCCTGAGCACTGAGCACCCAGCACGCTGAGTACTGAGCACCCAGCACCCCGAGTACTGAGCACCCAGCACCCTGAGCACTGTGCAACCGGCACCCTGAGCACTGAGCACCGAGAACCCTGAGTACTGAGCACAGAGCACCCTGAGTACTGAGCACCCAGCACCCTGAGCACTGAGCACCCAGTACCCTGAGCACTGAGCACCCAGCACCCTGAGTACTGAGCACCCAGCACCCCGAGTACTGAGCACCCAGCACCCTGAGTACTGAGCACTCAGCACCCTGAGCACTGAGGACCCAGCACCCTGAGTACTGAGCACCGAGCACCCTGAGTACTGAGCACCCAGCACCCTGAGTAGTGAGCACCCAGCACACTGAGTACTGAGCACCCAGCACCCTGAGCACTGATCACCCAGCACCCTGAGTACTGAGCACCGAGTACCCTGAGTACTGAGCACCCAGCACCCCGAGCACTGAGCACTCAGCACCCTGAGTACTGAGCACTGAGCACCCAGCACCCCGAGCACTGAGCACCCAGCACCCTGTGTACTGAGCACTGAGTACCCAGTACCCCGAGCACTGAGAACCAGCACCCTGAGCAGTGAGCACCCAGCACCGCGAGTACTGAGCACACAGCACCCCGAGCACTGAGCAACCAGCACCCTGAGCACTGAGCACCCAGCACGCTGAGTACTGAGCACCCAGCACCCCGAGTACTGAGCACCCAGCACCCTGAGCACTGCACCCAGCACCCTGAGCACTGAGCACCGAGAACCCTGAGTACTGAGCACGGAGCACCCTGAGTACTGAGCGCCCAGCACCCTGAGCACTGAGCACCCAGCACCCTGAGTACTGAGCATCCAGCACCCTGAGCACTGAGCAGCCAGCACCCTGAGTACTGAGCATCCAGCACCCTGAGCACTGAGCAGCCAGCACCCTGAGTACTGAGCACTGAGCACCCAGCACCCAGAGCACTGAGCACTCAGCACCCTGTGTACTGAGCACTGAGCACCCAGCACCCTGAGCACTGAGCACCCTGAGTACTGAGCACCCAGTACCCTGAGCACTGAGCACCCAGCACCCCGAGCACTGAGCACCCAGCACCCTGAGCACTGAGCACTGAGCACCCTGAGTACTGAGCACTGAGCACCCTGAGCACTGAGCACCGAGCACCCTGAGTACTGAGCACTGAGCACCCTGAGCACTGAGCACCCAGCACCCTGAGTACTGAGCACCCAGCACCCTGAGCACTGAGCACCCAGCACGCTGAGTACTGAGCACTGAGCACCGTGAGTACTGAGTACCGAGCACCCTGAGTACTGAGCACCCAGCACCCTGAGCACTGAGCACCCAGCACAACGAGTACTGAGCACCCAGCACCCTGATTACTGAGCACCAAGCACCCCGAGCACTGAGCACCGAGCACCCCGAGCACTGAGCACCCAGCACCCCAAGCACTGAGCACCCAGCACCCTGAGTACTAAGCACCCAGCACCCTGAGTACTGAGCACCCAGCACCCCGAGCACTGAGCACCCAGCACCCTGAGTACTGAGCACTCAGCACCCTGAGCACTGAGCACCCAGCACCCTGAGTACTGAGCACCCAGTACCCTGAGTACTGAACACCCAGCACCCCGCGCACTGAGCACCCAGCACCCTGAGCACTGAGCAACGAGCACCCTGAGTACTGAGCACCCAGCACCCTGAGTACTGAGCACCCAGCACCCTGAGCACTGAGCACCCAGCACCCTGAGCACTGAGCACCCAGCACCCGGAGTACTGAGCACCCAGCACCGTGAGTACTGAACACCCAGCACCCTGAGCACTGAGCACTGAGCACCCAGCACCCTGAGCACTAAGCACTGAGCACCCAGCACCCTGAGCACTGAGCACCCAGCACCCCGAGCACTGAGCACCCAGCACCCTGAGCACCCAGCACCCTGAGCACTGAGCACCCTGAGCACTGAGCACTGAGCACCCAGCACCCTGAGTACTGAGCACCCAACACTCTGAGCACTGAGCACCCAGCACGCTGAGTACTGAGCCCTGAGCACCCAGCACCCTGAGTACTGAGCACCCAGCACCCCGAGCACTGAGCACCCAGCAACCTGTGTACTGAGCATCGAGCACCCCGAGCACTGAGCAACCAGCACCCTGAGTACTGAGCACCCAGCACCCTGAGCACTGAGCACCCAGCACCCTGAGCACTGAGCACCCAGCACCCAGAGCACTGATCACCCAGCACCCTGAGTACTGAGCACCGAGTACCCTGAGTACTGAGCACCAAGCACCCCGAGCACTGAGCACTCAGCACCCTGAGTACTGAGCACTGAGCACCCAGCACCCCGAGCACTGAGCACCCAGCACCCTGTGTACTGAGCACTGAGTACCCAGTACCCCGAACAATGAGAACCAGCACCCTGAGCAGTGAGCACCCAACACCGTGAGTACTGATCACACAGCACCCGAGCACTGAGCAACCAGCACCCTGAGCACTGAGCACCCAGCACGCTGAGTACTGAGCACCCAGCACCCCGAGTACTGAGCACCCAGCACCCTGAGCACTGTGCAACCGGCACCCTGAGCACTGAGCACCGAGAACCCTGAGTACTGAGCACAGAGCACCCTGAGTACTGAGCACCCAGCACCCTGAGCACTGAGCACCCAGTACCCTGAGCACTGAGCACCCAGCACCCTGAGTACTGAGCACCCAGCACCCCGAGTACTGAGCACCCAGCACCCTGAGTACTGAGCACTCAGCACCCTGAGCACTGAGGACCCAGCACCCTGAGTACTGAGCACCGAGCACCCTGAGTACTGAGCACCCAGCACCCTGAGTAGTGAGCACCCAGCACACTGAGTACTGAGCACCCAGCACCCTGAGCACTGATCACCCAGCACCCTGAGTACTGAGCACCGAGTACCCTGAGTACTGAGCACCCAGCACCCCGAGCACTGAGCACTCAGCACCCTGAGTACTGAGCACTGAGCACCCAGCACCCCGAGCACTGAGCACCCAGCACCCTGTGTACTGAGCACTGAGTACCCAGTACCCCGAGCACTGAGAACCAGCACCCTGAGCAGTGAGCACCCAGCACCGCGAGTACTGAGCACACAGCACCCCGAGCACTGAGCAACCAGCACCCTGAGCACTGAGCACCCAGCACGCTGAGTACTGAGCACCCAGCACCCCGAGTACTGAGCACCCAGCACCCTGAGCACTGCACCCAGCACCCTGAGCACTGAGCACCGAGAACCCTGAGTACTGAGCACGGAGCACCCTGAGTACTGAGCGCCCAGCACCCTGAGCACTGAGCACCCAGCACCCTGAGTACTGAGCATCCAGCACCCTGAGCACTGAGCAGCCAGCACCCTGAGTACTGAGCATCCAGCACCCTGAGCACTGAGCAGCCAGCACCCTGAGTACTGAGCACTGAGCACCCAGCACCCAGAGCACTGAGCACTCAGCACCCTGTGTACTGAGCACTGAGCACCCAGCACCCTGAGCACTGAGCACCCTGAGTACTGAGCACCCAGTACCCTGAGCACTGAGCACCCAGCACCCCGAGCACTGAGCACCCAGCACCCTGAGCACTGAGCACTGAGCACCCTGAGTACTGAGCACTGAGCACCCTGAGCACTGAGCACCGAGCACCCTGAGTACTGAGCACTGAGCACCCTGAGCACTGAGCACCCAGCACCCTGAGTACTGAGCACCCAGCACCCTGAGCACTGAGCACCCAGCACGCTGAGTACTGAGCACTGAGCACCGTGAGTACTGAGTACCGAGCACCCTGAGTACTGAGCACCCAGCACCCTGAGCACTGAGCACCCAGCACAACGAGTACTGAGCACCCAGCACCCTGATTACTGAGCACCAAGCACCCCGAGCACTGAGCACCGAGCACCCCGAGCACTGAGCACCCAGCACCCCAAGCACTGAGCACCCAGCACCCTGAGTACTAAGCACCCAGCACCCTGAGTACTGAGCACCCAGCACCCCGAGCACTGAGCACCCAGCACCCTGAGTACTGAGCACTCAGCACCCTGAGCACTGAGCACCCAGCACCCTGAGTACTGAGCACCCAGTACCCTGAGTACTGAACACCCAGCACCCCGCGCACTGAGCACCCAGCACCCTGAGCACTGAGCAACGAGCACCCTGAGTACTGAGCACCCAGCACCCTGAGTACTGAGCACCCAGCACCCTGAGCACTGAGCACCCAGCACCCTGAGCACTGAGCACCCAGCACCCGGAGTACTGAGCACCCAGCACCGTGAGTACTGAACACCCAGCACCCTGAGCACTGAGCACTGAGCACCCAGCACCCTGAGCACTAAGCACTGAGCACCCAGCACCCTGAGCACTGAGCACCCAGCACCCCGAGCACTGAGCACCCAGCACCCTGAGCACCCAGCACCCTGAGCACTGAGCACCCTGAGCACTGAGCACTGAGCACCCAGCACCCTGAGTACTGAGCACCCAACACTCTGAGCACTGAGCACCCAGCACGCTGAGTACTGAGCCCTGAGCACCCAGCACCCTGAGTACTGAGCACCCAGCACCCCGAGCACTGAGCACCCAGCAACCTGTGTACTGAGCATCGAGCACCCCGAGCACTGAGCAACCAGCACCCTGAGTACTGAGCACCCAGCACCCTGAGCACTGAGCACCCAGCACCCTGAGCACTGAGCACCCAGCACCCAGAGCACTGAGCACTGAGCACCCTGAGTACTGAGCACTGAGCACCCTTAGCACTGAGCACTGAGCACCCTGAGTACTGAGCACTGAGCACCCTGAGCACTGAGCACCCAGCACCCCGAGCACTGAGCACCCAGCACCCCGAGCACTGAGCACCCAGCACCCCGAGCACAGAGCACCCAGCACCCCGAGCACTGAGCACCCAGCACCCTGAGCACTGAGCACCCAGCACCCCGATCACCGAGCACCCTGAGTACTAAGCACCGAGCACCCTGAGCACTGAGCATCCAGCACCCTGAGCACTGAGCACCCAGCACCCTGAGTACTGAGCACCCAGCACCCCGAGCACTGAGCACCCAGCACCCTGAGTACTGAGCACCCAGCACCCTGATCACTGAGCATCGAGCACCCTGATCACTGAGCACCCAGCAACCTGAGGACTGAGCACCCAGCAACCCGAGCACTGAGCTCCCAGCACCCTGAGCACTGAGCACCCTGAGTACTGAGCACTGAGCACCCTGAGTACTGAGCACTGAGCACCCTGAATACTGAGCACCCAGCACCCTGAGTACTGAGCACCCAGCACCCTGAGAACTGAGCACCGAGCACCCTGAGCACTGAGCACGCAGCACCCTGAGCACTGAGCACCCAGCACCCCGAGCAGTGAGCACCCAGCACCCTGAGCCCTGAGCACCGTGAGTACTGAACACTGAGAACCCTGAGTACTGAGCATCCAGCACCCTGAGTACTGAGCACCCAGCACCCTGAGTACTGAGCACCCAGCACCCTGAGCAATGAGCACCCAGCACCCTGAGTACTGAGCAACCAGCACCCTGAGCACTGAGCACCCAGCACCCTGAGTACTGAGCATCCAGCACCCTGAGCACTGAGCACCCAGCTCCCTGAGTACTGAGCACTGAGCACCCAGCACCCCGAGCACTGAGCACCCAGCACCCTGTGTACTGAGCACTGAGTACCCAGCACCCCGAGCACTGAGCACCCAGCACCCTGAGCACTGAGCACCCTGAGTACTGAGCACTGAGCACCCTGCACCCTGAGTACTGAGCACCCAGCACCCTGAGCACTGAGCACCCTGAGTACTGAGCACCGAGCACCCTGACCACTGAGCACCCAGCACGCTGAGTACTGAGCACTGAGCACCCTGAGCACTGAGCACCCAGCACCCTGAGTACTGAGCACCGAGCACCCTGAGTACTGAGCATCCAGCACTCTGAGCACTGAGCACCCAGCACCCTGAGCACTGAGCACTGAGCACCCCGAGTACTGAGCACCGAGCACCCCGAGCACTGAGCACCCAGCACCCTGAGTACTGAGCACCCAGCACCCTGAGCACTGAGCACCCAGCACCCTGAGTCCTGAGCACCGAGCACCCTGAGTACTGAGCACGCAGGACCCTGAGTACTGAGCACCCAGCACCCTGAGTAGTGAGCACCCAGCATACTGAGCACCGAGCACGCAGCACCCTGAGTACTGAGCACCCAGCACCCTGAGCACTGAGCACCCAGCACCCTGAGTACTGAGCACTGAGCACCCCGAGTACTGAGCACCGAGCACCCCGAGCACTGAGCACCCAGCACCCCGAGCACTGAGCACCCTGAGTACTGAGCACCCAGCACCCTGAGCACTGAGCACCCAGCACCCTGAGCACTGAGCACCCAGCACCGTGAGCACTGAGCACCCTGCACCCTGAGTACTGGGCACCGAGCACCCCGAGCACTGATCACCCAGCACCCTGAGCACTGTGCACCCTTAGTACTGAGCACTGAGCACCCTGAGTACTGAGCACTGAGCACCCTGAGTACTGAGCACCCAGCACCCTGAGTACTGAGCACCCAGCACTCTGAGCAATGATCACCCTGAGTACTGAGCACCCAGCACCTTGAGCACTGAGCACCGAGCACGCCGTGCACTGGGCACCCAGCACCCGGAGTACTGAGCACCCAGCACCCTGAGTACTAAGCACCGAGCACCCTGAGTACTGAGCACCCAGCACCCTGAGCACTGAACACATAGCACCCTGAGTACTGAGCACCCCGAGCACTGAGCACCCAGCACCCTGAGTACTGAGCACCAAGCACCCCGAGCACTGAGCACCCAGCACCCCGAGCACTGAGCACCCAGCACCCCGAGCACTGAGCACCCAGCAACCTGAGTACTGAGCACCCAGCACCCTGAGTACTGAGCACCCAGCACCCCGAGCACTGAGCACCCAGCACCCTGAGCACTGAGCACCCAGCACGCTGAGCACTGAGCACCAAGCACCCCGAGCACTGAGCACCAAGCACCCTGAGTACTGAGCACTGAGCACCCAGCACCCCGAGCACTGAGCACCCAGCACCCTGTGTACTGAGCACTGAGTACCCAGTACCCCGAGCACTGAGAACCAGCACCCTGAGCAGTGAGCACCCAGCACCGCGAGTACTGAGCACACAGCACCCCGAGCACTGAGCAACCAGCACCCTGAGCACTGAGCACCCAGCACGCTGAGTACTGAGCACCCAGCACCCCGAGTACTGAGCACCCAGCACCCTGAGCACTGCACCCAGCACCCTGAGCACTGAGCACCGAGAACCCTGAGTACTGAGCACGGAGCACCCTGAGTACTGAGCGCCCAGCACCCTGAGCACTGAGCACCCAGCACCCTGAATACTGAGCATCCAGCACCCTGAGCACTGAGCAGCCAGCACCCTGAGTACTGAGCATCCAGCACCCTGAGCACTGAGCAGCCAGCACCCTGAGTACTGAGCACTGAGCACCCAGCACCCAGAGCACTGAGCACTCAGCACCCTGTGTACTGAGCACTGAGCACCCAGCACCCTGAGCACTGAGCACCCTGAGTACTGAGCACCCAGTACCCTGTGCACTGAGCACCCAGCACCCCGAGCACTGAGCACCCAGCACCCTGAGCACTGAGCACTGAGCACCCTGAGTACTGAGCACTGAGCACCCTGAGCACTGAGCACCGAGCACCCTGAGTACTGAGCACTGAGCACCCTGAGCACTGAGCACCCAGCACCCTGAGTACTGAGCACCCAGCACCCTGAGCACTGAGCACCCAGCACGCTGAGTACTGAGCACTGAGCACCGTGAGTACTGAGTACCGAGCACCCTGAGTACTGAGCACCCAGCACCCTGAGCACTGAGCACCCAGCACAACGAGTACTGAGCACCCAGCACCCTGATTACTGAGCACCAAGCACCCCGAGCACTGAGCACCGAGCACCCCGAGCACTGAGCACCCAGCACCCCAAGCACTGAGCACCCAGCACCCTGAGTACTAAGCACCCAGCACCCTGAGTACTGAGCACCCAGCACCCTGAGCACTGAGCACCCAGCACCCTGAGTACTGAGCACTCAGCACCCTGAGCACTGAGCACCCAGCACCCTGAGTACTGAGCACCCAGTACCCTGAGTACTGAACACCCAGCACCCCGCGCACTGAGCACCCAGCACCCTGAGCACTGAGCAACGAGCACCCTGAGTACTGAGCACCCAGCACCCTGAGTACTGAGCACCCAGCACCCTGAGCACTGAGCACCCAGCACCCTGAGCACTGAGCACCCAGCACCCGGAGTACTGAGCACCCAGCACCGTGAGTACTGAACACCCAGCACCCTGAGCACTGAGCACTGAGCACCCAGCACCCTGAGCACTAAGCACTGAGCACCCAGCACCCTGAGCACTGAGCACCCAGCACCCCGAGCACTGAGCACCCAGCACCCTGAGCACCCAGCACCCTGAGCACTGAGCACCCTGAGCACTGAGCACTGAGCACCCAGCACCCTGAGTACTGAGCACCCAACACTCTGAGCACTGAGCACCCAGCACGCTGAGTACTGAGCCCTGAGCACCCAGCACCCTGAGTACTGAGCACCCAGCACGCCGAGCACTGAGCACCCAGCAACCTGTGTACTGAGCATCGAGCACCCCGAGCACTGAGCAACCAGCACCCTGAGTACTGAGCACCCAGCACCCTGAGCACTGAGCACCCAGCACCCTGAGCACTGAGCACCCAGCACCCAGAGCACTGAGCACTGAGCACCCTGAGTACTGAGCACTGAGCACCCTGAGCACTGAGCACTGAGCACCCTGAGTACTGAGCACTGAGCACCCTGAGCACTGAGCACCCAGCACCCCGAGCACTGAGCACCCAGCACCCCGAGCACTGAGCACCCAGCACCCCGAGCACAGAGCACCCAGCACCCCGAGCACTGAGCACCCAGCACCCTGAGCACTGAGCACCCAGCACCCCGAGCACCGAGCACCCTGAGTACTAAGCACCGAGCACCCTGAGCACTGAGCATCCAGCACCCTGAGCACTGAGCACCCAGCACCCTGAGTACTGAGCACCCAGCACCCCGAGCACTGAGCACCCAGCACCCTGAGTACTGAGCACCCAGCACCCTGATCACTGAGCATCGAGCACCCTGATCACTGAGCACCCAGCAACCTGAGGACTGAGCACCCAGCAACCCGAGCACTGAGCTCCCAGCACCCTGAGCACTGAGCACCCTGAGTACTGAGCACTGAGCACCCTGAGTACTGAGCACTGAGCACCCTGAATACTGAGCACCCAGCACCCTGAGTACTGAGCACCCAGCACCCTGAGAACTGAGCACCGAGCACCCTGAGCACTGAGCACGCAGCACCCTGAGCACTGAGCACCCAGCACCCCGAGCAGTGAGCACCCAGCACCCTGAGCCCTGAGCACCGTGAGTACTGAACACTGAGAACCCTGAGTACTGAGCATCCAGCACCCTGAGTACTGAGCACCCAGCATCCTGAGTACTGAGCACCCAGCACCCTGAGCAATGAGCACCCAGCACCCTGAGTACTGAGCAACCAGCACCCTGAGCACTGAGCACCCAGCACCCTGAGTACTGAGCATCCAGCACCCTGAGCACTGAGCACCCAGCTCCCTGAGTACTGAGCACTGAGCACCCAGCACCCCGAGCACTGAGCACCCAGCACCCTGTGTACTGAGCACTGAGTACCCAGCACCCCGAGCACTGAGCACCCAGCACCCTGAGCACTGAGCACCCTGAGTACTGAGCACTGAGCACCCTGCACCCTGAGTACTGAGCACCCAGCACCCTGAGCACTGAGCACCCTGAGTACTGAGCACCGAGCACCCTGACCACTGAGCACCCAGCACGCTGAGTACTGAGCACCGAGCACCCTGAGCACTGAGCACCCAGCACTCTGAGCACTGAGCACCCAGCACCCTGAGCACTGAGCACTGAGCACCCCGAGTACTGAGCACCGAGCACCCCGAGCACTGAGCACCCAGCACCCTGAGTACTGAGCACCCAGCACCCTGAGCACTGAGCACCCAGCACCCTGAGTCCTGAGCACCGAGCACCCTGAGTACTGAGCACGCAGGACCCTGAGTACTGAGCACCCAGCACCCTGAGTAGTGAGCACCCAGCATACTGAGCACCGAGCACGCAGCACCCTGAGTACTGAGCACCCAGCACCCTGAGCACTGAGCACCCAGCACCCTGAGTACTGAGCACTGAGCACCCCGAGTACTGAGCACCGAGCACCCCGAGCACTGAGCACCCAGCACCCCGAGCACTGAGCACCCTGAGTACTGAGCACCCAGCACCCTGAGCACTGAGCACCCAGCACCCTGAGCACTGAGCACCCAGCACCGTGAGCACTGAGCACCCTGCACCCTGAGTACTGGGCACCGAGCACCCCGAGCACTGATCACCCAGCACCCTGAGCACTGAGCACCCTTAGTACTGAGCACTGAGCACCCTGAGTACTGAGCACTGAGCACCCTGAGTACTGAGCACCCAGCACCCTGAGTACTGAGCACCCAGCACTCTGAGCAATGATCACCCTGAGTACTGAGCACCCAGCACCTTGAGCACTGAGCACCGAGCACGCCGTGCACTGGGCACCCAGCACCCGGAGTACTGAGCACCCAGCACCCTGAGTACTAAGCACCGAGCACCCTGAGTACTGAGCACCCAGCACCCTGAGCACTGAACACATAGCACCCTGAGTACTGAGCACCCCGAGCACTGAGCACCCAGCACCCTGAGTACTGAGCACCAAGCACCCCGAGCACTGAGCACCCAGCACCCCGAGCACTGAGCACCCAGCACCCCGAGCACTGAGCACCCAGCAACCTGAGTACTGAGCACCCAGCACCCTGAGTACTGAGCACCCAGCACCCCGAGCACTGAGCACCCAGCACCCTGAGCACTGAGCACCCAGCACGCTGACCACTGAGCACCAAGCACCCCGAGCACTGAGCACCAAGCACCCTGAGTACTGAGCACTGAGCACCCAGCACCCCGAGCACTGAGCACTCAGCACCCTGAGTACTGAGCACTGAGCACCCAGCACCCCGAGCACTGAGCACCCAGCACCCTGAGCACTGAGCACCCAGCACCCGAGTACTGAGCACCCAGCACAATGAGTACTGAGCACCCAGCTCCCTGAGTACTGAGCACCCAGCACCCCGAGTACTGAGCACCAAGCACCCTGAGTACTGAGCACTCAGCACCCTGAGCACTGAGGACGCAGCACCCTGAGTACTGAGCACCGAGCACCCTGAGTACTGAGCACCCAGCACCCTGAGTACTGAGCACCCAGCACACTGAGTACTGAGCACCCAGCACCCTGAGCACTGATCACCCAGCACCCTGAGTACTGAGCACCGAGTACCCTGAGTACTGAGCACCAAGCACCCCGAGCACTGAGCACTCAGCACCCTGAGTACTGAGCACTGAGCACCCAGCACCCCGAGCACTGAGCACCCAGCACCCTGTGTACTGAGCACTGAGTACCCAGTACCCCGAACAATGAGAACCAGCACCCTGAGCAGTGAGCACCCAACACCGTGAGTACTGATCACACAGCACCCGAGCACTGAGCAACCAGCACCCTGAGCACTGAGCACCCAGCACGCTGAGTACTTAGCACCCAGCACCCCGAGTACTGAGCACCCAGCACCCTGAGCACTGTGCAACCGGCACCCTGAGCACTGAGCACCGAGAACCCTGAGTACTGAGCACAGAGCACCCTGAGTACTGAGCACCCAGCACCCTGAGCACTGAGCACCCAGTACCCTGAGCACTGAGCACCCAGCACCCTGAGTACTGAGCACCCAGCACCCCGAGTACTGAGCACCCAGCACCCTGAGCACTGAGGACCCAGCACCCTGAGTACTGAGCACCGAGCACCCTGAGTACTGAGCACCCAGCACCCTGAGTAGTGAGCACCCAGCACACTGAGTACTGAGCACCCAGCACCCTGAGCACTGATCACCCAGCACCCTGAGTACTGAGCACCGAGTACCCTGAGTACTGAGCACCCAGCACCCCGAGCACTGAGCACCCAGCACCCTGAGTACTGAGCACCCAGCACCCCGAGTACTGAGCACCCAGCACCCTGAGTACTGAGCACCCAGCAACCCGAGCACTGAGCAACCAGTACCCGGAGTACTGAGCACCCTGAGTACTGAGCACTGAGCACCGAGCACCCTGAGTACTGAGCACCCTGTGGACTGAGCACCCAGCACCCTGAGCACTGAGCACCCAGCACCCTGAGCACTGAGCACCCAGGTCCCTGAGCACTGAGCACGCAGCACCCCAAGCACTGAGCACCCAGCACCCTGAGTACTGAGCACAGAGCACCCTGAGCACTGAGCACCCAGCACCCTGAGTACTGAGCACCCAGCACCCTGAGTACTGAGCAACCAGCACCCTGAGCACTGAGCACTGAGCACCGAGCACCCTGAGCACTGAGCACTGAGCACCCAGCACCACAGCCCTGAGCACCCAGCACCCTGAGCACTGAGCACCCAGCACCCTGAGTACTGAGCAACCAGCAACCTGAGTACTGAGCACCCAGCACCCTGAGTACTGAGCACTCAGCACCCTGAGTACTGAGCACCCAGCACCCTGAGCACTGAGCACCCAGCACCCCGAGTACTGAGCACCCTGCACACAGAGTACTGAGCAACGAGCACCCCGAGCAATGAGCACCCAGCACCCTGAGTACTGAGCACCCAGCACCCTGAGTACTGAGCACTGAGCACCCTGAGTACTGAGCACCCAGCACCCCGAGCACTGAGCACCCAGCAACCTGAGTACTGAGAACAGATCACCCTGAGTACTGAGCACCCAGCACCCTGAGTACTGAGTCCCCAGCACCCTGAGTACTGAGCACCCAGCACCCCGAGCACTGAGCACCCAGCACCCCGAGAATGAGCACCCAGCACCCTGAGTACTGAGAACCGAGCACCCGGAGTACTGAGCACCCAGCACCCTGAGTACTGAGCCCCCAGCACCCTGAGTACTGAGCACCCAGCAACCCGAGCACTGAGCACCCAGCACCCTGAGAATGAGCACCCAGCACCATGAGTACTGAGCACCCAGCACCATGAGTACTGAGCACTAAGCACCCAGAGCACTGAGAACCCAGCACCCCGAGCACGGAGCACCCAGGACCCCGAGCACTGAGAACTGAGCACCCAGCACCCTGAGTACTGAGCACCAAGCTCCCCGAGCACTGAGCACACTGAGTACTGAGCACCCAGCACCCCGATCACTGAGCACCCAGCACCCTGAGCACTGAGTACCCAGCACCCTGAGAACTGAGCACCCAGCACCCTGAGTACTGAGCACCCAGCACGCTGAGTATTGAGCACCCAGCACCCCGAGCACTGAGCACCCAGCACCCTGAGTACTGAGCACTGAGCACCCAGCACCCTGAGCACTGAGCACCCAGCACCCTGTGTACTGAGCACTGAGCACCCTGAGTACTAAGCACCCAGCACCCTGAGTACTGAGCACCCAGGACCCTGAGCACTGAGCACCGAGCAGCCCGAGCACTGAGCACCCAGCACCCTGAGCACTCAGCACCCAGCACCCCGAGCACTGAGCACCCAGCACCCTGAGCACGGAGCACCCCGACTACTGAGCACCCAGCACCCTGAGCACTGAGCACCCAGCACCCTGAGCACAGAGCACCCAGCACCCTGAGCACTGAGCACCCAGCACCCCGAGCACGGAGCACCCAGCACCCTGAGTACTGAGCACCCAACACCCAGAGTACTGAGCACCCCGCACCCTGAGCACTGAGCACCCAGCACCCAGAGTACTGAGCACCCAGCACCCTGAGTACTGAACACCCAGCACCCTGAGCACTGAGCACTGAGCACCCTGAGCACTGAGTACTGAGCACTGAGCACCCTGAGCACTGAGCACCCAGCACCCCGAGTACTGAGCACCCAGCACCCCGAGCACTGAGCACCCAGCGCCCCGAGCCATGAGCACCCAGCACCCCGAGCACTGAGAACTGAGCACCCTGAGCACTGAGCACCCAGCACCCCGAGTACTGAGCACTGAGCACCCTGAGTACTGAGCAACAAGCACCACGAGTACTGAGCACTGAGCACCCTGAGTACTGAGCACCCAGCACGCTGAGAACTGAGCACCCAGCACCCTGAGTACTGAGCACTGAGAACCCTGAGTACTGAGCACCGAGCACCCTGAGTACTGAGCACAGAGCACCCAGCACCCTGAGCACTGACCACTGAGCACCCAACACCCAGAGTACTGATCACCCAGCACCCTGAGAACTGAGCACCCAGCACCCTGAGTACTGAGCACCCAGCACCCTGAGTACTGAGCACCCAGCTGCCTGAGCACTGAGCACTGAGCACCCAGCACCTTGAGCACTGAGCACTGAGCACCCAGCACCCCGAGCACTGAGCACCCAGCACCCCGAGCACTGAGCACCCAGCGCCCTGAGCACTGAGCACCCAGCACACTGAGCACTGAGCACCCAGCCCCCTGAGTACTGAGCACCCAGCACCATGAGTACTGAGCGCCCAGTACCCTGAGTACTGAGCACTCAGCACCCTGAGTACTGAGCACCGAGCACCCCGAGCACTGAGCACCAAGCACCCTGAGCACTGAGCACCCTGAGGACTGAGCACCCAGCACCCTGAGCACTGAGCACCCAGCACCCTGAGTACTGAGCACCGATCACCCTGAGCACTGAGCACCCAGAACCCCGAGCACTGAGCACCCAGCACCCTGAGTACTGAGCACCCAGCACCCTGAGCACTGAGCACCCAGCACCCTGAGTACTGAGCACCCTGAGTACTGAGCACCGATCACCCTGAGCACTGAGCACCCAGCACCCTGAGTACTGAGCACCCAGCACCCTGAGCACTGAGCACCCAGCACCCTGAGCACTGAGCACCCAGCACCCTGAGTACTGAGCACCCAGCACCCTGAGCACGGAGCACCCAGGACCCCGAGCACTGAGTACTGAGCACCCAGCACCCTGAGTACTGAGCACCGAGCTCCCCGAGCACTGAGCACCCAGCACCCTGAGCACTGAGCACCCAGCACCCTGAGCACTGAGCACCCAGCACCCTGAGTACTGAGCACCCAGCACGCAGAGTACTGAGCACTCAGCACCCTGAGCACTGAGCACCCAGCACCCTGAGTACTGAGCACTGAGCACCCAGCACCCCGAGCACTGAGCACCCAGCACCCCGAGCACTGAGCATGGAGCACCCTGAGGACTGAGCACCCCGCACCCTGAGCACTGAGCATGGAGCACCCCGAGGACTGAGCACCCCGCACCCTGAGCACTGAGGACCCAGCACCTTGAGTACTGAGCACCGAGCACCCCGAGCACTGAGCACCCAGCACCCTGAGTACTGAGCACACAGCACCCTGAGCACTGAGCACCCAGCACCCTGAGCACTGAGCACCCAGCACCCCGAGCACTGAGCACCCAGCACCCTGAGTACTGAGCATCCAACACCCAGAGTACTGAGCACCCAGCAGCCTGAGAACTGAGCACCCAGCACTCTGAGTACTGAGCACCCAGCACCCTGAGTACTGAGCACCCAGCACCCTGAGCACTGAGCACTGAGCACCCAGCACCCTGAGCACTGAGCACTGACCACCCAGCACCCCGAGAACTGAGCACCCAGCACCCCGAGCACTGAGCACCCAGCACCCTGAGCACTGAGCACCCAGCACCCTGAGCACTGAGCACCCAGCCCCCTGAGTACTGAGCACCCAGCACCATGAGTACTGAGCACCCAGCACCCTGAGTACTGAGCACTCAGCACCCTGAGTACTGAGCACCGAGCACCCCGAGCACTGAGCTCCCTGCACCCTGAGCACTGAGCACCCTGAGGACTGAGCACCCAGCAACCTGAGCACTGAGCACCCAGCACCCTGAGTACTGAGCACCGATCACCCTGAGCACTGAGCACGCAGCACCCCGAGCACTGAGCACCCAGCACCCTGAGTACTGAGCACCCAGCACCCTGAGCACTGAGCACCCAGCACCCTGAGTACTGAGCACCCTGAGTACTGAGCAACGATCACCCTGAGCACTGAGCACCCAGCACCCTGAGTACTGAGCACCCAGCACCCTTAGCACTGAGCACCCAGCACCCTGAGCACTGAGCACCCAGCACCCTGAGTTATGAGCACCCAGAACACTGAGTACTGAGTATAAAGCACCCTGAGCACTGAGCACCCAGCACCCTGAGTACTGAGCACCGAGCACCCTGAGTACTGAGCACCCAGCACCCTGAGTACTGAGCACCCAGCACCCTGAGCACTGAGCACCCAGCACCCTGAGTACTGAGCACCCAGCACCCTGAGTACTGATCACCCAGCACCCTGAGTACTGAGCACCCAGCACCCTGAGCTCTGAGCACCCAGCACCCTGAGTACTGAGCACCGAGCACCCCGAGCACTGAGCAACCAGCACCCTGAGTACTGAGCACTGAGCACCCTGAGTACTAAGCACCGAACACCCTGAGTACTGAGCACCCAGCACCCTGAGGACTGAGCACCCAGCACCCTGAGCACTGAGCACCCAACACCCTGAGTAATGAGCACCCAGCACCCTGAGTACTGAGCACCCAGCACCCTGAGCACTGAGCACCCAGCACCCCGAGCACTGAGCATCCAGCACCCCGAGCACTGAGCACCCAGCACCCCGAGCACTGAGCACCCAGCACCCCGAGCACTGAGCACCCAGCACCCTGAGCACTGAGCACCCAGCACCCTGAGCACTGAGCACCCAGCACACTGAGTACTGAGTACTCAGCACCCTGAGCACTGAGCACCCAGCACCCTGAGTACTGATCACCGAGCACCCCGAGCACTGAGCACCCAGCACCCTGAGTACTGAGCACCCAGCACCCTGAGTACTGAGCACCCAGCACCCTGAGTACTGAGCACCCAGCACCCTGAGCACTGAGCACAAAGCACGCTGAGTACTGAGCACTGAGCACCCTGAGTACTGAGCACCGAGGACCCTGAGCACTGAGCACCCAGCACGCTGAGTACTGAGCACTGAGCACCCTGAGTACTGAGCACCTAGCACCCTGAGTACTGAGCACCCAGCACCCTGAGCACTGAGCAGCCAGCACCCTCAGCACTGAGCACCCACCACCCCGAGCACTGAGCACCCAGCACCCTGAGCACTGAGCACCCAGCACCCCGAGTACTGAGCACCCAGCACCCCGAGTACTGAGCACCCAGCACCCTGAGTACTGAGCACCCAGCACCCTGAGCACTGAGCACCCAGCACCCTGAGTACTGAGCACCGAGCACCCCGAGCACTGAGCAACCAGCACCCTGAGTACTGAGCACTGAGCACACTGAGTACTAAGCACCAAACACCCTGAGTACTGAGCACCCAGCACCCTGAGGACTGAGCACCCAGCACCCTGAGCACTGAGCACCCAGCACCCTGAGTAATGAGCACCCAGCACCCTGAGTACTGAGCACCCAGCACCCTGAGCACTGAGCACCCAGCACCCTGAGCACTGAGCATCCAGCACCCCGAGCACTGAGCACCCAGCACCCCGAGCACTGAGCACCCAGCACCCCGAGCACTGAGCACCCAGCACCCTGAGCACTGAGCACCCAGCACCCTGAGCACTGAGCACCCAGCACCCTGAGTACTGAGTACTCAGCACCCTGAGCACTGAGCACCCAGCACCCTGAGTACTGATCACCGAGCACCCCGAGCACTGAGCACCCAGCACCCTGAGTACTGAGCACCCAGCACCCTGAGTACTGAGCACCCAGCACCCTGCGTACTGAGCACCCAGCACCCTGAGCACTGAGCACAAAGCACGCTGAGTACTGAGCACTGAGCACCCTGAGTACTGAGCACCGAGGACCCTGAGCACTGAGCACCCAGCACGCTGAGTACTGAGCACTGAGCACCCTGAGTACAGAGCACCTAGCACCCTGAGTACTGAGCACCCAGCACCCTGAGCACTGAGCAGCCAGCACCCTCAGCACTGAGCACCCACCACCCCGAGCACTGAGCACCCAGCACCCTGAGCACTGAGCACCCAGCACCCCGAGTACTGAGCACCCAGCACCCCGAGTACTGAGCACCGAGCACCCCGAGCACTGAGCACCCAGCACCCTGAGAACTGAGCACCCAGTACCCTGAGTACTGAGCTCCCCGAGTACTGAGCACCCAGCACCCCGAGCACTGAGCACCCAGCACCCTGAGTACTGAGAACATATCACCCTGAGTACTGAGCACCCAGCACCCTGAGTACTGAGCCCCCAGCACCCTGAGTACTGAGAACCCAGCACCCCGAGCACTGAGCACCCAGCACCCCGAGAATGAGCATCCAGCACCCTGAGTACTGAGAACAGAGCACCCTGAGTACTGAGCACCCAGCACCCTGAGTACTGAGCCCCCAGCACCCTGAGTACTGAGCACCCAGCACCCCGAGCACTGAGCACCCAGCACCCCGAGAATGAGCACCCAGCACCCTGAGTACTGAGCACCCAGCACCCCGAGCACGGAGCACCCAGGACCCCGAGCACTGAGTACTGAGCACCCAGCACCCTGAGTACTGAGCACCGAGCTCCCCGAGCACTGAGCACCCAGCACCCTGAGCACTGAGCACCCAGCACCCTGAGCACTGAGCACCCAGCACCCTGAGTACTGAGCACCCAGCACGCTGAGTACTGAGCACTCAGCACCCTGAGCACTGAGCATCCAGCACCCTGAGTACTGAGCACTGAGCACCCAGCACCCCGAGCACTGAGCACCCAGCACCCTGTGTACTGAGCACTGAGCACCCTGATTACTAAGCACCCAGCACCCTGAGTACTGAGCACCCAGGACCCTGAGCACTGAGCACCGAGCACCCCGAGCACTGAGCACCCAGCACCCTGAGCACTCAGCACCCATCACCCCGATCACTGAGCACCCAGCACCCTGAGCACTGAGCACCCAGCACCCTGAGCACTGAGCACCCAGCACCCAGAGCACTGAGAGCCCAGCACCCTGAGCACTGAGCACCCAGCACCCTGAGTACTGAGCACCCAGCACCCTGAGTACTGAGCACCCTGAGTACTGAGCACCGATCACCCTGAGCACTGAGAACCCAGCACCCTGAGTACTGAGCACCCAGCACCCTGAGCACTGAGCACCCAGCACCCTGAGCATTGAGCACCCAGCACCCTGAGTACTGAGCAACCAGAACCCTGAGTACTGAGTACAAAGCACCCTGAGCACTGAGCACCCAGCACCCTGAGTACTGAGCACGGAGCACCCTGAGTACTGAGCACCCAGCACCCTGAGTACTGAGCACCCAGCACCCTGAGCACTGAGCACCCAGCACCCTGAGTACTGAGCACCCAGCACCCTGAGTACTGAGCACTGATCACCCTGAGCACTGAGCACCCAGCACCCCGAGCACTGAGCACCCAGCACCCTGAGTACTGAGCACCTAGCACCCTGAGCACTGAGCACCGAGCACCCTGAGTACTGAACACCCAGCACCCTGAGCACTGAGCACTGAGCACCCAGCACCCTGAGCACTGAGCACTGAGCACCCAGCACCCCGAGCACTGAGCACCCAGCACCCTGAGCACCCAGCACCCTGAGCACTGAGCACCCTGAGCACTGAGCACCCTGAGCACTGAGCACTGAGCACCCAGCTCCCTGAGTACTGAGCACCCAACACTCTGAGCACTGAGCACCCAGCACGCTGAGTACTGAGCACTGAGCACACAGCACCCTGAGCACTGAGCACCCAGCACCCTGAGCACTGAGCACTGAGCACCCAGCACCCCGAGCACTGAGCACCCAGCACCCTGAGCACCCAGCACCCTGTGCACTGAGCACCCTGAGTACTGAGCACCCAGCACCCTGAGCACTGAGCACACAGCACCCTGAGTACTGAGCACCCTGAGTACTGAGCACCGATCACCCTGAGCACTGAGCACCCAGCACCCTGAGTACTGAGCACACAGCACCCTGAGCACTGAGCACCCAGCACCCTGAGCACTGAGCACCCAGCACCCTGAGTACTGAGCACCCAGAACCCTGAGTACTGAGTACAAAGGACCCTGAGCACTGAGCACCCAGCACCCTGAGTACTGAGCACCGAGCACCCTGAGTACTGAGCACCCAACACCCTGAGTACTGAGCACCCAGCACCCTGAGCACTGAGCACCCAGCACCCTGAGTACTGAGCACCCAGCACCCTGAGTACTGAGCACCCAGCACCCTGAGTACGGAGCACCCAGCACCCTGAGTACTGAGCACCCAGCACGTTGAGTACTGAGCACCGAGCACCCCGAGCACTGAGCAACCAGCACCCTGAGTACTGAGCACTGAGCACCCTGAGTACTAAGCACCGAACACCCTGAGTACTGAGCACCCAGCACCCTGAGGACTGAGCACCCAGCACCCTGAGCACTGAGCACCCAGCACCCTGAGTAATGAGCACCCAGCACCCTGAGTACTGAGCACCCAGCACCCTGAGCACTGAGCACCCAGCACCCCGAGCACTGAGCACCCAGCACCCTGAGTACTGAGTACTCAGCACCCTGAGCACTGAGCACCCAGCACCCTGAGTACTGATCACCGAGCACCCCGAGCACTGAGCACCCAGCACCCTGAGCACTGAGCACCCAGCACCCTGAGTAATGAGCACCCAGCACCCTGAGTACTGATCACCGAGCACCCCGAGCACTGAGCACCCAGCACCCTGAGTACTGAGCACCCAGCACCCTGAATTCTGAGCACCCAGCACCCTGAGTACTGAGCACCCAGCACCCTGAGCACTGAGCACAAAGCACGCTGAGTACTGAGCACTGAACACCCTGAGTACTGAGCACCGAGGACCCTGAGCACTGAGCACCCAGCAAGCTGAGTACTGAGCACTGAGCACCCTGAGTACTGAGCACCTAGCACCCTGAGTACTGAGCACCCAGCACCCTGAGCACTGAGCAGCCAGCACCCTCAGCACTGAGCACCCAGCACCCCGAGCACTGAGCACCCAGCACCCTGAGCACTGAGCACCCAGCACCCCGAGTACTGAGCACCGAGCACCCCGAGCTCTGAGCACCCAGCACCCTGAGTACTGAGCACCCAGTACCCTGAGTACTGAGCACCCCGAGGACTGAGCACCCAGCACCCCGAGCACTGAGCACCCAGCACCCTGAGTACTGAGAACAGATCACCCCGAGCACGGAGCACCCAGGACCCCGAGCACTGAGTACTGAGCACCCAGCACCCTGAGTACTGAGCACCGAGCTCCCCGAGCACTGAGCACCCAGCACCCTGAGCACTGAGCACCCAGCACCCTGAGCACTGAACACCCAGCACCCTGAGTACTGAGCACTGAGCACCCAGCACCCCGAGCACTGAGCACCCAGCACCCTGTGTACTGAACACTGAGCACCCTGATTACTAAGCACCCAGCACCCTGAGTACTGAGCACCCAGGACCCTGAGCACTGAGCACCGAGCACCCCGAGCACTGAGCACTCAGCACCCTGAGCACTCAGCACCCATCACCCCGATCACTGAGCACCCAGCACCCTGAGCACTGAGCACCCAGCACCCTGAGCAGTGAGCACCCAGCACCCAGAGCACTGAGCACCCAGCACCCTGAGCACTGAGCACCCAGCACCCTGAGTACTGAGCACCCAGCACCCTGAGTACTGAGCACCCAGCACCCTGAGTACTGAGCACCGAGCACCCTGAGTACTGAGCACCGAGCACCCTGAGTACTGAGCACCCAGCACCCTGAGCACTGAGCACCCAGCACCCTGAGTACTGAGCACCCAGCACCCTGAGTACTGAGCACCCAGCACCCCGAGCACTGAGCACCCAGCACCCTGAGTACTGAGCACCTAGCACCCTGAGCACTGAGCACCGAGCACCCTGAGTACTGAACACCCAGCACCCTGAGCACTGAGCACTGAGCACCCAGCACCCTGAGCACTGAGAACTGAGCACCCAGCACCCCGAGCACTGAGCACCCAGCACCCTGAGCACCCAGCACCCTGAGCACTGAGCACCCTGAGCACTGAGCACCCTCAGCACTGAGCACTGAGCACCCAGCACGCTGAGTACTGAGCACTGAGCACACAGCACCCTGAGTACTGAGCACCCAGCACCCCGAGCACTGAGCACCCAGCGCCCCGAGCACTGAGCACCCAGCACCCTGAGCACTGAGCACACTGAGCACTGAGCACCGAGCACCCCGAGTACTGAGCACTGAGCAACCTGAGTACTGAGCACCCAACACCCAGAGTACTGATCACCCAGCACCCTGAGAACTGAGCACCCAGCACCCTGAGTACTGAGCACCCAGCACCCTGAGTACTGAGCACCCAGCACCCTGAGCACTGAGCACTGAGCACCCAGCACCTTGAGCACTGAGCACTGACCACCCAGCACCCCGAGCACTGAGCACCCAGCACCCCGAGCACTGAGCACCCAGCGCCCTGAGCACTGCGCACCCAGCACACTGAGCACTGAGCACCCAGCCCCCTGAGTACTGAGCACCCAGCACCATGAGTACTGAGCACCCAGCACCCTGAGCACTGAGCACCCTGAGGACTGAGCACCCAGCACCCTGAGCACTGAGCACCCAGCACCCTGAGTACTGAGCACCAATCACCCTGAGCACTGAGCAGCCAGCAGCCCGAGCACTGAGCACCCAGCACCCTGAGCACTGAGCACCCAGCACCCTGAGCACTGAGCACCCAGCACCCTGAGTACTGAGCACCCAGCACCCTGAGTACTGAGTACCCTGAGTACTGAGCACCGATCACCCTGAGCACTGAGCACCCAGCACCCTGAGTACTGAGTACCCTGAGTACTGAGCACCCAGCACCCTGAGCACTGAGCACCCAGCATCCTGAGTACTGAGCACCCTGAGTACTGAGCACCGATCACCCTGAGCACTGAGCACCCAGCACCCTGAGTACTGAGCACCCAGCACCCTGAGCACTGAGCACCCAGCACCCTGAGCACTGAGCACCCAGCACCCTGAGTACTGAGCACCCAGCACCCTGAGTACTGAGTACCCAGCACCCTGAGCACTGAGGACCCAGCACCCTGAGTACTGAGCACCGAGCACCCTGAGTACTGAGCACCCAGCACCCTGAGTACTGAGCACCCAGCACCCAGAGCACTGAGCACACAGCACCCCGAGCACGGAGCACCCAGGACCCCGAGCACTGAGTACTGAGCACCCAGCACCCTGAGTACTGAGCACCGAGCTAACCGAGCACTGAGCACCCTGAGTACTCAGCACCCAGCACCCCGATCACTGAGCACCCAGCACCCTGAGCACTGAGCACCCAGCACCCTGAGCACTGAGCACCCAGCACCCTGAGTACTGAGCACCCAGCACGCTGAGTACTGAGCACCCAGCACCCTGAGCACTGAGCACCCAGCACCCTGAGTACTGAGCACTGAGCACCCAGCACCCCGAGCACTGAGCACCCAGCACCCTGAGTACTGAGTACTCAGCACCCTGAGCACTGAGCACCCAGCACCCTGAGTACTGATCACCGAGCACCCCGAGCACTGAGCACCCAGCACCCTGAGCACTGAGCACCCAGCACCCTGAGTAATGAGCACCCAGCACCCTGAGTACTGATCACCGAGCACCCCGAGCACTGAGCACCCAGCACCCTGAGTACTGAGCACCCAGCACCCTGAATACTGAGCACCCAGCACCCTGAGTACTGAGCACCCAGCACCCTGAGCACTGAGCACAAAGCACGCTGAGTACTGAGCACTGAACACCCTGAGTACTGAGCACCGAGGACCCTGAGCACTGAGCACCCAGCACGCTGAGTACTGAGCACTGAGCACCCTGAGTACTGAGCACCTAGCACCCTGAGTACTGAGCAGCCAGCACCCTGAGCACTGAGCAGCCAGCACCCTCAGCACTGAGCACCCAGCACCCCGAGCACTGAGCACCCAGCACCCTGAGCACTGAGCACCCAGCACCCCGAGTACTGAGCACCGAGCACCCCGAGCTCTGAGCACCCAGCACCCTGAGTACTGAGCACCCAGTACCCTGAGTACTGAGCACCCCGAGGACTGAGCACCCAGCACCCCGAGCACTGAGCACCCAGCACCCTGAGTACTGAGAACAGATCACCCCGAGCACGGAGCACCCAGGACCCCGAGCACTGAGTACTGAGCACCCAGCACCCTGAGTACTGAGCACCGAGCTCCCCGAGCACTGAGCACCCAGCACCCTGAGCACTGAGCACCCAGCACCCTGAGCACTGAACACCCAGCACCCTGAGTACTGAGCACTGAGCACCCAGCACCCCGAGCACTGAGCACCCAGCACCCTGTGTACTGAGCACTGAGCACCCTGATTACTAAGCACCCAGCACCCTGAGTACTGAGCACCCAGGACCCTGAGCACTGAGCACCGAGCACCCCGAGCACTGAGCACTCAGCACCCTGAGCACTCAGCACCCATCACCCCGATCACTGAGCACCCAGCACCCTGAGCACTGAGCACCCAGCACCCTGAGCAGTGAGCACCCAGCACCCAGAGCACTGAGCACCCAGCACCCTGAGCACTGAGCACCCAGCACCCTGAGTACTGAGCACTCAGCACCCTGAGTACTGAGCACCCAGCACCCTGAGTACTGAGCACCGAGCACCCTGAGTACTGAGCACCGAGCACCCTGAGTACTGAGCACCCAGCACCCTGAGCACTGAGCACCCAGCACCCTGAGTACTGAGCACCCTGCACCCTGAGTACTGAGCACCCAGCACCCCGAGCACTGAGCACCCAGCACCCTGAGTACTGAGCACCTAGCACCCTGAGCACTGAGCACCGAGCACCCTGAGTACTGAACACCCAGCACCCTGAGCACAGAGCACTGAGCACCCAGCACCCTGAGCACTGAGAACTGAGCACCCAGCACCCCGAGCACTGAGCACCCAGCACCCTGAGCACCCAGCACCCTGAGCACTGAGCACCCTGAGCACTGAGCACCCTCAGCACTGAGCACTGAGCACCCAGCACGCTGAGTACAGAGCACTGAGCACACAGCACCCTGAGTACTGAGCACCCAGCACCCCGAGCACTGAGCACCCAGCGCCCCGAGCACTGAGCACCCAGCACCCTGAGCACTGAGCACACTGAGCACTGAGCACCGAGCACCCCGAGTACTGAGCACTGAGCAACCTGAGTACTGAGCACCCAACACCCAGAGTACTGATCACCCAGCACCCTGAGAACTGAGCACCCAGCACCCTGAGTACTGAGCACCCAGCACCCTGAGTACTGAGCACCCAGCACCCTGAGCACTGAGCACTGAGCACCCAGCACCTTGAGCACTGAGCACTGACCACCCAGCACCCCGAGCACTGAGCACCCAGCACCCCGAGCACTGAGCACCCAGCGCCCTGAGCACTGAGCACCCAGCACACTGAGCGCTGAGCACCCAGCCCCCTGAGTACTGAGCACCCAGCACCATGAGTACTGAGCACCCAGCACCCTGAGCACTGAGCACCCTGAGGACTGAGCACCCAGCACCCTGAGCACTGAGCACCCAGCACCCTGAGTACTGAGCACCGATCACCCTGAGCACTGAGCACCCAGCACCCCGAGCACTGAGCACCCAGCACCCTGAGCACTGAGCACCCAGCACCCTGAGCACTGAGCACCCAGCACCCTGAGTACTGAGCACCCAGCACCCTGAGTACTGAGTACCCTGAGTACTGAGCACCGATCACCCTGAGCACTGAGCACCCAGCACCCTGAGTACTGAGTACCCTGAGTACTGAGCACCCAGCACCCTGAGCACTGAGCACCCAGCATCCTGAGTACTGAGCACCCTGAGTACTGAGCACCGATCACCCTGAGCACTGAGCACCCAGCACCCTGAGTACTGAGCACCCAGCACCCTGAGCACTGAGCACCCAGCACCCTGAGTACTGAGCACTGAGCACCCAGCACCCCGAGCACTGAGCACCCAGCACCCTGAGTACTGAGTACTCAGCACCCTGAGCACTGAGCACCCAGCACCCTGAGTACTGATCACCGAGCACCCCGAGCACTGAGCACCCAGCACCCTGAGCACTGAGCACCCAGCACCCTGAGTAATGAGCACCCAGCACCCTGAGTACTGATCACCGAGCACCCCGAGCACTGAGCACCCAGCACCCTGAGTACTGAGCACCCAGCACCCTGAATACTGAGCACCCAGCACCCTGAGTACTGAGCACCCAGCACCCTGAGCACTGAGCACAAAGCACGCTGAGTACTGAGCACTGAACACCCTGAGTACTGAGCACCGAGGACCCTGAGCACTGAGCACCCAGCACGCTGAGTACTGAGCAGTGAGCACCCTGAGTACTGAGCACCTAGCACCCTGAGTACTGAGCAGCCAGCACCCTGAGCACTGAGCAGCCAGCACCCTCAGCACTGAGCACCCAGCACCCCGAGCACTGAGCACCCAGCACCCTGAGCACTGAGCACCCAGCACCCCGAGTACTGAGCACCGAGCACCCCGAGCTCTGAGCACCCAGCACCCTGAGTACTGAGCACCCAGTACCCTGAGTACTGAGCACCCCGAGGACTGAGCACCCAGCACCCCGAGCACTGAGCACCCAGCACCCTGAGTACTGAGAACAGATCACCCCGAGCACGGAGCACCCAGGACCCCGAGCACTGAGTACTGAGCACCCAGCACCCTGAGTACTGAGCACCGAGCTCCCCGAGCACTGAGCACCCAGCACCCTGAGCACTGAGCACCCAGCACCCTGAGCACTGAACACCCAGCACCCTGAGTACTGAGCACTGAGCACCCAGCACCCCGAGCACTGAGCACCCAGCACCCTGTGTACTGAGCACTGAGCACCCTGATTACTAAGCACCCAGCACCCTGAGTACTGAGCACCCAGGACCCTGAGCACTGAGCACCGAGCACCCCGAGCACTGAGCACTCAGCACCCTGAGCACTCAGCACCCATCACCCCGATCACTGAGCACCCAGCACCCTGAGCACTGAGCACCCAGCACCCTGAGCAGTGAGCACCCAGCACCCAGAGCACTGAGCACCCAGCACCCTGAGCACTGAGCACCCAGCACCCTGAGTACTGAGCACTCAGCACCCTGAGTACTGAGCACCCAGCACCCTGAGTACTGAGCACCGAGCACCCTGAGTACTGAGCACCGAGCACCCTGAGTACTGAGCACCCAGCACCCTGAGCACTGAGCACCCAGCACCCTGAGTACTGAGCACCCTGCACCCTGAGTACTGAGCACCCAGCACCCCGAGCACTGAGCACCCAGCACCCTGAGTACTGAGCACCTAGCACCCTGAGCACTGAGCACCGAGCACCCTGAGTACTGAACACCCAGCACCCTGAGCACAGAGCACTGAGCACCCAGCACCCTGAGCACTGAGAACTGAGCACCCAGCACCCCGAGCACTGAGCACCCAGCACCCTGAGCACCCAGCACCCTGAGCACTGAGCACCCTGAGCACTGAGCACCCTCAGCACTGAGCACTGAGCACCCAGCACGCTGAGTACAGAGCACTGAGCACACAGCACCCTGAGTACTGAGCACCCAGCACCCCGAGCACTGAGCACCCAGCGCCCCGAGCACTGAGCACCCAGCACCCTGAGCACTGAGCACACTGAGCACTGAGCACCGAGCACCCCGAGTACTGAGCACTGAGCAACCTGAGTACTGAGCACCCAACACCCAGAGTACTGATCACCCAGCACCCTGAGAACTGAGCACCCAGCACCCTGAGTACTGAGCACCCAGCACCCTGAGTACTGAGCACCCAGCACCCTGAGCACTGAGCACTGAGCACCCAGCACCTTGAGCACTGAGCACTGACCACCCAGCACCCCGAGCACTGAGCACCCAGCACCCCGAGCACTGAGCACCCAGCGCCCTGAGCACTGAGCACCCAGCACACTGAGCGCTGAGCACCCAGCCCCCTGAGTACTGAGCACCCAGCACCATGAGTACTGAGCACCCAGCACCCTGAGCACTGAGCACCCTGAGGACTGAGCACCCAGCACCCTGAGCACTGAGCACCCAGCACCCTGAGTACTGAGCACCGATCACCCTGAGCACTGAGCACCCAGCACCCCGAGCACTGTGCACCCAGCACCCTGAGCACTGAGCACCCAGCACCCTGAGCACTGAGCACCCAGCACCCTGAGTACTGAGCACCTAGCACCCTGAGTACTGAGTACCCTGAGTACTGAGCACCGATCACCCTGAGCACTGAGCACCCAGCACCCTGAGTACTGAGTACCCTGAGTACTGAGCACCCAGCACCCTGAGCACTGAGCACCCAGCATCCTGAGTACTGAGCACCCTGAGTACTGAGCACCGATCACCCTGAGCACTGAGCACCCAGCACCCTGAGTACTGAGCACCCAGCACCCTGAGCACTGAGCACCCAGCACCCTGAGTACTGAGCACTGAGCACCCAGCACCCCGAGCACTGAGCACCCAGCACCCTGAGTACTGAGTACTCAGCACCCTGAGCACTGAGCACCCAGCACCCTGAGTACTGATCACCGAGCACCCCGAGCAATGAGCACCCAGCACCCTGAGCACTGAGCACCCAGCACCCTGAGTAATGAGCACCCAGCACCCTGAGTACTGATCACCGAGCACCCCGAGCACTGAGCACCCAGCACCCTGAGTACTGAGCACCCAGCACCCTGAATACTGAGCACCCAGCACCCTGAGTACTGAGCACCCAGCACCCTGAGCACTGAGCACAAAGCACGCTGAGTACTGAGCACTGAACACCCTGAGTACTGAGCACCCAGCACGCTGAGTACTGAGCACTGAGCACCCTGAGTACTGAGCACCTAGCACCCTGAGTACTGAGCAGCCAGCACCCTGAGCACTGAGCAGCCAGCACCCTCAGCACTGAGCACCCAGCACCCCGAGCACTGAGCACCCAGCACCCTGAGAACTGAGCACCCAGCACCCCGAGTACTGAGCACCGAGCACCCCGAGCTCTGAGCACCCAGCACCCTGAGTACTGAGCACCCAGTACCCTGAGTACTGAGCACCCCGAGGACTGAGCACCCAGCACCCCGAGCACTGAGCACCCAGCACCCTGAGTACTGAGAACAGATCACCCCGAGCACGGAGCACCCAGGACCCCGAGCACTGAGTACTGAGCACCCAGTACCCTGAGTACTGAGCACCGAGCTCCCCGAGCACTGAGCACCCAGCACCCTGAGCACTGAGCACCCAGCACCCTGAGCACTGAACACCCAGCACCCTGAGTACTGAGCACTGAGCACCCAGCACCCCGAGCACTGAGCACCCAGCACCCTGTGTACTGAGCACTGAGCACCCTGATTACTAAGCACCCAGCACCCTGAGTACTGAGCACCCAGGACCCTGAGCACTGAGCACCGAGCACCCCGAGCACTGAGCACTCAGCACCCTGAGCACTCAGCACCCATCACCCCGATCACTGAGCACCCAGCACCCTGAGCATTGAGCACCCAGCACCCTGAGCAGTGAGCACCCAGCACCCAGAGCACTGAGCACCCAGCACCCTGAGCACTGAGCACCCAGCACCCTGAGTACTGAGCACTCAGCACCCTGAGTACTGAGCACCCAGCACCCTGAGTACTGAGCACCGAGCACCCTGAGTACTGAGCACCGAGCACCCTGAGTACTGAGCACCCAGCACCCTGAGCACTGAGCACCCAGCACCCTGAGTACTGAGCACCCTGCACCCTGAGTACTGAGCACCCAGCACCCCGAGCACTGAGCACCCAGCACCCTGAGTACTGAGCACCTAGCACCCTGAGCACTGAGCACCGAGCACCCTGAGTACTGAACACCCAGCACCCTGAGCACAGAGCACTGAGCACCCAGCACCCTGAGCACTGAGAACTGAGCACCCAGCACCCCGAGCACTGAGCACCCAGCACCCTGAGCACCCAGCACCCTGAGCACTGAGCACCCTGAGCACTGAGCACCCTCAGCACTGAGCACTGAGCACCCAGCACGCTGAGTACAGAGCACTGAGCACACAGCACCCTGAGTACTGAGCACCCAGCACCCCGAGCACTGAGCACCCAGCGCCCCGAGCACTGAGCACCCAGCACCCTGAGCACTGAGCACACTGAGCACTGAGCACCGAGCACCCCGAGTACTGAGCACTGAGCAACCTGAGTACTGAGCACCCAACACCCAGAGTACTGATCACCCAGCACCCTGAGAACTGAGCACCCAGCACCCTGAGTACTGAGCACCCAGCACCCTGAGTACTGAGCACCCAGCACCCTGAGCACTGAGCACTGAGCACCCAGCACCTTGAGCACTGAGCACTGACCACCCAGCACCCCGAGCACTGAGCACCCAGCACCCCGAGCACTGAGCACCCAGCGCCCTGAGCACTGAGCACCCAGCACACTGAGCGCTGAGCACCCAGCCCCCTGAGTACTGAGCACCCAGCACCATGAGTACTGAGCACCCAGCACCCTGAGCACTGAGCACCCTGAGGACTGAGCACCCAGCACCCTGAGCACTGAGCACCCAGCACCCTGAGTACTGAGCACCGATCACCCTGAGCACTGAGCACCCAGCACCCCGAGCACTGAGCACCCAGCACCCTGAGCACTAAGCACCCAGCACCCTGAGCACTGAGCACCCAGCACCCTGAGTACTGAGCACCCAGCACCCTGAGTACTGAGTACCCTGAGTACTGAGCACCGATCACCCTGAGCACTGAGCACCCAGCACCCTGAGTACTGAGTACCCTGAGTACTGAGCACCCAGCACCCTGAGCACTGAGCACCCAGCATCCTGAGTACTGAGCACCCTGAGTACTGAGCACCGATCACCCTGAGCACTGAGCACCCAGCACCCTGAGTACTGAGCACCCAGCACCCTGAGCACTGAGCACCCAGCACCCTGAGCACTGAGCACCCAGCACCCTGAGTACTGAGCACCCAGCACCCTGAGTACTGAGTACCCAGCACCCTGAGCACTGAGGACCCAGCACCCTGAGTACTGAGCACCGAGCACCCTGAGTACTGAGCACCCAGCACCCTGAGTACTGAGCACCCAGCACCCAGAACACTGAGCACACAGCACCCCGAGCACGGAGCACCCAGGACCCCGAGCACTGAGTACTGAGCACCCAGCACCCTGAGTACTGAGCACCGAGCTAACCGAGCACTGAGCACCCTGAGTACTCAGCACCCAGCACCCCGATCACTGAGCACCCAGCACCCTGAGCACTGAGCACCCAGCACCCTGAGCACTGAGCACCCAGCACCCTGAGTACTGAGCACCCAGCACGCTGAGTACTGAGCACCCAGCACCCTGAGCACTGAGCACCCAGCACCCTGAGTACTGAGCACTGAGCACCCAGCACCCCGAGCAC
Organism: Microtus oregoni; assembly: GCF_018167655.1. Taxonomy (NCBI): domain Eukaryota; kingdom Metazoa; phylum Chordata; class Mammalia; order Rodentia; family Cricetidae; genus Microtus; species Microtus oregoni. The sequence goes on from NW_024543262.1 coordinate 1,939,987, forward strand.
TGAGCACCCAGCACCCTGTGTACTGAGCACTGAGCAACCTGAGTACTAATCACCCAGCACCCTGAGTACTGAGCACCCAGCACCCTGAGCACTGAGCACCGAGCACCCCGAGCACTGAGCACCCAGCACCCTGAGCACTCAGCACCCAGCACCCCGAGCACTGAGCACCCAGCACCCTGAGCACTGAGCACCCAGCACCATGAGCACGGAGAACCCCGAGTACTGAGCACCCAGCACCCTGAGCACTGAGCACCCAGCACCTTGAGTACTGAGCACCGAGCACCTCGAGCACTAAGCACCCAGCACCCTGAGTACTGACCACCCAGCACCCTGAGCACTGAGCACCCAGAACCCTGAGCACTGAGCACCCAGCACCCTGAGCACGGAGCACCCAGCACCCTGAGTACTGAGCACCCAACACCCAGACTACTGAGCTCCCAGCACCCTGAGCACTGAGCACCCAGCACCCTGAGTACTGAGCACCCAGCACCCTGAGTACTGAACACCCAGCACCCTGAGCACTGAGCACTGAGCACCCTGAGCACTGAGTACTGAGCACTGAGCACCCTGAGCACTGAGCACCCAGCACCCTGAGTACTGAGCACCCAGCACCCCGAGCACTGAGCACCCAGCGCCCCGAGCACTGAGCACCCAGCACCCCGAGCACTGAGCACTGAGCACCCTGAGCACTGAGCACCCAGCACCCCGAGTACTGAGCACTGAGCACCCTGAGTACTGAGCACCAAGCACCCCGAGTACTGAGCACTGAGCACCCTGAGTACTGAGCACCCAGCACCCTGAGCACTGAGCACCCAGCACCCTGAGTACTGAGCACTGAAAACACTGAGTACTGAGCACCGAGCACCCTGAGTACTGAGCACCCAGCACCCTGATCACTGAGCACGGAGCACCCCGAGGACTGAGCACCCAGCACCCTGAGCACTGAGCACACAGCACCTTGAGTACTGAGCACCGAGCACAACGAGCACTGAGAACCCAGCACCCTGAGTACTGAGCACCCAGCACCCTGAGCACTGAGCACCCAGCTCCCTGAGCACTGAGCACGCAGCACCCCAAGCACTGAGCACCCAGCACCCTGAGTACTGAGCACAGAGCACCCTGAGCACTGAGCACCCAGCACCCTGAGTACTGAGCACCCAGCACCCTGAGTACTGAGCAACCAGCACCCTGAGCACTGAGCACTGAGCACCCAGCACCCTGAGGACTGAGAACTGAGCACCCAGCACCACAGCCCTGAGCACCCAGCACCCCGAGCAATGAGCACCCAGCACCCCGAGCACTGAGCACCCAGCACCCTGAGTACTGAGCAACCAGCAACCTGAGTACTGAGCACCCAGCAACCTGAGTACTGAGCACTCAGCACCCTGAGTACTGAGCACCGAGCACACCGAGCAATGAGCACCCAGCACCCTGAGCACTGAGCACCGATCACTCTGAGCAGTGAGCACCCAGCACCCCGAGCACTGAGCACCCAGCACCCTGAGTACTGAGCACCCAGCACCCCGAGTACTGAGCACCCAGCACCCTGAGTACTGAGCACCCAGCACCCCGAGCACTGAGCACCCAGCACCCTGAGTACTGAGCACCCTGAGTACTGAGCACTGAGCACAGAGCATCCTGAGTACTGAGCACCCTGTGGACTGAGCACCCAGCACCCAGAGCGCTGAGAACCCAGCACCCTGAGTACTGAGCACTGATCACCCTGAGCACTGAGCACCCAGCACCCCGAGCACTGAGCACCCAGCACCCTGAGTACTGAGCACCCAGCACCCTGAGCACTGAGCACCGAGCACCATGAGTACTGAACACCCAGCACCCTGAGCACTCAGCACTGAGCACCCAGCACCCTGAGCACTGAGCAATGAGCACCCAGCACCCCGAGCACTGAGCACCCAGCACCCTGAGCACCCAGCACCCTGAGCACTGAGCACCCTGAGCACTGAGCACCCTGAGCACTGAGCACTGAGCACCCAGCACCCTGAGTACTGAGCACCCAACACTCTGAGCACTGAGCACCCAGCACGCTGAGTACTGAGCACTGAGCACAAAGCACCCTGAGTACTGAGCACCCAGCACCCCGAGCACTGAGCACCCAGCGCCCCGAGCACTGAGCACCCAGCACCCCGAGCACTGAGCACTGAGCACACTGAGCACTGAGCACCCAGCACCCCGAGTACTGAGCACTGAGCGCCCTGAGTACTGAGCACCCAGCACCCCGAGTACTGAGCACTGAGCACCCTGAGTACTGAGCACCCAGCACCCTGAGCACTGAGAACCCTGAGTACTGAGCACCGAGCACCCTGAGTACTGAGCACCCAGCCCCCTGAGCACTGAGCACGGAGCACCCCGAGGACTGAGCACCCCGCACCCTGAGCACTGAGCACCCAGCAACTTGAGTACTGAGCACCGAGCACCCCGAGCACTGAGCACCCAGCACCCTGAGTACTGAGCACCCAACACCCAGAGTACTGAGCACCCAGCACCCTGATCACTGAGCACCCAACACTCTGAGCACTGAGCATCCAGCACGCTGAGTACTGAGCACTGAGCACACAGCACCCTGAGCACTGAGCACCCAGCACCCTGAGCACTGAGCACTGAGCACCCAGCACCCCGAGCACTGAGCACACAGCACCCTGACCACCCAGCACCCTGAGCACTGAGCACCCTGAGTACTGAGCACCCAGCACCCTGAGCACTGAGCACACAGCACCCTGAGTACTGAGCACCCTGAGTACTGAGCACCGATCACCCTGAGCACTGAGCACCCAGCACCCTGAGTACTGAGCACACAGCACCCTGAGCACTGAGCACCCAGCACCCTGAGCACTGAGCACCCAGCACCCTGAGTACTGAGCACCCAGAACCCTGAGTACTGAGCACCCAGCACCCTGAGCACTGAGCACCCAGCCCCCTGAGTACTGAGCACCCAGCACCATGAGTACTGAGCACCCAGCACCCCGAGTACTGAGCACCCAGCACCCCGAGCACTGAGCACCCAGCACCCCGAGCACTGAGCACCCAGCGCCCTGAGCACTGAGCACCCAGCACCCTGAGCACTGAGCACCCAGCCCCCTGAGTACTGAGCACCCAGCACCATGAGTACTGAGCACCCAGCACCCTGAGTACTGAGCACCGAGCACCCCGAGCACTGAGCACCCAGCACCCTGAGCACTGAGCACCCTGAGGACTGAGCACCCAGCACATTGAGCACCGAGCACCCCGAGCACTGAGCACCCAGCACCCTGAGCACTGAGCACCCTGAGCACTGAGCACCCAGCACACCGAGCACTGAGCACCCAGCACCCTGAGTACTGAGCACCCAGCACCCTGAGCACTGAGCACCCAGCACCCTGAGTACTGAGCACCCTGAGTACTGATCACCGATCACCCTGAGCACTGAGCACCCAGCACCCTGAGTACTGAGCACCCAGCACCCTGAGCACTGAGCACCCAGCACCCTGAGCACTGAGCACCCAGCACCCTGAGTACTGAGCACCCAGAACCCTGAGTACTGAGTACAAAGCACCCTGAGCACTGAGCACCCAGCACCCTGAGTACTGAGCACCGAGCACACTAAGTACTGAGCACCAAGCACCCTGAGTACTGAGCACCCAGCACCCTGAGCACTGAGCACCCAGCACCCTGAGTACTGAGCACCCAGCACCCTGAGTACTGAGCACGCAGCGCCCTGAGTACTGAGCACCCAGCACCCTGAGTACTGAGCACCCAGCACCCTGAGTACTGAGCACCGAGCACCCCGAGCACTGAGCAACCAGCACCCTGAGTACTGAGCACTGAGCACCCTGAGTACTGAACACCGAACACGATGAGTACTGAGCACCCAGCACCCTGAGGACTGAGCACCCAGCACCCTGAACACTGAGCACCCAGCACCCTGAGTACTGAGCCCCCAGCACCCTGAGTACTGAGCACCCAGCACCCTGAGCACTGAGCACCCAGCACCCCGAGCACTGAGCACCCAGCACCCCGAGCACTGAGCACCCAGCACCCCGAGTACTGAGCACCCAGCACCCTGAGCACTGAGCACCCAGCACCCTGAGCACTGAGCACCCAGCACCCTGAGTACTGAGTACTCAGCACCCTGAGCACTGAGCACCCAGCACCCTGAGTACTGATCACCGAGCACCCCGAGCACTGAGCACCCAGCACCCTGAGTACAGAGCACCCAGCACCCTGAGTACTGAGCACCCAGCACCCTGAGTACTGAGCACCCAGCACCCTGAGCACTGAGCACAAAGCACGCTGAGTACTGAGCACTGAGCCCCCTGAGTACTGAGCACCGAGGACCCTGAGCACTGAGCACCCAGCACGCTGAGTACTGAGCACTGAGCACCCTGAGTACTGAGCACCTAGCACCCTGAGTACTGAGCACCCAGCACCCTGAGCACTGAGCAGCCAGCACCCTCAGCACTGAGCACCCAGCACCCCGAGCACTGAGCACCCAGCACCCTGAGCACTGAGCACCCAGTACCCCGAGTACTGAGCACCCAGCACCCCGAGTACTGAGCACCGAGCACCCCGAGCACTGAGCACCCAGCACCCTGAGTACTGAGCACCCAGTACCCTGAGTACTGAGCACCCCGAGTACTGAGCACCCAGCACCCCGAGCACTGAGCACCCAGCACCCTGAGTACTGAGAACAGATCACCCTGAGTACTGAGCACCCAGCACCCTGAGTACTGAGAACCGAGCACCCTGAGTACTGAGCACCCAGCACCCTGAGTACTGAGCCCCCAGCACCCTGAGCACTGAGCACCCAGCACACCGAGCACTGAGCACCCAGCACCCCGAGAATGAGCACCCAGCACCCTGAGTACTGAGCACCCAGCACCCCGAGCACGGAGCACCCAGGACCCCGAGCACTGAGTACTGAGCACCCAGCACCCTGAGTACTGAGCACCGAGCTCCCCGAGCACTGAGCACCCAGCACCCTGAGCACTGAGAACCCAGCACCCTGAGCACTGAGCACCCAGCACCCTGAGCACTGAGCACCCAGCACCCTGAGCACTGAGCACCCAGCACCCAGAGCACTGAGCACCCAGCACCCTGAGCACTGAGCACCCAGCACCCTGAGTACTGAGCACCCAGCACCCTGAGTACTGAGCACCCTGAGTACTGAGCACCGATCACCCTGAGCACTGAGCACCCAGCACCCTGAGTACTGAGCACCCAGCACCCTGAGCACTGAGCACCCAGCACCCTGAGCATTGAGCACCCAGCACCCTGAGTACTGAGCACCCAGAACCCTGAGTACTGAGTACAAAGCACCCTGAGCACTGAGCACCCAGCACCCTGAGTACTGAGCACGGAGCACCCTGAGTACTGAGCACCCAGCACCCTGAGTACTGAGCACCCAGCACCCTGAGCACTGAGCACGCAGCACCCTGAGTACTGAGCACCCAGCACCCTGAGTACTGAGCACTGATCACCCTGAGCACTGAGCACCCAGCACCCCGAGCACTGAGCACCCAGCACCCTGAGTACTGAGCACCTAGCACCCTGAGCACTGAGCACCGAGCACCCTGAGTACTGAACACCCAGCACCCTGAGCACTGAGCACTGAGCACCCAGCACCCTGAGCACTGAGCACTGAGCACCCAGCACCCCGAGCACTGAGCACCCAGCACCCTGAGCACCCAGCACCCTGAGCACTGAGCACCCTGAGCACTGAGCACCCTGAGCACTGAGCACTGAGCACCCAGCACCCTGAGTACTGAGCACCCAACACTCTGAGCACTGAGCATCCAGCACGCTGAGTACTGAGCACTGAGCACACAGCACCCTGAGCACTGAGCACCCAGCACCATGAGCACTGAGCACTGAGCACCCAGCACCCCGAGCACTGAGCACACAGCACCCTGACCACCCAGCACCCTGAGCACTGAGCACCCTGAGTACTGAGCACCCAGCACCCTGAGCACTGAGCACACAGCACCCTGAGTACTGAGCACCCTGAGTACTGAGCACCGATCACCCTGAGCACTGAGCACCCAGCACCCTGAGTACTGAGCACACAGCACCCTGAGCACTGAGCACCCAGCACCCTGAGCACTGAGCACCCAGCACCCTGAGTACTGAGCACCCAGAAACCTGAGTACTGAGTACAAAGCACCCTGAGCACTGTGCACCCAGCACCCTGAGTACTGAGCACCGAGCACCCTGAGTACTGTGCACCCAGCACCCTGAGTACTGAGCACCCAGCACCCTGAGCACTGAGCACCCAGCACCCTGAGTACTGAGCACCCAGCACCCTGAGTACTGAGCACCCAGCACCCTGAGTACTGAGCACCGAGCACCCCGAGCACTGAGCAACCAGCACCCTGAGTACTGAGCACTGAGCACCCTGAGTACTAAGCACCGAACACCCTGAGTACTGAGCACCCAGCACCCTGAGGACTGAGCACCCAGCACCCTGAGCACTGAGCACCCAGCACCCTGAGTAATGAGCACCCAGCACCCTGAGTACTGAGCACCCAGCACCCTGAGCACTGAGCACCCAGCACCCCGAGCACTGAGCACCCAGCACCCCGAGCACTGAGCACCAAGCACCCTGAGCACTGAGCACCCAGCACCCTGAGCACTGAGCACCCAGCACCCTGAGTACTGAGTACTCAGCACCCTGAGCACTGAGCACCCAGCACCCTGAGTACTGATCACCGAGCACCCCGAGCACTGAGCACCCAGCACCCTGAGTACTGAGCACCCAGCACCCTGAATACTGAGCACCCAGCACCCTGAGTACTGAGCACCCAGCACCCTGAGCACTGAGCACAAAGCACGCTGAGTACTGAGCACTGAACACCCTGAGTACTGAGCACCGAGGACCCTGAGCACTGAGCAACCAGCACGCTGAGTACTGAGCACTGAGCACCCTGAGTACTGAGCACCTAGCACCCCAAGCTCTGAGCACCCAGCACCCTGAGTACTGAGCACCCAGTACCCTGAGTACTGAGCACCCCGAGTACTGAGCACCCAGCACCCCGAGCACTGAGCACCCAGCACCCTGAGTACTGAGAACAGATCACCCCGAGCACGGAGCACCCAGGACCCCGAGCACTGAGTACTGAGCACCCAGCACCCTGAGTACTGAGCACCGAGCTCCCCGAGCACTGAGCACCCAGCACCCTGAGCACTGAGCACCCAGCACCCTGAGCACTGAACACCCAGCACCCTGAGTACTGAGCACCCAGCACGCTGAGTACTGAGCACTCAGCACCCTGAGCACTGAGCACCCAGCACCCTGAGTACTGAGCACTGAGCACCCAGCACCCCGAGCACTGAGCACCCAGCACCCTGTGTACTGAGCACTGAGCACCCTGATTACTAAGCACCCAGCACCCTGAGTACTGAGCACCCAGGACCCTGAGCACTGAGCACCCAGCTGCCAGAGCACTGAGCACCCAGCACCCTGAGCACTGAGCACCCAGCACCCTGAGCACTGAGCACCCAGCTCCCAGAGCACTCAGCACCCATCACCCCGATCACTGAGCACCCAGCACCCTGAGCACTGAGCACCCAGCACCCTGAGCACTGAGCACCCAGCTCCCAGAGCACTGAGCACCCAGCACCCTGAGCACTGAGCACCCAGCACCCTGAGTACTGAGCACCCAGCACCCTGAGTACTGAGCACCCAGCACCCTGAGTACTGAGCACCGAGCACCCTGAGTACTGAGCACCGAGCACCCTGAGTACTGAGCACCCAGCACCCTGAGCACTGAGCACCCAGCACACTGAGTACTGAGCACCCAGCACCCTGAGTACTGAGCACCCAGCACACCGAGCACTGAGCACCCAGCACCCTGAGTACTGAGCACCTAGCACCCTGAGCACTGAGCACCGAGCACCCTGAGTACTGAACACCCAGCACCCTGAGCACTGAGCACTGAGCACCCAGCACCCTGAGCACTGAGAACTGAGCACCCAGCACCCCGAGCACTGAGCACCCAGCACCCTGAGCACCCAGCACCCTGAGCACTGAGCACCCTGAGCACTGAGCACCCTGAGCACTGAGCACTGAGCTCCCAGCACCCTGAGTACTGAGCACCCAACACTCTGAGCACTGAGCATCCAGCACGCTGAGTACTGAGCACTGAGCACACAGCACCCTGAGTACTGAGTACCCAGCACCCCGAGCACTGAGCACCCAGCGCCCCGAGCACTGAGCACCCAGCACCCTGAGCACTGAGCACTGAGCACACTGAGCACTGAGCACCCAGCACCCCGAGTACTGAGCACTGAGCACCCTGAGTACTGAGCACCCAACACCCAGAGTTCTGATCACCCAGCACCCTGAGAACTGAGCACCCAGCACCCTGAGTACTGAGCACCGAGCACCCTGAGTACTGAGCACCCAGCAACCTGAGCACTGAGCACTGAGCACCCAGCACCTTGAGCACTGAGCACTGACCACCCAGCACCCCGAGCACTGAGCACCCAGCACCCCGAGCACTGAGCACCCAGCGCCCTGAGCACTGAGCACCCAGCACACTGAGCACTGAGCAACCAGCCCCCTGAGTACTGAGCACCCAGCACCATGAGTACTGAGCACCCAGCACCCTGAGCACTGAGCACCCTGAGGACTGAGCACCCAGCACCCTGAGCACTGAGCACCCAGCACCCTGAGTACTGAGCACCGATCACCCTGAGCACTGAGCACCCAGCACCCCGAGCACTGAGCACCCAGCACCCTGAGTACTGAGCACCCAGCACCCTGAGCACTGAGCACCCAGCACCCTGAGTACTGAGCACCCTGAGTACTGAGCACCGATCACCCTGAGCACTGAGCACCGAGCACCCTGAGTACTGAGCACCCAGCTCCCTGAGTACTGAGCACACAGCACACTGAGCACTGAGCACCCAGCACCCTGAGTACTGAGCACCCAGCACCCTGAGTACTGAGCACCCAGCACCCAGAGTACTGAGCACCCAGCACCCCGAGCACGGAGCACACAGGACCCCGAGCACTGAGTACTGAGCACCCAGCACCCTGAGTACTGAGCACCGAGCTAACCGAGCACTGAGCACCCTGAGTACTGAGCACCCAGCACCCCGATCACTGAGCACCCAGCACCCTGAGCACTGAGCACCCAGCACCCTGAGCACTGAGCACCAAGCACCCTGAGTACTGAGCACCCAGCACGCTGAGTACTGAGCACCCAGCACCCTGAGCACTGAGCACCCAGCACCCTGAGTACTGAGCACTGAGCACCCAGCACCCCGAGCACTGAGCACCCAGCACCCTGTGTACTGAGCACCGAGCACCCCGAGCGCTGAGCACCCAGCACCCTGAGCACTCAGCACCCAGCACCCCGAGCACTGAGCACCCAGCACCCTGAGCACTGAGCACCCAGCACCATGAGCACGGAGCACCCCGAGTACTGAGCACCCAGCACCCTGAGCACTGAGCACCCAGCACCTTGAGTACTGAGCACCGAGCACCTCGAGCACTAAGCACCCAGCACCCTGAGTACTGAGCACCCAGCACCCTGAGCACTGAGCACCCAGAACCCTGAGCACTGAGCACCCAGCACCCTGATCACGGAGCACCCAGCACCCTGAGTACTGAGCACCCAACACCCAGACTACTGAGCTCCCAGCACCCTGAGCACTGAGCACCCAGCACCCTGAGTACTGAGCACCCAGCACCCTGAGTACTGAACACCCAGCACCCTGAGCACTGAGCACTGAGCACCCTGAGCACTGAGTACTGAGCACTGAGCACCCTGAGCACTGAGCACCCAGCACCCCGAGTACTGAGCACCCAGCACCCCGAGCACTGAGCACCCAGCGCCCCGAGCACTGAGCACCCAGCACCCCGAGCACTGAGCACTGAGCACCCTGAGCACTGAGCACCCAGCACCCCGAGTACTGAGCACTGAGCACCCTGAGTACTGAGCACCAAGCACCCCGAGTACTGAGCACTGAGCACCCTGAGTACTGAGCACCCAGCACCCTGAGCACTGTGCACCCAGCACCCTGAGTACTGAGCACTGAAAACCCTGAGTACTGAGCACCCAGCACGCTGAGTACTGAGCACCCAGCACCCTGATCACTGAGCACGGAGCACCCCGAGGACTGAGCACCCAGCACCCTGAGCACTGAGCACCCAGCAACTTGAGTACTGAGCACCGAGCACAACGAGCACTGAGCACCCAGCACCCTGAGTACTGAGCACCCAGCACTCTGAGCACTGAGCACCCAGCTCCCTGAGCACTGAGCACCCAGCACCCCAAGCACTGAGCACCCAGCACCCTGAGTACTGAGCACAGAGCACCCTGAGCACTGAGCACCCAGCACCCTGAGTACTGAGCACCCAGCACCCTGAGTACTGAGCAACCAGCACCCTGAGCACTGAGCACTGAGCACCCAGCACCCTGAGCACTGAGCACTGAGCACCCAGCACCACAGCCCTGAGCACCCAGCACCCCGAGCATTGAGCACCCAGCACCCTGAGCACTGAGCACCCAGCACCCTGAGTACTGAGCAACCAGCAACCTGAGTACTGAGCACCCAGCACCCTGAGTACTGAGCACTCAGCACCCTGAGTACTGAGCACCGAGCACACCGAGCAATGAGCACCCAGCACCCTGAGCACTGAGCACCCGGAGGACTGAGCACCCAGCACTCTGAGCACTGAGCACCGATCACTCTGAGCAGTGAGCACCCAGCACCCCGAGCACTGAGCACCCAGCACCCTGAGTACCGAGCACCCAGCACCCCGAGTACTGAGCACCCAGCACCCTGAGTACTGAGCACCCAGCACCCCGAGCACTGAGCACCCAGCACCCTGAGTACTGAGCACCCTGAGTACTGAGCACTGAGCACAGAGCATCCTGAGTACTGAGCACCCAGCACCCTGAGTACTGAGCACCCAGCACCCTGAGTACTGAGCACCCAGCACCCTGAGCACTGAGCACCGAGCACCCTGAGTACTGAACACCCAGCACCCTGAGCACTCAGCACTGAGCACCCAGCACCCTGAGCACTGAGCCCTGAGCACCCAGCACCCCGAGCACTGAGCACCCAGCACCCTGAGCACCCAGCACCCTGAGCACTGAGCACCCTGAGCACTGAGCACCCTGAGCACTGAGCACTGAGCACCCAGCACCCTGAGTACTGAGCACCCAACACTCTGAGTACTGAGCACCCAGCACCCTGAGTACTGAGCACCCAGCACCCCGAGCACTGAGCACCCAGCACCCTGAGTACTGAGCACCCTGAGTACTGAGCACTGAGCACAGAGCATCCTGAGTACTGAGCACCCAGCACCCTGAGTACTGAGCACCCAGCACCCTGAGTACTGAGCACCCTGAGTACTGAGCACTGAGCACAGAGCATCCTGAGTACTGAGCACCCAGCACCCTGAGTACTGAGCACCCAGCACCCTGAGTACTGAGCACCCAGCACCCTGAGCACTGAGCACCGAGCACCCTGAGTACTGAACACCCAGCACCCTGAGCACTCAGCACTGAGCACCCAGCACCCTGAGCACTGAGCACTGAGCACCCAGCACCCCGAGCACTGAGCACCCAGCACCCTGAGCACCCAGCACCCTGAGCACTGAGCACCCTGAGCACTGAGCACCCTGAGCACTGAGCACTGAGCACCCAGCACCCTGAGTACTGAGCACCCAGCACCCTGAGTACTGAGCACCCAGCACCCCGAGCACTGAGCACCCAGCACCCTGAGCACTGAGCACCCAGCACCCTGAGTACTGAGCAACCAGCAACCTGAGTACTGAGCACCCAGCACCCTGAGTACTGAGCACTCAGCACCCTGAGTACTGAGCACCCAGCACCCTGAGTACTGAGCCCCCAGCACCCTGAGCACTGAGCACTGAGCACCCAGCACCCTGAGAACTGAGCACTGAGCACACAGCACCCTGAGTACTGAGCACCCAGCACCCCGACCACTGAGCACCCAGCGCCCCGAGCACTGAGCACCCAGCACCCCGAGCACTGAGCACCCAGCGCCCCGAGCACTGAGCACCCAGCACCCCGAGCACTGAGCACTGAGCACACTGAGCACTGAGCACCCAGCACCCCGAGTACTGAGCACTGAGCGCCCTGAGTACTGAGCACCCAGCACCCCGAGTACTGAGCACTGAGCACCCTGAGTACTGAGCACCAAGCACCCTGAGCACTGAGAACCCTGAGTACTGAGCACCGAGCACCCTGAGTACTGAGCACCCAGCCCCCTGAGCACTGAGCACGGAGCACCCCGAGGACTGAGCACCCCGCACCCTGAGCACTGAGCACCCAGCACCTTGAGTACTGAGCACTGAGCACCCCGAGCACTGAGCACCCAGCACCCTGAGTACTGAGCACCCAACACCCAGAGTACTGAGCACCCAGCACCCTGATCACTGAGCACCCAGCACCCTGAGTACTGAGCACCCAGCACCCTGAGTACTGAGCACCCAGCACCCTGAGCACTGAGCACTGAGCACCCAGCACCCTGAGCACTGAGCACTGACCACCCAGCACCCCGAGCACTGAGCACCCAGCACCCCGAGCACTGAGCACCCAGGGCCCTGAGCACTGAGCACACAGCACACTGAGCACTGAGCACCCAGCCCCCTGAGTACTGAGCACCCAGCACCATGAGTACTGAGCACCCAGCACCCTGAGTACTGAGCACCGAGCACCCCGAGCACTGAGCACCCAGCACCCTGAGCACTGAGCACCCTGAGGACTGAGCACCCAGCACCCTGAGCACCGAGCACCCCGAGCACTGAGCACCCAGCACCCTGAGCACTGAGCACCCTGAGCACTGAGCACCCAGCACACCGAGCACTGAGCACCCAGCACCCTGAGTACTGAGCAAACAGCACCCTGAGCACTGAGCACCCAGCACCCTGAGTACTGAGCACCCTGAGTACTGAGCACCGATCACCCTGAACACTGAGCACCCAGCACCCTGTGTACTGAGCACCCAGCACCCTGAGCACTGAGCACCCAGCACCCTGAGCACTGAGCACCCAGCACCCTGAGTACTGAACACCCAGAACCCTGAGTACTGAGTACAAAGCACCCTGAGCACTGAGCACCCAGCACCCTGAGTACTGAGCACCGAGCACACTAAGTACTGAGCACCAAGCACCCTGAGTAGTGAGCACCCAGCACCCTGAGCACTGAGCACCCAGCACCCTGAGTACTGAGCACCCAGCACTCTGAGTACTGAGCACCCAGCACCCTGAGTACTGAGCACCCAGCACCCTGAGTACTGAGCACACAGCACCTTGAGTACTGAGCACCGAGCACCCCGAGCACTGAGCAACCAGCACCCTGAGTACTGAGCACTGAGCACCCTGAGTACTGAGCACCGAACACCCTGAGTACTGAGCACCCAGCACCCTGAGGACTGAGCACCCAGCACCCTGAACACTGAGCACCCAGCACCCTGAGTACTGAGCCCCCAGCACCCTGAGTACTGAGCACCCAGCACCCCGAGCACTGAGCACCCAGCACCCCGAGCACTGAGCACCCAGCACCCCGAGCACTGAGCACCCAGCACCCCGAGCACTGAGCACCCAGCACCCTGAGCACTGAGCACCCAGCACCCTGAGCACTGAGCACCCAGCACCCTGAGTACTGAGTACTCAGCACCCTGAGCACTGAGCACCCAGCACCCTGAGTACTGATCATCGAGCACCCCGAGCACTGAGCACCCAGCACCCTGAGTACTGAGCACCCAGCACCCTGAGTACTGAGCACCCAGCACCCTGAGTACTGAGCACCCAGCACCCTGAGCACTGATCACAAAGCACGCTGAGTACTGAGCACTGAGCACCCTGAGTACTGAGCACCGAGGACCCTGAGCACTGAGCACCCAGCACGCTGAGTACTGAGCACTGAGCACCCTGAGTACTGAGCACCTAGCACCCTGAGTACTGAGCACCCAGCACCCTGAGCACTGAGCAGCCAGCACCCTCAGCACTGAGCACCCAGCACCCCGAGCACTGAGCACCCAGCACCCTGAGCACTGAGCACCCAGAACCACGAGTACTGAGCACCCAGCACCCCGAGTACTGAGCACCGAGCACCCCGAGCACTGAGCACCCAGCACCCTGAGTACTGAGCACCCAGTACCCTGAGTACTGAGCAACGAGCACCCCGAGCACTGAGCACCCAGCACCCTGAGTACTGAGCACCCAGTACCCTGAGTACTGAGTACCCCGAGTACTGAGCACCCAGCACCCCGAGCACTGAGCACCCAGCACCCTGAGTACTGAGAACAGATCACCCTGAGTACTGAGCACCCAGCACCCCGAGCACTGAGCACCCAGCACCCTGAGTACTGAGAACCGAGCACCCTGAGTACTGAGCACCCAGCACCCTGAGAACTGAGCCCCCAGCACCCTGAGCACTGAGCACCCAGCACACCGAGCACTGAGCACCCAGCACCCCGAGAATGAGCACCCAGCACCCTGAGTACTGAGCACCCAGCACCCCGAGCACGGAGCACCCAGGACCCCGAGCACTGAGTACTGAGCACCCAGCACCCTGAGTACTAAGCACCCAGCACCCTGAGTACTGAGCACCCAGGACCCTGAGCACTGAGCACCGAGCACCCCGAGCACTGAGCACCCAGCAACCTGAGCACTCAGCACCCATCACCCCGATCACTGAGCACCCAGCACCCTGAGCACTGAGCACCCAGCACCCTGAGCACTGAGCACCCAGCACCCAGAGCACTGAGCACCCAGCACCCTGAGCACTGAGCACCCAGCACCCTGAGTACTGAGCACCCTGCACCCTGAGTACTGAGCACCCAGACCCCGAGCACTGAGGACCCAGCACCCCCAGCACTGTGCACCCAGCACCCTGAGTACTGAGAACCCAGCACCCTGAGTACTGAGCACCCAGCACCCTGAGCACTGAGCACCCAGCAGCCCGAGCACTGAGCACCCAGCATCCTGAGCACTGGGCACTGAGCACCCAGCATCCCGAGTACTAAGCACCCAGCACCCTGAGTACTGAGCACCCAGCACCCTGAATAATGAGCACCCAGCACCCCGAGCACTGAGCACCCAGCACCCTGAGCACTGAGCACCCAACACCCTGAGTACTGAGCATCAAGCACGCTGAGCACTGAGCACCCAGCACCCTGAGCACTGAGCACCCAGCACCCTGAGCACTGAGCACTCAGCACCTTGAGTACTGAGCACCGAGCAACCCGAGCACTGAGCACCGGGTAACCCGAGCACTGAGCACCCAGCACCCTGAGTACTGAGCACCAAGCACCCTGAGTACTGAGCACTGAGCACTGACCACCCTGAGCACTGAGCACCAAGCACCCTGAGCACTGAGCACCCAGCATCCTGAGCACTGAGTACTGAGCACCCAACACTCTGAGTACTGAGCACCCAGCACCCTGAGTACTGAGCACCCAGCACCCCGAGCACTGAGCACCCAGCACCCTGAGTACTGAGCACCCTGAGTACTGAGCACTGAGCACAGAGCATCCTGAGTACTGAGCACCCAGCACCCTGAGTACTGAGCACCCAGCACCCTGAGTACTGAGCACCCTGAGTACTGAGCACTGAGCACAGAGCATCCTGAGTACTGAGCACCCAGCACCCTGAGTACTGAGCACCCAGCACCCTGAGTACTGAGCACCCAGCACCCTGAGCACTGAGCACCGAGCACCCTGAGTACTGAACACCCAGCACCCTGAGCACTCAGCACTGAGCACCCAGCACCCTGAGCACTGAGCACTGAGCACCCAGCACCCCGAGCACTGAGCACCCAGCACCCTGAGCACCCAGCACCCTGAGCACTGAGCACCCTGAGCACTGAGCACCCTGAGCACTGAGCACTGAGCACCCAGCACCCTGAGTACTGAGCACCCAGCACCCTGAGTACTGAGCACCCAGCACCCCGAGCACTGAGCACCCAGCACCCTGAGCACTGAGCACCCAGCACCCTGAGTACTGAGCAACCAGCAACCTGAGTACTGAGCACCCAGCACCCTGAGTACTGAGCACTCAGCACCCTGAGTACTGAGCACCCAGCACCCTGAGTACTGAGCCCCCAGCACCCTGAGCACTGAGCACTGAGCACCCAGCACCCTGAGAACTGAGCACTGAGCACACAGCACCCTGAGTACTGAGCACCCAGCACCCCGACCACTGAGCACCCAGCGCCCCGAGCACTGAGCACCCAGCACCCCGAGCACTGAGCACCCAGCGCCCCGAGCACTGAGCACCCAGCACCCCGAGCACTGAGCACTGAGCACACTGAGCACTGAGCACCCAGCACCCCGAGTACTGAGCACTGAGCGCCCTGAGTACTGAGCACCCAGCACCCCGAGTACTGAGCACTGAGCACCCTGAGTACTGAGCACCAAGCACCCTGAGCACTGAGAACCCTGAGTACTGAGCACCGAGCACCCTGAGTACTGAGCACCCAGCCCCCTGAGCACTGAGCACGGAGCACCCCGAGGACTGAGCACCCCGCACCCTGAGCACTGAGCACCCAGCACCTTGAGTACTGAGCACTGAGCACCCCGAGCACTGAGCACCCAGCACCCTGAGTACTGAGCACCCAACACCCAGAGTACTGAGCACCCAGCACCCTGATCACTGAGCACCCAGCACCCTGAGTACTGAGCACCCAGCACCCTGAGTACTGAGCACCCAGCACCCTGAGCACTGAGCACTGAGCACCCAGCACCCTGAGCACTGAGCACTGACCACCCAGCACCCCGAGCACTGAGCACCCAGCACCCCGAGCACTGAGCACCCAGGGCCCTGAGCACTGAGCACACAGCACACTGAGCACTGAGCACCCAGCCCCCTGAGTACTGAGCACCCAGCACCATGAGTACTGAGCACCCAGCACCCTGAGTACTGAGCACCGAGCACCCCGAGCACTGAGCACCCAGCACCCTGAGCACTGAGCACCCTGAGGACTGAGCACCCAGCACCCTGAGCACCGAGCACCCCGAGCACTGAGCACCCAGCACCCTGAGCACTGAGCACCCTGAGCACTGAGCACCCAGCACACCGAGCACTGAGCACCCAGCACCCTGAGTACTGAGCAAACAGCACCCTGAGCACTGAGCACCCAGCACCCTGAGTACTGAGCACCCTGAGTACTGAGCACCGATCACCCTGAACACTGAGCACCCAGCACCCTGTGTACTGAGCACCCAGCACCCTGAGCACTGAGCACCCAGCACCCTGAGCACTGAGCACCCAGCACCCTGAGTACTGAACACCCAGAACCCTGAGTACTGAGTACAAAGCACCCTGAGCACTGAGCACCCAGCACCCTGAGTACTGAGCACCGAGCACACTAAGTACTGAGCACCAAGCACCCTGAGTAGTGAGCACCCAGCACCCTGAGCACTGAGCACCCAGCACCCTGAGTACTGAGCACCCAGCACTCTGAGTACTGAGCACCCAGCACCCTGAGTACTGAGCACCCAGCACCCTGAGTACTGAGCACACAGCACCTTGAGTACTGAGCACCGAGCACCCCGAGCACTGAGCAACCAGCACCCTGAGTACTGAGCACTGAGCACCCTGAGTACTGAGCACCGAACACCCTGAGTACTGAGCACCCAGCACCCTGAGGACTGAGCACCCAGCACCCTGAACACTGAGCACCCAGCACCCTGAGTACTGAGCCCCCAGCACCCTGAGTACTGAGCACCCAGCACCCCGAGCACTGAGCACCCAGCACCCCGAGCACTGAGCACCCAGCACCCCGAGCACTGAGCACCCAGCACCCCGAGCACTGAGCACCCAGCACCCTGAGCACTGAGCACCCAGCACCCTGAGCACTGAGCACCCAGCACCCTGAGTACTGAGTACTCAGCACCCTGAGCACTGAGCACCCAGCACCCTGAGTACTGATCATCGAGCACCCCGAGCACTGAGCACCCAGCACCCTGAGTACTGAGCACCCAGCACCCTGAGTACTGAGCACCCAGCACCCTGAGTACTGAGCACCCAGCACCCTGAGCACTGATCACAAAGCACGCTGAGTACTGAGCACTGAGCACCCTGAGTACTGAGCACCGAGGACCCTGAGCACTGAGCACCCAGCACGCTGAGTACTGAGCACTGAGCACCCTGAGTACTGAGCACCTAGCACCCTGAGTACTGAGCACCCAGCACCCTGAGCACTGAGCAGCCAGCACCCTCAGCACTGAGCACCCAGCACCCCGAGCACTGAGCACCCAGCACCCTGAGCACTGAGCACCCAGAACCACGAGTACTGAGCACCCAGCACCCCGAGTACTGAGCACCGAGCACCCCGAGCACTGAGCACCCAGCACCCTGAGTACTGAGCACCCAGTACCCTGAGTACTGAGCAACGAGCACCCCGAGCACTGAGCACCCAGCACCCTGAGTACTGAGCACCCAGTACCCTGAGTACTGAGTACCCCGAGTACTGAGCACCCAGCACCCCGAGCACTGAGCACCCAGCACCCTGAGTACTGAGAACAGATCACCCTGAGTACTGAGCACCCAGCACCCCGAGCACTGAGCACCCAGCACCCTGAGTACTGAGAACCGAGCACCCTGAGTACTGAGCACCCAGCACCCTGAGAACTGAGCCCCCAGCACCCTGAGCACTGAGCACCCAGCACACCGAGCACTGAGCACCCAGCACCCCGAGAATGAGCACCCAGCACCCTGAGTACTGAGCACCCAGCACCCCGAGCACGGAGCACCCAGGACCCCGAGCACTGAGTACTGAGCACCCAGCACCCTGAGTACTAAGCACCCAGCACCCTGAGTACTGAGCACCCAGGACCCTGAGCACTGAGCACCGAGCACCCCGAGCACTGAGCACCCAGCAACCTGAGCACTCAGCACCCATCACCCCGATCACTGAGCACCCAGCACCCTGAGCACTGAGCACCCAGCACCCTGAGCACTGAGCACCCAGCACCCAGAGCACTGAGCACCCAGCACCCTGAGCACTGAGCACCCAGCACCCTGAGTACTGAGCACCCTGCACCCTGAGTACTGAGCACCCAGACCCCGAGCACTGAGGACCCAGCACCCCCAGCACTGTGCACCCAGCACCCTGAGTACTGAGAACCCAGCACCCTGAGTACTGAGCACCCAGCACCCTGAGCACTGAGCACCCAGCAGCCCGAGCACTGAGCACCCAGCATCCTGAGCACTGGGCACTGAGCACCCAGCATCCCGAGTACTAAGCACCCAGCACCCTGAGTACTGAGCACCCAGCACCCTGAATAATGAGCACCCAGCACCCCGAGCACTGAGCACCCAGCACCCTGAGCACTGAGCACCCAACACCCTGAGTACTGAGCATCAAGCACGCTGAGCACTGAGCACCCAGCACCCTGAGCACTGAGCACCCAGCACCCTGAGCACTGAGCACTCAGCACCTTGAGTACTGAGCACCGAGCAACCCGAGCACTGAGCACCGGGTAACCCGAGCACTGAGCACCCAGCACCCTGAGTACTGAGCACCAAGCACCCTGAGTACTGAGCACTGAGCACTGACCACCCTGAGCACTGAGCACCAAGCACCCTGAGCACTGAGCACCCAGCATCCTGAGCACTGAGTACTGAGCACCCAGCACCCTGAGCACTGAGCAGCCAGCACCCTGAGCACTGAGCACCAAGCACCCTGAGTACTGAGCACCCAGCACCACAAACACTGAGCACCTAGCACCCTGAGAACTGAGCACCGAGCACCCTGAGTACTGAGCAGCCAGCACCATGAGTACTGAGCCCCGAGCACCCAGAGTACTGAGCAACCTGAGTACTGAGCACCCAGTACCCCGAGAATGAGCACCCAGCACCATGAGTACTGAGCACCGAGCACCCTGAGCACTGAGCACCCAGCACCCTGAGTACTGAGCACCAAGCACCCTGAGTTCTGAGCACCCAGCACCCTGAGTACTGAGCACCCAGCACCATGAGTACTGAGCCCCGAGCACCCAGAGTACTGAGCAACCTGAGTACTGAGCACCCAGTACCCCGAGAATGAGCACCCAGCACCATGAGTACTGAGCACCGAGCACCCTGATTTCTGAGCACCCAGCACCCTGAGCACTGAGCACACAGAGTACTGAGCAACCAGCACCGTGAGCACTGAGCACCCAGCACCCCGAGCACTGAGCACCCAGCACCACGACCACTGAGCACTGAGCACCCTGAGCACTGAGGACCCAGCACCCCGAGCACTGAGCACCCAGCACCCTGAGTAC
Source organism: Microtus oregoni (assembly GCF_018167655.1). Lineage (NCBI taxonomy): Eukaryota > Metazoa > Chordata > Mammalia > Rodentia > Cricetidae > Microtus > Microtus oregoni. The sequence continues at coordinate 1,960,234 of NW_024543262.1, forward strand.
TGAGCACCCAGCACCCTGAGCACTGAGGACCCAGCATCCCGAGCACTGAGCACCCAGCACGCTGAGTACTGAGCACTGAGCACCCAGCACCCTGAGTACTGAGCACATAGCACCCTGAGTACTGAGCACCCAGCACCCCAAGCACTGAGCACTGAGCAACCTGAGTACTGAGCACTGAGCACCCTTAGTACTGAGCACCGAGCACCCTGAGTACTGAGCACCCAGCACCCCGAGCACTGAGCACTGAGCAACCTGAGTGCTGAGCAACAAGCACCCCGAGTACTGAGCACTGAGCACCCTGAGTACTGAGCACAAAGCACCCTGAGCACTGAGCACCCAGCACCCTGAGTACTGAGCACTGAGAACCCTGAGTACTGAACACCGAGCACCCTGAGTACTGAGCACCCAGCACGCTGATCACTGAGCACGGAGCACCCCGAGGGCTGAGCACCCAGCACCCTGAGCACTGAGCACCCAGCACCTTGAGTACTGAGCACCGAGCACCCCGAGCACTGAGCACCCAGCACCACCCTCAGCACTGAGCACCCAGCACCCTGAGCACTGAGCACCCAGCACCCTGAGCACTGAGCACGCAGCACCCCGAGCACTGAGCACCCAGCACCCTGAGTACTGAGCACAGAGCACCCTGAGCACTGAGCACCCAGCACACTGAGTACTGAGCACCCAGCACCCTGAGTACTGAGCAACCAGCAACCTGAGCACTGAGCACTGAGCACCCAGCACCCTGAGCACTGAGCACCCAGCACCACAGCCCTGAGCACCCAGCACCCTGAGCACTGAGCACCCAGCACCCTGAGCACTGAGCACCCAGCACCCTGAGCACCCAGCACCCTGAGTACTGAGCACCCAGCACCCGGAGTACTGAGCACCCAGCACCCTGAGTACTGAGCACCGAGCACCCCGAGCACTGAGCACCCAGCACCCTGAGCACTGAGCACCCGGAGGACTGAGCACCCAGCACCCTGATAACTGAGCACCGATCACCCTGAGAACTGAGCACCCAGCACCCTGAGTACTGAGCACTGAGAACCCTGAGTACTGAGCACCGAGCACCCTGAGTACTGAGCACCCAGCACCCTGAGCACTGAGCACGGAGCACCCCGAGGACTGAGCACCCAGCACCCTGAGCACTGAGCACCCAGCACCTTGAGTACTGAGCACCGAGCACCCCGAGCACTGAGCACCCAGCACCCTGAGCACTGAGCACCCAGCACCCCGAGAACTGAGCACCCAGCACCCTGAGTACTGAGCACCCAACACCCAGAGTACTGAGCACCCATCACCCTGAGAACTGAGCACCCAGCACCCTGAGTACTGAGCACCCAGCACCCTGATTACTGAGCACCCAACACCCTGAGTACTGAGCACCCAGCACCCTGAGTACTGAGCACCCAGCACCCTGAGCACTGAGCAGTGAGCACCCAGCACCTTGAGCACTGAGCACTGACCACCCAGCACCCCGAGCACTGAGCACCCAGCACCCCGAGCACTGAGCACCCAGCGCCTTGAGCACTGAGCACCCAGCACCCTGAGCACTGAGCACCCAGTCCCCTGAGTACTGAGCACCCAGCACCATGAGTACTGAGCACCCAGCACCCTGAGTAATGAGCACTCAGCACCCTGAGTACTGAGCACCGAGCACCCCGAGCACTGAGCTCCCAGCACCCTGAGCACTGAGCACCCTGAGGACTGAGCACCCAGCACCCTGAGCACTGAGCACCCAGCACCCTGAGTACTGAGCACCGATCACCCTGAGCACTGAGCACCCAGCACCCCGAGCACTGAGCACCCAGCACCCTGAGTACTGAGCACACAGCACCCTGAGCACTGAGCACGCAGCACCCTGAGTACTGAGCAACCTGAGTACTGAGCACCGATCACCCTGAGCACTGAGCACCCAGCACCCTGAGTACTGAGCACCCAGCACCCTGAGCAATGAGCACCCAGCACCCTGAGCACTGAGCACCCAGCACCCTGAGTACTGAGCACCCAGCACCCTGAGTACTGAGTACCCAGAACCCTGAGCACTGAGCACCCAGCACCCTGAGTACTGAGCACCGAGCACCCTGAGTACTGAGCACCCAGCACCCTGAGTACTGAGCACTAACCACCCTGAGCACTGAGCACCCAGCACCCTGAGTACTGAGCACCCAGCACCCTGAGTACTGAGCACCCAGCACCCAGAGCACTGAGCACCCAGCACCCTGAGCACTCAGCACCCAGGACCCCGAGCACTGAGTATTGAGCACCCAGCACCCTGAGTACTGAGCACGCAGCACGCTGAGTACTGAGCACCCAGCACCCCGAGAACTGAGCACCCAGCACCATGAGTACTGAGCACCCAGCACCCTGAGTACTGAGCACTCAGCACCCTGAGTACTGAGCACCGAGCACCCCGAGCACTGAGCACCCATCACCCTGAGCACTGAGCACCCTGAGGACTGAGCACCCAGCACCCTGAGCACTGAGCACCCAGCACCCTGAGTACTGAGCACCGATCACCCTGAGCACTGAGCACCCAGCATCCTGAGCACTGAGTACTGAGCACCCAGCACCCTGAGCACTGAGCAGCCAGCACCCTGAGCACTGAGCAACAAGCAACCTGAGTAATGAGCACACAGCACCACAAACACTGAGCACCGAGCACCCTGAGTACTGAGCACTCAGTACCCCGAGAATGAGCACCCAGCACCATGAGTACTGAGCACCGAGCACCCTGAGCACTGAGCACCCAGCACCCTGAGTACTGAGCACCAAGTACCCTGAGATCTGAGCACCCAGCACCCTGAGTACTGAGCACCCAGCACCATGAGTACTGAGCCCCGAGCACCCAGAGTACTGAGCAACCTGAGTACTGAGCACCCAGTACCCCGAGAATGAGCACCCAGCACCATGAGTACTGAGCACCGAGCACCCTGAGTTCTGAGCACCCAGCACCCTGAGCACTGACCACACAGAGTACTGAGCAACCAGCACCGTGAGCACTGAGCACCCAGCACCCCGAGCACTGAGCACCCAGCACCCCGACCACTGAGCACTGAGCACCCTGAGCACTGAGGACCCAGCACCCCGAGCACTGAGCACCCAGCACCCTGAGTACTGAGCACCCAGCACCCTGAGCACTGAGGACCCAGCATCCCGAGCACTGAGCACCCAGCACGCTGAGTACTGAGCACTGAGCACCCAGCACCCTGAGTACTGAGCACCCAGCACCCTGAGTACTGAGCACCCAGCACCCCAAGCACTGAGCACTGAGCAACCTGAGTACTGAGCACTGAGCACCCTTAGTACTGAGCACCGAGCACCCTGAGTACTGAGCACCCAGCACCCCGAGCACTGAGCACTGAGCAACCTGAGTGCTGAGCAACAAGCACCCCGAGTACTGAGCACTGAGCACCCTGAGTACTGAGCACCCAGCACCCTGAGCACTGAGCACCCAGCACCCTGAGTACTGAGCACTGAGAACCCTGAGTACTGAACACCGAGCACCCTGAGTACTGAGCACCCAGCACCCTGATCACTGAGCACGGAGCACCCCGAGGACTGAGCACCCAGCACCCTGAGCACTGAGCACCCAGCACCTTGAGTACTGAGCACCGAGCACCCCGAGCACTGAGCACCCAGCACCCTGAGTACTGAGCACCCAGTACCCTGAGCACTGAGCACGGAGCACCCCGAGGACTGAGCACCCAGCACCCTGAGCACTGAGCACCCAGCACCTTGAGTACTGAGCACCGAGCACCCCGAGCACTGAGCACCCAGCACCCTGAGCACTGAGCACCCAGCACCCCGAGAACTGAGCACCCAGCACCCTGAGTACTGAGCACCCAACACCCAGAGTACTGAGCACCCAGCACCCTGAGAACTGAGCACCCAGCACCCTGAGTACTGAGCACCCAGCACCCTGAGTACTGAGCACCCAACACCCTGAGTACTGAGCACCCAGCACCCTGAGTACTGAGCACCCAGCACCCTGAGCACTGAGCAGTGAGCACCCAGCACCTTGAGCACTGAGCACTGACCACCCAGCACCCCGAGCACTGAGCACCCAGCACCCCGAGCACTGAGCACCCAGCGCCTTGAGCACTGAGCACCCAGCGCCCTAAGTACTGAGCACCCAGTCCCCTGAGTACTGAGCAGCCAGCACCATGAGTACTGAGCACCCAGCACCCTGAGTAATGAGCACTCAGCACCCTGAGTACTGAGCACTGAGCACCCCGAGCACTGAGCACCCAGCACCCTGAGCACTGAGCACCCTGAGGACTGAGCACCCAGCACCCTGAGCACTGAGCACCCAGCACCCTGAGTACTGAGCACCGATCACCCTGAGCACTGAGCACCCAGCACCCTGGGTACTGAGCACCCAGCACCCTGAGCACTGAGCACCCAGCACCCTTTGTACTGAGCACCCTGAGTACTGAGCACCGATCACCCTGAGCACTGAGCACCCAGCACCCTGAGTACTGAGCACCCAGCACCCTGAGCAATGAGCACGGAGCACCCTGAGCACTGAGCACCCAGCACCCTGAGTACTGAGCACCCAGCACCCTGAGTACTGAGTACCCAGCACCCTGAGCACTGAGCACCCAGCACCCTGAGTACTGAGCACCGAGCACCCTGAGTACTGAGCACCCAGCACCCTGAGTACTGAGCACCCACCACCCTGAGCACTGAGCACCCAGCACCCTGAGTACTGAGCACCCAGCACCCTGAGTACTGAGCACCCAGCACCCAGAGCACTGAGCACCCAGCACCCTGAGCACTCAGCACCCAGGACCCCGAGCACTGAGTATTGAGCACCCAGCACCCTGAGTACTGAGCACGCAGCACGGTGAGTACTGAGCACCCAGCACCCCGAGAACTGAGCACCCAGCACCATGAGTACTGAGCACCCAGCACCCTGAGTACTGAGCACTCAGCACCCTGAGTACTGAGCACCGAGCACCCCGAGCACTGAGCACCCATCACCCTGAGCACTGAGCACCCTGAGGACTGAGCACCCAGCACCCTGAGCACTGAGCACCCAGCACCCTGAGGACTGAGCACCGATCACCCTGAGCACTGAGCACCCAGCACCCCGAGCACTGAGCACCCAGCACCCTGAGCACTGAGCACCCAGCACCCTGAGTACTGAGCACCCAGGACCCTGAGCACTGAGCACCGAGCACCCCGAGCACTGAGCACCCAGCACCCTGAGCACTCAGCACCCAGCACCCCGAGCACTGAGCACCCAGCACCCTGAGCACTGAGCACCCAGCACCCTGAGCACGGAGCACCCCGAGGACTGAGAACCCAGCACCCTGAGCACTGAGCACCCAGCACCTTGTGTACTGAGCACCGAGCACCTCGAGCACTAAGCACCCAGCACCCTGAGTACTGAGCACCCAGCACCCTGAGCACTGAGCACCCAGCACCCTGAGCACTGAGCACCCAGCACCCCGAGCACGGAGCACAAAGCACCCTGAGTACTGAGCACCCAACACCCAGAGTACTGAGCACCCAGCACCCTGAGCACTGAGCACCCAGCACCCTGAGTACTGAGCACCAAGCACCCTGAGTACTGAACACCCAGCACCCTCAGCACTGAGCACCCTGAGCACTGAGTACTGAGCAATGAGCACCCTGAGCACTGAGCACCCAGCACGCCGAGTACTGAGCACCCAGCACCCCGAGCACTGAGCACCCAGCGCCCCGAGCACTGAGCACACAGCACCCCGAGCACTGAGCACTGAGCACCCTGAGCACTGAGCACCCAGCAACCCGAGTACTGAGCACTGAGCACCCTGAGTACTGAGCACCAAGCAACCCGAGTACTGAGCACTGAGCACCCTGAGTACTGAGCACCCAGCACCCCGAGCACTGAGCACCCAGCACCCTGAGCACTAAGGACCCAGCACCCCGAGCACTGAGAACCCAGCACCCTGAATACTGAGCACCCAGCACCCTGAGCACTGAGGACCCAGCACCCCGAGCACTGAGCACCCAGCACGCTGAGTACTGAGCACTGAGCACCCAGCACCCCGAGTACTGAGCACTGAGCACCCTGAGTACTGAGCACCCAGCACCCTGAGCACTGAGCACCCAGCACCCTGAGTACTGAGCACTGAGAACCCTGAGTACTGAACACTGAGCACCCTGAGTACTGAGCACCCAGCACCCTGATCACTGAGCACGGAGCACCCCGAGGACTGAGCACCCAGCACCCTGAGCACTGAGCACCCAGCACCTTGAGTACTGAGCACCGAGCACCCCGAGCACTGAGCACCCAGCACCCTGAGTACTGAGCACCCAGCACCCTGAGCACTGAGCACGGAGCACCCCGAGGACTGAGCACCCAGCACCCTGAGCACTGAGCACCCAGCACCTTGAGTACTGAGCACCGAGCACCCCGAGCACTGAGCACCCAGCACCCTGAGCACTGAGCACCCAGCACCCTGAGCACTGAGCACCCAGCACCCCGAGAACTGAGCACCCAGCACCCTGAGTACTGAGCACCCAACACCCAGAGTACTGAGCACCCAGCACCCTGAGTACTGAGCACCCAGCACCCTGAGTACTGAGCACCCAGCACCCTGAGTACTTAGCACCCAGCACCCTGAGCACTGAGCACTGAGCACCCAGCACCTTGAGCACTGAGCACTGACCACCCAGCACCCCGAGCACTGAGCACCCAGCACCCCGAGCACTGAGCACCCAGCGTCCTGAGCACTGAGCACCCAGCACCCTGAGCACTGAGCACCCAGTCCCCTGAGTACTGAGCACCCAGCACCATGAGTACTGAGCACCCAGCACCCTGAGTACTGAGCACTCAGCACCCTGAGTATTGAGCACCGAGCACCCCGAGCACTGAGCACCCAGCACCCTGAGCACTGAGCACCCTGAGGACTGAGCACCCAGCACCCTGAGCACTGAGCACCCAGCACCCTGAGTACTGAGCACCGATCACCCTCAGCACTGAGCACCCAGCACCCCGAGCACTGAGCACCCAGCACCCTGAGCACTGAGCACCCAGCAACCTGAGTACTGAGCACTGAGCACCCAGCACCCCGAGCACTGAGCATCCAGCACCCTGTGTACTGAGCACTGAGCACCCTGAGTACTAAGCACCCAGACCCCGAGCACTGAGGACCCAGCACAGCTAGCACTGAGCACCCAGCACCCTGAGTACTGAGCACCCAGCACCCTGAGTACTGAGCACCCAGACCCCGAGCACTGAGGACCCAGCACAGCTAGCACTGAGCACCCAGCACCCTGAGCACTGAGCACCCAGCAGCCCGAGCACTGAGCACCCAGCATCCTGAGCACTGAGTACTGAGCACCCAGCACCCTGAGCACTGAGCACCCAGCACCCTGAGCACTGAGCACCCAGCACCCTGAGTACTGAGCACCCAGCACCCCAAGCACTGAGCACCGAGCACCCTGAGTACTGAGCACCCAGCACGCTGAGCACTGAGCACCCAGCACCCGGAGTACTGAGCACAAAGCACACTGAGTACTGAGCACTCAGCACCCTGAGTACTGAGCACCGAGCACCCCGAGCACTGAGCACCCAGCACCCTGAGCACTGAGCAACCTGAGGACTGAGCACCCAGCACCCTGAGCACTGAGCACCCAGCACCCTGAGTACTGAGCACCGATCACCCTGAGCACTGAGCACCCAGCACCCCGAGCACTGAGCACCCAGCAGCCTAAGTACTGAGAACAGATCACCCAGAGTACTGAGCACCCAGCACCCTGAGTACTGAGCCCCCAGCACCCTGAGTACTGAGCACCCAGCAAGCCGAGCACTGAGCACCCAGCACCCCGAGAATGAGCACCCAGCACCCTGAGTACTGAGAACCGAGCACCCTGAGTACTGAGCACCCAGCACCCTGAGTACTGAGCCCCCAGCACCCTGAGTACTGAGCACCCAGCACCCCGAGCACTGAGCATCCAGCACCCTGTGTACTGAGCACTGAGCACCCTGAGTACTGAGCACCGATCACCCTGAGCACTGAGCACCCAGCACCCCGAGCACTGAGCACCCAGCAGCCTAAGTACTGAGAACAGATCACCCAGAGTACTGAGCACCCAGCACCCTGAGAACTGAGTCTCCAGCACCCTGAGTACTGAGCACCCAGCAAGCCGAGCACTGAGCACCCAGCACCCCGAGAATGAGCACCCAGCAACCTGAGTACTGAGAACCGAGCACCCTGAGTACTGAGCACCCAGCACCCTGAGTACTGAGCCCCCAGCACCCTGAGTACTGAGCACCCAGCACCCCGAGCACTGAGCACCGAGCAACCCGAGAATGAGCACCCAGCACCCTGAGTACTGAGCACCCAGCACCCCGAGCACGGAGCACCCAGGACCCCGAGCACTGAGTACTGAGCACCCAGCACCCTGAGTACTGAGCACCGAGCTCCCCGAGCACTGAGCACCCAGCACCCTGAGCACGGAGCACCCAGCACCCTGAGCACTGAGCACCCAGCACCCTGAGTACTGAGCACCCAGGACGCTGAGTACTGAGCACTCAGCACCCTGAGCACTGAGCACCCAGCACCCTGAGTACTGAGCACTGAGCACCCAGCACCCCGAGCACTGAGCACCCAGCACCCTGTGTACTGAGCACTGAGCACCCTGAGTACTAAGCACCCAGCACCCTGAGTACTGAGCACCCAGGACCCTGAGCACTGAGCACCGAGCACCCCGAGCACTGAGCACCCAGCACCCTGAGCACTCAGCACCCATCACCCTGATCACTGAGCACCCAGCACCCTGAGCACTGAGCACCCAGCACCCTGAGCACTGAGCACCAAGCACCCAGAGCACTGAGCACCCAGCACACTGAGCACTGAGCATCAAGCACCCTGAGCACTGAGCACCCAGCACCCTGAGCACTGAGCACTCAGCACCCTGAGTACTGAGCACCGAGCAACCCGAGCACTGAGCACCGGGTAACCCGAGCACTGAGCACCCAGCACCCTGAGTACTGAGCACCAAGCACCCTGAGTACTGAGCACTGAGCACTGACCACCCTGAGCACTGAGCACCCAGCACCCTGAGCACTGAATACCCAGCATCCTGAGCACTGAGTACTGAGCACCCAGCACCCTGAGCACTGAGCAGCCAGCACCCTGAGCACTGAGCACCAAGCACCCTGAGTACTGAGCACCCAGCACCCCAAGCACTGAGCACTGAGCACCCTGAGCGCTGAGGACCCAGCACCCCGAGCACTGAGGACCCAGCACCCTGAGTACTGAGCACCCAGCACCCTGAGCACTGAGCCCCGAGCACCCAGAGTACTGAGCAACCTGAGTACTGAGCACCCAGTACCCCGAGAATGAGCACCCAGCACCCTGAGTACTGAGCATCAAGCACCCTGAGTTCTGAGCACCCAGCACCCTGAGTACTGCGCACCCAGCACCCTGAGTTCTGAGCACCCAGCACCCTGAGCACTGAGCACACTGAGTACTGAGCAACCAGCACCCTGAGCACTGAGCACCCAGCACCCCGAGCACTGAGCACCCAGCACCCCGACCACTGAGCACTGAGCACCCTGAGCACTGAGGACCCAGCACCCCGAGCACTGAGCACCCAGCACCCTGAGTACTGAGCACCCAGCACCCTGAGCACTGAGGACCCAGCACCCCGAGCACTGAGCACCCAGCACGCTGAGTACTGAGCACTGAGCACCCAGCACCCTGAGTACTGAGCACCCAGCACCCTGAGTACTGAGCACCCAGCAACCCAAGCACTGAGCACTGAGCAACCTGAGTACTGAGCACTGAGCACCCTTAGTACTGAGCACCGAGCACCCTGAGTACTGAGCACCCAGCAACCCGAGCACTGAGCACTGAGCAACCTGAGTGCTGAGCAACAAGCACCCCGAGTACTGAGCACTGAGCACCCTGAGTACTGAGCACCCAGCACCCTGAGCACTGAGCACCCAGCACCCTGAGTACTGAGCACTGAGAACCCTGAGTCCTGAACAACGAGCACCCTGAGTCCTGAGCACCCAGCACGGTGATCACTGAGCACGGAGCACCCCGAGGACTGAGCACCCAGCACCCTGAGCACTGAGCACCCAGCACCCTGAGTACTGAGCACCCAGCAGCCTGAGCAATGAGCACCCAGCACCCTGAGCACTAAGCACCCAGCACCCCGAGAACTGAGCACCCAGCACCCTGAGTACTGAGCACCCAGCACCCTGAGTACTGAGCACCCAGCACCTTGAGCACTGAGCACTGAGCACCCAGCACCTTGAGCACTGAGCACTGACCACCCAGCACCCCGAGCACTGAGCACCCAGCACCCCGAGCACTGAGCACCCAGCGCCCTGAGCACTGAGCACCCAGCACCCTGAGCACTGAACACCCAGTCCCCTGAGTACTGAGCACCCAGCACCATGAGTACTGAGCACCCAGCACCCTGAGTACCGAGCACTCAGCACCCTGAGTACTGAGCACCGAGCACCCCGAGCACTGAGCACCCAGCACCCTGAGCACTGAGCACCCTGAGGCCTGAGCACCCAGCACCCTGAGCACTGAGCACCCAGCACCCTGAGTACTGAGCACCGATCACCCTGAGCACTGAGCACCCAGCACCCCGAGCACTGAGCACCCAGCACCCTGAGTACTGAGCACCCAGCACACTGAGCACTGAGCACCCAGCATCCTGAGTACTGAGCACCCTGAGTACTGAGCACCGATCACCCTGAGCACTGAGCACCCAGCACCCTGAGTACTGAGCACCCAGCTCCCTGAGCACTGAGCACCCAGCACCCTGAGCACTGAGCCCGCAGCACCCTGAGTACTGAGCACCCAGCACCCTGAGTACTGAGTACCCAGCACCCTGAGCACTGAGCACCCAGCACCCTGAGTACTGAGCATCCGAGCACCCTGAGTACTGAGCACACAGCACCCTGAGTACTGAGCACCCAGCACCCTGAGCACTGAGCACCCAGCACCCTGAGTACTGAGCACCCAGCACCCTGAGTACTGAGCACCCAGCACCCAGAGCACTGAGCACCCAGCACCCTGAGCACTCAGCACCCAGGACCCCGAGCACTGAGTATTGTGCACCCAGCACCCTGAGTACTGAGCACGCAGCACGCTGAGTACTGAGCACCCAGCACCCCGAGCACTGAGCACCCAGCACCATGAGTACTGAGCACCCAGCACCCTGAGCACTGAGCACCCAGCACCCTGAGTACTGAGCACCGATCACCCTGAGCACTGAGCACCCAGCACCCCGAGCACTGAGCACCCAGCACCCCGAGCACTGAGCACCCAGCACCCTGAGTACTGAGCACCCAGCACCCTGAGCACTGAGCACCCAGCACCCCGAGCACTGAGCACCCAGCACGCTGAGCACTGAGCACTCTGAGTACTGAGCACTGAGCACCCTGAGTACTGAGCACTGAGCACCGTGTGTACTGAGCACCCAGCACCCTGAGTACTGAGCACCCATCAACCTGAGCAATGAGCACCCTGAGTACTGAGCACCCAGCACCCCGAGCACTGAGCACCCAGCACCCTGAGTACTGAGCACCGAGCACCCTGTGTACTGAGCAGCCAGCACCCTGAGTACTGAGCACCCAGCGTACTGAGCACCGAGCACCCAGCACCCTGAGTACTGAGCACCCAGCACCCCGAGCACTGAGCACCCAGCACCCTGAGTACTGAGCACCCAGCACCCCGAGCACTGAGCACCCAGCACCCCGAGCACTGAGCACCCAGCACCCTGAGTACTGAGCACCCAGCACCCTGAGCACTGAGCACCCTGAGGCCTGAGCACCCAGCACCCTGAGCACTGAGCACCCAGCACCCTGAGTACTGAGCACCGATCACCCTGAGCACTGAGCACCCAGCACCCCGAGCACTGAGCACCCAGCACCCTGAGTACTGAGCACCCAGCACCCTGAGCACTGAGCACCCAGCATCCTGAGTACTGAGCACCCTGAGTACTGAGCACCGATCACCCTGAGCACTGAGCACCCAGCACCCTGAGTACTGAGCACCCAGCACCCTGAGCACTGAGCACCCAGCACCCTGAGCACTGAGCCCCCAGCACCCTGAGTACTGAGCACCCAGCACCCTGAGTACTGAGTACCCAGCACCCTGAGCACTGAGCACCCAGCACCCTGAGTACTGAGCATCCGAGCACCCTGAGTACTGAGCACACAGCACCCTGAGTACTGAGCACCCAGCACCCTGAGCACTGAGCACCCAGCACCCTGAGTACTGAGCACCCAGCACCCTGAGTACTGAGCACCCAGCACCCAGAGCACTGAGCACCCAGCACCCTGAGCACTCAGCACCCAGGACCCCGAGCACTGGGTATTGTGCACCCAGCACCCTGAGTCCTGAGCACGCAGCACGCAGAGTACTGAGCACCCAGCACGCCGAGCACTGAGCACCCAGCACCATGAGTACTGAGCACCCAGCACCCTCAGTACTGAGCACTCAGCACCCTGAGTACTGAGCACCGAGCACCCCGAGCACTGAGCACCCAGCACCCTGAGCCCTGAGCACCCTGAGGACTGAGCACCCAGCACCCTGAGCACTGAGCACCCAGCACCCTGAGTACTGAGCACCGATCACCCTGAGCACTGAGCACCCAGCACCCCGAGCACTGAGCACCCAGCACCCTGAGCACTGAGCACCCAGCACCCTGAGTACTGAGCACCCAGCACCACGAGCACTGAGCACCCAGCACCCTGAGCACTGAGCACCCAGCACCCTGAGCACTGAGCACTCAGCACCCTGAGTACTGAGCACCGAGCAACCCGAGCACTGAGCACCGGGTAACCCGAGCACTGAGCACCCAGCACCCTGAGTACTGAGCACCAAGCACCCTGAGTACTGAGCACTGAGCACTGACCACCCTGAGCACTGAGCACCCAGCACCCTGAGCACTGAGCACCCAGCATCCTGAGCACTGAGTACTGAGCACCCAGCACCCTGAGCACTGAGCAGCCAGCACCCTGAGCACTGAGCACCAAGCACCCTGAGTACTGAGCACCCAGCACCCCAAGCACTGAGCACTGAGCACCCTGAGCGCTGAGGACCCAGCACCCCGAGCACTGAGCACCCAGCACCCTGAGTACTGAGCACCCAGCACCCTGAGCACTGAGGCCCGAGCACCCAGAGTACTGAGCAACCTGAGTACTGAGCACACAGTACCCCGAGAATGAGCACCCAGCACCCTGAGTACTGAGCATCAAGCACCCTGAGTTCTGAACACCCAGCACCCTGAGTACTGCGCACCCAGCACCCTGAGTTCTGAGCACCCAGCACCCTGAGCACTGAGCACACTGAGTACTGAGCACCCAGACCCCGAGCACTGAGGACCCAGCACCCCTAGCACTGAGCACCCAGCACCCTGAGCACTGAGCACCCAGCAGCCCGAGCACTGAGCACCCAGCATCCTGAACACTGAGTACTGAGCACCCAGCACCCTGAGCACTGAGCACCCAGCACCCTGAGCACTGAGCACCCAGCACCCTGAGTACTGAGCACCCAGCACACCAAGCACTGAGCACCGAGCACCCTGAGTACTGAGCACCCAGCACGCTGAGCACTGAGCACCCAGCACCCGGAGTACTGAGCACCCAGCACCCTGAGTACTGAGCACTCAGCACCCTGAGTACTGAGCACCGAGCACCCCGAGCACTGAGCACCCAGCACCCTGAGCACTGAGCAACCTGAGGACTGAGCACCCAGCACCCTGAGCACTGAGCACCCAGCACCCTGAGTACTGAGCACCGATCACCCTGAGCACTGAGCACCCAGCACCCCGAGCACTGAGCACCCAGCAGCCTAAGTACTGAGAACAGATCACCCAGAGTACTGAGCACCCAGCACCCTGAGAACTGAGTCTCCAGCACCCTGAGTACTGAGCACCCAGCAAGCCGAGCACTGAGCACCCAGCACCCCGAGAATGAGCACCCAGCAACCTGAGTACTGAGAACCGAGCACCCTGAGTACTGAGCACCCAGCACCCTGAGTACTGAGCCCCCAGCACCCTGAGTACTGAGCACCCAGCACCCCGAGCACTGAGCACCGAGCAACCCGAGAATGAGCACCCAGCACCCTGAGTACTGAGCACCCAGCACCCCGAGCACGGAGCACCCAGGACCCCGAGCACTGAGTACTGAGCACCCAGCACCCTGAGTACTGAGCACCGAGCTCCCCGAGCACTGAGCACCCAGCACCCTGAGCACGGAGCACCCAGCACCCTGAGCACTGAGCACCCAGCACCCTGAGTACTGAGCACCCAGGACGCTGAGTACTGAGCACTCAGCACCCTGAGCACTGAGCACCCAGCACCCTGAGTACTGAGCACTGAGCACCCAGCACCCCGAGCACTGAGCACCCAGCACCCTGTGTACTGAGCACTGAGCACCCTGAGTACTAAGCACCCAGCACCCTGAGTACTGAGCACCCAGGACCCTGAGCACTGAGCACCGAGCACCCCGAGCACTGAGCACCCAGCACCCTGAGCACTCAGCACCCATCACCCTGATCACTGAGCACCCAGCACCCTGAGCACTGAGCACCCAGCACCCTGAGCACTGAGCACCAAGCACCCAGAGCACTGAGCACCCAGCACACTGAGCACTGAGCATCAAGCACCCTGAGCACTGAGCACCCAGCACCCTGAGCACTGAGCACTCAGCACCCTGAGTACTGAGCACCGAGCAACCCGAGCACTGAGCACCGGGTAACCCGAGCACTGAGCACCCAGCACCCTGAGTACTGAGCACCAAGCACCCTGAGTACTGAGCACTGAGCACTGACCACCCTGAGCACTGAGCACCCAGCACCCTGAGCACTGAGCACCCAGCATCCTGAGCACTGAGTACTGAGCACCCAGCACCCTGAGCACTGAGCAGCCAGCACCCTGAGCACTGAGCACCAAGCACCCTGAGTACTGAGCACCCAGCACCCCAAGCACTGAGCACTGAGCACCCTGAGCGCTGAGGACCCAGCACCCCGAGCACTGAGGACCCAGCACCCTGAGTACTGAGCACCCAGCACCCTGAGCACTGAGCCCCGAGCACCCAGAGTACTGAGCAACCTGAGTACTGAGCACCCAGTACCCCGAGAATGAGCACCCAGCACCCTGAGTACTGAGCATCAAGCACCCTGAGTTCTGAGCACCCAGCACCCTGAGTACTGCGCACCCAGCACCCTGAGTTCTGAGCACCCAGCACCCTGAGCACTGAGCACACTGAGTACTGAGCAACCAGCACCCTGAGCACTGAGCACCCAGCACCCCGAGCACTGAGCACCCAGCACCCCGACCACTGAGCACTGAGCACCCTGAGCACTGAGGACCCAGCACCCCGAGCACTGAGCACCCAGCACCCTGAGTACTGAGCACCCAGCACCCTGAGCACTGAGGACCCAGCACCCCGAGCACTGAGCACCCAGCACGCTGAGTACTGAGCACTGAGCACCCAGCACCCTGAGTACTGAGCACCCAGCACCCTGAGTACTGAGCACCCAGCAACCCAAGCACTGAGCACTGAGCAACCTGAGTACTGAGCACTGAGCACCCTTAGTACTGAGCACCGAGCACCCTGAGTACTGAGCACCCAGCAACCCGAGCACTGAGCACTGAGCAACCTGAGTGCTGAGCAACAAGCACCCCGAGTACTGAGCACTGAGCACCCTGAGTACTGAGCACCCAGCACCCTGAGCACTGAGCACCCAGCACCCTGAGTACTGAGCACTGAGAACCCTGAGTCCTGAACAACGAGCACCCTGAGTCCTGAGCACCCAGCACGGTGATCACTGAGCACGGAGCACCCCGAGGACTGAGCACCCAGCACCCTGAGCACTGAGCACCCAGCACCCTGAGTACTGAGCACCCAGCAGCCTGAGCAATGAGCACCCAGCACCCTGAGCACTAAGCACCCAGCACCCCGAGAACTGAGCACCCAGCACCCTGAGTACTGAGCACCCAGCACCCTGAGTACTGAGCACCCAGCACCCTGAGCACTGAGCACTGAGCACCCAGCACCTTGAGCACTGAGCACTGACCACCCAGCACCCCGAGCACTGAGCACCCAGCACCCCGAGCACTGAGCACCCAGCGCCCTGAGCACTGAGCACCCAGCACCCTGAGCACTGAACACCCAGTCCCCTGAGTACTGAGCACCCAGCACCATGAGTACTGAGCACCCAGCACCCTGAGTACCGAGCACTCAGCACCCTGAGTACTGAGCACCGAGCACCCCGAGCACTGAGCACCCAGCACCCTGAGCACTGAGCACCCTGAGGCCTGAGCACCCAGCACCCTGAGCACTGAGCACCCATCACCCTGAGTACTGAGCACCGATCACCCTGAGCACTGAGCACCCAGCACCCCGAGCACTGAGCACCCAGCACCCTGAGTACTGAGCACCCAGCACCCTGAGCACTGAGCACCCAGCATCCTGAGTACTGAGCACCCTGAGTACTGAGCACCGATCACCCTGAGCACTGAGCACCCAGCACCCTGAGTACTGAGCACCCAGCTCCCTGAGCACTGAGCACCCAGCACCCTGAGCACTGAGCCCCCAGCACCCTGAGTACTGAGCACCCAGCACCCTGAGTACTGAGTACCCAGCACCCTGAGCACTGAGCACCCAGCACCCTGAGTACTGAGCATCCGAGCACCCTGAGTACTGAGCACACAGCACCCTGAGTACTGAACACCCAGCACCCTGAGCACTGAGCACACAGCACCCTGAGTACTGAGCACCCAGCACCCTGAGTACTGAGCACCCAGCACCCAGAGCACTGAGCACCCAGCACCCTGAGCACTCAGCACCCAGGACCCCGAGCACTGAGTATTGTGCACCCAGCACCCTGAGTACTGAGCACGCAGCACGCTGAGTACTGAGCACCCAGCACCCCGAGCACTGAGCACCCAGCACCATGAGTACTGAGCACCCAGCACCCTGAGCACTGAGCACCCAGCACCCTGAGTACTGAGCACCGATCACCCTGAGCACTGAGCACCCAGCACCCCGAGCACTGAGCACCCAGCACCCCGAGCACTGAGCACCCAGCACCCTGAGTACTGAGCACCCAGCACCCTGAGCACTGAGCACCCAGCACCCCGAGCACTGAGCACCCAGCACGCTGAGCACTGAGCACTCTGAGTACTGAGCACTGAGCACCCTGAGTACTGAGCACTGAGCACCGTGTGTACTGAGCACCCAGCACCCTGAGTACTGAGCACCCATCAACCTGAGCAATGAGCACCCTGAGTACTGAGCACCCAGCACCCCGAGCACTGAGCACCCAGCACCCTGAGTACTGAGCACCGAGCACCCTGTGTACTGAGCAGCCAGCACCCTGAGTACTGAGCACCCAGCGTACTGAGCACCGAGCACCCAGCACCCTGAGTACTGAGCACCCAGCACCCCGAGCACTGAGCACCCAGCACCCTGAGTACTGAGCACCCAGCACCCTGAGCACTGAGCACCCAGCACCCCGAGCACTGAGCACCCAGCACCCTGAGTACTGAGCACCCAGCACCCTGAGCACTGAGCACCCTGAGGCCTGAGCACCCAGCACCCTGAGCACTGAGCACCCAGCACCCTGAGTACTGAGCACCGATCACCCTGAGCACTGAGCACCCAGCACCCCGAGCACTGAGCACCCAGCACCCTGAGTACTGAGCACCCAGCACCCTGAGCACTGAGCACCCAGCATCCTGAGTACTGAGCACCCTGAGTACTGAGCACCGATCACCCTGAGCACTGAGCACCCAGCACCCTGAGTACTGAGCACCCAGCACCCTGAGCACTGAGCACCCAGCACCCTGAGCACTGAGCCCCCAGCACCCTGAGTACTGAGCACCCAGCACCCTGAGTACTGAGTACCCAGCACCCTGAGCACTGAGCACCCAGCACCCTGAGTACTGAGCATCCGAGCACCCTGAGTACTGAGCACACAGCACCCTGAGTACTGAGCACCCAGCACCCTGAGCACTGAGCACCCAGCACCCTGAGTACTGAGCACCCAGCACCCTGAGTACTGAGCACCCAGCACCCAGAGCACTGAGCACCCAGCACCCTGAGCACTCAGCACCCAGGACCCCGAGCACTGGGTATTGTGCACCCAGCACCCTGAGTCCTGAGCACGCAGCACGCAGAGTACTGAGCACCCAGCACGCCGAGCACTGAGCACCCAGCACCATGAGTACTGAGCACCCAGCACCCTCAGTACTGAGCACTCAGCACCCTGAGTACTGAGCACCGAGCACCCCGAGCACTGAGCACCCAGCACCCTGAGCCCTGAGTACCCTGAGGACTGAGCACCCAGCACCCTGAGCACTGAGCACCCAGCACCCTGAGTACTGAGCACCGATCACCCTGAGCACTGAGCACCCAGCACCCCGAGCACTGAGCACCCAGCACCCTGAGCACTGAGCACCCAGCACCCTGAGTACTGAGCACCCAGCACCACGAGCACTGAGCACCCAGCACCCTGAGCACTGAGCACCCAGCACCCTGAGCACTGAGCACTCAGCACCCTGAGTACTGAGCACCGAGCAACCCGAGCACTGAGCACCGGGTAACCCGAGCACTGAGCACCCAGCACCCTGAGTACTGAGCACCAAGCACCCTGAGTACTGAGCACTGAGCACTGACCACCCTGAGCACTGAGCACCCAGCACCCTGAGCACTGAGCACCCAGCATCCTGAGCACTGAGTACTGAGCACCCAGCACCCTGAGCACTGAGCAGCCAGCACCCTGAGCACTGAGCACCAAGCACCCTGAGTACTGAGCACCCAGCACCCCAAGCACTGAGCACTGAGCACCCTGAGCGCTGAGGACCCAGCACCCCGAGCACTGAGCACCCAGCACCCTGAGTACTGAGCACCCAGCACCCTGAGCACTGAGGCCCGAGCACCCAGAGTACTGAGCAACCTGAGTACTGAGCACACAGTACCCCGAGAATGAGCACCCAGCACCCTGAGTACTGAGCATCAAGCACCCTGAGTTCTGAACACCCAGCACCCTGAGTACTGCGCACCCAGCACCCTGAGTTCTGAGCACCCAGCACCCTGAGCACTGAGCACACTGAGTACTGAGCAACCAGCACCCTGAGCACTGAGCACCCAGCACCCCGAGCACTGAGCACCCAGCACCCCGACCACTGAGCACTGAGCACCCTGAGCACTGAGGACCCAGCACCCCGAGCACTGAGCACCCAGCACCCTGAGTACTGAGCACCCAGCACCCTGAGCACTGAGGACCCAGCACCCTGAGCACTGAGCACCCAGCACGCTGAGTACTGAGCACTGAGCACCCAGCACCCTGAGTACTGAGCACCCAGCACCCTGAGTACTGAGCACCCAGCAACCCAAGCACTGAGCACTGAGCAACCTGAGTACTGAGCACTGAGCACCCTTAGTACTGAGCACCGAGCACCCTGAGTACTGAGCACCCAGCACCCCGAGCACTGAGCACTGAGCAACCTGAGTGCTGAGCAACAAGCACCCCGAGTACTGAGCACTGAGCACCCTGAGTACTGAGCACCCAGCACCCTGAGCACTGAGCACCCAGCACCCTGAGTACTGAGCACTGAGAACCCTGAGTACTGAACACCGAGCACCCTGAGTACTGAGCACCCAGCACGGTGATCACTGAGCACGGAGCACCCCGAGGACTGAGCACCCGGCACCCTGAGCACTGAGCACCCAGCACCCTGAGTACTGAGCACCCAGCACCCTGAGCACTGAGCACCCAGCACCCTGAGTACTGAGCACCCAGCACCCTGAGCACTGAGCACCCAGCACCCTGAGCACTAAGCACCCAGCACCCCGAGAACTGAGCACCCAGCACCCTGAGTACTGAGCACCCAGCACCCTGAGTACTGAGCACCCAGCACCCTGAGCACTGAGCACTGAGCACCCAGCACCTTGAGCACTGAGCACTGACCTCCCAGCACCCCGAGCACTGAGCACCCAGCACCCTGAGCACTAAGCACCCAGCACCCCGAGAACTGAGCACCCAGCACCCTGAGTACTGAGCACCCAGCACCCTGAGCACTGAGCACCCAGCACCCTGAGTACTGAGCACCCAGCACCCTGAGCACTGAGCACCCAGCACCCTGAGCACTGAGCACCCAGCACCCTGAGTACCGAGCACTCAGCACCCTGAGTACTGAGCACCGAGCACCCCGAGCACTGAGCACCCAGCACCCTGAGCACTGAGCACCCTGAGGCCTGAGCACCCAGCACCCTGAGCACTGAGCACCCAGCACCCTGAGTACTGAGCACCGATCACCCTGAGCACTGAGCACCCAGCACCCCGAGCACTGAGCACCCAGCACCCTGAGTACTGAGCACCCAGCACCCTGAGCACTGAGCACCCAGCATCCTGAGTACTGAGCACCCTGAGTACTGAGCACCGATCACCCTGAGCACTGAGCACCCAGCACCCTTAGTACTGAGCACCCAGCACCCTGAGCACTGAGCACCCAGCACCCTGAGCACTGAGCACCCAGCACCCTGAGTACTGAGCACCCAGCACCCTGAGTACTGAGTACCCAGCACCCTGAGCACTGAGCACCCAGCACCCTGAGTACTGAGCATCCGAGCACCCTGAGTACTGAGCACACAGCACCCTGAGTACTGAGCAACCAGCACCCTGAGCACTGAGCACCCAGCACCCTGAGTACTGAGCACCCAGCACCCTGAGTACTGAGCACCCAGCACCCAGAGCACTGAGCACCCAGTACCCTGAGCACTCAGCACCAAGGACCCCGAGCACTGAGTATTGTGCACCCAGCACCCTGAGTACTGAGCACGCAGCACACTGAGTACTGAGCACCCAGCACCCCGAGCACTGAGCACCCAGCACCATGAGTACTGAGCACCCAGCACCCTGAGTACTGAGCACTCAGCACCCTGAGTACTGAGCACCGAGCACCCCGAGCACTGAGCACCCAGCACCCTGAGCCCTGAGCACCCTGAGGACTGAGCACCCAGCACCCTGAGCACTGAGCACCCAGCACCCTGAGTACTGAGCACCCAGTAGCCTGAGCAATGAGCACCGAGCACCCCGAGTACTGAGCACCCAGCACCCTGAGTACTGAGCACCCAGCACCCTGAGTACTGAACACCCAGCACCCTGAGCACTGAGCACTGAGCACCCTGAGCACTGAGTACTGAGCACCGAGCACCCCGAGCACTGAGCACCCAGCACCAGGAGTACTGAGCACCCAGCACCCTGAGTACTAAGCACCGAGCACCCTGAGTACTGAGCACCCAGCACCCTGAACACTGAACATACAGCACCCTGAGTACTGAGCACCTCGAGCACTGAGCACCCAGCACCCTGAGTACTGAGCACCGAGCACCCCGAGCACTGAGCACCCAGCACCCCGAGCACTGAGCACCCAGCACCCCGAGCACTGAGCACCCAGCACCGTGAGCACTGAGCACCCAGCACCCTGAGTACTGAGCACCCAGCACCCTGAGCACTGAGTACCCAGCACCCTGAGCACTGAGCACCCAGCACCCTGAGCACTGAGCACCCAGCACCCTGAGCACTGAGCACCCAGCACCCTGAGTACTGAGCACTGAGCATCCAGCACCCCGAGTACTAAGCACCCAGCACCCTGAGTACTAAGCACTGAGCACCCAGCACCCCGAGCACTGAGCACCCTGCACCCTGAGCACTGAGCACCCAGCACCCGAGTACAGAGCACCCAGCACCCTGAGTACTGAGCAGCCAGCAACCTGAGTACTGAGCACAAAGCACCCCGAGTACTGGGCAACCAACACCCTGAGTACTGAGCACCCAGCACCCTGAGCACTGAGCACCCAGCACCCCGAGCACTGAGCACCCAGCACCCTGAGTACTGAGCACCCAGCACCCTGAGCACTGAGCACCCAGCACCCTGAGCACTGAGCACCCAGCACCCTGAGCACTGAGCACGCAGCACCCTGAGTAGTGAGCACCCAACATACTGAGCATCGAGCACCCTGAGCACTGAGCACCCAGCACCCTGAGTACTGAGAACCGAGCACCCCGAGCACTGAGCACCCAGCACCCCGAGCACTGAGCACCCAGCACCCCGAGCACTGAGCACCCAGCACCCTGAGCACTAAGCACCCAGCACCCTGAGTACTGAGCACTGAGCACCTAGCACCCCGAGTACTGAGCACCCAGCACCCTGAGTACTGAGCACTGAGCACCCAGCACCCCGAGCACTGAGCACCCAGCACCCTGAGCACTGAGCACCCAGCACCCGAGTACTAAGCAACCAGCACCCTGAGTACTGAGCACCCAGCACCCCGAGTACTGAGGACACAACACCCTGAGTACTGAGCACCCAGCACCCTGAGCACTGAGCACCCAGCACCCCGAGCACTGAGCACCCAGCTCCCTGAGTACTGAGCACCCAGCACCCTGAGCACTGAGCACCCAGCACCCTGAGCACTGAGCACCCAGCACCCTGAGCACTGAGCACACAGCACCCTGAGTACTGAGCACCCAGGACCCTGAGTACTGAGCACTGAGCACGCAGCAGCCCGAGCACTGAGCACCCAGCACCCTGAGTACTGAGCACCGAGCACCCTGAGTACTGAACACCCAGCACCACAAGCACTGAGCACACTGAGTACTGAGCACCCAGCACCCTGAGTAATGAGCACCCAGCACCCCGATCACTGAGCACCCAGCACCCTGAGTACTGAGCACCGAGCACCCTGTGTACTGAGCAGCCAGCACCCTGAGTACTGGGCACCCAGCGTACTGAGCACCGAGCACCCAGCAACCTGAGTACTGAGCACCCAGCACCCTGAGCACTGAGCACCCAGCAACCTGAGAACTGAGCACCGAGCACCCCGAGTACTGAGCACCCAGCACCCCGAGCACTGAGCACCCAGCAACCTGAGCACTGAGCACCCAGCATCCCGAGCAACGAGCACCCTGAGTACTAAGCACCGAGCACCCTGAGCACTGAGCACCCAGCACCCTGAGCACTGAGGACCCAGCACCCTGAGCACCGAGCACCCAGCTCCCTGAGTACAGAGCACCCAGCACCCCGAGTACTGAGCACCCAGTACACTGAGCACTCAGCACCAAGGACCCCGAGCACTGAGTATTGTGCACCCAGCACCCTGAGTACTGAGCACTCAGCACCCTGAGTACTGAGCACCCAGCACCCTGAGCCCTGAGCACCCTGAGGACTGAGCACCCAGCACCCTGAGCACTGAGCACCCAGCACCCTGAGTACTGAGCACCCAGCAGCCTGAGCAATGAGCACCGAGCACCCCGAGTACTGAGCACCCAGCACCCTGAGTACTGAGCACCCAGCACCCTGAGTACTGAACACCCAGCACCCTGAGCACTGAGCACTGAGCACCCTGAGCACTGAGTACTGAGCACCGAGCACCCCGAGCACTGAGCACCCAGCACCAGGAGTACTGAGCACCCAGCACCCTGAGTACTAAGCACCGAGCACCCTGAGTACTGAGCACCCAGCACCCTGAACACTGAACATACAGCACCCTGAGTACTGAGCACCTCGAGCACTGAGCACCCAGCACCCTGAGTACTGAGCACCGAGCACCCCGAGCACTGAGCACCCAGCACCCCGAGCACTGAGCACCCAGCACCCCGAGCACTGAGCACCCAGCACCGTGAGCACTGAGCACCCAGCACCCTGAGTACTGAGCACCCAGCACCCTGAGCACTGAGTACCCAGCACCCTGAGCACTGAGCACCCAGCACCCTGAGCACTGAGCACCCAGCACCCTGAGCACTGAGCACCCAGCACCCTGAGTACTGAGCACTGAGCATCCAGCACCCCGAGTACTAAGCACCCAGCACCCTGAGTACTAAGCACTGAGCACCCAGCACCCCGAGCACTGAGCACCCTGCACCCTGAGCACTGAGCACCCAGCACCCGAGTACAGAGCACCCAGCACCCTGAGTACTGAGCAGCCAGCAACCTGAGTACTGAGCACAAAGCACCCCGAGTACTGGGCAACCAACACCCTGAGTACTGAGCACCCAGCACCCTGAGCACTGAGCACCCAGCACCCCGAGCACTGAGCACCCAGCACCCTGAGTACTGAGCACCCAGCACCCTGAGCACTGAGTACCCAGCACCCTGAGCACTGAGCACCCAGCACCCTGAGCACTGAGCACGCAGCACCCTGAGTAGTGAGCACCCAACATACTGAGCATCGAGCACCCTGAGCACTGAGCACCCAGCACCCTGAGTACTGAGAACCGAGCACCCCGAGCACTGAGCACCCAGCACCCCGAGCACTGAGCACCCAGCACCCTGAGCACTAAGCACCCAGCACCCTGAGTACTGAGCACTGAGCACCTAGCACCCCGAGTACTGAGCACCCAGCACCCTGAGTACTGAGCACTGAGCACCCAGCACCCCGAGCACTGAGCACCCAGCACCCTGAGCACTGAGCACCCAGCACCCGAGTACTAAGCAACCAGCACCCTGAGTACTGAGCACCCAGCACCCCGAGTACTGAGGACACAACACCCTGAGTACTGAGCACCCAGCACCCTGAGCACTGAGCACCCAGCACCCCGAGCACTGAGCACCCAGCACCCTGAGTACTGAGCACCCAGCACCCTGAGCACTGAGCACCCAGCACCCTGAGCACTGAGCACCCAGCACCCTGAGCACTGAGCACACAGCACCCTGAGTACTGAGCACCCAGGACCCTGAGTACTGAGCACTGAGCACGCAGCACCCCGAGCACTGAGCACCCAGCACCCTGAGTACTGAGCACCGAGCACCCTGAGTACTGAACACCCAGCACCACAAGCACTGAGCACACTGAGTACTGAGCACCCAGCACCCTGAGTAATGAGCACCCAGCACCCCGATCACTGAGCACCCAGCACCCTGAGTACTGAGCACCGAGCACCCTGTGTACTGAGCAGCCAGCACCCTGAGTACTGGGCACCCAGCGTACTGAGCACCGAGCACCCAGCAACCTGAGTACTGAGCACCCAGCACCCTGAGCACTGAGCACCCAGCAACCTGAGAACTGAGCACCGAGCACCCCGAGTACTGAGCACCCAGCACCCCGAGCACTGAGCACCCAGCAACCTGAGCACTGAGCACCCAGCATCCCGAGCAACGAGCACCCTGAGTACTAAGCACCGAGCACCCTGAGCACTGAGCACCCAGCACCCTGAGCACTGAGGACCCAGCACCCTGAGCACCGAGCACCCAGCTCCCTGAGTACAGAGCACCCAGCACCCCGAGTACTGAGCACCCAGCACCCCGAGCAATGAGCACACAGCACCCTGAGCACTGAGCACCCAGCACCCTGAGCACTGAACACACAGCACCCTGAGTACTGAGCACCCCGAGCACTGAGCACCCAGCACCCTGAGTACTGAGCACCGAGCACCCCGAGCAATGAGCACCCAGCACCCCGAGTACTGAGCACCCAGCACCCCGAGTACTGAGCACCCAGCAACCTGAGCACCGAGCAGCCAGCACCCCGAGCACTGAGCACCCAGCACCCTGAGCACTGAGCACCCAGCACCCCGGGTACTGAGCACTGAGCACCCCAAGTACTGAGCACCCAGCACCCCGAGCACTGAGAACCGAGCACCCCGAGCACTGAGCACCCAGCACCCCGAGCACTGAGCACCCAGCACCCCGAGCACTAAGCACCTAGCACCCGGAGCACTGAGCACCCAGCACCCTGAGCACTGAGCACCCAGCACCCTGAGTAGTGAGCACCCAACGTACTGAGCACCGAGCACCCTGAGCACTGAGCACCCAGCACCCTGAGTACTGAGCACCGAGCACCCCGAGCACTGAGCACCCAGCACCCTGAGTACTGAGCTCCGAGCACCCCGAGCACTGAGCACCCAGCGCCCCGAGCACTGAGCGCCCAGCGCCCCGAGCACTGAGCACCCAGCACCCCGAGCACTGAGCACCCAGCACCCCGAGCACTGAGCACCCAGCAACCCGAGCCCTAAGCACCCAGCACCCCGAGCACTGAGCACCCAGCACCCTGAGTACTTAGCACCCAGCACCCTGAGTACTGAGCACCCAGCACCCTGAGCATTGAGCACCCAGCAGCCTGAGTACTGAGCACCCAACACCCCAAGCACTGAGCACCCTGAGTACTGAGCACCCAGCACCCCAAGCACTGAGCACACTGAGTACTGAGCACCCAGCACCCTGAGTAATGAGCACACAGCACCCCGAGCACTGAGCACCCAGCACCCTGAGTACTGAGCACCGAGCACCCTGTGTACTGAGCAGCCAGCACACTGAGTTCTGAGCACCCAGCTTACTGAGCACCGAGCACCCAGCACCCTGAGTACTGAGCACCCAGCACCCCGAGCACTGAGCACCCAGCACCCTGAGTACTGAGCACCGAGCACCCCGAGTACTGAGCACCCAGCAACCCGAGCACTGAGCACCCAGCAGCCCGAGCACTGAGCACCCAGCACCCTGAGCAACGAGCACCCTGAGTACTAAGCACCGAGCACCCTGAGCACTGAGCACCCAGCACCCTGAGCACTGAGGACCCAGCACCCTGAGCACCGAGCACCCAGTACCCTGAGTACTGAGCACCCAGCACCCCGAGTACTGAGCACCCAGCACCCCGAGCACTGAGCACCCAGCACCCCGAGCACTAAGCACCCAGCACCCCGAGCACTGAGCACCCAGCACCCTGAGTACTTAGCACCCAGCACCCTGAGTACTGAGCACCCAGCACCCTGAGCATTGAGCACCCAGCACCCTGAGTACTGAGCACCCAACACCCCAAGCACTGAGCACCCTGAGTACTGAGAAACCAGCACCCCAAGCACTGAGCACCCAGCACCCTGAGTACTGAGCACCGAGCACCCTGAGTACTGAACACCCAGCACCACAAGCACTGAGCACACTGAGTACTGAGCACCCAGCACCCTGAGTAATGAGCACCCAGCACCCCGATCACTGAGCACCCAGCACCCTGAGTACTGAGCACCGAGCACCCTGTGTACTGAGCAGCCAGCACCCTGAGTACTGGGCACCCAGCGTACTGAGCACCGAGCACCCAGCAACCTGAGTACTGAGCACCCAGCACCCTGAGCACTGAGCACCCAGCACCCTGAGAACTGAGCACCGAGCACCCCGAGTACTGAGCACCCAGCACCCCGAGCACTGAGCACCCAGCAACCTGAGCACTGAGCACCCAGCATCCCGAGCAACGAGCACCCTGAGTACTAAGCACCGAGCACCCTGAGCACTGAGCACCCAGCACCCTGAGCACTGAGGACCCAGCACCCTGAGCACCGAGCACCCAGCTCCCTGAGTACAGAGCACCCAGCACCCCGAGTACTGAGCACCCAGCACCCCGAGCACTGAGCACACAGCACCCTGAGCACTGAGCACCCAGCACCCTGAGCACTGAACACACAGCACCCTGAGTACTGAGCACCCCGAGCACTGAGCACCCAGCACCCTGAGTACTGAGCACCGAGCACCCCGAGCAATGAGCACCCAGCACCCCGAGTACTGAGCACCCAGCACCCCGAGTACTGAGCACCCAGCAACCTGAGCACCGAGCAGCCAGCACCCCGAGCACTGAGCACCCAGCACCCTGAGCACTGAGCACCCAGCACCCCGGGTACTGAGCACTGAGCACCCCGAGTACTGAGCACCCAGCACCCCGAGCACTGAGCACCGAGCACCCCGAGCACTGAGCACCCAGCACCCCGAGCACTGAGAACCCAGCACCCCGAGCACTAAGCACCTAGCACCCGGAGCACTGAGCACCCAGCACCCTGAGCACTGAGCACCCAGCACCCTGAGTAGTGAGCACCCAACGTACTGAGCACCGAGCACCCTGAGCACTGAGCACCCAGCACCCTGAGTACTGAGCACCGAGCACCCCGAGCACTGAGCACCCAGCACCCTGAGTACTGAGCACCGAGCACCCTGTGTACTGAGCAGCCAGCACACTGAGTTCTGAGCACCCAGCTTACTGAGCACCGAGCACCCAGCACCCTGAGTACTGAGCACCCAGCACCCCGAGCACTGAGCACCCAGCACCCTGAGTACTGAGCACCGAGCACCCCGAGTACTGAGCACCCAGCAACCCGAGCACTGAGCACCCAGCAGCCCGAGCACTGAGCACCCAGCACCCTGAGCAACGAGCACCCTGAGTACTAAGCACCGAGCACCCTGAGCACTGAGCACCCAGCACCCTGAGCACTGAGGACCCAGCACCCTGAGCACCGAGCACCCAGTACCCTGAGTACTGAGCACCCAGCACCCCGAGTACTGAGCACCCAGCACCCCGAGCACTGAGCACCCAGCACCCCGAGCACTAAGCACCCAGCACCCCGAGCACTGAGCACCCAGCACCCTGAGTACTTAGCACCCAGCACCCTGAGTACTGAGCACCCAGCACCCTGAGCATTGAGCACCCAGCACCCTGAGTACTGAGCACCCAACACCCCAAGCACTGAGCACCCTGAGTACTGAGAAACCAGCACCCCAAGCACTGAGCACACTGAGTACTGAGCACCCAGCACCCTGAGTAATGAGCACACAGCACCCCGAGCACTGAGCACCCAGCACAGTGAGTACTGAGCACCGAGCACCCTGTGTACTGAGCAGCCAGCACACTGAGTACTGAGCACCCAGCGTACTGAGCACCGAGCACCCAGCACCCTGAGTACTGAGCACCCAGCACCCCGAGCACTGAGAACCCAGCACCCTGAGTACTGAGCACCGAGCACCCCGAGTACTGAGCACCCAGCAACCCGAGCACTGAGCACCCAGCAGCCCGAGCACTGAGCACCCAGCACCCTGAGCAACGAGCACCCTGAGTACTAAGCACCGAGCACCCTGAGCACTGAGCACCCAGCACCCTGAGCACTGAGGACCCAGCACCCTGAGCACCGAGCACCCAGCACCCTGAGTACTGAGCACCCAGCACCCCGAGTACTGAGCACCCAGCACCCCGAGTTCTGAGCACCCAGCAACCTGAGCACCGAGCAGCCAGCACCCCGAGCACTGAGCACCCAGCACCCTGAGCACTGAGCACCCAGCACTCTGAGTACTGAGCACTGAGCACCCCGAGTACTGAGCACCCAGCACCCCGAGCACTGAGCACCGAGCACCCCGAGCACTGAGCACCCAGCACCCCGAGCACTGAGCACCCAGCACCCTGAGCACTGAGCACCCAGCACCCTGAGCACTGAGGACCCAGCACCCTGAGTACTGAGCACCCAGCACCCTGAGCACTGAGCACACCGCACCCTGAGTACTGAGCACCCAGCACCCCGAGCACTGAGCACCGAGCACCCCGAGTTCTGAGCACCCAGCACCCCGAGTTCTGAGCACCCAGCAACCTGAGCACCGAGCAGCCAGCACCCCGAGCACTGAGCACCCAGCACCCTGAGCACTGAGCACCCAGCACTCTGAGTACTGAGCACTGAGCACCCCGAGTACTGAGCACCCAGCACCCCGAGCACTGAGCACCTTGAGTACTGAGCACCCAGCACCCCAAGCACTGAGCACCTTGAGTACTGAGCACCCAGCACCCTGAGTAATGAGCACCCAGCACCCCGAGCACTGAGCACCCAGCACCCTGAGTACTGAGCACCGAGCACCCTGAGTACTGAGCAGCCAGCACCCTGAGTACTGAGCACCCAGCTTACTGAGCACCGAGCACCCAGCACCCTGAGTACTGAGCACCCAGCACCCTGAGTACTGAGCACCCAGCACCCTGAGTACTGAGCACCGAGCAACCCGAGTACTGAGCACCCAGCACACCTAGCACTGAGCACCCAGCACCCCGAGCACTGAGCACCCAGCACCCCGAGCACTGAGCACCCAGCAGCCTGAGTACTGAGCACCCTGAGTACTGAGCACCCAGCACCCTGAGCACTGAGCACCCAGCAGCCCGAGCACTGAGCACCCAACACCCCGAGCACTGAGCACTCAGCACCCTGTGTACTGAGCACCCAGCACCCTGAGCACTGAGCACCCAACACCCCGAGCACTGAGCACTCAGCACCCTGTGTACTGAGCACCGAGCACCCAACACCCTGAGTACTGAGCACCCAGCACCCTTAGCACTGAGCACCCAGCACCCTGAGCACTGATCACCCAGCAGCCTGAGTACTGAGCACCCTGAGTACTGAGCACCCAGCACCCTGAGCACTGAGCACCCAGCACCCCGAGCACTGAGCACCCAGCACGCTGAGCACTGAGCACTCTGAGTACTGAGCACTGAGCACCCTGAGTACTGAGCACTGAGCACCGTGTGTACTGAGCACCCAGCACCCTGAGTACTGAGCACCCATCACCCTGAGCAATGAGCACCCTGAGTACTGAGCACCCAGCACCCCGAGCACTGAGCACCCAGCACCCCGAGCACTGAGCACCCAGCACCCTGTGTACTGAGCAGCCAGCACCCTGAGTACTGAGCACCCAGCGTACTGAGCACCGAGCACCCAGCACCCTGAGTACTGAGCACCCAGCACCCCGAGCACTGAGCACCCAGCACCCTGAGTACTGAGCACCCAGCACCCCGAGCACTGAGAACCCAGCACCCCGAGCACTGAGCACCCAGCACCCCGAGCACTGAGCACCCAGCACCCTGAGCACTGAGCACCCAGCAGCCTGAGTACTGAGCACCCTGAGTACTGAGCACCCAGCACCCCGAGCACTGAGCACCCAGCACCCCGAGCACTGAGCACCCAGCACCCCGAGCACTAAGCACCCCGCACCCCGAGCACTGAGCACCCAGCACCCTGAGTACTGAGCACCCAGCACCCTGAGTACTGAGCACCCAGCACCCTGAGCATTGAGCACCCAGCACCCTGAGTACTGAGCACCCAACACCCCAAGCACTGAGCACCCTGAGTACTGAGCACCCAGCACCACAAGCACTGAGCACACCGAGTACTGAGCACCCAGCACCCTGAGTAATGAGCACCCAGCACCCCGATCACTGAGCACCCAGCACCCTGAGTACTGAGCACCGAGCACCCTGTGTACTGAGCAGCCAGCACCCTGAGTACGGGGCACCCAGCGTACTGAGCACCGAGCACCCAGCACCCTGAGTACTGAGCACCCAGCACCCCGAGCACTGAGCACCCAGCACCCTGAGAACTGAGCACCGAGCACCCCGAGTACTGAGCACCCAGCACCCCGAGCACTGAGCACCCAGCAACCTGAGCACTGAGCACCCAGCATCCCGAGCAACGAGCACCCTGAGTACTAAGCACCGAGCACCCTGAGCACTGAGCACCCAGCACCCTGAGCACTGAGCACCCAGCACCCTGAGCACTGAGCACACAGCACCCTGAGCACTGAGCACCCAGCACCCTGAGTACTGAGCACTGAGCACCCAGCACCCTGATTACTGAGCACTGAGCACCCAGCACACCGAGCACTGAGCACCCAGCACCCTGAGCACTGAGCACCCAGCTCCCGAGTACAGAGCACCCAGCAGCATGAGTACTGAGCACCCAGCACCCCGAGTACTGAGCACCCAGCACCCCGAGCACTGAGCACCCAGCACCCTGAGTACTGAGCACCCAGCACCCTGAGCACTGAGCACCCAGCACCCCGAGCACTGAGCACCCAGCACCCTGAGTACTGAGCACCCAGCACCCTGAGCACTGAGCACCCAGCACCCTGAGCACTGAGCACCCAGCACCCTGAGCACTGAGCACCCAGCACCCTGAGTAGTGAGCACCCAACGTACTGAGCACCGAGCACCCCGAGCGCTGAGCACCCAGCACCCTGAGTACTGAGCACCGATCACCCCGAGCACTGAGCACCCAGCACCCTGAGTACTGAGCTCCGAGCACCCCGAGCACTGAGCACCCAGCACCCTGAGTACTGAGCACCGATCACCCCGAGCACTGAGCACCCAGAACCCTGAGCACTGAGCACCCAGCACCCTGAGTACTGAGCACCCAGCACCCTGAGTACTGAGCACCGAGCACCCCGAGCACTGAGCACCCAGCACCCTGAGTACTGAGCACCCAGCACCCTGAGTACTGAGCACCCAGCACCCTGAGTACTGAACACCCAGCACCCTGAGCACAGAGCACCCTGAGCACTGAGCACCCAGCACACTGAGCACTGAGCACCCAGCACCTTGAGTACTGGGCACCGAGCACCCTGAGCACTGAGCACCCAGCACCCTGAGTACTTAGCACCCAGCACCCTGAGTACTGAGCACCCAGCACCCTGAGCATTGAGCACCCAGCACCCTGAGTACTGAGCACCCAACACCCCAAGCACTGAGCACCCTGAGTACTGAGAAACCAGCACCCCAAGCACTGAGCACCCAGCACCCTGAGTACTGAGCACCGAGCACCCTGAGTACTGAACACCCAGCACCACAAGCACTGAGCACACTGAGTACTGAGCACCCAGCACCCTGAGTAATGAGCACCCAGCACCCCGATCACTGAGCACCCAGCACCCTGAGTACTGAGCACCGAGCACCCTGTGTACTGAGCAGCCAGCACCCTGAGTACTGGGCACCCAGCGTACTGAGCACCGAGCACCCAGCAACCTGAGTACTGAGCACCCAGCACCCTGAGCACTGAGCACCCAGCACCCTGAGAACTGAGCACCGAGCACCCCGAGTACTGAGCACCCAGCACCCCGAGCACTGAGCACCCAGCAACCTGAGCACTGAGCACCCAGCATCCCGAGCAACGAGCACCCTGAGTACTAAGCACCGAGCACCCTGAGCACTGAGCACCCAGCACCCTGAGCACTGAGGACCCAGCACCCTGAGCACCGAGCACCCAGCTCCCTGAGTACAGAGCACCCAGCACCCCGAGTACTGAGCACCCAGCACCCCGAGCACTGAGCACACAGCACCCTGAGCACTGAGCACCCAGCACCCTGAGCACTGAACACACAGCACCCTGAGTACTGAGCACCCCGAGCACTGAGCACCCAGCACCCTGAGTACTGAGCACCGAGCACCCCGAGCAATGAGCACCCAGCACCCCGAGTACTGAGCACCCAGCACCCCGAGTACTGAGCACCCAGCAACCTGAGCACCGAGCAGCCAGCACCCCGAGCACTGAGCACCCAGCACCCTGAGCACTGAGCACCCAGCACCCCGGGTACTGAGCACTGAGCACCCCGAGAACTGAGCACCCAGCACCCCGAGCACTGAGCACCGAGCACCCCGAGCACTGAGCACCCAGCACCCCGAGCACTGAGCACCCAGCACCCCGAGCACTAAGCACCTAGCACCCGGAGCACTGAGCACCCAGCACCCTGAGCACTGAGCACCCAGCACCCTGAGTAGTGAGCACCCAACGTACTGAGCACCGAGCACCCTGAGCACTGAGCACCCAGCACCCTGAGTACTGAGCACCGAGCACCCCGAGCACTGAGCACCCAGCACCCTGAGTACTGAGCTCCGAGCACCCCGAGCGCTGAGCACCCAGCGCCCCGAGCACTGAGCACCCAGAGCCCCGAGCACTGAGCACCCAGCGCCCCGAGCACTGAGCACCCAGCACCCCGAGCACTGAGCACCCAGCAACCCGAGCCCTAAGCACCCAGCACCCCGAGCACTGAGCACCCAGCACCCTGAGTACTTAGCACCCAGCACCCTGAGTACTGAGCACCCAGCACCCTGAGCATTGAGCACCCAGCACCCTGAGTACTGAGCACCCAACACCCCAAGCACTGAGCACCCTGAGTACTGAGCACCCAGCACCCCAAGCACTGAGCACACTGAGTACTGAGCACCCAGCACCCTGAGTAATGAGCACACAGCACCCCGAGCACTGAGCACCCAGCACCCTGAGTACTGAGCACCGAGCACCCTGTGTACTGAGCAGCCAGCACACTGAGTTCTGAGCACCCAGCTTACTGAGCACCGAGCACCCAGCACCCTGAGTACTGAGCACCCAGCACCCCGAGCACTGAGCACCCAGCACCCTGAGTACTGAGCACCGAGCACCCCGAGTACTGAGCACCCAGCAACCCGAGCACTGAGCACCCAGCAGCCCGAGCACTGAGCACCCAGCACCCTGAGCAACGAGCACCCTGAGTACTAAGCACCGAGCACCCTGAGCACTGAGCACCCAGCACCCTGAGCACTGAGGACCCAGCACCCTGAGCACCGAGCACCCAGTACCCTGAGTACTGAGCACCCAGCACCCCGAGTACTGAGCACCCAGCACCCCGAGCACTGAGCACCCAGCACCCCGAGCACTAAGCACCCAGCACCCCGAGCACTGAGCACCCAGCACCCTGAGTACTTAGCACCCAGCACCCTGAGTACTGAGCACCCAGCACCCTGAGCATTGAGCACCCAGCACCCTGAGTACTGAGCACCCAACACCCCAAGCACTGAGCACCCTGAGTACTGAGAAACCAGCACCCCAAGCACTGAGCACACTGAGTACTGAGCACCCAGCACCCTGAGTAATGAGCACACAGCACCCCGAGCACTGAGCACCCAGCACCCTGAGTACTGAGCACCGAGCACCCTGTGTACTGAGCAGCCAGCACACTGAGTACTGAGCACCCAGCGTACTGAGCACCGAGCACCCAGCACCCTGAGTACTGAGCACCCAGCACCCCGAGCACTGAGAACCCAGCACCCTGAGTACTGAGCACCGAGCACCCCGAGTACTGAGCACCCAGCAACCCGAGCACTGAGCACCCAGCAGCCCGAGCACTGAGCACCCAGCACCCTGAGCAACGAGCACCCTGAGTACTAAGCACCGAGCACCCTGAGCACTGAGCACCCAGCACCCTGAGCACTGAGGACCCAGCACCCTGAGCACCGAGCACCCAGCACCCTGAGTACTGAGCACCCAGCATCCCGAGTACTGAGCACCCAGCACCCCGAGTTCTGAGCACCCAGCAACCTGAGCACCGAGCAGCCAGCACCCCGAGCACTGAGCACCCAGCCCCCTGAGCACTGAGCACCCAGCACTCTGAGTACTGAGCACTGAGCACCCCGAGTACTGAGCACCCAGCACCCCGAGCACTGAGCACCGAGCACCCCGAGCACTGAGCACCCAGCACCCCGAGCACTGAGCACCCAGCACCCCGAGCACTGAGCACCCAGCACCCTGAGCACTGAGCACCCAGCACCCTGAGCACTGAGGACCCAGCACCCTGAGTACTGAGCACCCAGCACCCTGAGCACTGAGCACACAGCACCCTGAGTACTGAGCACCCAATACCCCAAGCACTGAGCACCCTGAGTACTGAGCACCCAGCACCCCAAGCACTGAGCACCTTGAGTACTGAGCACCCAGCACCCTGAGTAATGAGCACCCAGCACCCCGAGCACTGAGCACCCAGCACCCTGAGTACTGAGCACCGAGCACCCTGAGTACTGAGCAGCCAGCACCCTGAGTACTGAGCACCCAGCTTACTGAGCACCGAGCACCCAGCACCCTGAGTACTGAGCACCCAGCACCCTGAGCACTGAGCACCCAGCACCCTGAGTACTGAGCACCGAGCAACCCGAGTACTGAGCACCCAGCACACCTAGCACTGAGCACCCAGCACCCCGAGCACTGAGCACCCAGCACCCCGAGCACTGAGCACCCAGCAGCCTGAGTACTGAGCACCCTGAGTACTGAGCACCCAGCACCCTGAGCACTGAGCACCCAGCACCCCGAGCACTGAGCACCCAACACCCCGAGCACTGAGCACTCAGCACCCTGTGTACTGAGCACCCAGCACCCTGAGCACTGAGCACCCAACACCCCGAGCACTGAGCACTCAGCACCCTGTGTACTGAGCACCGAGCACCCAACACCCTGAGTACTGAGCACCCAGCACCCTTAGCACTGAGCACCCAGCACCCTGAGCACTGAGCACCCAGCAGCCTGAGTACTGAGCACCCTGAGTACTGAGCACCCAGCACCCTGAGCACTGAGCACCCAGCACCCCGAGCACTGAGCACCCAGCACGCTGAGCACTGAGCACTCTGAGTACTGAGCACTGAGCACCCTGAGTACTGAGCACTGAGCACCGTGTGTACTGAGCACCCAGCACCCTGAGTACTGAGCACCCATCACCCTGAGCAATGAGCACCCTGAGTACTGAGCACCCAGCACCCCGAGCACTGAGCACCCAGCATCCCGAGCACTGAGCACCCAGCACCCTGTGTACTGAGCAGCCAGCACCCTGAGTACTGAGCACCCAGCGTACTGAGCACCGAGCACCCAGCACCCTGAGTACTGAGCACCCAGCACCCCGAGCACTGAGCACCCAGCACCCTGAGTACTGAGCACCCAGCACCCCGAGCACTGAGCACCCAGCACCCCGAGCACTGAGCACCCAGCACCCCGAGCACTGAGCACCCAGCACCCTGAGCACTGAGCACCCAGCAGCCTGAGTACTGAGCACCCTGAGTACTGAGCACCCAGCACCCCGAGCACTGAGCACCCGTCGCCCCGAGCACTGATGACCCAGAACCCCGAGCACTGAGCACCCAGCACCCCGAGCACTGAGCACCCAGCACCCCGAGCACTAAGCACCCCGCACCCCGAGCACTGAGCACCCAGCACCCTGAGTACTGAGCACCCAGCACCCTGAGTACTGAGCACCCAGCACCCTGAGCATTGAGCACCCAGCACCCTGAGTACTGAGCACCCAACACCCCAAGCACTGAGCACCCTGAGTACTGAGCACCCAGCACCACAAGCACTGAGCACACCGAGTACTGAGCACCCAGCACCCTGAGTAATGAGCACCCAGCACCCCGATCACTGAGCACCCAGCACCCTGAGTACTGAGCACCGAGCACCCTGTGTACTGAGCAGCCAGCACCCTGAGTACGGGGCACCCAGCGTACTGAGCACGGAGCACCCAGCACCCTGAGTACTGAGCACCCAGCACCCCGAGCACTGAGCACCCAGCACCCTGAGAACTGAGCACCGAGCACCCCGAGTACTGAGCACCCAGCACCCCGAGCACTGAGCACCCAGCAACCTGAGCACTGAGCACCCAGCATCCCGAGCAACGAGCACCCTGAGTACTAAGCACCGAGCACCCTGAGCACTGAGCACCCAGCACCCTGAGCACTGAGCACCCAGCACCCTGAGCACTGAGCACACAGCACCCTGAGCACTGAGCACCCAGCACCCTGAGTACTGAGCACTGAGCACCCAGCACCCTGATTACTGAGCACTGAGCACCCAGCACACCGAGCACTGAGCACCCAGCACCCTGAGCACTGAGCACCCAGCTCCCGAGTACAGAGCACCCAGCAGCATGAGTACTGAGCACCCAGCACCCCGAGTACTGAGCACCCAGCACCCCGAGTACTGAGCACCCAGCACCCTGAGTACTGAGCACCCAGCACCCTGAGCACTGAGCACCCAGCACCCCGAGCACTGAGCACCCAGCACCCTGAGTACTGAGCACCCAGCACCCTGAGCACTGAGCACCCAGCACCCTGAGCACTGAGCACCCAGCACCCTGAGCACTGAGCACCCAGCACCCTGAGTAGTGAGCACCCAACGTACTGAGCACCGAGCACCCCGAGCGCTGAGCACCCAGCACCCTGAGTACTGAGCACCGATCACCCCGAGCACTGAGCACCCAGCACCCTGAGTACTGAGCTCCGAGCACCCCGAGCACTGAGCACCCAGCACCCTGAGTACTGAGCACCGATCACCCCGAGCACTGAGCACCCAGAACCCTGAGCACTGAGCACCCAGCACCCTGAGTACTGAGCACCCAGCACCCTGAGTACTGAGCACCGAGCACCCCGAGCACTGAGCACCCAGCACCCTGAGTACTGAGCACCCAGCACCCTGAGTACTGAGCACCCAGCACCCTGAGTACTGAACACCCAGCACCCTGAGCACTGAGCACCCTGAGCACTGAGCACCCAGCACACTGAGCACTGAGCACCCAGCACCTTGAGTACTGGGCACCGAGCACCCTGAGCACTGAGCACCCAGCACCCTGAGTACTGAGCACCCAGCACCCTGAGCACTGAGCACCCAGCACCCAGAGCACTGAGCACCCAGCACCCCGAGCACTGATCACCCAGCACCCTGAGTTCTGAGCACCTAGCACCCTGAGCACTGAGCACCCAGCACCCTGAGTACTGAGCACCCTGCACCCTGAGTACTGAGCAACCAGCACCCTGAGCACTGAGCACTGAGCACCCAGCACCCTGAGCACTGAGCACCCAGCACCCCGAGCACTGAACACCCAGCACCCCGAGCACTGAGCACCCAGCACCCTGAGCACTGAGCACCCTGTGGACTGAACACCCAGCACCCTGAGCACTGAGCACCCAGCACCCTGAGTACTGAGCACCGATCACCCTGAGCACTGAGCACCCAGCACCCCGAGCACTGAGTACCCAGCACCCTGAGTACTGAGCTCCCAGCACCCCGAGCACTGAGCACCCAGTACCCTGAGTACTGAGCACCCTGAGTACTGAGCACCGATCACCCTGAGCACTGAGCTCCCAGCACCCTGAGTACTGAGCACCCAGCACCCTGAGCACTGAGCACCCAGCACCCTGAGTACTGAGCACCCAGCACCCTGAGCACTGAGCACCCAGCACCCTGAGTACTGAGCACCCAGCACCCTGAGCACTGAGCACCCAGCACCCTGAGTACTGAGCACCCAGCACCCTGAGCACTGAGCACCCAGCACCCCGAGAATGAGCACCCAGCACCCCGAGTACTGAGCACCGAGCACCCTGAGCACTGAGTACCCAGCACCCTGAGCACTGAGCACCCAGCACCCTGAGTACTGAGCACCCAGCACCCTGAATACTGAGCACCCAGCACCCTGAGCACTGAGCACCGAGCACCCAGAGTACTGAGCACCCAGCCCCCTGAGTACTGAGCACCCAGCACCCTGAGTACTGAACACCCAGCACCCTGAGCACTGAGCACTGAGCACCCTGAGCACTGAGTACTGAGCACCGAGCACCCCGAGCACTGAGCACCCAGCACCAGGAGTACTGAGCACCCAGCACCCTGAGTACTAAGCACCGAGCACCCTGAGTACTGAGCACCCAGCACCCTGAACACTGAACATACAGCACCCTGAGTACTGAGCACCTCGAGCACTGAGAACCCAGCACCCTGAGTACTGAGAACCGAGCACGCCGAGCACTGAGCACCCAGCACCCCGAGCACTGAGCACCCAGCACCCCGAGCACTGAGCACCCAGCACCGTGAGCACTGAGCACCCAGCACCCTGAGTACTGAGCACCCAGCACCCTGAGCACTGAGTACCCAGCACCCTGAGCACTGAGCACCCAGCACCCTGAGCACTGAGCACCCAGCACCCTGAGCACTGAGCACCCAGCACCCTGAGTACTGAGCACTGAGCATCCAGCACCCCGAGTACTAAGCACACAGCACCCTGAGTACTAAGCACTGAGCACCCAGCACCCCGAGCACTGAGCACCCTACACCCTGAGCACTGAGCACCCAGCACCCGAGTACAGAGCACCCAGCACCCTGAGTACTGAGCAGCCAGCACCCTGAGTACTGAGCACAAAGCACCCCGAGTACTGGGCAACCAACACCCTGAGTACTGAGCACCCAGCACCCTGAGCACTGAGCACCCAGCACCCCGAGCACTGAGCACCCAGCACCCT
Source organism: Microtus oregoni (assembly GCF_018167655.1). NCBI lineage: Eukaryota > Metazoa > Chordata > Mammalia > Rodentia > Cricetidae > Microtus > Microtus oregoni. The sequence continues at coordinate 1,999,850 of NW_024543262.1, forward strand.
GAGTACTGAGCACCCAGCACCCTGAGCACTGAGCACCCAGCACCCTGAGCACTGAGCACCCAGCACCCTGAGCACTGAGCACGCAGCACCCTGAGTAGTGAGCAGCCAACATACTGAGCATCGAGCACCCTGAGCACTGAGCACCCAGCACCCTGAGTACTGAGAACCGAGCACCCCGAGCACTGAGCACCCAGCACCCTGAGCACTGAGCACCCAGCACCCCGAGCACTGAGCACCCAGCACCCTGAGCACTAAGCACCCAGCACCCTGAGTACTGAGCACTGAGCACCTAGCACCCCGAGTACTGAGCACCCAGCACCCTGAGTACTGAGCACTGAGCACCCAGCACCCCGAGCACTGAGCACCCAGCACCCTGAGCACTGAGCACCCAGCACCCGAGTACTAAGCAACCAGCACCCTGAGTACTGAGCACCCAGCACCCCGAGTACTGAGGACACAACACCCTGAGTACTGAGCACCCAGCACCCTGAGCACTGAGCACCCAGCACCCCGAGCACTGAGCACCCAGCACCCTGAGTACTGAGCACCCAGCACCCTGAGCACTGAGCACCCAGCACCCTGAGTACTGAGCACCCAGCACCCTGAGCACTGAGCACCCAGCACCCTGAGCACTGAGCACCCAGCACCCTGAGCACTGAGCACACAGCACCCTGAGCACTGAGCACCCAGCACCCTGAGTACTGAGCACTGAGCACCCAGCACCCCGAGCACTGATCACCCAGCAACCTGAGCACTGAGCACCCAGCACCAGAGTACTGAGCACCCAGCACAATGAGTACTGAGCACCCAGCACCCTGAATACTGAGCACCCAGCACCCCGAGTACTGAGCACCCAGCACCCTGAGTACTGAGCACCCAGCACCCTGAGCACTGAGCACCCAGCACCCCAAGCACTGAGCACCCAGCACCCTCAGTACTGAGCACCCAGCACCCTGAGCACTGAGCACCCAGCACCCTGAGCACTGAGCACCCATCACCCTGAGCAATGAGCACCCTGAGTACTGAGCACCCAGCACCCCGAGCACTGAGCACCCAGCACCCCGAGCACTGAGCACCCAGCACCCTGTGTACTGAGCAGCCAGCACCCTGAGTACTGAGCACCCAGCGTACTGAGCACCGAGCACCCAGCACCCTGAGTACTGAGCACCCAGCACCCCGAGCACTGAGCACCCAGCACCCTGAGTACTGAGCACCCAGCACCCCGAGCACTGAGCACCCAGCACCCCGAGCACTGAGCACCCAGCACCCCGAGCACTGAGCACCCAGCACCCTGAGCACTGAGCACCCAGCAGCCTGAGTACTGAGCACCCTGAGTACTGAGCACCCAGCACCCCGAGCACTGAGCACCCGTCGCCCCGAGCACTGATGACCCAGAACCCCGAGCACTGAGCACCCAGCACCCCGAGCACTGAGCACCCAGCACCCCGAGCACTAAGCACCCCGCACCCCGAGCACTGAGCACCCAGCACCCTGAGTACTGAGCACCCAGCACCCTGAGTACTGAGCACCCAGCACCCTGAGCATTGAGCACCCAGCACCCTGAGTACTGAGCACCCAACACCCCAAGCACTGAGCACCCTGAGTACTGAGCACCCAGCACCACAAGCACTGAGCACACCGAGTACTGAGCACCCAGCACCCTGAGTAATGAGCACCCAGCACCCCGATCACTGAGCACCCAGCACCCTGAGTACTGAGCACCGAGCACCCTGTGTACTGAGCAGCCAGCACCCTGAGTACGGGGCACCCAGCGTACTGAGCACCGAGCACCCAGCACCCTGAGTACTGAGCACCCAGCACCCCGAGCACTGAGCACCCAGCACCCTGAGAACTGAGCACCGAGCACCCCGAGTACTGAGCACCCAGCACCCCGAGCACTGAGCACCCAGCAACCTGAGCACTGAGCACCCAGCATCCCGAGCAACGAGCACCCTGAGTACTAAGCACCGAGCACCCTGAGCACTGAGCACCCAGCACCCTGAGCACTGAGCACCCAGCACCCTGAGCACTGAGCACACAGCACCCTGAGCACTGAGCACCCAGCACCCTGAGTACTGAGCACTGAGCACCCAGCACCCTGATTACTGAGCACTGAGCACCCAGCACACCGAGCACTGAGCACCCAGCACCCTGAGCACTGAGCACCCAGCTCCCGAGTACAGAGCACCCAGCAGCATGAGTACTGAGCACCCAGCACCCCGAGTACTGAGCACCCAGCACCCCGAGTTCTGAGCACCCAGCACCCTGAGTACTGAGCACCCAGCACCCTGAGCACTGAGCACCCAGCACCCCGAGCACTGAGCACCCAGCACCCTGAGTACTGAGCACCCAGCACCCTGAGCACTGAGCACCCAGCACCCTGAGCACTGAGCACCCAGCACCCTGAGCACTGAGCACCCAGCACCCTGAGTAGTGAGCACCCAACGTACTGAGCACCGAGCACCCCGAGCGCTGAGCACCCAGCACCCTGAGTACTGAGCACCGATCACCCCGAGCACTGAGCACCCAGCACCCTGAGTACTGAGCTCCGAGCACCCCGAGCACTGAGCACCCAGCACCCTGAGTACTGAGCACCGATCACCCCGAGCACTGAGCACCCAGAACCCTGAGCACTGAGCACCCAGCACCCTGAGTACTGAGCACCCAGCACCCTGAGTACTGAGCACCGAGCACCCCGAGCACTGAGCACCCAGCACCCTGAGTACTGAGCACCCAGCACCCTGAGTACTGAGCACCCAGCACCCTGAGTACTGAACACCCAGCACCCTGAGCACTGAGCACCCTGAGCACTGAGCACCCAGCACACTGAGCACTGAGCACCCAGCACCTTGAGTACTGGGCACCGAGCACCCTGAGCACTGAGCACCCAGCACCCTGAGTACTTAGCACCCAGCACCCTGAGTACTGAGCACCCAGCACCCTGAGCATTGAGCACCCAGCACCCTGAGTACTGAGCACCCAACACCCCAAGCACTGAGCACCCTGCGTACTGAGAAACCAGCACCCCAAGCACTGAGCACCCAGCACCCTGAGTACTGAGCACCGAGCACCCTGAGTACTGAACACCCAGCACCACAAGCACTGAGCACACTGAGTACTGAGCACCCAGCACCCTGAGTAATGAGCACCCAGCACCCCGATCACTGAGCACCCAGCACCCTGAGTACTGAGCACCGAGCACCCTGTGTACTGAGCAGCCAGCACCCTGAGTACTGGGCACCCAGCGTACTGAGCACCGAGCACCCAGCAACCTGAGTACTGAGCACCCAGCACCCTGAGCACTGAGCACCCAGCACCCTGAGAACTGAGCACCGAGCACCCCGAGTACTGAGCACCCAGCACCCCGAGCACTGAGCACCCAGCAACCTGAGCACTGAGCACCCAGCATCCCGAGCAACGAGCACCCTGAGTACTAAGCACCGAGCACCCTGAGCACTGAGCACCCAGCACCCTGAGCACTGAGGACCCAGCACCCTGAGCACCGAGCACCCAGCTCCCTGAGTACAGAGCACCCAGCACCCCGAGTACTGAGCACCCAGCACCCCGAGCACTGAGCACACAGCACCCTGAGCACTGAGCACCCAGCACCCTGAGCACTGAACACACAGCACCCTGAGTACTGAGCACCCCGAGCACTGAGCACCCAGCACCCTGAGTACTGAGCACCGAGCACCCCGAGCAATGAGCACCCAGCACCCCGAGTACTGAGCACCCAGCACCCCGAGTACTGAGCACCCAGCAACCTGAGCACCGAGCAGCCAGCACCCCGAGCACTGAGCACCCAGCACCCTGAGCACTGAGCACCCAGCACCCCGGGTACTGAGCACTGAGCACCCCGAGTACTGAGCACCCAGCACCCCGAGCACTGAGCACCGAGCACCCCGAGCACTGAGCACCCAGCACCCCGAGCACTGAGCACCCAGCACCCCGAGCACTAAGCACCTAGCACCCGGAGCACTGAGCACCCAGCACCCTGAGCACTGAGCACCCAGCACCCTGAGTAGTGAGCACCCAACGTACTGAGCACCGAGCACCCTGAGCACTGAGCACCCAGCACCCTGAGTACTGAGCACCGAGCACCCCGAGCACTGAGCACCCAGCACCCTGAGTATTGAGCTCCGAGCACCCCGAGCGCTGAGCACCCAGCGCCCCGAGCACTGAGCACCCAGAGCCCCGAGCACTGAGCACCCAGCGCCCCGAGCACTGAGCACCCAGCACCCCGAGCACTGAGCACCCAGCAACCCGAGCCCTAAGCACCCAGCACCCCGAGCACTGAGCACCCAGCACCCTGAGTACTTAGCACCCAGCACCCTGAGTACTGAGCACCCAGCACCCTGAGCATTGAGCACCCAGCACCCTGAGTACTGAGCACCCAACACCCCAAGCACTGAGCACCCTGAGTACTGAGCACCCAGCACCCCAAGCACTGAGCACACTGAGTACTGAGCACCCAGCACCCTGAGTAATGAGCACACAGCACCCCGAGCACTGAGCACCCAGCACCCTGAGTACTGAGCACCGAGCACCCTGTGTACTGAGCAGCCAGCACACTGAGTTCTGAGCACCCAGCTTACTGAGCACCGAGCACCCAGCACCCTGAGTACTGAGCACCCAGCACCCCGAGCACTGAGCACCCAGCACCCTGAGTACTGAGCACCGAGCACCCCGAGTACTGAGCACCCAGCAACCCGAGCACTGAGCACCCAGCAGCCCGAGCACTGAGCACCCAGCACCCTGAGCAACGAGCACCCTGAGTACTAAGCACCGAGCACCCTGAGCACTGAGCACCCAGCACCCTGAGCACTGAGGACCCAGCACCCTGAGCACCGAGCACCCAGTACCCTGAGTACTGAGCACCCAGCACCCCGAGTACTGAGCACCCAGCACCCCGAGCACTGAGCACCCAGCACCCCGAGCACTAAGCACCCAGCACCCCGAGCACTGAGCACCCAGCACCCTGAGTACTTAGCACCCAGCACCCTGAGTACTGAGCACCCAGCACCCTGAGCATTGAGCACCCAGCACCCTGAGTACTGAGCACCCAACACCCCAAGCACTGAGCACCCTGAGTACTGAGAAACCAGCACCCCAAGCACTGAGCACACTGAGTACTGAGCACCCAGCACCCTGAGTAATGAGCACACAGCACCCCGAGCACTGAGCACCCAGCACCCTGAGTACTGAGCACCGAGCACCCTGTGTACTGAGCAGCCAGCACACTGAGTACTGAGCACCCAGCGTACTGAGCACCGAGCACCCAGCACCCTGAGTACTGAGCACCCAGCACCCCGAGCACTGAGAACCCAGCACCCTGAGTACTGAGCACCGAGCACCCCGAGTACTGAGCACCCAGCAACCCGAGCACTGAGCACCCAGCAGCCCGAGCACTGAGCACCCAGCACCCTGAGCAACGAGCACCCTGAGTACTAAGCACCGAGCACCCTGAGCACTGAGCACCCAGCACCCTGAGCACTGAGGACCCAGCACCCTGAGCACCGAGCACCCAGCACCCTGAGTACTGAGCACCCAGCACCCCGAGTACTGAGCACCCAGCACCCCGAGTTCTGAGCACCCAGCAACCTGAGCACCGAGCAGCCAGCACCCCGAGCACTGAGCACCCAGCCCCCTGAGCACTGAGCACCCAGCACTCTGAGTACTGAGCACTGAGCACCCCGAGTACTGAGCACCCAGCACCCCGAGCACTGAGCACCGAGCACCCCGAGCACTGAGCACCCAGCACCCCGAGCACTGAGCACCCAGCACCCCGAGCACTGAGCACCCAGCACCCTGAGCACTGAGCACCCAGCACCCTGAGCACTGAGGACCCAGCACCCTGAGTACTGAGCACCCAGCACCCTGAGCACTGAGCACACAGCACCCTGAGTACTGAGCACCCAATACCCCAAGCACTGAGCACCCTGAGTACTGAGCACCCAGCACCCCAAGCACTGAGCACCTTGAGTACTGAGCACCCAGCACCCTGAGTAATGAGCACCCAGCACCCCGAGCACTGAGCACCCAGCACCCTGAGTACTGAGCACCGAGCACCCTGAGTACTGAGCAGCCAGCACCCTGAGTACTGAGCACCCAGCTTACTGAGCACCGAGCACCCAGCACCCTGAGTACTGAGCACCCAGCACCCTGAGCACTGAGCACCCAGCACCCTGAGTACTGAGCACCGAGCAACCCGAGTACTGAGCACCCAGCACACCTAGCACTGAGCACCCAGCACCCCGAGCACTGAGCACCCAGCACCCCGAGCACTGAGCACCCAGCAGCCTGAGTACTGAGCACCCTGAGTACTGAGCACCCAGCACCCTGAGCACTGAGCACCCAGCACCCCGAGCACTGAGCACCCAACACCCCGAGCACTGAGCACTCAGCACCCTGTGTACTGAGCACCCAGCACCCTGAGCACTGAGCACCCAACACCCCGAGCACTGAGCACTCAGCACCCTGTGTACTGAGCACCGAGCACCCAACACCCTGAGTACTGAGCACCCAGCACCCTTAGCACTGAGCACCCAGCACCCTGAGCACTGAGCACCCAGCAGCCTGAGTACTGAGCACCCTGAGTACTGAGCACCCAGCACCCTGAGCACTGAGCACCCAGCACCCCGAGCACTGAGCACCCAGCACGCTGAGCACTGAGCACTCTGAGTCCTGAGCACTGAGCACCCTAAGTACTGAGCACTGAGCACCGTGTGTACTGAGCACCCAGCACCCTGAGTACTGAGCACCCATCACCCTGAGCAATGAGCACCCTGAGTACTGAGCACCCAGCACCCCGAGCACTGAGCACCCAGCACCCCGAGCACTGAGCACCCAGCACCCTGTGTACTGAGCAGCCAGCACCCTGAGTACTGAGCACCCAGCACCCCGAGCACTGAGCACCCAGCACCCCGAGCACTGAGCACCCAGCACCCCGAGCACTGAGCACCCAGCACCCTGAGCACTGAGCACCCAGCAGCCTGAGTACTGAGCACCCTGAGTACTGAGCACCCAGCACCCCGAGCACTGAGCACCCGTCGCCCCGAGCACTGATGACCCAGAACCCCGAGCACTGAGCACCCAGCACCCCGAGCACTGAGCACCCAGCACCCCGAGCACTAAGCACCCCGCACCCCGAGCACTGAGCACCCAGCACCCTGAGTACTGAGCACCCAGCACCCTGAGTACTGAGCACCCAGCACCCTGAGCATTGAGCACCCAGCACCCTGAGTACTGAGCACCCAACACCCCAAGCACTGAGCACCCTGAGTACTGAGCACCCAGCACCACAAGCACTGAGCACACCGAGTACTGAGCACCCAGCACCCTGAGTAATGAGCACCCAGCACCCCGATCACTGAGCACCCAGCACCCTGAGTACTGAGCACCGAGCACCCTGTGTACTGAGCAGCCAGCACCCTGAGTACGGGGCACCCAGCGTACTGAGCACCGAGCACCCAGCACCCTGAGTACTGAGCACCCAGCACCCCGAGCACTGAGCACCCAGCACCCTGAGAACTGAGCACCGAGCACCCCGAGTACTGAGCACCCAGCACCCCGAGCACTGAGCACCCAGCAACCTGAGCACTGAGCACCCAGCATCCCGAGCAACGAGCACCCTGAGTACTAAGCACCGAGCACCCTGAGCACTGAGCACCCAGCACCCTGAGCACTGAGCACCCAGCACGCTGAGCACTGAGCACACAGCACCCTGAGCACTGAGCACCCAGCACCCTGAGTACTGAGCACTGAGCACCCAGCACCCTGATTACTGAGCACTGAGCACCCAGCACACCGAGCACTGAGCACCCAGCACCCTGAGCACTGAGCACCCAGCTCCCGAGTACAGAGCACCCAGCAGCATGAGTACTGAGCACCCAGCACCCCGAGTACTGAGCACCCAGCACCCCGAGTACTGAGCACCCAGCACCCTGAGTACTGAGCACCCAGCACCCTGAGCACTGAGCACCCAGCACCCCGAGCACTGAGCACCCAGCACCCTGAGTACTGAGCACCCAGCACCCTGAGCACTGAGCACCCAGCACCCTGAGCACTGAGCACCCAGCACCCTGAGCACTGAGCACCCAGCACCCTGAGTAGTGAGCACCCAACGTACTGAGCACCGAGCACCCCGAGCGCTGAGCACCCAGCACCCTGAGTACTGAGCACCGATCACCCCGAGCACTGAGCACCCAGCACCCTGAGTACTGAGCTCCGAGCACCCCGAGCACTGAGCACCCAGCACCCTGAGTACTGAGCACCGATCACCCCGAGCACTGAGCACCCAGAACCCTGAGCACTGAGCACCCAGCACCCTGAGTACTGAGCACCCAGCACCCTGAGTACTGAGCACCGAGCACCCCGAGCACTGAGCACCCAGCACCCTGAGTACTGAGCACCCAGCACCCTGAGTACTGAGCACCCAGCACCCTGAGTACTGAACACCCAGCACCCTGAGCACTGAGCACCCTGAGCACTGAGCACCCAGCACACTGAGCACTGAGCACCCAGCACCTTGAGTACTGGGCACCGAGCACCCTGAGCACTGAGCACCCAGCACCCTGAGTACTGAGCACCCAGCACCCTGAGCACTGAGCACCCAGCACCCAGAGCACTGAGCACCCAGCACCCCGAGCACTGATCACCCAGCACCCTGAGTTCTGAGCACCTAGCACCCTGAGCACTGAGCACCCAGCACCCTGAGTACTGAGCACCCTGCACCCTGAGTACTGAGCAACCAGCACCCTGAGCACTGAGCACTGAGCACCCAGCACCCTGAGCACTGAGCACCCAGCACCCCGAGCACTGAACACCCAGCACCCCGAGCACTGAGCACCCAGCACCCTGAGCACTGAGCACCCTGTGGACTGAACACCCAGCACCCTGAGCACTGAGCACCCAGCACCCTGAGTACTGAGCACCGATCACCCTGAGCACTGAGCACCCAGCACCCCGAGCACTGAGTACCCAGCACCCTGAGTACTGAGCTCCCAGCACCCCGAGCACTGAGCACCCAGTACCCTGAGTACTGAGCACCCTGAGTACTGAGCACCGATCACCCTGAGCACTGAGCTCCCAGCACCCTGAGTACTGAGCACCCAGCACCCTGAGCACTGAGCACCCAGCACCCTGAGTACTGAGCACCCAGCACCCTGAGCACTGAGCACCCAGCACCCTGAGTACTGAGCACCCAGCACCCTGAGCACTGAGCACCCAGCACCCTGAGTACTGAGCACCCAGCACCCTGAGCACTGAGCACCCAGCACCCCGAGAATGAGCACCCAGCACCCCGAGTACTGAGCACCGAGCACCCTGAGCACTGAGTACCCAGCACCCTGAGCACTGAGCACCCAGCACCCTGAGTACTGAGCACCCAGCACCCTGAATACTGAGCACCCAGCACCCTGAGCACTGAGCACCGAGCACCCAGAGTACTGAGCACCCAGCCCCCTGAGTACTGAGCACCCAGCACCCTGAGTACTGAACACCCAGCACCCTGAGCACTGAGCACTGAGCACCCTGAGCACTGAGTACTGAGCACCGAGCACCCCGAGCACTGAGCACCCAGCACCAGGAGTACTGAGCACCCAGCACCCTGAGTACTAAGCACCGAGCACCCTGAGTACTGAGCACCCAGCACCCTGAACACTGAACATACAGCACCCTGAGTACTGAGCACCTCGAGCACTGAGAACCCAGCACCCTGAGTACTGAGAACCGAGCACGCCGAGCACTGAGCACCCAGCACCCCGAGCACTGAGCACCCAGCACCCCGAGCACTGAGCACCCAGCACCGTGAGCACTGAGCACCCAGCACCCTGAGTACTGAGCACCCAGCACCCTGAGCACTGAGTACCCAGCACCCTGAGCACTGAGCACCCAGCACCCTGAGCACTGAGCACCCAGCACCCTGAGCACTGAGCACCCAGCACCCTGAGTACTGAGCACTGAGCATCCAGCACCCCGAGTACTAAGCACACAGCACCCTGAGTACTAAGCACTGAGCACCCAGCACCCCGAGCACTGAGCACCCTACACCCTGAGCACTGAGCACCCAGCACCCGAGTACAGAGCACCCAGCACCCTGAGTACTGAGCAGCCAGCACCCTGAGTACTGAGCACAAAGCACCCCGAGTACTGGGCAACCAACACCCTGAGTACTGAGCACCCAGCACCCTGAGCACTGAGCACCCAGCACCCCGAGCACTGAGCACCCAGCACCCTGAGTACTGAGCACCCAGCACCCTGAGCACTGAGCACCCAGCACCCTGAGCACTGAGCACCCAGCACCCTGAGCACTGAGCACGCAGCACCCTGAGTAGTGAGCAGCCAACATACTGAGCATCGAGCACCCTGAGCACTGAGCACCCAGCACCCTGAGTACTGAGAACCGAGCACCCCGAGCACTGAGCACCCAGCACCCTGAGCACTGAGCACCCAGCACCCCGAGCACTGAGCATCCAGCACCCTGAGCACTAAGCACCCAGCACCCTGAGTACTGAGCACTGAGCACCTAGCACCCCGAGTACTGAGCACCCAGCACCCTGAGTACTGAGCACTGAGCACCCAGCACCCCGAGCACTGAGCACCCAGCACCCTGAGCACTGAGCACCCAGCACCCGAGTACTAAGCAACCAGCACCCTGAGTACTGAGCACCCAGCACCCCGAGTACTGAGGACACAACACCCTGAGTACTGAGCACCCAGCACCCTGAGCACTGAGCACCCAGCACCCCGAGCACTGAGCACCCAGCACCCTGAGTACTGAGCACCCAGCACCCTGAGCACTGAGCACCCAGCACCCTGAGTACTGAGCACCCAGCACCCTGAGCACTGAGCACCCAGCACCCTGAGCACTGAGCACCCAGCACCCTGAGCACTGAGCACACAGCACCCTGAGCACTGAGCACCCAGCACCCTGAGTACTGAGCACTGAGCACCCAGCACCCCGAGCACTGATCACCCAGCAACCTGAGCACTGAGCACCCAGCACCAGAGTACTGAGCACCCAGCACAATGAGTACTGAGCACCCAGCACCCTGAATACTGAGCACCCAGCACCCCGAGTACTGAGCACCCAGCACCCTGAGTACTGAGCACCCAGCACCCTGAGCACTGAGCACCCAGCACCCCAAGCACTGAGCACCCAGCACCCTCAGTACTGAGCACCCAGCACCCTGAGCACTGAGCACCCAGCACCCTGAGCACTGAGCACCCAGCACCCTGAGCACCGAGCACCCAGCTCCCTGAGTACAGAGCACCCAGCACGCCGAGTACTGAGCACCCAGCACCCTGAGTACTGAGCACCGAGCACCCTGAGTACTGAACACCCAGCACCACAAGCACTGAGCACACTGAGTACTGAGCACCCAGCACCCTGAGTAATGAGCACCCAGCACCCCGATCACTGAGCACCCAGCACCCTGAGTACTGAGCACCGAGCACCCTGTGTACTGAGCAGCCAGCACCCTGAGTACTGGGCACCCAGTGTACTGAGCACCGAGCACCCAGCAACCTGAGTACTGAGCACCCAGCACCCCGAGCACTGAGCACCCAGCACCCTGAGAACTGAGCACCGAGCACCCCGAGTACTGAGCACCCAGCACCCCGAGCACTGAGCACCCAGCAACCTGAGCACTGAGCACCCAGCATCCCGAGCAACGAGCACCCTGAGTACTAAGCACCGAGCACCCTGAGCACTGAGCACCCAGCACCCTGAGCACTGAGGACCCAGCACCCTGAGCACCGAGCACCCAGCTCCCTGAGGACAGAGCACCCAGCACCCCGAGTACTGAGCACCCAGCACCCCGAGCACTGAGCACACAGCACCCTGAGCACTGAGCACCCAGCACCCTGAGCACTGAACACACAGCACCCTCAGTACTGAGCACCCCGAGCACTGAGCACCCAGCACCCTGAGTACTGAGCACCGAGCACCCCGAGCAATGAGCACCCAGCACCCCGAGTACTGAGCACCCAGCACCCCGAGTACTGAGCACCCAGCAACCTGAGCACCGAGCAGCCAGCACCCCGAGCACTGAGCACCCAGCACCCTGAGCACTGAGCACCCAGCACCCCGGGTACTGAGCACTGAGCACCCCGAGTACTGAGCACCCAGCACCCCGAGCACTGAGCACCGAGCACCCCGAGCACTGAGCACCCAGCACCCCGAGCACTGAGCACCCAGCACCCCGAGCACTAAGCACCTAGCACCCGGAGCACTGAGCACCCAGCACCCTGAGCACTGAGCACCCAGCACCCTGAGTAGTGAGCACCCAACGTACTGAGCACCGAGCACCCTGAGCACTGAGCACCCAGCACCCTGAGTACTGAGCACCGAGCACCCCGAGCACTGAGCACCCAGCACCCTGAGTACTGAGCTCCGAGCACCCCGAGCACTGAGCACCCAGCGCCCCGAGCACTGAGCACCCAGCGCCCCGAGCACTGAGCACCCAGCACCCCGAGCACTGAGCACCCAGCACCCCGAGCACTGAGCACCCAGCAACCCGAGCCCTAAGCACCCAGCACCCCGAGCACTGAGCACCCAGCACCCTGAGTACTTAGCACCCAGCACCCTGAGTACTGAGCACCCAGCACCCTGAGCATTGAGCACCCAGCACCCTGAGTACTGAGCACCGAGCACCCTGTGTACTGAGCAGCCAGCACACTGAGTTCTGAGCACCCAGCTTACTGAGCACCGAGCACCCAGCACCCTGAGTACTGAGCACCCAGCACCCCGAGCACTGAGCACCCAGCACCCTGAGTACTGAGCACCGAGCACCCCGAGTACTGAGCACCCAGCAACCCGAGCACTGAGCACCCAGCAGCCCGAGCACTGAGCACCCAGCACCCTGAGCAACGAGCACCCTGAGTACTGAGCACCCAGCACCCCGAGCACTGAGCACCCAGCACCCCGAGCACTAAGCACCCAGCACCCCGAGCACTGAGCACCCAGCACCCTGAGTACTTAGCACCCAGCACCCTGAGTACTGAGCACCCAGCACCCTGAGCATTGAGCACCCAGGACCCTGAGTACTGAGCACCCAACACCCCAAGCACTGAGCACCCTGAGTACTGAGAAACCAGCACCCCAAGCACTGAGCACACGGAGTACTGAGCACCCAGCACCCTGAGTAATGAGCACACAGCACCCCGAGCACTGAGCACCCAGCACCCTGAGTACTGAGCACCGAGCACCCTGTGTACTGAGCAGCCAGCACACTGAGTACTGAGCACCCAGCGTACTGAGCACCGAGCACCCAGCACCCTGAGTACTGAGCACCCAGCACCCCGAGCACTGAGAACCCAGCACCCTGAGTACTGAGCACCGAGCACCCCGAGTACTGAGCACCCAGCAACCCGAGCACTGAGCACCCAGCAGCCCGAGCACTGAGCACCCAGCACCCTGAGCAACGAGCACCCTGAGTACTAAGCACCGAGCACCCTGAGCACTGAGCACCCAGCACCCTGAGCACTGAGGACCCAGCACCCTGAGCACCGAGCACCCAGCACCCTGAGTACTGAGCACCCAGCACCCCGAGTACTGAGCACCCAGCACCCCGAGTACTGTGCACCCAGCAACCTGAGCACCGAGCAGCCAGCACCCCGAGCACTGAGCACCCAGCACCCTGAGCACTGAGCACCCAGCACCCTGAGTACTGAGCACTGAGCACCCCGAGTACTGAGCACCCAGCACCCCGAGCACTGAGCACCGAGCACCCCGAGCACTGAGCACCCAGCACCCCGAGCACTGAGCACCCAGCACCCCGAGCACTGAGCACCCAGCACCCTGAGCACTGAGCACCCAGCACCCTGAGCACTGAGGACCCAGCACCCTGAGTACTGAGCACCCAGCACCCTGAGCACTGAGCACACAGTACCCTGAGTACTGAGCACCCAATACCCCAAGCACTGAGCACCCTGAGTACTGAGCACCCAGCACCCCAAGCACTGAGCACCTTGAGTACTGAGCACCCAGCACCCTGAGTAATGAGCACCCAGCACCCCGAGCACTGAGCACCCAGCACCCTGAGTACTGAGCACCGAGCACCCTGAGTACTGAGCAGCCAGCACCCTGAGTACTGAGCACCCAGCTTACTGAGCACCGAGCACCCAGCACCCTGAGTACTGAGCACCCAGCACCCTGAGCACTGAGCACCCAGCACCCTGAGTACTGAGCACCGAGCAACCCGAGTTCTGAGCACCCAGCACACCTAGCACTGAGCACCCAGCACCCCGAGCACTGAGCACCCAGCACCCCGAGCACTGAGCACCCAGCAGCCTGAGTACTGAGCACCCTGAGTACTGAGCACCCAGCACCCTGAGCACTGAGCACCCAGCACCCCGAGCACTGAGCACCCAACACCCCGAGCACTGAGCACTCAGCACGCTGTGTACTGAGCACAGAGCACCCTGAGCACTGAGCACCCAACACCCCGAGCACTGAGCACTCAGCACCCTGTGTACTGAGCACCGAGCACCCAACACCCTGAGTACTGAGCACCCAGCACACTTAGCACTGAGCACCCAGCACCCTGAGCACTGAGCACCCAGCAGCCTGAGTACTGAGCACCCTGAGTACTGAGCACCCAGCACCCTGAGCACTGAGCACCCAGCACCCCGAGCACTGAGCACCGAGCACGCTGAGCACTGAGCACTCTGAGTACTGAGCACTGAGCACCCTGAGTACTGAGCACTGAGCACCGTGTGTACTGAGCACCCAGCACCCTGAGTACTGAGCACCCATCACCCTGAGCAATGAGCACCCTGAGTACTGAGCACCCAGCACCCCGAGCACTGAGCACCCAGCACCCTGAGTACTGAGCACCGAGCACCCTGTGTACTGAGCAGCCAGCACCCTGAGTACTGAGCACCCAGCGTACTGAGCACCGAGCACCCAGCACCCTGAGTACTGAGCACCCAGCACCCCGAGCACTGAGCACCCAGCACCCTGAGTACTGAGCACCCAGCACCCCGAGCACTGAGCACCCAGCACCCCGAGCACTGAGCACCCAGCACCCCGAGCACTGAGCACCCAGCACCCTGAGCACTGAGCACCCAGCAGCCTGAGTACTGAGCACCCTGAGTACTGAGCACCCAGCACCCCGAGCACTGAGCACCCGTCGCCCCGAGCACTGATGACACAGAACCCCGAGCACTGAGCACCCAGCACCCCGAGCACTGAGCACCCAGCACCCCGAGCACTAAGCACCCCGCACCCCGAGCACTGAGCACCCAGCACCCTGAGTACTGAGCACCCAGCACCCTGAGTACTGAGCACCCAGCACCCTGAGCATTGAGCACCCAGCACCCTGAGTACTGAGCACCCAACACCCCAAGCACTGAGCACCCTGAGTACTGAGCACCCAGCACCACAAGCACTGAGCACACCGAGTACTGAGCACCCAGCACCCTGAGTAATGAGCACCCAGCACCCCGATCACTGAGCACCCAGCACCCTGAGTACTGAGCACCGAGCACCCTGTGTACTGAGCAGCCAGCACCCTGAGTACGGGGCACCCAGCGTACTGAGCACCGAGCACCCAGCACCCTGAGTACTGAGCACCCAGCACCCCGAGCACTGAGCACCCAGCACCCTGAGAACTGAGCACCGAGCACCCCGAGCACTGAGCACCCAGCACCCCGAGCACTGAGCACCCAGCAACCTGAGCACTGAGCACCCAGCATCCCGAGCAACGAGCACCCTGAGTACTAAGCACCGAGCACCCTGAGCACTGAGCACCCAGCACCCTGAGCACTGAGCACCCAGCACCCTGAGCACTGAGCACACAGCACCCTGAGCACTGAGCACCCAGCACCCTGAGTACTGAGCACTGAGCACCCAGCACCCTGATTACTGAGCACTGAGCACCCAGCACACCGAGCACTGAGCACCCAGCACCCTGAGCACTGAGCACCCAGCTCCCGAGTACAGAGCACCCAGCAGCATGAGTACTGAGCACCCAGCACCCCGAGTACTGAGCACCCAGCACCCCGAGTACTGAGCACCCAGCACCCTGAGTACTGAGCACCCAGCACCCTGAGCACTGAGCACCCAGCACCCCGAGCACTGAGCACCCAGCACCCTGAGCACTGAGCACCCAGCACCCTGAGCACTGAGCACCCAGCACCCTGAGCACTGAGCACCCAGCACCCTGAGCACTGAGCACCCAGCACCCTGAGTAGTGAGCACCCAACGTACTGAGCACCGAGCACCCCGAGCGCTGAGCACCCAGCACCCTGAGTACTGAGCACCGATCACCCCGAGCACTGAGCACCCAGCACCCTGAGTACTGAGCTCCGAGCACCCCGAGCACTGAGCACCCAGCAACCTGAGTACTGAGCACCGATCACCCCGAGCACTGAGCACCCAGAACCCTGAGCACTGAGCACCCAGCACCCTGAGTACTGAGCACGCAGCACCCTGAGTACTGAGCACCGAGCACCCCGAGCACTGAGCACCCAGCACCCTGAGTACTGAGCACCCAGCACCCTGAGTACTGAGCACCCAGCACCCTGAGTACTGAACACCCAGCACCCTGAGCACTGAGCACCCTGAGCACTGAGCACCCAGCACACTGAGCACTGAGCACCCAGCACCTTGAGTACTGAGCACCGAGCACCCTGAGCACTGAGCACCCAGCACCCTGAGTACTGAGCACCCAGCACCCTGAGCACTGAGCACCCAGCACCCAGAGCACTGAGCACCCAGCACCCCGAGCACTGATCACCCAGCACCCTGAGTTCTGAGCACCTAGCACCCTGAGCACTGAGCACCCAGCACCCTGAGAACTGAGCACCCAGCACCCTGAGTACTGAGCAACCAGCACCCTGAGCACTGAGCACTGAGCACCCAGCACCCTGAGCACTGAGCACCCAGCACCCCGAGCACTGAACACCCAGCACCCCGAGCACTGAGCACCCAGCACCCTGAGCACTGAGCACCCTGTGGACTGAACACCCAGCACCCTGAGCACTGAGCACCCAGCACCCTGAGTACTGAGCACTGATCACCCTGAGCACTGAGCACCCAGCACCCCGAGCACTGAGCACCCAGCACCCTGAGTACTGAGCTCCCAGCACCCCGAGCACTGAGCACCCAGTACCCTGAGTACTGAGCACCCTGAGTACTGAGCACCGATCACCCTGAGCACTGAGCTCCCAGCACCCTGAGTACTGAGCACCCAGCACCCTGAGCACTGAGCACCCAGCACCCTGAGTACTGAGCACCCAGCACCCTGAGCACTGAGCACCCAGCACCCTGAGTACTGAGCACCCAGCACCCTGAGCACTGAGCACCCAGCACCCTGAGTACTGAGCACCCAGCACCCTGAGCACTGAGCACCCAGCACCCCGAGAATGAGCACCCAGCACCCCGAGTACTGAGCACCGAGCACCCTGAGCACTGAGTACCCAGCACCCTGAGCACTGAGCACCCAGCACCCTGAGTACTGAGCACCCAGCACCCTGAATACTGAGCACCCAGCACCCTGAGCACTGAGCACCGAGCACCCAGGGTACTGAGCACCCAGCCCCCTGAGTACTGAGCACCCAGCACCCTGAGTACTGAACACCCAGCACTCTGAGCACTGAGCAGTGAGCACCCTGAGCACTGAGTACTGAGCACCGAGCACCCCGAGTACTGAGCACCCAGCACCCGAAGTACTGAGCACCCAGCACCCTGAGTACTAAGCACCGAGCACCCTGAGTACTGAGCACCCAGCACCCTGAACACTGAACATACAGCACGCTGAGTACTGAGCACCGAGCACCCCGAGCACTCAGCACCCAGCACCCCGAGCACTGAGCACCCAGCACCCCGAGCACTGAGCACCCAGCACCCTGAGCGCTGAGCACCCAGCACCCTGAGTACTGAGCACCCAGTACCCTGAGCACTGAGTACCCAGCACCCTGAGCACTGAGCACCCAGCACCCTGAGCAGTGAGCACCCAGCATCCTGAGCACTGAGCACCCAGCACCCTGAGTACTGAGCACCCAGTACCCTGAGCACTGAGTACCCAGCACCCTGAGCACTGAGCACCCAGCACCCTGAGCAGTGAGCACCCAGCACCCTGAGCACTGAGCACCCAGCACCCTGAGTACTGAGCACTGAGCACCCAGAACCCGAGCACTGAGCACCCAGCACCCTGAGCACTGAGCACCCAGCACCCGAGTACTGAGCACCCAGCACCCTGAGTACTGAGCACCCAGCTACCTGAGTACTGAGCACCCAGCACCCTGAGTACTGAGCACCCAACACCCTGAGTACTGAGCACCCAGCACCCTGAGCACTGAGCACCCAGCACCCCGAGCACTGAGCACCCAGCACCCTGAGTACTGAGCACCCAGCACCCTGAGCACTGAGCACCCAGCACCCTGAGCACTGAGCACCCAGCACCCTGAGCACTGAGCACACAGCACCCTGAGTACTGAGCACCCAGGACCCTGAGTACTGAGCACTGAGCATGCAGCACCCCGAGCACTGAGCACCCAGCACCCGAGTACTGAGCACCCAGCACAATGAGTACTGAGCACCCAGCACCCTGAATACTGAGCACCCAGCACCCCGAGTACTGAGCACCCAGCACCATGAGTACTAAGCACCGAGCACCCTGAGTACTGAGCACCCAGCACCCTGAGAACTGAACACACAGCACTCTGAGTACTGAGCAACTGGCGCACTGAGCACCCAGCACCCTGAGCACTGGGCACCGAGCACCCAGAGCACTGAGCACCCAGCACCCTGAGTACTGAGCACCCAGCACCCTGAGCACTGAGCAAACAGCATCCTGAGCACTGAGCACCCAGCACCCTGAGCACTGAGCACCCAGCACCCGAGTACTGAGCACCCAGCACAATGAGTACTGAGCACCCAGCACCCTGAATACTGAGCACCCAGCACCCCGAGTACTGAGCACCCAGCACCCTGAGTACTGAGCACCCAGCACCCTGAGAACTGAGCACCCAGAACCCCGAGCACTGAGCACCCAGCACCCTGAGTACTGAGCACCCAGCACCCTGAGCACTGAGCAAACAGCATCCTGAGCACTGAGCATCCAGCACCCTGAGCACTGAGCACGCAGCACCCTGAGTAGTGAGCACCCAACGTACTGAGCACCGAGCACCCCGAGCACTGAGCACCCAGCACCCGGAGTACTGAGCACCCAGCACCATGAGTACTAAGCACCGAGCACCCTGAGTACTGAGCACCCAGCACCCTGAGCACTGGGCGCCGAGCAAACGGAGCACTAAGCACCCAGCACCCTGAGTACTGAGCACCCAGCACCCTGAGCACTGAGCAAACAGCATCCTGAGCACTGAGCACCCAGCACCCTGATCACTGAGCACCCAGCACACTGAGCACTGATCACCCAGCACACTGAGCACTGAGCACCCAGCACCCTGAGTACTGAGCACCCAGCACCCTGAGTACTGAGCACTCAGCACCCTGAGTACTGAGCACCGAGCACCCCGAGCACTGAGCACCCAGCACCCTGAGCACTGAGCACCCTGAGGACTGAGCACCTAGCACCCTGAGCACTGAGCACCCAGAACCCCGAGCACTGAGCACACAGCACCCTGAGTACTGAGCACCCAGCACCCCGAGCACTGAGCACCCAGCACCCTGAGTACTGAGCACCCTGAGTACTGAGCACCGATCACCCTGAGCAATGAGCTCCCAGAACCCTGAGTACTGAGCACCCAGCACCCTGAGCACTGAGCACCCATCACCCTGAGTACTGAGCACCCAGCACCCTGAGCACTGAGCACCCAGCACCCTGAGTACTGAGCACAGAGCACCCAGCACCCCGAGCACTGAGCACCCAGCACCATGAGTACTAAGCACCCAGCACCCTGAGTACTGAGCACCCTGCACCCTGAGTACTGAGCACCCAGCACACTGAGTACTGAGCACCTAGCGTACTGAGCACCGAGCACCACGAGCACTGAGCACCCAGCACCCTGAGTACTGAGCACCCAGCATACTGAGCACCGAGCACCCAGCACCCTGAGTACTGAGCACCCAGCACCCTGAGCACTGAGCACCCAGCACCCTGAGTACTGAGCACCCAGCACCCTGAGTACTGAGCACCCAGCACACCGAGCACTGAGCACCCAGCACCCTGAGCACTGAGCACCCAGCTCCCGAGTACAGAGCACCCAGCACCCTGAGTACTGAGCACCCAGCAACCCGAGTACTGAGCACCCAGCACCCCGAGTACTGAGCACCCAGCACCCTGAGTACTGAGCACTCAGCACCCCGAGCACTGAGCACCCAGCACCCCGAGCACTGAGCACCCAGCACCCTGAGTACTGAGCACCCAGCACCCTGAGCACTGAGCACCCAGCACCCTGAGCACTGAGCACCCAGCACCCTGAGCACTGAGCACCCAGCACCCTGAGTAGTGAGCACCCAACGTACTGAGCACCGAGCACCCCGAGCACTGAGCACCCAGCACCCTGAGTACTGAGCACCGATCACCCCGAGCACTGAGCACCCAGCACCCTGAGTACTGAGCTCGGAGCACCCCGAGCACTGAGCACCCAGCACCCTGAGTACTGAGCACCGATCACCCCGAGCACTGAGCACCCAGCACCCTGAGCACTGAGCACCCAGCACCCTGAGTACTGAGCACCCAGCACCCTGAGTACTGAACACCCAGCACCCTGAGCACTGAGCACTGAGCACCCTGAGCACTGAGCACCCAGCACCCTGAGCAATGAGCACCCAGCACCTTGAGTACTGAGCACCGAGCACCCCGAGCACTGAGCACCCAGCACCCTGAGTACTGAGCACCCAGCACCCTGAGCACTGAGCACCCAGCACCCTGAGCACTGAGCACCCAGCACCCCGAGCACTGATCACCCAGCACCTTGAGTACTGAGCACCTAGCACCCTGAGCACTGAGCACCCAGCACCCTGAGTACTGAGCACCCAGCACCCTGAGTACTGAGCAACCAGCACCCTGAGCACTGAGCACTGAGCACCCAGCACCCTGAGCACTGAGCACCCAGCACCCCGAGCACTGAACACCCAGCACCCCGAGCACTGAGCACCCAGCAACCTGATCACTGAGCACCCTGTGGACTGAACACCCAGCACCCCGAGCACTGAGCACCCAGCACCCTGAGTACTGAGCACTGAGCACCCAGAACCCGAGCACTGAGCACCCAGCACCCTGAGCACTGAGCACCCAGCACCCGAGTACTGAGCACCCAGCACCCTGAGTACTGAGCACCCAGCTACCTGAGTACTGAGCACCCAGCACCCTGAGTACTGAGCACCCAACACCCTGAGTACTGAGCACCCAGCACCCTGAGCACTGAGCACCCAGCACCCCGAGCACTGAGCACCCAGCACCCTGAGTACTGAGCACCCAGCACCCTGAGCACTGAGCACCCAGCACCCTGAGCACTGAGCACCCAGCACCCTGAGCACTGAGCACACAGCACCCTGAGTACTGAGCACCCAGGACCCTGAGTACTGAGCACTGAGCACGCAGCACCCCGAGCACTGAGCACCCAGCACCCGAGTACTGAGCACCCAGCACAATGAGTACTGAGCACCCAGCACCCTGAATACTGAGCACCCAGCACCCCGAGTACTGAGCACCCAGCACCATGAGTACTAAGCACCGAGCACCCTGAGTACTGAGCACCCAGCACCCTGAGAACTGAACACACAGCACTCTGAGTACTGAGCAACTGGCGCACTGAGCACCCAGCACCCTGAGCACTGGGCACCGAGCACCCAGAGCACTGAGCACCCAGCACCCTGAGTACTGAGCACCCAGCACCCTGAGCACTGAGCAAACAGCATCCTGAGCACTGAGCACCCAGCACCCTGAGCACTGAGCACCCAGCACCCGAGTACTGAGCACCCAGCACAATGAGTACTGAGCACCCAGCACCCTGAATACTGAGCACCCAGCACCCCGAGTACTGAGCACCCAGCACCCTGAGTACTGAGCACCCAGCACCCTGAGAACTGAGCACCCAGAACCCCGAGCACTGAGCACCCAGCACCCTGAGTACTGAGCACCCAGCACCCTGAGCACTGAGCAAACAGCATCCTGAGCACTGAGCATCCAGCACCCTGAGCACTGAGCACGCAGCACCCTGAGTAGTGAGCACCCAACGTACTGAGCACCGAGCACCCCGAGCACTGAGCACCCAGCACCCGGAGTACTGAGCACCCAGCACCATGAGTACTAAGCACCGAGCACCCTGAGTACTGAGCACCCAGCACCCTGAGCACTGAACACACAGCACTCTGAGTACTGAGCACCTCGCGCACTGAGCACCCAGCACCCTGAGCACTGGGCGCCGAGCAAACGGAGCACTAAGCACCCAGCACCCTGAGTACTGAGCACCCAGCACCCTGAGCACTGAGCAAACAGCATCCTGAGCACTGAGCACCCAGCACCCTGATCACTGAGCACCCAGCACATTGAGCACTGATCACCCAGCACACTGAGCACTGAGCACCCAGCACCCTGAGTACTGAGCACCCAGCACCCTGAGTACTGAGCACTCAGCACCCTGAGTACTGAGCACTGAGCACCCCGAGCACTGAGCACCCAGCACCCTGAGCACTGAGCACCCTGAGGACTGAGCACCTAGCACCCTGAGCACTGAGCACCCAGAACCCCGAGCACTGAGCACACAGCACCCTGAGTACTGAGCACCCAGCACCCCGAGCACTGAGCACCCAGCACCCTGAGTACTGAGCACCCTGAGTACTGAGCACCGATCACCCTGAGCAATGAGCTCCCAGAACCCTGAGTACTGAGTACCCAGCACCCTGAGCACTGAGCACCCATCACCCTGAGTACTGAGCACCCAGCACCCTGAGCACTGAGCACCCAGCACCCTGAGTACTGAGCACAGAGCACCCAGCACCCCGAGCACTGAGCACCCAGCACCATGAGTACTAAGCACCCAGCACCCTGAGTACTGAGCACCCTGCACCCTGAGTACTGAGCACCCAGCACACTGAGTACTGAGCACCTAGCGTACTGAGCACCGAGCACCACGAGCACTGAGCACCCAGCACCCTGAGTACTGAGCACCCAGCATACTGAGCACCGAGCACCCAGCACCCTGAGTACTGAGCACCCAGCACCCTGAGCACTGAGCACCCAGCACCCTGAGTACTGAGCACCCAGCACCCTGAGTACTGAGCACCCAGCACACCGAGCACTGAGCACCCAGCACCCTGAGCACTGAGCACCCAGCTCCCGAGTACAGAGCACCCAGCACCCTGAGTACTGAGCACCCAGCAACCCGAGTACTGAGCACCCAGCACCCCGAGTACTGAGCACCCAGCACACTGAGTACTGAGCACTCAGCACCCCGAGCACTGAGCACCCAGCACCCCGAGCACTGAGCACCCAGCACCCTGAGTACTGAGCACCCAGCACCCTGAGCACTGAGCACCCAGCACCCTGAGAACTGAGCACCCAGCACCCTGAGCACTGAGCACCCAGCACCCTGAGTAGTGAGCACCCAACGTACTGAGCACCGAGCACCCCGAGCACTGAGCACCCAGCACCCTGAGTACTGAGCACCGATCACCCCGAGCACTGAGCACCCAGCACCCTGAGTACTGAGCTCGGAGCACCCCGAGCACTGAGCACCCAGCACCCTGAGTACTGAGCACCGATCACCCCGAGCACTGAGCACCCAGCACCCTGAGCACTGAGCACCCAGCACCCTGAGTACTGAGCACCCAGCACCCTGAGTACTGAACACCCAGCACCCTGAGCACTGAGCACTGAGCACCCTGAGCACTGAGCACCCAGCACCCTGAGCACTGAGCACCCAGCACCTTGAGTACTGAACACCGAGCACCCCGAGCACTGAGCACCCAGCACCCTGAGTACTGAGCACCCAGCACCCTGAGCACTGAGCACCCAGCACCCTGAGCACTGAGCACCCAGCACCCCGAGCACTGATCACCCAGCACCTTGAGTACTGAGCACCTAGCACCCTGAGCACTGAGCACCCAGCACCCTGAGTACTGAGCACCCAGCACCCTGAGTACTGAGCAACCAGCACCCTGAGCACTGAGCACTGAGCACCCAGCACCCTGAGCACTGAGCACCCAGCACCCCGAGCACTGAACACCCAGCACCCCGAGCACTGAGCACCCAGCAACCTGATCACTGAGCACCCTGTGGACTGAACACCCAGCACCCCGAGCACTGAGCACCCAGCACCCTGAGTACTGAGCACCGATCACCCTGAGCACTGAGCACCCAGCACCCCGAGCACTGAGCACCCAGCACCCTGATTACTGAGCTCCCAGCACCCCGAGCACTGAGCACCCAGTACCCTGAGTACTGAGCACCCTGAGTACTGAGCACCGATCACCCTGAGCACTGAGCTCCCAGCACCCTGAGTACTGAGCACCCAGCACCCTGAGCACTGAGCACCCAGCACCCTGAGTACTGAGCACACAGCACCCTGAGCACTGAGCACCCAGCAGCCTGAGTACTGAGAACCCAGCAACCTGAGCACTGAGCACCCAGCACCCTGAGTACTGAGCACCCAGCACCCTGAGCACTGAGCACCCAGCACCCCGAGAATGAGCACCCAGCACCCCGAGTACTGAGCACCGAGCACCCTGAGCACTGAGTACCCAGCACCCTGAGCAATGAGCACCCAGCACCCTGAGTACTGAGCACCCAGCACCCTGAGTACTGAGCACCCAGCACCCTGAGCACTGAGCACCGAGCACCCTGAGTACTGAACACCCAGCACCCTGAGCACTGAGCACTGAGCACCCTGAGCACTGAGTACTGAGCACCGAGCACACCGAGCACTGAGCACCCAGCACCCGGAGTACTGAGCACCCAGCACCCTGAGTACTAAGCACCGAGCACCCTGAGTACTGAGCACCCAGCACCCTGAACACTGAACATACAGCACCCTGAGTACTGAGCACCTCGAGCACTGAGCACCCACCACCCTGAGTACTGAGCACCGAGCACCCCGAGCACTGAGCACCCAGCACCCCGAGCACTGAGCACCCAGCACCCCGAGCACTGAGCACCCAGCACCCTGAGCACTGAGCACCCAGCACCCTGAGTACTGAGCACCCAGTACCCTGAGCACTGAGTACCCAGCACCCTGAGCACTGAGCACCCAGCACCCTGAGCAGTGAACACCCAGCACCCTGAGCACTGAGCACCCAGCACCCTGAGTACTGAGCACTGAGCACCTAGCACCCCGAGTACTGAGCACCCAGCACCCTGAGTACTGAGCACTGAGCACCCAGCACCCCGAGCACTGAGCACCCAGCACCCTGAGCACTGAGCACCCAGCACCCGAGTACTGAGCACCCAGCACCCTGAGTACTGAGCACCCAGCTACATGAGTACTGAGCACACAGCACCCAGAGAACTGAGCACCAAACACCCTGAGTACTGAGCACCCAGCACCCTGAGCACTGAGCACCCAGCACCCCGAGTACTGAGCACCGAGCACCCTGAGCACCCAGCACCCTGAGTACTGAGAACCCAGCAACCTGAGCACTGAGCACCCAGCACCCTGAGTACTGAGCACCCAGCACCCTGAGCACTGAGCACCCAGCACCCCGAGAATGAGCACCCAGCACCCCGAGTACTGAGCACCGAGCACCCTGAGCACTGAGTACCCAGCACCCTGAGCAATGAGCACCCAGCACCCTGAGTACTGAGCACCCAGCACCCTGAGTACTGAGCACCCAGCACCCTGAGCCCTGAGCACCGAGCACCCCGAGTACTGAGCACCCAGCCCCCTGAGTACTGAGCACCCAGCACCCTGAGTACTGAACACCCAGCACCCTGAGCACTGAGCACTGAGCACCCTGAGCACTGAGTACTGAGCACCGAGCACACCGAGCACTGAGCACCCAGCACCCGGTGTACTGAGCACCCAGCACCCTGAGCACTGAGCACCCAGCACCCTGAGTAGTGAGCACACAACGTACTGAGCACCGAGCACGCCGAGCACTGAGCACCCAGCACCCTGAGTACTGAGCACCGATCACCCCGAGCACTGAGCACCCAGCACCCTGAGTACTGAGCTCCGAGCACCCCGAGCACTGAGCACCCAGCACCCTGAGTACTGAGCACCGATCACCCCGAGCACTGAGCACCCAGCACCCTGAGCACTGAGCACCCAGCACCCTGAGTACTGAGCACCCAGCTCCCTGAGTACTGAACACCCAGCACCCTGAGCACTGAGGACTGAGCACCCTGAGCACTGAGCACCCAGCACCCTGAGCACTGAGCACCCAGCACCTTGAGTACTGAGCACCGAGCACAGCGAGCACTGAGCACCCAGCACCCTGAGCACTGAGCACCCAGCACCCTGAGTACTGAGCACCCAGCACCCTGAGTACTGAGCAACCAGCACCCTGAGCACTGAGCACTGAGCACCCAGCACCCTGAGCACTGAGCACCCAGCACCCCGAGCACTGAACACCCAGCACCCCGAGCACTGAGCACCCAGCAACCTGATCACTGAGCACCCTGTGGACTGAACACCCAGCACCCCGAGCACTGAGCACCCAGCACCCTGAGTACTGAGCACCGATCACCCTGAGCACTGAGCACCCAGCACCCCGAGCACTGAGCACCCAGCACCCTGATTACTGAGCTCCCAGCACCCCGAGCACTGAGCACCCAGTACCCTGAGTACTGAGCACCCTGAGTACTGAGCACCGATCACCCTGAGCACTGAGCTCCCAGCACCCTGAGTACTGAGCACCCAGCACCCTGAGCACTGAGCACCCAGCACCCTGAGTACTGAGCACACAGCACCCTGAGCACTGAGCACCCAGCAGCCTGAGTACTGATAACCCAGCAACCTGAGCACTGAGCACCCAGCACCCTGAGTACTGAGCACCCAGCACCCTGAGCACTGAGCACCCAGCACCCCGAGAATGAGCACCCAGCACCCCGAGTACTGAGCACCGAGCACCCTGAGCACTGAGTACCCAGCACCCTGAGCAATGAGCACCCAGCACCCTGAGGACTGAGCACCCAGCACCCTGAGTACTGAGCACCCAGCACCCTGAGCACTGAGCACCGAGCACCCCGAGTACTGAGCACCCAGCCCCCTGAGTACAGAGCACCCAGCACCCTGAGTAGTGAACACCCAGCACCCTGAGCACTGAGCACTGAGCACCCTGAGCACTGAGTACTGAGCACCGAGCACACCGAGCACTGAGCACCCAGCACCCGGAGTACTGAGCACCCAGCACCCTGAGTACTAAGCACCGAGCACCCTGAGTACTGAGCACCCAGCACCCTGAACACTGAACATACAGCACCCTGAGTACTGAGCACCTCGAGCACTGAGCACCCAGCACCCTGAGTACTGAGCACCGAGCACCCCGAGCACTGAGCACCCAGCACCCCGAGCACTGAGCACCCAGCACCCCGAGCACTGAGCACCCAGCACCCTGAGCACTGAGCACCCAGCACCCTGAGTACTGAGCACCCAGTACCCTGAGCACTGAGTACCCAGCACCCTGAGCACTGAGCACCCAGCACCCTGAGCAGTGAACACCCAGCACCCTGAGCACTGAGCACCCAGCACCCTGAGTACTGAGCACTGAGCACCTAGCACCCCGAGTACTGAGCACCCAGCACCCTGAGTACTGAGCACTGAGCACCCAGCACCCCGAGCACTGAGCACCCAGCACCCTGAGCACTGAGCACCCAGCACCCGAGTACTGAGCACCCAGCACCCTGAGTACTGAGCACCCAGCTACCTGAGAACTGAGCACACAGCACCCAGAGAACTGAGCACCCAACACCCTGAGTACTGAGCACCCAGCACCCTGAGCACTGAGGACCCAGCACCCCGAGCACTGAGCACCCAGCACCCTGAGTACTGAGCACCCAGCACCCTGAGCACTGAGCACCCAGCACCCTGAGCACTGAGCACCCAGCACCCTGAGCACTGAGCACACAGCACCCTGAGTACTGAGCACCCAGGACCCTGAGTACTGAGCACTGAGCACGCAGCACCCCGAGCACTGAGCACCCAGCACCCGAGTACTGAGCACCCAGCACAATGAGTACTGAGCACCCAGCACCCTGAATACTGAGCACCCAGCACCCCGAGTACTGAGCACCCAGCACCATGAGTACTAAGCACCGAGCACCCTGAGTACTGAGCACCCAGCACCCTGAGAACTGAACACACAGCACTCTGAGTACTGAGCAACTGGCGCACTGAGCACCCAGCACCCTGAGCACTGGGCACCGAGCACCCAGAGCACTGAGCACCCAGCACCCTGAGTACTGAGCACCCAGCACCCTGAGCACTGAGCAAACAGCATCCTGAGCACTGAGCACCCAGCACCCTGAGCACTGAGCACCCAGCACCCGAGTACTGAGCACCCAGCACAATGAGTACTGAGCACCCAGCACCCTGAGCACTGAGCACCCAGCACCCCGAGCACTGATCACCCAGCACCTTGAGTACTGAGCACCTAGCACCCTGAGCACTGAGCACCCATCACCCTGAGTACTGAGCACCCAGCACCCTGAGTACTGAGCAACCAGCACCCTGAGCACTGAGCACTGAGCACCCAGCACCCTGAGCACTGAGCACCCAGCACCCCGAGCACTGAACACCCAGCACCCCGAGCACTGAGCACCCAGCAACCTGATCACTGAGCACCCTGTGGACTGAACACCCAGCACCCCGAGCACTGAGCACCCAGCACCCTGAGTACTGAGCACCGATCACCCTGAGCACTGAGCACCCAGCACCCCGAGCACTGAGCACCCAGCACCCTGATTACTGAGCTCCCAGCACCCCGAGCACTGAGCACCCAGTACCCTGAGTACTGAGCACCCAGCACCCCGAGCACTGAGCACCCAGCAGCCTGAGTACTGAGCACCCTGAGTACTGAGCACCCAGCACCCTGAGCACTGAGCACCCAGCACCCCGAGCACTGAGCACCCAACACCCCGAGCACTGAGCACTCAGCACCCTGTGTACTGAGCACCCAGCACCCTGAGCACTGAGCACCCAACACCCCGAGCACTGAGCACTCAGCACCCTGTGTACTGAGCACCGAGCACCCAACACCCTGAGTACTGAGCACCCAGCACCCTTAGCACTGAGCACCCAGCACCCTGAGCACTGAGCACCCAGCAGCCTGAGTACTGAGCACCCTGAGTACTGAGCACCCAGCACCCTGAGCACTGAGCACCCAGCACCCCGAGCACTGAGCACCCAGCACGCTGAGCACTGAGCACTCTGAGTCCTGAGCACTGAGCACCCTGAGTACTGAGCACTGAGCACCGTGTGTACTGAGCACCCAGCACCCTGAGTACTGAGCACCCATCACCCTGAGCAATGAGCACCCTGAGTACTGAGCACCCAGCACCCCGAGCACTGAGCACCCAGCACCCCGAGCACTGAGCACCCAGCACCCTGTGTACTGAGCAGCCAGCACCCTGAGTACTGAGCACCCAGCGTACTGAGCACCGAGCACCCAGCACCCTGAGTACTGAGCACCCAGCACCCCGAGCACTGAGCACCCAGCACCCTGAGTACTGAGCACCCAGCACCCCGAGCACTGAGCACCCAGCACCCCGAGCACTGAGCACCCAGCACCCCGAGCACTGAGCACCCAGCACCCTGAGCACTGAGCACCCAGCAGCCTGAGTACTGAGCACCCTGAGTACTGAGCACCCAGCACCCCGAGCACTGAGCACCCGTCGCCCCGAGCACTGATGACCCAGAACCCCGAGCACTGAGCACCCAGCACCCCGAGCACTGAGCACCCAGCACCCCGAGCACTAAGCACCCCGCACCCCGAGCACTGAGCACCCAGCACCCTGAGTACTGAGCACCCAGCACCCTGAGTACTGAGCACCCAGCACCCTGAGCATTGAGCACCCAGCACCCTGAGTACTGAGCACCCAACACCCCAAGCACTGAGCACCCTGAGTACTGAGCACCCAGCACCACAAGCACTGAGCACACCGAGTACTGAGCACCCAGCACCCTGAGTAATGAGCACCCAGCACCCCGATCACTGAGCACCCAGCACCCTGAGTACTGAGCACCGAGCACCCTGTGTACTGAGCAGCCAGCACCCTGAGTACGGGGCACCCAGCGTACTGAGCACCGAGCACCCAGCACCCTGAGTACTGAGCACCCAGCACCCCGAGCACTGAGCACCCAGCACCCTGAGAACTGAGCACCGAGCACCCCGAGTACTGAGCACCCAGAACCCCGAGCACTGAGCACCCAGCAACCTGAGCACTGAGCACCCAGCATCCCGAGCAACGAGCACCCTGAGTACTAAGCACCGAGCACCCTGAGCACTGAGCACCCAGCACCCTGAGCACTGAGCACCCAGCACCCTGAGCACTGAGCACACAGCACCCTGAGCACTGAGCACCCAGCACCCTGAGTACTGAGCACTGAGCACCCAGCACCCTGATTACTGAGCACTGAGCACCCAGCACACCGAGCACTGAGCACCCAGCACCCTGAGCACTGAGCACCCAGCTCCCGAGTACAGAGCACCCAGCAGCATGAGTACTGAGCACCCAGCACCCCGAGTACTGAGCACCCAGCACCCCGAGTACTGAGCACCCAGCACCCTGAGTACTGAGCACCCAGCACCCTGAGCACTGAGCACCCAGCACCCCGAGCACTGAGCACCCAGCACCCTGAGTACTGAGCACCCAGCACCCTGAGCACTGAGCACCCAGCACCCTGAGCACTGAGCACCCAGCACCCTGAGCACTGAGCACCCAGCACCCTGAGTAGTGAGCACCCAACGTACTGAGCACCGAGCACCCCGAGCGCTGAGCACCCAGCACCCTGAGTACTGAGCACCGATCACCCCGAGCACTGAGCACCCAGCACCCTGAGTACTGAGCTCCGAGCACCCCGAGCACTGAGCACCCAGCACCCTGAGTACTGAGCACCGATCACCCCGAGCACTGAGCACCCAGAACCCTGAGCACTGAGCACCCAGCACCCTGAGTACTGAGCACCCAGCACCCTGAGTACTGAGCACCGAGCACCCCGAGCACTGAGCACCCAGCACCCTGAGTACTGAGCACCCAGCACCCTGAGTACTGAGCACCCAGCACCCTGAGTACTGAACACCCAGCACCCTGAGCACTGAGCACCCTGAGCACTGAGCACCCAGCACACTGAGCACTGAGCACCCAGCACCTTGAGTACTGGGCACCGAGCACCCTGAGCACTGAGCACCCAGCACCCTGAGTACTGAGCACCCAGCACCCTGAGCACTGAGCACCCAGCACCCAGAGCACTGAGCACCCAGCACCCCGAGCACTGATCACCCAGCACCCTGAGTTCTGAGCACCTAGCACCCTGAGCACTGAGCACCCAGCACCCTGAGTACTGAGCACCCTGCACCCTGAGTACTGAGCAACCAGCACCCTGAGCACTGAGCACTGAGCACCCAGCACCCTGAGCACTGAGCACCCAGCACCCCGAGCACTGAACACCCAGCACCCCGAGCACTGAGCACCCAGCACCCTGAGCACTGAGCACCCTGTGGACTGAACACCCAGCACCCTGAGCACTGAGCACCCAGCACCCTGAGTACTGAGCACCGATCACCCTGAGCACTGAGCACCCAGCACCCCGAGCACTGAGTACCCAGCACCCTGAGTACTGAGCTCCCAGCACCCCGAGCACTGAGCACCCAGTACCCTGAGTACTGAGCACCCTGAGTACTGAGCACCGATCACCCTGAGCACTGAGCTCCCAGCACCCTGAGTACTGAGCACCCAGCACCCTGAGCACTGAGCACCCAGCACCCTGAGTACTGAGCACCCAGCACCCTGAGCACTGAGCACCCAGCACCCTGAGTACTGAGCACCCAGCACCCTGAGCACTGAGCACCCAGCACCCTGAGTACTGAGCACCCAGCACCCTGAGCACTGAGCACCCAGCACCCCGAGAATGAGCACCCAGCACCCCGAGTACTGAGCACCGAGCACCCTGAGCACTGAGTACCCAGCACCCTGAGCACTGAGCACCCAGCACCCTGAGTACTGAGCACCCAGCACCCTGAATACTGAGCACCCAGCACCCTGAGCACTGCGCACCGAGCACCCAGAGTACTGAGCACCCAGCCCCCTGAGTACTGAGCACCCAGCACCCTGAGTACTGAACACCCAGCACCCTGAGCACTGAGCACTGAGCACCCTGAGCACTGAGTACTGAGCACCGAGCACCCCGAGCACTGAGCACCCAGCACCAGGAGTACTGAGCACCCAGCACCCTGAGTACTAAGCACCGAGCACCCTGAGTACTGAGCACCCAGCACCCTGAACACTGAACATACAGCACCCTGAGTACTGAGCACCTCGAGCACTGAGAACCCAGCACCCTGAGTACTGAGAACCGAGCACGCCGAGCACTGAGCACCCAGCACCCCGAGCACTGAGCACCCAGCACCCCGAGCACTGAGCACCCAGCACCGTGAGCACTGAGCACCCAGCACCCTGAGTACTGAGCACCCAGCACCCTGAGCACTGAGTACCCAGCACCCTGAGCACTGAGCACCCAGCACCCTGAGCACTGAGCACCCAGCACCCTGAGCACTGAGCACCCAGCACCCTGAGTACTGAGCACTGAGCATCCAGCACCCCGAGTACTAAGCACACAGCACCCTGAGTACTAAGCACTGAGCACCCAGCACCCCGAGCACTGAGCACCCTACACCCTGAGCACTGAGCACCCAGCACCCGAGTACAGAGCACCCAGCACCCTGAGTACTGAGCAGCCAGCACCCTGAGTACTGAGCACAAAGCACCCCGAGTACTGGGCAACCAACACCCTGAGTACTGAGCACCCAGCACCCTGAGCACTGAGCACCCAGCACCCCGAGCACTGAGCACCCAGCACCCTGAGTACTGAGCACCCAGCACCCTGAGCACTGAGCACCCAGCACCCTGAGCACTGAGCACCCAGCACCCTGAGCACTGAGCACGCAGCACCCTGAGTAGTGAGCAGCCAACATACTGAGCATCGAGCACCCTGAGCACTGAGCACCCAGCACCCTGAGTACTGAGAACCGAGCACCCCGAGCACTGAGCACCCAGCACCCTGAGCACTGAGCACCCAGCACCCCGAGCACTGAGCATCCAGCACCCTGAGCACTAAGCACCCAGCACCCTGAGTACTGAGCACTGAGCACCTAGCACCCCGAGTACTGAGCACCCAGCACCCTGAGTACTGAGCACTGAGCACCCAGCACCCCGAGCACTGAGCACCCAGCACCCTGAGCACTGAGCACCCAGCACCCGAGTACTAAGCAACCAGCACCCTGAGTACTGAGCACCCAGCACCCCGAGTACTGAGGACACAACACCCTGAGTACTGAGCACCCAGCACCCTGAGCACTGAGCACCCAGCACCCCGAGCACTGAGCACCCAGCACCCTGAGTACTGAGCACCCAGCACCCTGAGCACTGAGCACCCAGCACCCTGAGTACTGAGCACCCAGCACCCTGAGCACTGAGCACCCAGCACCCTGAGCACTGAGCACCCAGCACCCTGAGCACTGAGCACACAGCACCCTGAGCACTGAGCACCCAGCACCCTGAGTACTGAGCACTGAGCACCCAGCACCCCGAGCACTGATCACCCAGCAACCTGAGCACTGAGCACCCAGCACCAGAGTACTGAGCACCCAGCACAATGAGTACTGAGCACCCAGCACCCTGAATACTGAGCACCCAGCACCCCGAGTACTGAGCACCCAGCACCCTGAGTACTGAGCACCCAGCACCCTGAGCACTGAGCACCCAGCACCCCAAGCACTGAGCACCCAGCACCCTCAGTACTGAGCACCCAGCACCCTGAGCACTGAGCACCCAGCACCCTGAGCACTGAGCACCCAGCACCCTGAGCACCGAGCACCCAGCTTCCTGAGTACAGAGCACCCAGCACGCCGAGTACTGAGCACCCAGCACCCTGAGTACTGAGCACCGAGCACCCTGAGTACTGAACACCCAGCACCACAAGCACTGAGCACACTGAGTACTGAGCACCCAGCACCCTGAGTAATGAGCACCCAGCACCCCGATCACTGAGCACCCAGCACCCTGAGTACTGAGCACCGAGCACCCTGTGTACTGAGCAGCCAGCACCCTGAGTACTGGGCACCCAGCGTACTGAGCACCGAGCACCCAGCAACCTGAGTACTGAGCACCCAGCACCCCGAGCACTGAGCACCCAGCACCCTGAGAACTGAGCACCGAGCACCCCGAGTACTGAGCACCCAGCACCCCGAGCACTGAGCACCCAGCAACCTGAGCACTGAGCACCCAGCATCCCGAGCAACGAGCACCCTGAGTACTAAGCACCGAGCACCCTGAGCACTGAGCACCCAGCACCCTGAGCACTGAGGACCCAGCACCCTGAGCACCGAGCACCCAGCTCCCTGAGGACAGAGCACCCAGCACCCCGAGTACTGAGCACCCAGCACCCCGAGCACTGAGCACACAGCACCCTGAGCACTGAGCACCCAGCACCCTGAGCACTGAACACACAGCACCCTCAGTACTGAGCACCCCGAGCACTGAGCACCCAGCACCCTGAGTACTGAGCACCGAGCACCCCGAGCAATGAGCACCCAGCACCCCGAGTACTGAGCACCCAGCACCCCGAGTACTGAGCACCCAGCAACCTGAGCACCGAGCAGCCAGCACCCCGAGCACTGAGCACCCAGCACCCTGAGCACTGAGCACCCAGCACCCCGGGTACTGAGCACTGAGCACCCCGAGTACTGAGCACCCAGCACCCCGAGCACTGAGCACCGAGCACCCCGAGCACTGAGCACCCAGCACCCCGAGCACTGAGCACCAAGCACCCCGAGCACTAAGCACCTAGCACCCGGAGCACTGAGCACCCAGCACCCTGAGCACTGAGCACCCAGCACCCTGAGTAGTGAGCACCCAACGTACTGAGCACCGAGCACCCTGAGCACTGAGCACCCAGCACCCTGAGTACTGAGCACCGAGCACCCCGAGCACTGAGCACACAGCACCCTGAGTACTGAGCTCCGAGCACCCCGAGCACTGAGCACCCAGCGCCCCGAGCACTGAGCACCCAGCGCCCCGAGCACTGAGCACCCAGCACCCCGAGCACTGAGCACCCAGCACCCCGAGCACTGAGCACCCAGCAACCCGAGCCCTAAGCACCCAGCACCCCGAGCACTGAGCACCCAGCACCCTGAGTACTTAGCACCCAGCACCCTGAGTACTGAGCACCCAGCACCCTGAGCATTGAGCACCCAGCACCCTGAGTACTGAGCACCGAGCACCCTGTGTACTGAGCAGCCAGCACACTGAGTTCTGAGCACCCAGCTTACTGAGCACCGAGCACCCAGCACCCTGAGTACTGAGCACCCAGCACCCCGAGCACTGAGCACCCAGCACCCTGAGTACTGAGCACCGAGCACCCCGAGTACTGAGCACCCAGCAACCCGAGCACTGAGCACCCAGCAGCCCGAGCACTGAGCACCCAGCACCCTGAGCAACGAGCACCCTGAGTACTGAGCACCCAGCACCCCGAGCACTGAGCACCCAGCACCCCGAGCACTAAGCACCCAGCACCCCGAGCACTGAGCACCCAGCACCCTGAGTACTTAGCACCCAGCACCCTGAGTACTGAGCACCCAGCACCCTGAGCATTGAGCACCCAGGACCCTGAGTACTGAGCACCCAACACCCCAAGCACTGAGCACCCTGAGTACTGAGAAACCAGCACCCCAAGCACTGAGCACACGGAGTACTGAGCACCCAGCACCCTGAGTAATGAGCACACAGCACCCCGAGCACTGAGCACCCAGCACCCTGAGTACTGAGCACCGAGCACCCTGTGTACTGAGCAGCCAGCACACTGAGTACTGAGCACCCAGCGTACTGAGCACCGAGCACCCAGCACCCTGAGTACTGAGCACCCAGCACCCCGAGCACTGAGAACCCAGCACCCTGAGTACTGAGCACCGAGCACCCCGAGTACTGAGCACCCAGCAACCCGAGCACTGAGCACCCAGCAGCCCGAGCACTGAGCACCCAGCACCCTGAGCAACGAGCACCCTGAGTACTAAGCACCGAGCACCCTGAGCACTGAGCACCCAGCACCCTGAGCACTGAGGACCCAGCACCCTGAGCACCGAGCACCCAGCACCCTGAGTACTGAGCACCCAGCACCCCGAGTACTGAGCACCCAGCACCCCGAGTACTGTGCACCCAGCAACCTGAGCACCGAGCAGCCAGCACCCCGAGCACTGAGCACCCAGCACCCTGAGCACTGAGCACCCAGCACCCTGAGTACTGAGCACTGAGCACCCCGAGTACTGAGCACCCAGCACCCCGAGCACTGAGCACCGAGCACCCCGAGCACTGAGCACCCAGCACCCCGAGCACTGAGCACCCAGCACCCCGAGCACTGAGCACCCAGCACCCTGAGCACTGAGCACCCAGCACCCTGAGCACTGAGGACCCAGCACCCTGAGTACTGAGCACCCAGCACCCTGAGCACTGAGCACACAGTACCCTGAGTACTGAGCACCCAATACCCCAAGCACTGAGCACCCTGAGTACTGAGCACCCAGCACCCCAAGCACTGAGCACCTTGAGTACTGAGCACCCAGCACCCTGAGTAATGAGCACCCAGCACCCCGAGCACTGAGCACCCAGCACCCTGAGTACTGAGCACCGAGCACCCTGAGTACTGAGCAGCCAGCACCCTGAGTACTGAGCACCCAGCTTACTGAGCACCGAGCACCCAGCACCGTGAGTACTGAGCACCCAGCACCCTGAGCACTGAGCACCCAGCACCCTGAGTACTGAGCACCGAGCAACCCGAGTTCTGAGCACCCAGCACACCTAGCACTGAGCACCCAGCACCCAGAGCACTGAGCACCCAGCACCCCGAGCACTGAGCACCCAGCAGCCTGAGTACTGAGCACCCTGAGTACTGAGCACCCAGCACCCTGAGCACTGAGCACCCAGCACCCCGAGCACTGAGCACCCAACACCCCGAGCACTGAGCACTCAGCACGCTGTGTACTGAGCACAGAGCACCCTGAGCACTGAGCACCCAACACCCCGAGCACTGAGCACTCAGCACCCTGTGTACTGAGCACCGAGCACCCAACACCCTGAGTACTGAGCACCCAGCACACTTAGCACTGAGCACCCAGCACCCTGAGCACTGAGCACCCAGCAGCCTGAGTACTGAGCACCCTGAGTACTGAGCACCCAGCACCCTGAGCACTGAGCACCCAGCACCCCGAGCACTGAGCACCGAGCACGCTGAGCACTGAGCACTCTGAGTACTGAGCACTGAGCACCCTGAGTACTGAGCACTGAGCACCGTGTGTACTGAGCACCCAGCACCCTGAGTACTGAGCACCCATCACCCTGAGCAATGAGCACCCTGAGTACTGAGCACCCAGCACCCCGAGCACTGAGCACCCAGCACCCTGAGTACTGAGCACCGAGCACCCTGTGTACTGAGCAGCCAGCACCCTGAGTACTGAGCACCCAGCGTACTGAGCACCGAGCACCCAGCACCCTGAGTACTGAGCACCCAGCACCCCGAGCACTGAGCACCCAGCACCCTGAGTACTGAGCACCCAGCACCCCGAGCACTGAGCACCCAGCACCCCGAGCACTGAGCACCCAGCACCCCGAGCACTGAGCACCCAGCACCCTGAGCACTGAGCACCCAGCAGCCTGAGTACTGAGCACCCTGAGTACTGAGCACCCAGCACCCCGAGCACTGAGCACCCGTCGCCCCGAGCACTGATGACACAGAACCCCGAGCACTGAGCACCCAGCACCCCGAGCACTGAGCACCCAGCACCCCGAGCACTAAGCACCCCGCACCCCGAGCACTGAGCACCCAGCACCCTGAGTACTGAGCACCCAGCACCCTGAGTACTGAGCACCCAGCACCCTGAGCATTGAGCACCCAGCACCCTGAGTACTGAGCACCCAACACCCCAAGCACTGAGCACCCTGAGTACTGAGCACCCAGCACCACAAGCACTGAGCACACCGAGTACTGAGCACCCAGCACCCTGAGTAATGAGCACCCAGCACCCCGATCACTGAGCACCCAGCACCCTGAGTACTGAGCACCGAGCACCCTGTGTACTGAGCAGCCAGCACCCTGAGTACGGGGCACCCAGCGTACTGAGCACCGAGCACCCAGCACCCTGAGTACTGAGCACCCAGCACCCCGAGCACTGAGCACCCAGCACCCTGAGAACTGAGCACCGAGCACCCCGAGCACTGAGCACCCAGCACCCCGAGCACTGAGCACCCAGCAACCTGAGCACTGAGCACCCAGCATCCCGAGCAACGAGCACCCTGAGTACTAAGCACCGAGCACCCTGAGCACTGAGCACCCAGCACCCTGAGCACTGAGCACCCAGCACCCTGAGCACTGAGCACACAGCACCCTGAGCACTGAGCACCCAGCACCCTGAGTACTGAGCACTGAGCACCCAGCACCCTGATTACTGAGCACTGAGCACCCAGCACACCGAGCACTGAGCACCCAGCACCCTGAGCACTGAGCACCCAGCTCCCGAGTACAGAGCACCCAGCAGCATGAGTACTGAGCACCCAGCACCCCGAGTACTGAGCACCCAGCACCCCGAGTACTGAGCACCCAGCACCCTGAGTACTGAGCACCCAGCACCCTGAGCACTGAGCACCCAGCACCCCGAGCACTGAGCACCCAGCACCCTGAGTACTGAGCACCCAGCACCCTGAGCACTGAGCACCCAGCACCCTGAGCACTGAGCACCCAGCACCCTGAGCACTGAGCACCCAGCACCCTGAGTAGTGAGCACCCAACGTACTGAGCACCGAGCACCCCGAGCGCTGAGCACCCAGCACCCTGAGTACTGAGCACCGATCACCCCGAGCACTGAGCACCCAGCACCCTGAGTACTGAGCTCCGAGCACCCCGAGCACTGAGCACCCAGCAACCTGAGTACTGAGCACCGATCACCCCGAGCACTGAGCACCCAGAACCCTGAGCACTGAGCACCCAGCACCCTGAGTACTGAGCACGCAGCACCCTGAGTACTGAGCACCGAGCACCCCGAGCACTGAGCACCCAGCACCCTGAGTACTGAGCACCCAGCACCCTGAGTACTGAGCACCCAGCACCCTGAGTACTGAACACCCAGCACCCTGAGCACTGAGCACCCTGAGCACTGAGCACCCAGCACACTGAGCACTGAGCACCCAGCACCTTGAGTACTGAGCACCGAGCACCCTGAGCACTGAGCACCCAGCACCCTGAGTACTGAGCACCCAGCACCCTGAGCACTGAGCACCCAGCACCCAGAGCACTGAGCACCCAGCACCCCGAGCACTGATCACCCAGCACCCTGAGTTCTGAGCACCTAGCACCCTGAGCACTGAGCACCCAGCACCCTGAGAACTGAGCACCCAGCACCCTGAGTACTGAGCAACCAGCACCCTGAGCACTGAGCACTGAGCACCCAGCACCCTGAGCACTGAGCACCCAGCACCCCGAGCACTGAACACCCAGCACCCCGAGCACTGAGCACCCAGCACCCTGAGCACTGAGCACCCTGTGGACTGAACACCCAGCACCCTGAGCACTGAGCACCCAGCACCCTGAGTACTGAGCACTGATCACCCTGAGCACTGAGCACCCAGCACCCCGAGCACTGAGCACCCAGCACCCTGAGTACTGAGCTCCCAGCACCCCGAGCACTGAGCACCCAGTACCCTGAGTACTGAGCACCCTGAGTACTGAGCACCGATCACCCTGAGCACTGAGCTCCCAGCACCCTGAGTACTGAGCACCCAGCACCCTGAGCACTGAGCACCCAGCACCCTGAGTACTGAGCACCCAGCACCCTGAGCACTGAGCACCCAGCACCCTGAGTACTGAGCACCCAGCACCCTGAGCACTGAGCACCCAGCACCCTGAGTACTGAGCACCCAGCACCCTGAGCACTGAGCACCCAGCACCCCGAGAATGAGCACCCAGCACCCCGAGTACTGAGCACCGAGCACCCTGAGCACTGAGTACCCAGCACCCTGAGCACTGAGCACCCAGCACCCTGAGTACTGAGCACCCAGCACCCTGAATACTGAGCACCCAGCACCCTGAGCACTGAGCACCGAGCACCCAGGGTACTGAGCACCCAGCCCCCTGAGTACTGAGCACCCAGCACCCTGAGTACTGAACACCCAGCACTCTGAGCACTGAGCAGTGAGCACCCTGAGCACTGAGTACTGAGCACCGAGCACCCCGAGTACTGAGCACCCAGCACCCGAAGTACTGAGCACCCAGCACCCTGAGTACTAAGCACCGAGCACCCTGAGTACTGAGCACCCAGCACCCTGAACACTGAACATACAGCACGCTGAGTACTGAGCACCGAGCACCCCGAGCACTCAGCACCCAGCACCCCGAGCACTGAGCACCCAGCACCCCGAGCACTGAGCACCCAGCACCCTGAGCGCTGAGCACCCAGCACCCTGAGTACTGAGCACCCAGTACCCTGAGCACTGAGTACCCAGCACCCTGAGCACTGAGCACCCAGCACCCTGAGCAGTGAGCACCCAGCATCCTGAGCACTGAGCACCCAGCACCCTGAGTACTGAGCACCCAGTACCCTGAGCACTGAGTACCCAGCACCCTGAGCACTGAGCACCCAGCACCCTGAGCAGTGAGCACCCAGCACCCTGAGCACTGAGCACCCAGCACCCTGAGTACTGAGCACTGAGCACCCAGAACCCGAGCACTGAGCACCCAGCACCCTGAGCACTGAGCACCCAGCACCCGAGTACTGAGCACCCAGCACCCTGAGTACTGAGCACCCAGCTACCTGAGTACTGAGCACCCAGCACCCTGAGTACTGAGCACCCAACACCCTGAGTACTGAGCACCCAGCACCCTGAGCACTGAGCACCCAGCACCCCGAGCACTGAGCACCCAGCACCCTGAGTACTGAGCACCCAGCACCCTGAGCACTGAGCACCCAGCACCCTGAGCACTGAGCACCCAGCACCCTGAGCACTGAGCACACAGCACCCTGAGTACTGAGCACCCAGGACCCTGAGTACTGAGCACTGAGCATGCAGCACCCCGAGCACTGAGCACTCAGCACCCGAGTACTGAGCACCCAGCACAATGAGTACTGAGCACCCAGCACCCTGAATACTGAGCACCCAGCACCCCGAGTACTGAGCACCCAGCACCATGAGTACTAAGCACCGAGCACCCTGAGTACTGAGCACCCAGCACCCTGAGAACTGAACACACAGCACTCTGAGTACTGAGCAACTGGCGCACTGAGCACCCAGCACCCTGAGCACTGGGCACCGAGCACCCAGAGCACTGAGCACCCAGCACCCTGAGTACTGAGCACCCAGCACCCTGAGCACTGAGCAAACAGCATCCTGAGCACTGAGCACCCAGCACCCTGAGCACTGAGCACCCAGCACCCGAGTACTGAGCACCCAGCACAATGAGTACTGAGCACCCAGCACCCTGAATACTGAGCACCCAGCACCCCGAGTACTGAGCACCCAGCACCCTGAGTACTGAGCACCCAGCACCCTGAGAACTGAGCACCCAGAACCCCGAGCACTGAGCACCCAGCACCCTGAGTACTGAGCACCCAGCACCCTGAGCACTGAGCAAACAGCATCCTGAGCACTGAGCATCCAGCACCCTGAGCACTGAGCACGCAGCACCCTGAGTAGTGAGCACCCAACGTACTGAGCACCGAGCACCCCGAGCACTGAGCACCCAGCACCCGGAGTACTGAGCACCCAGCACCATGAGTACTAAGCACCGAGCACCCTGAGTACTGAGCACCCAGCACCCTGAGCACTGGGCGCCGAGCAAACGGAGCACTAAGCACCCAGCACCCTGAGTACTGAGCACCCAGCACCCTGAGCACTGAGCAAACAGCATCCTGAGCACTGAGCACCCAGCACCCTGATCACTGAGCACCCAGCACACTGAGCACTGATCACCCAGCACACTGAGCACTGAGCACCCAGCACCCTGAGTACTGAGCACCCAGCACCCTGAGTACTGAGCACTCAGCACCCTGAGTACTGAGCACCGAGCACCCCGAGCACTGAGCACCCAGCACCCTGAGCACTGAGCACCCTGAGGACTGAGCACCTAGCACCCTGAGCACTGAGCACCCAGAACCCCGAGCACTGAGCACACAGCACCCTGAGTACTGAGCACCCAGCACCCCGAGCACTGAGCACCCAGCACCCTGAGTACTGAGCACCCTGAGTACTGAGCACCGATCACCCTGAGCAATGAGCTCCCAGAACCCTGAGTACTGAGCACCCAGCACCCTGAGCACTGAGCACCCATCACCCTGAGTACTGAGCACCCAGCACCCTGAGCACTGAGCACCCAGCACCCTGAGTACTGAGCACAGAGCACCCAGCACCCCGAGCACTGAGCACCCAGCACCATGAGTACTAAGCACCCAGCACCCTGAGTACTGAGCACCCTGCACCCTGAGTACTGAGCACCCAGCACACTGAGTACTGAGCACCTAGCGTACTGAGCACCGAGCACCACGAGCACTGAGCACCCAGCACCCTGAGTACTGAGCACCCAGCATACTGAGCACCGAGCACCCAGCACCCTGAGTACTGAGCACCCAGCACCCTGAGCACTGAGCACCCAGCACCCTGAGTACTGAGCACCCAGCACCCTGAGTACTGAGCACCCAGCACACCGAGCACTGAGCACCCAGCACCCTGAGCACTGAGCACCCAGCTCCCGAGTACAGAGCACCCAGCACCCTGAGTACTGAGCACCCAGCAACCCGAGTACTGAGCACCCAGCACCCCGAGTACTGAGCACCCAGCACCCTGAGTACTGAGCACTCAGCACCCCGAGCACTGAGCACCCAGCACCCCGAGCACTGAGCACCCAGCACCCTGAGTACTGAGCACCCAGCACCCTGAGCACTGAGCACCCAGCACCCTGAGCACTGAGCACCCAGCACCCTGAGCACTGAGCACCCAGCACCCTGAGTAGTGAGCACCCAACGTACTGAGCACCGAGCACCCCGAGCACTGAGCACCCAGCACCCTGAGTACTGAGCACCGATCACCCCGAGCACTGAGCACCCAGCACCCTGAGTACTGAGCTCGGAGCACCCCGAGCACTGAGCACCCAGCACCCTGAGTACTGAGCACCGATCACCCCGAGCACTGAGCACCCAGCACCCTGAGCACTGAGCACCCAGCACCCTGAGTACTGAGCACCCAGCACCCTGAGTACTGAACACCCAG
Organism: Microtus oregoni; assembly: GCF_018167655.1. Lineage (NCBI taxonomy): Eukaryota > Metazoa > Chordata > Mammalia > Rodentia > Cricetidae > Microtus > Microtus oregoni. The sequence continues at coordinate 2,043,220 of NW_024543262.1, forward strand.
CACCCTGAGCACTGAGCACTGAGCACCCTGAGCACTGAGCACCCAGCACCCTGAGCAATGAGCACCCAGCACCTTGAGTACTGAGCACCGAGCACCCCGAGCACTGAGCACCCAGCACCCTGAGTACTGAGCACCCAGCACCCTGAGCACTGAGCACCCAGCACCCTGAGCACTGAGCACCCAGCACCCCGAGCACTGATCACCCAGCACCTTGAGTACTGAGCACCTAGCACCCTGAGCACTGAGCACCCAGCACCCTGAGTACTGAGCACCCAGCACCCTGAGTACTGAGCAACCAGCACCCTGAGCACTGAGCACTGAGCACCCAGCACCCTGAGCACTGAGCACCCAGCACCCCGAGCACTGAACATCCAGCACCCCGAGCACTGAGCACCCAGCAACCTGATCACTGAGCACCCTGTGGACTGAACACCCAGCACCCCGAGCACTGAGCACCCAGCACCCTGAGTACTGAGCACTGAGCACCCAGAACCCGAGCACTGAGCACCCAGCACCCTGAGCACTGAGCACCCAGCACCCGAGTACTGAGCACCCAGCACCCTGAGTACTGAGCACCCAGCTACCTGAGTACTGAGCACCCAGCACCCTGAGTACTGAGCACCCAACACCCTGAGTACTGAGCACCCAGCACCCTGAGCACTGAGCACCCAGCACCCCGAGCACTGAGCACCCAGCACCCTGAGTACTGAGCACCCAGCACCCTGAGCACTGAGCACCCAGCACCCTGAGCACTGAGCACCCAGCACCCTGAGCACTGAGCACACAGCACCCTGAGTACTGAGCACCCAGGACCCTGAGTACTGAGCACTGAGCACGCAGCACCCCGAGCACTGAGCACCCAGCACCCGAGTACTGAGCACCCAGCACAATGAGTACTGAGCACCCAGCACCCTGAATACTGAGCACCCAGCACCCCGAGTACTGAGCACCCAGCACCATGAGTACTAAGCACCGAGCACCCTGAGTACTGAGCACCCAGCACCCTGAGAACTGAACACACAGCACTCTGAGTACTGAGCAACTGGCGCACTGAGCACCCAGCACCCTGAGCACTGGGCACCGAGCACCCAGAGCACTGAGCACCCAGCACCCTGAGTACTGAGCACCCAGCACCCTGAGCACTGAGCAAACAGCATCCTGAGCACTGAGCACCCAGCACCCTGAGCACTGAGCACCCAGCACCCGAGTACTGAGCACCCAGCACAATGAGTACTGAGCACCCAGCACCCTGAATACTGAGCACCCAGCACCCCGAGTACTGAGCACCCAGCACCCTGAGTACTGAGCACCCAGCACCCTGAGAACTGAGCACCCAGAACCCCGAGCACTGAGCACCCAGCACCCTGAGTACTGAGCACCCAGCACCCTGAGCACTGAGCAAACAGCATCCTGAGCACTGAGCATCCAGCACCCTGAGCACTGAGCACGCAGCACCCTGAGTAGTGAGCACCCAACGTACTGAGCACCGAGCACCCCGAGCACTGAGCACCCAGCACCCGGAGTACTGAGCACCCAGCACCATGAGTACTAAGCACCGAGCACCCTGAGTACTGAGCACCCAGCACCCTGAGCACTGAACACACAGCACTCTGAGTACTGAGCACCTCGCGCACTGAGCACCCAGCACCCTGAGCACTGGGCGCCGAGCAAACGGAGCACTAAGCACCCAGCACCCTGAGTACTGAGCACCCAGCACCCTGAGCACTGAGCAAACAGCATCCTGAGCACTGAGCACCCAGCACCCTGATCACTGAGCACCCAGCACACTGAGCACTGATCACCCAGCACACTGAGCACTGAGCACCCAGCACCCTGAGTACTGAGCACACAGCACCCTGAGTACTGAGCACTCAGCACCCTGAGTACTGAGCACCGAGCACCCCGAGCACTGAGCACCCAGCACCCTGAGCACTGAGCACCCTGAGGACTGAGCACCTAGCACCCTGAGCACTGAGCACCCAGAACCCCGAGCACTGAGCACACAGCACCCTGAGTACTGAGCACCCAGCACCCCGAGCACTGAGCACCCAGCACCCTGAGTACTGAGCACCCTGAGTACTGAGCACCGATCACCCTGAGCAATGAGCTCCCAGAACCCTGAGTACTGAGCACCCAGCACCCTGAGCACTGAGCACCCAGCACCCGAGTACTGAGCACCCAGCACCCTGAGTACTGAGCACCCAGCTACCTGAGTACTGAGCACCCAGCACCCTGAGTACTGAGCACCCAACACCCTGAGTACTGAGCACCCAGCACCCTGAGCACTGAGCACCCAGCACCCCGAGCACTGAGCACCCAGCACCCTGAGTACTGAGCACCCAGCACCCTGAGCACTGAGCACCCAGCACCCTGAGCACTGAGCACCCAGCACCCTGAGCACTGAGCACACAGCACCCTGAGTACTGAGCACCCAGGACCCTGAGTACTGAGCACTGAGCACGCAGCACCCCGAGCACTGAGCACCCAGCACCCGAGTACTGAGCACCCAGCACAATGAGTACTGAGCACCCAGCACCCTGAATACTGAGCACCCAGCACCCCGAGTACTGAGCACCCAGCACCATGAGTACTAAGCACCGAGCACCCTGAGTACTGAGCACCCAGCACCCTGAGAACTGAACACACAGCACTCTGAGTACTGAGCAACTGGCGCACTGAGCACCCAGCACCCTGAGCACTGGGCACCGAGCACCCAGAGCACTGAGCACCCAGCACCCTGAGTACTGAGCACCCAGCACCCTGAGCACTGAGCAAACAGCATCCTGAGCACTGAGCACCCAGCACCCTGAGCACTGAGCACCCAGCACCCGAGTACTGAGCACCCAGCACAATGAGTACTGAGCACCCAGCACCCTGAATACTGAGCACCCAGCACCCCGAGTACTGAGCACCCAGCACCCTGAGTACTGAGCACCCAGCACCCTGAGAACTGAGCACCCAGAACCCCGAGCACTGAGCACCCAGCACCCTGAGTACTGAGCACCCAGCACCCTAAGCACTGAGCAAACAGCATCCTGAGCACTGAGCATCCAGCACCCTGAGCACTGAGCACGCAGCACCCTGAGTAGTGAGCACCCAACGTACTGAGCACCGAGCACCCCGAGCACTGAGCACCCAGCACCCGGAGTACTGAGCACCCAGCACCATGAGTACTAAGCACCGAGCACCCTGAGTACTGAGCACCCAGCACCCTGAGCACTGAACACACAGCACTCTGAGTACTGAGCACCTCGCGCACTGAGCACCCAGCACCCTGAGCACTGGGCGCCGAGCAAACGGAGCACTAAGCACCCAGCACCCTGAGTACTGAGCACCCAGCACCCTGAGCACTGAGCAAACAGCATCCTGAGCACTGAGCACCCAGCACCCTGATCACTGAGCACCCAGCACACTGAGCACTGATCACCCAGCACACTGAGCACTGAGCACCCAGCACCCTGAGTACTGAGCACACAGCACCCTGAGTACTGAGCACTCAGCACCCTGAGTACTGAGCACCGAGCACCCCGAGCACTGAGCACCCAGCACCCTGAGCACTGAGCACCCTGAGGACTGAGCACCTAGCACCCTGAGCACTGAGCACCCAGAACCCCGAGCACTGAGCACACAGCACCCTGAGTACTGAGCACCCAGCACCCCGAGCACTGAGCACCCAGCACCCTGAGTACTGAGCACCCTGAGTACTGAGCACCGATCACCCTGAGCAATGAGCTCCCAGAACCCTGAGTACTGAGCACCCAGCACCCTGAGCACTGAGCACCCATCACCCTGAGTACTGAGCACCCAGCACCCTGAGCACTGAGCACCCAGCACCCTGAGTACTGAGCACAGAGCACCCAGCACCCCGAGCACTGAGCACCCAGCACCATGAGTACTAAGCACCCAGCACCCTGAGTACTGAGCACCCTGCACCCTGAGTACTGAGCACCCAGCACACTGAGTACTGAGCACCTAGCGTACTGAGCACCGAGCACCACGAGCACTGAGCACCCAGCACCCTGAGTACTGAGCACCCAGCATACTGAGCACCGAGCACCCAGCACCCTGAGTACTGAGCACCCAGCACCCTGAGCACTGAGCACCCAGCACCCTGAGTACTGAGCACCCAGCACCCTGAGTACTGAGCACCCAGCACACCGAGCACTGAGCACCCAGCACCCTGAGCACTGAGCACCCAGCTCCCGAGTACAGAGCACCCAGCACCCTGAGTACTGAGCACCCAGCAACCCGAGTACTGAGCACCCAGCACCCCGAGTACTGAGCACCCAGCACCCTGAGTACTGAGCACTCAGCACCCCGAGCACTGAGCACCCAGCACCCCGAGCACTGAGCACCCAGCACCCTGAGTACTGAGCACCCAGCACCCTGAGCACTGAGCACCCAGCACCCTGAGCACTGAGCACCCAGCACCCTGAGCACTGAGCACCCAGCACCCTGAGTAGTGAGCACCCAACGTACTGAGCACCGAGCACCCCGAGCACTGAGCACCCAGCACCCTGAGTACTGAGCACCGATCACCCCGAGCACTGAGCACCCAGCACCCTGAGTACTGAGCTCGGAGCACCCCGAGCACTGAGCACCCAGCACCCTGAGTACTGAGCACCGATCACCCCGAGCACTGAGCACCCAGCACCCTGAGCACTGAGCACCCAGCACCCTGAGTACTGAGCACCCAGCACCCTGAGTACTGAACACCCAGCACCCTGAGCACTGAGCACTGAGCACCCTGAGCACTGAGCACCCAGCACCCTGAGCACTGAGCACCCAGCACCTTGAGTACTGAGCACCGAGCACCCCGAGCACTGAGCACCCAGCACCCTGAGTACTGAGCACCCAGCACCCTGAGCACTGAGCACCCAGCACCCTGAGCACTGAGCACCCAGCACCCCGAGCACTGATCACCCAGCACCTTGAGTACTGAGCACCTAGCACCCTGAGCACTGAGCACCCAGCACCCTGAGTACTGAGCACCCAGCACCCTGAGTACTGAGCAACCAGCACCCTGAGCACTGAGCACTGAGCACCCAGCACCCTGAGCACTGAGCACCCAGCACCCCGAGCACTGAACACCCAGCACCCCGAGCACTGAGCACCCAGCAACCTGATCACTGAGCACCCTGTGGACTGAACACCCAGCACCCCGAGCACTGAGCACCCAGCACCCTGAGTACTGAGCACCGATCACCCTGAGCACTGAGCACCCAGCACCCCGAGCACTGAGCACCCAGCACCCTGATTACTGAGCTCCCAGCACCCCGAGCACTGAGCACCCAGTACCCTGAGTACTGAGCACCCTGAGTACTGAGCACCGATCACCCTGAGCACTGAGCTCCCAGCACCCTGAGTACTGAGCACCCAGCACCCTGAGCACTGAGCACCCAGCACCCTGAGTACTGAGCACACAGCACCCTGAGCACTGAGCACCCAGCAGCCTGAGTACTGAGAACCCAGCAACCTGAGCACTGAGCACCCAGCACCCTGAGTACTGAGCACCCAGCACCCTGAGCACTGAGCACCCAGCACCCCGAGAATGAGCACCCAGCACCCCGAGTACTGAGCACCGAGCACCCTGAGCACTGAGTACCCAGCACCCTGAGCAATGAGCACCCAGCACCCTGAGTACTGAGCACCCAGCACCCTGAGTACTGAGCACCCAGCACCCTGAGCACTGAGCACCGAGCACCCTGAGTACTGAACACCCAGCACCCTGAGCACTGAGCACTGAGCACCCTGAGCACTGAGTACTGAGCACCGAGCACACCGAGCACTGAGCACCCAGCACCCGGAGTACTGAGCACCCAGCACCCTGAGTACTAAGCACCGAGCACCCTGAGTACTGAGCACCCAGCACCCTGAACACTGAACATACAGCACCCTGAGTACTGAGCACCTCGAGCACTGAGCACCCACCACCCTGAGTACTGAGCACCGAGCACCCCGAGCACTGAGCACCCAGCACCCCGAGCACTGAGCACCCAGCACCCCGAGCACTGAGCACCCAGCACCCTGAGCACTGAGCACCCAGCACCCTGAGTACTGAGCACCCAGTACCCTGAGCACTGAGTACCCAGCACCCTGAGCACTGAGCACCCAGCACCCTGAGCAGTGAACACCCAGCACCCTGAGCACTGAGCACCCAGCACCCTGAGTACTGAACACTGAGCACCTAGCACCCCGAGTACTGAGCACCCAGCACCCTGAGTACTGAGCACTGAGCACCCAGCACCCCGAGCACTGAGCACCCAGCACCCTGAGCACTGAGCACCCAGCACCCGAGTACTGAGCACCCAGCACCCTGAGTACTGAGCACCCAGCTACATGAGTACTGAGCACACAGCACCCAGAGAACTGAGCACCAAACACCCTGAGTACTGAGCACCCAGCACCCTGAGCACTGAGCACCCAGCACCCCGAGTACTGAGCACCGAGCACCCTGAGCACCCAGCACCCTGAGTACTGAGAACCCAGCAACCTGAGCACTGAGCACCCAGCACCCTGAGTACTGAGCACCCAGCACCCTGAGCACTGAGCACCCAGCACCCCGAGAATGAGCACCCAGCACCCCGAGTACTGAGCACCGAGCACCCTGAGCACTGAGTACCCAGCACCCTGAGCAATGAGCACCCAGCACCCTGAGTACTGAGCACCCAGCACCCTGAGTACTGAGCACCCAGCACCCTGAGCACTGAGCACCGAGCACCCCGAGTACTGAGCACCCAGCCCCCTGAGTACTGAGCACCCAGCACCCTGAGTACTGAACACCCAGCACCCTGAGCACTGAGCACTGAGCACCCTGAGCACTGAGTACTGAGCACCGAGCACACCGAGCACTGAGCACCCAGCACCCGGTGTACTGAGCACCCAGCACCCTGAGCACTGAGCACCCAGCACCCTGAGTAGTGAGCACCCAACGTACTGAGCACCGAGCACGCCGAGCACTGAGCACCCAGCACCCTGAGTACTGAGCACCGATCACCCCGAGCACTGAGCACCCAGCACCCTGAGTACTGAGCTCCGAGCACCCCGAGCACTGAGCACCCAGCACCCTGAGTACTGAGCACCGATCACCCCGAGCACTGAGCACCCAGCACCCTGAGCACTGAGCACCCAGCACCCTGAGTACTGAGCACCCAGCTCCCTGAGTACTGAACACCCAGCACCCTGAGCACTGAGCACTGAGCACCCTGAGCACTGAGCACCCAGCACCCTGAGCACTGAGCACCCAGCACCTTGAGTACTGAGCACCGAGCACAACGAGCACTGAGCACCCAGCACCCTGAGCACTGAGCACCCAGCACCCTGAGTACTGAGCACCCAGCACCCTGAGTACTGAGCAACCAGCACCCTGAGCACTGAGCACTGAGCACCCAGCACCCTGAGCACTGAGCACCCAGCACCCCGAGCACTGAACACCCAGCACCCCGAGCACTGAGCACCCAGCAACCTGATCACTGAGCACCCTGTGGACTGAACACCCAGCACCCCGAGCACTGAGCACCCAGCACCCTGAGTACTGAGCACCGATCACCCTGAGCACTGAGCACCCAGCACCCCGAGCACTGAGCACCCAGCACCCTGATTACTGAGCTCCCAGCACCCCGAGCACTGAGCACCCAGTACCCTGAGTACTGAGCACCCTGAGTACTGAGCACCGATCACCCTGAGCACTGAGCTCCCAGCACCCTGAGTACTGAGCACCCAGCACCCTGAGCACTGAGCACCCAGCACCCTGAGTACTGAGCACACAGCACCCTGAGCACTGAGCACCCAGCAGCCTGAGTACTGAGAACCCAGCAACCTGAGCACTGAGCACCCAGCACCCTGAGTACTGAGCACCCAGCACCCTGAGCACTGAGCACCCAGCACCCTGAGAATGAGCACCCAGCACCCCGAGTACTGAGCACCGAGCACCCTGAGCACTGAGTACCCAGCACCCTGAGCAATGAGCACCCAGCACCCTGAGGACTGAGCACCCAGCACCCTGAGTACTGAGCACCCAGCACCCTGAGCACTGAGCACCGAGCACCCCGAGTACTGAGCACCCAGCCCCCTGAGTACAGAGCACCCAGCACCCTGAGTAGTGAACACCCAGCACCCTGAGCACTGAGCACTGAGCACCCTGAGCACTGAGTACTGAGCACCGAGCACACCGAGCACTGAGCACCCAGCACCCGGAGTACTGAGCACCCAGCACCCTGAGTACTAAGCACCGAGCACCCTGAGTACTGAGCACCCAGCACCCTGAACACTGAACATACAGCACCCTGAGTACTGAGCACCTCGAGCACTGAGCACCCAGCACCCTGAGTACTGAGCACCGAGCACCCCGAGCACTGAGCACCCAGCACCCCGAGCACTGAGCACCCAGCACCCCGAGCACTGAGCACCCAGCACCCTGAGCACTGAGCACACAGCACCCTGAGTACTGAGCACCCAGCACCCCGAGCACTGAGCACCCAGCACCCTGAGTACTGAGCACCCTGAGTACTGAGCACCGATCACCCTGAGCAATGAGCTCCCAGAACCCTGAGTACTGAGCACCCAGCACCCTGAGCACTGAGCACCCATCACCCTGAGTACTGAGCACCCAGCACCCTGAGCACTGAGCACCCAGCACCCTGAGTACTGAGCACAGAGCACCCAGCACCCCGAGCACTGAGCACCCAGCACCATGAGTACTAAGCACCCAGCACCCTGAGTACTGAGCACCCTGCACCCTGAGTACTGAGCACCCAGCACACTGAGTACTGAGCACCTAGCGTACTGAGCACCGAGCACCACGAGCACTGAGCACCCAGCACCCTGAGTACTGAGCACCCAGCATACTGAGCACCGAGCACCCAGCACCCTGAGTACTGAGCACCCAGCACCCTGAGCACTGAGCACCCAGCACCCTGAGTACTGAGCACCCAGCACCCTGAGTACTGAGCACCCAGCACACCGAGCACTGAGCACCCAGCACCCTGAGCACTGAGCACCCAGCTCCCGAGTACAGAGCACCCAGCACCCTGAGTACTGAGCACCCAGCAACCCGAGTACTGAGCACCCAGCACCCCGAGTACTGAGCACCCAGCACCCTGAGTACTGAGCACTCAGCACCCCGAGCACTGAGCACCCAGCACCCCGAGCACTGAGCACCCAGCACCCTGAGTACTGAGCACCCAGCACCCTGAGCACTGAGCACCCAGCACCCTGAGCACTGAGCACCCAGCACCCTGAGCACTGAGCACCCAGCACCCTGAGTAGTGAGCACCCAACGTACTGAGCACCGAGCACCCCGAGCACTGAGCACCCAGCACCCTGAGTACTGAGCACCGATCACCCCGAGCACTGAGCACCCAGCACCCTGAGTACTGAGCTCGGAGCACCCCGAGCACTGAGCACCCAGCACCCTGAGTACTGAGCACCGATCACCCCGAGCACTGAGCACCCAGCACCCTGAGCACTGAGCACCCAGCACCCTGAGTACTGAGCACCCAGCACCCTGAGTACTGAACACCCAGCACCCTGAGCACTGAGCACTGAGCACCCTGAGCACTGAGCACCCAGCACCCTGAGCACTGAGCACCCAGCACCTTGAGTACTGAGCACCGAGCACCCCGAGCACTGAGCACCCAGCACCCTGAGTACTGAGCACCCAGCACCCTGAGCACTGAGCACCCAGCACCCTGAGCACTGAGCACCCAGCACCCCGAGCACTGATCACCCAGCACCTTGAGTACTGAGCACCTAGCACCCTGAGCACTGAGCACCCAGCACCCTGAGTACTGAGCACCCAGCACCCTGAGTACTGAGCAACCAGCACCCTGAGCACTGAGCACTGAGCACCCAGCACCCTGAGCACTGAGCACCCAGCACCCCGAGCACTGAACACCCAGCACCCCGAGCACTGAGCACCCAGCAACCTGATCACTGAGCACCCTGTGGACTGAACACCCAGCACCCCGAGCACTGAGCACCCAGCACCCTGAGTACTGAGCACCGATCACCCTGAGCACTGAGCACCCAGCACCCCGAGCACTGAGCACCCAGCACCCTGATTACTGAGCTCCCAGCACCCCGAGCACTGAGCACCCAGTACCCTGAGTACTGAGCACCCTGAGTACTGAGCACCGATCACCCTGAGCACTGAGCTCCCAGCACCCTGAGTACTGAGCACCCAGCACCCTGAGCACTGAGCACCCAGCACCCTGAGTACTGAGCACACAGCACCCTGAGCACTGAGCACCCAGCAGCCTGAGTACTGAGAACCCAGCAACCTGAGCACTGAGCACCCAGCACCCTGAGTACTGAGCACCCAGCACCCTGAGCACTGAGCACCCAGCACCCCGAGAATGAGCACCCAGCACCCCGAGTACTGAGCACCGAGCACCCTGAGCACTGAGTACCCAGCACCCTGAGCAATGAGCACCCAGCACCCTGAGTACTGAGCACCCAGCACCCTGAGTACTGAGCACCCAGCACCCTGAGCACTGAGCACCGAGCACCCTGAGTACTGAACACCCAGCACCCTGAGCACTGAGCACTGAGCACCCTGAGCACTGAGTACTGAGCACCGAGCACACCGAGCACTGAGCACCCAGCACCCGGAGTACTGAGCACCCAGCACCCTGAGTACTAAGCACCGAGCACCCTGAGTACTGAGCACCCAGCACCCTGAACACTGAACATACAGCACCCTGAGTACTGAGCACCTCGAGCACTGAGCACCCACCACCCTGAGTACTGAGCACCGAGCACCCCGAGCACTGAGCACCCAGCACCCCGAGCACTGAGCACCCAGCACCCCGAGCACTGAGCACCCAGCACCCTGAGCACTGAGCACCCAGCACCCTGAGTACTGAGCACCCAGTACCCTGAGCACTGAGTACCCAGCACCCTGAGCACTGAGCACCCAGCACCCTGAGCAGTGAACACCCAGCACCCTGAGCACTGAGCACCCAGCACCCTGAGTACTGAACACTGAGCACCTAGCACCCCGAGTACTGAGCACCCAGCACCCTGAGTACTGAGCACTGAGCACCCAGCACCCCGAGCACTGAGCACCCAGCACCCTGAGCACTGAGCACCCAGCACCCGAGTACTGAGCACCCAGCACCCTGAGTACTGAGCACCCAGCTACATGAGTACTGAGCACACAGCACCCAGAGAACTGAGCACCAAACACCCTGAGTACTGAGCACCCAGCACCCTGAGCACTGAGCACCCAGCACCCCGAGTACTGAGCACCGAGCACCCTGAGCACCCAGCACCCTGAGTACTGAGAACCCAGCAACCTGAGCACTGAGCACCCAGCACCCTGAGTACTGAGCACCCAGCACCCTGAGCACTGAGCACCCAGCACCCCGAGAATGAGCACCCAGCACCCCGAGTACTGAGCACCGAGCACCCTGAGCACTGAGTACCCAGCACCCTGAGCAATGAGCACCCAGCACCCTGAGTACTGAGCACCCAGCACCCTGAGTACTGAGCACCCAGCACCCTGAGCACTGAGCACCGAGCACCCCGAGTACTGAGCACCCAGCCCCCTGAGTACTGAGCACCCAGCACCCTGAGTACTGAACACCCAGCACCCTGAGCACTGAGCACTGAGCACCCTGAGCACTGAGTACTGAGCACCGAGCACACCGAGCACTGAGCACCCAGCACCCGGTGTACTGAGCACCCAGCACCCTGAGCACTGAGCACCCAGCACCCTGAGTAGTGAGCACCCAACGTACTGAGCACCGAGCACGCCGAGCACTGAGCACCCAGCACCCTGAGTACTGAGCACCGATCACCCCGAGCACTGAGCACCCAGCACCCTGAGTACTGAGCTCCGAGCACCCCGAGCACTGAGCACCCAGCACCCTGAGTACTGAGCACCGATCACCCCGAGCACTGAGCACCCAGCACCCTGAGCACTGAGCACCCAGCACCCTGAGTACTGAGCACCCAGCTCCCTGAGTACTGAACACCCAGCACCCTGAGCACTGAGCACTGAGCACCCTGAGCACTGAGCACCCAGCACCCTGAGCACTGAGCACCCAGCACCTTGAGTACTGAGCACCGAGCACAGCGAGCACTGAGCACCCAGCACCCTGAGCACTGAGCACCCAGCACCCTGAGTACTGAGCACCCAGCACCCTGAGTACTGAGCAACCAGCACCCTGAGCACTGAGCACTGAGCACCCAGCACCCTGAGCACTGAGCACCCAGCACCCCGAGCACTGAACACCCAGCACCCCGAGCACTGAGCACCCAGCAACCTGATCACTGAGCACCCTGTGGACTGAACACCCAGCACCCCGAGCACTGAGCACCCAGCACCCTGAGTACTGAGCACCGATCACCCTGAGCACTGAGCACCCAGCACCCCGAGCACTGAGCACCCAGCACCCTGATTACTGAGCTCCCAGCACCCCGAGCACTGAGCACCCAGTACCCTGAGTACTGAGCACCCTGAGTACTGAGCACCGATCACCCTGAGCACTGAGCTCCCAGCACCCTGAGTACTGAGCACCCAGCACCCTGAGCACTGAGCACCCAGCACCCTGAGTACTGAGCACACAGCACCCTGAGCACTGAGCACCCAGCAGCCTGAGTACTGAGAACCCAGCAACCTGAGCACTGAGCACCCAGCACCCTGAGTACTGAGCACCCAGCACCCTGAGCACTGAGCACCCAGCACCCTGAGAATGAGCACCCAGCACCCCGAGTACTGAGCACCGAGCACCCTGAGCACTGAGTACCCAGCACCCTGAGCAATGAGCACCCAGCACCCTGAGGACTGAGCACCCAGCACCCTGAGTACTGAGCACCCAGCACCCTGAGCACTGAGCACCGAGCACCCCGAGTACTGAGCACCCAGCCCCCTGAGTACAGAGCACCCAGCACCCTGAGTAGTGAACACCCAGCACCCTGAGCACTGAGCACTGAGCACCCTGAGCACTGAGTACTGAGCACCGAGCACACCGAGCACTGAGCACCCAGCACCCGGAGTACTGAGCACCCAGCACCCTGAGTACTAAGCACCGAGCACCCTGAGTACTGAGCACCCAGCACCCTGAACACTGAACATACAGCACCCTGAGTACTGAGCACCTCGAGCACTGAGCACCCAGCACCCTGAGTACTGAGCACCGAGCACCCCGAGCACTGAGCACCCAGCACCCCGAGCACTGAGCACCCAGCACCCCGAGCACTGAGCACCCAGCACCCTGAGCACTGAGCACCCAGCACCCTGAGTACTGAGCACCCAGTACCCTGAGCACTGAGTACCCAGCACCCTGAGCACTGAGCACCCAGCACCCTGAGCAGTGAACACCCAGCACCCTGAGCACTGAGCACCCAGCACCCTGAGTACTGAGCACTGAGCACCTAGCACCCCGAGTACTGAGCACCCAGCACCCTGAGTACTGAGCACTGAGCACCCAGCACCCCGAGCACTGAGCACCCAGCACCCTGAGCACTGAGCACCCAGCACCCGAGTACTGAGCACCCAGCACCCTGAGTACTGAGCACCCAGCTACCTGAGAACTGAGCACACAGCACCCAGAGAACTGAGCACCCAACACCCTGAGTACTGAGCACCCAGCACCCTGAGCACTGAGCACCCAGCACCCCGAGCACTGAGCACCCAGCACCCTGAGTACTGAGCACCCAGCACCCTGAGCACTGAGCACCCAGCACCCTGAGCACTGAGCACCCAGCACCCTGAGCACTGAGCACACAGCACCCTGAGTACTGAGCACCCAGGACCCTGAGTACTGAGCACTGAGCACGCAGCACCCCGAGCACTGAGCACCCAGCACCCGAGTACTGAGCACCCAGCACAATGAGTACTGAGCACCCAGCACCCTGAATACTGAGCACCCAGCACCCCGAGTACTGAGCACCCAGCACCATGAGTACTAAGCACCGAGCACCCTGAGTACTGAGCACCCAGCACCCTGAGAACTGAACACACAGCACTCTGAGTACTGAGCAACTGGCGCACTGAGCACCCAGCACCCTGAGCACTGGGCACCGAGCACCCAGAGCACTGAGCACCCAGCACCCTGAGTACTGAGCACCCAGCACCCTGAGCACTGAGCAAACAGCATCCTGAGCACTGAGCACCCAGCACCCTGAGCACTGAGCACCCAGCACCCGAGTACTGAGCACCCAGCACAATGAGTACTGAGCACCCAGCACCCTGAGCACTGAGCACCCAGCACCCCGAGCACTGATCACCCAGCACCTTGAGTACTGAGCACCTAGCACCCTGAGCACTGAGCACCCATCACCCTGAGTACTGAGCACCCAGCACCCTGAGTACTGAGCAACCAGCACCCTGAGCACTGAGCACTGAGCACCCAGCACCCTGAGCACTGAGCACCCAGCACCCCGAGCACTGAACACCCAGCACCCCGAGCACTGAGCACCCAGCAACCTGATCACTGAGCACCCTGTGGACTGAACACCCAGCACCCCGAGCACTGAGCACCCAGCACCCTGAGTACTGAGCACCGATCACCCTGAGCACTGAGCACCCAGCACCCCGAGCACTGAGCACCCAGCACCCTGATTACTGAGCTCCCAGCACCCCGAGCACTGAGCACCCAGTACCCTGAGTACTGAGCACCCTGAGTACTGAGCACCGATCACCCTGAGCACTGAGCTCCCAGCACCCTGAGTACTGAGCACCCAGCACCCTGAGCACTGAGCACCCAGCACCCTGAGTACTGAGCACACAGCACCCTGAGCACTGAGCACCCAGCAGCCTGAGTACTGAGAACCCAGCAACCTGAGCACTGAGCACCCAGCACCCTGAGTACTGAGCACCCAGCACCCTGAGCACTGAGCACCCAGCACCCCGAGAATGGGCACCCAGCACCCCGAGTACTGAGCACCGAGCACCCTGAGCACTGAGTACCCAGCACCCTGAGCAATGAGCACCCAGCACCCTGAGTACTGAGCACCCAGCACCCTGAGTACTGAGCACCCAGCACCCTGAGCACTGAGCACCGAGCACCCTGAGTACTGAACACCCAGCACCCTGAGCACTGAGCACTGAGCACCCTGAGCACTGAGTACTGAGCACCGAGCACACCGAGCACTGAGCACCCAGCACCCGGAGTACTGAGCACCCAGCACCCTGAGTACTAAGCACCGAGCACCCTGAACACTGAACATACAGCACCCTGAGTACTGAGCACCTCGAGCACTGAGCACCCACCAGCCTGAGTACTGAGCACCGAGCACCCCGAGCACTGAGCACCCAGCACCCCGAGCACTGAGCACCCAGCACCCCGAGCACTGAGCACCCAGCACCCCGAGCACTGAGCACCCAGCACCCTGAGCACTGAGCACCCAGCACCCTGAGTACTGAGCACCCAGTACCCTGAGCACTGAGCACCCAGCACCCTGAGCAGTGAACACCCAGCACCCTGAGCACTGAGCACCCAGCACCCTGAGTACTGAGCACTGAGCACCTAGCACCCCGAGTACTGAGCACCCAGCACCCTGAGTACTGAGCACTGAGCACCCAGCACCCCGAGCACTGAGCACCCAGCACCCTGAGCACTGAGCACCCAGCACCCGAGTACTGAGCACCCAGCACCCTGAGTACTGAGCACCCAGCTACATGAGTACTGAGCACACAGCACCCAGAGAACTGAGCACCAAACACCCTGAGTACTGAGCACCCAGCACCCTGAGCACTGAGCACCCAGCACCCCGAGTACTGAGCACCGAGCACCCTGAGCACCCAGCACCCTGAGTACTGAGAACCCAGCAACCTGAGCACTGAGCACAAAGCACCCTGAGTACTGAGCACCCAGCACCCTGAGCACTGAGCACCCAGCACCCCGAGAATGAGCACCCAGCACCCCGAGTACTGAGCACCGAGCACCCTGAGCACTGAGTACCCAGCACCCTGAGCAATGAGCACCCAGCACCCTGAGTACTGAGCACCCAGCACCCTGAGTACTGAGCACCCAGCACCCTGAGCACTGAGCACCGAGCACCCCGAGTACTGAGCACCCAGCCCCCTGAGTACTGAGCACCCAGCACCCTGAGTACTGAACACCCAGCACCCTGAGCACTGAGCACTGAGCACCCTGAGCACTGAGTACTGAGCACCGAGCACACCGAGCACTGAGCACCCAGCACCCGGTGTACTGAGCACCCAGCACCCTGAGCACTGAGCACCCAGCACCCTGAGTAGTGAGCACCCAACGTACTGAGCACCGAGCACCCCGAGCACTGAGCACCCAGCACCCTGAGTACTGAGCACCGATCACCCCGAGCACTGAGCACCCAGCACCCTGAGTACTGAGCTCCGAGCACACCGAGCACTGAGCACCCAGCACCCTGAGTACTGAGCACCGATCACCCCGAGCACTGAGCACCCAGCACCCTGAGCACTGAGCACCCAGCACCCTGAGTACTGAGCACCCAGCTCCCTGAGTACTGAACACCCAGCACCCTGAGCACTGAGCACTGAGCACCCTGAGCACTGAGCAACCAGCACCCTGAGCACTGAGCACCCAGCACCTTGAGTACTGAGCACCGAGCACAGCGAGCACTGAGCACCCAGCACCCTGAGCACTGAGCACCCAGCACCCTGAGTACTGAGCACCCAGCACCCTGAGTACTGAGCAACCAGCACCCTGAGCACTGAGCACTGAGCACCCAGCACCCTGAGCACTGAGCACCCAGCACCCCGAGCACTGAACACCCAGCACCCCGAGCACTGAGCACACAGCAACCTGATCACTGAGCACCCTGTGGACTGAACACCCAGCACCCCGAGCACTGAGCACCCAGCACCCTGAGTACTGAGCACCGATCACCCTGAGCACTGAGCACCCAGCACCCCGAGCACTGAGCACCCAGCACCCTGATTACTGAGCTCCCAGCACCCCGAGCACTGAGCACCCAGTACCCTGAGTACTGAGCACCCTGAGTACTGAGCACCGATCACCCTGAGCACTGAGCTCCCAGCACCCTGAGTACTGAGCACCCAGCACCCTGAGCACTGAGCACCCAGCACCCTGAGTACTGAGCACACAGCACCCTGAGCACTGAGCACCCAGCAGCCTGAGTACTGAGAACCCAGCAACCTGAGCACTGAGCACCCAGCACCCTGAGTACTGAGCACCCAGCACCCTGAGCACTGAGCACCCAGCACCCCGAGAATGAGCACCCAGCACCCCGAGTACTGAGCACCGAGCACCCTGAGCACTGAGTACCCAGCACCCTGAGCAATGAGCACCCAGCACCCTGAGGACTGAGCACCCAGCACCCTGAGTACTGAGCACCCAGCACCCTGAGCACTGAGCACCGAGCACCCCGAGTACTGAGCACCCAGCCCCCTGAGTACAGAGCACCCAGCACCCTGAGTACTGAACACCCAGCACCCTGAGCACTGAGCACTGAGCACCCTGAGCACTGAGTACTGAGCACCGAGCACACCGAGCACTGAGCACCCAGCACCCGGAGTACTGAGCACCCAGCACCCTGAGTACTAAGCACCGAGCACCCTGAGTACTGAGCACCCAGCACCCTGAACACTGAACATACAGCACCCTGAGTACTGAGCACCTCGAGCACTGAGCACCCAGCACCCTGAGTACTGAGCACCGAGCACCCCGAGCACTGAGCACCCAGCACCCCGAGCACTGAGCACCCAGCACCCCGAGCACTGAGCACCCAGCACCCTGAGCACTGAGCACCCAGCACCCTGAGTACTGAGAACCCAGTACCCTGAGCACTGAGTACCCAGCACCCTGAGCACTGAGCACCCAGCACCCTGAGCAGTGAACACCCAGCACCCTGAGCACTGAGCACCCAGCACCCTGAGTACTGAGCACTGAGCACCTAGCACCCCGAGTACTGAGCACCCAGCACCCTGAGTACTGAGCACTGAGCACCCAGCACCCCGAGCACTGAGCACCCAGCACCCTGAGCACTGAGCACCCAGCACCCGAGTACTGAGCACCCAGCACCCTGAGTACTGAGCACCCAGCTACCTGAGAACTGAGCACACAGCACCCAGAGAACTGAGCACCCAACACCATGAGTACTGAGCACCCAGCACCCTGAGCACTGAGCACCCAGCACCCCGAGCACTGAGCACCCAGCACCCTGAGTACTGAGCACCCAGCACCCTGAGCACTGAGCACCCAGCACCCTGAGCACTGAGCACCCAGCACCCTGAGCACTGAGCACACAGCACCCTGAGTACTGAGCACCCAGGACCCTGAGTACTGAGCACTGAGCACGCAGCACCCCGAGCACTGAGCACCCAGCAACCTGAGTACTGAGCACTGAGCACCCAGCACCCCGAGCACTGAGCACCCAGCACCCTGAGCACTGAGCACCCAGCACCCGAGTACTGAGCACCCAGCACAATGAGTACTGAGGACCCAGCACCCTGAATACTGAGCACCCAGCACCCTGAGTAGTGAGCACCCAACGTACTGAGCACCGAGCACCCCGAGCAATGAGCACCCAGCACCCGGAGTACTGAGCACCCAGCACCATGAGTACTAAGCACCGAGCACCCTGAGTACTGAGCACCCAGCACCCTGAGCACTGAACACACAGCACTCTGAGTAAAGAGCACCTCGCGCACTGAGCACCCAACACCCTGAGCACTGAGTACCCAGCACCCTGAGCACTGAGCACCCAGCACCCTGAGCACTGAGCACACAGCACCCTGAGCACTGAACACACAGCACCCTGAGTACTGAGCACCTCGAGCACTGAGCACCCAGCACCCTGAGTACTGAGCACCGAGCACCCCGAGCACTGAGCACCCAGCACCCCGAGCACTGAGCACCAAGCACCCCGAGCACTGAGCACCCAGCACCCTGAGTACTGAGCACCCAGCACCCTGAGTACTGAGCACCCAACACCCTGAGCACTGAGTACCCAGCACCCTGAGCACTGAGCACCCAGCACCCTGAGCACTGAGCACACAGCACCCTGAGCACTGAGCACCCAGCACCCTGAGTACTGAGCACTGAGCACCCAGCACCCTGAGTACTGAGCACTGAGCACCCAGCACACCGAGCACTGAGCACCCAGCACCCTGAGCACTGAGCACCCAGCTCCCGAGTACAGAGCACCCAGCACCCTGAGTACTGAGCACCCAGCAACCCGAGTACTGAGCACCCAGCACCCCGAGTACTGAGCACCCAGCACCCTGAGTACTGAGCACCCAGCACCCTGAGCACTGAGCACCCAGCATCCTGAGCACTGAGCACCCAGCACCCTGAGCACTGAGCACCCAGCACCCTGTGCACTGAGCACACAGCACCCTGAGTACTGAGCACCCAGGACCCTGAGTACTGAGCACTGAGCACGCAGCACCCCGAGAACTGAGCACCCAGCACCCTGAGCACTGAGCACACAGCACCCTGAGCACTGAACACACAGCACCCTGAGTACTGAGCACCTCGAGCACTGAGCACCCAGCACCCTGAGTACTGAGCACCGAGCACCCCGAGCACTGAGCACCCAGCACCCCGAGCACTGAGCACCCAGCACCCCGAGCACTGAGCACCCAGCACCCTGAGTACTGAGCACCCAGCACCCTGAGTACTGAGCACCCAGCACCCTGAGCACTGAGCACCCAGCACCCTGAGCACTGAGCACCCAGCACCCTGAGCACTGAGCACCCAGCACCCTGAGCACTGAGCACACAGCACCCTGAGTACTGAGCACCCAGGACCCTGAGTACTGAGCACTGAGCACGCAGCACCCCGAGCACTGAGCACCCAGCAACCTGAGTACTGAGCACTGAGCACCCAGCACCCCGAGCATTGAGCACCCAGCACCCTGAGCACTGAGCACCCAGCACCCGAGTACTGAGCACCCAGCACAATGAGTACTGAGGACCCAGCAACCTGAATACTGAGCAACCAGCACCCTGAGTAGTGAGCACCCAACGTACTGAGCACCGAGCACCCCGAGCACTGAGCACCCAGCACCCGGAGTACTGAGCACCCAACACCATGAGTACTAAGCACCGAGCACCCTGAGTACTGAGCACCCAGCACCCTGAGCACTGAACACACAGCACTCTGAGTAAAGAGCACCTCGCGCACTGAGCACCCAACACCCTGAGCACTGAGTACCCAGCACCCTGAGCACTGAGCACCCAGCACCCTGAGCACTGAGCACACAGCACCCTGAGCACTGAACACACAGCACCCTGAGTACTGAGCACCTCGAGCACTGAGCACCCAGCACCCTGAGTACTGAGCACCGAGCACCCCGAGCACTGAGCAAGCAGCACCCCGAACACTGAGCACCCAGCACCCCGAGCACTGAGCACCCAGCACCCTGAGTACTGAGCACCCAGCACCCTGAGTACTGAGCACCCAGCACCCTGAGCACTGAGTACCCAGCACCCTGAGCACTGAGCACCCAGCACCCTGAGCACTGAGCACACAGCACCCTGAGCACTGAGCACCCAGCACCCTGAGTACTGAGCACTGAGCACCCAGCACCCTGAGTACTGAGCACTGAGCACCCAGCACACCGAGCACTGAGCACCCAGCACCCTGAGCACTGATCACCCAGCTCCCGAGTACAGAGCACCCAGCACCCTGAGTACTGAGCACCCAGCAACCCGAGTACTGAGCACCCAGCACCCCGAGTACTGAGCACCCAGCACCCTGAGTACTGAGCACCCAGCACCCCGAGCACTGAGCACCCAGCACCCCGAGCACTGAGCACCCAGCACCCTGAGTACTGAGCACCCAGCACCCTGAGCACTGAGCACCCAGCACCCTGAGCACTGAGCACCCAGCACCCTGAGCACTGAGCACCCAGCACCCTGTGCACTGAGCACCCAGCACCCTGAGTAGTGAGCACCCAACGTACTGAGCACCGAGCACCCCGAGCACTGAGCACCCAGCACCCTGAGTACTGAGCAACCAGCACCCCGAGCACTGAGCACCCAGCACCCTGGGTACTGAGCTCCGAGCACCCCGAGCACTGAGCACCCAGCGCTCCGAGCACTGAGCACCGAGCACCCTGAGCACTGAGCACCCAGCACCCTGAGTACTGAGCAACCAGCACCCCGAGCACTGAGCACCCAGCACCCTGATCACTGAGCACCCAGCACACTGAGCACTGATCACCCAGCACACTGAGCACTGAGCACCCAGCACCCTGAGTACTGAGCACCCAGCACCCTGAGTACTGAGCACTCAGCACCCTGAGTACTGAGCACCGAGCACCCCAAGCACTGAGCACCCAGCACCCTGAGCACTGAGCACCCTGAGGTCTGAGCACCCAGCACCCTGAGCACTGAGCACCCAGCACCCTGAGTACTGAGCACCGATCACCCTGAGCACTGAGCACCCAGAACCCCGAGCACTGAGCACCCAGCACCCTGCGTACTGAGCACCCAGTACCCCGAGCACTGAGCACCCTGAGTACTGAGCACCGATCACCCTGAGCACTGAGCTCCCAGAACCCTGAGTACTGAGCACCCAGCACCGTGAACACTGAGCACCCAGCACCCTGAGTACTGAGCACCCAGCACCCTGAGCACTGAGCACCCAGCACCCTGAGTACTGAGCACCCAGCACCCTGAGCACTGAGCACCCAGCACGCTGAGTACTGAGCACCCAGCACCCCGAGCACTGAGCACCCAGCACCCCGAGAATGAGCACCCAGCACCCCGAGTACTGAGCACCGAGCACCCTGAGCAATGAGTACCCAGCACGCTGAGCACTGAGCACCCAGCACCCTGAGTACTGAGCACCCAGCACCCTGAGTACTGAGCCCCGAGCACCCTGAGCACTGAGCAACCAGCACCCCGAGTACTGAGCACCCAGCACCCTGAGCACTGAGCACCCAGCACCTTGAGTACTGAGCACCCAGCACCCTGAGTACTGAACACCCAGCACCCTGAGCACTGAGCACTGAGCACCCTGAGCCCTGAGTACTGAGCACCGAGCACCCCGAGAACTGAGCACCCAGCACCCGGAGTACTGAGCACCCAGCACCCTGAGTACTGAGCACACAGCACCCCGAGAATGAGCACCCAGCACCCAGCGTACTGAGCACCGAGCACCCCGAGCACTGAGCACCCAGCACCCTGAGTACTGAGCACCCAGCACCCCGAGCACTGAGCACCCAGCACCCTGAGTACTGAGCACCCAGCGTACAGAGCACCGAGCACCGAGCACCCTGAGTACTGAGCACCCAGCACTCTGAGCACTGAGCACCCAGCACACTGAGCACTGAGCACCCAGCACCCCGAGCACTGAGCACCCAGCACCCCGAGCACTGAGCCTGAGCACCCTGAGTACTGAGCACTGAGCACCCTGAGTACTGAGCACCGAGCACCCTGAGTACTGAGCACCCAGCACCCCGAGCACTGAGCACCCAGCACCCTGAGTACTGAGCACCGAGCACCCTGTGTACTGAGCAGCCAGCACACTGAGTACTGAGCACCCAGCGTACTGAGCACCGAGCACCCAGCACCCTGAGTACTGAGCACCCAGCACCCCGAGCACTGAGAACCCAGCACCCTGAGTACTGAGCACCGAGCACCCCGAGTACTGAGCACCCAGCAACCCGAGCACTGAGCACCCAGCAGCCCGAGCACTGAGCACCCAGCACCCTGAGCAACGAGCACCCTGAGTACTAAGCACCGAGCACCCTGAGCACTGAGCACCCAGCACCCTGAGCACTGAGGACCCAGCACCCTGAGCACCGAGCACCCAGCACCCTGAGTATTGAGCACCCAGCACCCCGAGTACTGAGCACCCAGCACCCCGAGTACTGAGCACCCAGCAACCTGAGCACCGAGCAGCCAGCACCCCGAGCACTGAGCACCCAGCACCCTGAGCACTGAGCACCCAGCACCCTGAGTACTGAGCACTGAGCACCCCGAGTACTGAGCACCCAGCACCCCGAGCACTGAGCATCGAGCACCCCGAGCACTGAGCACCCAGCACCCCGAGCACTGAGCACCCAGCACCCCGAGCACTGAGCACCCAGCACCCTGAGCACTGAGCACCCAGCACCCTGAGCACTGAGGACCCAGCACCCTGAGTACTGAGCACCCAGCACCCTGAGCACTGAGCACACAGCACCCTGAGTACTGAGCACCCAATACCCCAAGCACTGAGCACCCTGAGTACTGAGCACCCAGCACCCCAAGCACTGAGCACCTTGAGTACTGAGCACCCAGCACCCTGAGTAATGAGCACCCAGCACCCCGAGCACTGAGCACCCAGCACCCTGAGTACTGAGCACCGAGCACCCTGAGTACTGAGCAGCCAGCACCCTGAGTACTGAGCACCCAGCTTACTGAGCACCGAGCACCCAGCACCCTGAGTACTGAGCACCCAGCACCCTGAGCACTGAGCACCCAGCACCCTGAGTACTGAGCACCGAGCAACCCGAGTACTGAGCACCCAGCACACCTAGCACTGAGCACCCAGCACCCCGAGCACTGAGCACCCAGCACCCCGAGCACTGAGCACCCAGCAGCCTGAGTACTGAGCACCCTGAGTACTGAGCACCCAGCACCCTGAGCACTGAGCACCCAGCACCCCGAGCACTGAGCACCCAACACCCCGAGCACTGAGCACTCAGCACCCTGTGTACTGAGCATCCAGCACCCTGAGCACTGAGCACCCAACACCCCGAGCACTGAGCACTCAGCACCCTGTGTACTGAGCACCGAGCACCCAACACCCTGAGTACTGAGCACCCAGCACCCTTAGCACTGAGCACCCAGCACCCTGAGCACTGAGCACCCAGCAGCCTGAGTACTGAGCACCCTGAGTACTGAGCACCCAGCACCCTGAGCACTGAGCACCCAGCACCCCGAGCACTGAGCACCCAGCACGCTGAGCACTGAGCACTCTGAGTACTGAGCACTGAGCACCCTGAGTACTGAGCACTGAGCACCGTGTGTACTGAGCACCCAGCACCCTGAGTACTGAGCACCCATCACCCTGAGCAATGAGCACCCTGAGTACTGAGCACCCAGCACCCCGAGCACTGAGCACCCAGCACCCTGAGTACTGAGCACCGAGCACCCTGTGTACTGAGCAGCCAGCACCCTGAGTACTGAGCACCCAGCGTACTGAGCACCGAGCACCCAGCACCCTGGGTACTGAGCACCCAGCACCCCGAGCACTGAGCACCCAGCACCCCGAGCACTGAGCACCCAGCACCCCGAGCACTGAGCACCCAGCACCCTGAGCACTGAGCACCCAGCAGCCTGAGTACTGAGCACCCTGAGTACTGAGCACCCAGCACCCCGAGCACTGAGCACCCGTCGCCCCGAGCACTGATGACCCAGAACCCCGAGCACTGAGCACCCAGCACCCCGAGCACTGAGCACCCAGCACCCCGAGCACTAAGCACCCCGCACCCCGAGCACTGAGCACCCAGCACCCTGAGTACTGAGCACCCAGCACCCTGAGTACTGAGCACCCAGCACCCTGAGCATTGAGCACCCAGCACCCTGAGTACTGAGCACCCAACACCCCAAGCACTGAGCACCCTGAGTACTGAGCACCCAGCACCACAAGCACTGAGCACACCGAGTACTGAGCACCCAGCACCCTGAGTAATGAGCACCCAGCACCCCGATCACTGAGCACCCAGCACCCTGAGTACTGAGCACCGAGCACCCTGTGTACTGAGCACCCAGCACCCTGAGTACGGGGCACCCAGCGTACTGAGCACCGAGCACCCAGCACCCTGAGTACTGAGCACCCAGCACCCCGAGCACTGAGCACCCAGCACCCTGAGAACTGAGCACCGAGCACCCCGAGTACTGAGCACCCAGCACCCCGAGCACTGAGCACCCAGCAACCTGAGCACTGAGCACCCAGCATCCCGAGCAACGAGCACCCTGAGTACTAAGCACCGAGCACCCTGAGCACTGAGCACCCAGCACCCTGAGCACTGAGCACCCAGCACCCTGAGCACTGAGCACACAGCACCCTGAGCACTGAGCACCCAGCACCCTGAGTACTGAGCACTGAGCACCCAGCACCCTGATTACTGAGCACTGAGCACCCAGCACACCGAGCACTGAGCACCCAGCACCCTGAGCACTGAGCACCCAGCTCCCGAGTACAGAGCACCCAGCAGCATGAGTACTGAGCAACCAGCACCCCGAGTACTGAGCACCGAGCACCCCGAGTACTGAGCACCCAGCACCCTGAGTACTGAGCACCCAGCACCCTGAGCACTGAGCACCCAGCACCCCGAGCACTGAGCACCCAGCACCCTGAGTACTGAGCACCCAGCACCCTGAGCACTGAGCACCCAGCACCCTGAGCACTGAGCACCCAGCACCCTGAGCACTGAGCACCCAGCACCCTGAGTAGTGAGCACCCAACGTACTGAGCACCGAGCACCCCGAGCGCTGAGCACCCAGCACCCTGAGTACTGAGCACCGATCACCCCGAGCACTGAGCACCCAGCACCCTGAGTACTGAGCTCCGAGCACCCCGAGCACTGAGCACCCAGCACCCTGAGTACTGAGCACCGATCACCCCGAGCACTGAGCACCCAGAACCCTGAGCACTGAGCACCCAGCACCCTGAGTACTGAGCACCCAGCACCCTGAGTACTGAGCACCGAGCACCCCGAGCACTGAGCACCCAGCACCCTGAGTACTGAGCACCCAGCACCCTGAGTACTGAGCACCCAGCACCCTGAGTACTGAACACCCAGCACCCTGAGCACTGAGCACCCTGAGCACTGAGCACCCAGCACACTGAGCACTGAGCACCCAGCACCTTGCGTACTGAGCACCGAGCACCCTGAGCACTGAGCACCCAGCACCCTGAGTACTGAGCACCCAGCACCCTGAGCACTGAGCACCCAGCACCCAGAGCACTGAGCACCCAGCACCCCGAGCACTGATCACCCAGCACCCTGAGTTCTGAGCACCTAGCACCCTGAGCACTGAGCACCCAGCACCCTGAGTACTGAGCACCCAGCACCCTGAGTACTGAGCAACCAGCACCCTGAGCACTGAGCACTGAGCACCCAGCACCCTGAGCACTGAGCACCCAGCACCCCGAGCACTGAACACCCAGCACCCCGAGCACTGAGCACCCAGCACCCTGAGCACTGAGCACCCTGTGGACTGAACACCCAGCACCCTGAGCACTGAGCACCCAGCACCCCGAGCACTGAGCACCCAGCACCCTGAGTACTGAGCTCACAGCACCCCGAGCACTGAGCACCCAGTACCCTGAGTACTGAGCACCCTGAGTACTGAGCACCGATCACCCTGAGCACTGAGCTCCCAGCACCCTGAGTACTGAGCACCCAGCACCCTGAGCACTGAGCACCCAGCACCCTGAGTACTGAGCACCCAGCACCCTGAGCACTGAGCACCCAGCACCCTGAGTACTGAGCACCCAGCACCCTGAGCACTGAGCACCCAGCACCCTGAGTACTGAGCACCCAGCACCCTGAGCACTGAGCACCCAGCACCCCGAGAATGAGCACCCAGCACCCCGAGTACTGAGCACCGAGCACCCTGAGCACTGAGTACCCAGCACCCTGAGCACTGAGCACCCAGCACCCTGAGTACTGAGCACCCAGCACCCTGAATACTGAGCACCCAGCACCCTGAGCACTGAGCACCGAGCACCCAGAGTACTGAGCACCCAGCCCCCTGAGTACTGAGCACCCAGCACCCTGAGTACTGAACACCCAGCACCCTGAGCACTGAGCACTGAGCACCCTGAGCACTGAGTACTGAGCACCGAGCACCCCGAGCACTGAGCACCCAGCACCAGGAGTACTGAGCACCCAGCACCCTGAGTACTAAGCACCGAGCACCCTGAGTACTGAGCACCCAGCACCCTGAACACTGAACATACAGCACCCTGAGTACTGAGCACCTCGAGCACTGAGCACCCAGCACCCTGAGTACTGAGCACCGAGCACCCCGAGCACTGAGCACCCAGCACCCCGAGCACTGAGCACCCAGCACCCCGAGCACTGAGCACCCAGCACCGTGAGCACTGAGCACCCAGCACCCTGAGTACTGAGCACCCAGCACCCTGAGCACTGAGTACCCAGCACCCTGAGCACTGAGCACCCAGCACCCTGAGCACTGAGCACCCAGCACCCTGAGCACTGAGCACCCAGCACCCTGAGTACTGAGCACTGAGCATCCAGCACCCCGAGTACTAAGCACCCAGCACCCTGAGTACTAAGCACTGAGCACCCAGCACCCCGAGCACTGAGCACCCTGCACCCTGAGCACTGAGCACCCAGCACCCGAGTACAGAGCACCCAGCACCCTGAGTACTGAGCAGCTAGCACCCTGAGTACTGAGCACAAAGCACCCCGAGTACTGGGCAACCAACACCCTGAGTACTGAGCACCCAGCACCCTGAGCACTGAGCATCCAGCACCCCGAGCACTGAGCACCCAGCACCCTGAGTACTGAGCACCAAGCACCCTGAGCACTGAGCACCCAGCACCCTGAGCACTGAGCACCCAGCACCCTGAGCACTGAGCACGCAGCACCCTGAGTAGTGAGCACCCAACATACTGAGCATCGAGCACCCTGAGCACTGAGCACCCAGCACCCTGAGTACTGAGAACCGAGCACCCCGAGCACTGAGCACCCAGCACCCCGAGCACTGAGCACCCAGCACCCCGAGCACTGAGCACCCAGCACCCTGAGCACTAAGCACCCAGCACCCTGAGTACTGAGCACTGAGCACCTAGCACCCCGAGTACTGAGCACCCAGCACCCTGAGTACTGAGCACTGAGCACCCAGCACCCCGAGCACTGAGCACCCAACACCCTGAGCACTGAGCACCCAGCACCCGAGTACTAAGCAACCAGCACCCTGAGTACTGAGCACCCAGCACCCCGAGTACTGAGGACACAACACCCTGAGTACTGAGCACCCAGCACCCTGAGCACTAAGCACCCAGCACCCTGAGTACTGAGCACTGAGCACCTAGCACCCCGAGTACTGAGCACCCAGCACCCTGAGTACTGAGCACTGAGCACCCAGCACCCCGAGCACTGAGCACCCAGCACCCTGAGCACTGAGCACCCAGCACCCGAGTACTAAGCAACCAGCACCCTGAGTACTGAGCACCCAGCCCCCTTAGTACTGAGCACCCAGCACCCTGAGTACTGAACACCCAGCACCCTGAGCACTGAGCACTGAGCACCCTGAGCACTGAGTACTGAGCACCGAGCA
Source organism: Microtus oregoni (assembly GCF_018167655.1). Lineage (NCBI taxonomy): Eukaryota > Metazoa > Chordata > Mammalia > Rodentia > Cricetidae > Microtus > Microtus oregoni. Next base: position 2,071,446 of record NW_024543262.1, read on the forward strand.
CCCCGAGCACTGAGCACCCAGCACCAGGAGTACTGAGCACCCAGCACCCTGAGTACTAAGCACCGAGCACCCTGAGTACTGAGCACCCAGCACCCTGAACACTGAACATACAGCACCCTGAGTACTGAGCACCTCGAGCACTGAGCACCCAGCACCCTGAGTACTGAGCACCGAGCACCCCGAGCACTGAGCACCCAGCACCCCGAGCACTGAGCACCCAGCACCCCGAGCACTGAGCACCCAGCACCCCGAGCACTGAGCACCCAGCACCCTGAGCACTGAGCACCCAGCAGCCTGAGTACTGAGCACCCTGAGTACTGAGCACCCAGCACCCCGAGCACTGAGCACCCGTCGCCCCGAGCACTGATGACCCAGAACCCCGAGCACTGAGCACCCAGCACCCCGAGCACTGAGCACCCAGCACCCCGAGCACTAAGCACCCCGCACCCCGAGCACTGAGCACCCAGCACCCTGAGTACTGAGCACCCAGCACCCTGAGTACTGAGCACCCAGCACCCTGAGCATTGAGCACCCAGCACCCTGAGTACTGAGCACCCAACACCCCAAGCACTGAGCACCCTGAGTACTGAGCACCCAGCACCACAAGCACTGAGCACACCGAGTACTGAGCACCCAGCACCCTGAGTAATGAGCACCCAGCACCCCGATCACTGAGCACCCAGCACCCTGAGTACTGAGCACCGAGCACCCTGTGTACTGAGCACCCAGCACCCTGAGTACGGGGCACCCAGCGTACTGAGCACCGAGCACCCAGCACCCTGAGTACTGAGCACCCAGCACCCCGAGCACTGAGCACCCAGCACCCTGAGAACTGAGCACCGAGCACCCCGAGTACTGAGCACCCAGCACCCCGAGCACTGAGCACCCAGCAACCTGAGCACTGAGCACCCAGCATCCCGAGCAACGAGCACCCTGAGTACTAAGCACCGAGCACCCTGAGCACTGAGCACCCAGCACCCTGAGCACTGAGCACCCAGCACCCTGAGCACTGAGCACACAGCACCCTGAGCACTGAGCACCCAGCACCCTGAGTACTGAGCACTGAGCACCCAGCACCCTGATTACTGAGCACTGAGCACCCAGCACACCGAGCACTGAGCACCCAGCACCCTGAGCACTGAGCACCCAGCTCCCGAGTACAGAGCACCCAGCAGCATGAGTACTGAGCAACCAGCACCCCGAGTACTGAGCACCGAGCACCCCGAGTACTGAGCACCCAGCACCCTGAGTACTGAGCACCCAGCACCCTGAGCACTGAGCACCCAGCACCCCGAGCACTGAGCACCCAGCACCCTGAGTACTGAGCACCCAGCACCCTGAGCACTGAGCACCCAGCACCCTGAGCACTGAGCACCCAGCACCCTGAGCACTGAGCACCCAGCACCCTGAGTAGTGAGCACCCAACGTACTGAGCACCGAGCACCCCGAGCGCTGAGCACCCAGCACCCTGAGTACTGAGCACCGATCACCCCGAGCACTGAGCACCCAGCACCCTGAGTACTGAGCTCCGAGCACCCCGAGCACTGAGCACCCAGCACCCTGAGTACTGAGCACCGATCACCCCGAGCACTGAGCACCCAGAACCCTGAGCACTGAGCACCCAGCACCCTGAGTACTGAGCACCCAGCACCCTGAGTACTGAGCACCGAGCACCCCGAGCACTGAGCACCCAGCACCCTGAGTACTGAGCACCCAGCACCCTGAGTACTGAGCACCCAGCACCCTGAGTACTGAACACCCAGCACCCTGAGCACTGAGCACCCTGAGCACTGAGCACCCAGCACACTGAGCACTGAGCACCCAGCACCTTGCGTACTGAGCACCGAGCACCCTGAGCACTGAGCACCCAGCACCCTGAGTACTGAGCACCCAGCACCCTGAGCACTGAGCACCCAGCACCCAGAGCACTGAGCACCCAGCACCCCGAGCACTGATCACCCAGCACCCTGAGTTCTGAGCACCTAGCACCCTGAGCACTGAGCACCCAGCACCCTGAGTACTGAGCACCCAGCACCCTGAGTACTGAGCAACCAGCACCCTGAGCACTGAGCACTGAGCACCCAGCACCCTGAGCACTGAGCACCCAGCACCCCGAGCACTGAACACCCAGCACCCCGAGCACTGAGCACCCAGCACCCTGAGCACTGAGCACCCTGTGGACTGAACACCCAGCACCCTGAGCACTGAGCACCCAGCACCCCGAGCACTGAGCACCCAGCACCCTGAGTACTGAGCTCACAGCACCCCGAGCACTGAGCACCCAGTACCCTGAGTACTGAGCACCCTGAGTACTGAGCACCGATCACCCTGAGCACTGAGCTCCCAGCACCCTGAGTACTGAGCACCCAGCACCCTGAGCACTGAGCACCCAGCACCCTGAGTACTGAGCACCCAGCACCCTGAGCACTGAGCACCCAGCACCCTGAGTACTGAGCACCCAGCACCCTGAGCACTGAGCACCCAGCACCCTGAGTACTGAGCACCCAGCACCCTGAGCACTGAGCACCCAGCACCCCGAGAATGAGCACCCAGCACCCCGAGTACTGAGCACCGAGCACCCTGAGCACTGAGTACCCAGCACCCTGAGCACTGAGCACCCAGCACCCTGAGTACTGAGCACCCAGCACCCTGAATACTGAGCACCCAGCACCCTGAGCACTGAGCACCGAGCACCCAGAGTACTGAGCACCCAGCCCCCTGAGTACTGAGCACCCAGCACCCTGAGTACTGAACACCCAGCACCCTGAGCACTGAGCACTGAGCACCCTGAGCACTGAGTACTGAGCACCGAGCACCCCGAGCACTGAGCACCCAGCACCAGGAGTACTGAGCACCCAGCACCCTGAGTACTAAGCACCGAGCACCCTGAGTACTGAGCACCCAGCACCCTGAACACTGAACATACAGCACCCTGAGTACTGAGCACCTCGAGCACTGAGCACCCAGCACCCTGAGTACTGAGCACCGAGCACCCCGAGCACTGAGCACCCAGCACCCCGAGCACTGAGCACCCAGCACCCCGAGCACTGAGCACCCAGCACCGTGAGCACTGAGCACCCAGCACCCTGAGTACTGAGCACCCAGCACCCTGAGCACTGAGTACCCAGCACCCTGAGCACTGAGCACCCAGCACCCTGAGCACTGAGCACCCAGCACCCTGAGCACTGAGCACCCAGCACCCTGAGTACTGAGCACTGAGCATCCAGCACCCCGAGTACTAAGCACCCAGCACCCTGAGTACTAAGCACTGAGCACCCAGCACCCCGAGCACTGAGCACCCTGCACCCTGAGCACTGAGCACCCAGCACCCGAGTACAGAGCACCCAGCACCCTGAGTACTGAGCAGCTAGCACCCTGAGTACTGAGCACAAAGCACCCCGAGTACTGGGCAACCAACACCCTGAGTACTGAGCACCCAGCACCCTGAGCACTGAGCATCCAGCACCCCGAGCACTGAGCACCCAGCACCCTGAGTACTGAGCACCAAGCACCCTGAGCACTGAGCACCCAGCACCCTGAGCACTGAGCACCCAGCACCCTGAGCACTGAGCACGCAGCACCCTGAGTAGTGAGCACCCAACATACTGAGCATCGAGCACCCTGAGCACTGAGCACCCAGCACCCTGAGTACTGAGAACCGAGCACCCCGAGCACTGAGCACCCAGCACCCCGAGCACTGAGCACCCAGCACCCCGAGCACTGAGCACCCAGCACCCTGAGCACTAAGCACCCAGCACCCTGAGTACTGAGCACTGAGCACCTAGCACCCCGAGTACTGAGCACCCAGCACCCTGAGTACTGAGCACTGAGCACCCAGCACCCCGAGCACTGAGCACCCAGCACCCTGAGCACTGAGCACCCAGCACCCGAGTACTAAGCAACCAGCACCCTGAGTACTGAGCACCCAGCACCCCGAGTACTGAGGACACAACACCCTGAGTACTGAGCACCCAGCACCCTGAGCACTAAGCACCCAGCACCCTGAGTACTGAGCACTGAGCACCTAGCACCCCGAGTACTGAGCACCCAGCACCCTGAGTACTGAGCACTGAGCACCCAGCACCCCGAGCACTGAGCACCCAGCACCCTGAGCACTGAGCACCCAGCACCCGAGTACTAAGCAACCAGCACCCTGAGTACTGAGCACCCAGCCCCCTTAGTACTGAGCACCCAGCACCCTGAGTACTGAACACCCAGCACCCTGAGCACTGAGCACTGAGCACCCTGAGCACTGAGTACTGAGCACCGAGCACCCCGAGCACTGAGCACCCAGCACCAGGAGTACTGAGCACCCAGCACCCTGAGTACTAAGCACCGAGCACCCTGAGTACTGAGCACCCAGCACCCTGAACACTGAACATACAGCACCCTGAGTACTGAGCACCTCGAGCACTGAGCACCCAGCACCCTGAGTACTGAGCACCGAGCACCCCGAGCACTGAGCACCCAGCACCCCAAGCACTGAGCACCCAGCACCCCGAGCACTGAGCACCCAGCACCGTGAGCACTGAGCACCCAGCACCCTGAGTACTGAGCACCCAGCACCCTGAGCACTGAGTACCCAGCACCCTGAGCACTGAGCACCCAGCACCCTGAGCACTGAGCACCCAGCACCCTGAGCACTGAGCACCCAGCACCCTGAGTACTGAGCACTGAGCATCCAGCACCCCGAGTACTAAGCACCCAGCACCCTGAGTACTAAGCACTGAGCACCCAGCACCCCGAGCACTGAGCACCCTGCACCCTGAGCACTGAGCACCCAGCACCCGAGTACAGAGCACCCAGCACCCTGAGTACTGAGCAGCTAGCACCCTGAGTACTGAGCACAAAGCACCCCGAGTACTGGGCAACCAACACCCTGAGTACTGAGCACCCAGCACCCTGAGCACTGAGCATCCAGCACCCCGAGCACTGAGCACCCAGCACCCTGAGTACTGAGCACCCAGCACCCTGAGCACTGAGCACCCAGCACCCTGAGCACTGAGCACCCAGCACCCTGAGCACTGAGCACGCAGCACCCTGAGTAGTGAGCACCCAACATACTGAGCATCGAGCACCCTGAGCACTGAGCACCCAGCACCCTGAGTACTGAGAACCGAGCACCCCGAGCACTGAGCACCCAGCACCCCGAGCACTGAGCACCCAGCACCCCGAGCACTGAGCACCCAGCACCCTGAGCACTAAGCACCCAGCACCCTGAGTACTGAGCACTGAGCACCTAGCACCCCGAGTACTGAGCACCCAGCACCCTGAGTACTGAGCACTGAGCACCCAGCACCCCGAGCACTGAGCACCCAGCACCCTGAGCACTGAGCACCCAGCACCCGAGTACTAAGCAACCAGCACCCTGAGTACTGAGCACCCAGCACCCCGAGTACTGAGGACACAACACCCTGAGTACTGAGCACCCAGCACCCTGAGCACTGAGCACCCAGCACCCCGAGCACTGAGCACCCAGCACCCTGAGTACTGAGCACCCAGCACCCTGAGCACTGAGCACCCAGCACCCTGAGCACTGAGCACCCAGCACCCTGAGCACTGAGCACACAGCACCCTGAGTACTGAGCACCCAGGACCCTGAGTACTGAGCACTGAGCACGCAGCACCCCGAGCACTGAGCACCCAGCACCCTGAGTACTGAGCACTGAGCACCCAGGACCCCGAGCACTGATCACCCAGCACCCTGAGCACTGAGCACCCAGCACCAGAGTACTGAGCACCCAGCACAATGAGTACTGAGCACCCAGCACCCTGAATACTGAGCACCCAGCACCCCGAGTACTGAGCACCCAGCACCCTGAGTACTGAGCACCCAGCACCCTGAGCACTGAGCACCCAGCACCCCAAGCACTGAGCACCCAGCACCCTGAGTACTGAGCACCCAGCACCCTGAGCACTGAGCACCCAGCACCCTGAGCACTGAGCACCCAGCACCCTGAGCACCGAGCACCCAGCTCCCTGAGTACAGAGCACCCAGCACCCCGAGTACTGAGCACCCAGCACCCTGAGTACTGAGCACCGAGCACCCTGAGTAGTGAACACCCAGCACCACAAGCACTGAGCACACTGAGTACTGAGCACACAGCACCCTGAGTAATGAGCACCCAGCACCCCGATCACTGAGCACCCAGCACCCTGAGTACTGAGCACCGAGCACCCTGTGTACTGAGCAGCCAGCACCCTGAGTACTGGGCACCCAGCGTACTGAGCACCGAGCACCCAGCAACCTGAGTACTGAGCACCCAGCACCCCGAGCACTGAGCACCCAGCACCTGAGAACTGAGCACCGAGCACCCCGAGTACTGAGCACCCAGCACCCCGAGCACTGAGCACCCAGCAACCTGAGCACTGAGCACCCAGCATCCCGAGCAACGAGCACCCTGAGTACTAAGCACCGAGCACCCTGAGCACTGAGCACCCAGCACCCTGAGCACTGAGGACCCAGCACCCTGAGCACCGAGCACCCAGCTCCCTGAGTACAGAGCACCCAGCACCCCGAGTACTGAGCACCCAGCACCCCGAGCACTGAGCACACAGCACCCTGAGCACTGAGCACCCAGCACCCTGAGCACTGAACACACAGCACCCTGAGTACTGAGCACCCCGAGCACTGAGCACCCAGCACCCTGAGTACTGAGCACCGAGCACCCCGAGCAATGAGCACCCAGCACCCCGAGTACTGAGCACCCAGCACCCCGAGTACTGAGCACCCAGCAACCTGAGCACCGAGCAGCCAGCACCCCGAGCACTGAGCACCCAGCACCCTGAGCACTGAGCACCCAGCACCCCGGGTACTGAGCACTGAGCACCCCGAGTACTGAGCACCCAGCACCCCGAGCACTGAGCACCGAGCACCCCGAGCACTGAGCACCCAGCACCCCGAGCACTGAGCACCCAGCACCCCGAGCACTAAGCACCTAGCACCCGGAGCACTGAGCACCCAGCACCCTGAGCACTGAGCACCCAGCACCCTGAGTAGTGAGCACCCAACGTACTGAGCACCGAGCACCCTGAGCACTGAGCACCCAGCACCCTGAGTACTGAGCACCGAGCACTCCGAGCACTGAGCACCCAGCACCCTGAGTACTGAGCTCCGAGCACCCCGAGCACTGAGCACACAGCGCCCCGAGCACTGAGCACCCAGCGCCCCGAGCACTGAGCACCCAGCACCCCGAGCACTGAGCACCCAGCACCCCGAGCACTGAGCACCCAGCAACCCGAGCCCTAAGCACCCAGCACCCCGAGCACTGAGCACCCAGCACCCTGAGTACTTAGCACCCAGCACCCTGAGTACTGAGCACCCAGCACCCTGAGCATTGAGCACCCAGCACCCTGAGTACTGAGCACCCAACACCCCAAGCACTGAGCACCCTGAGTACTGAGCACCAAGCACCCCAAGCACTGAGCACACTGAGTACTGAGCACCCAGCACCCTGAGTAATGAGCACACAGCACCCCGAGCACTGAGCACCCAGCACCCTGAGTACTGAGCACCGAGCACCCTGTGTACTGAGCAGCCAGCACACTGAGTTCTGAGCACCCAGCTTACTGAGCACCGAGCACCCAGCACCCTGAGTACTGAGCACCCAGCACCCCGAGCACTGAGCACCCAGCACCCTGAGTACTGAGCACCGAGCACCCCGAGTACTGAGCACCCAGCAACCCGAGCACTGAGCACCCAGCAGCCCGAGCACTGAGCACCCAGCACCCTGAGCAACGAGCACCCTGAGTACTAAGCACCGAGCACCCTGAGCACTGAGCACCCAGCACCCTGAGCACTGAGGACCCAGCACCCTGAGCACCGAGCACCCAGTACCCTGAGTACTGAGCACCCAGCACCCCGAGTACTGAGCACCCAGCACCCCGAGCACTGAGCACCCAGCACCCCGAGCACTAAGCACCCAGCACCCCGAGCACTGAGCACCCAGCACCCTGAGTACTTAGCACCCAGCACCCTGAGTACTGAGCACCCAGCACCCTGAGCATTGAGCACCCAGCACCCTGAGTACTGAGCACCCAACACCCCAAGCACTGAGCACCCTGAGTACTGAGAAACCAGCACCCCAAGCACTGAGCACACTGATTACTGAGCACCCAGCACCCTGAGTAATGAGCACACAGCACCCCGAGCACTGAGCACCCAGCACCCTGAGTACTGAGCACCGAGCACCCTGTGTACTGAGCAGCCAGCACACTGAGTACTGAGCACCCAGCGTACTGAGCACCGAGCACCCAGCACCCTGAGTACTGAGCACCCAGCACCCCGAGCACTGAGAACCCAGCACCCTGAGTACTGAGCACCGAGCACCCCGAGTACTGAGCACCCAGCAACCCGAGCACTGAGCACCCAGCAGCCCGAGCACTGAGCACCCAGCACCCTGAGCAACGAGCACCCTGAGTACTAAGCACCGAGCACCCTGAGCACTGAGCACCCAGCACCCTGAGCACTGAGGACCCAGCACCCTGAGCACCGAGCACCCAGCACCCTGAGTACTGAGCACCCAGCACCCCGAGTACTGAGCACCCAGCACCCTGAGTACTGAGCACCCAGCAACCTGAGCACCGAGCAGCCAGCACCCCGAGCACTGAGCACCCAGCACCCTGAGCACTGAGCACCCAGCACCCTGAGTACTGAGCACTGAGCACCCCGAGTACTGAGCACCCAGCACCCCGAGCACTGAGCACCGAGCACCCCGAGCACTGAGCACCCAGCACCCCGAGCACTGAGCACCCAGCACCCCGAGCACTGAGCACCCAGCACCCTGAGCACTGAGCACCCAGCACCCTGAGCACTGAGGACCCAGCACCCTGAGTACTGAGCACCCAGCACCCTGAGCACTGAGCACACAGCACCCTGAGTACTGAGCACCCAATACCCCAAGCACTGAGCACCCTGAGTACTGAGCACCCAGCACCCCAAGCACTGAGCACCTTGAGTACTGAGCACCCAGCACCCTGAGTAATGAGCACCCAGCACCCCGAGCACTGAGCACCCAGCACCCTGAGTACTGAGCACCGAGCACCCTGAGTACTGAGCAGCCAGCACCCTGATTACTGAGCACCCAGCTTACTGAGCTCCGAGCACCCAGCACCCTGAGTACTGAGCACCCAGCACCCTGAGCACTGAGCACCCAGCACCCTGAGTACTGAGCACCGAGCAACCCGAGTACTGAGCACCCAGCACACCTAGCACTGAGCACCCAGCACCCCGAGCACTGAGCACCCAGCACCCCGAGCACTGAGCACCCAGCAGCCTGAGTACTGAGCACCCTGAGTACTGAGCACCCAGCACCCTGAGCACTGAGCACCCAGCACCCCGAGCACTGAGCACCCAACACCCCGAGCACTGAGCACTCAGCACCCTGTGTACTGAGCACCCAGCACCCTGAGCACTGAGCACCCAACACCCCGAGCACTGAGCACTCAGCACCCTGTGTACTGAGCACCGAGCACCCAACACCCTGAGTACTGAGCACCCAGCACACTTAGCACTGAGCACCCAGCACCCTGAGCACTGAGCACCCAGCAGCCTGAGTACTGAGCACCCTGAGTACTGAGCACCCAGCACCCTGAGCACTGAGCACCCAGCACCCCGAGCACTGAGCACCCAGCACGCTGAGCACTGAGCACTCTGAGTACTGAGCACTGAGCACCCTGAGTACTGAGCACTGAGCACCGTGTGTACTGAGCACCCAGCACCCTGAGTACTGAGCACGCATCACCCTGAGCAATGAGCACCCTGAGTACTGAGCACCCAGCACCCCGAGCACTGAGCACCCAGCACCCTGAGTACTGAGCACCGAGCACCCTGTGTACTGAGCAGCCAGCACCCTGAGTACTGAGCACCCAGCGTACTGAGCACCGAGCACCCAGCACCCTGAGTACTGAGCACCCAGCACCCCGAGCACTGAGCACCCAGCACCCTGAGTACTGAGCACCCAGCACCCCGAGCACTGAGCACCCAGCACCCCGAGCACTGAGCACCCAGCACCCTGAGCACTGAGCACCCAGCAGCCTGAGTACTGAGCACCCTGAGTACTGAGCACCCAGCACCCCGAGCACTGAGCACCCGTCGCCCCGAGCACTGATGACCCAGAACCCCGAGCACTGAGCACCCAGCACCCCGAGCACTGAGCACCCAGCACCCCGAGCACTAAGCACCCCGCACCCCGAGCACTGAGCACCCAGCACCCTGAGTACTGAGCACCCAGCACCCTGAGTACTGAGCACCCAGCACCCTGAGCATTGAGCACCCAGCACCCTGAGTACTGAGCACCCAACACCCCAAGCACTGAGCACCCTGAGTACTGAGCACCCAGCACCACAAGCACTGAGCACACCGAGTACTGAGCACCCAGCACCCTGAGTAATGAGCACCCAGCACCCTGATCACTGAGCACCCAGCACCCTGAGTACTGAGCACCGAGCACCCTGTGTACTGAGCAGCCAGCACCCTGAGTACGGGGCACCCAGCGTACTGAGCACCGAGCACCCAGCACCCTGAGTACTGAGCACCCAGCACCCCGAGCACTGAGCACCCAGCACCCTGAGAACTGAGCACCGAGCACCCCGAGTACTGAGCACCCAGCACCCCGAGCACTGAGCACCCAGCAACCTGAGCACTGAGCACCCAGCATCCCGAGCAACGAGCACCCTGAGTACTAAGCACCGAGCACCCTGAGCACTGAGCACCCAGCACCCTGAGCACTGAGCACCCAGCACCCTGAGCACTGAGCACACAGCACCCTGAGCACTGAGCACCCAGCACCCTGAGTACTGAGCACTGAGCACCCAGCACCCTGATTACTGAGCACTGAGCACCCAGCACACCGAGCACTGAGCACCCAGCACCCTGAGCACTGAGCACCCAGCTCCCGAGTACAGAGCACCCAGCAGCATGAGTACTGAGCACCCAGCACCCCGAGTACTGAGCACCCAGCACCCCGAGTACTGAGCACCCAGCACCCTGAGTACTGAGCACCCAGCACCCTGAGCACTGAGCACCCAGCACCCCGAGCACTGAGCACCCAGCACCCTGAGTACTGAGCACCCAGCACCCTGAGCACTGAGCACCCAGCACCCTGAGCACTGAGCACCCAGCACCCTGAGCACTGAGCACCCAGCACCCTGAGTAGTGAGCACCCAACGTACTGAGCACCGAGCACCCCGAGCGCTGAGCACCCAGCACCCTGAGTACTGAGCACCGATCACCCCGAGCACTGAGCACCCAGCACCCTGAGTACTGAGCTCCGAGCACCCCGAGCACTGAGCACCCAGCACCCTGAGTACTGAGCACCGATCACCCCGAGCACTGAGCACCCAGAACCCTGAGCACTGAGCACCCAGCACCCTGAGTACTGAGCACCCAGCACCCTGAGTACTGAGCACCGAGCACCCCGAGCACTGAGCACCCAGCACCCTGAGTACTGAGCACCCAGCACCCTGAGTACTGAGCACCCAGCACCCTGAGTACTGAACACCCAGCACCCTGAGCACTGAGCACCCTGAGCACTGAGCACCCAGCACACTGAGCACTGAGCACCCAGCACCTTGAGTACTGAGCACCGAGCACCCTGAGCACTGAGCACCCAGCACCCTGAGTACTGAGCACCCAGCACCCTGAGCACTGAGCACCCAGCACCCAGAGCACTGAGCACCCAGCACCCCGAGCACTGATCACCCAGCACCCTGAGTTCTGAGCACCTAGCACCCTGAGCACTGAGCACCCAGCACCCTGAGTACTGAGCACCCAGCACCCTGAGTACTGAGCAACCAGCACCCTGAGCACTGAGCACTGAGCACCCAGCACCCTGAGCACTGAGCACCCAGCACCCCGAGCACTGAACACCCAGCACCCCGAGCACTGTGCACCCAGCACCCTGAGCACTGAGCACCCTGTGGACTGAACACCCAGCACCCTGAGCACTGAGCACCCAGCACCCTGAGTACTGAGCACCGATCACCCTGAGCACTGAGCACCCAGCACCCCGAGCACTGAGCACCCAGCACCCTGAGTACTGAGCTCCCAGCACCCCGAGCACTGAGCACCCAGTACCCTGAGTACTGAGCACCCTGAGTACTGAGCACCGATCACCCTGAGCACTGAGCTCCCAGCACCCTGAGTACTGAGCACCCAGCACCCTGAGCACTGAGCACCCAGCACCCTGAGTACTGAGCACCCAGCACCCTGAGCACTGAGCACCCAGCACCCTGAGTACTGAGCACCCAGCACCCTGAGCACTGAGCACCCAGCACCCTGAGTACTGAGCACCCAGCACCCTGAGCACTGAGCACCCAGCACCCCGAGAATGAGCACCCAGCACCCCGAGTACTGAGCACCGAGCACCCTGAGCACTGAGTACCCAGCACCCTGAGCACTGAGCACCCAGCACCCTCAGTACTGAGCACCCAGCACCCTGAATACTGAGCACCCAGCACCCTGAGCACTGAGCACCGAGCACCCAGAGTACTGAGCACCCAGCCCCCTGAGTACTGAGCACCCAGCACCCTGAGTACTGAACACCCAGCACTCTGAGCACTGAGCAGTGAGCACCCTGAGCACTGAGTACTGAGCACCGAGCACCCCGAGCACTGAGCACCCAGCACCCGAAGTACTGAGCACCCAGCACCCTGAGTACTAAGCACCGAGCACCCTGAGTACTGAGCACCCAGCACCCTGAACACTGAACATACAGCACCCTGAGTACTGAGCACCGAGCACCCCGAGCTCTCAGCACCCAGCACCCCGAGCACTGAGCACCCAGCACCCCGAGCACTGAGCACCCAGCACCCTGAGCGCTGAGCACCCAGCACCCTGAGTACTGAGCACCCAGTACCCTGAGCACTGAGTACCCAGCACCCTGAGCACTGAGCACCCAGCACCCTGAGCAGTGAGCACCCAGCATCCTGAGCACTGAGCACCCAGCACCCTGAGTACTGAGCACCCAGTACCCTGAGCACTGAGTACCCAGCACCCTGAGCACTGAGCACCCAGCACCCTGAGCAGTGAGCACCCAGCACCCTGAGCACTGAGCACCCAGCACCCTGAGTACTGAGCACTGAGCACCCAGAACCCGAGCACTGAGCACCCAGCACCCTGAGCACTGAGCACCCAGCACCCGAGTACTGAGCACCCAGCACCCTGAGTACTGAGCACCCAGCTACCTGAGTACTGAGCACCCAGCACCCTGAGTACTGAGCACCCAACACCCTGAGTACTGAGCACCCAGCACCCTGAGCACTGAGCACCCAGCACCCCGAGCACTGAGCACCCAGCACCCTGAGTACTGAGCACCCAGCACCCTGAGCACTGAGCACCCAGCACCCTGAGCACTGAGCACCCAGCACCCTGAGCACTGAGCACACAGCACCCTGAGTACTGAGCACCCAGGACCCTGAGTACTGAGCACTGAGCACGCAGCACCCCGAGCACTGAGCACCCAGCACCCGAGTACTGATCACCCAGCACAATGAGTACTGAGCACCCAGCACCCTGAATACTGAGCACCCAGCACCACGAGTACTGAGCACCCAGCACCCTGAGTACTGAGCACCCAGCACCCTGAGAACTGAGCACCCAGAACCCCGAGCACTGAGCACCCAGCACCCTGAGTACTGAGCACCCAGCACCCTGAGCACTGAGCAAACAGCATCCTGAGCACTGAGCACCCAGCACCCTGAGCACTGAGCACGCAGCACCCTGAGTAGTGAGCACCCAACGTACTGAGCACCGAGCACCCCGAGCACTGAGCACCCAGCACCCGGAGTACTGAGCACCCAGCACCATGAGTACTAAGCACCGAGCACCCTGAGTACTGAGCACCCAGCACCCTGAGAACTGAACACACAGCACTCTGAGTACTGAGCAACTGGCGCACTGAGCACCCAGCACCCTGAGCACTGGGCACCGAGCACCCCGAGCACTGAGCACCCAGCAACCTGAGTACTGAGCACCCAGCACCCTGAGCACTGAGCAAACAGCATCCTGAGCACTGAGCACCCAGCACCCTGAGCACTGAGCACCCAGCACCCGAGTACTGAGCACCCAGCACAATGAGTACTGAGCACCCAGCACCCTGAATACTGAGCACCCAGCACCCCGAGTACTGAGCACCCAGCACCCTGAGTACTGAGCACCCAGCACCCTGAGCACTGAGCAAACAGCATCCTGAGCACTGAGCATCCAGCACCCTGAGCACTGAGCACGCAGCACCCTGAGTAGTGAGCACCCAACGTACTGAGCACCGAGCACCCCGAGCACTGAGCACCCAGCACCCGGAGTACTGAGCACCCAGCACCATGAGTACTAAGCACCGAGCACCCTGAGTACTGAGCACCCAGCACCCTGAGCACTGAACACACAGCACTCTGAGTACTGAGCGCCTCGCGCACTGAGCACCCAGCACCCTGAGCACTGGGCGCCGAGCAAACGGAGCACTAAGCACCCAGCACCCTGAGTACTGAGCACCCAGCACCCTGAGCACTGAGCAAACAGCATCCTGAGCACTGAGCACCCAGCACCCTGATCACTGAGCACCCAGCACACTGAGCACTGATCACCCAGCACACTGAGCACCGAGCACCCAGCACCCTGAGTACTGAGCACCCAGCACCCTGAGTACTGAGCACTCAGCACCCTGAGTACTGAGCACCGAGCACCCCGAGCACTGAGCACCCAGCACCCTGAGCACTGAGCACCCTGAGGACTGAGCACCCAGCACCCTGAGCACTGAGCACCCAGAACCCCGAGCACTGAGCACACAGCACCCTGAGTACTGAGCACCCAGCACCCCGAGCACTGAGCACCCAGCACCCTGAGTACTGAGCACCCTGAGTACTGAGCACCGATCACCCTGAGCAATGAGCTCCCAGAACCCTGAGTACTGAGCACCCAGCACCCTGAGCACTGAGCAACCATCACCCTGAGTACTGAGCACCCAGCACCCTGAGCACTGAGCACCCATCACCCTGAGTACTGAGCACCCAGCACCCTGAGCACTGAGCACCCAGCACGCTGAGTACTGAGCACCCAGCACCCCGAGCACTGAGCACCCAGCACCCCGAGAATGAGCACCCAGCACCCCGAGTACTGAGCACCGAGCACCCTGAGCACTGAGTACCCAGCACGCTGAGCACTGAGCACCCAGCACCCTGAGTACTGAGCACCCAGCACCCTGAGTACTGAGCCCCCAGCACCCTGAGCACTGAGCACCCAGCATCCTGAGTACTGAACACGCGGCACCCTGAGCACTGAGCACTGAGCACCCTGAGCCCTGAGTACTGAGCACCGAGCACCCAGAGAACTGAGCACCCAGCACCCGGAGTACTGAGCACCCAGCACCCTGAGTACTGAGCACCCAGCACCCTGAGCACTGAGCACCCAGCACCCTGAGTACTGAGCACAGAGCACCCAGCACCCCGAGCACTGAGCACCCAGCACCATGAGTACTAAGCACCCAGCACCCTGAGTACTGAGCACCCTGCACCCTGAGTACTGAGCACCCAGCACACTGAGTACTGAGCACCTAGCGTACTGAGCACCGAGCACCACGAGCACTGAGCACCCAGCACCCTGAGTACTGAGCACCCAGCATACTGAGCACCGAGCACCCAGCACCCTGAGTACTGAGCACCCAGCACCCTGAGCACTGAGCACCCAGCACCCTGAGCCCTGAGCCCCCAGCACCCTGAGTACTGAGCACCCAACGTACTGAGCACCGAGCACCCTGAGCACTGAGCACCCAGCACCCTGAGTACTGAGCACCCAGCACCCTGAGCATTGAGCACCCTGAGTACTGAGCACCCAGCACCTTGAGCACTGAGCACCGAGCACCCCGAGCACTGAGCACCCAGCACCCTGAGTACTGAGCACCCAGCACCCTGAGTACTGAGCACCCAGCACCCTGAGCACTGAGTACCCAGCACCCTGAGCACTGAGCACCCAGCACCCTGAGCACTGAGCACACAGCACCCTGAGCACTGAACACACAGCACCCTGAGTACTGAGCACCTCGAGCACTGAGCACCCAGCACCCTGAGTACTGAGCACCGAGCACCCCGAGCACTGAGCACCCAGCACCCCGAGCACTGAGCACCCAGCACCCCGAGCACTGAGCACCCAGCACCCTGAGTACTGAGCACCCAGCACCCTGAGTACTGAGCACCCAGCACCCTGAGCACTGAGTACCCAGCACCCTGAGCACTGAGCACCCAGTACCCTGAGCACTGAGCACACAGCACCCTGAGCACTGAGCACCCAGCACCCTGAGTACTGAGCACTGAGCACCCAGCACCCTGAGTACTGAGCACTGAGCACCCAGCACACCGAGCACTGAGCACCCAGCACCCTGAGCACTGAGCACCCAGCTCCCGAGTACAGAGCACCCAGCACCCTGAGTACTGAGCACCCAGCAACCCGAGTACTGAGCACCCAGCACCCCGAGTACTGAGCACCCAGCACCCTGAGTACTGAGCACTCAGCACCCCGAGCACTGAGCACCCAGCACCCCGAGCACTGAGCACCCAGCACCCTGAGTACTGAGCACCCAGCACCCTGAGCACTGAGCACCCAGCACCCTGAGCACTGAGCACCCAGCACCCTGAGCACTGAGCACCCAGCACCCTGAGTAGTGAGCACCCAACGTACTGAGCACCGAGCACCCCGAGCACTGAGCACCCAGCACCCTGAGTACTGAGCACCGATCACCCCGAGCACTGAGCACCCAGCACCCTGAGTACTGAGCTCCGAGAACCCCGAGCACTGAGCACCCAGCACCCTGAGTACTGAGCACCGATCACCCCGAGCACTGAGCACCCAGCACCCTGAGCACTGAGCACCCAGCACCCTGAGTACTGAGCACCCAGCACCCTGAGTACTGAACACCCAGCACCCTGAGCACTGAGCACTGAGCACCCTGAGCACTGAGCACCCAGCACCCTGAGCACTGAGCACCCAGCACCTTGAGTACTGAGCACCGAGCACCCCGAGCACTGAGCACCCAGCACCCTGAGTACTGAGCACCCAGCACCCTGAGCACTGAGCACCCAGCACCCTGAGCACTGAGCACCCAGCACCCTGAGCACTGATCACCCAGCACCTTGAGTACTGAGCACCTAGCACCCTGAGCACTGAGCACCCAGCACCCTGAGTACTGAGCACCCAGCACCCTGAGTACTGAGCAACCAGCACCCTGAGCACTGAGCACTGAGCACCCAGCACCCTGAGCACTGAGCACCCAGCACCCCGAGCACTGAACACCCAGCACCCCGAGCACTGAGCACCCAGCAACCTGATCACTGAGCACCCTGTGGACTGAACACCCAGCACCCCGAGCACTGAGCACCCAGCACCCTGAGTACTGAGCACCGATCACCCTGAGCACTGAGCACCCAGCACCCCGAGCACTGAGCACCCAGCACCCTGATTACTGAGCTCCCAGCACCCCGAGCACTGAGCACCCAGTACCCTGAGTACTGAGCACCCTGAGTACTGAGCACCGATCACCCTGAGCACTGAGCTCCCAGCACCCTGAGTACTGAGCACCCAGCACCCTGAGCACTGAGCACCCAGCACCCTGAGTACTGAGCACACAGCACCCTGAGCACTGAGCACCCAGCAGCCTGAGTACTGAGAACCCAGCAACCTGAGCACTGAGCACCCAGCACCCTGAGTACTGAGCACCCAGCACCCTGAGCACTGAGCACCCAGCACCCCGAGAATGAGCACCCAGCACCCCGAGTACTGAGCACCGAGCACCCTGAGCACTGAGTACCCAGCACCCTGAGCAATGAGCACCCAGCACCCTGAGTACTGAGCACCCAGCACCCTGAGTACTGAGCACCCAGCACCCTGAGCACTGAGCACCGAGCACCCTGAGTACTGAACACCCAGCACCCTGAGCACTGAGCACTGAGCACCCTGAGCACTGAGTACTGAGCACCGAGCACACCGAGCACTGAGCACCCAGCACCCGGAGTACTGAGCACCCAGCACCCTGAGTACTAAGCACCGAGCACCCTGAGTACTGAGCACCCAGCACCCTGAACACTGAACATACAGCACCCTGAGTACTGAGCACCTCGAGCACTGAGCACCCAGCACCCTGAGTACTGAGCACCAAGCAACCCGAGCACTGAGCACCCAGCACCCCGAGCACTGAGCACCCAGCACCCCGAGCACTGAGCACCCAGCACCCTGAGCACTGAGCACCCAGCACCCTGAGTACTGAGTACCCAGTACCCTGAGCACTGAGTACCCAGCACCCTGAGCACTGAGCACCCAGCACCCTGAGCAGTGAACACCCAGCACCCTGAACACTGAGCACCCAGCACCCTGAGTACTGAGCACTGAGCACCTAGCACCCCGAGTACTGAGCACCCAGCACCCTGAGTACTGAGCACTGAGCACCCAGCACCCCGAGCACTGAGCACCCAGCACCCTGAGCACTGAGCACCCAGCACCCGAGTACTGAGCACCCAGCACCCTGAGTACTGAGCACCCAGCTACATGAGTACTGAGCACACAGCACCCAGAGAACTGAGCACCAAACACCCTGAGTACTGAGCACCCAGCACCCTGAGCACTGAGCACCCAGCACCCCGAGTACTGAGCACCGAGCACCCTGAGCACCCAGCACCCTGAGTACTGAGAACCCAGCAACCTGAGCACTGAGCACCCAGCACCCTGAGTACTGAGCACCCAGCACCCTGAGCACTGAGCACCCAGCACCCCGAGAATGAGCACCCAGCACCCCGAGTACTGAGCACCGAGCACCCTGAGCACTGAGTACCCAGCACCCTGAGCAATGAGCACCCAGCACCCTGAGTACTGAGCACCCAGCACCCTGAGTACTGAGCACCCAGCACCCTGAGCACTGAGCACCGAGCACCCCGAGTACTGAGCACCCAGCCCCCTGAGTACTGAGCACCCAGCACCCTGAGTATTGAACACCCAGCACCCTGAGCACTGAGCACTGAGCACCCTGAGCACTGAGTACTGAGCACCGAGCACACCGAGCACTGAGCACCCAGCACCCGGAGTACTGAGCACCCAGCACCCTGAGCACTGAGCACCCAGCACCCTGAGTAGTGAGCACCCAACGTACTGAGCACCGAGCACCCCGAGCACTGAGCACCCAGCACCCTGAGTACTGAGCACCGATCACCCCGAGCACTGAGCACCCAGCACCCTGAGTACTGAGCTCCGAGCACCCCGAGCACTGAGCACCCAGCACCCTGAGTTCTGAGCACCGATCACCCCGAGCACTGAGCACCCAGCACCCTGAGCACTGAGCACCCAGCACCCTGAGTATTGAGCACCCAGCACCCTGAGTACTGAACACCCAGCACCCTGAGCACTGAGCACTGAGCACCCTGAGCACTGAGCACCCAGCACCCTGAGCACTGAGCACCCAGCACCTTGAGTACTGAGCACCGAGCACAGCGAGCACTGAGCACCCAGCACCCTGAGCACTGAGCACCCAGCACCCTGAGTACTGAGCACCCAGCACCCTGAGTACTGAGCAACCAGCACCCTGAGCACTGAGCACTGAGCACCCAGCACCCTGAGCACTGAGCACCCAGCACCCTGAGCACTGAACACCCAGCACCCCGAGCACTGAGCACTCAGCAACCTGATCACTGAGCACCCTGTGGACTGAACACCCAGCACCCCGAGCACTGAGCACCCAGCACCCTGAGTACTGAGCACCGATCACCCTGAGCACTGAGCACCCAGCACCCCGAGCACTGAGCACCCAGCACCCTGATTACTGAGCTCCCAGCACCCCGAGCACTGAGCACCCAGTACCCTGAGTACTGAGCACCCTGAGTACTGAGCACCGATCACCCTGAGCACTGAGCTCCCAGCACCCTGAGTACTGAGCACCCAGCACCCTGAGCACTGAGCACCCAGCACCCTGAGTACTGAGCACACAGCACCCTGAGCACTGAGCACCCAGCAGCCTGAGTACTGAGAACCCAGCAACCTGAGCACTGAGCACCCAGCACCCTGAGTACTGAGCACCCAGCACCCTGAGCACTGAGCACCCAGCACCCCGAGAATGAGCACCCAGCACCCCGAGTACTGAGCACCGAGCACCCTGAGCACTGAGTACCCAGCACCCTGAGCAATGAGCACCCAGCACCCTGAGGACTGAGCACTCAGCACCCTGAGTACTGAGCACCCAGCACCCTGAGCACTGAGCACCGAGCACCCCGAGTCCTGAGCACCCAGCCCCCTGAGTACAGAGCACCCAGCACCCTGAGTACTGAACACCCAGCACCCTGAGCACTGAGCACTGAGCACCCTGAGCACTGAGTACTGAGCACCGAGCACACCGAGCACTGAGCACCCAGCACCCGGAGTACTGAGCACCTAGCACCCTGAGTACTAAGCACCGAGCACCCTGAGTACTGAGCACCCAGCAGCCTGAACACTGAACATACAGCACCCTGAGTACTGAGCACCTCGAGCACTGAGCACCCAGCACCCTGAGTACTGAGCACCGAGCACCCCGAGCACTGAGCACCCAGCACCCCGAGCACTGAGCACCCAGCACCCCGAGCACTGAGCACCCAGCACCCTGAGTACTGAGCACCCAGCACCCTGAGTACTGAGCACCCAGCACCCTGAGCACTGAGTACCCAGCACCCTGAGCACTGAGCACCCAGTACCCTGAGCACTGAGCACACAGCACCCTGAGCACTGAGCAACCAGCACCCTGAGTACTGAGCACTGAGCACCCAGCACCCTGAGTACTGAGCACTGAGCACCCAGCACACCGAGCACTGAGCACCCAGCACCCTGAGCACTGAGCACCCAGCTCCCGAGTACAGAGCACCCAGCACCCTGAGTACTGAGCACCCAGCAACCCGAGTACTGAGCACCCAGCACCCCGAGTACTGAGCACCCAGCACCCTGAGTACTGAGCACTCAGCACCCCGAGCACTGAGCACCCAGCACCCCGAGCACTGAGCACCCAGCACCCTGAGTACTGAGCACCCAGCACCCTGAGCACTGAGCACCCAGCACCCTGAGCACTGAGCACCCAGCACCCTGAGCACTGAGCACCCAGCACCCTGAGTAGTGAGCACCCAACGTACTGAGCACCGAGCACCCCGAGCACTGAGCACCCAGCACCCTGAGTACTGAGCACCGATCACCCCGAGCACTGAGCACCCAGCACCCTGAGTACTGAGCTCCGAGCACCCCGAGCACTGAGCACCCAGCACCCTGAGTACTGAGCACCGATCACCCCGAGCACTGAGCACCCAGCACCCTGAGCACTGAGCACCCAGCACCCTGAGTACTGAGCACCCAGCACCCTGAGTACTGAACACCCAGCACCCTGAGCACTGAGCACTGAGCACCCTGAGCACTGAGCACCCAGCACCCTGAGCACTGAGCACCCAGCACCTTGAGTACTGAGCACCGAGCACCCCGAGCACTGAGCACCCAGCACCCTGAGTACTGAGCACCCAGCACCCTGAGCACTGAGCACCCAGCACCCTGAGCACTGAGCACCCAGCACCCCGAGCACTGATCACCCAGCACCTTGAGTACTGAGCACCTAGCTCCCTGAGCACTGAGCACCCAGCACCCTGAGTACTGAGCACCCAGCACCCTGAGTACTGAGCAACCAGCACCCTGAGCACTGAGCACTGAGCACCCAGCACCCTGAGCACTGAGCACCCAGCACCCTGAGCACTGAACACCCAGCACCCCGAGCACTGAGCACCCAGCAACCTGATCACTGAGCACCCTGTGGACTGAACACCCAGCACCCCGAGCACTGAGCACCCAGCACCCTGAGTACTGAGCACCGATCACCCTGAGCACTGAGCACCCAGCACCCCGAGCACTGAGCACCCAGCACCCTGATTACTGAGCTCCCAGCACCCCGAGCACTGAGCACCCAGTACCCTGAGTACTGAGCACCCTGAGTACTGAGCACCGATCACCCTGAGCACTGAGCTCCCAGCACCCTGAGTACTGAGCACCCAGCACCCTGAGCACTGAGCACCCAGCACCCTGAGTACTGAGCACACAGCACCCTGAGCACTGAGCACCCAGCAGCCTGAGTACTGAGAACCCAGCAACCTGAGCACTGAGCACCCAGCACCCTGAGTACTGAGCACCCAGCACCCTGAGCACTGAGCACCCAGCACCCCGAGAATGAGCACCCAGCACCCCGAGTACTGAGCACCGAGCACCCTGAGCACTGAGTACCCAGCACCCTGAGCACTGAGCACCCAGCACCCTGAGTACTGAGCACCCAGCACCCTGAGTACTGAGCACCCAGCACCCTGAGCACTGAGCACCGAGCACCCCGAGTACTGAGCACCCAGCCCCCTGAGTACTGAGCACCCAGCACCCTGAGTACTGAACACCCAGCACCCTGAGCACTGAGCACTGAGCACCCTGAGCACTGAGTACTGAGCACCGAGCACACCGAGCACTGAGCACCCAGCACCCGGAGTACTGAGCACCCAGCACCCTGAGCACTGAGCACCCAGCACCCTGAGTAGTGAGCACCCAACGTACTGAGCACCGAGCACCCCGAGCACTGAGCACCCAGCACCCTGAGCACTGAGCACCCAGCACCCCGAGCACTGAGCACCCAGCACCCTGATTACTGAGCTCCCAGCACCCCGAGCACTGAGCACCCAGTACCCTGAGTACTGAGCACCCTGAGTACTGAGCACCGATCACCCTGAGCACTGAGCTCCCAGCACCCTGAGTACTGAGCACCCAGCACCCTGAGCACTGAGCACCCAGCACCCTGAGTACTGAGCACACAGCACCCTGAGCACTGAGCACCCAGCAGCCTGAGTACTGAGAACCCAGCAACCTGAGCACTGAGCACCCAGCACCCTGAGCACTGAGCACCCAGCACCCCGAGAATGAGCACCCAGCACCCCGAGTACTGAGCACCGAGCACCCTGAGCACTGAGTACCCAGCACCCTGAGCAATGAGCACCCAGCACCCTGAGGACTGAGCACTCAGCACCCTGAGTACTGAGCACCCAGCACCCTGAGCACTGAGCACCGAGCACCCCGAGTACTGAGCACCCAGCCCCCTGAGTACAGAGCACCCAGCACCCTGAGTACTGAACACCCAGCACCCTGAGCACTGAGCACTGAGCACCCTGAGCACTGAGTACTGAGCACCGAGCACACCGAGCACTGAGCACCCAGCACCCGGAGTACTGAGCACCCAGCACCCTGAGTACTAAGCACCGAGCACCCTGAGTACTGAGCACCCAGCACCCTGAACACTGAACATACAGCACCCTGAGTACTGAGCACCTCGAGCACTGAGCACCCAGCACCCTGAGTACTGAGCACCGAGCACCCCGAGCACTGAGCACCCAGCACCCCGAGCACTGAGCACCCAGCACCCCGAGCACTGATCACCCAGCACCCTGAGTACTGAGCACCCAGCACCCTGAGTACTGAGCACCCAGCACCCTGAGCACTGAGTACCCAGCACCCTGAGCACTGAGCACCCAGTACCCTGAGCACTGAGCACACAGCACCCTGAGCACTGAGCACCCAGCACCCTGAGTACTGAGCACTGAGCACCCAGCACCCTGAGTACTGAGCACTGAGCACCCAGCACACCGAGCACTGAGCACCCAGCACCCTGAGCACTGAGCACCCAGCTCCCGAGTACAGAGCACCCAGCACCCTGAGTACTGAGCACCCAGCAACCCGAGTACTGAGCACCCAGCACCCCGAGTACTGAGCACCCAGCACCCTGAGTACTGAGCACCGATCACCCCGAGCACTGAGCACCCAGCACCCTGAGCACTGAGCACCCAACGTACTGAGCACCGAGCACCCCGAGCACTGAGCACCCAGCAACCTGAGTACTGAGCACCGATCACCCCGAGCACTGAGCACCCAGCACCCTGAGTACTGAGCTCCGAGCACCCCGAGCACTGAGCACCCAGCACCCTGAGTACTGAGCACCGATCACCCCGAGCACTGAGCACCCAGCACCCTGAGCACTGAGCACCCAGCACCCTGAGTACTGAGCACCCAGCACCCTGAGTACTGAACACCCAGCACCCTGAGCACTGAGCACTGAGCACCCTGAGCACTGAGCACCCAGCACCCTGAGCACTGAGCACCCAGCACCTTGAGTACTGAGCACCGAGCACCCCGAGCACTGAGCACCCAGCACCCTGAGTACTGAGCACCCAGCACCCTGAGCACTGAGCACCCAGCACCCTGAGCACTGAGCACCCAGCACCCCGAGCACTGATCACCCAGCACCTTGAGTACTGAGCACCTAGCACCCTGAGCACTGAGCACCCAGCACCCTGAGTACTGAGCACCCAGCACCCTGAGTACTGAGCAACCAGCACCCTGAGCACTGAGCACTGAGCACCCAGCAACCTGAGCACTGAGCACCCAGCAACCCGAGCACTGAACACCCAGCACCCCGAGCACTGAGCACCCAGCAACCTGATCACTGAGCACCCTGTGGACTGAACACCCAGCACCCCGAGCACTGAGCACCCAGCACCCTGAGTACTGAGCACCGATCACCCTGAGCACTGAGCAGCCAGCACCCCGAGCACTGAGCACCCAGCACCCTGATTACTGAGCTCCCAGCACCCCGAGCACTGAGCACCCAGTACCCTGAGTACTGAGCACCCTGAGTACTGAGCACCGATCACCCTGAGCACTGAGCTCCCAGCACCCTGAGTACTGAGCACCCAGCACCCTGAGCACTGAGCACCCAGCACCCTGAGTACTGAGCACACAGCACCCTGAGCACTGAGCACCCAGCAGCCTGAGTACTGAGA
Source organism: Microtus oregoni (assembly GCF_018167655.1). NCBI lineage: Eukaryota > Metazoa > Chordata > Mammalia > Rodentia > Cricetidae > Microtus > Microtus oregoni. The sequence goes on from NW_024543262.1 coordinate 2,096,283, forward strand.
ACCCAGCAACCTGAGCACTGAGCACCCAGCACCCTGAGTACTGAGCACCCAGCACCCTGAGCACTGAGCACCCAGCACCCCGAGAATGAGCACCCAGCACCCCGAGTACTGAGCACCGAGCACCCTGAGCACTGAGTACCCAGCACCCTGAGAAATGAGCACCCAGCACCCTGAGTACTGAGCACCCAGCACCCTGAGTACTGAGCACCCAGCACCCTGAGCACTGAGCACCGAGCACCCTGAGTACTGAACACCCAGCACCCTGAGCACTGAGCACTGAGCACCCTGAGCACTGAGTACTGAGCACCGAGCACACCGAGCACTGAGCACCCAGCACCCGGAGTACTGAGCACCCAGCACCCTGAGTACTAAGCACCGAGCACCCTGAGTACTGAGCACCCAGCACCCTGAACACTGAACATACAGCACCCTGAGTACTGAGCACCTCGAGCACTGAGCACCCAGCACCCTGAGTACTGAGCACCGAGCACCCCGAGCACTGAGCACCCAGCACCCCGAGCACTGAGCACCCAGCACCCCGAGCACTGAGCACCCAGCACCCTGAGCACTGAGCACCCAGCACCCTGAGTACTGAGCACCCAGTACCCTGAGCACTGAGTACCCAGCACCCTGAGCACTGAGCACCCAGCACCCTGAGCAGTGAACACCCAGCACCCTGAGCACTGAGCACCCAGCACCCTGAGTACTGAGCACTGAGCACCTAGCACCCCGAGTACTGAGCACCCAGCACCCTGAGTACTGAGCACTGAGCACCCAGCACCCCGAGCACTGAGCACCCAGCACCCTGAGCACTGAGCACCCAGCACCCGAGTACTGAGCACCCAGCACCCTGAGTACTGAGCACCCAGCTACATGAGTACTGAGCACACAGCACCCAGAGAACTGAGCACCAAACACCCTGAGTACTGAGCACCCAGCACCCTGAGCACTGAGCACCCAGCACCCCGAGTACTGAGCACCGAGCACCCAGAGCACCCAGCACCCTGAGTACTGAGAACCCAGCAACCTGAGCACTGAGCACCCAGCACCCTGAGTACTGAGCACCCAGCACCCTGAGCACTGAGCACCCAGCACCCCGAGAATGAGCACCCAGCACCCCGAGTACTGAGCACCGAGCACCCTGAGCACTGAGTACCCAGCACCCTGAGCAATGAGCACCCAGCACCCTGAGTACTGAGCACCCAGCACCCTGAGTACTGAGCACCCAGCACCCTGAGCACTGAGCACCGAGCACCCCGAGTACTGAGCACCCAGCCCCCTGAGTACTGAGCACCCAGCACCCTGAGTACTGAACACCCAGCACCCTGAGCACTGAGCACTGAGCACCCTGAGCACTGAGTACTGAGCACCCAGCACCCTGAGCACTGAGCACCCAGCACCCTGAGTAGTGAGCACCCAACGTACTGAGCACCCAGCACCCTGAGCACTGAGCACCCAGCACCCTGAGTACTGAGCACCCAGCACCCTGAGTACTGAACACCCAGCACCCTGAGCACTGAGCACTGAGCACCCTGAGCACTGAGCACCCAGCACCCTGAGCACTGAGCACCCAGCACCTTGAGTACTGAGCACCGCGCACAGCGAGCACTGAGCACCCAGCACCCTGAGCACTGAGCACCCAGCAGCCTGAGTACTGAGAACCCAGCAACCTGAGCACTGAGCACCCAGCACCCTGAGTACTGAGCACCCAGCACCCTGAGCACTGAGCACCCAGCACCCCGAGAATGAGCACCCAGCACCCCGAGTACTGAGCACCGAGCACCCTGAGCACTGAGTACCCAGCACCCTGAGAAATGAGCACACAGCACCCTGCGTACTGAGCACCCAGCACCCTGAGTACTGAGCACCCAGCACCCTGAGCACTGAGCACCGAGCACCCTGAGTACTGAACACCCAGCACCCTGAGCACTGAGCACTGAGCACCCTGAGCACTGAGTACTGAGCACCGAGCACACCGAGCACTGAGCACCCAGCACCCGGAGTACTGAGCACCCAGCACCCTGAGTACTAAGCACCGAGCACCCTGAGTACTGAGCACCCAGCACCCTGAACACTGAACATACAGCACCCTGAGTACTGAGCACCTCGAGCACTGAGCACCCAGCACCCTGAGTACTGAGCACCGAGCACCCCGAGCACTGAGCACCCAGCACCCCGAGCACTGAGCACCCAGCACCCCGAGCACTGAGCACCCAGCACCCTGAGCACTGAGCACCCAGCACCCTGAGTACTGAGCACCCAGTACCCTGAGCACTGAGTACCCAGCACCCTGAGCACTGAGCACCCAGCACCCTGAGCAGTGAACACCCAGCACCCTGAGCACTGAGCACCCAGCACCCTGAGTACTGAGCACTGAGCACCTAGCACCCCGAGTACTGAGCACCCAGCACCCTGAGTACTGAGCACTGAGCACCCAGCACCCCGAGCACTGAGCACCCAGCACCCTGAGCACTGAGCACCCAGCACCCGAGTACTGAGCACCCAGCACCCTGAGTACTGAGCACCCAGCTACATGAGTACTGAGCACACAGCACCCAGAGAACTGAGCACCAAACACCCTGAGTACTGAGCACCCAGCACCCTGAGCACTGAGCACCCAGCACCCCGAGTACTGAGCACCGAGCACCCTGAGCACCCAGCACCCTGAGTACTGAGAACCCAGCAACCTGAGCACTGAGCACCCAGCACCCTGAGTACTGAGCACCCAGCACCCTGAGCACTGAGCACCCAGCACCCCGAGAATGAGCACCCAGCACCCCGAGTACTGAGCACCGAGCACCCTGAGCACTGAGTACCCAGCACCCTGAGCAATGAGCACCCAGCACCCTGAGTACTGAGCACCCAGCACCCTGAGTTCTGAGCACCCAGCACCCTGAGCACTGAGCACCGAGCACCCCGAGTACTGAGCACCCAGCCCCCTGAGTACTGAGCACCCAGCACCCTGAGTACTGAACACCCAGCACCCTGAGCACTGAGCACTGAGCACCCTGAGCACTGAGTACTGAGCACCCAGCACCCTGAGCACTGAGCACCCAGCACCCTGAGTAGTGAGCACCCAACGTACTGAGCACCCAGCACCCTGAGCACTGAGCACCCAGCACCCTGAGTACTGAGCACCCAGCACCCTGAGTACTGAACACCCAGCACCCTGAGCACTGAGCACTGAGCACCCTGAGCACTGAGCACCCAGCACCCTGAGCACTGAGCACCCAGCACCTTGAGTACTGAGCACCGAGCACAGCGAGCACTGAGCACCCAGCACCCTGAGCACTGAGCACCCAGCACCCTGAGTACTGAGCACCCAGCACCCTGAGTACTGAGCAACCAGCACCCTGAGCACTGAGCACTGAGCACCCAGCACCCTGAGCACTGAGCACCCAGCACCCCGAGCACTGAACACCCAGCACCCCGAGCACTGAGCACCCAGCAACCTGATCACTGAGCACCCTGTGGACTGAACACCCAGCACGCCGAGCACTGAGCACCCAGCACCCTGAGTACTGAGCACCGATCACCCTGAGCACTGAGCACCCAGCACCCCGAGCACTGAGCACCCAGCACCCTGATTACTGAGCTCCCAGCACCCCGAGCACTGAGCACCTAGTACCCTGAGTACTGAGCACCCTGAGTACTGAGCACCGATCACCCTGAGCACTGAGCTCCCAGCACCCTGAGTACTGAGCACCCAGCACCCTGAGCACTGAGCACCCAGCACCCTGAGTACTGAGCACACAGCACCCTGAGCACTGAGCACCCAGCAGCCTGAGTACTGAGAACCCAGCAACCTGAGCACTGAGCACCCAGCACCCTGAGCACTGAGCACCCAGCACCCCGAGAATGAGCACCCAGCACCCAGAGTACTGAGCACCGAGCACCCTGAGCACTGAGTACCCAGCACCCTGAGCAATGAGCACCCAGCACCCTGAGGACTGAGCACTCAGCACCCTGAGTACTGAGCACCCAGCACCCTGAGCACTGAGCACCGAGCACCCCGAGTACTGAGCACCCAGCCCCCTGAGTACAGAGCACCCAGCACCCTGAGTACTGAACACCCAGCACCCTGAGCACTGAGCACTGAGCACCCTGAGCACTGAGTACTGAGCACCGAGCACACCGAGCACTGAGCACCCAGCACCCGGAGTACTGAGCACCCAGCACCCTGAGTACTAAGCACCGAGCACCCTGAGTACTGAGCACCCAGCACCCTGAACACTGAACATACAGCACCCTGAGTACTGAGCACCTCGAGCACTGAGCACCCAGCACCCTGAGTACTGAGCACCGAGCACCCCGAGCACTGAGCACCCAGCACCCCGAGCACTGAGCACCCAGCACCCCGAGCACTGATCACCCAGCACCCTGAGTACTGAGCACCCAGCACCCTGAGTACTGAGCACCCAGCACCCTGAGCACTGAGTACCCAGCACCCTGAGCACTGAGCACCCAGTACCCTGAGCACTGAGCACACAGCACCCTGAGCACTGAGCACCCAGCACCCTGAGTACTGAGCACTGAGCACCCAGCACCCTGAGTACTGAGCACTGAGCACCCAGCACACCGAGCACTGAGCACCCAGCACCCTGAGCACTGAGCACCCAGCTCCCGAGTACAGAGCACCCAGCACCCTGAGTACTGAGCACCCAGCAACCCGAGTACTGAGGACCCAGCACCACGAGTACTGAGCACCCAGCACCCTGAGTACTGAGCACCGATCACCCCGAGCACTGAGCACCCAGCACCCTGAGCACTGAGCACCCAACGTACTGAGCACCGAGCACCCCGAGCACTGAGCACCCAGCAACCTGAGTACTGAGCACCGATCACCCCGAGCACTGAGCACCCAGCACCCTGAGTACTGATCTCCGAGCACCCCGAGCACTGAGCACCCAGCACCCTGAGTACTGAGCACCGATCACCCCGAGCACTGAGCACCCAGCACCCTGAGCACTGAGCACCCAGCACCCTGAGTACTGAGCACCCAGCACCCTGAGTACTGAACACCCAGCACCCTGAGCACTGAGCACTGAGCACCCTGAGCACTGAGCACCCAGCACCCTGAGCACTGAGCACCCAGCACCTTGAGTACTGAGCACCGAGCACCCCGAGCACTGAGCACCCAGCACCCTGAGTACTGAGCACCCAGCACCCTGAGCACTGAGCACCCAGCACCCTGAGCACTGAGCACCCAGCACCCCGAGCACTGATCACCCAGCACCTTGAGTACTGAGCACCTAGCACCCTGAGCACTGAGCACCCAGCACCCTGAGTACTGAGCACCCAGCACCCTGAGTACTGAGCAACCAGCACCCTGAGCACTGAGCACTGAGCACCCAGCACCCTGAGCACTGAGCACCCAGCACCCCGAGCACTGAACACCCAGCACCCCGAGCACTGAGCACCCAGCAACCTGATCACTGAGCACCCTGTGGACTGAACACCCAGCACCCCGAGCACTGAGCACCCAGCACCCTGAGTACTGAGCACCGATCACCCTGAGCACTGAGCAGCCAGCACCCCGAGCACTGAGCACCCAGCACCCTGATTACTGAGCTCCCAGCACCCCGAGCACTGAGCACCCAGTACCCTGAGTACTGAGCACCCTGAGTACTGAGCACCGATCACCCTGAGCACTGAGCTCCCAGCACCCTGAGTACTGAGCACCCAGCACCCTGAGCACTGAGCACCCAGCACCCTGAGTACTGAGCACACAGCACCCTGAGCACTGAGCACCCAGCAGCCTGAGTACTGAGAACCCAGCAACCTGAGCACTGAGCACCCAGCACCCTGAGTACTGAGCACCCAGCACCCTGAGCACTGAGCACCCAGCACCCCGAGAATGAGCACCCAGCACCCCGAGTACTGAGCACCGAGCACCCTGAGCACTGAGTACCCAGCACCCTGAGAAATGAGCACCCAGCACCCTGAGTACTGAGCACCCAGCACCCTGAGTACTGAGCACCCAGCACCCTGAGCACTGAGCACCGAGCACCCTGAGTACTGAACACCCAGCACCCTGAGCACTGAGCACTGAGCACCCTGAGCACTGAGTACTGAGCACCGAGCACACCGAGCACTGAGCACCCAGCACCCGGAGTACTGAGCACCCAGCACCCTGAGTACTAAGCACCGAGCACCCTGAGTACTGAGCACCCAGCACCCTGAACACTGAACATACAGCACCCTGAGTACTGAGCACCTCGAGCACTGAGCACCCAGCACCCAGAGTACTGAGCACCGAGCACCCCGAGCACTGAGCACCCAGCACCCCGAGCACTGAGCACCCAGCACCCCGAGCACTGAGCACCCAGCACCCTGAGCACTGAGCACCCAGCACCCTGAGTACTGAGCACCCAGTACCCTGAGCACTGAGTACCCAGCACCCTGAGCACTGAGCACCCAGCACCCTGAGCAGTGAACACCCAGCACCCTGAGCACTGAGCACCCAGCACCCTGAGTACTGAGCACTGAGCACCTAGCACCCCGAGTACTGAGCACCCAGCACCCTGAGTACTGAGCACTGAGCACCCAGCACCCCGAGCACTGAGCACCCAGCACCCTGAGCACTGAGCACCCAGCACCCGAGTACTGAGCACCCAGCACCCTGAGTACTGAGCACCCAGATACATGAGTACTGAGCACACAGCACCCAGAGAACTGAGCACCAAACACCCTGAGTACTGAGCACCCAGCACCCTGAGCACTGAGCACCCAGCACCCCGAGTACTGAGCACCGAGCACCCTGAGCACCCAGCACCCTGAGTACTGAGAACCCAGCAACCTGAGCACTGAGCACCCAGCACCCTGAGTACTGAGCACCCAGCACCCTGAGCACTGAGCACCCAGCACCCCGAGAATGAGCACCCAGCACCCCGAGTACTGAGCACCGAGCACCCTGAGCACTGAGTACCCAGCACCCTGAGCAATGAGCACCCAGCACCCTGAGTACTGAGCACCCAGCACCCTGAGTACTGAGCACCCAGCACCCTGAGCACTGAGCACCGAGCACCCCGAGTACTGAGCACCCAGCCCCCTGAGTACTGAGCACCCAGCACCCTGAGTACTGAACACCCAGCACCCTGAGCACTGAGCACTGAGCACCCTGAGCACTGAGTACTGAGCACCGAGCACACCGAGCACTGAGCACCCAGCACCCGGAGTACTGAGCACCCAGCACCCTGAGCACTGAGCACCCAGCACCCTGAGTAGTGAGCACCCAACGTACTGAGCACCGAGCACCCCGAGCACTGAGCACCCAGCACCCTGAGTACTGAGCACCGATCACCCCGAGCACTGAGCACCCAGCACCCTGAGTACTGAGCTCCGAGCACCCCGAGCACTGAGCACCCAGCACCCTGAGTACTGAGCACCGATCACCCCGAGCACTGAGCACCCAGCACCCTGAGCACTGAGCACCCAGCACCCTGAGTACTGAGCACCCAGCACCCTGAGTACTGAACACCCAGCACCCTGAGCACTGAGCACTGAGCACCCTGAGCACTGAGCACCCAGCACCCTGAGCACTGAGCACCCAGCACCTTGAGTACTGAGCACCGAGCACAGCGAGCACTGAGCACCCAGCACCCTGAGCACTGAGCACCCAGCACCCTGAGTACTGAGCACCCAGCACCCTGACTACTGAGCAACCAGCACCCTGAGCACTGAGCACTGAGCACCCAGCACCCTGAGCACTGAGCACCCAGCACCCCGAGCACTGAACACCCAGCACCCCGAGCACTGAGCACCCAGCAACCTGATCACTGAGCACCCTGTGGACTGAACACCCAGCACCCCGAGCACTGAGCACCCAGCACCCTGAGTACTGAGCACCGATCACCCTGAGCACTGAGCACCCAGCACCCCGAGCACTGAGCACCCAGCACCCTGATTACTGAGCTCCCAGCACCCCGAGCACTGAGCACCCAGTACCCTGATTACTGAGCACCCTGAGTACTGAGCACCGATCACCCTGAGCACTGAGCTCCCAGCACCCTGAGTACTGAGCACCCAGCACCCTGAGCACTGAGCACCCAGCAGCCTGAGTACTGAGAACCCAGCAACCTGAGCACTGAGCACCCAGCACCCTGAGTACTGAGCACCCAGCACCCTGAGCACTGAGCACCCAGCACCCCGAGAATGAGCACCCAGCACCCCGAGTACTGAGCACCGAGCACCCTGAGCACTGAGTACCCAGCACCCTGAGCAATGAGCACCGAGCACCCTGAGGACTGAGCACTCAGCACCCTGAGTACTGAGCACCCAGCACCCTGAGCACTGAGCACCGAGAACCCCGAGTACTGAGCACCCAGCCCCCTGAGTACAGAGCACCCAGCACCCTGAGTACTGAACACCCAGCACCCTGAGCACTGAGCACTGAGCACCCTGAGCACTGAGTACTGAGCACCGAGCACACCGAGCACTGAGCACCCAGCACCCGGAGTACTGAGCACCCAGCACCCTGAGTACTAAGCACCGAGCACCCTGAGTACTGAGCACCCAGCACCCTGAACACTGAACATACAGCACCCTGAGTACTGAGCACCTCGAGCACTGAGCACCCAGCACCCTGAGTACTGAGCACCGAGCACCCCGAGCACTGAGCACCCAGCACCCCGAGCACTGAGCACCCAGCACCCCGAGCACTGAGCACCCAGCACCCTGAGCACTGAGCAACCAGCACCCTGAGTACTGAGCACCCAGTACCCTGAGCACTGAGTACCCAGCACCCTGAGCACTGAGCACCCAGCACCCTGAGCAGTGAACACCCAGCACCCTGAGCACTGAGCACCCAGCACCCTGAGTACTGAGCACTGAGCACCTAGCACCCCGAGTACTGAGCACCCAGCACCCTGAGTACTGAGCACTGAGCACCCAGCACCCCGAGCACTGAGCACCCAGCACCCTGAGCACTGAGCACCCAGCACCCGAGTACTGAGCACCCAGCACCCTGAGTACTGAGCACCCAGCTACCTGAGTACTGAGCACACAGCACCCAGAGAACTGAGCACCCAACACCCTGAGTACTGAGCACCCAGCACCCTGAGCACTGAGCACCCAGCACCCCGAGCACTGAGCACCCAGCACCCTGAGTACTGAGCACCCAGCACCCTGAGCACTGAGCACCCAGCACCCTGAGCACTGAGCACCCAGCACCCTGAGCACTGAGCACACAGCACCCTGAGTACTGAGCACCCAGGACCCTGAGTACTGAGCACTGAGCACGCAGCACCCCGAGCACTGAGCACCCAGCAACCTGAGTACTGAGCACTGAGCACCCAGCACCCCGAGCACTGAGCACCCAGCAACCTGAGCACTGAGCACCCAGCACCCGAGTACTGAGCACCCAGCACAATGAGTACTGAGGACCCAGCACCCTGAATACTGAGCACCCAGCACCCTGAGTAGTGAGCACCCAACGTACTGAGCAACGAGCACCCCGAGCAATGAGCACCCAGCACCCGGAGTACTGAGCACCCAGCACCATGAGTACTAAGCACCGAGCACCCTGAGTACTGAGCACCCAGCACCCTGAGCACTGAACACACAGCACTCTGAGTAAAGAGCACCTCGCGCACTGAGCACCCAACACCCTGAGCACTGAGTACCCAGCACCCTGAGCACTGAGCACCCAGCACCCTGAGCACTGAGCACACAGCACCCTGAGCACTGAACACACAGCACCCTGAGTACTGAGCACCTCGAGCACTGAGCACCCAGCACCCTGAGTACTGAGCACCGAGCACCCCGAGCACTGAGCACCCAGCACCCCGAGCACTGAGCACCCAGCACCCCGAGCACTGAGCACCCAGCACCCTGAGTACTGAGCACCCAGCACCCTGAGTACTGAGCACCCAGCACCCTGAGCACTGAGTACCCAGCACCCTGAGCACTGAGCACCCAGCACCCTGAGCACTGAGCACACAGCACCCTGAGCACTGAGCACCCAGCACCCTGAGTACTGAGCACTGAGCACCCAGCACCCTGAGTACTGAGCACTGAGCACCCAGCACACCGAGCACTGAGCACCCAGCACCCTGAGCACTGAGCACCCAGCTCCCGAGTACAGAGCACCCAGCACCCTTAGTACTGAGCACCCAGCAACCCGAGTACTCAGCACCCAGCACCCCGAGTACTGAGCACCCAGCACCCTGAGTACTGAGCACCCAGCACCCCGAGCACTGAGCACCCAGCACCCCGAGCACTGAGCACCCAGCACCCGGAGTACTGAGCACCCAGCACCCTGAGCACTGAGCACCCAGCACCCTGAGTAGTGAGCACCCAACGTACTGAGCACCGAGCACCCCGAGCACTGAGCACCCAGCACCCTGAGTACTGAGCACCGATCACCCCGAGCACTGAGCACCCAGCACCCTGAGTACTGAGCTCCGAGCACCCCGAGCACTGAGCACCCAGCACCCTGAGTACTGAGCACCGATCACCCCGAGCACTGAGCACCCAGCACCCTGAGCACTGAGCACCCAGCACCCTGAGTACTGAGCACCCAGCACCCTGAGTACTGAACACCCAGCACCCTGAGCACTGAGCACTGAGCACCCTGAGCACTGAGCACCCAGCACCCTGAGCACTGAGCACCCAGCACCTTGAGTACTGAGCACCGAGCACAGCGAGCACTGAGCACCCAGCACCCTGAGCACTGAGCACCCAGCACCCTGAGTACTGAGCACCCAGCACCCTGAGTACTGAGCAACCAGCACCCTGAGCACTGAGCACTGAGCACCCAGCACCCTGAGCACTGAGCACCCAGCACCCCGAGCACTGAACACCCAGCACCCCGAGCACTGAGCACCCAGCAACCTGATCACTGAGCACCCTGTGGACTGAACACCCAGCACCCCGAGCACTGAGCACCCAGCACCCTGAGTACTGAGCACCGATCACCCTGAGCACTGAGCACCCAGCACCCCGAGCACTGAGCACCCAGCACCCTGATTACTGAGCTCCCAGCACCCCGAGCACTGAGCACCCAGTACCCTGAGTACTGAGCACCCTGAGTACTGAGCACCGATCACCCTGAGCACTGAGCTCCCAGCACCCTGAGTACTGAGCACCCAGCACCCTGAGCACTGAGCACCCAGCAGCCTGAGTACTGAGAACCCAGCAACCTGAGCACTGAGCACCCAGCACCCTGAGTACTGAGCACCCAGCACCCTGAGCACTGAGCACCCAGCACCCCGAGAATGAGCACCCAGCACCCCGAGTACTGAGCACCGAGCACCCTGAGCACTGAGTACCCAGCACCCTGAGCAATGAGCACCGAGCACCCTGAGGACTGAGCACTCAGCACCCTGAGTACTGAGCACCCAGCACCCTGAGCACTGAGCACCGAGAACCCCGAGTACTGAGCACCCAGCCCCCTGAGTACAGAGCACCCAGCACCCTGAGTACTGAACACCCAGCACCCTGAGCACTGAGCACTGAGCACCCTGAGCACTGAGTACTGAGCACCGAGCACACCGAGCACTGAGCACCCAGCACCCGGAGTACTGAGCACCCAGCACCCTGAGTACTAAGCACCGAGCACCCTGAGTACTGAGCACCCAGCACCCTGAACACTGAACATACAGCACCCTGAGTACTGAGCACCTCGAGCACTGAGCACCCAGCACCCTGAGTACTGAGCACCGAGCACCCCGAGCACTGAGCACCCAGCACCCCGAGCACTGAGCACCCAGCACCCCGAGCACTGAGCACCCAGCACCCTGAGCACTGAGCAACCAGCACCCTGAGTACTGAGCACCCAGTACCCTGAGCACTGAGTACCCAGCACCCTGAGCACTGAGCACCCAGCACCCTGAGCAGTGAACACCCAGCACCCTGAGCACTGAGCACCCAGCACCCTGAGTACTGAGCACTGAGCACCTAGCACCCCGAGTACTGAGCACCCAGCACCCTGAGTACTGAGCACTGAGCACCCAGCACCCCGAGCACTGAGCACCCAGCACCCTGAGCACTGAGCACCCAGCACCCGAGTACTGAGCACCCAGCACCCTGAGTACTGAGCACCCAGCTACCTGAGTACTGAGCACACAGCACCCAGAGAACTGAGCACCCAACACCCTGAGTACTGAGCACCCAGCACCCTGAGCACTGAGCACCCAGCACCCCGAGCACTGAGCACCCAGCACCCTGAGTACTGAGCACCCAGCACCCTGAGCACTGAGCACCCAGCACCCTGAGCACTGAGCACCCAGCACCCTGAGCACTGAGCACACAGCACCCTGAGTACTGAGCACCCAGGACCCTGAGTACTGAGCACTGAGCACGCAGCACCCCGAGCACTGAGCACCCAGCAACCTGAGTACTGAGCACTGAGCACCCAGCACCCCGAGCACTGAGCACCCAGCAACCTGAGCACTGAGCACCCAGCACCCGAGTACTGAGCACCCAGCACAATGAGTACTGAGGACCCAGCACCCTGAATACTGAGCACCCAGCACCCTGAGTAGTGAGCACCCAACGTACTGAGCAACGAGCACCCCGAGCAATGAGCACCCAGCACCCGGAGTACTGAGCACCCAGCACCATGAGTACTAAGCACCGAGCACCCTGAGTACTGAGCACCCAGCACCCTGAGCACTGAACACACAGCACTCTGAGTAAAGAGCACCTCGCGCACTGAGCACCCAACACCCTGAGCACTGAGTACCCAGCACCCTGAGCACTGAGCACCCAGCACCCTGAGCACTGAGCACACAGCACCCTGAGCACTGAACACACAGCACCCTGAGTACTGAGCACCTCGAGCACTGAGCACCCAGCACCCTGAGTACTGAGCACCGAGCACCCCGAGCACTGAGCACCCAGCACCCCGAGCACTGAGCACCCAGCACCCCGAGCACTGAGCACCCAGCACCCTGAGTACTGAGCACCCAGCACCCTGAGTACTGAGCACCCAGCACCCTGAGCACTGAGTACCCAGCACCCTGAGCACTGAGCACCCAGCACCCTGAGCACTGAGCACACAGCACCCTGAGCACTGAGCACCCAGCACCCTGAGTACTGAGCACTGAGCACCCAGCACCCTGAGTACTGAGCACTGAGCACCCAGCACACCGAGCACTGAGCACCCAGCACCCTGAGCACTGAGCACCCAGCTCCCGAGTACAGAGCACCCAGCACCCTTAGTACTGAGCACCCAGCAACCCGAGTACTCAGCACCCAGCACCCCGAGTACTGAGCACCCAGCAACCTGAGTACTGAGCACCCAGCACCCCGAGCACTGAGCACCCAGCACCCCGAGCACTGAGCACCCAGCACCCTGAGTACTGAGCACCCAGCACCCTGAGCACTGAGCACCCAGCACCCTGAGCACTGAGCACCCAGCACCCTGAGCACTGAGCACCCAGCACCCTGTGCACTGAGCACACAGCACCCTGAGTACTGAGCACCCAGGACCCTGAGTACTGAGCACTGAGCACGCAGCACCCCGAGCACTGAGCACCCAGCACACTGAGCACTGAGCACACAGCACCCTGAGCACTGAACACACAGCACCCTGAGTACTGAGCACCTCGAGCACTGAGCACCCAGCACCCTGAGTACTGAGCACCGAGCACCCCGAGCACTGAGCACCCAGCACCCTGAGCACTGAGCACCCAGCACCCGAGTACTGAGCACCCAGCACCCTGAGTACTGAGCACCCAGCTACATGAGTACTGAGCACACAGCACCCAGAGAACTGAGCAGCAAACACCCTGAGTACTGAGCACCCAGCACCCTGAGCACTGAGCACCCAGCACCCCGAGTACTGAGCACCGAGCACCCTGAGCACCCAGCACCCTGAGTACTGAGAACCCAGCAACCTGAGCACTGAGCACCCAGCAACCTGAGTACTGAGCACCCAGCACCCTGAGCACTGAGCACCCAGCACCCCGAGAATGAGCACCCAGCACCCCGAGTACTGAGCACCGAGCACCCTGAGCACTGAGTACCCAGCACCCTGAGCAATGAGCACCCAGCACCCTGAGTACTGAGCACCCAGCACCCTGAGTACTGAGCACCCAGCACCCTGAGCACTGAGCACCGAGCACCCCGAGTACTGAGCACCCAGCCCCCTGAGTACTGAGCACCCAGCACCCTGAGTACTGAACACCCAGCACCCTGAGCACTGAGCACTGAGCACCCTGAGCACTGAGTACTGAGCACCGAGCACACCGAGCACTGAGCACCCAGCACCCGGAGTACTGAGCACCCAGCACCCTGAGCACTGAGCACCCAGCACCCTGAGTAGTGAGCACCCAACGTACTGAGCACCGAGCACCCCGAGCACTGAGCACCCAGCACCCTGAGTACTGAGCACCGATCACCCCGAGCACTGAGCACCCAGCACCCTGAGTACTGAGCTCCGAGCACCCCGAGCACTGAGCACCCAGCACCCTGAGTACTGAGCACCGATCACCCCGAGCACTGAGCACCCAGCACCCTGAGCACTGAGCACCCAGCACCCTGAGTACTGAGCACCCAGCACCCTGAGTACTGAACACCCAGCACCCTGAGCACTGAGCACTGAGCACCCTGAGCACTGAGCACCCAGCACCCTGAGCACTGAGCACCCAGCACCTTGAGTACTGAGCACCGAGCACAGCGAGCACTGAGCACCCAGCACCCTGAGCACTGAGCACCCAGCACCCTGAGTACTGAGCACCCAGCACCCTGAGTACTGAGCAACCAGCACCCTGAGCACTGAGCACTGAGCACCCAGCACCCTGAGCACTGAGCACCCAGCACCCCGAGCACTGAACACCCAGCACCCCGAGCACTGAGCACCCAGCAACCTGATCACTGAGCACCCTGTGGACTGAACACCCAGCACCCCGAGCACTGAGCACCCAGCACCCTGAGTACTGAGCACCGATCACCCTGAGCACTGAGCACCCAGCACCCCGAGCACTGAGCACCCAGCACCCTGATTACTGAGCTCCCAGCACCCCGAGCACTGAGCACCCAGTACCCTGAGTACTGAGCACCCTGAGTACTGAGCACCGATCACCCTGAGCACTGAGCTCCCAGCACCCTGAGTACTGAGCACCCAGCACCCTGAGCACTGAGCACCCAGCAGCCTGAGTACTGAGAACCCAGCAACCTGAGCACTGAGCACCCAGCACCCTGAGTACTGAGCACCCAGCACCCTGAGCACTGAGCACCCAGCACCCCGAGAATGAGCACCCAGCACCCCGAGTACTGAGCACCGAGCACCCTGAGCACTGAGTACCCAGCACCCTGAGCAATGAGCACCCAGCACCCTGAGGACTGAGCACTCAGCACCCTGAGTACTGAGCACCCAGCACCCTGAGCACTGAGCACCGAGAACCCCGAGTACTGAGCACCCAGCCCCCTGAGTACAGAGCACCCAGCACCCTGAGTACTGAACACCCAGCACCCTGAGCACTGAGCACTGAGCACCCTGAGCACTGAGTACTGAGCACCGAGCACACCGAGCACTGAGCACCCAGCACCCGGAGTACTGAGCACCCAGCACCCTGAGTACTAAGCACCGAGCACCCTGAGTACTGAGCACCCAGCACCCTGAACACTGAACATACAGCACCCTGAGTACTGAGCACCTCGAGCACTGAGCACCCAGCACCCTGAGTACTGAGCACCGAGCACCCCGAGCACTGAGCACCCAGCACCCCGAGCACTGAGCACCCAGCACCCCGAGCACTGAGCACCCAGCACCCTGAGCACTGAGCAACCAGCACCCTGAGTACTGAGCACCCAGTACCCTGAGCACTGAGTACCCAGCACCCTGAGCACTGAGCACCCAGCACCCTGAGCAGTGAACACCCAGCACCCTGAGCACTGAGCACCCAGCACCCTGAGTACTGAGCACTGAGCACCTAGCACCCCGAGTACTGAGCACCCAGCACCCTGAGTACTGAGCACTGAGCACCCAGCACCCCGAGCACTGAGCACCCAGCACCCTGAGCACTGAGCACCCAGCACCCGAGTACTGAGCACCCAGCACCCTGAGTACTGAGCACCCAGCTACCTGAGTACTGAGCACACAGCACCCAGAGAACTGAGCACCCAACACCCTGAGTACTGAGCACCCAGCACCCTGAGCACTGAGCACCCAGCACCCCGAGCACTGAGCACCCAGCACCCTGAGTACTGAGCACCCAGCACCCTGAGCACTGAGCACCCAGCACCCTGAGCACTGAGCACCCAGCACCCTGAGCACTGAGCACACAGCACCCTGAGTACTGAGCACCCAGGACCCTGAGTACTGAGCACTGAGCACGCAGCACCCCGAGCACTGAGCACCCAGCAACCTGAGTACTGAGCACTGAGCACCCAGCACCCCGAGCACTGAGCACCCAGCACCCTGAGCACTGAGCACCCAGCACCCGAGTACTGAGCACCCAGCACAATGAGTACTGAGGACCCAGCACCCTGAATACTGAGCACCCAGCACCCTGAGTAGTGAGCACCCAACGTACTGAGCAACGAGCACCCCGAGCAATGAGCACCCAGCACCCGGAGTACTGAGCACCCAGCACCATGAGTACTAAGCACCGAGCACCCTGAGTACTGAGCACCCAGCACCCTGAGCACTGAACACACAGCACTCTGAGTAAAGAGCACCTCGCGCACTGAGCACCCAACACCCTGAGCACTGAGTACCCAGCACCCTGAGCACTGAGCACCCAGCACCCTGAGCACTGAGCACACAGCACCCTGAGCACTGAACACACTGCACCCTGAGTACTGAGCACCTCGAGCACTGAGCACCCAGCACCCTGAGTACTGAGCACCGAGCACCCCGAGCACTGAGCACCCAGCACCCCGAGCACTGAGCACCCAGCACCCCGAGCACTGAGCACCCAGCACCCTGAGTACTGAGCACCCAGCACCCTGAGTACTGAGCACCCAGCACCCTGAGCACTGAGTACCCAGCACCCTGAGCACTGAGCACCCAGCACCCTGAGCACTGAGCACACAGCACCCTGAGCACTGAGCACCCAGCACCCTGAGTACTGAGCACTGAGCACCCAGCACCCTGAGTACTGAGCACTGAGCACCCAGCACACCGAGCACTGAGCACCCAGCACCCTGAGCACTGAGCACCCAGCTCCCGAGTACAGAGCACCCAGCACCCTTAGTACTGAGCACCCAGCAACCCGAGTACTCAGCAACCAGCACCCCGAGTACTGAGCACCCAGCACCCTGAGTACTGAGCACCCAGCACCCCGAGCACTGAGCACCCAGCACCCCGAGCACTGAGCACCCAGCACCCTGAGTACTGAGCACCCAGCACCCTGAGCACTGAGCACCCAGCACCCTGAGCACTGAGCACCCAGCACCCTGAGCACTGAGCACCCAGCACCCTGTGCACTGAGCACACAGCACCCTGAGTACTGAGCACCCAGGACCCTGAGTACTGAGCACTGAGCACGCAGCACCCCGAGCACTGAGCACCCAGCACCCTGAGCACTGAGCACACAGCACCCTGAGCACTGAACACACAGCACCCTGAGTACTGAGCACCTCGAGCACTGAGCACCCAGCACCCTGAGTACTGAGCACCGAGCACCCCGAGCACTGAGCACCCAGCACCCCGAGCACTGAGCACCCAGCACCCCGAGCACTGAGCACCCAGCACCCTGAGTACTGAGCACCCAGCACCCTGAGTACTGAGCACCCAGCACCCTGAGCACTGAGCCTGAGCACCCTGAGTACTGAGCACTGAGCACCCTGAGTACTGAGCACCGAGCACCCCGAGAACTGAGCACCCAGCACCCGGAGTACTGAGCACCCAGCACCCTGAGTACTGAGCACACAGCACCCCGAGAATGAGCACCCAGCACCCAGCGTACTGAGCACCGAGCACCCCGAGCACTGAGCACCCAGCACCCTGCGTACTGAGCACCCAGCACCCCGAGCACTGAGCACCCAGCACCCTGAGTACTGAGCACCCAGCGTACAGAGCACCGAGCACCGAGCCCCCTAGTACTGAGCACCCAGCACTCTGAGCACTGAGCACCCAGCACACTGAGCACTGAGCACCCAGCACCCCGAGCACTGAGCACCCAGCACCCCGAGCACTGAGCCTGAGCACCCTGAGTACTGAGCACTGAGCACCCTGAGTACTGAGCACCGAGCACCCTGAGTACTGAGCACCCAGCACCCCGAGCACTGAGCACCGAGCACCCTGAGTAGTGAGCACCCAGCACCCTGAGCACTGAGCACCCAGCACCCCGAGAATGAGCACCCAGCACCCCGAGTACTGAGCACCGAGCACCCTGAGCACTGAGTACCCAGCACCCTGAGCAATGAGCACCGAGCACCCTGAGGACTGAGCACTCAGCACCCTGAGTACTGAGCACCCAGCACCCTGAGCACTGAGCACCGAGAACCCCGAGTACTGAGCACCCAGCCCCCTGAGTACAGAGCACCCAGCACCCTGAGTACTGAACACCCAGCACCCTGAGCACTGAGCACTGAGCACCCTGAGCACTGAGTACTGAGCACCGAGCACACCGAGCACTGAGCACCCAGCACCCGGAGTACTGAGCACCCAGCACCCTGAGTACTAAGCACCGAGCACCCTGAGTACTGAGCACCCAGCACCCTGAACACTGAACATACAGCACCCTGAGTACTGAGCACCTCGAGCACTGAGCACCCAGCACCCTGAGTACTGAGCACCGAGCACCCCGAGCACTGAGCACCCAGCACCCCGAGCACTGAGCACCCAGCACCCCGAGCACTGAGCACCCAGCACCCTGAGCACTGAGCAACCAGCACCCTGAGTACTGAGCACCCAGTACCCTGAGCACTGAGTACCCAGCACCCTGAGCACTGAGCACCCAGCACCCTGAGCAGTGAACACCCAGCACCCTGAGCACTGAGCACCCAGCACCCTGAGTACTGAGCACTGAGCACCTAGCACCCCGAGTACTGAGCACCCAGCACCCTGAGTACTGAGCACTGAGCACCCAGCACCCCGAGCACTGAGCACCCAGCACCCTGAGCACTGAGCACCCAGCACCCGAGTACTGAGCACCCAGCACCCTGAGTACTGAGCACCCAGCTACCTGAGTACTGAGCACACAGCACCCAGAGAACTGAGCACCCAACACCCTGAGTACTGAGCACCCAGCACCCTGAGCACTGAGCACCCAGCACCCCGAGCACTGAGCACCCAGCACCCTGAGTACTGAGCACCCAGCACCCTGAGCACTGAGCACCCAGCACCCTGAGCACTGAGCACCCAGCACCCTGAGCACTGAGCACACAGCACCCTGAGTACTGAGCACCCAGGACCCTGAGTACTGAGCACTGAGCACGCAGCACCCCGAGCACTGAGCACCCAGCAACCTGAGTACTGAGCACTGAGCACCCAGCACCCCGAGCACTGAGCACCCAGCAACCTGAGCACTGAGCACCCAGCACCCGAGTACTGAGCACCCAGCACAATGAGTACTGAGGACCCAGCACCCTGAATACTGAGCACCCAGCACCCTGAGTAGTGAGCACCCAACGTACTGAGCAACGAGCACCCCGAGCAATGAGCACCCAGCACCCGGAGTACTGAGCACCCAGCACCATGAGTACTAAGCACCGAGCACCCTGAGTACTGAGCACCCAGCACCCTGAGCACTGAACACACAGCACTCTGAGTAAAGAGCACCTCGCGCACTGAGCACCCAACACCCTGAGCACTGAGTACCCAGCACCCTGAGCACTGAGCACCCAGCACCCTGAGCACTGAGCACACAGCACCCTGAGCACTGAACACACAGCACCCTGAGTACTGAGCACCTCGAGCACTGAGCACCCAGCACCCTGAGTACTGAGCACCGAGCACCCCGAGCACTGAGCACCCAGCACCCCGAGCACTGAGCACCCAGCACCCCGAGCACTGAGCACCCAGCACCCTGAGTACTGAGCACCCAGCACCCTGAGTACTGAGCACCCAGCACCCTGAGCACTGAGTACCCAGCACCCTGAGCACTGAGCACCCAGCACCCTGAGCACTGAGCACACAGCACCCTGAGCACTGAGCACCCAGCACCCTGAGTACTGAGCACTGAGCACCCAGCACCCTGAGTACTGAGCACTGAGCACCCAGCACACCGAGCACTGAGCACCCAGCACCCTGAGCACTGAGCACCCAGCTCCCGAGTACAGAGCACCCAGCACCCTTAGTACTGAGCACCCAGCAACCCGAGTACTCAGCACCCAGCACCCCGAGTACTGAGCACCCAGCACCCTGAGTACTGAGCACCCAGCACCCCGAGCACTGAGCACCCAGCACCCCGAGCACTGAGCACCCAGCACCCGGAGTACTGAGCACCCAGCACCCTGAGCACTGAGCACCCAGCACCCTGAGTAGTGAGCACCCAACGTACTGAGCACCGAGCACCCCGAGCACTGAGCACCCAGCACCCTGAGTACTGAGCACCGATCACCCCGAGCACTGAGCACCCAGCACCCTGAGTACTGAGCTCCGAGCACCCCGAGCACTGAGCACCCAGCACCCTGAGTACTGAGCACCGATCACCCCGAGCACTGAGCACCCAGCACCCTGAGCACTGAGCACCCAGCACCCTGAGTACTGAGCACCCAGCACCCTGAGTACTGAACACCCAGCACCCTGAGCACTGAGCACTGAGCACCCTGAGCACTGAGCACCCAGCACCCTGAGCACTGAGCACCCAGCACCTTGAGTACTGAGCACCGAGCACAGCGAGCACTGAGCACCCAGCACCCTGAGCACTGAGCACCCAGCACCCTGAGTACTGAGCACCCAGCACCCTGAGTACTGAGCAACCAGCACCCTGAGCACTGAGCACTGAGCACCCAGCACCCTGAGCACTGAGCACCCAGCACCCCGAGCACTGAACACCCAGCACCCCGAGCACTGAGCACCCAGCAACCTGATCACTGAGCACCCTGTGGACTGAACACCCAGCACCCCGAGCACTGAGCACCCAGCACCCTGAGTACTGAGCACCGATCACCCTGAGCACTGAGCACCCAGCACCCCGAGCACTGAGCACCCAGCACCCTGATTACTGAGCTCCCAGCACCCCGAGCACTGAGCACCCAGTACCCTGAGTACTGAGCACCCTGAGTACTGAGCACCGATCACCCTGAGCACTGAGCTCCCAGCACCCTGAGTACTGAGCACCCAGCACCCTGAGCACTGAGCACCCAGCAGCCTGAGTACTGAGAACCCAGCAACCTGAGCACTGAGCACCCAGCACCCTGAGTACTGAGCACCCAGCACCCTGAGCACTGAGCACCCAGCACCCCGAGAATGAGCACCCAGCACCCCGAGTACTGAGCACCGAGCACCCTGAGCACTGAGTACCCAGCACCCTGAGCAATGAGCACCGAGCACCCTGAGGACTGAGCACTCAGCACCCTGAGTACTGAGCACCCAGCACCCTGAGCACTGAGCACCGAGAACCCCGAGTACTGAGCACCCAGCCCCCTGAGTACAGAGCACCCAGCACCCTGAGTACTGAACACCCAGCACCCTGAGCACTGAGCACTGAGCACCCTGAGCACTGAGTACTGAGCACCGAGCACACCGAGCACTGAGCACCCAGCACCCGGAGTACTGAGCACCCAGCACCCTGAGTACTAAGCACCGAGCACCCTGAGTACTGAGCACCCAGCACCCTGAACACTGAACATACAGCACCCTGAGTACTGAGCACCTCGAGCACTGAGCACCCAGCACCCTGAGTACTGAGCACCGAGCACCCCGAGCACTGAGCACCCAGCACCCCGAGCACTGAGCACCCAGCACCCCGAGCACTGAGCACCCAGCACCCTGAGCACTGAGCAACCAGCACCCTGAGTACTGAGCACCCAGTACCCTGAGCACTGAGTACCCAGCACCCTGAGCACTGAGCACCCAGCACCCTGAGCAGTGAACACCCAGCACCCTGAGCACTGAGCACCCAGCACCCTGAGTACTGAGCACTGAGCACCTAGCACCCCGAGTACTGAGCACCCAGCACCCTGAGTACTGAGCACTGAGCACCCAGCACCCCGAGCACTGAGCACCCAGCACCCTGAGCACTGAGCACCCAGCACCCGAGTACTGAGCACCCAGCACCCTGAGTACTGAGCACCCAGCTACCTGAGTACTGAGCACACAGCACCCAGAGAACTGAGCACCCAACACCCTGAGTACTGAGCACCCAGCACCCTGAGCACTGAGCACCCAGCACCCCGAGCACTGAGCACCCAGCACCCTGAGTACTGAGCACCCAGCACCCTGAGCACTGAGCACCCAGCACCCTGAGCACTGAGCACCCAGCACCCTGAGCACTGAGCACACAGCACCCTGAGTACTGAGCACCCAGGACCCTGAGTACTGAGCACTGAGCACGCAGCACCCCGAGCACTGAGCACCCAGCAACCTGAGTACTGAGCACTGAGCACCCAGCACCCCGAGCACTGAGCACCCAGCAACCTGAGCACTGAGCACCCAGCACCCGAGTACTGAGCACCCAGCACAATGAGTACTGAGGACCCAGCACCCTGAATACTGAGCACCCAGCACCCTGAGTAGTGAGCACCCAACGTACTGAGCAACGAGCACCCCGAGCAATGAGCACCCAGCACCCGGAGTACTGAGCACCCAGCACCATGAGTACTAAGCACCGAGCACCCTGAGTACTGAGCACCCAGCACCCTGAGCACTGAACACACAGCACTCTGAGTAAAGAGCACCTCGCGCACTGAGCACCCAACACCCTGAGCACTGAGTACCCAGCACCCTGAGCACTGAGCACCCAGCACCCTGAGCACTGAGCACACAGCACCCTGAGCACTGAACACACAGCACCCTGAGTACTGAGCACCTCGAGCACTGAGCACCCAGCACCCTGAGTACTGAGCACCGAGCACCCCGAGCACTGAGCACCCAGCACCCCGAGCACTGAGCACCCAGCACCCCGAGCACTGAGCACCCAGCACCCTGAGTACTGAGCACCCAGCACCCTGAGTACTGAGCACCCAGCACCCTGAGCACTGAGTACCCAGCACCCTGAGCACTGAGCACCCAGCACCCTGAGCACTGAGCACACAGCACCCTGAGCACTGAGCACCCAGCACCCTGAGTACTGAGCACTGAGCACCCAGCACCCTGAGTACTGAGCACTGAGCACCCAGCACACCGAGCACTGAGCACCCAGCACCCTGAGCACTGAGCACCCAGCTCCCGAGTACAGAGCACCCAGCACCCTTAGTACTGAGCACCCAGCAACCCGAGTACTCAGCACCCAGCACCCCGAGTACTGAGCACCCAGCAACCTGAGTACTGAGCACCCAGCACCCCGAGCACTGAGCACCCAGCACCCCGAGCACTGAGCACCCAGCACCCTGAGTACTGAGCACCCAGCACCCTGAGCACTGAGCACCCAGCACCCTGAGCACTGAGCACCCAGCACCCTGAGCACTGAGCACCCAGCACCCTGTGCACTGAGCACACAGCACCCTGAGTACTGAGCACCCAGGACCCTGAGTACTGAGCACTGAGCACGCAGCACCCCGAGCACTGAGCACCCAGCACACTGAGCACTGAGCACACAGCACCCTGAGCACTGAACACACAGCACCCTGAGTACTGAGCACCTCGAGCACTGAGCACCCAGCACCCTGAGTACTGAGCACCGAGCACCCCGAGCACTGAGCACCCAGCACCCTGAGCACTGAGCACCCAGCACCCGAGTACTGAGCACCCAGCACCCTGAGTACTGAGCACCCAGCTACATGAGTACTGAGCACACAGCACCCAGAGAACTGAGCAGCAAACACCCTGAGTACTGAGCACCCAGCACCCTGAGCACTGAGCACCCAGCACCCCGAGTACTGAGCACCGAGCACCCTGAGCACCCAGCACCCTGAGTACTGAGAACCCAGCAACCTGAGCACTGAGCACCCAGCAACCTGAGTACTGAGCACCCAGCACCCTGAGCACTGAGCACCCAGCACCCCGAGAATGAGCACCCAGCACCCCGAGTACTGAGCACCGAGCACCCTGAGCACTGAGTACCCAGCACCCTGAGCAATGAGCACCCAGCACCCTGAGTACTGAGCACCCAGCACCCTGAGTACTGAGCACCCAGCACCCTGAGCACTGAGCACCGAGCACCCCGAGTACTGAGCACCCAGCCCCCTGAGTACTGAGCACCCAGCACCCTGAGTACTGAACACCCAGCACCCTGAGCACTGAGCACTGAGCACCCTGAGCACTGAGTACTGAGCACCGAGCACACCGAGCACTGAGCACCCAGCACCCGGAGTACTGAGCACCCAGCACCCTGAGCACTGAGCACCCAGCACCCTGAGTAGTGAGCACCCAACGTACTGAGCACCGAGCACCCCGAGCACTGAGCACCCAGCACCCTGAGTACTGAGCACCGATCACCCCGAGCACTGAGCACCCAGCACCCTGAGTACTGAGCTCCGAGCACCCCGAGCACTGAGCACCCAGCACCCTGAGTACTGAGCACCGATCACCCCGAGCACTGAGCACCCAGCACCCTGAGCACTGAGCACCCAGCACCCTGAGTACTGAGCACCCAGCACCCTGAGTACTGAACACCCAGCACCCTGAGCACTGAGCACTGAGCACCCTGAGCACTGAGCACCCAGCACCCTGAGCACTGAGCACCCAGCACCTTGAGTACTGAGCACCGAGCACAGCGAGCACTGAGCACCCAGCACCCTGAGCACTGAGCACCCAGCACCCTGAGTACTGAGCACCCAGCACCCTGAGTACTGAGCAACCAGCACCCTGAGCACTGAGCACTGAGCACCCAGCACCCTGAGCACTGAGCACCCAGCACCCCGAGCACTGAACACCCAGCACCCCGAGCACTGAGCACCCAGCAACCTGATCACTGAGCACCCTGTGGACTGAACACCCAGCACCCCGAGCACTGAGCACCCAGCACCCTGAGTACTGAGCACCGATCACCCTGAGCACTGAGCACCCAGCACCCCGAGCACTGAGCACCCAGCACCCTGATTACTGAGCTCCCAGCACCCCGAGCACTGAGCACCCAGTACCCTGAGTACTGAGCACCCTGAGTACTGAGCACCGATCACCCTGAGCACTGAGCTCCCAGCACCCTGAGTACTGAGCACCCAGCACCCTGAGCACTGAGCACCCAGCAGCCTGAGTACTGAGAACCCAGCAACCTGAGCACTGAGCACCCAGCACCCTGAGTACTGAGCACCCAGCACCCTGAGCACTGAGCACCCAGCACCCCGAGAATGAGCACCCAGCACCCCGAGTACTGAGCACCGAGCACCCTGAGCACTGAGTACCCAGCACCCTGAGCAATGAGCACCCAGCACCCTGAGGACTGAGCACTCAGCACCCTGAGTACTGAGCACCCAGCACCCTGAGCACTGAGCACCGAGAACCCCGAGTACTGAGCACCCAGCCCCCTGAGTACAGAGCACCCAGCACCCTGAGTACTGAACACCCAGCACCCTGAGCACTGAGCACTGAGCACCCTGAGCACTGAGTACTGAGCACCGAGCACACCGAGCACTGAGCACCCAGCACCCGGAGTACTGAGCACCCAGCACCCTGAGTACTAAGCACCGAGCACCCTGAGTACTGAGCACCCAGCACCCTGAACACTGAACATACAGCACCCTGAGTACTGAGCACCTCGAGCACTGAGCACCCAGCACCCTGAGTACTGAGCACCGAGCACCCCGAGCACTGAGCACCCAGCACCCCGAGCACTGAGCACCCAGCACCCCGAGCACTGAGCACCCAGCACCCTGAGCACTGAGCAACCAGCACCCTGAGTACTGAGCACCCAGTACCCTGAGCACTGAGTACCCAGCACCCTGAGCACTGAGCACCCAGCACCCTGAGCAGTGAACACCCAGCACCCTGAGCACTGAGCACCCAGCACCCTGAGTACTGAGCACTGAGCACCTAGCACCCCGAGTACTGAGCACCCAGCACCCTGAGTACTGAGCACTGAGCACCCAGCACCCCGAGCACTGAGCACCCAGCACCCTGAGCACTGAGCACCCAGCACCCGAGTACTGAGCACCCAGCACCCTGAGTACTGAGCACCCAGCTACCTGAGTACTGAGCACACAGCACCCAGAGAACTGAGCACCCAACACCCTGAGTACTGAGCACCCAGCACCCTGAGCACTGAGCACCCAGCACCCCGAGCACTGAGCACCCAGCACCCTGAGTACTGAGCACCCAGCACCCTGAGCACTGAGCACCCAGCACCCTGAGCACTGAGCACCCAGCACCCTGAGCACTGAGCACACAGCACCCTGAGTACTGAGCACCCAGGACCCTGAGTACTGAGCACTGAGCACGCAGCACCCCGAGCACTGAGCACCCAGCAACCTGAGTACTGAGCACTGAGCACCCAGCACCCCGAGCACTGAGCACCCAGCACCCTGAGCACTGAGCACCCAGCACCCGAGTACTGAGCACCCAGCACAATGAGTACTGAGGACCCAGCACCCTGAATACTGAGCACCCAGCACCCTGAGTAGTGAGCACCCAACGTACTGAGCAACGAGCACCCCGAGCAATGAGCACCCAGCACCCGGAGTACTGAGCACCCAGCACCATGAGTACTAAGCACCGAGCACCCTGAGTACTGAGCACCCAGCACCCTGAGCACTGAACACACAGCACTCTGAGTAAAGAGCACCTCGCGCACTGAGCACCCAACACCCTGAGCACTGAGTACCCAGCACCCTGAGCACTGAGCACCCAGCACCCTGAGCACTGAGCACACAGCACCCTGAGCACTGAACACACTGCACCCTGAGTACTGAGCACCTCGAGCACTGAGCACCCAGCACCCTGAGTACTGAGCACCGAGCACCCCGAGCACTGAGCACCCAGCACCCCGAGCACTGAGCACCCAGCACCCCGAGCACTGAGCACCCAGCACCCTGAGTACTGAGCACCCAGCACCCTGAGTACTGAGCACCCAGCACCCTGAGCACTGAGTACCCAGCACCCTGAGCACTGAGCACCCAGCACCCTGAGCACTGAGCACACAGCACCCTGAGCACTGAGCACCCAGCACCCTGAGTACTGAGCACTGAGCACCCAGCACCCTGAGTACTGAGCACTGAGCACCCAGCACACCGAGCACTGAGCACCCAGCACCCTGAGCACTGAGCACCCAGCTCCCGAGTACAGAGCACCCAGCACCCTTAGTACTGAGCACCCAGCAACCCGAGTACTCAGCAACCAGCACCCCGAGTACTGAGCACCCAGCACCCTGAGTACTGAGCACCCAGCACCCCGAGCACTGAGCACCCAGCACCCCGAGCACTGAGCACCCAGCACCCTGAGTACTGAGCACCCAGCACCCTGAGCACTGAGCACCCAGCACCCTGAGCACTGAGCACCCAGCACCCTGAGCACTGAGCACCCAGCACCCTGTGCACTGAGCACACAGCACCCTGAGTACTGAGCACCCAGGACCCTGAGTACTGAGCACTGAGCACGCAGCACCCCGAGCACTGAGCACCCAGCACCCTGAGCACTGAGCACACAGCACCCTGAGCACTGAACACACAGCACCCTGAGTACTGAGCACCTCGAGCACTGAGCACCCAGCACCCTGAGTACTGAGCACCGAGCACCCCGAGCACTGAGCACCCAGCACCCCGAGCACTGAGCACCCAGCACCCCGAGCACTGAGCACCCAGCACCCTGAGTACTGAGCACCCAGCACCCTGAGTACTGAGCACCCAGCACCCTGAGCACTGAGCCTGAGCACCCTGAGTACTGAGCACTGAGCACCCTGAGTACTGAGCACCGAGCACCCCGAGAACTGAGCACCCAGCACCCGGAGTACTGAGCACCCAGCACCCTGAGTACTGAGCACACAGCACCCCGAGAATGAGCACCCAGCACCCAGCGTACTGAGCACCGAGCACCCCGAGCACTGAGCACCCAGCACCCTGCGTACTGAGCACCCAGCACCCCGAGCACTGAGCACCCAGCACCCTGAGTACTGAGCACCCAGCGTACAGAGCACCGAGCACCGAGCCCCCTAGTACTGAGCACCCAGCACTCTGAGCACTGAGCACCCAGCACACTGAGCACTGAGCACCCAGCACCCCGAGCACTGAGCACCCAGCACCCCGAGCACTGAGCCTGAGCACCCTGAGTACTGAGCACTGAGCACCCTGAGTACTGAGCACCGAGCACCCTGAGTACTGAGCACCCAGCACCCCGAGCACTGAGCACCGAGCACCCTGAGTAGTGAGCACCCAGCACCCTGAGCACTGAGCACCCAGCACAACGAGTACTGAGCACCCAGCACCCTGATTACTGAGCACCAAGCACCCCGAGCACTGAGCACCCAGCACCCCGAGCACTGAGCACCCAGCACCCTGAGTACTAAGCACCCAGCACCCTGAGTACTGAGCACCCAGCACCCTGAGTACTGAGCACCCAGCACCACGAGCACTGAGCACCCAGCACCCTGATCACTGAGCACCCAGCACACTGAGCACTGATCACCCAGCACACTGAGCACTGAGCACCCAGCACCCTGAGTACTGAGCACCCAGCACCCTGAGTACTGAGCACTCAGCACCCTGAGTACTGAGCACCGAGCGCCCCGAGCACTGAGCACCCAGCACCCTGAGCACTGAGCACCCTGAGGACTGAGCACCCAGCACCCTGAGCACTGAGCACCCAGCACCCTGAGTACTGAGCACCGATCACCCTGAGCACTGAGCACCCAGAACCCCGAGCACTGAGCACCCAGCACCCTGAGTACTGAGCACCCAGCACCCCGAGCACTGAGCACCCAACACCCTGAGCACTGAGCACCCAGCACCCTGAGCACTGAGCACACAGCACCCTGAGCACTGAGCACCCAGCACCCTGAGTACTGAGCACTGAGCACCCAGCACCCTTAGTACTGAGCACTGAGCACCCAGCACACCGAGCACTGAGCACCCAGCACCCTGAGCACTGAGCACCCAGCTCCCGAGTACAGAGCACCCAGCACCCTGAGTACTGAGCACCCAGCAACCCGAGTACTGAGCACCCAGCACCCCGAGTACTGAGCACCCAGCACCCTGAGTACTGAGCACCCAGCACCCCGAGCACTGAGCACCCAGCACCCCGAGCACTGAGCACCCAGCACCCTGAGTACTGAGCACCCAGCACCCTGAGCACTGAGCACCCAGCACCCTGAGCACTGAGCACCCAGCACCCTGAGCACTGAGCACCCAGCACCCTGTGCACTGAGCACACAGCACCCTGAGTACTGAGCACCCAGGACCCTGAGTACTGAGCACTGAGCACGCAGCACCCCGAGCACTGAGCACCCAGCACCCTGAGCACTGAGCACACAGCACCCTGAGCACTGAACACACAGCACCCTGAGTACTGAGCACCTCGAGCACTGAGCACCCAGAACCCTGAGTACTGAGCACCGAGCACCCCGAGCACTGAGCACCCAGCACCCCGAGCACTGAGCACCCAGCACCCCGAGCACTGAGCACCCAGCACCCTGAGTACTGAGCACCCAGCACCCTGAGTACTGAGCACCCAGCACCCTGAGCACTGAGCACCCAGCACCCTGAGCACTGAGCACCCAGCACCCTGAGCACTGAGCACCCAGCACCCTGAGCACTGAGCACACAGCACCCTGAGTTCTGAGCACCCAGGACCCTGAGTACTGAGCACTGAGCACGCAGCACCCCGAGCACTGAGCACCCAGCAACCTGAGTACTGAGCACTGAGCACCCAGCACCCCGAGCACTGAGCACCCAGCAACCTGAGCACTGAGCACCCAGCACCCGAGTACTGAGCACCCAGCACAATGAGTACTGAGGACCCAGCACCCTGAATACTGAGCACCCAGCACCCTGAGTAGTGAGCACCCAACGTACTGAGCACCGAGCACCCCGAGCACTGAGCACCCAGCACCCGGAGTACTGAGCACCCAACACCATGAGTACTAAGCACCGAGCACCCTGAGTACTGAGCACCCAGCACCCTGAGCACTGAACACACCCACTCTGAGTAAAGAGCACCTCGCGCACTGAGCACCCAACACCCTGAGCACTGAGTACCCAGCACCCTGAGCACTGAGCACCCAGCACCCTGAGCACTGAGCACACAGCAACCTGAGCACTGAACACACAGCACCCTGAGTACTGAGCACCTCGAGCACTGAGCACCCAGCACCCTGAGTACTGAGCACCGAGCACCCCGAGCACTGAGCACCCAGCACCCCGAGCACTGAGCACCCAGCACCCCGAGCACTGAGCACCCAGCACCCTGAGTACTGAGCACCCAGCACCCTGAGTACTGAGCACCCAGCACCCTGAGCACTGAGTACCCAGCACCCTGAGCACTGAGCACCCAGCACCCTGAGCACTGAGCACACAGCACCCTGAGCACTGAGCACCCAGCACCCTGAGTACTGAGCACTGAGCACCCAGCACCCTGAGTACTGAGCACTGAGCACCCAGCACACCGAGCACTGAGCACCCAGCACCCTGAGCACTGAGCACCCAGCTCCCGAGTACAGAGCACCCAGCACCCTGAGTACTGAGCACCCAGCAACCCGAGTACTGAGCACCCAGCACCCCGAGTACTGAGCACCCAGCACCCTGAGTACTGAGCACCCAGCACCCCGAGCACTGAGCACCCAGCACCCCGAGCACTGAGCACCCAGCACCCTGAGTACTGAGCACCCAGCACCCTGAGCACTGAGCACCCAGCA
Source organism: Microtus oregoni (assembly GCF_018167655.1). Lineage (NCBI taxonomy): Eukaryota > Metazoa > Chordata > Mammalia > Rodentia > Cricetidae > Microtus > Microtus oregoni. Next base: position 2,127,059 of record NW_024543262.1, read on the forward strand.
CCCTGAGCACTGAGCACCCAGCACCCTGAGCACTGAGCACCCAGCACCCTGTGCACTGAGCACCCAGCACCATGAGTAGTGAGCACCCAACGTACTGAGCACCGAGCACCCCGAGCACTGAGCACCCAGCACCCTGAGTACTGAGCAACCAGCACCCCGAGCACTGAGAACCCAGCACCCTGGGTACTGAGCTCCGAGCACCCCGAGCACTGAGCACCCAGCGCTCCGAGCACTGAGCACCGAGCACCCTGAGCACTGAGCACCCAGCACCCTGAGTACTGAGCAACCAGCACCCCGAGCACTGAGCACCCAGCACCCTGATCACTGAGCACCCAGCACACTGAGCACTGATCACCCAGCACACTGAGCACTGAGCACCCAGCACCCTGAGTACTGAGCACCCAGCACCCTGAGTACTGAGCACTCAGCACCCTGAGTACTGAGCACCGAGCACCCCAAGCACTGAGCACCCAGCACCCTGAGCACTGAGCACCCTGAGGTCTGAGCACCCAGCACCCTGAGCACTGAGCACCCAGCACCCTGAGTACTGAGCACCGATCACCCTGAGCACTGAGCACCCAGAACCCCGAGCACTGAGCACCCAGCACCCTGAGTACTGAGCACCCAGCACCCCGAGCACTGAGCACCCTGAGTACTGAGCACCGATCACCCTGAGCACTGAGCTCCCAGAACCCTGAGTACTGAGCACCCAGCACCGTGAACACTGAGCACCCAGCACCCTGAGTACTGAGCACCCAGCACCCTGAGCACTGAGCACCCAGCACCCTGAGTACTGAGCACCCAGCACCCTGAGCACTGAGCACCCAGCACGCTAAGTACTGAGCACCCAGCACCCCGAGCACTGAGCACCCAGCACCCCGAGAATGAGCACCCAGCACCCCGAGTACTGAGCACCGAGCACCCCGAGCACTGAGCACTGAGCACCCTGAGCCCTGAGTACTGAGCACCGAGCACCCCGAGAACTGAGCACCCAGCACCCGGAGTACTGAGCACCCAGCACCCTGAGTACTGAGCACACAGCACCCCGAGAATGAGCACCCAGCACCCAGCGTACTGAGCACCGAGCACCCCGAGCACTGAGCACCCAGCACCCTGAGTACTGAGCACCCAGCACCCCGAGCACTGAGCACCCAGCACCCTGAGTACTGAGCACCCAGCGTACAGAGCACCGAGCACCGAGCACCCTGAGTACTGAGCACCCAGCACTCTGAGCACTGAGCACCCAGCACACTGAGCACTGAGCACCCAGCACCCCGAGCACTGAGCACCCAGCACCCCGAGCACTGAGCCTGAGCACCCTGAGTACTGAGCACTGAGCACCCTGAGTACTGAGCACCGAGCACCCTGAGTACTGAGCACCCAGCACCCCGAGCACTGAGCACCGAGCACCCTGAGTAGTGAGCACCCAGCACCCTGAGCACTGAGCACCCAGCACAACGAGTACTGAGCACCCAGCACCCTGATTACTGAGCACCAAGCACCCCGAGCACTGAGCACCCAGCACCCCGAGCACTGAGCACCCAGCACCCTGAGTACTAAGCACCCAGCACCCTGAGTACTGAGCACCCAGCACCCTGAGTACTGAGCACCCAGCACCACGAGCACTGAGCACCCAGCACCCTGATCACTGAGCACCCAGCACACTGAGCACTGATCACCCAGCACACTGAGCACTGAGCACCCAGCACCCTGAGTACTGAGCACCCAGCACCCTGAGTACTGAGCACTCAGCACCCTGAGTACTGAGCACCGAGCACCCCGAGCACTGAGCACCCAGCACCCTGAGCACTGAGCACCCTGAGGACTGAGCACCCAGCACCCTGAGCACTGAGCACCCAGCACCCTGAGTACTGAGCACCGATCACCCTGAGCACTGAGCACCCAGAACCCCGAGCACTGAGCACCCAGCACCCTGAGTACTGAGCACCCAGCACCCCGAGCACTGAGCACCCAACACCCTGAGCAATGAGCACCCTGAGTACTGAGCACCCAGCACCTTGAGCACTGAGCACCGAGCACCCCGAGAACTGAGCACCCAGCACCCTGAGTACTGAGCACCCAGCACCCTGCGTACTAAGCACCGAGCACCCTGAGTACTGAGCACCCAGCACCCTGAGCACTGAACATACAGCACCCTGAGTAATGAGCACCTTGAGCACTGAGCACCCAGCACCCTGAGTACTGAGCACCGAGCACCCCGAGCACTTAGCACCCAGCACCCCGAGCACTGAGCACCCAGCACCCCGAGCACTGAGCACCCAGCACCCTGAGCACTGAGCACCCAGCACCCTGAGCACTGAGCACACAGCACCCTGAGCACTGAGCACCCAGCACCCTGAGTACTGAGCACTGAGCACCCAGCACCCTGATTACTGAGCACTGAGCACCCAGCACAATGAGCACTGAGCACCCAGCACCCTGAGCACTGAGCACCCAGCTCCCGAGTACAGAGCACCCAGCACCCTGAGTACTGAGCACCCAGCACCCCGAGTACTGAGCACCCAGCACCCCGAGTACTGAGCACCCAGCACCCTGAGTACTGAGCACCCAGCACCCTGAGCACTGAGCACCCAGCACCCCGAGCACTGAGCACCCAGCACCCTGAGTACTGAGCACCCAGCACCCTGAGCACTGAGCACCCAGCACCCTGAGCACTGAGCACCCAGCACCCTGAGCACTGAGCAGCCAGCACCCTGAGTAGTGAGCACCCAACGTACTGAGCACCGAGCACCCCGAGCGCTGAGCACCCAGCACCCTGAGTACTGAGCACCGATCACCCCGAGCACTGAGCACCCAGCACCCTGAGTACTGAGCTCCGAGCACCCCGAGCACTGAGCAACCAGCACCCTGAGTACTGAGCACCGATCACCCCAAGCACTGAGCACCCAGAACCCTGAGCACTGAGCACCCAGCACCCTGAGTACTGAGCACCCAGCACCCTGAGTACTGAGCACCGAGCACCCCGAGCACTGAGCAGCCAGCACCCTGAGTACTGAGCACCCAGCACCCTGAGTACTGAGCACCCAGCACCCTGAGTACTGAACACCCAGCACCCTGAGCACTGAGCACTGAGCACCCTGAGCACTGAGCACCCAGCACAATGAGCACTGAGCACCCAGCACCTTGAGTACTGAGCACCGAGCACCCCGAGCACTGAGCACCCAGCACCCTGAGTACTGAGCACCCAGCACCCTGAGCACTGAGCACCCAGCACCCTGAGCACTGAGCACCCAGCACCCCGAGCACTGATCACCCAGCACCCTGAGTTCTGAGCACCTAGCACCCTGAGCACTGAGCACCCAGCACCCTGAGTACTGAGCACCCAGCACCCTGAGTACTGAGCAACCAGCACCCTGAGCACTGAGCACTGAGCACCCAGCACCCTGAGCACTGAGCACCCAGCACCCCGAGCACTGAACACCCAGGACCCCGAGCACTGAGCACCCAGCACTCTGAGCACTGAGCACCCTGTGGACTGAACACCCAGCACCCTGAGCACTGAGCACCCAGCACCCTGAGTACTGAGCACCGATCACCCTGAGCACTGAGCACCCAGCACCCCGAGCACTGAGCACCCAGCACCCTGAGTACTGAGCTCCCAGCACCCCGAGCACTGAGCACCCAGTACCCTGAGTACTGAGCACCCTGAGTACTGAGCACCGATCACCCTGAGCACTGAGCTCCCAGCACCCTGAGTACTGAGCACCCAGCACCCTGAGCACTGAGCACCCAGCACCCTGAGTACTGAGCACCCAGCACCCTGAGCACTGAGCACCCAGCACCCTGAGTACTGAGCACCCAGCACCCTGAGCACTGAGCACCCAGCACCCTGAGTACTGAGCACCCAGCACCCTGAGCACTGAGCACCCTGCACCCCGAGAATGAGCACCCAGCACCCCGAGTACTGAGCACCGAGCACCCTGAGCACTGAGTACCCAGCACCCTGAGCACTGAGCACCCAGCACCCTGAGTACTGAGCACCCAGCACCCTGAGTACTGAGCACCCAGCACCCTGAGCACTGAGCACCGAGCACCCAGAGTACTGAGCACCCAGCCCCCTGAGTACTGAGCACCGAGCACCCTGAGTACTGAACACCCAGCACCCTGAGCACTGAGCAGTGAGCACCCTGAGCACTGAGTACTGAGCACCGAGCACCCCGAGCACTGAGCACCCAGCACCCGGAGTACTGAGCACCCAGCACCCTGAGTACTAAGCACCGAGCACCCTGAGTACTGAGCACCCAGCACCCTGAACACTGAACATACAGCACCCTGAGTACTGAGCACCGAGCACCCCGAGCACTCAGCACCCAGCACCCCGAGCACTGAGCACCCAGCACCCCGAGCACTGAGCACCCAGCACCCTGAGCGCTGAGCACCCAGCACCCTGAGTACTGAGCACCCAGTACCCTGAGCACTGAGTACCCAGCACACTGAGCACTGAGCACACAGCACCCTGAGCAGTGAGCACCCTGTACCCTGAGCACTGAGCACCCAGCACCCTGAGTACTGAGCACCCAGTACCCTGAGCACTGAGTACCCAGCACCCTGAGCACTGAGCACCCAGCACCCTGAGCAGTGAGCACCCAGGACCCTGAGTAATGAGCACTGAGCACGCAGCACCCCGAGCACTGAGCACCCAGCACCCTGAGTACTGAGCACTGAGCTCCCAGCACCCGAGTACTGAGCACCCAGCACAATGAGTACAGAGCACCCAGCACCCTGAATACTGAGCACCCAGCACCCCGAGTACTGAGCACCCAGCACCCTGAGTACTGAGCACCCAGCACCCTGAGAACTGAGCACCCAGAACCCCGAGCACTGAGCACCCAGCACCCTGAGTACTGAGCACCCAGCACCCTGAGCACTGAGCACCCAACGTACTGAGCACCGAGCACCCCGAGCACTGAGCACCCAGCACCCGGAGTACTGAGCACCCAGCACCATGAGTACTAAGCACCGAGCAACCTGAGTACTGAGCACCCAGCACCCTGAGCACTGAACACAGAGCACTCTGAGTACTGAGCACCCAGCACTCTGAGCACTGAGCACCCAGCACCCTGAGTACTAAGCACCCAGCACCCTGAGTACTGAGCACCCTGCACCCTGAGTACTGAGCACCCAGCACACTGAGTACAGAGCACCCAGCGTACTGAGCACCGAGCACCCCGAGCACTGAGCACCCAGCACCCTGAGTACTGAGCACCCAGCATACTGAGCACCGAGCACAAAGCACCCTGAGTACTGAGCACCCAGCACCCTGAGCACTGAGCACCCAGCACCCTGAGCACTGAGCCCCCAGCACCCTGAGTACTGAGCACCCAACGTACTGAGCACCGAGCACCCTGAGCACTGAACACCCAGCACCCTGAGTACTGAGCACCCAGCACCCTGAGCAATGAGCACCCTGAGTACTGAGCACCCAGCACCTTGAGCACTGAGCACACAGCACCCTGAGCACTGAGCACCCAGCACCCTGAGTACTGAGCACTGAGCACCCAGCACCCTGAGTACTGAGCACTGAGCACCCAGCACACCGAGCACTGAGCACCCAGCACCCTGAGCACTGAGCACCCAGCTCCCGAGTACAGAGCACCCAGCACCCTGAGTACTGAGCACCCAGCAACCCGAGTACTGAGCACCCAGCACCCCGAGTACTGAGCACCCAGCACCCTGAGTACTGAGCACCCAGCACCCCGAGCACTGAGCACCCAGCACCCCGAGCACTGAGCACCCAGCACCCTGAGTACTGAGCACCCAGCACCCTGAGCACTGAGCACCCAGCACCCTGAGCACTGAGCACCCAGCACCCTGAGCACTGAGCACCCAGCACCCTGTGCACTGAGCACCCAGCACCATGAGTAGTGAGCACCCAACGTACTGAGCACCGAGCACCCCGAGCACTGAGCACCCAGCACCCTGAGTACTGAGCAACCAGCACCCCGAGCACTGAGAACCCAGCACCCTGGGTACTGAGCTCCGAGCACCCCGAGCACTGAGCACCCAGCGCTCCGAGCACTGAGCACCGAGCACCCTGAGCACTGAGCACCCAGCACCCTGAGTACTGAGCAACCAGCACCCCGAGCACTGAGCACCCAGCACCCTGATCACTGAGCACCCAGCACACTGAGCACTGATCACCCAGCACACTGAGCACTGAGCACCCAGCACCCTGAGTACTGAGCACCCAGCACCCTGAGTACTGAGCACTCAGCACCCTGAGTACTGAGCACCGAGCACCCCAAGCACTGAGCACCCAGCACCCTGAGCACTGAGCACCCTGAGGTCTGAGCACCCAGCACCCTGAGCACTGAGCACCCAGCACCCTGAGTACTGAGCACCGATCACCCTGAGCACTGAGCACCCAGAACCCCGAGCACTGAGCACCCAGCACCCTGAGTACTGAGCACCCAGCACCCCGAGCACTGAGCACCCTGAGTACTGAGCACCGATCACCCTGAGCACTGAGCTCCCAGAACCCTGAGTACTGAGCACCCAGCACCGTGAACACTGAGCACCCAGCACCCTGAGTACTGAGCACCCAGCACCCTGAGCACTGAGCACCCAGCACCCTGAGTACTGAGCACCCAGCACCCTGAGCACTGAGCACCCAGCACGCTAAGTACTGAGCACCCAGCACCCCGAGCACTGAGCACCCAGCACCCCGAGAATGAGCACCCAGCACCCCGAGTACTGAGCACCGAGCACCCCGAGCACTGAGCACTGAGCACCCTGAGCCCTGAGTACTGAGCACCGAGCACCCCGAGAACTGAGCACCCAGCACCCGGAGTACTGAGCACCCAGCACCCTGAGTACTGAGCACACAGCACCCCGAGAATGAGCACCCAGCACCCAGCGTACTGAGCACCGAGCACCCCGAGCACTGAGCACCCAGCACCCTGAGTACTGAGCACCCAGCACCCCGAGCACTGAGCACCCAGCACCCTGAGTACTGAGCACCCAGCGTACAGAGCACCGAGCACCGAGCACCCTGAGTACTGAGCACCCAGCACTCTGAGCACTGAGCACCCAGCACACTGAGCACTGAGCACCCAGCACCCCGAGCACTGAGCACCCAGCACCCCGAGCACTGAGCCTGAGCACCCTGAGTACTGAGCACTGAGCACCCTGAGTACTGAGCACCGAGCACCCTGAGTACTGAGCACCCAGCACCCCGAGCACTGAGCACCGAGCACCCTGAGTAGTGAGCACCCAGCACCCTGAGCACTGAGCACCCAGCACAACGAGTACTGAGCACCCAGCACCCTGATTACTGAGCACCAAGCACCCCGAGCACTGAGCACCCAGCACCCCGAGCACTGAGCACCCAGCACCCTGAGTACTAAGCACCCAGCACCCTGAGTACTGAGCACCCAGCACCCTGAGTACTGAGCACCCAGCACCACGAGCACTGAGCACCCAGCACCCTGATCACTGAGCACCCAGCACACTGAGCACTGATCACCCAGCACACTGAGCACTGAGCACCCAGCACCCTGAGTACTGAGCACCCAGCACCCTGAGTACTGAGCACTCAGCACCCTGAGTACTGAGCACCGAGCACCCCGAGCACTGAGCACCCAGCACCCTGAGCACTGAGCACCCTGAGGACTGAGCACCCAGCACCCTGAGCACTGAGCACCCAGCACCCTGAGTACTGAGCACCGATCACCCTGAGCACTGAGCACCCAGAACCCCGAGCACTGAGCACCCAGCACCCTGAGTACTGAGCACCCAGCACCCCGAGCACTGAGCACCCAACACCCTGAGCAATGAGCACCCTGAGTACTGAGCACCCAGCACCTTGAGCACTGAGCACCGAGCACCCCGAGAACTGAGCACCCAGCACCCTGAGTACTGAGCACCCAGCACCCTGCGTACTAAGCACCGAGCACCCTGAGTACTGAGCACCCAGCACCCTGAGCACTGAACATACAGCACCCTGAGTAATGAGCACCTTGAGCACTGAGCACCCAGCACCCTGAGTACTGAGCACCGAGCACCCCGAGCACTTAGCACCCAGCACCCCGAGCACTGAGCACCCAGCACCCCGAGCACTGAGCACCCAGCACCCTGAGCACTGAGCACCCAGCACCCTGAGCACTGAGCACACAGCACCCTGAGCACTGAGCACCCAGCACCCTGAGTACTGAGCACTGAGCACCCAGCACCCTGATTACTGAGCACTGAGCACCCAGCACAATGAGCACTGAGCACCCAGCACCCTGAGCACTGAGCACCCAGCTCCCGAGTACAGAGCACCCAGCACCCTGAGTACTGAGCACCCAGCACCCCGAGTACTGAGCACCCAGCACCCCGAGTACTGAGCACCCAGCACCCTGAGTACTGAGCACCCAGCACCCTGAGCACTGAGCACCCAGCACCCCGAGCACTGAGCACCCAGCACCCTGAGTACTGAGCACCCAGCACCCTGAGCACTGAGCACCCAGCACCCTGAGCACTGAGCACCCAGCACCCTGAGCACTGAGCAGCCAGCACCCTGAGTAGTGAGCACCCAACGTACTGAGCACCGAGCACCCCGAGCGCTGAGCACCCAGCACCCTGAGTACTGAGCACCGATCACCCCGAGCACTGAGCACCCAGCACCCTGAGTACTGAGCTCCGAGCACCCCGAGCACTGAGCAACCAGCACCCTGAGTACTGAGCACCGATCACCCCAAGCACTGAGCACCCAGAACCCTGAGCACTGAGCACCCAGCACCCTGAGTACTGAGCACCCAGCACCCTGAGTACTGAGCACCGAGCACCCCGAGCACTGAGCAGCCAGCACCCTGAGTACTGAGCACCCAGCACCCTGAGTACTGAGCACCCAGCACCCTGAGTACTGAACACCCAGCACCCTGAGCACTGAGCACTGAGCACCCTGAGCACTGAGCACCCAGCACAATGAGCACTGAGCACCCAGCACCTTGAGTACTGAGCACCGAGCACCCCGAGCACTGAGCACCCAGCACCCTGAGTACTGAGCACCCAGCACCCTGAGCACTGAGCACCCAGCACCCTGAGCACTGAGCACCCAGCACCCCGAGCACTGATCACCCAGCACCCTGAGTTCTGAGCACCTAGCACCCTGAGCACTGAGCACCCAGCACCCTGAGTACTGAGCACCCAGCACCCTGAGTACTGAGCAACCAGCACCCTGAGCACTGAGCACTGAGCACCCAGCACCCTGAGCACTGAGCACCCAGCACCCCGAGCACTGAACACCCAGGACCCCGAGCACTGAGCACCCAGCACTCTGAGCACTGAGCACCCTGTGGACTGAACACCCAGCACCCTGAGCACTGAGCACCCAGCACCCTGAGTACTGAGCACCGATCACCCTGAGCACTGAGCACCCAGCACCCCGAGCACTGAGCACCCAGCACCCTGAGTACTGAGCTCCCAGCACCCCGAGCACTGAGCACCCAGTACCCTGAGTACTGAGCACCCTGAGTACTGAGCACCGATCACCCTGAGCACTGAGCTCCCAGCACCCTGAGTACTGAGCACCCAGCACCCTGAGCACTGAGCACCCAGCACCCTGAGTACTGAGCACCCAGCACCCTGAGCACTGAGCACCCAGCACCCTGAGTACTGAGCACCCAGCACCCTGAGCACTGAGCACCCAGCACCCTGAGTACTGAGCACCCAGCACCCTGAGCACTGAGCACCCTGCACCCCGAGAATGAGCACCCAGCACCCCGAGTACTGAGCACCGAGCACCCTGAGCACTGAGTACCCAGCACCCTGAGCACTGAGCACCCAGCACCCTGAGTACTGAGCACCCAGCACCCTGAGTACTGAGCACCCAGCACCCTGAGCACTGAGCACCGAGCACCCAGAGTACTGAGCACCCAGCCCCCTGAGTACTGAGCACTGAGCACCCTGAGTACTGAACACCCAGCACCCTGAGCACTGAGCAGTGAGCACCCTGAGCACTGAGTACTGAGCACCGAGCACCCCGAGCACTGAGCACCCAGCACCCGGAGTACTGAGCACCCAGCACCCTGAGTACTAAGCACCGAGCACCCTGAGTACTGAGCACCCAGCACCCTGAACACTGAACATACAGCACCCTGAGTACTGAGCACCGAGCACCCCGAGCACTCAGCACCCAGCACCCCGAGCACTGAGCACCCAGCACCCCGAGCACTGAGCACCCAGCACCCTGAGCGCTGAGCACCCAGCACCCTGAGTACTGAGCACCCAGTACCCTGAGCACTGAGTACCCAGCACACTGAGCACTGAGCACACAGCACCCTGAGCAGTGAGCACCCTGTACCCTGAGCACTGAGCACCCAGCACCCTGAGTACTGAGCACCCAGTACCCTGAGCACTGAGTACCCAGCACCCTGAGCACTGAGCACCCAGCACCCTGAGCAGTGAGCACCCAGCACCCTGAGCACTGAGCACCCAGCACCCTGAGTACTGAGCACTGAGCACCCAGCACCCGAGCACTGAGCACCCAGCACCCTGAGCACTGAGCACCCAGCACCCGAGTACTGAGCACCCAGCACCCTGAGTACTGAGCACCCAGCTACCTGAGTACTGAGCACCCAGCACCCTGAGTACTGAGCACCCAACACCCTGAGTACTGAGCACCCAGCACCCTGAGCACTGAGCACCCAGCACCCCGAGCACTGAGCACCCAGCACCCTGAGTACTGAGCACCCAGCACCCTGAGCACTGAGCACCCAGCACCCTGAGCACTGAGCACCCAGCACCCTGAGCACTGAGCACACAGCACCCTGAGTACTGAGCACCCAGGACCCTGAGTAATGAGCACTGAGCACGCAGCACCCCGAGCACTGAGCACCCAGCACCCTGAGTACTGAGCACTGAGCTCCCAGCACCCGAGTACTGAGCACCCAGCACAATGAGTACAGAGCACCCAGCACCCTGAATACTGAGCACCCAGCACCCCGAGTACTGAGCACCCAGCACCCTGAGTACTGAGCACCCAGCACCCTGAGAACTGAGCACCCAGAACCCCGAGCACTGAGCACCCAGCACCCTGAGTACTGAGCACCCAGCACCCTGAGCACTGAGCACCCAACGTACTGAGCACCGAGCACCCCGAGCACTGAGCACCCAGCACCCGGAGTACTGAGCACCCAGCACCATGAGTACTAAGCACCGAGCAACCTGAGTACTGAGCACCCAGCACCCTGAGCACTGAACACAGAGCACTCTGAGTACTGAGCACCCAGCACTCTGAGCACTGAGCACCCAGCACCCTGAGTACTAAGCACCCAGCACCCTGAGTACTGAGCACCCTGCACCCTGAGTACTGAGCACCCAGCACACTGAGTACAGAGCACCCAGCGTACTGAGCACCGAGCACCCCGAGCACTGAGCACCCAGCACCCTGAGTACTGAGCACCCAGCATACTGAGCACCGAGCACAAAGCACCCTGAGTACTGAGCACCCAGCACCCTGAGCACTGAGCACCCAGCACCCTGAGCACTGAGCCCCCAGCACCCTGAGTACTGAGCACCCAACGTACTGAGCACCGAGCACCCTGAGCACTGAACACCCAGCACCCTGAGTACTGAGCACCCAGCACCCTGAGCAATGAGCACCCTGAGTACTGAGCACCCAGCACCTTGAGCACTGAGCACCGAGCACCCCGAGCACTGAGCACCCAGCACCCGGAGTACTGAGCACCCAGCACCCTGAGCACTGAACACACAGCACCCCAAGCACTGAGCACCCAGCACCCCGAGCACTGAGCACCCACCACCCCGAGCACTGAGCACCCAGCATCCTGAGTACTGAGCACCCAGCACCCTGAGTACTGAGCACCCAGCACCCTGAGCACTGAGTACCCAGCACCCTGAGCACTGAGCACCCAGCACCCTGAGCACTGAGCACACAGCACCCTGAGCACTGAGCACCCAGCACCCTGAATACTGAGCACTGAGCACCCAGCACCCTGAGTACTGAGCACTGAGCACCCAGCACACTGAGCACTGAGCACCCAGCACCCTGAGCACTGAGCACCCAGCTCCCGAGTACAGAGCACCCAGCACCCTGAGTACTGAGCACCCAGCAACCCGAGTACTGAGCACCCAGCACCCCGAGAACTGAGCACCCAGCACCCTGAGTACTGAGCACCCAGCACCCCGAGCACTGAGCACCCAGCACCCCGAGCACTGAGCAGCCAGCACCCTGAGTACTGAGCACCCAGCACCCTGAGCACTGAGCACCCAGCACCCTGAGCACTGAGCACCCAGCTCCCTGAGCACTGAGCACCCAGCACCCTGAATAGTGAGCACCCAACGTACTGAGCACCGAGCACCCCGAGCACTGAGCACCCAGCACCCTGAGTACTGAGCACCGATCACCCCGAGCACTGAGCACCCAGCACCCTGAGTACTGAGCTCCGAGCACCCCGAGCACTGAGCACCCAGCACCCTGAGTACTGAGCACCGATCACCCCGAGCACTGAGCACCCAGCACCCTGAGCACTGAGCACCCAGCACCCCGAGAATGAGCACCCAGCACCCCGAGTACTGAGCACCGAGCACCCTAAGCACTGAGTACCCAGCACCCTGAGCACTGAGCACCCAGCACCCTGAGTACTGAGCACCCAACGTACTGAGCACCGAGCACCCTGAGCACTGAGCACCCAGCACCCTGAGTACTGAGCACCCAGCACCACGAGCACTGAGCACCCAGCACCCTGAGCACTGAGCACCCAGCACCCTGAGTACTGAGCACCCAGCACCCTGAGCACTGAGCACCCTGCACCCCGAGAATGAGCACCCAGCACCCCGAGTACTGAGCACCGAGCACCCTGAGCACTGAGTACCCAGCACCCTGAGCACTGAGCACCCAGCACCCTGAGTACTGAGCACCCAGCACCCTGAGTACTGAGCACCCAGCACCCTGAGCACTGAGCACCGAGCACCCAGAGTACTGAGCACCCAGCCCCCTGAGTACTGAGCACCGAGCACCCTGAGTACTGAACACCCAGCACCCTGAGCACTGAGCAGTGAGCACCCTGAGCACTGAGTACTGAGCACCGAGCACCCCGAGCACTGAGCACCCAGCACCCGGAGTACTGAGCACCCAGCACCCTGAGTACTAAGCACCGAGCACCCTGAGTACTGAGCACCCAGCACCCTGAACACTGAACATACAGCACCCTGAGTACTGAGCACCGAGCACCCCGAGCACTCAGCACCCAGCACCCCGAGCACTGAGCACCCAGCACCCCGAGCACTGAGCACCCAGCACCCTGAGCGCTGAGCACCCAGCACCCTGAGTACTGAGCACCCAGTACCCTGAGCACTGAGTACCCAGCACACTGAGCACTGAGCACACAGCACCCTGAGCAGTGAGCACCCTGTACCCTGAGCACTGAGCACCCAGCACCCTGAGTACTGAGCACCCAGTACCCTGAGCACTGAGTACCCAGCACCCTGAGCACTGAGCACCCAGCACCCTGAGCAGTGAGCACCCAGCACCCTGAGCACTGAGCACCCAGCACCCTGAGTACTGAGCACTGAGCACCCAGCACCCGAGCACTGAGCACCCAGCACCCTGAGCACTGAGCACCCAGCACCCGAGTACTGAGCACCCAGCACCCTGAGTACTGAGCACCCAGCTACCTGAGTACTGAGCACCCAGCACCCTGAGTACTGAGCACCCAACACCCTGAGTACTGAGCACCCAGCACCCTGAGCACTGAGCACCCAGCACCCCGAGCACTGAGCACCCAGCACCCTGAGTACTGAGCACCCAGCACCCTGAGCACTGAGCACCCAGCACCCTGAGCACTGAGCACCCAGCACCCTGAGCACTGAGCACACAGCACCCTGAGTACTGAGCACCCAGGACCCTGAGTACTGAGCACTGAGCACGCAGCACCCCGAGCACTGAGCACCCAGCACCCTGAGTACTGAGCACTGAGCACCCAGCACCCGAGTACTGAGCACCCAGCACAATGAGTACAGAGCACCCAGCACCCTGAATACTGAGCACCCAGCACCCCGAGTACTGAGCACCCAGCACCCTGAGTACTGAGCACCCAGCACCCTGAGAACTGAGCACCCAGAACCCCGAGCACTGAGCACCCAGCACCCTGAGTACTGAGCACCCAGCACCCTGAGCACTGAGCAAACAGCATCCTGAGCACTGAGCACGCAGCACCCTGAGTAGTGAGCACCCAACGTACTGAGCACCGAGCACCCCGAGCACTGAGCACCCAGCACCCGGAGTACTGAGCACCCAGCACCATGAGTACTAAGCACCGAGCAACCTGAGTACTGAGCACCCAGCACCCTGAGCACTGAACACAGAGCACTCTGAGTACTGAGCACCCAGCACTCTGAGAACTGAGCACCCAGCACCCTGAGTACTAAGCACCCAGCACCCTGAGTACTGAGCACCCTGCACCCTGAGTACTGAGCACCCAGCACACTGAGTACAGAGCACCCAGCGTACTGAGCACCGAGCACCCCGAGCACTGAGCACCCAGCACCCTGAGTACTGAGCACCCAGCATACTGAGCACCGAGCACAAAGCACCCTGAGTACTGAGCACCCAGCACCCTGAGCACTGAGCACCCAGCACCCTGAGCACTGAGCCCCCAGCACCCTGAGTACTGAGCACCCAACGTACTGAGCACCGAGCACCCTGAGCACTGAACACCCAGCACCCTGAGTACTGAGCACCCAGCACCCTGAGCAATGAGCACCCTGAGTACTGAGCACCCAGCACCTTGAGCACTGAGCACCGAGCACCCCGAGCACTGAGCACCCAGCACCCGGAGTACTGAGCACCCAGCACCCTGAGCACTGAACACACAGCACCCCAAGCACTGAGCACCCAGCACCCCGAGCACTGAGCACCCACCACCCCGAGCACTGAGCACCCAGCACCCTGAGTACTGAGCACCCAGCACCCTGAGTACTGAGCACCCAGCACCCTGAGCACTGAGTACCCAGCACCCTGAGCACTGAGCACCCAGCACCCTGAGCACTGAGCACACAGCACCCTGAGCACTGAGCACCCAGCACCCTGAATACTGAGCACTGAGCACCCAGCACCCTGAGTACTGAGCACTGAGCACCCAGCACACTGAGCACTGAGCACCCAGCACCCTGAGCACTGAGCACCCAGCTCCCGAGTACAGAGCACCCAGCACCCTGAGTACTGAGCACCCAGCAACCCGAGTACTGAGCACCCAGCACCCCGAGAACTGAGCACCCAGCACCCTGAGTACTGAGCACCCAGCACCCCGAGCACTGAGCACCCAGCACCCCGAGCACTGAGCACCCAGCACCCTGAGTACTGAGCACCCAGCACCCTGAGCACTGAGCACCCAGCACCCTGAGCACTGAGCACCCAGCTCCCTGAGCACTGAGCACCCAGCACCCTGAATAGTGAGCACCCAACGTACTGAGCACCGAGCACCCCGAGCACTGAGCACCCAGCACCCTGAGTACTGAGCACCGATCACCCCGAGCACTGAGCACCCAGCACCCTGAGTACTGAGCTCCGAGCACCCCGAGCACTGAGCACCCAGCACCCTGAGTACTGAGCACCGATCACCCCGAGCACTGAGCACCCAGCACCCTGAGCACTGAGCACCCAGCACCCCGAGAATGAGCACCCAGCACCCCGAGTACTGAGCACCGAGCACCCTAAGCACTGAGTACCCAGCACCCTGAGCACTGAGCACCCAGCACCCTGAGTACTGAGCACCCAGCACCCTGAGTACTGAGCACCCAGCACCCTGAGCACTGAGCACCCAGCACCCAGAGTACTGAGCACCCAGCCCCCTGAGTACTGAGCACCCAGCACCCTGAGTACTGAACACCCAGCACCCTGAGCACTGAGCAGTGAGCACCCTGAGCACTGAGTACTGAGCACCGAGCACCCCGAGCACTGAGCACCCAGCACCCGGAGTACTGAGCACCCAGCACCCTGAGTACTAAGCACCGAGCACCCTGAGTACTGAGCACCCAGCACCCTGAAGACTGAACATACAGCACCCTGAGTACTGAGCACCGAGCACCCCGAGCACTCAGCACCCAGCACCCCGAGCACTGAGCACCCAGCACCCCGAGCACTGAGCACCCAGCACCCTGAGCGCTGAGCACCCAGCACCCTGAGTACTGAGCACCCAGTACCCTGAGCACTGAGTACCCAGCACACTGAGCACTGAGCACACAGCACCCTGAGCAGTGAGCACCCTGCACCCTGAGCACTGAGCACCCAGCACCCTGAGTACTGAGCACCCAGTACCCTGAGCACTGAGTACCCAGCACCCTGAGCACTGAGCACCCTGCACCCTGAGCAGTGAGCACCCAGCACCCTGAGCACTGAGCACCCAGCACCCTGAGTACTGAGCACTGAGCACCCAGCACCCGAGCACTGAGCACCCAGCACCCTGAGCACTGAGCACCCAGCACCCGAGTACTGAGCACCCAGCACCCTGAGTACTGAGCACCCAGCTACCTGAGTACTGAGCACCCAGCACCCTGAGTACTGAGCACCCAACACCCTGAGTACTGAGCACCCAGCACCCTGAGCACTGAGCACCCAGCACCCCGAGCACTGAGCACCCAGCACCCTGAGTACTGAGCACCCAGCACCCTGAGCACTGAGCACCCAGCACCCTGAGCACTGAGCACCCAGCACCCTGAGCACTGAGCACACAGCACCCTGAGTACTGAGCACCCAGGACCCTGAGTACTGAGCACTGAGCACGCAGCACCCCGAGCACTGAGCACCCAGCACCCTGAGTACTGAGCACTGAGCAGCCAGCACCCGAGTACTGAGCACCCAGCACAATGAGTACTGAGCACCCAGCACCCTGAATACTGAGCACCCAGCACCCCGAGTACTGAGCACCCAGCACCCTGAGTACTGAGCACCCAGCACCCTGAGAACAGAGCACCCAGAACCCCGAGCACTGAGCACCCAGCACCCTGAGTACTGAGCACCCAGCACCCTGAGCACTGAGCAAACAGCATCCTGAGCACTGAGCACCCAGCACCCTGAGCACTGAGCACGCAGCACCCTGAGTAGTGAGCACCCAACGTACTGAGCACCGAGCACCCCGAGCACTGAGCACCCAGCACCCGGAGTACTGAGCACCCAGCACCATGAGTACTAAGCACCGAGCACCCTGAGTACTGAGCACCCAGCACCCTGAGCACTGAACACACAGCACTCTGAGTACTGAGCACCCAGCACTCTGAGCACTGAGCACCGAGCACCCTGAGTACTGAGCACCCAGCACCCCGAGCACTGAGCACCCAGCACCCTGAGTACTGAGCACCCAGCACTCTGAGCACTGAGCACCCAGCACCCTGAGCACTGAGCACCCAGCACTCTGAGCACTGAGCACCCAGCACCCTGAGCACTGAGCACCCAGCACCCCGAGCACTGAGCACCCAGCACCCCGAGCACTGAGCACCCAGCACCCCGAGCACTGAGGGTGAGCACCCTGAGTACTGAGCACTGAGCACCCTGAGTACTGAGCACCGAGCACCCTGAGTACTGAGCACCCAGCACCCCGAGCACTGAGCACCGAGCACCCTGAGTAGTGAGCACCCAGCACCCTGAGCACTGAGCACCCAGCACAAAGAGTACTGAGCACCCAGCACCCTGATTACTGAGCACCAAGCACCCCGAGCACTGAGCACCCAGCACCCCGAGCACTGAGCACCCAGCACCCTGAGTACTAAGCACCCAGCACCCTGAGTACTGAGCACCCAGCACCCTGAGTACTGAGCACCCAGCACCCTGAGCACTGAGCACCCAGCAATCTTAGTACTGAACACCCAGCACCCTGAGCACTGAGCACTGAGCACCCTGAGCCCTGAGTACTGAGCACCGAGCACCCCGAGAACTGAGCACCCAGCACCCGGAGTACTGAGCACCCAGCACCCTGAGTACTGAGTACCCAGCACCCCGAGCACTGAGCACACAGCACCCTGAGCACTGAGCACCCAGCACCCTGAGTACTGAGCACAGAGCACCCAGTACCCCGAGCACTGTGCACCCAGCACCCTGAGTACTAAGCACCCAGCACCCTGAGTACTGAGCACCCTGCACCCTGAGTACTGAGCACCCAGCACACTGAGTACAGAGCACCCAGCGTACTGAGCACCGAGCACCCCGAGCACTGAGCACCCAGCACCCTGAGTACTGAGCACCCAACATACTGAGCACCGAGCACAAAGCACCCTGAGTACTGAGCACCCAGCACCCTGAGCACTGAGCACCCAGCACCCTGAGCACTGAGCCCCCAGCACCCTGAGTACTGAGCACCCAACGTACTGAGCACCGAGCACCCTGAGCACTGAACACCCAGCACCCTGAGTACTGAGCACCCAGCACCCTGAGCAATGAGCACCCTGAGTACTGAGCAGCCAGCACCTTGAGCACTGAGCACCGAGCACCCCGAGCACTGAGCACCCAGCACCCGGAGTACTGAGCACCCAGCACCCTGAGCACTGAACACACAGCACCCCAAGCACTGAGCACCCAGCACCCCGAGCACTGAGCACCCACCACCCCAAGCACTGAGCACCCAGCACCCTGAGTACTGAGCACCCAGCACCCTGAGTACTGAGCACCCAGCACCCTGAGCACTGAGTACCCAGCACCCTGAGCACTGAGCACCCAGCACCCTGAGCACTGAGCACACAGCACCCTGAGCACTGAGCACCCAGCACCCTGAATACTGAGCACTGAGCACCCAGCACCCTGAGTACTGAGCACTGAGCACCCAGCACACTGAGCACTGAGCACCCAGCACCCTGAGCACTGAGCACCCAGCTCCCGAGTACAGAGCACCCAGCACCCTGAGTACTGAGCACCCAGCAAACCGAGTACTGAGCACCCAGCAACCCGAGAACGGAGCACCCAGCACCCTGAGTACTGAGCACCCAGCACACCGAGCACTGAGCACCCAGCACCCCGAGCACTGAGCACCCAGCACCCTGAGTACTGAGCACCCAGGACCCTGAGAACTGAGCACCCTGAGTACTGAGCACTGAGCACCCTGAGTACTGAGCACTGAGCACCCTGAATACTGAGCACCCAGCACCCCGAGTACTGAGCACCCAGCACCCTGAGTACTGAGCACCCAGCACCCTGAGAACTGAGCACCCAGAACCCCGAGCACTGAGCACCCAGCACCCTGAGTACTGAGCACACAGCACCCTGAGCACTGAGCAAACAGCATCCTGAGCACTGAGCACCCAGCACCCTGAGCACTGAGCACGCAGCACCCTGAGTAGTGAGCACCCAACGTACTGAGCACCGAGCACCCCGAGCACTGAGCACCCAGCACCCGGAGTACTGAGCACCCAGCACCATGAGTACTAAGCACCGAGCACCCTGAGTACTGAGCACCCAGCACCCTGAGCACTGAACACACAGCACTCTGAGTACTGAGCACCCAGCACTCTGAGCACTGAGCACCCAGCACCCTGAGTACTGAGCACCCAGCACCCCGAGCACTGAGCACCCAGCACCCGGAGTACTGAGCACCCAGCACTCTGAGCACTGAGCACCCAGCACCCTGAGCACTGAGCACCCAGCACTCTGAGCACTGAGCACCCAGCACCCTGAGCACTGAGCACCCAGCACCCCGAGCACTGAGCACCCAGCACCCCGAGCACTGAGCACCCAGCACCCCGAGCACTGAGGGTGAGCACCCTGAGTACTGAGCACTGAGCACCCTGAGTACTGAGCACCGAGCACCCTGAGTACTGAGCACCCAGCACCCCGAGCACTGAGCACCGAGCACCCTGAGTAGTGAGCACCCAGCACCCTGAGCACTGAGCACCCAGCACAACGAGTACTGAGCACCCAGCACCCTGATTACTGAGCACCAAGCACCCCGAGCACTGAGCACCCAGCACCCCGAGCACTGAGCACCCAGCACCCTGAGTACTAAGCACCCAGCACCCTGAGTACTGAGCACCCAGCACCCTGAGTACTGAGCACCCAGCACCCTGAGCACTGAGCACCCAGCAATCTGAGTACTGAACACCCAGCACCCTGAGCACTGAGCACTGAGCACCCTGAGCCCTGAGTACTGAGCACCGAGCACCCCGAGAACTGAGCACCCAGCACCCGGAGTACTGAGCACCCAGCACCCTGAGTACTGAGCACCCAGCACCCCGAGCACTGAGCACCCAGCACCCTGAGCACTGAGCACCCAGCACCCTGAGTACTGAGCACAGAGCACCCAGTACCCCGAGCACTGTGCACCCAGCACCCTGAGTACTAAGCACTCAGCACCCTGAGTACTGAGCACCCTGCACCCTGAGTACTGAGCACCCAGCACACTGAGTACAGAGCACCCAGCGTACTGAGCACCGAGCACCCCGAGCACTGAGCACCCAGCACCCTGAGTACTGAGCACCCAGCATACTGAGCACCGAGCAAAAAGCACCCTGAGTACTGAGCACCCAGCACCCTGAGCACTGAGCACCCAGCACCCTGAGCACTGAGCCCCCAGCACCCTGAGTACTGAGCACCCAACGTACTGAGCACCGAGCACCCTGAGCACTGAACACCCAGCACCCTGAGTACTGAGCACCCAGCACCCTGAGCAATGAGCACCCTGAGTACTGAGCACCCAGCACCTTGAGCACTGAGCACCGAGCACCCCGAGCACTGAGCACCCAGCACCCTGAGCACTGAACACACAGCACCCCAAGCACTGAGCACCCAGCACCCCGAGCACTGAGCACCCACCACCCCGAGCACTGAGCACCCAGCACCCTGAGCACTGAGCACCCAGCACCCTGAGTACTGAGCACTGAGCACCCAGCACCCCGAGCACTGAGCACCCAGCACCCTGAGTACTGAGCACTGAGCACCCAGCACCCCGAGCACTGAGCACCCAGCACCCTGAGCACTGAGCACCCAGCACCCGAGTACTGAGCACCCAGCACCCTGAGTACTGAGCACCGAGCACCCCGAGTACTGAGCACCCAGCAATCTGAGTACTGAGCACCCAGCACCCCGAGCACTGAGCACCCAGCACCCTGAGTACTGAGCACCGAGCACCCTGAGGACTGAGCACCCAGCACCCCGAGTACTGAGCACCCAGCACGGTGAGCACTGAGCACCCAGCACCCTGAGCACTGAGCACCCAGCACCCTGAGTACTGAGCACCGATTACCCCGAGCACTGAGCACCCAGCACCCTGGGTACTGAGCTCCGAGCACCCCGAGCACTGAGCACCCAGCGCCCCGATCACTGAGCACCGAGCACCCTGAGCACTGAGCACCCAGCACCCTGAGTACTGAGCACCCAGCACCCCGAGCACTGAGCACCCAGCACCCTGATCACTGAGCACCCAGCACACTGAGCACTGATCACCCAGCACACTGAGCACTGAGCACCCAGCACCCTTAGTACTGAGCACCCAGCACCCTGAGTACTGAGCACTCAGCACCCTGACTACTGAGCACCGAGCACCCCGAGCACTGAGCACCCAGCACCCTGAGCACTGAGCACCCTGAGGACTGAGCACCCAGCACCCTGTGCACCGAGCACCCAGAACCCCGAGCACTGAGCACCCAGCACCCTGAGTACTGCGCACCCTGAGTACTGAGCACCGATCACCCTGAGCACTGAGCTCCCAGAACCCTGAGTACTGAGCACCCAGCACCCTGAGCACTGAGCACCCAGCACCCTGAGTACTGAGCACCCAGCACCCTGAGCACTGAGCACCCAGCACGCTGAGTACTGAGCACCCAGCACCCGGAGCACTGAGCACCCAGCACCCCGAGAATGAGCACCCAGCACCCCGAGTACTGAGCACCGAGCACCCTGAGCACTGAGTACCCAGCACGCTGAGCACTGAGCACCCAGCACCCAGAGTACTGAGCACCCAGCACCCTGAGTACTGAGCCCTCAGCACCCTGAGCACTGAGCACCCAGCACCCCGAGTACTGAGCACCCAGCACCCCGAGTACTGAGAACCCAGCACCCTGAGTACTGAGCACCCAGCACCCCGAGCACTGAGCACCCAGCACCCCGAGCACTGAGCACCCAGCACCCTGAGCACTGAGCACCCAGCACCCTGAGCACTGAGCACCCAGCACCCTGAGCACTGAGCACCCAGCACCCTGAGTAGTGAGCACCCAACGTACTGAGCACCGAGCACCCCGAGCACTGAGCACCCAGCACCCTGAGTACTGAGCACCGATCACCCCGAGCACTGAGCACCCAGCACCCTGAGTACTGAGCCCTGAGCACCCCGAGCACTGAGCACCCAGCGCCCCGAGCACTGAGCACCCAGCACCCTGAGCACTGAGCACGCAGCACCCTGAGCACTGAGCACCCAGCACACTGAGCACTGAGCACTGAGCACCCTGAGCACTGAGTACTGAGCACCCAGAGTACTGATCACCCAGCACCCTGAGCACTGAGCACCCAGCGCCCCGAGCACTGAGCACCCAGCACCCTGAGCACTGAGCTCCCAGCACCCTGAGTACTGAACACTGAGCACCCAGCACCCCGAGCACTGAGCACCCAGCACCCTGAGTACTAAGCACCCAGCACCCTGAGTACTGAGCACCCAGAAGCCTGAGTACTGAGCACCCAGCGTACTGAGCACCGAGCACCCCGAGCACTGAGTACCCAGCACCCTGAGTACTGAGCACCCAGCACCCCGAGCACTGAGCACCCAGCACCCTGAGTACTGAGCACCGAGCACCCTGAGTACTGAGCACCCAGCACCCTGAGTACTGAGCACCCAGCACCCTGAGCACTGAGCACCCAGCACCCTGAGTACTGAGCACTGAGCACCCCGAGTACTGAGCACCGGGCACCCCGAGCACTAAGCACCCAGCACCCCGAGCACCGAGCACCCAGCACCCTGAGCACTGAGCACCCAGCACCCTGAGCACTGAGCACCCAGCACCCTGAGCACTGAGCACCCAACGTACTGAGCACCGAGCAACCCGAGCACTGAGCACCCAGCACTGAGCACCCAGCACCCTGAGTACTGAGCACCCAGCACCCTGAGCACTGAGTACCCAGCGCCCTGAGCACTGAGCACCCAGCACCCTGAGCACTGAGCACCCAGCACCCTGAGCACTGAGCACCCAGCACCCTGAGTAGTGAGCACCCAACGTACTGAGCACCGAGCACACGGAGCACTGAGCACCCAGCACCCTGACTACTGAGCACCGATCACCCCGAGCACTGAGCACCCAGCACCCTGAGTACTGAGCTCCGAGCACCCGGAGCACTGAGCATCCAGCGCCCCGAGCACTGAGCACCCAGCACCCTGAGCACTGAGCACCAAGCACCCTGTGTACTGAGCACCCAGCAGCCCGAGCACTGAGCACCCAGCACCCTGAGCACTGAGCACCCAGCACACGGAGCACTGATCACCCAGCACCCTGAGCACTGAGCACCCAGCACCCTGAGTACTGAGCACCCAGCACCCTGAGTACTGAGCACTCAGCACCCTGAGGACTGAGCACCCAGCACCCTGAGCACTGAGCACCCAGCACCCTGAGTACTGAGCACCGATCACCCTGAGCACTGAGCACCCAGAACCCCGAGCACTGAGCACCCAGCACCCTGAGTACTGAGCACCCAGTACCCCGAGCACTGAGCACCCAGCACCCTGAGTACTGAGCACCCTGACTACTGAGCAAAGATCACCCTGAGCACTGAGCTCCCAGCACCCTGAGTACTGAGGACCCAGCACCCTGAGCACTGAGCACCCAGCACCCTGAGTACTGAGCACCCAGCACCCTGAGCACTGAGCACCCAGCACCCTGAGTACTGAGCACCCAGCACCCTGAGCACTGAGCACCCAGCACCCCGAGAATGAGCACCCAGCACCCCGAGTACTGAGCACCCAGCACCCCGAGCACTGAGCACCCAGCACCCTGAGTACTGAGCACCCAGCACCCTGAGTACTGAGCACCCAGCACCCTGAGTACTGAGCACCCAGCACCCTGAGCACTGAGCACCCAGCACCCTGAGCACTGAGCACCCAGCACCCTGAGCACTGAGCACCCAGCACCCTGAGCACTGAGCACACAGCACCCTGAGTACTGAGCACCCAGGACCCTGAGTACTGAGCACTGAGCACGCAGCACCCCGAGCACTGAGCACCCAGCAACCTGAGTACTGAGCACTGAGCACCCAGCACCCCGAGCACTGAGCACCCAGCACCCTGAGCACTGAGCACCCAGCACCCGAGTACTGAGCACCCAGCACAATGAGTACTGAGGACCCAGCACCCTGAATACTGAGCACCCAGCACCCTGAGTAGTGAGCACCCAACGTACTGAGCACCGAGCACCCCGAGCACTGAGCACCCAGCACCCGGAGTACTGAGCACCCAGCACCATGAGTACTAAGCACCGAGCACCCTGAGTACTGAGCACCCAGCACCCTGAGCACTGAACACACAGCACTCTGAGTAAAGAGCACCTCGCGCACTGAGCACCCAGCACCCCGAGCACTGAGCACCCAGCACCCTGAGTACTGAGCACCCAGCACCCTGAGTACTGAGCACCCAGCACCCTGAGCACTGAGTACCCAGCACCCTGAGCACTGAGCACCCAGCACCCTGAGCACTGAGCACACAGCACCCTGAGCACTGAGCACCCAGCACCCTGAGTACTGAGCACTGAGCACCCAGCACCCTGAGTACTGAGCACTGAGCACCCAGCACACCGAGCACTGAGCACCCAGCACCCTTAGCACTGAGCACCCAGCTCCCGAGTACAGAGCACCCAGCACCTTGAGTACTGAGCACCCAGCAACCCGAGTACTGAGCACCCAGCACCCCAAGTACTGAGCACCCAGCACCCTGAGTACTGAGCACCCAGCACCCCGAGCACTGAGCACCCAGCACCCCGAGCACTGAGCACCCAGCACCCTGAGTACTGAGCACCCAGCACCCTGAGCACTGAGCACCCAGCACCCTGAGCACTGAGCACCCAGCACCCTGAGCACTGAGCACCCAGCACCCTGTGCACTGAGCACCCAGCACCCTGAGTTGTGAGCACCCAACGTACTGAGCACCGAGCACCCCGAGCACTGAGCACCCAGCACCCTGAGTACTTAGCAACGAGCACCCCGAGCACTGAGCACCCAGCACCCTGGGTACTGAGCTCCGAGCACCCCGAGCACTGAGCACCCAGCGCCCCGAGCACTGAGCACCGAGCACCCTGAGCACTGAGCACCCAGCACCCTGAGTACTGAGCAACCAGCACCCCGAGCACTGAGCACCCAGCACCCTGATCACTGGGCACCCAGCACACTGAGCACTGATCACCCAGCACACTGAGCACTGAGCACCCAGCACCCTGAGTACTGAGCACCCAGCACCCTGAGTACTGAGCACTCAGCACCCTGAGTACTGAGCACCGAGCACCCCAAGCACTGAGCACCCAGCACCCTGAGCACTGAGCACCCTGAGGTCTGAGCACCCAGCACCCTGAGCACTGAGCACCCAGCACCCTGAGTACTGAGCACCGATCACCCTGAGCACTGAGCACCCAGAACCCCGAGCACTGAGCACCCAGCACCCTGAGTACTGAGCACCCAGCACCCCGAGCACTGAGCACCCAGCACCCTGAGTACTGAGCACCCCGAGCACTGAGCCCCGAGCACCCTGAGCACTGAGCAACCAGCACCCCGAGTACTGAGCACCCAGCACCCTGAGCACTGAGCACCCAGCACCTTGAGTACTGAGCACCCAGCACCCTGAGTACTGAACACCCAGCACCCTGAGCACTGAGCACTGAGCACCCTGAGCCCTGAGTACTGAGCACCGAGCACCCCGAGAACTGAGCACCCAGCACCCGGAGTACTGAGCACCCAGCACCCTGAGTACTGAGCACACAGCACCCCGAGAATGAGCACCCAGCACCCAGCGTACTGAGCACCGAGCACCCCGAGCACTGAGCACCCAGCACCCTGAGTACTGAGCACCCAGCACCCCGAGCACTGAGCACCCAGCACCCTGAGTACTGAGCACCCAGCGTACAGAGCACCGAGCACCGAGCACCCTGAGTACTGAGCACCCAGCACTCTGAGCACTGAGCACCCAGCACACTGAGCACTGAGCACCCAGCACCCCGAGCACTGAGCACCCAGCACCCCGAGCACTGAGCCTGAGCACCCTGAGTACTGAGCACTGAGCACCCTGAGTACTGAGCACCGAGCACCCTGAGTACTGAGCACCCAGCACCCCGAGCACTGAGCACCGAGCACCCTGAGTAGTGAGCACCCAGCACCCTGAGCACTGAGCACCCAGCACAACGAGTACTGAGCACCCAGCACCCTGATTACTGAGCACCAAGCACCCCGAGCACTGAGCACCCAGCACCCCGAGCACTGAGCACCCAGCACCCTGAGTACTAAGCACCCAGCACCCTGAGTACTGAGCACCCAGCACCCTGAGTACTGAGCACCCAGCACCCTGAGTACTGAGCACCCAGCACCCTGAGTACTAAGCACCCAGCACCCTGAGCACTGAGCACCCAGAACCCCGAGCACTGAGCACCCAGCACCCTGAGTACTGAGCACCCAGCACCCCGAGCACTGAGCACCCAACACCCTGAGCAATGAGCACCCTGAGTACTGAGCACCCAGCACCTTGAGCACTGAGCACCGAGCACCCCGAGAACTGAGCACCCAGCACCCTGAGTACTGAGCACCCAGCACCCTGCGTACTAAGCACCGAGCACCCTGAGTACTGAGCACCCAGCACCCTGAGCACTGAACATACAGCACCCTGAGTACTGAGCACCTTGAGCACTGAGCACCCAGCACCCTGAGTACTGAGCACCGAGCACCCCGAGCACTTAGCACCCAGCACCCCGAGCACTGAGCACCCAGCACCCCGAGCACTGAGCACCCAGCACCCTGAGCACTGAGCACCCAGCACCCTGAGCACTGAGCACACAGCACCCTGAGCACTGAGCACCCAGCACCCTGAGTACTGAGCACTGAGCACCCAGCACCCTGATTACTGAGCACTGAGCACCCAGCACACCGAGCACTGAGCACCCAGCACCCTGAGCACTGAGCACCCAGCTCCCGAGTACAGAGCACCCAGCACCCTGAGTACTGAGCACCCAGCACCCCGAGTACTGAGCACCCAGCACCCCGAGTACTGAGCACCCAGCACCCTGAGTACTGAGCACCCAGCACCCTGAGCACTGAGCACCCAGCACCCCGAGCACTGAGCACCCAGCACCCTGAGTACTGAGCACCCAGCACCCTGAGCACTGAGCACCCAGCACCCTGAGCACTGAGCACCCAGCACCCTGAGCACTGAGCACCCAGCACCCTGAGTAGTGAGCACCCAACGTACTGCGCACCGAGCACCCCGAGCACTGAGCACCCAGCACCCTGAGTACTGAGCACCGATCACCCCGAGCACTGAGCACCCAGCACCCTGAGTACTGAGCCCCGAGCACCCCGAGCACTGAGCACCCAGCGCCCCGAGCACTGAGCACCCAGCACCCTGAGCACTGAGCACCCAGCACCCTGAGCACTGAGCACCCAGCACACTGAGCACTGAGCACTGAGCACCCTGAGCACTGAGTACTGAGCACCAAGCACCCCGAGTACTGAGCACTGAGCACCCAGAGTACTGAGCACCCAGCACCCTGAGCACTGAGCACCCAGCGCCCCGAGCACTGAGCACCCAGCACCCTGAGCACTGAGCTCCCAGCACCCTGAGTACTGAACACTGAGCACCCAGCACCCCGAGCACTGAGCACCCAGCACCCTGAGTACTAAGCACCCAGCACCCTGAGTACTGAGCACCCAGAACCCTGAGTACTGAGCACCCAGCGTACTGAGCACCGAGCACCCCGAGCACTGAGCACCCAGCACCCTGAGTACTGAGCACCCAGCACCCCGAGTACTGAGCACCCAGCACCCTGAGTACTGAGCACCGAGCACCCTGAGTACTGAGCACCCAGCACCCTGAGTACTGAGCACCCAGCACCCTGAGCACTGAGCACCCAGCACCCTGAGTACTGAGCACTGAGCACCCCGAGTACTGAGCACCGGGCACCCCGAGCACTAAGCACCCAGCACCCCGAGCACCGAGCACACAGCACCCTGAGCACTGAGCACCCAGCACCCTGAGCACTGAGCACCGAGCACCCCGAGCACTGAGCACCCAGCACTGAGCACCCAGCACCCTGAGTACTGAGCACCCAGCACCCTGAGCACTGAGTACCCAGCGCCCTGAGCACTGAGCACCCAGCACCCTGAGCACTGAGCACCCAGCACCCTGAGCACTGAGCACCCAGCACCCTGATTAGTGAGCACCCAACGTACTGAGCACCGAGCACACGGAGCACTGAGCACCCAGCACCCTGACTACTGAGCACCGATCACCCCGAGCACTGAGCACCCAGCACCCTGAGTACTGAGCTCCGAGCACCCGGAGCACTGAGCATCCAGCGCCCCGAGCACTGAGCACCCAGCACCCTGAGCACTGAGCACCAAGCACCCTGTGTACTGAGCACCCAGCAGCCCGAGCACTGAGCACCCAGCACCCTGAGCACTGAGCACCCAGCACACGGAGCACTGATAACCCAGCACCCTGAGCACTGAGCACCCAGCACCCTGAGTACTGAGCACCCAGCACCCTGAGTACTGAGCACTCAGCACCCTGAGGACTGAGCACCCAGCACCCTGAGCACTGAGCACCCAGCACCCTGAGTACTGAGCACCGATCACCCTGAGCACTGAGCACCCAGAACCCCGAGCACTGAGCACCCAGCACCCTGAGTACTGAGCACCCAGTACCCCGAGCACTGAGCACCCAGCACCCTGAGTACTGAGCACCCTGACTACTGAGCAAAGATCACCCTGAGCACTGAGCTCCCAGCACCCTGAGTACTGAGGTCCCAGCACCCTGAGCACTGAGCACCCAGCACCCTGAGTACTGAGCACCCAGCACCCTGAGCACTGAGCACCCAGCACCCTGAGTACTGAGCACCCAGCACCCTGAGCACTGAGCACCCAGCACCCCGAGAATGAGCACCCAGCACCCCGAGTACTGAGCACCCAGCACCCCGAGCACTGAGCACCCAGCACCCTGAGTACTGAGCACCCAGCACCCTGAGTACTGAGCACCCAGCACCCTGAGTACTGAGCACCCAGCACCCTGAGCACTGAGCACCCAGCACCCTGAGCACTGAGCACCCAGCACCCTGAGCACTGAGCACCCAGCACCCTGAGCACTGAGCACACAGCACCCTGAGTACTGAGCACCCAGGACCCTGAGTACTGAGCACTGAGCACGCAGCACCCCGAGCACTGAGCACCCAGCAACCTGAGTACTGAGCACTGAGCACCCAGCACCCCGAGCACTGAGCACCCAGCACCCTGAGCACTGAGCACCCAGCACCCGAGTACTGAGCACCCAGCACAATGAGTACTGAGGACCCAGCACCCTGAATACTGAGCACCCAGCACCCTGAGTAGTGAGCACCCAACGTACTGAGCACCGAGCACCCCGAGCACTGAGCACCCAGCACCCGGAGTACTGAGCACCCAGCACCATGAGTACTAAGCACCGAGCACCCTGAGTACTGAGCACCCAGCACCCTGAGCACTGAACACACAGCACTCTGAGTAAAGAGCACCTCGCGCACTGAGCACCCAACACCCTGAGCACTGAGTACCCAGCACCCTGAGCACTGAGCACCCAGCACCCTGAGCACTGAGCACACAGCACCCTGAGCACTGAACACACAGCACCCTGAGTACTGAGCACCTCGAGCACTGAGCACCCAGCACCCTGAGTACTGAGCACCGAGCACCCCGAGCACTGAGCACACAGCACCCCGAGCACTGAGCACCCAGCACCCCGAGCACTGAGCACCCAGCACCCTGAGTACTGAGCACCCAGCACCCTGAGTACTGAGCACCCAGCACCCTGAGCACTGAGTACCCAGCACCCTGAGCACTGAGCACCCAGCACCCTGAGCACTGAGCACACAGCACCCTGAGCACTGAGCACCCAGCACCCTGAGTACTGAGCACTGAGCACCCAGCACCCTGAGTACTGAGCACTGAGCACCCAGCACACCGAGCACTGAGCACCCAGCACCCTGAGCACTGAGCACCCAGCTCCCGAGTACAGAGCACCCAGCACCCTGAGTACTGAGCACCCAGCAACCCGAGTACTGAGCACCCAGCACCCCGAGTACTGAGCACCCAGCACCCTGAGTACTGAGCACCCAGCACCCCGAGCACTGAGCACCCAGCACCCCGAGCACTGAGCACCCAGCACCCTGAGTACTGAGCACCCAGCACCCTGAGCACTGAGCACCCAGCACCCTGAGCACTGAGCACCCAGCACCCTGAGCACTGAGCACCCAGCACCCTGTGCACTGAGCACCCAGCACCCTGAGTAGTGAGCACCCAACGTACTGAGCACCGAGCACCCCGAGCACTGAGCACCCAGCACCCTGAGTACTGAGCAACCAGCACCCCGAGCACTGAGCACCCAGCACCCTGGGTACTGAGCTCCGAGCACCCCGAGCACTGACCACCCAGCGCCCCGAGCACTGAGCACCGAGCACCCTGAGCACTGAGCACCCAGCACCCTGAGTACTGAGCAACCAGCACCCCGAGCACTGAGCACCCAGCACCCTGATCACTGGGCACCCAGCACACTGAGCACTGAGCACCCAGCGCCCCGAGCACTGAGCACCGAGCACCCTGAGCACTGAGCACCCAGCACCCTGAGTACTGAGCACCCAGCTCCCTGAGTACTGAGCACTCAGCACCCTGAGTACTGAGCACCGAGCACCCCAAGCACTGAGCACCCAGCACCCTGAGCACTGAGCACCCTGAGGTCTGAGCACCCAGCACCCTGAGCACTGAGCACCCAGCACCCTGAGTACTGAGCACCGATCACCCTGAGCACTGAGCACCCAGAACCCCGAGCACTGAGCACCCAGCACCCTGAGTACTGAGCACCCAGCACCCCGAGCACTGAGCACCCAGCACCCTGAGTACTGAGCACCCTGAGTACTGAGCACCGATCACCCTGAGCACTGAGCTCCCAGAACCCTGAGTACTGAGCACCCAGCACCGTGAACACTGAGCACCCAGCACCCTGAGTACTGAGCACCCAGCACCCTGAGCACTGAGCACCCAGCACCCTGAGTACTGAGCACCCAGCACCCTGAGCACTGAGCACCCAGCACGCTGCGTACTGAGCACCCAGCACCCCGAGCACTGAGCACCCAGCACCCCGAGAATGAGCACCCAGCACCCCGAGTACTGAGCACCGAGCACCCTGAGCACTGAGTACCCAGCACGCTGAGCACTGAGCACCCAGCACCCTGAGTACTGAGCACCCAGCACCCTGAGTACTGAGCCCCGAGCACCCTGAGCACTGAGCAACCAGCACCCCGAGTACTGAGCACCCAGCACCCTGAGCACTGAGCACCCAGCACCTTGAGTACTGAGCACCCAGCACCCTGAGTACTGAACACCCAGCACCCTGAGCACTGAGCACTGAGCACCCTGAGCCCTGAGTACTGAGCACCGAGCACCCCGAGAACTGAGCACCCAGCACCCGGAGTACTGAGCACCCAGCACCCTGAGTACTGAGCACACAGCACGCCGAGAATGAGCACCCAGCACCCAGCGTACTGAGCACCGAGCACCCCGAGCACTGAGCACCCAGCACCCTGAGTACTGAGCACCCAGCACCCCGAGCACTGAGCACCCAGCACCCTGAGTACTGAGCACCCAGCGTACAGAGCACCGAGCACCGAGCACCCTGAGTACTGAGCACCCAGCACTCTGAGCACTGAGCACCCAGCACACTGAGCACTGAGCACCCAGCACCCCGAGCACTGAGCACCCAGCACCCCGAGCACTGAGCCTGAGCACCCTGAGTACTGAGCACTGAGCACCCTGAGTACTGAGCACCGAGCACCCTGAGTACTGAGCACCCAGCACCCCGAGCACTGAGCACCGAGCACCCTGAGTAGTGAGCACCCAGCACCCTGAGCACTGAGCACCCAGCACAACGAGTACTGAGCACCCAGCACCCTGATTACTGAGCACCAAGCACCCCGAGCACTGAGCACCCAGCACCCCGAGCACTGAGCACCCAGCACCCTGAGTACTAAGCACCCAGCACCCTGAGTACTGAGCACCCAGCACCCTGAGTACTGAGCACCCAGCACCACGAGCACTGAGCACCCAGCACCCTGATCACTGAGCACCCAGCACACTGAGCACTGATCACCCAACACACTGAGCACTGAGCACCCAGCACCCTGAGTACTGAGCACCCAGCACCCTGAGTACTGAGCACTCAGCACCCTGAGTACTGAGCACCGAGCACCCCGAGCACTGAGCACCCAGCACCCTGAGCACTGAGCACCCTGAGGACTGAGCACCCAGCACCCTGAGCACTGAGCACCCAGCACCCTGAGTACTGAGCACCGATCACCCTGAGCACTGAGCACCCAGAACCCCGAGCACTGAGCACCCAGCACCCTGAGTACTGAGCACCCAGCACCCCGAGCACTGAGCACCCAACACCCTGAGCAATGAGCACCCTGAGTACTGAGCACCCAGCACCTTGAGCACTGAGCACCGAGCACCCCGAGAACTGAGCACCCAGCACCCTGAGTACTGAGCACCCAGCACCCTGCGTACTAAGCACCGAGCACCCTGAGTACTGAGCACCCAGCACCCTGAGCACTGAACATACAGCACCCTGAGTACTGAGCACCTTGAGCACTGAGCACCCAGCACCCTGAGTAATGAGCACCGAGCACCCCGAGCACTTAGCACCCAGCACCCCGAGCACTGAGCACCCAGCACCCCGAGCACTGAGCACCCAGCACCCTGAGCACTGAGCACCCAGCACCCTGAGCACTGAGCACACAGCACCCTGAGCACTGAGCACCCAGCACCCTGAGTACTGAGCACTGAGCACCCAGCACACCGAGCACTGAGCACCCAGCACCCTGAGCACTGAGCACCCAGCTCCCGAGTACAGAGCACCCAGCACCCTGAGTACTGAGCACCCAGCACCCCGAGTACTGAGCACCCAGCACCCCGAGTACTGAGCACCCAGCACCCCGAGTACTGAGCACCCAGCACCCCGAGTACTGAGCACCCAGCACCCTGAGTACTGAGCACCCAGCACCCTGAGCACTGAGCACCCAGCACCCCGAGCACTGAGCACCCAGCACCCTGAGTACTGAGCACCCAGCACCCTGAGCACTGAGCACCCAGCACCCTGAGCACTGAGCACCCAGCACCCTGAGCACTGAGCAGCCAGCACCCTGAGTAGTGAGCACCCAACGTACTGAGCACCGAGCACCCCGAGCGCTGAGCACCCAGCACCTTGAGTACTGAGCACCGATCACCCCGAGCACTGAGCACCCAGCACCCTGAGTACTGAGCTCCGAGCACCCCGAGCACTGAGCAACCAGCACCCTGAGTACTGAGCACCGATCACCCCGAGCACTGAGCACCCAGAACCCTGAGCACTGAGCACCCAGCACCCTGAGTCCTGAGCACCCAGCACCCTGAGTACTGAGCACCGAGCACCCCGAGCACTGAGCACCCAGCATCCTGAGTACTGAGCACCCAGCACCCTGAGTACTGAGCACCCAGCACCCTGAGTACTGAACACCCAGCACCCTGAGCGCTGAGCACTGAGCACCCTGAGCACTGAGCACCCAGCACAATGAGCACTGAGCACCCAGCACCTTGAGTACTGAGCACCGAGCACCCCGAGCACTGAGCACCCAGCACCCTGAGTACTGAGCACCCAGCACCCTGAGCACTGAGCACCCAGCACCCTGAGCACTGAGCACCCAGCACCCCGAGCACTGATCACCCAGCACCCTGAGTTCTGAGCACCTAGCACCCTGAGCACTGAGCACCAAGCACCCTGAGTACTGAGCACCCAGCACCCTGAGTACTGAGCAACCAGCACCCTGAGCACTGAGCACTGAGCACCCAGCACCCTGAGCACTGAGCACCCAGCACCCCGAGCACTGAACACCCAGCACCCCGAGCACTGAGCACCCAGCACTCTGAGCACTGAGCACCCTGTGGACTGAACACCCAGCACCCTGAGCACTGAGCACCCAGCACCCTGAGTACTGAG
Organism: Microtus oregoni; assembly: GCF_018167655.1. Lineage (NCBI taxonomy): Eukaryota > Metazoa > Chordata > Mammalia > Rodentia > Cricetidae > Microtus > Microtus oregoni. Next base: position 2,161,231 of record NW_024543262.1, read on the forward strand.
CACCGATCACCCTGAGCACTGAGCACCCAGCACCCCGAGCACTGAGCACCCAGCACCCTGAGTACTGAGCTCCCAGCACCCCGAGCACTGAGCACCCAGTACCCTGAGTACTGAGCACCCTGAGTACTGAGCACCGATCACCCTGAGCACTGAGCTCCCAGCACCCTGAGTACTGAGCACCCAGCACCCTGAGCACTGAGCACCCAGCACCCTGAGTACTGAGCACCCAGCACCCTGAGCACTGAGCACCCAGCACCCTGAGTACTGAGCACCCAGCACCCTGAGCACTGAGCAACCAGCACCCTGAGTACTGAGCACCCAGCACCCTGAGCACTGAGCACCCAGCACCCCGAGAATGAGCACCCAGCACCCCGAGTACTGAGCACCGAGCACCCTGAGCACTGAGTACCCAGCACCCTGAGCACTGAGCACCCAGCACCCTGAGTACTGAGCACCCAGCACCCTGAGTACTGAGCACCCAGCACCCTGAGCACTGAGCACTGAGCACCCAGAGTACTGAGCACCCAACCCCCTGAGTACTGAGCACCCAGCACCATGAGTACTGAACACCCAGCACCCTGAGCACTGAGCAGTGAGCACCCTGAGCACTGAGTACTGAGCACCGAGCACCCCGAGCACTGAGCACCCAGCACCCGGAGTACTGAGCACCCAGCACCCTGAGTACTAAGCACCGAGCACCCTGAGTACTGAGCACCCAGCACCCTGAACACTGAACATACAGCACCCTGAGTACTGAGCACCGAGCACCCCGAGCACTCAGCACCCAGCACCCCGAGCACTGAGCACCCAGCACCCCGAGCACTGAGCACCCAGCACCCTGAGCGCTGAGCACCCAGCACCCTGAGTACTGAGCACCCAGTACCCTGAGCACTGAGTACCCAGCACACTGAGCACTGAGCACACAGCACCCTGAGCAGTGAGCACCCTGCACCCTGAGCACTGAGCACCCAGCACCCTGAGTACTGAGCACCCAGTACCCTGAGCACTGAGTACCCAGCACCCTGAGCACTGAGCACCCAGCACCCTGAGCAGTGAGCACCCAGCACCCTGAGCACTGAGCACCCAGCACCCTGAGTACTGAGCACTGAGCACCCAGCACCCGAGCACTGAGCACCCAGCACCCTGAGCACTGAGCACCCAGCACCCGAGTACTGAGCACCCAGCACCCTGAGTACTGAGCACCCAGCTACCTGAGTACTGAGCACCCAGCACCCTGAGTACTGAGCACCCAACACCCTGAGTACTGAGCACCCAGCACCCTGAGCACTGAGCACCCAGCACCCCGAGCACTGAGCACCCAGCACCCTGAGTACTGAGCACCCAGCACCCTGAGCACTGAGCACCCAGCACCCTGAGCACTGAGCACCCAGCACCCTGAGCACTGAGCACACAGCACCCTGAGTACTGAGCACCCAGGACCCTGAGTACTGAGCACTGAGCACGCAGCACCCCGAGCACTGAGCACCCAGCACCCTGAGTACTGAGCACTGAGCACCCAGCACCCGAGTACTGAGCACCCAGCACAATGAGTACTGAGCACCCAGCACCCTGAATACTGAGCACCCAGCACCCCGAGTACTGAGCACCCAGCACCCTGAGTACTGAGCACCCAGCACCCTGAGAACTGAGCACCCAGAACCCCGAGCACTGAGCACCCAGCACCCTGAGTACTGAGCACCCAGCACCCTGAGCACTGAGCAAACAGCATCCTGAGCACTGAGCACCCAGCACCCTGAGCACTGAGCACGCAGCACCCTGAGTAGTGAGCACCCAACGTACTGAGCACCGAGCACCCCGAGCACTGAGCACCCAGCACCCGGAGTACTGAGCACCCAGCACCATGAGTACTAAGCACCGAGCACCCTGAGTACTGAGCACCCAGCACCCTGAGCACTGAACACACAGCACTCTGAGTACTGAGCACCCAGCACTCTGAGCACTGAGCACCCAGCACCCTGAGTACTGAGCACCCAGCACCCCGAGCACTGAGCACCCAGCACCCTGAGTACTGAGCACCCAGCACTCTGAGCACTGAGCACCCAGCACCCTGAGCACTGAGCACCCAGCACTCTGAGCACTGAGCACCCAGCACCCTGAGCACTGAGCACCCAGCACCCCGAGCACTGAGCACCCAGCACCCCGAGCACTGAGCAGCCAGCACCCCGAGCACTGAGGGTGAGCACCCTGAGTACTGAGCACTGAGCACCCTGAGTACTGAGCACCGAGCACCCTGAGTACTGAGCACCCAGTACCCCGAGCACTGAGCACCGAGCACCCTGAGTAGTGAGCACCCAGCACCCTGAGCACTGAGCACCCAGCACAACGAGTACTGAGCACCCAGCACCCTGATTACTGAGCACCAAGCACCCCGAGCACTGAGCACCCAGCACCCCGAGCACTGAGCACCCAGCACCCTGAGTACTAAGCACCCAGCACCCTGAGTACTGAGCACCCAGCACCCTGAGTACTGAGCACCCAGCACCCTGAGCACTGAGCACCCAGCAATCTGAGTACTGAACACCCAGCACCCTGAGCACTGACCACTGAGCACCCTGAGCCCTGAGTACTGAGCACCGAGCACCCCGAGAACTGAGCACCCAGCACCCGGAGTACTGAGCACCCAGCACCCTGAGTACTGAGCACCCAGCACCCCGAGCACTGAGCACCCAGCACCCTGAGCACTGAGCACCCAGCACCCTGAGTACTGAGCACAGAGCACCCAGTACCCCGAGCACTGTGCACCCAGCACCCTGAGTACTAAGCACCCAGCACCCTGAGTACTGAGCACCCTGCACCCTGAGTACTGAGCACCCAGCACAGTGAGTACACAGCACCCAGCGAACTGAGCACCGAGCACCCCGAGCACTGAGCACCCAGCACCCTGAGTACTGAGCACCCAGCATACTGAGCACCGAGCACAAAGCACCCTGAGTACTGAGCACCCAGCACCCTGAGCACTGAGCACCCAGCACCCTGAGCACTGAGCCCCCAGCACCCTGAGTACTGAGCACCCAACGTACTGAGCACCGAGCACCCTGAGCACTGAACACCCAGCACCCTGAGTACTGAGCACCCAGCACCCTGAGCAATGAGCACCCTGAGTACTGAGCACCCAGCACCTTGAGCACTGAGCACCGAGCACCCCGAGCACTGAGCACCCAGCACCCGGAGTACTGAGCACCCAGCACCCTGAGCACTGAACACACAGCACCCCAAGCACTGAGCACCCAGCACCCCGAGCACTGAGCACCCACCACCCCGAGCACTGAGCACCCAGCACCCTGAGTACTGAGCACCCAGCACCCTGAGTACTGAGCACCCAGCACCCTGAGCACTGAGTACCCAGCACCCTGAGCACTGAGCACCCAGCACCCTGAGCACTGAGCACACAGCACCCTGAGCACTGAGCACCCAGCACCCTGAATACTGAGCACTGAGCACCCAGAACCCTGAGTACTGAGCACTGAGCACCCAGCACACTGAGCACCCAGCACCCTGAGCACTGAGCACCCAGCTCCCGAGTACAGAGCACCCAGCACCCTGAGTACTGAGCACCCAGCAACCCGAGTACTGAGCACCCAGCACCCCGAGAACTGAGCACCCAGCACCCTGAGTACTGAGCACCCAGCACCCCGAGCACTGAGCACCCAGCACCCCGAGTACTAAGCACCCAGCACCCTGAGTACTGAGCACCCAGCACCCTGAGCACTGAGCACCCAGCACCCTGAGCACTGAGCACCCAGCACCCTGAGCACTGAGCACCCAGCACCCTGAATAGTGAGCACCCAACGTACTGAGCACCGAGCACCCCGAGCACTGAGCACCCAGCACCCTGAGTACTGAGCACCGATCACCCCGAGCACTGAGCACCCAGCACCCTGAGTACTGAGCTACGAGCACCCCGAGCACTGAGCACCCAGCACCCTGAGTACTGAGCACCGATCACCCCGAGCACTGAGCACCCAGCACCCTGAGCACTGAGCACCCAGCACCCTGAGTACTGAGCACCCAGCACCCTGAGTACTGAACACCCAGCACCCTGAGCACTGAGCACTGAGCACCCTGAGCACTGAGTACTGAGCACCGAGCACCCCGAGCACTGAGCACCCAGCACCCGGAGTACTGAGCACCCAGCACCCTGAGTACTAAGCACCGAGCACCCTGAGTACTGAGCAACCAGCACCCTGAACACTGAACATACAGCACCCTGAGTACTGAGCACCTCGAGCACTGAGCACCCAGCACCCTGAGTACTGAGCACCGTGCACCTGAGCACTGAGCACCCAGCACCCCGAGCACTGAGCACCCAGCACCCCGAGCACTGAGCACCCAGCACCCTGAGCTCTGAGCACCCAGCACCCTGAGTACTGAGCACCCAGTACCCTGAGCACTGAGTACCCAGCACCCTGAGCACTGAGCACCCAGCACCCTGAGCAGTGAACACCCAGCACCCTGAGCACTGAGCACCCAGCACCCTGAGTACTGAGCACTGAGCACCTAGCACCCCGAGTACTGAGCACCCAGCACCCTGAGTACTGAGCACTGAGCACCCAGCACCCCGAGCACTGAGCACCCAGCACCCTGAGCACTGAGCACCCAGCACCCGAGTACTGAGCACCCAGCACCCTGAGTACTGAGCACCCAGCTACCTGAGTACTGAGCACACAGCACCCAGAGTACTGAGCACCCAACACCCTGAGTACTGAGCACCCAGCACCCTGAGGACTGAGCACCCAGCACCCCGAGCACTGAGCACCTAGCACCCTGAGTACTGAGCACCCAGCACCCTGAGCACTGAGCACCCAGCACATTGAGCACTGAGCACCCAGCACCCTGAGCACTGAGCACACAGCACCCTGAGTACTGAGCACCCAGGACCCTGAGTACTGAGCACTGAGCACGCAGCACCCCGACCACTGAGCACCCAGCACCCTGAGCACTGAGCACCCAGCACCCTGAGCACTGAGCACACAGCACCCTGAGCACTGAGCACCCAGCACCCTGAGTACTGAGCACTGAGCACCTAGCACCCCGAGTACTGAGCACCCAGCACCCTGAGTACTGAGCACTGAGCACCCAGCACCCCGAGCACTGAGCACCCAGCACCCTGAGCACTGAGCACCCAGCACCCGAGTACTGAGCACCCAGCACCCTGAGTACTGAGCACCCAGCTACCTGAGTACTGAGCACACAGCACCCAGAGTACTGAGTACCCAACACCCTGAGTACTGAGCACCCAGCACCCTGAGCACTGAGCACCCAGCACCCCGAGCACTGAGCACCCAGCACCCTGAGTACTGAGCACCCAGCACCCTGAGCACTGAGCACCCAGCACATTGAGCACTGAGCACCCAGCACCCTGAGCACTGAGCACACAGCACCCTGAGTACTGAGCACCCAGGACCCTGAGTACTGAGCACTGAGCACGCAGCACCCCGACCACTGAGCACCCAGCACCCTGAGCACTGAGCACCCAGCACCCTGAGCACTGAGCACACAGCACCCTGAGCACTGAGCACCCAGCACCCTGAGTACTGAGCACTGAGCACCCAGAACCCCGAGCACTGAGCACCCAGCACCCTGAGTACTGAGCACTGAGCACCCAGCACCCCGAGCACTGAGCACCCAGCACCCTGAGCACTGAGCACCCAGCACCCGAGTACTGAGCACCCAGCACCCTGAGTACTGAGCACCGAGCACCCCGAGTACTGAGCACCCAGCAATCTGAGTACTGAGCACCCAGCACCCCGAGCACTGAGCACCCAGCACCCTGAGTACTGAGCACCGAGCACCCTGAGAACTGAGCACCCAGCACCCCGAGTACTGAGCACCCAGCACGGTGAGCACTGAGCACCCAGCACCCTGAGCACTGAGCACCCAGCACCCTGAGCACTGAGCACCCAGCACCCTGAGCACTGAGCACCCAGCACCCTGAGTAGTGAGCACCCAACGTACTGAGCACCGAGCACCCCGAGCACTGAGCATCCAGCACCCTGAGTACTGAGCACCGATTACCCCGAGCACTGAGCACCCAGCACCCTGGGTACTGAGCTCCGAGCACCCCGAGCACTGAGCACCCAGCGCCCCGAGCACTGAGCACCGAGCACCCTGAGCACTGAGCATTCAGCACCCTGAGTACTGAGCACCCAGCACCCCGAGCACTGAGCACCCAGCACCCTGATCACTGAGCACCCAGCACACTGAGCACTGATCACCCAGCACACTGAGCACTGAGCACCCAGCACCCTTAGTACTGAGCACCCAGCACCCTGAGTACTGAGCACTCAGCACCCTGACTACTGAGCACCGAGCACCCCGAGCACTGAGCACCCAGCACCCTGAGCACTGAGCACCCTGAGGACTGAGCACCCAGCACCCTGAGCACTGAGCAACCAGAACCCCGAGCACTGAGCACCCAGCACCCTGAGTACTGCGCACCCTGAGTACTGAGCACCGATCACCCTGAGCACTGAGCTCCCAGAACCCTGAGTACTGAGCACCCAGCACCCTGAGCACTGAGCACCCAGCACCCTGAGTACTGAGCACCCAGCACCCTGAGCACTGAGCACCCAGCACGCTGAGTACTGAGCACCCAGCACCCCGAGCACTGAGCACCCAGCACCCCGAGAATGAGCACCCAGCACCCCGAGTACTGAGCACCGAGCACCCTGAGCACTGAGTACCCAGCACGCTGAGCACTGAGCACCCAGCACCCAGAGTACTGAGCACCCAGCACCCTGAGTACTGAGCCCTCAGCACCCTGAGCACTGAGCACCCAGCACCCCGAGTACTGAGCACCCAGCACCCCGAGTACTGAGCACCCAGCACCCTGAGTACTGAGCACCCAGCACCCTGAGCACTGAGCACCCAGCACCCCGAGCACTGAGCACCCAGCACCCTGAGCACTGAGCACCCAGCACCCTGAGCACTGAGCACCCAGCACCCTGAGCACTGAGCACCCAGCACCCTGAGCACTGAGCACCCAGCACCCTGAGTAGTGAGCACCCAACGTACTGAGCACCGAGCACCCCGAGCACTGAGCACCCAGCACCCTGAGTACTGAGCACCGATCACCCCGAGCACTGAGCACCCAGCACCCTGAGTACTGAGCCCCGAGCACCCCGAGCACTGAGCACCCAGCGCCCAGAGCACTGAGCACCCAGCACCCTGAGCACTGAGCACCCAGCACCCTGAGCACTGAGCACCCAGCACACTGAGCACTGAGCACTGAGCACCCTGAGCACTGAGTACTGAGCACCAAGCACCCCGAGTACTGAGCACTGAGCACCCAGAGTACTGAGCACCCAGCACCCTGAGCACTGAGCACCCAGCGCCCCGAGCACTGAGCACCCAGCACCCTGAGCACTGAGATCCCAGCACCCTGAGTACTGAACACTGAGCACCCAGCACCCCGAGCACTGAGCACCCAGCACCCTGAGTACTAAGCACCCAGCACCCTGAGTACTGAGCACCCAGAACCCTGAGTACTGAGCACCCAGCGTACTGAGCACCGAGCACCCCGAGCACTGAGCACCCAGCACCCTGAGTACTGAGCACCCAGCACCCCGAGCACTGAGCACCCAGCACCCTGAGTACTGAGCACCGATCACCCTGAGTACTGAGCACCCAGCACCCTGAGTACTGAGCACCCAGCACCCTGAGCACTGAGCACCCAGCACCCTGAGTACTGAGCACTGAGCACCCCGAGTACTGAGCACCGGGCACCCCGAGCACTAAGCACCCAGCACCCCGAGCACCGAGCACCCAGCACCCTGAGCACTGAGCACCCAGCACCCTGAGCACTGAGCACCCAGCACCCTGAGCACTGAGCACCCAACGTACTGAGCACCGAGCACCCCGAGCACTGAGCACCCAGCACTGAGCACCCAGCACCCTGAGTACTGAGCACCCAGCACCCTGAGCACTGAGTACCCAGCGCCCTGAGCACTGAGCACCCAGCACCCTGAGCACTGAGCACCCAGCACCCTGAGCACTGAGCACCCAGCACCCTGAGTAGTGAGCACCCAACGTACTGAGCACCGAGCACACGGAGCACTGAGCACCCAGCACCCTGACTACTGAGCACCGATCACCCCGAGCACTGAGCACCCAGCACCCTGAGTACTGAGCTCCGAGCACCCGGAGCACTGAGCATCCAGCGCCCCGAGCACTGAGCACCCAGCACCCTGAGCACTGAGCACCAAGCACCCTGTGTACTGAGCACCCAGCAGCCCGAGCACTGAGCACCCAGCACCCTGAGCACTGAGCACCCAGCACACGGAGCACTGAACACCCAGCACCCTGAGCACTGAGCACCCAGCACCCTGAGTACTGAGCACCCAGCACCCTGAGTACTGAGCACTCAGCACCCTGAGGACTGAGCACCCAGCACCCTGAGCACTGAGCACCCAGCACCCTGAGTACTGAGCACCGATCACCCTGAGCACTGAGCACCCAGAACCCCGAGCACTGAGCACCCAGCACCCTGAGTACTGAGCACCCAGTACCCCGAGCACTGAGCACCCAGCACCCTGAGTACTGAGCACCCTGACTACTGAGCAAAGATCACCCTGAGCACTGAGCTCCCAGCACCCTGAGTACTGAGGACCCAGCACCCTGAGCACTGAGCACCCAGCACCCTGAGTACTGAGCACCCAGCACCCTGAGCACTGAGCACCCAGCACCCTGAGTACTGAGCACCCAGCACCCTGAGCACTGAGCACCCAGCACCCCGAGAATGAGCACCCAGCACCCCGAGTAATGAGCACCGAGCACCCTGAGCACTGAGTACCCAGCACCCTGAGCACTGAGCACCCAGCACCCTGAGTACTGAGCACCCAACACCCTGAGTACTGAGCACCCAGCACCCTGAGCACTGAGCACCGAGCACCCAGAGTACTGAGCACCCAGCCCCCTGAGTACTGAACACCCTGCACCCTGAGCACTGAGCAGTGAGCACCCTGAGCACTGAGTACTGAGCACCGAGCACCCCGAGCACTGAGCACCCAGCACCCCGAGCACTGAGCACCCAGGACCCCGAGCACTGAGCCTGAGCACCCTGAGTACTGAGCACTGAGCACCCTGAGTACTGAGCACCGAGCACCCTGAGTACTGAGCACCCAGCACCCCGAGCACTGAGCACCGAGCACCCTGAGTAGTGAGCACCCAGCACCCTGAGCACTGAGCACCCAGCACAACGAGTACTGAGCACCCAGCACCCTGATTACTGAGCACCAAGCACCCCGAGCACTGAGCACCCAGCACCCCGAGCACTGAGCACCCAGCACCCTGAGTACTAAGCACCCAGCACCCTGAGTACTGAGCACCCAGCACCCTGAGTACTGAGCACCCAGCACCCTGAGTACTGAGCACCCAGCACCCTGAGTACTAAGCACCCAGCACCCTGAGTTCTGAGCACCCAGAACCCCGAGCACTGAGCACCCAGCACCCTGAGTACTGAGCACCCAGCACCCCGAGCACTGAGCACCCAGCACCCTGAGTACTGAGCACCCAGCACCCTGCGTACTAAGCACCGAGCACCCTGAGTACTGAGCCCCCAGCACCCTGAGCACTGAACATACAGCACCCTGAGTACTGAGCACCTTGAGCACTGAGCACCCAGCACCCTGAGTACTGAGCACCGAGCACCCCGAGCACTTAGCACCCAGCACCCCGAGCACTGAGCACCCAGCACCCCGAGCACTGAGCACCCAGCACCCTGAGCACTGAGCACCCAGCACCCTGAGCACTGAGCACACAGCACCCTGAGCACTGAGCACCCAGCACCCTGAGTACTGAGCACTGAGCACCCAGCACCCTGATTACTGAGCACTGAGCACCCAGCACACCGAGCACTGAGCACCCAGCACCCTGAGCACTGAGCACCCAGCTCCCGAGTACAGAGCACCCAGCACCCTGAGTACTGAGCACCCAGCACCCCGAGTACTGAGCACCCAGCACCCCGAGTACTGAGCACCCAGCACCCTGAGCACTGAGCACCCAGCACCCCGAGCACTGAGCACCCAGCACCCTGAGTACTGAGCACCCAGCACCCTGAGCACTAAGCACCCAGCACAACGAGTACTGAGCACCCAGCACCCTGATTACTGAGCACCAAGCACCCCGAGCACTGAGCACCCAGCACCCCGAGCACTGAGCACCCAGCACCCTGAGTACTAAGCACCCAGCACCCTGAGTACTGAGCACCCAGCACCCTGAGTACTGAGCACCCAGCACCCTGAGCACTGAGCACCCAGCAATCTGAGTACTGAACACCCAGCACCCTGAGCACTGACCACTGAGCACCCTGAGCCCTGAGTACTGAGCACCGAGCACCCCGAGAACTGAGCACCCAGCACCCGGAGTACTGAGCACCCAGCACCCTGAGTACTGAGCACCCAGCACCCCGAGCACTGAGCACCCAGCACCCTGAGCACTGAGCACCCAGCACCCTGAGTACTGAGCACAGAGCACCCAGTACCCCGAGCACTGTGCACCCAGCACCCTGAGTACTAAGCACCCAGCACCCTGAGTACTGAGCACCCTGCACCCTGAGTACTGAGCACCCAGCACAGTGAGTACACAGCACCCAGCGAACTGAGCACCGAGCACCCCGAGCACTGAGCACCCAGCACCCTGAGTACTGAGCACCCAGCATACTGAGCACCGAGCACAAAGCACCCTGAGTACTGAGCACCCAGCACCCTGAGCACTGAGCACCCAGCACCCTGAGCACTGAGCCCCCAGCACCCTGAGTACTGAGCACCCAACGTACTGAGCACCGAGCACCCTGAGCACTGAACACCCAGCACCCTGAGTACTGAGCACCCAGCACCCTGAGCAATGAGCACCCTGAGTACTGAGCACCCAGCACCTTGAGCACTGAGCACCGAGCACCCCGAGCACTGAGCACCCAGCACCCGGAGTACTGAGCACCCAGCACCCTGAGCACTGAACACACAGCACCCCAAGCACTGAGCACCCAGCACCCCGAGCACTGAGCACCCACCACCCCGAGCACTGAGCACCCAGCACCCTGAGTACTGAGCACCCAGCACCCTGAGTACTGAGCACCCAGCACCCTGAGCACTGAGTACCCAGCACCCTGAGCACTGAGCACCCAGCACCCTGAGCACTGAGCACACAGCACCCTGAGCACTGAGCACCCAGCACCCTGAATACTGAGCACTGAGCACCCAGAACCCTGAGTACTGAGCACTGAGCACCCAGCACACTGAGCACCCAGCACCCTGAGCACTGAGCACCCAGCTCCCGAGTACAGAGCACCCAGCACCCTGAGTACTGAGCACCCAGCAACCCGAGTACTGAGCACCCAGCACCCCGAGAACTGAGCACCCAGCACCCTGAGTACTGAGCACCCAGCACCCCGAGCACTGAGCACCCAGCACCCCGAGTACTAAGCACCCAGCACCCTGAGTACTGAGCACCCAGCACCCTGAGCACTGAGCACCCAGCACCCTGAGCACTGAGCACCCAGCACCCTGAGCACTGAGCACCCAGCACCCTGAATAGTGAGCACCCAACGTACTGAGCACCGAGCACCCCGAGCACTGAGCACCCAGCACCCTGAGTACTGAGCACCGATCACCCCGAGCACTGAGCACCCAGCACCCTGAGTACTGAGCTACGAGCACCCCGAGCACTGAGCACCCAGCACCCTGAGTACTGAGCACCGATCACCCCGAGCACTGAGCACCCAGCACCCTGAGCACTGAGCACCCAGCACCCTGAGTACTGAGCACCCAGCACCCTGAGTACTGAACACCCAGCACCCTGAGCACTGAGCACTGAGCACCCTGAGCACTGAGTACTGAGCACCGAGCACCCCGAGCACTGAGCACCCAGCACCCGGAGTACTGAGCACCCAGCACCCTGAGTACTAAGCACCGAGCACCCTGAGTACTGAGCAACCAGCACCCTGAACACTGAACATACAGCACCCTGAGTACTGAGCACCTCGAGCACTGAGCACCCAGCACCCTGAGTACTGAGCACCGTGCACCTGAGCACTGAGCACCCAGCACCCCGAGCACTGAGCACCCAGCACCCCGAGCACTGAGCACCCAGCACCCTGAGCTCTGAGCACCCAGCACCCTGAGTACTGAGCACCCAGTACCCTGAGCACTGAGTACCCAGCACCCTGAGCACTGAGCACCCAGCACCCTGAGCAGTGAACACCCAGCACCCTGAGCACTGAGCACCCAGCACCCTGAGTACTGAGCACTGAGCACCTAGCACCCCGAGTACTGAGCACCCAGCACCCTGAGTACTGAGCACTGAGCACCCAGCACCCCGAGCACTGAGCACCCAGCACCCTGAGCACTGAGCACCCAGCACCCGAGTACTGAGCACCCAGCACCCTGAGTACTGAGCACCCAGCTACCTGAGTACTGAGCACACAGCACCCAGAGTACTGAGCACCCAACACCCTGAGTACTGAGCACCCAGCACCCTGAGGACTGAGCACCCAGCACCCCGAGCACTGAGCACCTAGCACCCTGAGTACTGAGCACCCAGCACCCTGAGCACTGAGCACCCAGCACATTGAGCACTGAGCACCCAGCACCCTGAGCACTGAGCACACAGCACCCTGAGTACTGAGCACCCAGGACCCTGAGTACTGAGCACTGAGCACGCAGCACCCCGACCACTGAGCACCCAGCACCCTGAGCACTGAGCACCCAGCACCCTGAGCACTGAGCACACAGCACCCTGAGCACTGAGCACCCAGCACCCTGAGTACTGAGCACTGAGCACCTAGCACCCCGAGTACTGAGCACCCAGCATCCTGAGTACTGAGCACTGAGCACCCAGCACCCCGAGCACTGAGCACCCAGCACCCTGAGCACTGAGCACCCAGCACCCGAGTACTGAGCACCCAGCACCCTGAGTACTGAGCACCCAGCTACCTGAGTACTGAGCACACAGCACCCAGAGTACTGAGTACCCAACACCCTGAGTACTGAGCACCCAGCACCCTGAGCACTGAGCACCCAGCACCCCGAGCACTGAGCACCCAGCACCCTGAGTACTGAGCACCCAGCACCCTGAGCACTGAGCACCCAGCACATTGAGCACTGAGCACCCAGCACCCTGAGCACTGAGCACACAGCACCCTGAGTACTGAGCACCCAGGACCCTGAGTACTGAGCACTGAGCACGCAGCACCCCGACCACTGAGCACCCAGCACCCTGAGCACTGAGCACCCAGCACCCTGAGCACTGAGCACACAGCACCCTGAGCACTGAGCACCCAGCACCCTGAGTACTGAGCACTGAGCACCCAGAACCCCGAGCACTGAGCACCCAGCACCCTGAGTACTGAGCACTGAGCACCCAGCACCCCGAGCACTGAGCACCCAGCACCCTGAGCACTGAGCACCCAGCACCCGAGTACTGAGCACCCAGCACCCTGAGTACTGAGCACCGAGCACCCCGAGTACTGAGCACCCAGCAATCTGAGTACTGAGCACCCAGCACCCCGAGCACTGAGCACCCAGCACCCTGAGTACTGAGCACCGAGCACCCTGAGAACTGAGCACCCAGCACCCCGAGTACTGAGCACCCAGCACGGTGAGCACTGAGCACCCAGCACCCTGAGCACTGAGCACCCAGCACCCTGAGCACTGAGCACCCAGCACCCTGAGCACTGAGCACCCAGCACCCTGAGTAGTGAGCACCCAACGTACTGAGCACCGAGCACCCCGAGCACTGAGCATCCAGCACCCTGAGTACTGAGCACCGATTACCCCGAGCACTGAGCACCCAGCACCCTGGGTACTGAGCTCCGAGCACCCCGAGCACTGAGCACCCAGCGCCCCGAGCACTGAGCACCGAGCACCCTGAGCACTGAGCATTCAGCACCCTGAGTACTGAGCACCCAGCACCCCGAGCACTGAGCACCCAGCACCCTGATCACTGAGCACCCAGCACACTGAGCACTGATCACCCAGCACACTGAGCACTGAGCACCCAGCACCCTTAGTACTGAGCACCCAGCACCCTGAGTACTGAGCACTCAGCACCCTGACTACTGAGCACCGAGCACCCCGAGCACTGAGCACCCAGCACCCTGAGCACTGAGCACCCTGAGGACTGAGCACCCAGCACCCTGAGCACTGAGCAACCAGAACCCCGAGCACTGAGCACCCAGCACCCTGAGTACTGCGCACCCTGAGTACTGAGCACCGATCACCCTGAGCACTGAGCTCCCAGAACCCTGAGTACTGAGCACCCAGCACCCTGAGCACTGAGCACCCAGCACCCTGAGTACTGAGCACCCAGCACCCTGAGCACTGAGCACCCAGCACGCTGAGTACTGAGCACCCAGCACCCCGAGCACTGAGCACCCAGCACCCCGAGAATGAGCACCCAGCACCCCGAGTACTGAGCACCGAGCACCCTGAGCACTGAGTACCCAGCACGCTGAGCACTGAGCACCCAGCACCCAGAGTACTGAGCACCCAGCACCCTGAGTACTGAGCCCTCAGCACCCTGAGCACTGAGCACCCAGCACCCCGAGTACTGAGCACCCAGCACCCCGAGTACTGAGCACCCAGCACCCTGAGTACTGAGCACCCAGCACCCTGAGCACTGAGCACCCAGCACCCCGAGCACTGAGCACCCAGCACCCTGAGCACTGAGCACCCAGCACCCTGAGCACTGAGCACCCAGCACCCTGAGCACTGAGCACCCAGCACCCTGAGCACTGAGCACCCAGCACCCTGAGTAGTGAGCACCCAACGTACTGAGCACCGAGCACCCCGAGCACTGAGCACCCAGCACCCTGAGTACTGAGCACCGATCACCCCGAGCACTGAGCACCCAGCACCCTGAGTACTGAGCCCCGAGCACCCCGAGCACTGAGCACCCAGCGCCCAGAGCACTGAGCACCCAGCACCCTGAGCACTGAGCACCCAGCACCCTGAGCACTGAGCACCCAGCACACTGAGCACTGAGCACTGAGCACCCTGAGCACTGAGTACTGAGCACCAAGCACCCCGAGTACTGAGCACTGAGCACCCAGAGTACTGAGCACCCAGCACCCTGAGCACTGAGCACCCAGCGCCCCGAGCACTGAGCACCCAGCACCCTGAGCACTGAGATCCCAGCACCCTGAGTACTGAACACTGAGCACCCAGCACCCCGAGCACTGAGCACCCAGCACCCTGAGTACTAAGCACCCAGCACCCTGAGTACTGAGCACCCAGAACCCTGAGTACTGAGCACCCAGCGTACTGAGCACCGAGCACCCCGAGCACTGAGCACCCAGCACCCTGAGTACTGAGCACCCAGCACCCCGAGCACTGAGCACCCAGCACCCTGAGTACTGAGCACCGATCACCCTGAGTACTGAGCACCCAGCACCCTGAGTACTGAGCACCCAGCACCCTGAGCACTGAGCACCCAGCACCCTGAGTACTGAGCACTGAGCACCCCGAGTACTGAGCACCGGGCACCCCGAGCACTAAGCACCCAGCACCCCGAGCACCGAGCACCCAGCACCCTGAGCACTGAGCACCCAGCACCCTGAGCACTGAGCACCCAGCACCCTGAGCACTGAGCACCCAACGTACTGAGCACCGAGCACCCCGAGCACTGAGCACCCAGCACTGAGCACCCAGCACCCTGAGTACTGAGCACCCAGCACCCTGAGCACTGAGTACCCAGCGCCCTGAGCACTGAGCACCCAGCACCCTGAGCACTGAGCACCCAGCACCCTGAGCACTGAGCACCCAGCACCCTGAGTAGTGAGCACCCAACGTACTGAGCACCGAGCACACGGAGCACTGAGCACCCAGCACCCTGACTACTGAGCACCGATCACCCCGAGCACTGAGCACCCAGCACCCTGAGTACTGAGCTCCGAGCACCCGGAGCACTGAGCATCCAGCGCCCCGAGCACTGAGAACCCAGCACCCTGAGCACTGAGCACCAAGCACCCTGTGTACTGAGCACCCAGCAGCCCGAGCACTGAGCACCCAGCACCCTGAGCACTGAGCACCCAGCACACGGAGCACTGAACACCCAGCACCCTGAGCACTGAGCACCCAGCACCCTGAGTACTGAGCACCCAGCACCCTGAGTACTGAGCACTCAGCACCCTGAGGACTGAGCACCCAGCACCCTGAGCACTGAGCACCCAGCACCCTGAGTACTGAGCACCGATCACCCTGAGCACTGAGCACCCAGAACCCCGAGCACTGAGCACCCAGCACCCTGAGTACTGAGCACCCAGTACCCCGAGCACTGAGCACCCAGCACCCTGAGTACTGAGCACCCTGACTACTGAGCAAAGATCACCCTGAGCACTGAGCTCCCAGCACCCTGAGTACTGAGGACCCAGCACCCTGAGCACTGAGCACCCAGCACCCTGAGTACTGAGCACCCAGCACCCTGAGCACTGAGCACCCAGCACCCTGAGTACTGAGCACCCAGCACCCTGAGCACTGAGCACCCAGCACCCCGAGAATGAGCACCCAGCACCCCGAGTAATGAGCACCGAGCACCCTGAGCACTGAGTACCCAGCACCCTGAGCACTGAGCACCCAGCACCCTGAGTACTGAGCACCCAACACCCTGAGTACTGAGCACCCAGCACCCTGAGCACTGAGCACCGAGCACCCAGAGTACTGAGCACCCAGCCCCCTGAGTACTGAGCACCCAGCACCCTGAGTACTGAACACCCTGCACCCTGAGCACTGAGCAGTGAGCACCCTGAGCACTGAGTACTGAGCACCGAGCACCCCGAGCACTGAGCACCCAGCACCCCGAGCACTGAGCACCCAGGACCCCGAGCACTGAGCCTGAGCACCCTGAGTACTGAGCACTGAGCACCCTGAGTACTGAGCACCGAGCACCCTGAGTACTGAGCACCCAGCACCCCGAGCACTGAGCACCGAGCACCCTGAGTAGTGAGCACCCAGCACCCTGAGCACTGAGCACCCAGCACAACGAGTACTGAGCACCCAGCACCCTGATTACTGAGCACCAAGCACCCCGAGCACTGAGCACCCAGCACCCCGAGCACTGAGCACCCAGCACCCTGAGTACTAAGCACCCAGCACCCTGAGTACTGAGCACCCAGCACCCTGAGTACTGAGCACCCAGCACCCTGAGTACTGAGCACCCAGCACCCTGAGTACTAAGCACCCAGCACCCTGAGTTCTGAGCACCCAGAACCCCGAGCACTGAGCACCCAGCACCCTGAGTACTGAGCACCCAGCACCCCGAGCACTGAGCACCCAGCACCCTGAGTACTGAGCACCCAGCACCCTGCGTACTAAGCACCGAGCACCCTGAGTACTGAGCCCCCAGCACCCTGAGCACTGAACATACAGCACCCTGAGTACTGAGCACCTTGAGCACTGAGCACCCAGCACCCTGAGTACTGAGCACCGAGCACCCCGAGCACTTAGCACCCAGCACCCCGAGCACTGAGCACCCAGCACCCCGAGCACTGAGCACCCAGCACCCTGAGCACTGAGCACCCAGCACCCTGAGCACTGAGCACACAGCACCCTGAGCACTGAGCACCCAGCACCCTGAGTACTGAGCACTGAGCACCCAGCACCCTGATTACTGAGCACTGAGCACCCAGCACACCGAGCACTGAGCACCCAGCACCCTGAGCACTGAGCACCCAGCTCCCGAGTACAGAGCACCCAGCACCCTGAGTACTGAGCACCCAGCACCCCGAGTACTGAGCACCCAGCACCCCGAGTACTGAGCACCCAGCACCCTGAGCACTGAGCACCCAGCACCCCGAGCACTGAGCACCCAGCACCCTGAGTACTGAGCACCCAGCACCCTGAGCACTGAGCACCCAGCACCCAGAGCACTGAGCACCCAGCACCCTGAGCACTGAGCACCCAGCACCCTGAGTAGTGAGCACCCAACGTACTGAGCACCGAGCACCCCGAGCACTGAGCACCCAGCACCCTGAGTACTGAGCACCGATCACCCCGAGCACTGAGCACCCAGCACCCTGAGTACTGAGCCCCGAGCACCCCGAGCACTGAGCACCCAGCGCCCCGAGCACTGAGCACCCAGCACCCTGAGCACTGAGCACCCAGCACCCTGAGCACTGAGCACCCAGCACACTGAGCACTGAGCACTGAGCACCCTGAGCACTGAGTACTGAGCACCAAGCACCCCGAGTACTGAGCACTGAGCACCCAGAGTACTGAGCACCCAGCACCCTGAGCACTGAGCACCCAGCGCCCCGAGCACTGAGCACCCAGCACCCTGAGCACTGAGCTCCCAGCACCCTGAGTACTGAACACTGAGCACCCAGCACCCCGAGCACTGAGCACCCAGCACCCTGAGTACTAAGCACCCAGCACCCTGAGTACTGAGCACCCAGAACCCTGAGTACTGAGCACCCAGCGTACTGAGCACCGAGCACCCCGAGCACTGAGCACCCAGCACCCTGAGTACTGAGCACCCAGCACCCCGAGCACTGAGCACCCAGCACCCTGAGTACTGAGCACCGAGCACCCTGAGTACTGAGCACCCAGCACCCTGAGTACTGAGCACCCAGCACCCTGAGCACTGAGCACCCAGCACCCTGAGTACTGAGCACTGAGCACCCCGAGTACTGAGCACCGGGCACCCCGAGCACTAAGCACCCAGCACCCCGAGCACCGAGCACCCAGCACCCTGAGCACTGAGCACCCAGCACCCTGAGCACTGAGCACCCAGCACCCTGAGCACTGAGCACCCAACGTACTGAGCACCGAGCACCCCAAGCACTGAGCACCCAGCACTGAGCACCCAGCACCCTGAGTACTGAGCACCCAGCACCCTGAGCACTGAGTACCCAGCGCCCTGGGCACTGAGCACCCAGCACCCTGAGCACTGAGCACCCAGCACCCTGAGCACTGAGCACCCAGCACCCTGAGTAGTGAGCACCCAACGTACTGAGCACCGAGCACACGGAGCACTGAGCACCCAGCACCCTGACTACTGAGCACCGATCACCCCGAGCACTGAGCACCCAGCACCCTGAGTACTGAGCTCCGAGCACCCGGAGCACTGAGCATCCAGCGCCCCGAGCACTGAGCACCCAGCACCCTGAGCACTGAGCACCAAGCACCCTGTGTACTGAGCACCCAGCAGCCCGAGCACTGAGCACCCAGCACCCTGAGCACTGAGCACCCAGCACACGGAGCACTGATCACCCAGCACCCTGAGCACTGAGCACCCAGCACCCTGAGTACTGAGCACCCAGCACCCTGAGTACTGAGCACTCAGCACCCTGAGGACTGAGCACCCAGCACCCTGAGCACTGAGCACCCAGCACCCTGAGTACTGAGCACCGATCACCCTGAGCACTGAGCACCCAGAACCCCGAGCACTGAGCACCCAGCACCCTGAGTACTGAGCACCCAGTACCCCGAGCACTGAGCACCCAGCACCCTGAGTACTGAGCACCCTGACTACTGAGCAAAGATCACCCTGAGCACTGAGCTCCCAGCACCCTGAGTACTGAGCACCCAGCACCCTGAGTACTGAGCACCCAGCACCCTGAGTACTGAGCACCCAGCACCCTGAGCACTGAGCACCCAGCACCCTGAGCACTGAGCACCCAGCACCCTGAGCACTGAGCACCCAGCACCCTGAGCACTGAGCACACAGCACCCTGAGTACTGAGCACCCAGGACCCTGAGTACTGAGCACTGAGCACGCAGCACCCCGAGCACTGAGCACCCAGCAACCTGAGTACTGAGCACTGAGCACCCAGCACCCCGAGCACTGAGCACCCAGCACCCTGAGCACTGAGCACCCAGCACCCGAGTACTGAGCACCCAGCACAATGAGTACTGAGGACCCAGCACCCTGAATACTGAGCACCCAGCACCCTGAGTAGTGAGCACCCAACGTACTGAGCACCGAGCACCCCGAGCACTGAGCACCCAGCACCCGGAGTACTGAGCACCCAGCACCATGAGTACTAAGCACCGAGCACCCTGAGTACTGAGCACCCAGCACCCTGAGCACTGAACACACAGCACTCTGAGTAAAGAGCACCTCGCGCACTGAGCACCCAACACCCTGAGCACTGAGTACCCAGCACCCTGAGCACTGAGCACCCAGCACCCTGAGCACTGAGCACACAGCACCCTGAGCACTGAACACACAGCACCCTGAGTACTGAGCACCTCGAGCACTGAGCACCCAGCACCCTGAGTACTGAGCACCGAGCACCCCGAGCACTGAGCACCCAGCACCCCGAGCACTGAGCACCCAGCACCCCGAGCACTGAGCACCCAGCACCCTGAGTACTGAGCACCCAGCACCCTGAGTACTGAGCACCCAGCACCCTGAGCACTGAGTACCCAGCACCCTGAGCACTGAGCACCCAGCACCCTGAGCACTGAGCACACAGCACCCTGAGCACTGAGCACCCAGCACCCTGAGTACTGAGCACTGAGCACCCAGCACCCTGAGTACTGAGCACTGAGCACCCAGCACACCGAGCACTGAGCACCCAGCACCCTGAGCACTGAGCACCCAGCTCCCGAGTACAGAGCACCCAGCACCCTGAGTACTGAGCACCCAGCAACCCGAGTACTGAGCACCCAGCACCCCGAGTACTGAGCACCCAGCACCCTGAGTACTGAGCACCCAGCACCCCGAGCACTGAGCACCCAGCACCCCGAGCACTGAGCACCCAGCACCCTGAGTACTGAGCACCCAGCACCCTGAGCACTGAGCACCCAGCACCCTGAGCACTGAGCACCCAGCACCCTGAGCACTGAGCACCCAGCACCCTGTGCACTGAGCACCCAGCACCCTGAGTACTGAGCAACCAGCACCCCGAGCACTGAGCACCCAGCACCCTGGGTACTGAGCTCCGAGCACCCCGAGCACTGAGCACCCAGCGCCCCGAGCACTGAGCACCGAGCACCCTGAGCACTGAGCACCCAGCACCCTGAGTACTGAGCAACCAGCACCCCGAGCACTGAGCACCCAGCACCCTGATCACTGGGCACCCAGCACACTGAGCACTGATCACCCAGCACACTGAGCACTGAGCACCCAGCACCCTGAGTACTGAGCACCCAGCACCCTGAGTACTGAGCACTCAGCACCCTGAGTACTGAGCACCGAGCACCCCAAGCACTGAGCACCCAGCACCCTGAGCACTGAGCACCCTGAGGTCTGAGCACCCAGCTTCCTGAGCACTGAGCACCCAGCACCCTGAGTACTGAGCACCGATCACCCTGAGCACTGAGCACCCAGAACCCCGAGCACTGAGAACCCAGCACCCTGAGTACTGAGCACCCAGCACCCCGAGCACTGAGCACCCAGCACCCTGAGTACTGAGCACCCTGCGTACTGAGCACCGATCACCCTGAGCACTGAGCTCCCAGAACCCTGAGTACTGAGCACCCAGCACCGTGAACACTGAGCACCCAGCACCCTGAGTACTGAGCACCCAGCACCCTGAGCACTGAGCACCCAGCACCCTGAGTACTGAGCACCCAGCACCCTGAGCACTGAGCACCCAGCACGCTGCGTACTGAGCACCCAGCACCCCGAGCACTGAGCACCCAGCACCCCGAGAATGAGCACCCAGCACCCCGAGTACTGAGCACCGAGCACCCTGAGCACTGAGTACCCAGCACGCTGAGCACTGAGCACCCAGCACCCTGAGTACTGAGCACCCAGCACCCTGAGTACTGAGCCCCGAGCACCCTGAGCACTGAGCAACCAGCACCCCGAGTACTGAGCACCCAGCACCCTGAGCACTGAGCACCCAGCACCTTGAGTACTGAGCACCCAGCACCCTGAGTACTGAACACCAGGCACCCTGAGCACTGAGCACTGAGCACCCTGAGCCCTGAGTACTGAACACCGAGCACCCCGAGAACTGAGCACCCAGCACCCGGAGTACTGAGCACCCAGCACCCTGAGTACTGAGCACACAGCACGCCGAGAATGAGCACCCAGCACCCAGCGTACTGAGCTCCGAGCACCCCGAGCACTGAGCACCCAGCACCCTGAGTACTGAGCACCCAGAACCCCGAGCACTGAGCACCCAGCACCCTGAGTACTGAGCACCCAGCGTACAGAGCACCGAGCACTGAGCACCCTGAGTACTGAGCACCCAGCACTCTGAGCACTGAGCACCCAGCACACTGAGCACTGAGCACCCAGCACCCCGAGCACTGAGCACCCAGCACCCCGAGCACTGAGCCTGAGCACCCTGAGTACTGAGCACTGAGCACCCTGAGTACTGAGCACCGAGCACCCTGAGTACTGAGCACCCAGCACCCCGAGCACTGAGCACCGAGCACCCTGAGTAGTGAGCACCCAGCACCCTGAGCACTGAGCACCCAGCACAACGAGTACTGAGCACCCAGCACCCTGATTACTGAGCACCAAGCACCCCGAGCACTGAGCACCCAGCACCCCGAGCACTGAGCACCCAGCACCCTGAGTACTAAGCACCCAGCACCCTGAGTACTGAGCACCCAGCACCCTGAGTACTGAGCACCCAGCACCACGAGCACTGAGCACCCAGCACCCTGATCACTGAGCACCCAGCACACTGAGCACTGATCACCCAACACACTGAGCACTGAGCACCCAGCACCCTGAGTACTGAGCACCCAGCACCCTGAGTACTGAGCACTCAGCACCCTGAGTACTGAGCACCGAGCACCCCGAGCACTGAGCACCCAGCACCCTGAGCACTGAGCACCCTGAGGACTGAGCACCCAGCACCCTGAGCACTGAGCACCCAGCACCCTGAGTACTGAGCACCGATCACCCTGAGCACTGAGCACCCAGAACCCCGAGCACTGAGCACCCAGCACCCTGAGTACTGAGCACCCAGCACCCCGAGCACTGAGCACCCAACACCCTGAGCAATGAGCACCCTGAGTACTGAGCACCCAGCACCTTGAGCACTGAGCACCGAGCACCCCGAGAACTGAGCACCCAGCACCCTGAGTACTGAGCACCCAGCACCCTGCGTACTAAGCACCGAGCACCCTGAGTACTGAGCACCCAGCACCCTGAGCACTGAACATACAGCACCCTGAGTACTGAGCACCTTGAGCACTGAGCACCCAGCACCCTGAGTACTGAGCACCGAGCACCCCGAGCACTTAGCACCCAGCACCCCGAGCACTGAGCACCCAGCACCCCGAGCACTGAGCACCCAGCACCCTGAGCACTGAGCACCCAGCACCCTGAGCACTGAGCACACAGCACCCTGAGCACTGAGCACCCAGCACCCTGAGTACTGAGCACTGAGCACCCAGCACCCTGATTACTGAGCACTGAGCACCCAGCACACCGAGCACTGAGCACCCAGCACCCTGAGCACTGAGCACCCAGCTCCCGAGTACAGAGCACCCAGCACCCTGAGTACTGAGCACCCAGCACCCCGAGTACTGAGCACCCAGCACCCCGAGTACTGAGCACCCAGCACCCTGAGTACTGAGCACCCAGCACCCTGAGCACTGAGCACCCAGCACCCCGAGCACTGAGCACCCAGCACCCTGAGTACTGAGCACCCAGCACCCTGAGCACTGAGCACCCAGCACCCTGAGCACTGAGCACCCAGCACCCTGAGCACTGAGCAGCCAGCACCCTGAGTAGTGAGCACCCAACGTACTGAGCACCGAGCACCCAGAGCGCTGAGCACCCAGCACCTTGAGTACTGAGCACCGATCACCCCGAGCACTGAGCACCCAGCACCCTGAGTACTGAGCTCCGAGCACCCCGAGCACTGAGCAACCAGCACCCTGAGTACTGAGCACCGATCACCCCGAGCACTGAGCACCCAGAACCCTGAGCACTGAGCACCCAGCACCCTGAGTACTGAGCACCCAGCACCCTGAGTACTGAGCACCGAGCACCCCGAGCACTGAGCACCCAGCATCCTGAGTACTGAGCACCCAGCACCCTGAGTACTGAGCACCCAGCACCCTGAGTACTGAACACCCAGCACCCTGAGCACTGAGCACTGAGCACCCTGAGCACTGAGCACCCAGCACAATGAGCACTGAGCACCCAGCACCTTGAGTACTGAGCACCGAGCACCCCGAGCACTGAGCACCCAGCACCCTGAGTACTGAGCACCCAGCACCCTGAGCACTGAGCACCCAGCACCCTGAGCACTGAGCACCCAGCACCCCGAGCACTGATCACCCAGCACCCTGAGTTCTGAGCACCTAGCACCCTGAGCACTGAGCACCCAGCACCCTGAGTACTGAGCACCCAGCACCCTGAGTACTGAGCAACCAGCACCCTGAGCACTGAGCACTGAGCACCCAGCACCCTGAGCACTGAGCACCCAGCACCCTGAGCACTGAACACCCAGCACCCCGAGCACTGAGCACCCAGCACTCTGAGCACTGAGCACCCTGTGGACTGAACACCCAGCACCCTGAGCACTGAGCACCCAGCACCCTGAGTACTGAGCACCGATCACCCTGAGCACTGAGCACCCAGCACCCCGAGCACTGAGCACCCAGCACCCTGAGTACTGAGCTCCCAGCACCCCGAGCACTGAGCACCCAGTACCCTGAGTACTGAGCACCCTGAGTACTGAGCACCGATCACCCTGAGCACTGAGCTCCCAGCACCCTGAGTACTGAGCACCCAGCACCCTGAGCACTGAGCACCCAGCACCCTGAGTACTGAGCACCCAGCACCCTGAGCCCTGAGCACCCAGCACCCTGAGTACTGAGCACCCAGCACCCTGAGCACTGAGCAACCAGCACCCTGAGTACTGAGCACCCAGCACCCTGAGCACTGAGCACCCAGCACCCCGAGAATGAGCACCCAGCACCCCGAGTACTGAGCACCGAGCACCCTGAGCACTGAGTACCCAGCACCCTGAGCACTGAGCACCCAGCACCCTGAGTACTGAGCACCCAGCACCCTGAGTACTGAGCACCCAGCACCCTGAGCACTGAGCACCGAGCACCCAGAGTACTGAGCACCCAGCCCCCTGAGTACTGAGCACCCAGCACCATGAGTACTGAACACCCAGCACCCTGAGCACTGAGCAGTGAGCACCCTGAGCACTGAGTACTGAGCACCGAGCACCCCGAGCACTGAGCACCCAGCACCAGGAGTACTGAGCACCCAGCACCCTGAGTACTAAGCACCGAGCACCCTGATTTCTGAGCACCCAGCACCCTGAACACTGAACATACAGCACCCTGAGTACTGAGCACCGAGCACCCCGAGCACTCAGCACCCAGCACCCCGAGCACTGAGCACCCAGCACCCCGAGCACTGAGCACCCAGCACCCTGAGCGCTGAGCACCCAGCACCCTGAGTACTGAGCACCCAGTACCCTGAGCACTGAGTACCCAGCACACTGAGCACTGAGCACACAGCACCCTGAGCAGTGAGCACCCTGCACCCTGAGCACTGAGCACCCAGCACCCTGAGTACTGAGCACCCAGTACCCTGAGCACTGAGTACCCAGCACCCTGAGCACTGAGCACCCAGCACCCTGAGCAGTGAGCACCCAGCACCCTGAGCACTGAGCACCCAGCACCCTGAGTACTGAGCACTGAGCACCCAGCACCCGAGCACTGAGCACCCAGCACCCTGAGCACTGAGCACCCAGCACCCGAGTACTGAGCACCCAGCACCCTGAGTACTGAGCACCCAGCTACCTGAGTACTGAGCACCCAGCACCCTGAGTACTCAGCACCCAACACCCTGAGTACTGAGCACCCAGCACCCTGAGCACTGAGCACCCAGCACCCCGAGCACTGAGCACCCAGCACCCTGAGTACTGAGCACCCAGCACCCTGAGCACTGAGCACCCAGCACCCTGAGCACTGAGCACCCAGCACCCTGAGCACTGAGCACACAGCACCCTGAGTACTGAGCACCCAGGACCCTGAGTACTGAGCACTGAGCACGCAGCACCCCGAGCACTGAGCACCCAGCACCCTGAGTACTGAGCACTGAGCACCCAGCACCCGAGTACTGAGCACCCAGCACAATGAGTACTGAGCACCCAGCACCCTGAATACTGAGCACCCAGCACCCCGAGTACTGAGCACCCAGCACCCTGAGTACTGAGCACCCAGCACCCTGAGAACTGAGCACCCAGAACCCCGAGCACTGAGCACCCAGCACCCTGAGTACTGAGCACCCAGCACCCTGAGCACTGAGCAAACAGCATCCTGAGCACTGAGCACCCAGCACCCTGAGCACTGAGCACGCAGCACCCTGAGTAGTGAGCACCCAACGTACTGAGCACCGAGCACCCCGAGCACTGAGCACCCAGCACCCGGAGTACTGAGCACCCAGCACCATGAGTACTAAGCACCGAGCACCCTGAGTACTGAGCACCCAGCACCCTGAGCACTGAACACACAGCACTCTGAGTACTGAGCACCCAGCACTCTGAGCACTGAGCACCCAGCACCCTGAGTACTGAGCACCCAGCACCCCGAGCACTGAGCACCCAGCACCCTGAGTACTGAGCACCCAGCACTCTGAGCACTGAGCACCCAGCACCCTGAGCACTGAGCACCCAGCACTCTGAGCACTGAGCACCCAGCAACCTGAGCACTGAGCACCCAGCACCCCGAGCACTGAGCACCCAGCACCCCGAGCACTGAGCACCCAGCACCCCGAGCACTGAGGGTGAGCACCCTGAGTACTGAGCACTGAGCACCCTGAGTACTGAGCACCGAGCACCCTGAGTACTGAGCACCCAGCACCCCGAGCACTGAGCACCGAGCACCCTGAGTAGTGAGCACCCAGCACCCTGAGCACTGAGCACCCAGCACAACGAGTACTGAGTACCCAGCACCCTGATTACTGAGCACCAAGCACCCCGAGCACTGAGCACCCAGCACCCCGAGCACTGAGCACCCAGCACCCTGAGTACTAAGCACCCAGCACCCTGAGTACTGAGCACCCAGCACCCTGAGTACTGAGCACCCAGCACCCTGAGCACTGAGCACCCAGCAATCTGAGTACTGAACACCCAGCACCCTGAGCACTGAGCACTGAGCACCCTGAGCCCTGAGTACTGAGCACCGAGCACCCCGAGAACTGAGCACCCAGCACCCGGAGTACTGAGCACCCAGCACCCTGAGTACTGAGCACCCAGCACCCCGAGCACTGAGCACCCAGCACCCTGAGCACTGAGCACCCAGCACCCTGAGTACTGAGCACAGAGCACCCAGTACCCCGAGCACTGTGCACCCAGCACCCTGAGTACTAAGCACCCAGCACCCTGAGTACTGAGCACCCTTCACCCTGAGTACTGAGCACCCAGCACAGTGAGTACAGAGCACCCAGCGTACTGAGCACCGAGCACCCCGAGCACTGAGCACCCAGCACCCTGAGTACTGAGCACCCAGCATACTGAGCACCGAGCACAAAGCACCCTGAGTACTGAGCACCCAGCACCCTGAGCACTGAGCACCCAGCACCCTGAGCACTGAGCCCCCAGCACCCTGAGTACTGAGCACCCAACGTACTGAGCACCGAGCACCCTGAGCACTGAACACCCAGCACCCTGAGTACTGAGCACCCAGCACCCTGAGCAATGAGCACCCTGAGTACTGAGCACCCAGCACCTTGAGCACTGAGCACCGAGCACCCCGAGCACTGAGCACCCAGCACCCGGAGTACTGAGCACCCAGCACCCTGAGCACTGAACACACAGCACCCCAAGCACTGAGCACCCAGCACCCCGAGCACTGAGCACCCACCACCCCGAGCACTGAGCACCCAGCACCCTGAGTACTGAGCACCCAGCACCCTGAGTACTGAGCACCCAGCACCCTGAGCACTGAGTACCCAGCACCCTGAGCACTGAGCACCCAGCACCCTGAGCACTGAGCACACAGCACCCTGAGCACTGAGCACCCAGCACCCTGAATACTGAGCACTGAGCACCCAGAACCCTGAGTACTGAGCACTGAGCACCCAGCACACTGAGCACTGAGCACCCAGCACCATGAGCACTGAGCACCCAGCTCCCGAGTACAGAGCACCCAGCACCCTGAGTACTGAGCACCCAGCAACCCGAGTACTGAGCACCCAGCACCCCGAGAACTGAGCACCCAGCACCCTGAGTACTGAGCACCCAGCACCCCGAGCACTGAGCACCCAGCACCCCGAGTACTGAGCACCCAGCACCCTGAGTACTGAGCACCCAGCACCCTGAGCACTGAGCACCCAGCACCCTGAGCACTGAGCACCCAGCACCCTGAGCACTGAGCACCCAGCACCCTGAATAGTGAGCACCCAACGTACTGAGCACCGAGCACCCCGAGCACTGAGCACCCAGCACCCTGAGTATTGAGCACCGATCACCCCGAGCACTGAGCACCCAGCACCCTGAGTACTGAGCTACGAGCACCCCGAGCACTGAGCACCCAGCACCCTGAGTACTGAGCACCGATCACCCCGAGCACTGAGCACCCAGCACCCTGAGCACTGAGCACCCAGCACCCTGAGTACTGAGCACCCAGCACCCTGAGTACTGAACACCCAGCACCCTGAGCACTGAGCACTGAGCACCCTGAGCACTGAGTACTGAGCACTGAGCACCCCGAGCACTGAGCACCCAGCACCCGGAGTACTGAGCACCCAGCACCCTGAGTACTAAGCACCGAGCACCCTGAGTACTGAGCAACCAGCACCCTGAACACTGAACATACAGCACCCTGAGTACTGAGCACCTCGAGCACTGAGCACCCAGCACCCTGAGTACTGAGCACCGAGCACCTGAGCACTGAGCACCCAGCACCCCGAGCACTGAGCACCCAGCACCCCGAGCACTGAGCACCCAGCACCCTGAGCACTGAGCACCCAGCACCCTGAGTACTGAGCACCCAGTACCCTGAGCACTGAGTACCCAGCACCCTGAGCACTGAGCACCCAGCACCCTGAGCAGTGAACACCCAGCACCCTGAGCACTGAGCACCCAGCACCCTGAGTACTGAGCACTGAGCACCTAGCACCCCGAGTACTGAGCACCCAGCACCCTGAGTACTGAGCACTGAGCACCCAGCACCCCGAGCACTGAGCACCCAGCACCCTGAGCACTGAGCACCCAGCACCCAAGTACTGAGCACCCAGCACCCTGAGTACTGAGCACCCAGCTACCTGAGTACTGAGCACACAGCACCCAGAGTACTGAGCACCCAACACCCTGAGTACTGAGCACCCAGCACCCTGAGGACTGAGCACCCAGCACCCCGAGCACTGAGCACCTAGCACCCTGAGTACTGAGCACCCAGCACCCTGAGCACTGAGCACCCAGCACATTGAGCACTGAGCACCCAGCACCCTGAGCACT
Organism: Microtus oregoni; assembly: GCF_018167655.1. NCBI lineage: Eukaryota > Metazoa > Chordata > Mammalia > Rodentia > Cricetidae > Microtus > Microtus oregoni. Next base: position 2,190,584 of record NW_024543262.1, read on the forward strand.
GAGCACACAGCACCCTGAGTACTGAGCACCCAGGACCCTGAGTACTGAGCACTGAGCACGCAGCACCCCGACCACTGAGCACCCAGCACCCTGAGCACTGAGCACCCAGCACCCTGAGCACTGAGCACACAGCACCCTGAGCACTGAGCACCCAGCACCCTGAGTACTGAGCACTGAGCACCTAGCACCCCGAGTACTGAGCACCCAGCACCCTGAGTACTGAGCACTGAGCACCCAGCACCCCGAGCACTGAGCACCCAGCACCCTGAGCACTGAGCACCCAGCACCCGAGTACTGAGCACCCAGCACCCTGAGTACTGAGCACCCAGCTACCTGAGTACTGAGCACACAGCACCCAGAGTACTGAGCACCCAACACCCTGAGTACTGAGCACCCAGCACCCTGAGCACTGAGCACCCAGCACCCCGAGCACTGAGCACCCAGCACCCTGAGTACTGAGCACCCAGCACCCTGAGCACTGAGCACCCAGCACATTGAGCACTGAGCACCCAGCACCCTGAGTACTGAGCACTGAGCATGCAGCACCCCGACCACTGAGCACCCAGCACCCTGAGCACTGAGCACCCAGCACCCTGAGCACTGAGCACACAGCACCCTGAGCACTGAGCACCCAGCACCCTGAGTACTGAGCACTGAGCACCCAGAACCCCGAGCACTGAGCACCCAGCACCCTGAGTACTGAGCACTGAGCACCCAGCACCCCGAGCACTGAGCACCCAGCACCCTGAGCACTGAGCACCCAGCACCCGAGTACTGAGCACCCAGCACCCTGAGTACTGAGCACCGAGCACCCCGAGTACTGAGCACCCAGCAATCTGAGTACTGAGCACCCAGCACCCCGAGCACTGAGCACCCAGCACCCTGAGTACTGAGCACCGAGCACCCTGAGAACTGAGCACCCAGCACCCCGAGTACTGAGCACCCAGCACGGTGAGCACTGAGCACCCAGCACCCTGAGCACTGAGCACCCAGCACCCTGAGCACTGAGCACCCAGCACCCTGAGCACTGAGCACCCAGCACCCTGAGTAGTGAGCACCCAACGTACTGAGCACCGAGCACCCCGAGCACTGAGCATCCAGCACCCTGAGTACTGAGCACCGATTACCCCGAGCACTGAGCACCCAGCACCCTGGGTACTGAGCTCCGAGCACCCCGAGCACTGAGCACCCAGCGCCCCGAGCACTGAGCACCGAGCACCCTGAGCACTGAGCACCCAGCACCCTGAGTACTGAGCACCCAGCACCCCGAGCACTGAGCACCCAGCACCCTGATCACTGAGCACCCAGCACACTGAGCACTGATCACCCAGCACACTGAGCACTGAGCACCCAGCACCCTTAGTACTGAGCACCCAGCACCCTGAGTACTGAGCACTCAGCACCCTGACTACTGAGCACCGAGCACCCCGAGCACTGAGCACCCAGCACCCTGAGCACTGAGCACCCTGAGGACTGAGCACCCAGCACCCTGAGCACTGAGCACCCAGAACCCCGAGCACTGAGCACCCAGCACCCTGAGTACTGCGCACCCTGAGTACTGAGCACCGATCACCCTGAGCACTGAGCTCCCAGAACCCTGAGTACTGAGCACCCAGCACCCTGAGCACTGAGCACCCAGCACCCTGAGTACTGAGCACCCAGCACCCTGAGCACTGAGCACCCAGCACGCTGAGTACTGAGCACCCAGCACCCCGAGCACTGAGCACCCAGCACCCCGAGAATGAGCACCCAGCACCCCGAGTACTGAGCACCGAGCACCCTGAGCACTGAGTACCCAGCACGCAGAGCACTGAGCACCCAGCACCCAGAGTACTGAGCACCCAGCACCCTGAGTACTGAGCCCTCAGCACCCTGAGCACTGAGCACCCAGCACCCCGAGTACTGAGCACCCAGCACCCCGAGTACTGAGCACCCAGCACCCTGAGTACTGAGCACCCAGCACCCTGAGCACTGAGCACCCAGCACCCCGAGCACTGAGCACCCAGCACCCTGAGCACTGAGCACCCAGCACCCTGAGCACTGAGCACCCAGCACCCTGAGCACTGAGCACCCAGCACCCTGAGCACTGAGCACCCAGCACCCTGAGTAGTGAGCACCCAACGTACTGAGCACCGAGCACCCCGAGCACTGAGCACCCAGCACCCTGAGTACTGAGCACCGATCACCCCGAGCACTGAGCACCCAGCACCCTGAGTACTGAGCCCCGAGCACCCCGAGCACTGAGCACCCAGCGCCCAGAGCACTGAGCACCCAGCACCCTGAGCACTGAGCACCCAGCACCCTGAGCACTGAGCACCCAGCACACTGAGCACTGAGCACCCTGAGCACTGAGTACTGAGCACCAAGCACCCCGAGTACTGAGCACTGAGCACCCAGAGTACTGAGCACCCAGCACCCTGAGCACTGAGCACCCAGCGCCCCGAGCACTGAGCACCCAGCACCCTGAGCACTGAGATCCCAGCACCCTGAGTACTGAACACTGAGCACCCAGCACCCCGAGCACTGAGCACCCAGCACCCTGAGTACTAAGCACCCAGCACCCTGAGTACTGAGCACCCAGAACCCTGAGTACTGAGCACCCAGCGTACTGAGCACCGAGCACCCTGAGCACTGAGCACCCAGCACCCTGAGTACTGAGCACCCAGAACCCCGAGCACTGAGCACCCAGCACCCTGAGTACTGAGCACCGATCACCCTGACTACTGAGCACCCAGCACCCTGAGTACTGAGCACCCAGCACCCTGAGCACTGAGCACCCAGCACCCTGAGTACTGAGCACTGAGCACCCCGAGTACTGAGCACCGGGCACCCCGAGCACTAAGCACCCAGCACCCCGAGCACCGAGCACCCAGCACCCTGAGCACTGAGCACCCAGCACCCTGAGCACTGAGCACCCAGCACCCTGAGCACTGAGCACCCAACGTACTGAGCACCGAGCACTGAGCACCCAGCACCCTGAGTACTGAGCACCCAGCACCCTGAGCACTGAGCACCCAACGTACTGAGCACCCAGCACTGAGCACCCAGCACCCTGAGTACTGAGCACCCAGCACCCTGAGCACTGAGTACCCAGCGCCCTGAGCACTGAGCACCCAGCACCCTGAGCACTGAGCACCCAGCACCCTGAGCACTGAGCACCCAGCACCCTGAGTAGTGAGCACCCAACGTACTGAGCACCGAGCACACGGAGCACTGAGCACCCAGCACCCTGACTACTGAGCACCGATCACCCCGAGCACTGAGCACCCAGCACCCTGAGTACTGAGCTCCGAGCACCCGGAGCACTGAGCATCCAGCGCCCCGAGCACTGAGCACCCAGCACCCTGAGCACTGAGCACCAAGCACCCTGTGTACTGAGCACCCAGCAGCCCGAGCACTGAGCACCCAGCACCCTGAGCACTGAGCACCCAGCACACGGAGCACTGATCACCCAGCACCCTGAGCACTGAGCACCCAGCACCCTGAGTACTGAGCACCCAGCACCCTGAGTACTGAGCACTCAGCACCCTGAGGACTGAGCACCCAGCACCCTGAGCACTGAGCACCCAGCACCCTGAGTACTGAGCACCGATCACCCTGAGCACTGAGCACCCAGAACCCCGAGCACTGAGCACCCAGCACCCTGAGTACTGAGCACCCAGTACCCCGTGCACTGAGCACCCAGCACCCTGAGTACTGAGCACCCTGACTACTGAGCAAAGATCACCCTGAGCACTGAGCTCCCAGCACCCTGAGTACTGAGGACCCAGCACCCTGAGCACTGAGCACCCAGCACCCTGAGTACTGAGCACCCAGCACCCTGAGCACTGAGCACCCAGCACCCTGAGTACTGAGCACCCAGCACCCTGAGCACTGAGCACCCAGCACCCCGAGAATGAGCACCCAGCACCCCGAGTAATGAGCACCGAGCACCCTGAGCACTGAGTACCCAGCACCCTGAGCACTGAGCACCCAGCACCCTGAGTACTGAGCACCCAACACCCTGAGTACTGAGCACCCAGCACCCTGAGCACTGAGCACCGAGCACCCAGAGTACTGAGCACCCAGCCCCCTGAGTACTGAGCACCCAGCACCCTGAGTACTGAACACCCTGCACCCTGAGCACTGAGCAGTGAGCACCCTGAGCACTGAGTACTGAGCACCGAGCACCCCGAGCACTGAGCACCCAGCACCCTGAACACTGAACATACAGCACCCTGAGTACTGAGCACCGAGCACACCGAGCACTCAGCACCCAGCACCCCGAGCACTGAGCACCCAGCACCCCGAGCACTGAGCACCCAGTACCCTGAGCACTGAGTACCCAGCACCCTGACCACTGAGCACCCAGCACCCTGAGCAGTGAGCACCCTGCACCCTGAGCACTGAGCACCCAGCACCCTGAGTACTGAGCACCCAGTACCCTGAGCACTGAGTACCCAGCACCCTGAGCACTGAGCACCCAGCACCCTGAGCAGTGAGCACCCAGCACCCTGAGCACTGAGCCCCCAGCACCCTGAGTACTGAGCACTGAGCACCCAGCACCCGAGCACTGAGCACCCAGCACCCTGAGCACTGAGCACCCAGCACCCTGAGCACTGAGCACACAGCACCCTGAGTACTGAGCACCCAGGACCCTGAGTACTGAGCACCCAGCACCCTGAGCACTGAGCACCCAGCACCCCGAGCACTGAGCACCCAGCACCCTGAGCACTGAGCACCCAGCACCCTGAGCACTGAGCACCCAGCACCCTGAGCACTGAGCACCCAGCACCCTGAGTAGTGAGCACCCAACGTACTGAGCACCGAGCACCCCGAGCACTGAGCACCCAGCACCATGAGTACTGAGCACCCAGCACCCCGAGTACTGAGCACCCAGCACCCTGAGTACTGAGCACCCAGCACCCCGAGCACTGAGCACCCAGCACCCTGAGTACTGAGCACCATGGTTTCTGAGCACAGAGCACCGAGCATCCTGAGTACTGAGCACCCAGCACGCCGAGCACTGAGCACTCAGCACCCTGAGCACTGAGCACCCAGCACCCTGAGCACTGAGCACCCAGCACCCTGAGTACTGAGCACCCAGCACCCTGAGCACTGAGCACCCAGCACCCTGAGTACTGAGCACCCAGCACCACCCTCAGCACTGAGCACCCAACACCCCGAGCACTGAGCACCCAGCACCCTGAGCACTGAGCACCCAGCACCCCGAGTACTGAGCACCCTGCACCCCGAGTACTGAGCATCGAGCACCCCGAGCACTGAGCACCCAGCACCCTGAGGACTGAGCACCCAGCACCCTGAGTACTGAGCACTGAGCACCCCGAGTACTGAGCACCCAGCACCCCGAGCACTGAGCAGCCACCAACCTGAGTACTGAGAACAGATCACCCTGAGTACTGAGCACCCAGCACCCTGAGTACTGAGCCCCCAGCACCCTGAGTACTGAGCACCCAGCACCCCGAGCACTGAGCACCCAGCACCCCGAGAATGAGCACCCAACACCCTGAGTACTGAGAACCGAGCACCCTGATACTGAGCACCCAGCACCCTGAGTACTGAGCCCCCAGCACCCTGAGTACTGAGCACCCAGCAACCCGAGCACTGAGCACCCAGCACCCTGAGAATGAGCACCCAGCACCATGAGTACTGAGCACCCAGCACACTGAGTACTGAGCACTAAGCACCCAGAGCACTGAGCACCCAGCACCCCGAGCACGGAGAACCCAGGACCCCGAGCACTGAGAACTGAGCACCCAGCACCCTGAGTACTGAGCAACGAGATCCCCGAGCACTGAGCACACTGAGTACAGAGCACCCAGCACCCCGAGCACTGAGCACCCAGCACCCTGAGCACTGAGCACCCAGCACCATGAGCACGGAGCACCCTGAGAACTGAGTACTGAGCACTGAGCACCCTGAGCACTGAGCACCCAGCACCCCGAGTACTGAGCACCCAGCACCCCGAGCACTGAGCACCCAGCACCCCGAGCACTGAGCACTGAGCACCCTGAGCACTGAGCACCCAGCACCCCGAGTACTGAGCACTGAGCACCCTGAGTACTGAACACCAAGCACCCTGAGTACTGAGCACCCAGCACCCTGAGTACTGAGCACCCAGCACCCTGAGCACTGAGCACCCAGCACCCCGAGCACTGAGCACCCAGCACCCTGAGTACTGAGCACAGAGCACTCTGAGCACTGAGCACCCAGCACCCTGAGCACTGAGCTCCCTGAGCACTGAGCACCCTGAGCACTGAGCACTGAGCACCCAGCACCCTGAGTCCTGAGCACCCAACACTCTGAGCACTGAGCACCCAGCACGCTGAGTACTGAGCACTGAGCACAGAGCACCCCGAGCACTGAGCACCCAGCACCCCGGGCACTGAGCACCCAGCGCCCTGAGCACTGAGCACCCAGCATACTGAGCACTGAGCACCCAGCCCCCTGAGTACTGAGCACCCAGCACCATGAGTACTGAGCACCCAGCACCCTGAGTACTGAGCACTCAGCACCCTGAGTACTGAGCACCGAGCACCCCGAGCACAGAGCACCCAGCACCCTGAGCACTGAGCACCCTGAGGACTGAGCACCCAGCACCCTGAGCACTGAGCACCCAGCACCCTGAGTACTGAGCACCGATCACCCTGAGCACTGAGCACCCAGCACCCCGAGCACTGAGCACCCAGCACCCCGAGCACTGAGCAGCCACCAACCTGAGTACTGAGATCAGATCACCCTGAGTACTGAGCACCCAGCACCCTGAGTACTGAGCCCCCAGCACCCTGAGTACTGAGCACCCAGCACCCCGAGCACTGAGCACAAAGCACCCCGAGAATGAGCACCCAGCACCCTGAGTACTGAGAACTGAGCACCCTGATACTGAGCACCCAGCACCCTGAGTACTGAGCCCCCAGCACCCTGAGTACTGAGCACCCAGCAACCCGAGCACTGAGCACCCAGCACCCTGAGAATGAGCACCCAGCACCATGAGTACTGAGCACCCAGCACACTGAGTACTGAGCACTAAGCACCCAGAGCACTGAGCACCCAGCACCCCGAGCACGGAGAACCCAGGACCCCGAGCACTGAGAACTGAGCACCCAGCACCCTGAGTACTGAGCAACGAGATCCCCGAGCACTGAGCACACTGAGTACAGAGCACCCAGCACCCCGAGCACTGAGCACCCAGCACCCTGAGCACTGAGCACCCAGCACCATGAGCACGGAGCACCCTGAGAACTGAGTACTGAGCACTGAGCACCCTGAGCACTGAGCACCCAGCACCCCGAGTACTGAGCACCCAGCACCCCGAGCACTGAGCACCCAGCACCCCGAGCACTGAGCACTGAGCACCCTGAGCACTGAGCACCCAGCACCCCGAGTACTGAGCACTGAGCACCCTGAGTACTGAACACCAAGCACCCTGAGTACTGAGCACCCAGCACCCTGAGTACTGAGCACCCAGCACCCTGAGCACTGAGCACCCAGCACCCCGAGCACTGAGCACCCAGCACCCTGAGTACTGAGCACAGAGCACTCTGAGCACTGAGCACCCAGCACCCTGAGCACTGAGCACCCTGAGCACTGAGCACCCTGAGCACTGAGCACTGAGCACCCAGCACCCTGAGTCCTGAGCACCCAACACTCTGAGCACTGAGCACCCAGCACGCTGAGTACTGAGCACTGAGCACAGAGCACCCCGAGCACTGAGCACCCAGCACCCCGGGCACTGAGCACCCAGCGCCCTGAGCACTGAGCACCCAGCACACTGAGCACTGAGCACCCAGCCCCCTGAGTACTGAGCACCCAGCACCATGAGTACTGAGCACCCAGCACCCTGAGTACTGAGCACTCAGCACCCTGAGTACTGAGCACCGAGCACCCCGAGCACAGAGCACGCAGCACCCTGAGCACTGAGCACCCTGAGGACTGAGCACCCAGCACCCTGAGCACTGAGCACCCAGCACCCTGAGTACTGAGCACCGATCACCCTGAGCACTGAGCACCCAGCACCCCGAGCACTGAGCACCCAGCACCCTGAGTACTGTGCACCCAGCACCCTGAGCACTGAGCACCCAGCACCCGGAGTGCTGAGCACCCTGAGTACTGAGCACCGATCACCCTGAGCACTGAGCACCCAGCAGCCTGAGTACTGAGCACCCAGCACCCTGAGCACTGAGCACCCAGCACCCTGAGCACTGAGCACCCAGCACCCTGAGTACTGAGCACCCAGCACCCTGAGTACTGAGTACCCAGCACACTGAGCACTGAGCACCCAGCACCCTGAGTACTGAGCACCGAGCACCCTGAGTACAGAGCACCCAGCACCCTGAGTACTGAGCACCCAGCACCCTGAGCACTGAGCACCCAGCACCCTGAGTACTGAGCACCCAGCACCCTGAGTACTGAGCACCCAGCACCCAGAGCACTGAGCACCCAGCACCCCGAGCACGGAGCACCCAGGACCCCGAGCACTGAGTACTGAGCACAGAGCACCCTGAGTACTGATCACCGAGCTCCCCTAGCACTGAGCACCCTGAGTACTGAGCACCCAGCACCCCGATCACTGAGCACCCAGCACCCTGAGCACTGAGCACCCAGCACCCTGAGCACTGAGCACCCAGCACACTGAGTACTGAGCACCCAGCACGCTGAGTACTGAGCACCCAGCACCCCGAGCACTGAGCACCCAGCCCCCTGAGTACTGAGCACTGAGCACCCAGCACACCGAGCACTGAGCACCCAGCACCCTGTGTACTGAGCACTGAGCACCCTGAGTACTAAGCACCCAGCACCCTGTGTACTGAGCACCCAGGACCCTGAGCACTGAGCACCGAGCACCCCGAGCACTGAGCACCCAGCACCCTGAGCACTCAGAATCCAGCACCCCGAGCACTGAGCACCCAGCACCCTGAGCACTGAGCACCCAGCACCATGAGCATGGAGCACCCCGAGGACTGAGCACCCAGCACCCTGAGCACTGAGCACCCAGCACCTTCAGTACTGAGCACCGAGCACCTCGAGCACTAAGCACCCAGCACCCTGAGTACTGAGCACCCAGCACCCTGAGCACTGAGCACCCAGAAACCTGAGCACTGAGCACCCAGCACCCTGAGCAGGGAGCACCCAGCACCCTGAGTTCTGAGCACCCAACACCCAGAGTACTGAGCACCCAGCACCCTGAGCACTGAGTACTGAACACTGAGCACCCTGAGCACTGAGCACCCAGCACCCCGAGTACTGAGCCCCCAGCACCCCGAGCACTGAGCACCCAGCGCCCCGAGCACTGAGCACCCAGCACCCCGAGCATTGAGCACTGAGCACCCTGAGCACTGAGCACCAAGCACCACGAGTACTGAGCACCGAGCACCCTGAGTACTGAGCACCAAGCACCCCGAGTACTGATCACTGAGCACCCTGAGTACTGAGCACCCAGCACCCTGGGTACTGAGCACCCAGCACCCTGATCACTGAGCACGGAGCACCCCGAGGACTGAGCACCCAGCACCCTGAGCACTGAGCACCCAGCACCTTGAGTACTGAGCACCGAGCACAACGAGCACTGAGCACCCAGCACCCTGAGTACTGAGCACCCAGCACCCTGAGCACTGAGCACCCAGCTCCCTGAGCACTGAGCACGCAGCACCCCGAGCACTGAGCACCCAGCACCCTGAGTACTGAGCACAGAGCACCCTGAGCACTGAGCACTGAGCACCCAGCACCCTGAGCACTGAGCACTGAGCACCCAGCACCACAGCCCTGAGCACCCAGCACCCCGAGCACTGAGCACCCAGCACCCTGAGCACTGAGCACCAAGCACCCTGAGTACTGAGCAACCAGCAACCTGAGTACTGAGCACCCAGCACCCTGAGTACTGAGCACTCAGCACCCTGAGTACTGAGCACCGAGCATACCGAGCAATGAGCACCCAGCAACCTGAGCACTGAGCACCCGGAGGACTGAGCACCCAGCACCCTGAGCACTGAGCACCGATCACCCTGAGCAGTGAGCACCCAGCACCCCGAGTACTGAGCACCCAGCACCCTGAGTACTGAGCACCCAGCTCCCCGAGCACTGAGCACCCAGCACCCTGAGAACTGAGCACCCTGATTACTGAGCACTGAGCACCGAGCATCCTGAGTACTGAGCACCCAGCACGCCAAGCACTGAGCACCCAGCACCCTGAGCACTGAGCACCCAGCACCCTGAGCACTGAGAACCCAGCACCCTGAGTACTGAGCACCCAGCACCCTGAGTACTGAGTACCCAGCACCCTGAGCTCTGAGCACCCAGAACCCTGAGTACTGAGCACCGAGCACCCTGAGTACTGAGCACCCAGCACCCTTAGTACTGAGCACCCAGCACCCTGAGCACTGAGCACCCAGCACCCTGAGTACTGAGCACCCAGCACCACCCTCAGCACTGAGCACCCAGCACCCCGAGCACTGAGCACCCAGCACCCTGAGCACTGAGCACCCAGCACCCCGAGTACTGAGCACCCTGCACCCCGAGTACTGAGCACCGAGCACACCGAGGACTGAGCACCCAGCACCCTGAGTACTGAGCACCCAGCACCCTGAGTACTGAGCACTGAGCACCCCGAGTACTGAGCACCCAGCACCCTGAGTACTGAGCACCCAGCACCCCGAGTACTAAGCAGCCAGCAACCTGAGTACTGAGAACAGATCACCCTGAGTACTGAGCACCCAGCACCCTGAGTACTGAGCCCCCAGCACCCTGAGTACTGAGCACCCAGCACCCCGAGCACTGAGCACCCAGCACCCCGAGAATGAGCACCCAGCACCCTGAGTACTGAGAACCGAGCAGCCTGATACTGAGCACCCAGCACCCTGAGTACTGAGCCCCCAGCACCCTGAGTACTGAGCACCCAGCAACCCGAGCACTGAGCACCCAGCACCCTGAGAATGAGCACCCAGCACCATGAGTACTGAGCACCCAGCACCCTGAGTACTGAGCACCCAGCACCATGAGTACTGAGCACCCAGCACCCTGAGTACTGAGCACTCAGCACCCTGAGTACTGATCACCGAGCTCCCCAAGCACTGAGCACCCTGAGTACTGAGCACCCAGCACCCCGATCACTGAGCACCCAGCACCCTGAGCACTGAGCACCCAGCACCCTGAGCACTGAGCACCCAGCACACTGAGTACTGAGCACCCAGCACGCTGAGTACTGAGCACCCAGCACCCCGAGCACTGAGCACCCAGCCCCCTGAGTACTGAGCACTGAGCACCCAGCACACCGAGCACTGAGCACCCAGCACCCTGTGTACTGAGCACTGAGCACCCTGAGTACTAAGCACCCAGCACCCTGAGTACTGAGCACCCAGGACCCTGAGCACTGAGCACCGAGCACCCCGAGCACTGAGCACCCAGCACCCTGAGCACTCAGAACCCAGCACCCCGAGCACTGAGCACCCAGCACCCTGAGCACTGAGCACCCAGCACCATGAGCATGGAGCAACCCGAGGACTGAGCACCCAGCACCCTGAGCACTGAGCACCCAGCACCTTCAGTACTGGGCACCGAGCACCTCGAGCACTAAGCACCCAGCACCCTGAGTACTGAGCACCCAGCACCCTGAGCACTGAGCACCCAGAAACCTGAGCACTGAGCACCCAGCACCCTGAGCAGGGAGCACCCAGCACCCTGAGTACTGAGCACCCAACACCCAGAGTACTGAGCACCCAGCACCCTGAGCACTGAGTACTGAGCACTGAGCACCCTGAGCACTGAGCACCCAGCACCCCGAGTACTGAGCACCCAGCACCCCGAGCACTGAGCACCCAGCGCCCCGAGCACTGAGCACCCAGCACCCCGAGCACTGAGCACTGAGCACCCTGAGCACTGAGCACCCAGCACCACGAGTACTGAGCACCGAGCACCCTGAGTACTGAGCACCAAGCACCCCGAGTACTGAGCACAGAGCACCCTGAGCACTGAGCACCCAGCACCTTGAGTACTGAGCACCGAGCACAACGAGCACTGAGCACCCAGCACCCTGAGTACTGAGCACCCAGCACCCTGAGCACTGAGCATCCAGCTCCCTGAGCACTGAGCACGCAGCACCCCGAGCACTGAGCACCCAGCACCCTGAGTACTGAGCACAGAGCACCCTGAGCACTGAGCACTGAGCACCCAGCACCCTGAGCACTGAGTACTGAGCACCCAGCACCACAGACCTGAGCACCCAGCACCCCGAGCACTGAGCACCCAGCACCCTGAGCACTGAGCACCCAGCACCCTGAGTACTGAGCAACCAGCAACCTGAGTACTGAGCACCCAGCACCCTGAGTACTGAGCACTCAGCACCCTGAGTACTGAGCACCGAGCACACCGAGCAATGAGCACCCAGCACCCTGAGCACTGAGCACCCGGAGGACTGAGCACCCAGCACCCTGAGCACTGAGCACCGATCACCCTGAGCAGTGAGCACCCAGCACCCCGAGTACTGAGCACCCAGCACCCTGAGAACTGAGCACCCAGCTCCCCGAGCACTGAGCACCCAGCACCCTGAGTACTGAGCACCCTGATTACTGAGCACTGAGCACCGAGCATCCTGAGTACTGAGCACCCAGCACGCCGAGCACTGAGCACCCAGCACCCTGAGCACTGAGCACCCAGCACCCTGAGCACTGAGCACCCAGCACCCTGAGTACTGAGCACCCAGCACCCTGAGTACTGAGTACCCAGCACCCTGAGCTCTGAGCACCCAGAACCCTGAGTACTGAGCACCGAGCACCCTGAGTACTGAGCACCCAGCACCCTTAGTACTGAGCACCCAGCACCCTGAGCACTGAGCACCCAGCACCCTGAGTACTGAGCACCCAGCACCACCCTCAGCACTGAGCACCCAGCACCCCGAGCACTGAGCACCCAGCACCCTGAGCACTGAGCACCCAGCACCCCGAGTACTGAGCACCCTGCACCCCGAGTACTGAGCACCGAGCACACCGAGCACTGAGCACCCAGCACCCTGAGTACTGAGCACCCAGCACCCTGAGTACTGAGCACAGAGCACCCCGAGTACTGAGCACCCAGCACCCTGAGTACTGAGCACCCAGCACCCCGAGCACTGAGCAGCCAGCAACCTGAGTACTGAGAACAGATCACCCTGAGTACTGAGCACCCAGCACCCTGAGTACTGAGCACCGAGCACCCTGAGTACTGAGCACCCAGCACCCTGAGTACTGAGCACCCAGCACCCTGAGCACTGAGCACCCAGCACCCTGAGTACTGAGCACTGAGCACCCCGAGTACTGAGCACCGGGCACCCCGAGCACTAAGCACCCAGCACCCCGAGCACCGAGCACCCAGCACCCTGAGCACCGAGCACCCAGCACCCTGAGCACTGAGCACCCAGCACCCTGAGCACTGAGCACCCACCGTACTGAGCACCGAGCACCCCGAGCACTGAGCACCCAGCACTGAGCACCCAGCACCCTGAGTACTGAGCACCCAGCACAATGAGCACTGAGTACCCAGCGCCCTGAGCACTGAGCACCCAGCACCCTGAGCACTGAGCACCCAGCACCCTGAGAACTGAGCACCCAGCACCCTGAGTAGTGAGCACCCAACGTACTGAGCACTGAGCACACGGAGCACTGAGCACCCAGCACCCTGACTACTGAGCACCGATCACCCCGAGCACTGAGCACCCAGCACCCTGAGTACTGAGCTCCGAGCACCCGGAGCACTGAGCATCCAGCGCCCCGAGCACTGAGCACCCAGCACCCTGAGCACTGAGCACCAAGCACCCTGTGTACTGAGCACCCAGCAGCCCGAGCACTGAGAACCCAGCACCCTGAGCACTGAGCACCCAGCACACGGAGCACTGATCACCCAGCACCCTGAGCACTGAGCACCCAGCACCCTGAGTACTGAGCACCCAGCACCCTGATTACTGAGCACTCAGCACCCTGAGGACTGAGCACCCAGCACCCTGAGCACTGAGCACCCAGCACCCTGAGTACTGAGCACCGATCACCCTGAGCACTGAGCACCCAGAACCCCGAGCACTGAGCACCCAGCACCCTGAGTACTGAGCACCCAGTACCCCGAGCACTGAGCACCCAGCACCCTGAGTACTGAGCACCCTGACTACTGAGCAAAGATCACCCTGAGCACTGAGCTCCCAGCACCCTGAGTACTGAGGACCCAGCACCCTGAGCACTGAGCACCCAGCACCCTGAGTACTGAGCACCCAGCACCCTGAGCACTGAGCACCCAGCACCCTGAGTACTGAGCACCCAGCACCCTGAGCACTGAGCACCCAGCACCCCGAGAATGAGCACCCAGCACCCCGAGTAATGAGCACCGAGCACCCTGAGCACTGAGTACCCAGCACCCTGAGCACTGAGCCCCCAGCACCCTGAGTACTGAGCACCCAACACCCTGAGTACTGAGCATCCAGCACCCTGAGCACTGAGCACCGAGCACCCAGAGTACTGAGCACCCAGCCCCCTGAGTACTGAGCACCCAGCACCCTGAGTACTGAACACCCAGCACCCTGAGCACTGAGCAGTGAGCACCCTGAGCACTGAGTACTGAGCACCGAGCACCCCGAGCACTGAGCACCCAGCACCCGGAGTACTGAGCACCCAGCACCCTGAGTACTAAGCACCGAGCACCCTGAGTACTGAGCACCCAGCACCCTGAACACTGAACATACAGCACCCTGAGTACTGAGCACCCAGTACCCTGAGCACTGAGTACCCAGCACCCTGAGCACTGAGCACCCAGCACCCTGAGCAGTGAGCACCCTGCACCCTGAGTACTGAGCACCCAGCACCCTGAGTACTGAGCACCCAGTACCCTGAGCACTGAGTACCCAGCACCCTGAGCACTGAGCACCCAGCACCCTGAGCAGTGAGCACCCAGCACCCTGAGCACTGAGCCCCCAGCACCCTGAGTACTGAGCACTGAGCACCCAGCACCCGAGCACTGAGCACCCAGCACCCTGAGCACTGAGCACCCAGCACCCTGAGCACTGAGCACACAGCACCCTGAGTACTGAGCACCCAGGACCCTGAGTACTGAGCACCCAGCACCCTGAGCACTGAGCACCCAGCACCCCGAGCACTGAGCACCCAGCACCCTGAGCACTGAGCACCCAGCACCCTGAGCACTGAGCACCCAGCCCCCTGAGCACTGAGCACCAAGCACCCTGAGCACTGAGCACCCAGCACCCTGAGTAGTGAGCACCCAACGTACTGAGCACCGAGCACCCCGAGCACTGAGCAGCCAGCACCCTGAGTACTGAGCACCGATCACACCGAGCACTGAGCACCCAGCACCCTGAGTACTGAGCTCCGAGCACCCCGAGCACTGAGCAACCAGCGCCCCGAGCACTGAGCACCCAGCACCCTGAGCACTGAGCACCCAGGACCCTGAGCACTGAGCACCCAGCACACTGAGCACTGAGCACTGAGCACCCTGAGCACTGAGTACTGAGCACCAAGCACCCCGAGTACTGAGCACTGAGCACCCAGAGTACTGAGCACCCAGCACCCTGAGCACTGAGCACCCAGCGCCCCGAGCACTGAGCACCCAGCATCCTGAGCACTGAGCTCCCAGCACCCTGAGTACTGAACACTGAGCACCCAGCACCCCGAGCACTGAGCACCCAGCACCCTGAGTACTAAGCACCCAGCACCCTGAGTACTGAGCACCCAGAACCCTGAGTACTGAGCACCCAGCGTACTGAGCACCGAGCACCCCGAGCACTGAGCACCCAGCACCCTGAGTACTGAGCACCCAGCACCCCGAGCACTGAGCACCAAGCACCCTGAGTACTGAGCACCGAGCACCCTGAGTACTGAGCACCCAGCACCCTGAGTACTGAGCACCCAGCACCCTGAGCACTGAGCACCCAGCACCCTGAGTACTGAGCACTGAGCACCCCGAGTACTGAGCACCGGGCACCCCGAGCACTAAGCACCCAGCACCCCGAGCACCGAGCACCCAGCACCCTGAGCACTGAGCACCCAGCACCCTGAGCACTGAGCACCCAGCACCCTGAGCACTGAGCACCCAACGTACTGAGCACCGAGCACCCCGAGCACTGAGCACCCAGCACTGAGCACCCAGCACCCTGAGTACTGAGCACCCAGCACCCTGAGCACTGAGTACCCAGCGCCCTGAGCACTGAGCACCCAGCACCCTGAGCACTGAGCACCCAGCACCCTGAGCACTGAGCACCCAGCACCCTGAGTAGTGAGCACCCAACGTACTGAGCACCGAGCACACGGAGCACTGAGCACCCAGCACCCTGACTACTGAGCACCGATCACCCCGAGCACTGAGCACCCAGCACCCTGAGTACTGAGCTCCGAGCACCCGGAGCACTGAGCATCCAGCGCCCCGAGCACTGAGCACCCAGCACCCTGAGCACTGAGCACCAAGCACCCTGTGTACTGAGCACCCAGCAGCCCGAGCACTGAGCACCCAGCACCCTGAGCACTGAGCACCCAGCACACGGAGCACTGATCACCCAGCACGCTGAGCACTGAGCACCCAGCACCCTGAGTACTGAGCACCCAGCACCCTGAGGACTGAGCAACCAGCACCCTGAGCACTGAGCACCCAGCACCCTGAATACTGAGCACCGATCACCCTGAGCACTGAGCACCCAGAACCCCGAGCACTGAGCACCCAGCACCCTGAGTACTGAGCACCCAGTACCCCGAGCACTGAGCACCCAGCACCCTGAGTACTGAGCACCCTGACTACTGAGCAAAGATCACCCTGAGCACTGAGCTCCCAGCACCCTGAGTACTGAGGACCCAGCACCCTGAGCACTGAGCACCCAGCACCCTGAGTACTGAGCACCCAGCACCCTGAGCACTGAGCACCCAGCACCCTGAGTACTGAGCACCCAGCACCCTGAGCACTGAGCACCCAGCACCCTGAGAATGAGCACCCAGCACCCCGAGTACTGAGCACCGAGCACCCTGAGCACTGAGTACCCAGCACCCTGAGCACTGAGCACCCAGCACCCTGAGTACTGAGCACCCAGCACCCTGAGCACTGAGCACCGAGCACCCAGAGTACTGAGCACCCAGCCCCCTGAGTACTGAGCACCCAGCCCCCTGAGTACTGAGCACCCAGCACCCTGAGCACTGAGCACCCAGCACCCTGAGTACTGAGCACCCAGCACCCTGAGCACTGAGCACCCAGCACCCCGAGAATGAGCACCCAGCACCCCGAGTACTGAGCATCGAGCACCCTGAGCACTGAGTACCCAGCACCCTGAGCACTGAGCACCCAGCACCCTGAGTACTGAGCACCCAGCACCCTGAGCACTGAGCACCGAGCACCCAGAGTACTGAGCACCCAGCCCCCTGAGTACTGAGCACCCAGCACCCTGAGTACTGAACACCCAGCACCCTGAGCACTGAGCAGTGAGCACCCTGAGCACTGAGTACTGAGCACCGAGCACCCCGAGCACTGAGCACCCAGCACCCGGAGTACTGAGCACCCAGCACCCTGAGTACTAAGCACCGAGCACCCTGAGTACTGAGCACCCAGCACCCTGAACACAGAACATACAGCACCCTGAGTACTGAGCACCGAGCACCCCGAGCACTCAGCACCCAGCACCCCGAGCACTGAGCACCCAGCACCCCGAGCACTGAGCACCCAGCACCCTGAGCGCTGAGCACCCAGCACCCTGAGTACTGAGCACCCAGTTCCCTGAGCACTGAGTACCCAGCACCCTGAGCACTGAGCACCCAGCACCCTGAGCAGTGAGCACCCTGCACCCTGAGCACTGAGCACCCAGCACCCTGAGTACTGAGCACCCAGTACCCTGAGCACTGAGTACCCAGCACCCTGAGCACTGAGCACCCAGCACCCTGAGCAGTGAGCACCCAGCACCCTGAGCACTGAGCCCCCAGCACCCTGAGTACTGAGCACTGAGCACCCAGCACCCGAGCACTGAGCACCCAGCACCCTGAGCACTGAGCACCCAGCACCCTGAGCACTGAGCACACAGCACCCTGAGTACTGAGCACCCAGGACCCTGAGTACTGAGCACTGAGCACGCAGCACCCCGAGCACTGAGCACCCAGCTCCCTGAGTACTGAGCACTGAGCACCCAGCACCCGAGTACTGAGCACCCAGCACAATGAGTACTGAGCACCCAGCACCCTGAATACTGAGCACCCAGCACCCCGAGTACTGAGCACCCAGCACCCTGAGTACTGAGCACCCAGCACCCTGAGAACTGAGCACCCAGAACCCCGAGCACTGAGCACCCAGCACCCTGAGTACTGAGCACCCAGCACCCTGAGCACAGAGCAAACAGCATCCTGAGCACTGAGCACCCAGCACCCTGAGCACTGAGCACGCAGCACCCTGAGTAGTGAGCACCCAACGTACTGAGCACCGAGCACCCCGAGCACTGAGCACCCAGCACCCGGAGTACTGAGCACCCAGCACCATGAGTACTAAGCACTGAGCACCCTGAGTACTGAGCACCCAGCACCCTGAGCACTGAACACACAGCACTCTGAGTACTGAGCACCCAGCACTCTGAGCACTGAGCACCCAGCACCCTGAGTACTGAGCACCCAGCACCCCGAGCACTGAGCACCCAGCACCCTGAGTACTGAGCACCCAGCACTCTGAGCACTGAGCACCCAGCACCCTGAGCACTGAGCACCCAGCACTCTGAGCACTGAGCACCCAGCACCCTGAGCACTGAGCACAAAGCACCCCGAGCACTGAGCACCCAGCACCCCGAGCACTGAGCACCCAGCACCCCGAGCACTGAGGGTGAGCACCCTGAGTACTGAGCACTGAGCACCCTGAGTACTGAGCACCGAGCACCCTGAGTACTGAGCACCCAGCACCCCGAGCACTGAGCACCGAGCACCCTGAGTAGTGAGCACCCTGCACCCTGAGCACTGAGCACCCAGCACAACGAGTACTGAGCACCCAGCACCCTGATTACTGAGCACCAAGCACCCCGAGCACTGAGCACCCAGCACCCCGAGCACTGAGCACCCAGCACCCTGAGTACTGAGCCCCCAGCACCCTGAGCACTGAGCACGGAGCACCCTGAGTACTGAACACCCAGCACCCTGAGCACTGAGCACTGAGCACCCTGAGCCCTGAGTACTGAGCACCGAGCACCCCGAGAACTGAGCACCCAGCACCCGGAGTACTGAGCACCCAGCACCCTGAGTACTGAGCACCCAGCACCCCGAGCACTGAGCACCCAGCACCCTGAGCACTGAGCACCCAGCACCCTGAGTACTGAGCACAGAGCACCCAGCACCCCGAGCACTGAGCACCCAGCACCCTGAGTACTAAGCACCCAGCACCCTGAGTACTGAGCACCCTGCACCCTGAGTACTGAGCACCCAGCACACTGAGTACAGAGCACCCAGCGTACTGAGCACCGAGCACCCGGAGCACTGAGCACCCAGCACCCTGAGTACTGAGCACCCAGCATACTGAGCACCGAACACAAAGCACCCTGAGTACTGAGCACCCAGCACCCTGAGCACTGAGCACCCAGCACCCTGAGCACTGAGCCCCCAGCACCCTGAGTACTGAGCACCCAACGTACTGAGCACCGAGCACCCTGAGCACTGAGCACCCAGCACCCTGAGTACTGAGCACCCAGCACCCTGAGCAATGAGCACCCTGAGTACTGAGCACCCAGCACCTTGAGCACTGAGCACCGAGCACCCCGAGCACTGAGCACCCAGCACCCGGAGTACTGAGCACCCAGCACCCTGAGCACTGAACACACAGCAACCCAAGCACTGAGCACCCAGCACCCCGAGCACTGAGCACCCACCACCCCGAGCACTGAGCACCCAGCACCCTGAGTACTGAGCACCCAGCACCCTGAGTACTGAGCACCCAGCACCCTGAGCACTGAGTACCCAGCACACTGAGCACTGAGCACCCAGCACCCTGAGCACTGAGCACACAGCACCCTGAGCACTGAGCACCCAGCACCCTGAATACTGAGCACTGAGCACCCAGCACCCTGAGTACTGAGCACTGAGCACCCAGCACACTGAGCACTGAGCACCCAGCACCCTGAGCACTGAGCACCCAGCTCCCGAGTACAGAGCACCCAGCACCCTGAGTACTGAGCACCCAGCAACCCGAGTACTGAGCACCCAGCACCCCGAGTACTGAGCACCCAGCACCCTGAGTACTGAGCACCCAGCACCCCGAGCACTGAGCACCCAGCACCCCGAGCACTGAGCACCCAGCACCCTGAGTACTGAGCACCCAGCACCCTGAGCACTGAGCACCCAGCACCCTGAGCACTGAGCACCCAGCACCCTGAGCACTGAGCACCCAGCACCCTGAATAGTGAGCACCCAACGTACTGAGCACCGAGCACCCCGAGCACTGAGCACCCAGCACCCTGAGTACTGAGCACCGATCATCCCGAGCACTGAGCACCCAGCACCCTGAGTACTGAGCTCTGAGCACCCCGAGCACTGAGCACCCAGCACCCTGAGTACTGAGCACCGATCACCCCGAGCACTGAGCACCCAGCACCCTGAGCACTGAGCACCCAGCACCCTGAGTACTGAGCACCCAGCACACTGAGTACTGAACACCCAGCACCCTGAGCACTGAGCACTGAGCACCCTGAGCACTGAGTACTGAGCACCGAGCACCCCGAGCACTGAGCACCCAGCACCCGGAGTACTGAGCACCCAGCACCCTGAGTACTAAGCACCGAGCACCCTGAGTACTGAGCACCCAGCACCCTGAACACTGAACATACAGCACCCTGAGTACTGAGCACCTCGAGCACTGAGCACCCAGCACCCTGAGTACTGAGCACCGAGCACCTGAGCACTGAGCACCCAGCACCCCGAGCACTGAGCACCCAGCACCCCGAGCACTGAGCACCCAGCACCCTGAGCACTGAGCACCCAGCACCCTGAGTACTGAGCACCCAGTACCCTGAGCACTGAGTACCCAGCACCCTGAGCACTGAGCACCCAGCACCCTGAGCAGTGAACACCCAGCACCCTGAGCACTGAGCACCCAGCACCCTGAGTACTGAGCACTGAGCACCTAGCACCCCGAGTACTGAGCACCCAGCACCCTGAGTACTGAGCACTGAGCACCCAGCACCCCGAGCACTGAGCACCCAGCACCCTGAGCACTGAGCACCCAGCACCCGAGTACTGAGCACCCACCACCCTGAGTACTGAGCACCCAGCTACCTGAGTACTGAGCACACAGCACCCAGAGTACTGAGCACCCAACACCCTGAGTACTGAGCACCCAGCACCCTGAGCACTGAGCACCCAGCACCCCGAGCACTGAGCACCCAGCACCCTGAGTACTGAGCACCCAGCACCCTGAGCACTGAGCACCCAGCACATTGAGCACTGAGCACCCAGCACCCTGAGCACTGAGCACACAGCACCCTGAGTACTGAGCACCCAGGACCCTGAGTACTGAGCACTGGGCACGCAGCACCCCGAGCACTGAGCACCCAGCACCCTGAGAACTGAGCACCCAGCACCCTGAGCACTGAGCACACAGCACCCTGAGCACTGAGCACCCAGCACCCTGAGTACTGAGCACTGAGCACCCAGAAACCCGAGCACTGAGCACCCAGCACCCTGAGTACTGAGCACTGAGCACCCAGCACCCCGAGCACTGAGCACCCAGCACCCTGAGCACTGAGCACCCAGCACCCTGAGTACTAAGCACCGAGCACCCTGAGTACTGAGCACCCAGCACCCTGAACACTGAACATACAGCACCCTGAGTACTGAGCACCTCGAGCACTGAGCACCCAGCACCCTGAGTACTGAGCACCGAGCACCTGAGCACTGAGCACCCAGTACCCTGAGCACTGAGTACCCAGCACCCTGAGCACTGAGCACCCAGCACCCTGAGCAGTGAACACCCAGCACCCTGAGCACTGAGCACCCAGCACCCTGAGTACTGAGCACTGAGCACCTAGCACCCCGAGTACTGAGCACCCAGCACCCTGAGTACTGAGCACTGAGCACCCAGCACCCCGAGCACTGAGCACCCAGCACCCTGAGCACTGAGCACCCAGCACCCGCGTACTGAGCACCCAGCACCCTGAGTACTGAGCACCCAGCTACCTGAGTACTGAGCACACAGCACCCTGAGCACTGAGCACCCAGCACCCCGAGCACTGAGCACCCAGCACCCTGAGTACTGAGCACCCAGCACCCTGAGCACTGAGCACCCAGCACATTGAGCACTGAGCACCCAGCACCCTGAGCACTGAGCACACAGCACCCTGAGTACTGAGCACCCAGGACCCTGAGTACTGAGCACTGAGCACGCAGCACCCCGAGCACTGAGCACCCAGCACCCTGAGAACTGAGCACCCAGCACCCTGAGCACTGAGCACACAGCACCCTGAGCACTGAGCACCCAGCACCCTGAGTACTGAGCACTGAGCACCCAGAAACCCGAGCACTGAGCACCCAGCACCCTGAGTACTGAGCACTGAGCACCCAGCACCCCGAGCACTGAGCACCCAGCACCCTGAGCACTGAGCACCCAGCACCCTGAGTACTAAGCACCGAGCACCCTGAGTACTGAGCACCCAGCACCCTGAACACTGAACATACAGCACCCTGAGTACTGAGCACCTCGAGCACTGAGCACCCAGCACCCTGAGTACTGAGCACCGAGCACCTGAGCACTGAGCACCCAGCACCCCGAGCACTGAGCACCCAGCACCCCGAGCACTGAGCACCCAGCACCCTGAGCACTGAGCACCCAGCACCCTGAGTACTGAGCACCCAGTACCCTGAGCACTGAGTACCCAGCACCCTGAGCACTGAGCACCCAGCACCCTGAGTACTGAGCACTGAGCACCTAGCACCCCGAGTACTGAGCACCCAGCACCCTGAGTACTGAGCACTGAGCACCCAGCACCCCGAGCACTGAGCACCCAGCACCCTGAGCACTGAGCACCCAGCACCCGAGTACTGAGCACCCAGCACCCTGAGTACTGAGCACACAGCTACCTGAGTACTGAGCACACAGCACCCAGAGTACTGAGCACCCAACACCCTGAGTACTGAGCACCCAGCACCCTGAGCACTGAGCACCCAGCACCCCGAGCACTGAGCACCCAGCACCCTGAGTACTGAGCACCCAGCACCCTGAGCACTGAGCACCCAGCACATTGAGCACTGAGCACCCAGCACCCTGATCACTGAGCACACAGCACCCTGAGTACTGAGCATCCAGGACCCTGAGTACTGAGCACTGAGCACGCAGCACCCCGAGCACTGAGCACCCAGCACCCTGAGCACTGAGCACACAGCACCCTGAGCACTGAGCACCCAGCACCCTGAGTACTGAGCACTGAGCACCCAGAACCCCGAGCACTGAGCACCCAGCACCCTGAGTACTGAGCACTGAGCACCCAGCACCCCGAGCACTGAGCACCCAGCACCCTGAGCACTGAGCACCCAGCACCCGAGTACTGAGCACCCAGCACCCTGAGTACTGAGCACCGAGCACCCCGAGTACTGAGCACCCAGCAACCTGAGTACTGAGCACCCAGCACCCTGAGTACTGAACACCCAGCACCCTGAGCACTGAGCACTGAGCACCCTGAGCACTGAGTACTGAGCACCGAGCACCCCGAGAACTGAGCACCCAGCACCCTGAGTACTGAGCACCAAGCACCCTGACTACTGAGCACCCAGCACCCTGAGCACTGAGCACCCAGCACCCTGAGTACTGAACACCCAGCACCCCGAGTACTGAGCACCCAGCACCCTGAGTACTGAACACCCAGCACCCTGAGTACTGAGCACCCAGCACCCTGAGTACTGAGCACCCAGCACCCTGAGCACTGAGCACCCAGCACCCTGAGTACTGAGCACCCAACACCCCAAGCACTGAGCACCCTGAGTACTGAGCACCCAGCACCCTGAGTACTGAGCACCCAGCACCCTGAGAACTGAGCACCCAGCACCCTGAGTAGTGAGCACCCAACGTACTGAGCACCGAGCACCCCGAGCACTGAGCACCCAGCACCCTAAGTACTGAGCACCGATCACACCGAGCACTGAGCACCCACCAGCCCGAGTAGTGAGCACCCAACGTACTGAGCACCAAGCACCCCGAGCACTGAGCACCCAGCACCCTAAGTACTGAGCACCGATCACCCCGAGCACTGAGCACCCAGCACCCAGAGCACTGAGCACCCAGCACCCTGAGTACTGAGCACCCAGCACCCTGAGTACTGAGCACCCAGCACCCTGAGCACTGAGCACACAGCACCCTGAGTACTGAGCACCCAAAACCCCAAGCACTGAGCACCCTGAGTACTGAGCACCCAGCACCCCAAGCACTGAGCACCTTGAGTACTGAGCACCCAGCACCCTGAGCACAGAGCAAACAGCATCCTGAGCACTGAGCACCCAGCACCCTGAGCACTGAGCACGCAGCACCCTGAGTAGTGAGCACCCAACGTACTGAGCACCGAGCACCCCGAGCACTGAGCACCCAGCACCCGGAGTACTGAGCACCCAGCACCATGAGTACTAAGCACTGAGCACCCTGAGTACTGAGCACCCAGCACCCTGAGCACTGAACACACAGCACTCTGAGTACTGAGCACCCAGCACTCTGAGCACTGAGCACCCAGCACCCTGAGTACTGAGCACCCAGCACCCCGAGCACTGAGCACCCAGCACCCTGAGTACTGAGCACCCAGCACTCTGAGCACTGAGCACCCAGCACCCTGAGCACTGAGCACCCAGCACTCTGAGCACTGAGCACCCAGCACCCTGAGCACTGAGCACAAAGCACCCCGAGCACTGAGCACCCAGCACCCCGAGCACTGAGCACCCAGCACCCCGAGCACTGAGGGTGAGCACCCTGAGTACTGAGCACTGAGCACCCTGAGTACTGAGCACCGAGCACCCTGAGTACTGAGCACCCAGCACCCCGAGCACTGAGCACCGAGCACCCTGAGTAGTGAGCACCCTGCACCCTGAGCACTGAGCACCCAGCACAACGAGTACTGAGCACCCAGCACCCTGATTACTGAGCACCAAGCACCCCGAGCACTGAGCACCCAGCACCCCGAGCACTGAGCACCCAGCACCCTGAGTACTGAGCCCCCAGCACCCTGAGCACTGAGCACGGAGCACCCTGAGTACTGAACACCCAGCACCCTGAGCACTGAGCACTGAGCACCCTGAGCCCTGAGTACTGAGCACCGAGCACCCCGAGAACTGAGCACCCAGCACCCGGAGTACTGAGCACCCAGCACCCTGAGTACTGAGCACCCAGCACCCCGAGCACTGAGCACCCAGCACCCTAAGCACTGAGCACCCAGCACCCTGAGTACTGAGCACAGAGCACCCAGCACCCCGAGCACTGAGCACCCAGCACCCTGAGTACTAAGCACCCAGCACCCTGAGTACTGAGCACCCTGCACCCTGAGTACTGAGCACCCAGCACACTGAGTACAGAGCACCCAGCGTACTGAGCACCGAGCACCCGGAGCACTGAGCACCCAGCACCCTGAGTACTGAGCACCCAGCATACTGAGCACCGAACACAAAGCACCCTGAGTACTGAGCACCCAGCACCCTGAGCACTGAGCACCCAGCACCCTGAGCACTGAGCCCCCAGCACCCTGAGTACTGAGCACCCAACGTACTGAGCACCGAGCACCCTGAGCACTGAGCACCCAGCACCCTGAGTACTGAGCACCCAGCACCCTGAGCAATGAGCACCCTGAGTACTGAGCACCCAGCACCTTGAGCACTGAGCACCGAGCACCCCGAGCACTGAGCACCCAGCACCCGGAGTACTGAGCACCCAGCACCCTGAGCACTGAACACACAGCAACCCAAGCACTGAGCACCCAGCACCCCGAGCACTGAGCACCCACCACCCCGAGCACTGAGCACCCAGCACCCTGAGTACTGAGCACCCAGCACCCTGAGTACTGAGCACCCAGCACCCTGAGCACTGAGTACCCAGCACACTGAGCACTGAGCACCCAGCACCCTGAGCACTGAGCACACAGCACCCTGAGCACTGAGCACCCAGCACCCTGAATACTGAGCACTGAGCACCCAGCACCCTGAGTACTGAGCACTGAGCACCCAGCACACTGAGCACTGAGCACCCAGCACCCTGAGCACTGAGCACCCAGCTCCCGAGTACAGAGCACCCAGCACCCTGAGTACTGAGCACCCAGCAACCCGAGTACTGAGCACCCAGCACCCCGAGTACTGAGCACCCAGCACCCTGAGTACTGAGCACCCAGCACCCCGAGCACTGAGCACCCAGCACCCCGAGCACTGAGCACCCAGCACCCTGAGTACTGAGCACCCAGCACCCTGAGCACTGAGCACCCAGCACCCTGAGCACTGAGCACCCAGCACCCTGAGCACTGAGCACCCAGCACCCTGAATAGTGAGCACCCAACGTACTGAGCACCGAGCACCCCGAGCACTGAGCACACAGCACCCTGAGTACTGAGCACCGATCACCCCGAGCACTGAGCACCCAGCACCCTGAGTACTGAGCTCCGAGCACCCCGAGCACTGAGCACCCAGCACCCTGAGTACTGAGCACCGATCACCCCGAGCACTGAGCACCCAGCACCCTGAGCACTGAGCACCCAGCACCCTGAGTACTGAGCACCCAGCACACTGAGTACTGAACACCCAGCACCCTGAGCACTGAGCACTGAGCACCCTGAGCACTGAGTACTGAGCACCGAGCACCCCGAGCACTGAGCACCCAGCACCCGGAGTACTGAGCACCCAGCACCCTGAGTACTAAGCACCGAGCACCCTGAGTACTGAGCACCCAGCACCCTGAACACTGAACATACAGCACCCTGAGTACTGAGCACCTCGAGCACTGAGCACCCAGCACCCTGAGTACTGAGCACCGAGCACCTGAGCACTGAGCACCCAGCACCCCGAGCACTGAGCACCCAGCACCCCGAGCACTGAGCACCCAGCACCCTGAGCACTGAGCACCCAGCACCCTGAGTACTGAGCACCCAGTACCCTGAGCACTGAGTACCCAGCACCCTGAGCACTGAGCACCCAGCACCCTGAGCAGTGAACACCCAGCACCCTGAGCACTGAGCACCCAGCACCCTGAGTACTGAGCACTGAGCACCTAGCACCCCGAGTACTGAGCACCCAGCACCCTGAGTACTGAGCACTGAGCACCCAGCACCCCGAGCACTGAGCACCCAGCACCCTGAGCACTGAGCACCCAGCACCCGAGTACTGAGCACCCAGCACCCTGAGTACTGAGCACCCAGCTACCTGAGTACTGAGCACACAGCACCCAGAGTACTGAGCACCCAACACCCTGAGTACTGAGCACCCAGCACCCTGAGCACTGAGCACCCAGCACCCCGAGCACTGAGCACCCAGCACCCTGAGTACTGAGCACCCAGCACCCTGAGCACTGAGCACCCAGCACATTGAGCACTGAGCACCCAGCACCCTGAGCACTGAGCACACAGCACCCTGAGTACTGAGCACCCAGGACCCTGAGTACTGAGCACTGAGCACGCAGCACCCCGAGCACTGAGCACCCAGCACCCTGAGAACTGAGCACCCAGCACCCTGAGCACTGAGCACACAGCACCCTGAGCACTGAGCACCCAGCACCCTGAGTACTGAGCACTGAGCACCCAGAAACCCGAGCACTGAGCACCCAGCACCCTGAGTACTGAGCACTGAGCACCCAGCACCCCGAGCACTGAGCACCCAGCACCCTGAGCACTGAGCACCCAGCACCCTGAGTACTAAGCACCGAGCACCCTGAGTACTGAGCACCCAGCACCCTGAACACTGAACATACAGCACCCTGAGTACTGAGCACCTCGAGCACTGAGCACCCAGCACCCTGAGTACTGAGCACCGAGCACCTGAGCACTGAGCACCCAGCACCCCGAGCACTGAGCACCCAGCACCCCGAGCACTGAGCACCCAGCACCCTGAGCACTGAGCACCCAGCACCCTGAGTACTGAGCACCCAGTACCCTGAGCACTGAGTACCCAGCACCCTGAGCACTGAGCACCCAGCACCCTGAGTACTGAGCACTGAGCACCTAGCACCCCGAGTACTGAGCACCCAGCACCCTGAGTACTGAGCACTGAGCACCCAGCACCCCGAGCACTGAGCACCCAGCACCCTGAGCACTGAGCACCCAGCACCCGAGTACTGAGCACCCAGCACCCTGAGTACTGAGCACCCAGCTAGCTGAGTACTGAGCACACAGCACCCAGAGTACTGAGCACCCAACACCCTGAGTACTGAGCACCCAGCACCCTGAGCACTGAGCACCCAGCACCCCGAGCACTGAGCACCCAGCACCCTGAGTACTGAGCACCCAGCACCCTGAGCACTGAGCACCCAGCACATTGAGCACTGAGCACCCAGCACCCTGAGCACTGAGCACACAGCACCCTGAGTACTGAGCATCCAGGACCCTGAGTACTGAGCACTGAGCACGTAGCACCCCGAGCACTGAGCACCCAGCACCCTGAGCACTGAGCACCCAGCACCCTGAGCACTGAGCACACAGCACCCTGAGCACTGAGCACCCAGCACCCTGAGTACTGAGCACTGAGCACCCAGAACCCCGAGCACTGAGCACCCAGCACCCTGAGTACTGAGCACTGAGCACCCAGCACCCCGAGCACTGAGCACCCAGCACCCTGAGCACTGAGCACCCAGCACCCGAGTACTGAGCACCCAGCACCCTGAGTACTGAGCACCGAGCACCCCGAGTACTGAGCACCCAGCAACCTGAGTACTGAGCACCCAGCACCCTGAGTACTGAACACCCAGCACCCTGAGCACTGAGCACTGAGCACCCTGAGCACTGAGTACTGAGCACCGAGCACCCCGAGAACTGAGCACCCAGCACCCTGAGTACTGAGCACCAAGCACCCTGACTACTGAGCACCCAGCACCCTGAGCACTGAGCACCCAGCACCCTGAGTACTGAACACCCAGCACCCCGAGTACTGAGCACCCAGCACCCTGAGTACTGAACACCCAGCACCCTGAGTACTGAGCACCCAGCACCCTGAGTACTGAGCACCCAGCACCCTGAGCACTGAGCACCCAGCACCCTGAGTACTGAGCACCCAACACCCCAAGCACTGAGCACCCTGAGTACTGAGCACCCAGCACCCTGAGTACTGAGCACCCAGCACCCTGAGAACTGAGCACCCAGCACCCTGAGTAGTGAGCACCCAACGTACTGAGCACCGAGCACCCCGAGCACTGAGCACCCAGCACCCTAAGTACTGAGCACCGATCACACCGAGCACTGAGCACCCACCAGCCCGAGTAGTGAGCACCCAACGTACTGAGCACCAAGCACCCCGAGCACTGAGCACCCAGCACCCTAAGTACTGAGCACCGATCACCCCGAGCACTGAGCACCCAGCACCCAGAGCACTGAGCACCCAGCACCCTGAGTACTGAGCACCCAGCACCCTGAGTACTGAGCACCCAGCACCCTGAGCACTGAGCACACAGCACCCTGAGTACTGAGCACCCAAAACCCCAAGCACTGAGCACCCTGAGTACTGAGCACCCAGCACCCCAAGCACTGAGCACCTTGAGTACTGAGCACCCAGCACCCTGAGTAATGAGCAGCCAGCACCCTGAGTACTGAGCACCCAGCTTACTGAGCACCGAGCACCCAGCACCCTGAGTACTGAGCACCCAGCACCCTGAGCACTGAGCACCCAGCACCCTGAGTACTGAGCACCGAGCAACCCGAGTACTGAGCACCCAGCACCCCTAGCACTGAGCACCCAGCACCCCGAGCACTGAGCACCCAGCACCCTGAGCACTGAGCACCCAGCACCCCGAGCACTGAGCACCCAACACCCCGAGCACTGAGCACTCAGCACCCTGTGTACTGAGCACCGAGCACCCAACACCCTGAGTACTGAACACCCAGCACCCTTAGCACTGAGCACCCAGCACCCTGAGCACTGAGCACCCAGCAGCCTGAGTAGTGAGCACCCTGAGTACTGAGCACCCAGCACCCTGAGCACTGAGCACCCAGCACCCCGAGCACTGAGCACCCTGCACGCTGAGCACTGAGCACCCTGAGTACTGAGCACTGAGCACCCTGAGTACTGAGCACTGAGCACCCTGTGTACTGAGCACCCAGCACCCTGAGTACTGAGCACCCATCACCCTGAGCAATGAGCACCCTGAGTACTGAGCACCCAGCACCCCGAGCACTGAGCACCCAGCACCCTGAGTACTGAGCACCGAGCACCCTGTGTACTGAGCAGCCAGCACCCTGAGTACTGAGCACCCAGCGTACTGAGCACCGAGCACCCAGCACCCTGAGTACTGAGCACCCAGCACCCCGAGCACTGAGCACCCAGCACCCTGAGTACTGAGCACCCAGCACCCCGAGCACTGAGCACCCAGCACCCCGAGCACTGAGCTCCCAGCACCCCGAGCACTGAGCACCCAGCACCCTGAGCACTGAGCACCAAGCACCCTGAGCACTGAGCACCCAGCAGCCTGAGTACTGAGCACCCTGAGTACTGAGCACCCAGCACCCCGAGCACTGAGCACCCAGCACCCCGAGCACTGAGCACCCAGCACGCTGAGAACTGAGCACCCTGAGTACTGAGCACTGAGCACCCTGAGTACTGAGCACTGAGCACCCTGTGTACTGAGCACCCAGCACCCTGAGTACTGAGCACCCAGCACCCTGAGCAATGAGCACCCTGAGTACTGAGCACCCAGCAACCTGAGCACTGAGCACCGAGCACCCCGAGCACTGAGCACCCAGCACCCGGATTACTGAGCACCCAGCACCCTGAGTACTAAGCACCGAGCACCCTGAGTACTGAGCACCCAGTACCCTGAGCACTGAACACACAGCACCCTGAGTACTGAGCACCCCGAGCACTGAGCACCCAGCGCGCTGAGCACTGAGGACCCAGCACCCTGAGTACTGAGCACCCAGCACCCTGAGCACTGAGCACCCAGCACCCTGAGTACTGAGCATCCAGCACATCGAGCACTGAGCACCCAGCACCCCGAGCACTGAGCACTCAGCACCCTGTGTACTGAGCACTGAGTACCCAGCACCCCGAGCACTGAGCACGCAGCACCCTGAGCACTGAGCACCCTGAGTACTGAGCACCCAGCACCCTGAGCACTGAGCACCCAGCACCCCGAGCACTGAGCACCCAGCACCCAGAGCACTGAGCACTGAGCACCCTGAGTACTGAGCACTGAGCACCCTGAGCACTGAGCACCGAGCACCCTGAGTACTGAGCACTGAGCACCCTGAGCACTGAGCACCCAGCACCCTGAGTACTGAGCACCCAGCACCCTGAGCACTGAGGACCGAGCACCCTGAGTACTAAGCACCTAGCACCCTGAGCACTGAGCACCCAGCACCCTGAGCACTGAGCACCCAGCACCCTGATCACTGAGCACCCAGCACCCTGAGCACTGAGCACCCAGCACCCTGAGTACTGAGCACTGAGCACCCAGCACCCCGAGTACTGAGCACCCAGCACCCTGAGTACTGAGCACCGAGCACCCCGAGCACTGAGCACCCAGCACTCTGAGTACTGAGCTCCGAGCACCCCGAGCACTGAGCACCCAGCGCCCCGAGCACTGAGCACCCGGCGCCCCGAGCACTGATGACACAGAACCCCGAGCACTGAGCACCCAGCACCCCGAGCACTGAGCACCCAGCACCCCGAGCACTAAGCACCCCGCACCCCGAGCACTGAGCACCCAGCACCCTGAGTACTGAGCACCCAGCACCCTGAGTACTGAGCACCCAGCACCCTGAGCATTGAGCACCCAGCACCCTGAGTACTGAGCACCCAACACCCCAAGCACTGAGCACCCTGAGTACTGAGCACCCAGCACCACAAGCACTGAGCACACTGAGTACTGAGCACCCAGCACCCTGAGTAATGAGCACCCAGCACCCCGATCACTGAGCACCCAGCACCCTGAGTACTGAGCACCGAGCACCCTGTGTACTGAGCAGCCAGCACCCTGAGTACTGGGCACCCAGCGTACTGAGCACCGAGCACCCAGCACCCTGAGAACTGAGCACCCAGCACCCCGAGCACTGAGCACCCAGCACCCTGAGAACTGAGCACCGAGCACCCCGAGTACTGAGCACCCAGCACCCCGAGTACTGAGCACCCAGCACCCTGAGTACTGAACACCCAGCACCCTGAGTACTGAGCACCCAGCACCCTGAGCACTGAGCACCGAGCACCCTGAGCACTGAGCACCCAGCACCCTGAGTACTGAGCACCGATCACCCTGAGCACTGAGCACCCAGAACCCCGAGCACTGAGCACCCAGCACCCTGAGTACTGAGCACCCAGCACCCCGAGCACTGAGCACCCAGCACCCTGAGTAATGAGCACCCTGAGTACTGAGCACCGATCACCCTGAGCACTGAGCTCCCAGCACCCTGAGTACTGAGCACCCAGCACGCTGAGCACTGAGCACCCAGCACCCTGAGTACTGAGCACCCAGCACCCTGAGCACTGAGCACCCAGCACCCTGAGTACTGAGCACACAGCACCCTGAGCACTGAGCACCCAGCACCCTGAGTACTGAGCACCCAGCACCCCGAGCACTGAGCACACAGCACCCCGAGAATGAGCACCCAGCACCCCGAGTACTGAGCACCGAGCACCCTGAGCACTGAGCACCCAGCACCCTGAGTACTGAGCACCCAGCACCCTGAGCACTGAGCACCGAGCACCCCGAGTACTGAGCACCCAGCACCCTGAGCACTGAGCACCCAGCACCCTGAGTACTGAGCACCCAGCACCCTGAGTACTGAACACCCAGCACCCTGAGCACTGAGCACTGAGCACCCTGAGCACTGAGTACTGAGCACCGAGCACCCCGAGAACTGAGCACCCAGCACCCTGAGTACTGAGCACCAAGCACCCTGACTACTGAGCACCCAGCACCCTGAGCACTGAGCACCCAGCACCCTGAGTACTGAACACCCAGCACCCCGAGTACTGAGCACCCAGCACCCTGAGTACTGAACGCCCAGCACCCTGAGTACTGAGCACCCAGCACCCTGAGTACTGAGCACCCAGCACCCTGAGCACTGAGCACCCAGCACCCTGAGTACTGAGCACCCAACACCCCAAGCACTGAGCACCCTGAGTACTGAGCACCCAGCACCCTGAGTACTGAGCACCCAGCACCCTGAGAACTGAGCACCCAGCACCCTGAGTAGTGAGCACACAACGTACTGAGCACCGAGCACCCAGAGCACTGAGCACCCAGCACCCTAAGTACTGAGCACCGATCACCCCGAGCACTGAGCACCCAGCACCCTGAGTAGTGAGCACCCAACGTACTGAGCACCGAGCACCCCGAGCACTGAGCACCCAGCACCCTAAGTACTGAGCACCGATCACCCCGAGAATGAGCACCCAGCACCCCGAGTACTGAGCACCCAGCACCCCGAGCACTGAGCACCCAGCACCCTGAGTACTGAGCACCCAGCACTCTGAGCACTGAGCACCGAGCACCCCGAGTACTGAGCACCCAGCACCCTGAGCACTGAGCACCCAGCACCCTGAGGACTGAGCACCCAGCACCCTGAGTACTGAACACCCAGCACCCTGAGCACTGAGCACTGAGCACCCTGAGCACTGAGTACTGAGCACCGAGCACCCCGAGAACTGAGCACCCAGCACCCGGAGTACTGAGCACCCAGCACCCTGACTACTGAGCACCCAGCACCCCGAGCACTGAGCACCCAGCACCCTGAGCACTGAGCACCCAGCACCCTGAGTACTGAGCACTGAGCACCCAGCACCCCGAGCACTGATCACCCAGCACCCTGAGTACTGAGCACTGAGCACCCAGCACCCCGAGCACTGAGCACCCAGCACCCTGAGCACTGAGCACCCTGCACCCCGAGCAATGAGCACCCAGCACCCTGAGTACTGAGCACTGAGCACCCAGCACCCCGAGCACTGAGCACCCAGCACCCTGAGCACTGAGCACCCAGCACCCGAGTACTGAGCACCCTGAGCACTGAGTACCCATCACCCTGAGTACTGAACACCCAGCACCCCGAGTACTGAGCACCCAGCACCCTGAGTACTGAACACCCAGCACCCCGAGTACTGAGCACCCAGCACCCTGAGCACTGAGCACCGAGCACCCTGAGCACTGAGCACCCAGCAGCCTGAGTACTGAGCACCGATCACCCTGAGCACTGAGCACCCAGAACCCCGAGCACTGAGCACCCAGCACCCTGAGTACTGAGCACCCAGCACCCCGAGCACTGAGCACCCAGCACCCTGAGTAATGAGCACCCTGAGTACTGAGCACCCATCACCCTGAGCACTGAGCTCCCAGCACGCTGAGTACTGAGCACCCAGCACGCTGAGCACTGAGCACCCAGCACCCTGAGTACTGAGCACCCAGCACCCTGAGCACTGAGCACTGAGCACCCTGAGCACTGAGTACTGAGCACCGAGCACCCCGAGAACTGAGCACACAGCACCCGGAGTACTGAGCACCCAGCACCCTGAGTACTGAGCACCCAGCACCCCGAGCACTGAGCACCCAGCACCCTGAGCACTGAGCACCCAGCACCCTGAGTACTGAGCACTGAGCACCCAGCACCCCGAGAACTGAGCACCCAGCACCCTGAGTACTGAGCACTGAGCACCCAGCACCCCGAGCACTGAGCACCCAGCACCCTGAGCACTGAGCACCCTGCACCCCGAGCACTGAGCACCCAGCACCCTGAGTACTGAGCACTGAGCACCCAGCACCCCGAGCACTGAGCACCCAGCACCCTGAGCACTGAGCACCCAGCACCCGAGTACTGAGCACCCAGCACCCTGAGCACTGAGCACCCAGCACCCTGAATACTGAACACCCAGCACCCCGAGTACTGAGCACCCAGCACCCTGAGTACTGAACACCCAGCACCCTGAGTACTGAGCACCCAGCACCCTGAGCACTGAGCACCGAGCACCCTGAGCACTGAGCACCCAGCACCCTGAGTACTGAGCACCGATCACCCTGAGCACTGAGCACCCAGAACCCCGAGCACTGAGCACCCAGCACCCTGAGTACTGCGCACCCAGCACCCTGAGCACTGAGCACCCAGCACCCTGAGTAATGAGCACCCTGAGTACTGAGCACCGATCACCCTGAGCACTGAGCTCCCAGCACCCTGAGTACTGAGCACCCAGCACGCTGAGCACTGAGCACCCAGCACCCTGAGTACTGAGCACCCAGCACCCTGAGCACTGAGCACCCAGCACCCTGAGTACTGAGCACCCAGCACCCTGAGCACTGAGCACCCAGCACCCTGAGTACTGAGCACCCAGCACCCCGAGCACTGAGCACCCCGCACCCCGAGAATGAGCACCCAGCACCCCGAGTACTGAGCACCGAGCACCCTGAGCACTGAGCACCCAGCACCCTGAGTACTGAGCACCCAGCACCCTGAGCACTGAGCACCGAGCACCCCGAGTACTGAGCACCCAGCACCCTGAGCACTGAGCACCCAGCACCCTGAGTACTGAGCACCCAGCACCCTGAGTACTGAACACCCAGCACCCTGAGCACTGAGCACTGAGCACCCTGAGCACTGAGTACTGAGCACCGAGCACCCCGAGAACTGAGCACCCAGCACCCTGAGTACTGAGCACCAAGCACCCTGACTACTGAGCTCCCAGCACCCTGAGCACTGAGCACCCAGCACCCTGAGTACTGAACACCCAGCACCCCGAGTACTGAGCACCCAGCACCCTGAGTACTGAACACCCAGCACCCTGAGTACTGAGCACCCAGCACCCTGAGTACTGAGCACCCAGCACCCTGAGCACTGAGCACCCAGCACCCTGAGTACTGAGCACCCAACACCCCAAGCACTGAGCACCCTGAGTACTGAGCACCCAGCACCCTGAGTACTGAGCACCCAGCACCCTGAGAACTGAGCACCCAGCACCCTGAGTAGTGAGCACCCAACGTACTGAGCACCGAGCACCCCGAGCACTGAGCACCCAGCACCCTAAGTACTGAGCACCGATCACACCGAGCACTGAGCACCCACCACCCCGAGTAGTGAGCACCCAACGTACTGAGCACCAAGCACCCCGAGCACTGAGCACCCAGCACCCTAAGTACTGAGCACCGATCACCCCGAGCACTGAGCACCCAGCACCCAGAGCACTGAGCACCCAGCACCCTGAGTACTGAGCACCCAGCACCCTGAGTACTGAGCACCCAGCACCCTGAGCACTGAGCACACAGCACCCTGAGTACTGAGCACCTAAAACCCCAAGCACTGAGCACCCTGAGTACTGAGCACCCAGCACCCCAAGCACTGAGCACCTTGAGTACTGAGCACCCAGCACCATGAGTAATGAGCAGCCAGCACCCTGAGTACTGAGCACCCAGCTTACTGAGCACCGAGCACGCAGCACCCTGAGTACTGAGCACCCAGCACCCTGAGCACTGAGCACCCAGCACCCTGAGTACTGAGCACCGAGCAACCCGAGTACTGAGCACCCAGCACCCCTAGCACTGAGCACCCAGCACCCCGAGCACTGAGCACCCAGCACCCTGAGCACTGAGCACCCAGCACCCCGAGCACTGAGCACCCAACACCCCGAGCACTGAGCACTCAGCACCCTGTGTACTGAGCACCGAGCACCCAACACCCTGAGTACTGAACACCCAGCACCCTTAGCACTGAGCACCCAGCACCCTGAGCACTGAGCACCCAGCAGCCTGAGTACTGAGCACCCTGAGTACTGAGCACCCAGCACCCTGAGCACTGAGCACCCAGCACCCCGAGCACTGAGCACCCTGCACGCTGAGCACTGAGCACCCTGAGTACTGAGCACTGAGCACCCTGAGTACTGAGCACTGAGCACCCTGTGTACTGAGCACCCAGCACCCTGAGTACTGAGCACCCATCACCCTGAGCAATGAGCACCCTGAGTACTGAGCACCCAGCACCCCGAGCACTGAGCACCCAGCACCCTGAGTACTGAGCACCGAGCACCCTGTGTACTGAGCAGCCAGCACCCTGAGTACTGAGCACCCAGCGTACTGAGCACCGAGCACCCAGCACCCTGAGTACTGAGCACCCAGCACCCCGAGCACTGAGCACCCAGCACCCTGAGTACTGAGCACCCAGCACCCCGAGCACTGAGCACCCAGCACCCCGAGCACTGAGCACCCAGCACCCCGAGCACTGAGCACCCAGCACCCTGAGCACTGAGCACCCAGCACCCTGAGCACTGAGCACCCAGCAGCCTGAGTACTGAGCACCCCGAGTACTGAGCACCCAGCACCCCGAGCACTGAGCACCCAGCACCCCGAGCACTGAGCACCCAGCACGCTGAGAACTGAGCACCCTGAGTACTGAGCACTGAGCACCCTGAGTACTGAGCACTGAGCACCCTGTGTACTGAGCACCCAGCACCCTGAGTACTGAGCACCCAGCACCCTGAGCAATGAGCACCCTGAGTACTGAGCACCCAGCAACCTGAGCACTGAGCACCGAGCACCCCGAGCACTGAGCACCCAGCACCCGGATTACTGAGCACCCAGCACCCTGAGTACTAAGCACCGAGCACCCTGAGTACTGAGCACCCAGTACCCTGAGCACTGAACACACAGCACCCTGAGTACTGAGCACCCCGAGCACTGAGCACCCAGCGCGCTGAGCACTGAGGACCCAGCTCCCTGAGTACTGAGCACCCAGCACCCTGAGCACTGAGCACCCAGCACCCTGAGTACTGAGCATCCAGCACATCGAGCACTGAGCACCCAGCACCCCGAGCACTGAGCACTCAGCACCCTGTGTACTGAGCACTGAGTACCCAGCACCCCGAGCACTGAGCACGCAGCACCCTGAGCACTGAGCACCCTGAGTACTGAGCACCCAGCACCCTGAGCACTGAGCACCCAGCACCCTGAGCACTGAGCACCCAGCACCCAGAGCACTGAACACTGAGCACCCTGAGTACTGAGCACTGAGCACCCTGAGCACTGAGCACCGAGCACCCTGAGTACTGAGCACTGAGCACCCTGAGCACTGAGCACCCAGCACCCTGAGTACTGAGCACCCAGCACCCTGAGCACTGAGGACCGAGCACCCTGAGTACTAAGCACCTAGCACCCTGAGCACTGAGCACCCAGCACCCTGAGCACTGAGCACCCAGCACCCCGAGTACTGAACACTGAGCACCCAGCACCCCGAGCACTGAGCACCCAGCACCCTGAGTACTAAGCACTGAGTACCCAGCACCCTGAGCACTGAGCACCCAGCACCCTGATCACTGAGCACCCAGCACCCTGAGCACTGAGCACCCAGCACCCTGAGTACTGAGCACTGAGCACCCTGAGCACTGAGTACTGAGCACCGAGCACCCCGAGAACTGAGCACCCAGCACCCTGAGTACTGAGCACCAAGCACCCTGACTACTGAGCACCCAGCACCCTGAGCACTGAGCACCCAGCACCCTGAGTACTGAACACCCAGCACCCCGAGTACTGAGCACCCAGCACCCTGAGTACTGAACGCCCAGCACCCTGAGTACTGAGCACCCAGCACCCTGAGTACTGAGCGCCCAGCACCCTGAGCACTGAGCACCCAGCACCCTGAGTACTGAGCACCCAACACCCCAAGCACTGAGCACCCTGAGTACTGAGCACCCAGCACCCTGAGTACTGAGCACCCAGCACCCTGAGAACTGAGCACCCAGCACCCTGAGTAGTGAGCACACAAAGTACTGAGCACCGAGCACCCAGAGCACTGAGCACCCAGCACCCTAAGTACTGAGCACCGATCACCCCGAGCACTGAGCACCCAGCACCCTGAGTAGTGAGCACCCAACGTACTGAGCACCGAGCACCCCGAGCACTGAGCACCCAGCACCCTAAGTACTGAGCACCGATCACCCCGAGAATGAGCACCCAGCACCCCGAGTACTGAGCACCCAGCACCCCGAGCACTGAGCACCCAGCACCCTGAGTACTGAGCACCCAGCACTCTGAGCACTGAGCACCGAGCTCCCCGAGTACTGAGCACCCAGCACCCTGAGCACTGAGCACCCAGCACCCTGAGGACTGAGCACCCAGCACCCTGAGTACTGAACACCCAGCACCCTGAGCACTGAGCACTGAGCACCCTGAGCACTGAGTACTGAGCACCGAGCACCCCGAGAACTGAGCACCCAGCACCCGGAGTACTGAGCACCCAGCACCCTGACTACTGAGCACCCAGCACCCCGAGCACTGAGCACCCAGCACCCTGAGCACTGAGCACCCAGCACCCTGAGTACTGAGCACTGAGCACCCAGCACCCCGAGCACTGATCACCCAGCACCCTGAGTACTGAGCACTGAGCACCCAGCACCCCGAGCACTGAGCACCCAGCACCCTGAGCACTGAGCACCCTGCACCCCGAGCAATGAGCACCCAGCACCCTGAGTACTGAGCACTGAGCACCCAGCACCCCGAGCACTGAGCACCCAGCACCCTGAGCACTGAGCACCCAGCACCCGAGTACTGA
This sequence comes from Microtus oregoni, assembly GCF_018167655.1. Classification (NCBI taxonomy): domain Eukaryota; kingdom Metazoa; phylum Chordata; class Mammalia; order Rodentia; family Cricetidae; genus Microtus; species Microtus oregoni. The sequence goes on from NW_024543262.1 coordinate 2,230,212, forward strand.
GCACCCTGAGCACTGAGTACCCATCACCCTGAGTACTCAACACCCAGCACCCCGAGTACTGAGCACCCAGCACCCTGAGTACTGAACACCCAGCACCCCGAGTACTGAGCACCCAGCACCCTGAGCACTGAGCACCGAGCACCCTGAGCACTGAGCACCCAGCAGCCTGAGTACTGAGCACCGATCACCCTGAGCACTGAGCACCCAGAACCCCGAGCACTGAGCACCCAGCACCCTGAGTACTAAGCACCCAGCACCCCGAGCACTGAGCACCCAGCACCCTGAGTAATGAGCACCCTGAGTACTGAGAACCCATCACCCTGAGCACTGAGCTCCCAGCACGCTGAGTACTGAGCACCCAGCACGCTGAGCACTGAGCACCCAGCACCCTGAGTACTGAGCACCCAGCACCCTGAGCACTGAGCACTGAGCACCCTGAGCACTGAGTACTGAGCACCGAGCACCCCGAGAACTGAGCACACAGCACCCGGAGTACTGAGCACCCAGCACCCTGAGTACTGAGCACCCAGCACCCCGAGCACTGAGCACTCAGCACCCTGAGCACTGAGCACCCAGCACCCTGAGTACTGAGCACTGAGCACCCAGCACCCCGAGAACTGAGCACCCAGCACCCTGAGTACTGAGCACTGAGCACCCAGCACCCCGAGCACTGAGCACCCAGCACCCTGAGCACTGAGCACCCTGCACCCCGAGCACTGAGCACCCAGCAACCTGAGTACTGAGCACTGAGCACCCCGCACCCCGAGCACTGAGCACCCAGCACCCTGAGCACTGAGCACCCAGCACCCGAGTACTGAGCACCCAGCACCCCGAGTACTGAGCACCCAGCACCCTGAGTACTGAACACCCAGCACCCTGAGTACTGAGCACCCAGCACCCTGAGCACTGAGCACCGAGCACCCTGAGCACTGAGCACCCAGCACCCTGAGTACTGAGCACCGATCACCCTGAGCACTGAGCACCCAGAACCCCGAGCACTGAGCACCCAGCACCCTGAGTACTGCGCACCCAGCACCCTGAGCACTGAGCACCCAGCACCCTGAGTAATGAGCACCCTGAGTACTGAGCACCGATCACCCTGAGCACTGAGCTCCCAGCACCCTGAGTACTGAGCACCCAGCACGCTGAGCACTGAGCACCCAGCACCCTGAGTACTGAGCACCCAGCACCCTGAGCACTGAGCACCCAGCACCCTGAGTACTGAGCACCCAGCACCCTGAGCACTGAGCACCCAGCACCCTGAGTACTGAGCACCCAGCACCCCGAGCACTGAGCACCCCGCACCCCGAGAATGAGCACCCAGCACCCCGAGTACTGAGCACCGAGCACCCTGAGCACTGAGCACCCAGCACCCTGAGTACTGAGCACCCAGCACCCTGAGCACTGAGCACCGAGCACCCCGAGTACTGAGCACCCAGCACCCTGAGCACTGAGCACCCAGCACCCTGAGTACTGAGCACCCAGCACCCTGAGTACTGAACACCCAGCACCCTGAGCACTGAGCACTGAGTACCCTGAGCACTGAGTACTGAGCACCGAGCACCCCGAGAACTGAGCACCCAGCACCCTGAGTACTGAGCACCAAGCACCCTGACTACTGAGCTCCCAGCACCCTGAGCACTGAGCACCCAGCACCCTGAGTACTGAACACCCAGCACCCCGAGTACTGAGCACCCAGCACCCTGAGTACTGAACACCCAGCACCCTGAGTACTGAGCACCCAGCACCCTGAGTACTGAGCACCCAGCACCCTGAGCACTGAGCACCCAGCACCCTGAGTACTGAGCACCCAACACCCCAAGCACTGAGCACCCTGAGTACTGAGCACCCAGCACCCTGAGTACTGAGCACCCAGCACCCTGAGAACTGAGCACCCAGCACCCTGAGTAGTGAGCACCCAACGTACTGAGCACCGAGCACCCCGAGCACTGAGCACCCAGCACCCTAAGTACTGAGCACCGATCACACCGAGCACTGAGCACCCACCACCCCGAGTAGTGAGCACCCAACGTACTGAGCACCAAGCACCCCGAGCACTGAGCACCCAGCACCCTAAGTACTGAGCACCGATCACCCCGAGCACTGAGCACCCAGCACCCAGAGCACTGAGCACCCAGCACCCTGAGTACTGAGCACCCAGCACCCTGAGTACTGAGCACCCAGCACCCTGAGCACTGAGCACACAGCACCCTGAGTACTGAGCACCCAAACCCCAAGCACTGAGCACCCTGAGTACTGAGCACCCAGCACCCCAAGCACTGAGCACCTTGAGTACTGAGCACCCAGCACCATGAGTAATGAGCAGCCAGCACCCTGAGTACTGAGCACCCAGCTTACTGAGCACCGAGCACGCAGCACCCTGAGTACTGAGCACCCAGCACCCTGAGCACTGAGCACCCAGCACCCTGAGTACTGAGCACCGAGCAACCCGAGTACTGAGCACCCAGCACCCCTAGCACTGAGCACCCAGCACCCCGAGCACTGAGCACCCAGCACCCTGAGCACTGAGCACCCAGCACCCCGAGCACTGAGCACCCAACACCCCGAGCACTGAGCACTCAGCACCCTGTGTACTGAGCACCGAGCACCCAACACCCTGAGTACTGAACACCCAGCACCCTTAGCACTGAGCACCCAGCACCCTGAGCACTGAGCACCCAGCAGCCTGAGTACTGAGCACCCTGAGTACTGAGCACCCAGCACCCTGAGCACTGAGCACCCAGCACCCCGAGCACTGAGCACCCTGCACGCTGAGCACTGAGCACCCTGAGTACTGAGCACTGAGCACCCTGAGTACTGAGCACTGAGCACCCTGTGTACTGAGCACCCAGCACCCTGAGTACTGAGCACCCATCACCCTGAGCAATGAGCACCCTGAGTACTGAGCACCCAGCACCCCGAGCACTGAGCACCCAGCACCCTGAGTACTGAGCACCGAGCACCCTGTGTACTGAGCAGCCAGCACCCTGAGTACTGAGCACCCAGCGTACTGAGCACCGAGCACCCAGCACCCTGAGTACTGAGCACCCAGCACCCCGAGCACTGAGCACCCAGCACCCTGAGTACTGAGCACCCAGCACCCCGAGCACTGAGCACCCAGCACCCCGAGCACTGAGCACCCAGCACCCCGAGCACTGAGCACCCAGCACCCTGAGCACTGAGCACCCAGCACCCTGAGCACTGAGCACCCAGCAGCCTGAGTACTGAGCACCCCGAGTACTGAGCACCCAGCACCCCGAGCACTGAGCACCCAGCACCCCGAGCACTGAGCACCCAGCACGCTGAGAACTGAGCACCCTGAGTACTGAGCACTGAGCACCCTGAGTACTGAGCACTGAGCACCCTGTGTACTGAGCACCCAGCACCCTGAGTACTGAGCACCCAGCACCCTGAGCAATGAGCACCCTGAGTACTGAGCACCCAGCAACCTGAGCACTGAGCACCGAGCACCCCGAGCACTGAGCACCCAGCACCCGGATTACTGAGCACCCAGCACCCTGAGTACTAAGCACCGAGCACCCTGAGTACTGAGCACCCAGTACCCTGAGCACTGAACACACAGCACCCTGAGTACTGAGCACCCCGAGCACTGAGCACCCAGCGCGCTGAGCACTGAGGACCCAGCACCCTGAGTACTGAGCACCCAGCACCCTGAGCACTGAGCACCCAGCACCCTGAGTACTGAGCATCCAGCACATCGAGCACTGAGCACCCAGCACCCCGAGCACTGAGCACTCAGCACCCTGTGTACTGAGCACTGAGTACCCAGCACCCCGAGCACTGAGCACGCAGCACCCTGAGCACTGAGCACCCTGAGTACTGAGCACCCAGCACCCTGAGCACTGAGCACCCAGCACCCTGAGCACTGAGCACCCAGCACCCAGAGCACTGAACACTGAGCACCCTGAGTACTGAGCACTGAGCACCCTGAGCACTGAGCACCGAGCACCCTGAGTACTGAGCACTGAGCACCCTGAGCACTGAGCACCCAGCACCCTGAGTACTGAGCACCCAGCACCCTGAGCACTGAGGACCGAGCACCCTGAGTACTAAGCACCTAGCACCCTGAGCACTGAGCACCCAGCACCCTGAGCACTGAGCACCCAGCACCCCGAGTACTGAACACTGAGCACCCAGCACCCCGAGCACTGAGCACCCAGCACCCTGAGTACTAAGCACTGAGTACCCAGCACCCTGAGCACTGAGCACCCAGCACCCTGATCACTGAGCACCCAGCACCCTGAGCACTGAGCACCCAGCACCCTGAGTACTGAGCACTGAGCACCCAGCACCCCGAGCACTGAGCACCCAGCACCCTGAGTACTGAGCACTGTGCACCCAGCACCCCGAGCACTGAGCACCCAGCACCCTGAGCACTGAGCACCCAGCACCCGAGTACTGATCACCCAGCACTCTGAGTACTGAGCACCCAGCACCCTGAGTACTGAGCACCCAGCACCCCGAGTACTGAGCACCCAGCACCCTGAGCACTGAGCACCCAGCACCCTGAGCACTGAGCACCCAGCGCCCCGAGCACTGCGCACCCAGCACCCTGAGTACTGAGCACCCAGCACCCTGAGCACTGAGCACCCAGCACCCTGAGCACTGAGCACCCAGCACCCTGAGCACTGAGCACCCAGCACCCTGAGTAGTGAGCACCCAACGTACTGAGCACCGAGCACCCCGAGTACTGAGCACCCAGCACCCTGAGTACTGAGCACCGAGCACCCCGAGCACTGAGCACCCAGCACTCTGAGTACTGAGCTCCGAGCACCCCGAGCACTGAGCACCCAGCGCCCCGAGCACTGAGCACCCGGCGCCCCGAGCACTGATGACACAGAACCCCGAGCACTGAGCACCCAGCACCCCGAGCACTGAGCACCCAGCACCCTGAGCACTAAGCACCCCGCACCCCGAGCACTGAGCACCCAGCACCCTGAGTACTGAGCACCCAGCACCCTGAGTACTGAGCACCCAGCACCCTGAGCATTGAGCACCCAGCACCCTGAGTACTGAGCACCCAACACCCCAAGCACTGAGCACCCTGAGTACTGAGCACCCAGCACCACAAGCACTGAGCACACTGAGTACTGAGCACCCAGCACCCTGAGTAATGAGCACCCAGCACCCCGATCACTGAGCACCCAGCACCCTGAGTACTGAGCACCGAGCACCCTGTGTACTGAGCAGCCAGCACCCTGAGTACTGGGCACCCAGCGTACTGAGCACCGAGCACCCAGCACCCTGAGTACTGAGCACCCAGCACCCCGAGCACTGAGCACCCAGCACCCTGAGAACTGAGCACCGAGCACCCCGAGTACTGAGCACCCAGCACCCCGAGCACTGAGCACCCAGCAACCTGAGCACTGAGCACCCAGCATCCCGAGCAACGAGCACCCTGAGTACTAAGCACCGAGCACCCTGAGCACTGAGCACCCAGCACACTGAGCACTGAGGACCCAGCACCCTGAGCACCGAGCACCCAGCTCCCTGAGTACAGAGCACCCAGCACCCCGAGTACTGAGCACCCAGCACCCCGAGCACTGAGCACACAGCACCCTGAGCACTGAGCACCCAGCACCCTTAGCACTGAACACACAGCACCCTGAGTACTGAGCACCCCGAGCACTGAGCACCCAGCTCCCTGAGTACTGAGCACCGAGCACCCCGAGCAATGAGCACCCAGCACCCCGAGTACTGAGCACCCAGCACCCCGAGTACTGAGCACCCAGCAACCTGAGCACCGAGCAGCCAGCACCCCGAGCACTGAGCACCCAGCACCCTGAGCACTGAGCACCCAGCACCCCGGGTACTGAGCACTGAGCACCCCGAGTACTGAGCACCCAGCACCCCGAGCACTGAGCACCGAGCACCCCGAGCACTGAACACCCAGCACCCCGAGCACTGAGCACCCAGCACCCCGAGCACTAAGCACCTAGCACCCGGAGCACTGAGCACCCATCACCCTGAGCACTGAGCACCCAGCACCCTGAGTAGTGAGCACCCAACGTACTGAGCACCGAGCACCCTGAGCACTGAGCACCCAGCACCCTGAGTACTGAGCACCGAGCACCCCGAGCACTGAGCACCCAGCACCCTGAGCACTGAGCACCCAGCACCCTGAGTACTGAGCACCCAGCACCCTGAGTACTGAACACCCAGCACCCTGAGCACTGAGCACTGAGCACCCTGAGCACTGAGTACTGAGCACCGAGCACCCCGAGAACTGAGCACCCAGCACCCTGAGTACTGAGCACCAAGCACCCTGACTACTGAGCTCCCAGCACCCTGAGCACTGAGCACCCAGCACCCTGAGTACTGAACACCCAGCACCCCGAGTACTGAGCACCCAGCACCCTGAGTACTGAACACCCAGCACCCTGAGTACTGAGCACCCAGCACCCTGAGTACTGAGCACCCAGCACCCTGAGCACTGAGCACCCAGCACCCTGAGTACTGAGCACCCAACACCCCAAGCACTGAGCACCCTGAGTACTGAGCACCCAGCACCCTGAGTACTGAGCACCCAGCACCCTGAGAACTGAGCACCCAGCACCCTGAGTAGTGAGCACCCAACGTACTGAGCACCGAGCACCCCGAGCACTGAGCACCCAGCACCCTAAGTACTGAGCACCGATCACACCGAGCACTGAGCACCCACCACCCCGAGTAGTGAGCACCCAACGTACTGAGCACCAAGCACCCCGAGCACTGAGCACCCAGCACCCTAAGTACTGAGCACCGATCACCCCGAGCACTGAGCACCCAGCACCCAGAGCACTGAGCACCCAGCACCCTGAGTACTGAGCACCCAGCACCCTGAGTACTGAGCACCCAGCACCCTGAGCACTGAGCACACAGCACCCTGAGTACTGAGCACCTAAAACCCCAAGCACTGAGCACCCTGAGTACTGAGCACCCAGCACCCCAAGCACTGAGCACCTTGAGTACTGAGCACCCAGCACCATGAGTAATGAGCAGCCAGCACCCTGAGTACTGAGCACCCAGCTTACTGAGCACCGAGCACGCAGCACCCTGAGTACTGAGCACCCAGCACCCTGAGCACTGAGCACCCAGCACCCTGAGTACTGAGCACCGAGCAACCCGAGTACTGAGCACCCAGCACCCCTAGCACTGAGCACCCAGCACCCCGAGCACTGAGCACCCAGCACCCTGAGCACTGAGCACCCAGCACCCCGAGCACTGAGCACCCAACACCCCGAGCACTGAGCACTCAGCACCCTGTGTACTGAGCACCGAGCACCCAACACCCTGAGTACTGAACACCCAGCACCCTTAGCACTGAGCACCCAGCACCCTGAGCACTGAGCACCCAGCAGCCTGAGTACTGAGCACCCTGAGTACTGAGCACCCAGCACCCTGAGCACTGAGCACCCAGCACCCCGAGCACTGAGCACCCTGCACGCTGAGCACTGAGCACCCTGAGTACTGAGCACTGAGCACCCTGAGTACTGAGCACTGAGCACCCTGTGTACTGAGCACCCAGCACCCTGAGTACTGAGCACCCATCACCCTGAGCAATGAGCACCCTGAGTACTGAGCACCCAGCACCCCGAGCACTGAGCACCCAGCACCCTGAGTACTGAGCACCGAGCACCCTGTGTACTGAGCAGCCAGCACCCTGAGTACTGAGCACCCAGCGTACTGAGCACCGAGCACCCAGCACCCTGAGTACTGAGCACCCAGCACCCCGAGCACTGAGCACCCAGCACCCTGAGTACTGAGCACCCAGCACCCCGAGCACTGAGCACCCAGCACCCCGAGCACTGAGCACCCAGCACCCCGAGCACTGAGCACCCAGCACCCTGAGCACTGAGCACCCAGCACCCTGAGCACTGAGCACCCAGCAGCCTGAGTACTGAGCACCCCGAGTACTGAGCACCCAGCACCCCGAGCACTGAGCACCCAGCACCCCGAGCACTGAGCACCCAGCACGCTGAGAACTGAGCACCCTGAGTACTGAGCACTGAGCACCCTGAGTACTGAGCACTGAGCACCCTGTGTACTGAGCACCCAGCACCCTGAGTACTGAGCACCCAGCACCCTGAGCAATGAGCACCCTGAGTACTGAGCACCCAGCAACCTGAGCACTGAGCACCGAGCACCCCGAGCACTGAGCACCCAGCACCCGGATTACTGAGCACCCAGCACCCTGAGTACTAAGCACCGAGCACCCTGAGTACTGAGCACCCAGTACCCTGAGCACTGAACACACAGCACCCTGAGTACTGAGCACCCCGAGCACTGAGCACCCAGCGCGCTGAGCACTGAGGACCCAGCACCCTGAGTACTGAGCACCCAGCACCCTGAGCACTGAGCACCCAGCACCCTGAGTACTGAGCATCCAGCACATCGAGCACTGAGCACCCAGCACCCCGAGCACTGAGCACTCAGCACCCTGTGTACTGAGCACTGAGTACCCAGCACCCCGAGCACTGAGCACGCAGCACCCTGAGCACTGAGCACCCTGAGTACTGAGCACCCAGCACCCTGAGCACTGAGCACCCAGCACCCTGAGCACTGAGCACCCAGCACCCAGAGCACTGAACACTGAGCACCCTGAGTACTGAGCACTGAGCACCCTGAGCACTGAGCACCGAGCACCCTGAGTACTGAGCACTGAGCACCCTGAGCACTGAGCACCCAGCACCCTGAGTACTGAGCACCCAGCACCCTGAGCACTGAGGACCGAGCACCCTGAGTACTAAGCACCTAGCACCCTGAGCACTGAGCACCCAGCACCCTGAGCACTGAGCACCCAGCACCCCGAGTACTGAACACTGAGCACCCAGCACCCCGAGCACTGAGCACCCAGCACCCTGAGTACTAAGCACTGAGTACCCAGCACCCTGAGCACTGAGCACCCAGCACCCTGATCACTGAGCACCCAGCACCCTGAGCACTGAGCACCCAGCACCCTGAGTACTGAGCACTGAGCACCCTGAGCACTGAGTACTGAGCACCGAGCACCCCGAGAACTGAGCACCCAGCACCCTGAGTACTGAGCACCAAGCACCCTGACTACTGAGCACCCAGCACCCTGAGCACTGAGCACCCAGCACCCTGAGTACTGAACACCCAGCACCCCGAGTACTGAGCACCCAGCACCCTGAGTACTGAACGCCCAGCACCCTGAGTACTGAGCACCCAGCACCCTGAGTACTGAGCGCCCAGCACCCTGAGCACTGAGCACCCAGCACCCTGAGTACTGAGCACCCAACACCCCAAGCACTGAGCACCCTGAGTACTGAGCACCCAGCACCCTGAGTACTGAGCACCCAGCACCCTGAGAACTGAGCACCCAGCACCCTGAGTAGTGAGCACACAACGTACTGAGCACCGAGCACCCAGAGCACTGAGCACCCAGCACCCTAAGTACTGAGCACCGATCACCCCGAGCACTGAGCACCCAGCACCCTGAGTAGTGAGCACCCAACGTACTGAGCACCGAGCACCCCGAGCACTGAGCACCCAGCACCCTAAGTACTGAGCACCGATCACCCCGAGAATGAGCACCCAGCACCCCGAGTACTGAGCACCCAGCTCCCCGAGCACTGAGCACCCAGCACCCTGAGTACTGAGCACCCAGCACTCTGAGCACTGAGCACCGAGCACCCCGAGTACTGAGCACCCAGCACCCTGAGCACTGAGCACCCAGCACCCTGAGGACTGAGCACCCAGCACCCTGAGTACTGAACACCCAGCACCCTGAGCACTGAGCACTGAGCACCCTGAGCACTGAGTACTGAGCACCGAGCACCCCGAGAACTGAGCACCCAGCACCCGGAGTACTGAGCACCCAGCACCCTGACTACTGAGCACCCAGCACCCCGAGCACTGAGCACCCAGCACCCTGAGCACTGAGCACCCAGCACCCTGAGTACTGAGCACTGAGCACCCAGCACCCCGAGCACTGATCACCCAGCACCCTGAGTACTGAGCACTGAGCACCCAGCACCCCGAGCACTGAGCACCCAGCACCCTGAGCACTGAGCACCCTGCACCCCGAGCAATGAGCACCCAGCACCCTGAGTACTGAGCACTGAGCACCCAGCACCCCGAGCACTGAGCACCCAGCACCCTGAGCACTGAGCACCCAGCACCCGAGTACTGAGCACCCTGAGAACTGAGTACCCATCACCCTGAGTACTGAACACCCAGCACCCCGAGTACTGAGCACCCAGCACCCTGAGTACTGAACACCCAGCACCCCGAGTACTGAGCACCCAGCACCCTGAGCACTGAGCACCGAGCACCCTGAGCACTGAGCACCCAGCAGCCTGAGTACTGAGCACCGATCACCCTGAGCACTGAGCACCCAGAACCCCGAGCACTGAGCACCCAGCACCCTGAGTACTAAGCACCCAGCACCCCGAGCACTGAGCACCCAGCACCCTGAGTAATGAGCACCCTGAGTACTGAGAACCCATCACCCTGAGCACTGAGCTCCCAGCACGCTGAGTACTGAGCACCCAGCACGCTGAGCACTGAGCACCCAGCACCCTGAGTACTGAGCACCCAGCACCCTGAGCACTGAGCACTGAGCACCCTGAGCACTGAGTACTGAGCACCGAGCACCCCGAGAACTGAGCACACAGCACCCGGAGTACTGAGCACCCAGCACCCTGAGTACTGAGCACCCAGCACCCCGAGCACTGAGCACCCAGCACCCTGAGCACTGAGCACCCAGCACCCTGAGTACTGAGCACTGAGCACCCAGCACCCCGAGAACTGAGCACCCAGCACCCTGAGTACTGAGCACTGAGCACCCAGCACCCCGAGCACTGAGCACCCAGCACCCTGAGCACTGAGCACCCTGCACCCCGAGCACTGAGCACCCAGCAACCTGAGTACTGAGCACTGAGCACCCCGCACCCCGAGCACTGAGCACCCAGCACCCTGAGCACTGAGCACCCAGCACCCGAGTACTGAGCACCCAGCACCCCGAGTACTGAGCACCCAGCACCCTGAGTACTGAACACCCAGCACCCTGAGTACTGAGCACCCAGCACCCTGAGCACTGAGCACCGAGCACCCTGAGCACTGAGCACCCAGCACCCTGAGTACTGAGCACCGATCACCCTGAGCACTGAGCACCCAGAACCCCGAGCACTGAGCACCCAGCACCCTGAGTACTGCGCACCCAGCACCCTGAGCACTGAGCACCCAGCACCCTGAGTAATGAGCACCCTGAGTACTGAGCACCGATCACCCTGAGCACTGAGCTCCCAGCACCCTGAGTACTGAGCACCCAGCACGCTGAGCACTGAGCACCCAGCACCCTGAGTACTGAGCACCCAGCACCCTGAGCACTGAGCACCCAGCACCCTGAGTACTGAGCACCCAGCACCCTGAGCACTGAGCACCCAGCACCCTGAGTACTGAGCACCCAGCACCCCGAGCACTGAGCACCCCGCACCCCGAGAATGAGCACCCAGCACCCCGAGTACTGAGCACCGAGCACCCTGAGCACTGAGCACCCAGCACCCTGAGTACTGAGCACCCAGCACCCTGAGCACTGAGCACCGAGCACCCCGAGTACTGAGCACCCAGCACCCTGAGCACTGAGCACCCAGCACCCTGAGTACTGAGCACCCAGCACCCTGAGTACTGAACACCCAGCACCCTGAGCACTGAGCACTGAGCACCCTGAGCACTGAGTACTGAGCACCGAGCACCCCGAGAACTGAGCACCCAGCACCCTGAGTACTGAGCACCAAGCACCCTGACTACTGAGCTCCCAGCACCCTGAGCACTGAGCACCCAGCACCCTGAGTACTGAACACCCAGCACCCCGAGTACTGAGCACCCAGCACCCTGAGTACTGAACACCCAGCACCCTGAGTACTGAGCACCCAGCACCCTGAGTACTGAGCACCCAGCACCCTGAGCACTGAGCACCCAGCACCCTGAGTACTGAGCACCCAACACCCCAAGCACTGAGCACCCTGAGTACTGAGCACCCAGCACCCTGAGTACTGAGCACCCAGCACCCTGAGAACTGAGCACCCAGCACCCTGAGTAGTGAGCACCCAACGTACTGAGCACCGAGCACCCCGAGCACTGAGCACCCAGCACCCTAAGTACTGAGCACCGATCACACCGAGCACTGAGCACCCACCACCCCGAGTAGTGAGCACCCAACGTACTGAGCACCAAGCACCCCGAGCACTGAGCACCCAGCACCCTAAGTACTGAGCACCGATCACCCCGAGCACTGAGCACCCAGCACCCAGAGCACTGAGCACCCAGCACCCTGAGTACTGAGCACCCAGCACCCTGAGTACTGAGCACCCAGCACCCTGAGCACTGAGCACACAGCACCCTGAGTACTGAGCACCCAAACCCCAAGCACTGAGCACCCTGAGTACTGAGCACCCAGCACCCCAAGCACTGAGCACCTTGAGTACTGAGCACCCAGCACCATGAGTAATGAGCAGCCAGCACCCTGAGTACTGAGCACCCAGCTTACTGAGCACCGAGCACGCAGCACCCTGAGTACTGAGCACCCAGCACCCTGAGCACTGAGCACCCAGCACCATGAGTACTGAGCACCGAGCAACCCGAGTACTGAGCACCCAGCACCCCTAGCACTGAGCACCCAGCACCCCGAGCACTGAGCACCCAGCACCCTGAGCACTGAGCACCCAGCACCCCGAGCACTGAGCACCCAACACCCCGAGCACTGAGCACTCAGCACCCTGTGTACTGAGCACCGAGCACCCAACACCCTGAGTACTGAACACCCAGCACCCTTAGCACTGAGCACCCAGCACCCTGAGCACTGAGCACCCAGCAGCCTGAGTACTGAGCACCCTGAGTACTGAGCACCCAGCACCCTGAGCACTGAGCACCCAGCACCCCGAGCACTGAGCACCCTGCACGCTGAGCACTGAGCACCCTGAGTACTGAGCACTGAGCACCCTGAGTACTGAGCACTGAGCACCCTGTGTACTGAGCACCCAGCACCCTGAGTACTGAGCACCCATCACCCTGAGCAATGAGCACCCTGAGTACTGAGCACCCAGCACCCCGAGCACTGAGCACCCAGCACCCTGAGTACTGAGCACCGAGCACCCTGTGTACTGAGCAGCCAGCACCCTGAGTACTGAGCACCCAGCGTACTGAGCACCGAGCACCCAGCACCCTGAGTACTGAGCACCCAGCACCCCGAGCACTGAGCACCCAGCACCCTGAGTACTGAGCACCCAGCACCCCGAGCACTGAGCACCCAGCACCCCGAGCACTGAGCACCCAGCACCCCGAGCACTGAGCACCCAGCACCCTGAGCACTGAGCACCCAGCACCCTGAGCACTGAGCACCCAGCAGCCTGAGTACTGAGCACCCCGAGTACTGAGCACCCAGCACCCCGAGCACTGAGCACCCAGCACCCCGAGCACTGAGCACCCAGCACGCTGAGAACTGAGCACCCTGAGTACTGAGCACTGAGCACCCTGAGTACTGAGCACTGAGCACCCTGTGTACTGAGCACCCAGCACCCTGAGTACTGAGCACCCAGCACCCTGAGCAATGAGCACCCTGAGTACTGAGCACCCAGCAACCTGAGCACTGAGCACCGAGCACCCCGAGCACTGAGCACCCAGCACCCGGATTACTGAGCACCCAGCACCCTGAGTACTAAGCAGCGAGCACCCTGAGTACTGAGCACCCAGTACCCTGAGCACTGAACACACAGCACCCTGAGTACTGAGCACCCCGAGCACTGAGCACCCAGCGCGCTGAGCACTGAGGACCCAGCACCCTGAGTACTGAGCACCCAGCACCCTGAGCACTGAGCACCCAGCACCCTGAGTACTGAGCATCCAGCACATCGAGCACTGAGCACCCAGCACCCCGAGCACTGAGCACTCAGCACCCTGTGTACTGAGCACTGAGTACCCAGCACCCCGAGCACTGAGCACGCAGCACCCTGAGCACTGAGCACCCTGAGTACTGAGCACCCAGCACCCTGAGCACTGAGCACCCAGCACCCTGAGCACTGAGCACCCAGCACCCAGAGCACTGAACACTGAGCACCCTGAGTACTGAGCACTGAGCACCCTGAGCACTGAGCACCGAGCACCCTGAGTACTGAGCACTGAGCACCCTGAGCACTGAGCACCCAGCACCCTGAGTACTGAGCACCCAGCACCCTGAGCACTGAGGACCGAGCACCCTGAGTACTAAGCACCTAGCACCCTGAGCACTGAGCACCCAGCACCCTGAGCACTGAGCACCCAGCACCCCGAGTACTGAACACTGAGCACCCAGCACCCCGAGCACTGAGCACCCAGCACCCTGAGTACTAAGCACTGAGTACCCAGCACCCTGAGCACTGAGCACCCAGCACCCTGATCACTGAGCACCCAGCACCCTGAGCACTGAGCACCCAGCACCCTGAGTACTGAGCACTGAGCACCCAGCACCCCGAGCACTGAGCACCCAGCACCCTGAGTACTGAGCACTGTGCACCCAGCACCCCGAGCACTGAGCACCCAGCACCCTGAGCACTGAGCACCCAGCACCCGAGTACTGATCACCCAGCACTCTGAGTACTGAGCACCCAGCACCCTGAGTACTGAGCACCCAGCACCCCGAGTACTGAGCACCCAGCACCCTGAGCACTGAGCACCCAGCACCCTGAGCACTGAGCACCCAGCGCCCCGAGCACTGCGCACCCAGCACCCTGAGTACTGAGCACCCAGCACCCTGAGCACTGAGCACCCAGCACCCTGAGCACTGAGCACCCAGCACCCTGAGCACTGAGCACCCAGCACCCTGAGTAGTGAGCACCCAACGTACTGAGCACCGAGCACCCCGAGTACTGAGCACCCAGCACCCTGAGTACTGAGCACCGAGCACCCCGAGCACTGAGCACCCAGCACTCTGAGTACTGAGCTCCGAGCACCCCGAGCACTGAGCACCCAGCGCCCCGAGCACTGAGCACCCGGCGCCCCGAGCACTGATGACACAGAACCCCGAGCACTGAGCACCCAGCACCCCGAGCACTGAGCACCCAGCACCCTGAGCACTAAGCACCCCGCACCCCGAGCACTGAGCACCCAGCACCCTGAGTACTGAGCACCCAGCACCCTGAGTACTGAGCACCCAGCACCCTGAGCATTGAGCACCCAGCACCCTGAGTACTGAGCACCCAACACCCCAAGCACTGAGCACACTGAGTACTGAGCACCCAGCACCACAAGCACTGAGCACACTGAGTACTGAGCACCCAGCACCCTGAGTAATGAGCACCCAGCACCCCGATCACTGAGCACCCAGCACCCTGAGTACTGAGCACCGAGCACCCTGTGTACTGAGCAGCCAGCACCCTGAGTACTGGGCACCCAGCGTACTGAGCACCGAGCACCCAGTACCCTGAGTACTGAGCACCCAGCACCCCGAGCACTGAGCACCCAGCACCCTGAGAACTGAGCACCGAGCACCCCGAGTACTGAGCACCCAGCACCCCGAGCACTGAGCACCCAGCAACCTGAGCACTGAGCACCCAGCATCCCGAGCAACGAGCACCCTGAGTACTAAGCACCGAGCACCCTGAGCACTGAGCACCCAGCACACTGAGCACTGAGGACCCAGCACCCTGAGCACCGAGCACCCAGCTCCCTGAGTACAGAGCACCCAGCACCCCGAGTACTGAGCACCCAGCACCCCGAGCACTGAGCACACAGCACCCTGAGCACTGAGCACCCAGCACCCTTAGCACTGAACACACAGCACCCTGAGTACTGAGCACCCCGAGCACTGAGCACCCAGCTCCCTGAGTACTGAGCACCGAGCACCCCGAGCAATGAGCACCCAGCACCCTGAGTACTGAGCACCCAGCACCCCGAGTACTGAGCACCCAGCAACCTGAGCACCGAGCAGCCAGCACCCCGAGCACTGAGCACCCAGCACCCTGAGCACTGAGCACCCAGCACCCCGGGTACTGAGCACTGAGCACCCCGAGTACTGAGCACCCAGCACCCCGAGCACTGAGCACCGAGCACCCCGAGCACTGAACACCCAGCACCCCGAGCACTGAGCACCCAGCACCCCGAGCACTAAGCACCTAGCACCCGGAGCACTGAGCACCCATCACCCTGAGCACTGAGCACCCAGCACCCTGAGTAGTGAGCACCCAACGTACTGAGCACCGAGCACCCTGAGCACTGAGCACCCAGCACCCTGAGTACTGAGCACCGAGCACCCCGAGCACTGAGCACCCAGCACCCTGAGTACTGAGCTCCCAGCACCCCGAGCACTGAGCACCCAGCGCCCCGAGCACTGAGCACCCAGCGCCCCGAGCACTGAGCACCCAGCACCCCGAGCACTGAGCACCCAGCACCCCGAGCACTGAGCACCCAGCACCCCGAGCACTGAGCACCCAGCACCCCGAGCACTGAGCACCCAGCAACCCGAGCCCTAAGCACCCAGCACCCCGAGCACTGAGCACCCAGCACCCTGAGTGCTTAGCACCCAGCACCCTGAGTACTGAGCACCCAGCACCCTGAGCATTGAGCACCCAGCACCCTGAGTACTGAGCACCCAAAACCCCAAGCACTGAGCACCCTGAGTACTGAGCACCCAGCACCCCAAGCACTGAGCACACTGAGTACTGAGCACCCAGCACCCTGAGTAATGAGCACACAGCACCCCGAGCACTGAGCACCCAGCACCCTGAGTACTGAGCACCGAGCACCCTGTGTACTGAGCAGCCAGCACACTGAGTTCTGAGCACCCAGCTTACTGAGCACCGAGCACCCAGCACCCTGAGTACTGAGCACCCAGCACCCCGAGCACTGAGCACCCAGCACCCTGAGTACTGAGCACCGAGCACCCCGAGTACTGAGCACCCAGCAACCCGAGCACTGAGCACCCAGCAGCCCGAGCACTGAGCACCCAGCACCCTGAGCAACGAGCACCCTGAGTACTAAGCACCGAGCACCCTGAGCACTGAGCACCCAGCACCCTGAGCACTGAGGACCCAGCACCCTGAGCACCGAGCACCCAGTACCCTGAGTACTGAGCACCCAGCACCCCGAGTACTGAGCACCCAGCACCCCGAGCACTGAGCACCCAGCACCCCGAGCACTAAGCACCGAGCACCCCGAGCACTGAGCACCCAGCACCCTGAGTACTTAGCACCCAGCACCCTGAGTACTGAGCACCCAGCACCCTGAGCATTGAGCACCCAGCACCCTGAGTACTGAGCACCCAACACCCCAAGCACTGAGCACCCTGAGTACTGAGAAACCAGCAACCCAAGCACTGAGCACACTGAGTACTGAGCACCCAGCACCCTGAGTAATGAGCACACAGCACCCCGAGCACTGAGCACCCAGCACCCTGAGTACTGAGCACCGAGCACCCTGTGTACTGAGCAGCCAGCACACTGAGTACTGAGCACCCAGCGTACTGAGCACCGAGCACCCAGCACCCTGAGTACTGAGCACCCAGCACCCCGAGCACTGAGAACCCTGCACCCTTAGTACTGAGCACCGAGCACCCCGAGTACTGAGCACCCAGCAACCCGAGCACTGAGCACCCAGCAGCCCGAGCACTGAGCACCCAGCACCCTGAGCAACGAGCACCCTGAGTACTAAGCACCGAGCACCCTGAGCACTGAGCACCCAGCACCCTGAGCACTGAGGACCCAGCACCCTGAGCACCGAGCACCCAGCACCCTGAGTACTGAGCACCCAGCACCCCGAGTACTGAGCACCCAGCACCCCGAGTACTGAGCACCCAGCAACCTGAGCACCGAGCAGCCAGCACCCCGAGCACTGAGCACCCAGCACCCTGAGCACTGAGCACCCATCACCCTGAGTACTGAGCACTGAGCACCCCGAGTACTGAGCACCCAGCACCCCGAGCACTGAGCACCGAGCACCCCGAGCACTGAGCACCCAGCACCCCGAGCACTGAGCACCCAGCACCCCGAGCACTGAGCACCCAGCACCCTGAGCACTGAGCACCCAGCACCCTGAGCACTGAGCACCCAGCACCCCGAGCACTGAGCACCCAGCACCCCGAGCACTGAGGACCCAGCACCCAGAGCACTGAGCACCCAGCACCCTGAGTACTGAGCACCCAGCACCCTGAGTACTGAGCACCCAGCACCCTGAGCACTGAGCACACAGCACCCTGAGTACTGAGCACCCAATACCCCAAGCACTGAGCACCCTGAGTACTGAGCACCCAGCACCCCAAGCACTGAGCACCTTGAGTACTGAGCACCCAGCACCCTGAGTAATGAGCACCCAGCACCCCAAGCACTGAGCACCCAGCACCCTGAGTACTGAGCACCGAGCACCCTGAGTACTGAGCAGCCAGCACCCTGAGTACTGAGCACCCAGCTTACTGAGCACCGAGCACCCAGCACCCTGAGTACTGAGCACCCAGCACCCTGAGCACTGAGCACCCAGCACCCTGAGTACTGAGCACCGAGCAACCCGAGTACTGAGCACCCAGCACCCCTAGCACTGAGCACCCAGCACCCCGAGCACTGAGCACCCAGCACCCCGAGCACTGAGCACCCAGTAGACTGAGTACTGAGCACCCTGAGTACTGAGCACCCAGCACCCTGAGCACTGAGCACCCAGCAGCCCGAGCACTGAGCACCCAACACCCCGAGCACTGAGCACTCAGCACCCTGTGTACTGAGCACCGAGCACCCAACACCCTGAGTACTGAGCACCCAGCAGCCCGAGCACTGAGCACCCAACACCCCGAGTACTGAGCACTCAGCACCCTGTGTACTGAGCACCGAGCACCCAACACCCTGAGTACTGAGCACCCAGCACCCTTAGCACTGAGCACCCAGCACCCTGAGCACTGAGCACCCAGCAGCCTGAGTACTGAGCACCCTGAGTACTGAGCACCCAGCACCCTGAGCACTGAGCACCCAGCACCCCGAGCACTGAGCACCCAGCACGCTGAGCACTGAGCACTCTGAGTACTGAGCACTGAGCACCCTGAGTACTGAGCACTGAGCACCGTGTGTACTGAGCACCCAGCACCCTGAGTACTGAGCACCCATCACCCTGAGCAATGAGCACCCCGAGCACTGAGCACCCAGCACCCCGAGCACTGAGCACCCAGCACCCTGAGTACTGAGCACCAAGCACCCTGTGTACTGAGCAGCCAGCACCCTGAGTACTGAGCACCCAGCGTACTGAGCACCGAGCACCCAGCACCCTGAGTACTGAGCACCCAGCACCCCGAGCACTGAGCACCCAGCACCCCGAGCACTAAGCACCTAGCACCCGGAGCACTGAGCACCCAGCACCCTGAGCACTGAGCACCGAGCACCCCGAGCACTGAGCACCCAGCACCCCGAGCACTGAGCACCCAGCACCCCGAGCACTAAGCACCTAGCACCCGGAGCACTGAGCACCCAGCACCCCGAGCACTGAGCACCGAGCACCCCGAGCACTGAGCACCCAGCACCCCGAGCACTGAGCAACCAGCACCCTGAGAACTGAGCACCGAGCACCCCGAGTACTGAGCACCCAGCACCCCGAGCACTGAGCACCCAGCAACCTGAGCACTGAGCACCCAGCATCCCGAGCAACGAGCACCCTGAGTACTAAGCACCGAGCACCCTGAGCACTGAGCACCCAGCACCCTGAGCACTGAGGACCCAGCACCCTGAGCACCAAGCACCCAGCTCCCTGAGTACAGAGCACCCAGCACCCCGAGTACTGAGCACCCAGCACCCCGAGCACTGAGCACACAGCACCCTGAGCACTGAGCACCCAGCACCCTTAGCACTGAACACACAGCACCCTGAGTACTGAGCACCCCGAGCACTGAGCACCCAGCACCCTGAGTACTGAGCACCGAGCACCCCGAGCAATGAGCACCCAGCACCCCGAGTACTGAGCACCCAGCACCCCGAGTACTGAGCACCCAGCAACCTGAGCACCGAGCAGCCAGCACCCCGAGCACTGAGCACCCAGCACCCTGAGCACTGAGCACCCAGCACCCCGGGTACTGAGCACTGAGCACCCCGAGTACTGAGCACCCAGCACCCCGAGCACTGAGCACCGAGCACCCCGAGCACTGAGCACCCAGCACCCCGAGCACTGAGCACCCAGCACCCTGAGCACTAAGCACCTAGCACCCGGAGCACTGAGCACCCAGCACCCTGAGCACTGAGCACCCAGCACCCTGAGTAGTGAGCACCCAACGTACTGAGCACCGAGCACCCTGAGCACTGAGCACCCAGCACCCTGAGTACTGAGCACCGAGCACCCCGAGCACTGAGCACCCAGCACCCTGAGTACTGAGCTCCGAGCACCCCGAGCACTGAGCACCCAGCGACCCGAGCACTGAGCACCCAGCAGCCCGAGCACTGAGCACCCAGCACCCCGAGCACTGAGCACCCAGCAACCCGAGCCCTAAGCACCCAGCACCCCGAGCACTGAGCACCCAGCACCCTGAGTACTTAGCACCCAGCACCCTGAGTACTGAGCACCCAGCACCCTGAGCATTGAGCACCCAGCACCCTGAGTACTGAGCACCCAAAACCCCAAGCACTGAGCACCCTGAGTACTGAGCACCCAGCACCCCAAGCACTGAGCACACTGAGTACTGAGCACCCAGCACCCTGAGTAATGAGCACACAGCACCCCGAGCACTGAGCACCCAGCACCCTGAGTACTGAGCACCGAGAACCCTGTGTACTGAGCAGCCAGCACACTGAGTTCTGAGCACCCAGCTTACTGAGCACCGAGCACCCAGCACCCTGAGTACTGAGCACCCAGCACCCCGAGCACTGAGCACCCAGCACCCTGAGTACTGAGCACCGAGCACCCCGAGTACTGAGCACCCAGCAACCAGAGCACTGAGCACCCAGCAGCCCGAGCACTGAGCACCCAGCACCCTGAGCAACGAGCACCCTGAGTACTAAGCACCGAGCACCCTGAGCACTGAGCACCCAGCACCCTGAGCACTGAGGACCCAGCACCCTGAGCCCCGAGCACCCAGTACCCTGAGTACTGAGCACCCAGCACCCCGAGTACTGAGCACCCAGCACCCCGAGCACTGAGCACCCAGCACCCCGAGCACTAAGCACCCAGCACCCCGAGCACTGAGCACCCAGCACCCTGAGTACTTAGCACCCAGCACCCTGAGTACTGAGCACCCAGCACCCTGAGCATTGAGCACCCAGCACCCTGAGTACTGAGCACCCAACACCCCAAGCACTGAGCACCCTGAGTACTGAGAAACCAGCACCCCAAGCACTGAGCACACTGAGTACTGAGCACCCAGCACCCTGAGTAATGAGCACCCAGCACCCCGAGCAACGAGCACCCTGAGTACTAAGCACCGAGCACCCTGAGCACTGAGCACCCAGCACCCTGAGCACTGAGGACCCAGCACCCTGAGCACCGAGCACCCAGCACCCTGAGTACTGAGCACCCAGCACCCCGAGTACTGAGCACCCAGCACCCCGAGTACTGAGCACCCAGCAACCCGAGCACTGAGCACCCAGCACCCCGAGCACTGAGAACCCAGCACCCTGAGTACTGAGCACCGAGCACCCCGAGTACTGAGCACCCAGCAACCCGAGCACTGAGCACCCAGCAGCCCGAGCACTGAGCACCCAGCACCCTGAGCAACGAGCACCCTGAGTACTAAGCACCGAGCACCCTGAGCACTGAGCACCCAGCACCCTGAGCACTGAGGACCCAGCACCCTGAGCACCGAGCACCCAGCACCCTGAGTACTGAGCACCCAGCACCCCGAGTACTGAGCACCCAGCACCCCGAGTACTGAGCACCCAGCAACCTGAGCACCGAGCAGCCAGCACCCCGAGCACTGAGCACCCAGCACCCTGAGCACTGAGCACCCAGCACCCTGAGTACTGAGCACTGAGCACCCCGAGTACTGAGCACACAGCACCCCGAGCACTGAGCACCGAGCACCACGAGCACTGAGCACCCAGCACCCCGAGCACTGAGCACCCAGCACCCCGAGCACTGAGCACCCAGCACCCTGAGCACTGAGCACCAAGCAACCTGAGCACTGAGCACCCAGCACCCCGAGCACTGAGCACCCAGCACCCCGAGCACTGAGGACCCAGCACCCAGAGCACTGAGCACCCAGCACCCTGAGTACTGAGCACCCAGCACCCTGAGTACTGAGCACCCAGCACCCTGAGCACTGAGCACACAGCACCCTGAGTACTGAGCACCCAATACCCCAAGCACTGAGCACCCTGAGTACTGAGCACCCAGCACCCCAAGCACTGAGCACCTTGAGTACTGAGCACCCAGCACCCTGAGTAATGAGCACCCAGCACCCCGAGCACTGAGCACCCAGCACCCTGAGTACTGAGCACCGAGCACCCTGAGTACTGAGCAGCCAGCACCCTGAGTACTGAGCACCCAGCTTACTGAGCACCGAGCACCCAGCACCCTGAGTACTGAGCACCCAGCACCCTGAGCACTGAGCACCCAGCACCCTGAGTACTGAGCACCGAGCAACCCGAGTACTGAGCACCCAGCACCCCTAGCACTGAGCACCCAGCACCCCGAGCACTGAGCACCCAGCACCCCGAGCACTGAGCACCCAGTAGCCTGAGTACTGAGCACCCTGAGTACTGAGCACCCAGCACCCTGAGCACTGAGCACCCAACACCCCGAGCACTGAGCACTCAGCACCCTGTGTACTGAGCACCCAGCACCCTGAGCACTGAGCACCCAACACCCCGAGCACTGAGCACTCAGCACCCTGTGTACTGAGCACCGAGCACCCAACACCCTGAGTACTGAGCACCCAGCACCCTTAGCACTGAGCACCCAGCACCCTGAGCACTGAGCACCCAGCAGCCTGAGTACTGAGCACACTGAGTACTGAGCACCCAGCACCCTGAGCACTGAGCACCCAGCACCCCGAGCACTGAGCACCCAGCACGCTGAGCACTGAGCACTCTGAGTACTGAGCACTGAGCACCCTGAGTACTGAGCACTGAGCACCGTGTGTACTGAGCACCCAGCACCCTGAGTACTGAGCACCCATCACCCTGAGCAATGAGCACCCCGAGCACTGAGCACCCAGCACCCCGAGCACTGAGCACCCAGCACCCTGAGTACTGAGCACCGAGCACCCTGTGTACTGAGCAGCCAGCACCCTGAGTACTGAGCACCCAGCGTACTGAGCACCGAGCACCCAGCACCCTGAGTACTGAGCACCCAGCACCCCGAGCACTGAGCACCCAGCACCCTGAGTACTGAGCACCCAGCACCCCGAGCACTGAGCACCCAGCACCCCGAGCACTGAGCACCCAGCACCCCGAGCACTGAGCACCCAGCACCCTGAGCACTGAGCACCCAGCAGCCTGAGTACTGAGCACCCTGAGTACTGAGCACCCAGCACCCCGAGCACTGAGCACCCGTCGCCCCGAGCACTGATGACCCAGAACCCCGAGCACTGAGCACCCAGCAACCCGAGCACTGAGCACCCAGCACCCCGAGCACTAAGCACCCCGCACCCCGAGCACTGAGCACCCAGCACCCTGAGTACTGAGCACCCAGCACCCTGAGTACTGAGCACCCAGCACCCTGAGCATTGAGCACCCAGCACCCTGAGTACTGAGCACCCAACACCCCAAGCACTGAGCACCCTGAGTACTGAGCACCCAGCACCACAAGCACTGAGCACACCGAGTACTGAGCACCCAGCACCCTGAGTAATGAGCACCCAGCACCCCGATCACTGAGCACCCAGCACCCTGAGTACTGAGCACCGAGCACCCTGTGTACTGAGCAGCCAGCACCCTGAGTACGGGGCACCCAGCGTACTGAGCACCGAGCACCCAGCACCCTGAGTACTGAGCACCCAGCACCCCGAGCACTGAGCACCCAGCACCCTGAGAACTGAGCACCGAGCACCCCGAGTACTGAGCACCCAGCACCCCGAGCACTGAGCACCCAGCAACCTGAGCACTGAGCACCCAGCATCCCGAGCAACGAGCACCCTGAGTACTAAGCACCGAGCACCCTGAGCACTGAGCACACAGCACCCTGAGCACTGAGCACCCAGCACCCTGAGAACTGAGCACACAGCACCCTGAGCACTGAGCACCCAGCACCCTGAGTACTGAGCACTGAGCACCCAGCACCCTGATTACTGAGCACTGAGCACCCAGCACACCGAGCACTAAGCACCCAGCACCCTGAGCACTGAGCACCCAGCTCCCGAGTACAGAGCACCCAGCACCATGAGTACTGAGCACCCAGCACCCCGAGTACTGAGCACCCAGCACCCCGAGTACTGAGCACCCAGCACGCTGAGTACTGAGCACCCAGCACCCTGAGCACTGAGCACCCAGCACCCTGAGCACTGAGGACCCAGCACCCTGAGCACCGAGCACCCAGCACCCTGAGTACTGAGCACCCAGCACCCCGAGTACTGAGCACCCAGCACCCCGAGTACTGAGCACCCAGCAACCCGAGCACTGAGCACCCAGCACCCCGAGCACTGAGAACCCAGCACCCTGAGTACTGAGCACCGAGCACCCCGAGTACTGAGCACCCAGCAACCCGAGCACTGAGCACCCAGCAGCCCGAGCACTGAGCACCCAGCACCCTGAGCAACGAGCACCCTGAGTACTAAGCACCGAGCACCCTGAGCACTGAGCACCCAGCACCCTGAGCACTGAGGACCCAGCACCCTGAGCACCGAGCACCCAGCACCCTGAGTACTGAGCACCCAGCACCCCGAGTACTGAGCACCCAGCACCCCGAGTACTGAGCACCCAGCAACCTGAGCACCGAGCAGCCAGCACCCCGAGCACTGAGCACCCAGCACCCTGAGCACTGAGCACCCAGCACCCTGAGTACTGAGCACTGAGCACCCCGAGTACTGAGCACACAGCACCCCGAGCACTGAGCACCGAGCACCACGAGCACTGAGCACCCAGCACCCCGAGCACTGAGCACCCAGCACCCCGAGCACTGAGCACCCAGCACCCTGAGCACTGAGCACCCAGCACCCTGAGCACTGAGCACCCAGCACCCCGAGCACTGAGCACCCAGCACCCCGAGCACTGAGGACCCAGCACCCAGAGCACTGAGCACCCAGCACCCTGAGTACTGAGCACCCAGCACCCTGAGTACTGAGCACCCAGCACCCTGAGCACTGAGCACACAGCACCCTGAGTACTGAGCACCCAATACCCCAAGCACTGAGCACCCTGAGTACTGAGCACCCAGCACCCCAAGCACTGAGCACCTTGAGTACTGAGCACCCAGCACCCTGAGTAATGAGCACCCAGCACCCCGAGCACTGAGCACCCAGCACCCTGAGTACTGAGCACCGAGCACCCTGAGTACTGAGCAGCCAGCACCCTGAGTACTGAGCACCCAGCTTACTGAGCACCGAGCACCCAGCACCCTGAGTACTGAGCACCCAGCACCCTGAGCACTGAGCACCCAGCACCCTGAGTACTGAGCACCGAGCAACCCGAGTACTGAGCACCCAGCACCCCTAGCACTGAGCACCCAGCACCCCGAGCACTGAGCACCCAGCACCCCGAGCACTGAGCACCCAGTAGCCTGAGTACAGAGCACCCTGAGTACTGAGCACCCAGCACCCTGAGCACTGAGCACCCAGCACCCCGAGCACTGAGCACCCAACACCCCGAGCACTGAGCACTCAGCACCCTGTGTACTGAGCACCCAGCACCCTGAGCACTGAGCACCCAACACCCCGAGCACTGAGCACTCAGCACCCTGTGTACTGAGCACCGAGCACCCAACACCCTGAGTACTGAGCACCCAGCACCCTTAGCACTGAGCACCCAGCACCCTGAGCACTGAGCACCCAGCAGCCTGAGTACTGAGCACACTGAGTACTGAGCACCCAGCACCCTGAGCACTGAGCACCCAGCACCCCGAGCACTGAGCACCCAGCACGCTGAGCACTGAGCACTCTGAGTACTGAGCACTGAGCACCCTGAGTACTGAGCACTGAGCACCGTGTGTACTGAGCACCCAGCACCCTGAGTACTGAGCACCCATCACCCTGAGCAATGAGCACCCCGAGCACTGAGCACCCAGCACCCCGAGCACTGAGCACCCAGCACCCTGAGTACTGAGCACCGAGCACCCTGTGTACTGAGCAGCCAGCACCATGAGTACTGAGCACCCAGCATACTGAGCACCGAGCACCCAGCACCCTGAGTACTGAGCACCCAGCACCCCGAGCACTGAGCACCCAGCACCCTGAGTACTGAGCACCCAGCACCCCGAGCACTGAGCACCCAGCACCCCGAGCACTGAGCACCCAGCACCCTGAGTACTGAGCACCCAGCACCCTGAGCACTGAGCACCCAGCACCCCGAGCACTGAGCACCCAGCACCCTGAGTACTGAGCACCCAGCACCCTGAGCACTGAGCACCCAGCACCCTGAGCACTGAGCACCCAGCACCCCGAGCACTGAGCACCCAGCACCCTGAGTACTGAGCACCCAGCACCCTGAGCACTGAGCACCCAGCACCCTGAGCACTGAGCACCCAGCACCCTGAGCACTGAGCAGCCAGCACCCTGAGTAGTGAGCACCGATCACCCCGAGCACTGAGCACCCAGCACCCTGAGTACTGAGCTCCGAGCACCCCGAGCACTGAGCACCCAGCACCCTGAGTACTGAGCACCGATCAACCCGAGCACTGAGCACCCAGAACCCTGAGCACTGAGCACCCAGCACCCTGAGTACTGAGCACCCAGCACCCTGAGTACTGAGCACCGAGCACCCTGAGCACTGAGCACCCAGCACCCTGAGTACTGAGCACCCAGCACCCTGAGTACTGAGCACCCAGCACCCTGAGTACTGAACACCCAGCACCCTGAGCACTGAGCACCCTGAGCACTGAGCACCCAGCACACTGAGCACTGAGCACCCAGCACCTTGAGTACTGAGCACCGAGCACCCTGAGCACTGAGCACCCAGCACCCTGAGTACTGAGCACCCAGCACCCTGAGCACTGAGCACCCAGCACCCTGAGCACTGAGCACCCAGCACCCCGAGCACTGATCACCCAGCACCCTGAGTTCTGAGCACCTAGCACCCTGAGCACTGAGCACCTAGCACCCTGAGTACTGAGCACCCAGCACCCTGAGTACTGAGCAACCAGCACCCTGAGCACTGAGCACTGAGCACCCAGCACCCTGAGCACTGAGCACCCAGCACCCCGAGCACTGAACACCCAGCACCCTGAGCACTGAGCACCCAGCACCCTGAGCACTGAGCACCCTGTGGACTGAACACCCAGCACCCTGAGCACTGAGCACCCAGCACCCTGAGTACTGAGCACCGATCACCCTGAGCACTGAGCACCCAGCACCCTGAGTACTGAGCTCCCAGCACCCCGAGCACTGAGCACCCAGTACCCTGAGTACTGAGCACCCTGAGTACTGAGCACCGATCACCCTGAGCACTGAGCTCCCAGCACCCTGAGTACTGAGCACCCAGCACCCTGAGCACTGAGCACCCAGCACCCTGAGTACTGAGCACCCAGCACCCAGAGCACTGAGCACCCAGCACCCTGAGTACTGAGCACCCAGCACCCTGAGCACTGAGCACCCAGCACCCTGAGTACTGAGCACCCAGCACCCTGAGCACTGAGCACCCAGCACCCAGAGAATGAGCACCCAGCACCCCGAGTACTGAGCACCGAGCACCCTGAGCACTGAGTACCCAGCACCCTGAGCACTGAGCACCCAGCACCCTGAGTACTGAGCACCCAGCACCCTGAATACTGAGCACCCAGCACCCTGAGCACTGAGCACCGAGCACCCAGAGTACTGAGCACCCAGCCCCCTGAGTACTGAGCACCCAGCACCCTGAGTACTGAACACCCAGCACTCTGAGCACTGAGCAGTGAGCACCCTGAGCACTGAGTACTGAGCACCGAGCACCCCGAGCACTGAGCACCCAGCACCCGAAGTACTGAGCACCCAGCACCCTGAGTACTAAGCACCGAGCACCCTGAGTACTGAGCACCCAGCACCCTGAACACTGAACATACAGCACCCTGAGTACTGAGCACCGAGCACCCCGAGCACTCAGCACCCAGCACCCCGAGCACTGAGCACCCAGCACCCCGAGCACTGAGCACCCAGCATCCTGAGCGCTGAGCACCCAGCACCCTGAGTACTGAGCACCCAGTACCCTGAGCACTGAGTACCCAGCACCCTGAGCACTGAGCACCCAACACCCTCAGCAGTGAGCACCCAGCACCCTGAGCACTGAGCACCCAGCACCCTGAGTACTGAGCACCCAGTACCCTGAGCACTGAGTACCCAGCACCCTGAGCACTGAGCACCCAGCACCCTGAGCAGTGAGCACCCAGCACCCTGAGCACTGAGCACCCAGCACCCTGAGTACTGAGCACTGAGCACCCAGAACCCGAGCACTGAGCACCCAGCACCCTGAGCACTGAGCACCCAGCACCCTGAGCACTGAGCACCCAGCACCCTGAGTACTGAGCACCCAGAACGCTGAGTACTGAGCACCCAGCACCGCGAGCACTGAACACCCAGCACCCTGAGTACTGAGCACTGAGCACCAAGCACCCCGAGCACTGAGCACCCAGCACCCTGTGTACTGAGCACTGAGCACCCTGAGTACTAAGCACCCTGCACCCTGAGTTCTGAGCATCCAGGACCCTGAGCACTGAGCACTGACACCCCGAGAACTGAGCACCCAGCATCCTGAGCACTGAGTACTGAGCACCCAGCACCCTGAGCACTGAGCACCCAGCACTCTGAGCACTGAGCACCCAGCACCCTGAGTACTGAGCACCCAGCACGCTGAGCACTGAGCACCCAGCACCCCGAGTACTGAGCACCGATCACCCCGAGCACTGAGCACCCAGCACTCTGAGTACTGAGCTCCGAGCACCCCGAGCACTGAGCACCCACCACCCTGAGTACTGAGCACCGATCACCCCGAGCACTGAGCACCCAGCACCCTGAGTACTGAGCTCCGAGCACCCCGAGCACTGAGCACCCAGCACCCTGAGTACTGAGCACCGATCAACCCGAGCACTGAGCACCCAGAACCCTGAGCACTGAGCACCCAGCACCCTGAGTACTGAGCACCCAGCACCCTGAGTACTGAGCACCGAGCACCCTGAGCACTGAACACCCAGCACCCTGAGTACTGAGCACCCAGCACCCTGAGTACTGAGCACCCAGCACCCTGAGTACTGAACACCCAGCACCCTGAGCACTGAGCACCCTGAGCACTGAGCACCCAGCACACTGAGCACTGAGCACCCAGCACCTTGAGTACTGAGCACCGAGCACCCTGAGCACTGAGCACCCAGCACCCTGAGTACTGAGCACCCAGCACCCTGAGCACTGAGCACCCAGCACCCTGAGCACTGAGCACCCAGCACCCCGAGCACTGATCACCCAGCACCCTGAGTTCTGAGCACCTAGCACCCTGAGCACTGAGCACCTAGCACCCTGAGTACTGAGCACCCAGCACCCTGAGTACTGAGCAACCAGCACCCTGAGCACTGAGCACTGAGCACCCAGCACCCTGAGCACTGAGCACCCAGCACCCCGAGCACTGAACACCCAGCACCCCGAGCACTGAGCACCCAGCACCCTGAGCACTGAGCACCCTGTGGACTGAACACCCAGCACCCTGAGCACTGAGCACCCAGCACCCTGAGTACTGAGCACCGATCACCCTGAGCACTGAGCACCCAGCACCCTGAGTACTGAGCTCCCAGCACCCCGAGCACTGAGCACCCAGTACCCTGAGTACTGAGCACCCTGAGTACTGAGCACCGATCACCCTGAGCACTGAGCTCCCAGCACCCTGAGTACTGAGCACCCAGCACCCTGAGCACTGAGCACCCAGCACCCTGAGTACTGAGCACCCAGCACCCTGAGCACTGAGCACCCAGCACCCTGAGTACTGAGCACCCAGCACCCTGAGCACTGAGCACCCAGCACCCTGAGTACTGAGCACCCAGCACCCTGAGCACTGAGCACCCAGCACCCAGAGAATGAGCACCCAGCACCCCGAGTACTGAGCACCGAGCACCCTGAGCACTGAGTACGCAGCACCCTGAGCACTGAGCACCCAGCACCCTGAGTACTGAGCACCCAGCACCCTGAATACTGAGCACCCAGCACCCTGAGCACTGAGCACCGAGCACCCAGAGTACTGAGCACCCAGCCCCCTGAGTACTGAGCACCCAGCACCCTGAGTACTGAACACCCAGCACTCTGAGCACTGAGCAGTGAGCACCCTGAGCACTGAGTACTGAGCACCGAGCACCCCGAGCACTGAGCACCCAGCACCCGAAGTACTGAGCACCCAGCACCCTGAGTACTAAGCACCGAGCACCCTGAGTACTGAGCACCCAGCACCCTGAACACTGAACATACAGCACCCTGAGTACTGAGCACCGAGCACCCCGAGCACTCAGCACCCAGCACCCCGAGCACTGAGCACCCAGCACCCCGAGCACTGAGCACCCAGCACCCTGAGCGCTGAGCACCCAGCACCCTGAGTACTGAGCACCCAGTACCCTGAGCACTGAGTACCCAGCACCCTGAGCACTGAGCACCCAACACCCTGAGCAGTGAGCACCCAGCACCCTGAGCACTGAGCACCCAGCACCCTGAGTAATGAGCACCCAGTACCCTGAGCACTGAGTACCCAGCACCCTGAGCACTGAGCACCCAGCACCCTGAGCAGTGAGCACCCAGCACCCTGAGCACTGAGCACCCAGCACCCTGAGTACTGAGCACTGAGCACCCAGAACCCGAGCACTGAGCACCCAGCACCCTGAGCACTGAGCACACAGCACCCTGAGCACTGAGCACCCAGCACCCTGAGTACTGAGCACCCAGAACGCTGAGTACTGAGCACCCAGCACCGCGAGCACTGAACACCCAGCACCCTGAGTACTGAGCACTGAGCACCAAGCACCCCGAGCACTGAGCACCCAGCACCCTGTGTACTGAGCACTGAGCACCCTGAGTACTAAGCACCCTGCACCCTGAGTTCTGAGCATCCAGGACCCTGAGCACTGAGCACTGACACCCCGAGAACTGAGCACCCAGCATCCTGAGCACTGAGTACTGAGCACCCAGCACCCTGAGCACTGAGCACCCAGCACTCTGAGCACTGAGCACCCAGCACCCTGAGTACTGAGCACCCAGCACGCTGAGCACTGAGCACCCAGCACCCCGAGTACTGAGCACCCAGCACCCTGAGTACTGAGCACACAGCACCCTGAGTCCTGAGCACCGAGCACCCTAAGCACTGAGCACCCAGCACCCTGAGCACTGAGCACCCAACACCCTGAGTACTGAGCATCAAGCACCCTGAGCACTGAGCACCCAGCACCCTTAGTACTGAGCACCCAGTACCCTGAGCACTGAGCACCCAGCACCCTGAGTACTGAGCACAGAGCTCCCCGAGCACTGAGCACCCAGCACCCTGAGTACTGAGCACTGAGCATCCCGAGTACTGAGCACCCAGCACCCCGAGCACTGAGCACCCAGCACCCTGAGTACTGAGAACAGATCACCCTGAGTACTGAGCACCCAGCACCCTGAGTACTGAGCCCCCAGCACCCTGAGTACAGAGCACCCAGCACCCTGAGTACTGAGCACCCAGCACCCAGAGCACTGAGCACCCAGCACCCCGAGCACGGAGCACCCAGGAACCCGAGCACTGAGTAGTGAGCACCCAGCACCCTGAGTACTGAGCACCGAGCTCCCCGAGCACTGAGCACCCTGAGTACTGAGCACCCAGCACCCTGAGCACTGAGCACCCAGCACCCTGAGCACTGAGCACCCAGCACCCTGAGTACTGAGCACCCAGCACGCTGAGTACTGAGCACCCAGCACCCCGAGCACTGAGCACCCAGCACCCTGAGTACTGAGCACTGAGCACCCAGCACCCCGAGCACTGAGCACCCAGCACCCTGTGTACTGAGCACTGAGCACCCTGAGTACTGAGCACCCAGCACCCTGAGCACTGAGCACCCAACACCCCGAGCACTGAGCACTCAGCACCCTGTGTACTGAGCACCGAGCACCCAACACCCTGAGTACTGAGCACCCAGCACCCTTAGCACTGAGCACCCAGCACCCTGAGCAATGAGCACCCAGCAGCCTGAGTACTGAGCACACTGAGTACTGAGCACCCAGCACCCTGAGCACTGAGCACCCAGCACCCCGAGCACTGAGCACCCAGCACGCTGAGCACTGAGCACTCTGAGTACTGAGCACTGAGCACCCTGAGTACTGAGCACTGAGCACCGTGTGTACTGAGCACCCAGCACCCTGAGTACTGAGCACCCATCACCCTGAGCAATGAGCACCCCGAGCACTGAGCACCCAGCACCCCGAGCACTGAGCACCCAGCACCCTGAGTACTGAGCACCGAGCACCCTGTGTACTGAGCAGCCAGCACCCTGAGTACTGAGCACCCAGCGTACTGAGCACCGAGCACCCAGCACCCTGAGTACTGAGCACCCAGCACCCCGAGCACTGAGCACCCAGCACCCTGAGTACTGAGCACCCAGCACCCCGAGCACTGAGCACCCAGCACCCCGAGCACTGAGCACCCAGCACCCCGAGCACTGAGCACCCAGCACCCTGAGCACTGAGCACCCAGCAGCCTGAGTACTGAGCACCCTGAGTACTGAGCACCCAGCACCCCGAGCACTGAGCACCCGTCGCCCCGAGCAGTGATGACCCAGAACCCCGAGCACTGAGCACCCAGCAACCCGAGCACTGAGCACCCAGCACCCCGAGCACTAAGCACCCCGCACTCCGAGCACTGAGCACCCAGCACCCTGAGTACTGAGCACCCAGCACCCTGAGTACTGAGCACCCAGCACCCTGAGCATTGAGCACCCAGCACCCTGAGTACTGAGCACCCAACACCCCAAGCACTGAGCACCCTGAGTACTGAGCACCCAGCACCACAAGCACTGAGCACACCGAGTACTGAGCACCCAGCACCCTGAGTAATGAGCACCCAGCACCCCGATCACTGAGCACCCAGCACCCTGAGTACTGAGCACCGAGCACCCTGTGTACTGAGCAGCCAGCACCCTGAGTACGGGGCACCCAGCGTACTGAGCACCGAGCACCCAGCACCCTGAGTACTGAGCACCCAGCACCCCGAGCACTGAGCACCCAGCACCCTGAGAACTGAGCACCGAGCACCCCGAGTACTGAGCACCCAGCACCCTGAGCACTGAGCACCCAGCAACCTGAGCACTGAGCACCCAGCATCCCGAGCAACGAGCACCCTGAGTACTAAGCACCGAGCACCCTGAGCACTGAGCACCCAGCACCCTGAGCACTGAGCACCCAGCACCCTGAGCACTGAGCACACAGCACCCTGAGCACTGAGCACCCAGCACCCTGAGTACTGAGCACTGAGCACCCAGCACCCTGATTACTGAGCACTGAGCACCCAGCACACCGAGCACTAAGCACCCAGCACCCTGAGCACTGAGCACCCAGCTCCCGAGTACAGAGCACCCAGCACCATGAGTACTGAGCACCCAGCACCCCGAGTACTGAGCACCCAGCACCCCGAGTACTGAGCACCCAGCACCCTGAGTACTGAGCACCCAGCACCCTGAGCACTGAGCACCCAGCACCCCGAGCACTGAGCACCCAGCACCCTGAGTACTGAGCACCCAGCACCCTGAGCACTGAGCACCCAGCACCCTGAGCACTGAGCACCCAGCACCCTGAGCACTGAGCAGCCAGCACCCTGAGTAGTGAGCACCCAACGTACTGAGCACCGAGCACCCCGAGCGCTGAGCACCCACCACCCTGAGTACTGAGCACCGATCACCCCGAGCACTGAGCACCCAGCACCCTGAGTACTGAGCTCCGAGCACCCCGAGCACTGAGCACCCAGCACCCTGAGTACTGAGCACCGATCAACCCGAGCACTGAGCACCCAGAACCCTGAGCACTGAGCACCCAGCACCCTGAGTACTGAGCACCCAGCACCCTGAGTACTGAGCACCGAGCACCCTGAGCACTGAGCACCCAGCACCCTGAGTACTGAGCACCCAGCACCCTGAGTACTGAGCACCCAGCACCCTGAGTACTGAACACCCAGCACCCTGAGCACTGAGCACCCTGAGCACTGAGCACCCAGCACACTGAGCACTGAGCACCCAGCACCTTGAGTACTGAGCACCGAGCACCCTGAGCACTGAGCACCCAGCACCCTGAGTACTGAGCACCCAGCACCCTGAGCACTGAGCACCCAGCACCCTGAGCACTGAGCACCCAGCACCCCGAGCACTGATCACCCAGCACCCTGAGTTCTGAGCACCTAGCACCCTGAGCACTGAGCACCTAGCACCCTGAGTACTGAGCACCCAGCACCCTGAGTACTGAGCAACCAGCACCCTGAGCACTGAGCACTGAGCACCCAGCACCCTGAGCACTGAGCACCCAGCACCCCGAGCACTGAACACCCAGCACCCCGAGCACTGAGCACCCAGCACCCTGAGCACTGAGCACCCTGTGGACTGAACACCCAGCACCCTGAGCACTGAGCACCCAGCACCCTGAGTACTGAGCACCGATCACCCTGAGCACTGAGCACCCAGCACCCTGAGTACTGAGCTCCCAGCACCCCGAGCACTGAGCACCCAGTACCCTGAGTACTGAGCACCCTGAGTACTGAGCACCGATCACCCTGAGCACTGAGCTCCCAGCACCCTGAGTACTGAGCACCCAGCACCCTGAGCACTGAGCACCCAGCACCCTGAGTACTGAGCACCCAGCACCCTGAGCACTGAGCACCCAGCACCCTGAGTACTGAGCACCCAGCACCCTGAGCACTGAGCACCCAGCACCCTGAGTACTGAGCACCCAGCACCCTGAGCACTGAGCACCCAGCACCCAGAGAATGAGCACCCAGCACCCCGAGTACTGAGCACCGAGCACCCTGAGCACTGAGTACCCAGCACCCTGAGCACTGAGCACCCAGCACCCTGAGTACTGAGCACCCAGCACCCTGAATACTGAGCACCCAGCACCCTGAGCACTGAGCACCGAGCACCCAGAGTACTGAGCACCCAGCCCCCTGAGTACTGAGCACCCAGCACCCTGAGTACTGAACACCCAGCACTCTGAGCACTGAGCAGTGAGCACCCTGAGCACTGAGTACTGAGCACCGAGCACCCCGAGCACTGAGCACCCAGCACCCGAAGTACTGAGCACCCAGCACCCTGAGTACTAAGCACCGAGCACCCTGAGTACTGAGCACCCAGCACCCTGAACACTGAACATACAGCACCCTGAGTACTGAGCACCGAGCACCCCGAGCACTCAGCACCCAGCACCCCGAGCACTGAGCACCCAGCACCCCGAGCACTGAGCACCCAGCACCCTGAGCGCTGAGCACCCAGCACCCTGAGTACTGAGCACCCAGTACCCTGAGCACTGAGTACCCAGCACCCTGAGCACTGAGCACCCAGCACCCTGAGCAGTGAGCACCCAGCACCCTGAGCACTGAGCACCCAGCACCCTGAGTACTGAGCACCCAGTACCCTGAGCACTGAGTACCCAGCACCCTGAGCACTGAGCACCCAGCACCCTGAGCAGTGAGCACCCAGCACCCTGAGCACTGAGCACCCAGCACCCTGAGTACTGAGCACTGAGCACCCAGAACCCGAGCACTGAGCACCCAGCACCCTGAGCACTGAGCACCCAGCACCCGAGTACTGAGCACCCAGCACCCTGAGTACTGAGCACCCAGCTACCTGAGTACTGAGCACCCAGCACCCTGAGTACTGAGCACCCAACACCCTGAGTACTGAGCACCCAGCACCCTGAGCACTGAGCACCCAGCACCCCGAGCACTGAGCACCCAGCACCCTGAGTACTGAGCACCCAGCACCCTGAGCACTGAGCACCCAGCACCCTGAGCACTGAGCACCCAGCACCCTGAGCACTGAGCACACAGCACCCTGAGTACTGAGCACCCAGGACCCTGAGTACTGAGCACTGAGCACGCAGCAGCCCGAGCACTGAGCACCCAGCACCCGAGTACTGAGCACCCAGCACAATGAGTACTGAGCACCCAGCACCCTGAATACTGAGCACCCAGCACCCCGAGTACTGAGCACCCAGCACCCTGAGTACTGAGCACCCAGCACCCTGAGAACTGAGCACCCAGAACCCCGAGCACTGAACACCCAGCACCCTGAGTACTGAGCACCCAGCACCCTGAGCACTGAGCAAACAGCATCCTGAGCACTGAGCACCCAGCACCCTGAGCACTGAGCACGCAGCACCCTGAGTAGTGAGCACCCAACGTACTGAGCACCGAGCACCCCGAGCACTGAGCACCCAGCACCCGGAGTACTGAGCACCCAGCACCATGAGTACTGAACACCCAGCACTCTGAGCACTGAGCAGTGAGCACCCTGAGCACTGAGTACTGAGCACCGAGCACCCCGAGCACTGAGCACCCAGCACCCGAAGTACTGAGCACCCAGCACCCTGAGTACTAAGCACCGAGCACCCTGAGTACTGAGCACCCAGCACCCTGAACACTGAACATACAGCACCCTGAGTACTGAGCACCGAGCACCCCGAGCACTCAGCACCCAGCACCCCGAGCACTGAGCACCCAGCACCCCGAGCACTGAGCACCCAGCACCCTGAGCGCTGAGCACCCAGCACCCTGAGTACTGAGCACCCAGTACCCTGAGCACTGAGTACCCAGCACCCTGAGCACTGAGCACCCAGCACCCTGAGCAGTGAGCACCCAGCACCCTGAGCACTGAGCACCCAGCACCCTGAGTACTGAGCACCCAGTACCCTGAGCACTGAGTACCCAGCACCCTGAGCACTGAACACCCAGCACCCTGAGCAGTGAGCACCCAGCACCCTGAGCACTGAGCACCCAGCACCCTGAGTACTGAGCACTGAGCACCCAGAACCCGAGCACTGAGCACCCAGCACCCTGAGCACTGAGCACCCAGCACCCGAGTACTGAGCACCCAGCACCCTGAGTACTGAGCACCCAGCTACCTGAGTACTGAGCACCCAGCACCCTGAGTACTGAGCACCCAACACCCTGAGTACTGAGCACCCAGCACCCTGAGCACTGAGCACCCAGCACCCCGAGCACTGAGCACCCAGCACCCTGAGTACTGAGCACCCAGCACCCTGAGCACTGAGCACCCAGCACCCTGAGCACTGAGCACCCAGCACCCTGAGCACTGAGCACACAGCACCCTGAGTACTGAGCACCCAGGACCCTGAGTACTGAGCACTGAGCACGCAGCACCCCGAGCACTGAGCACCCAGCACCCGAGTACTGAGCACCCAGCACAATGAGTACTGAGCACCCAGCACCCTGAATACTGAGCACCCAGCACCCCGAGTACTGAGCACCCAGCACCCTGAGTACTGAGCACCCAGCACCCTGAGAACTGAGCACCCAGAACCCCGAGCACTGAACACCCAGCACCCTGAGTACTGAGCACCCAGCACCCTGAGCACTGAGCAAACAGCATCCTGAGCACTGAGCACCCAGCACCCTGAGCACTGAGCACGCAGCACCCTGAGTAGTGAGCACCCAACGTACTGAGCACCGAGCACCCCGAGCACTGAGCACCCAGCACCCGGAGTACTGAGCACCCAGCACCATGAGTACTAAGCACCGAGCACCCTGAGTACTGAGCACCCAGCACCCTGAGAACTGAACACACAGCACTCTGAGTACTGAGCAACTGGCGCACTGAGCACCCAGCACCCTGAGCACTGGGCACCGAGCACCCCGAGCACTGAGCACCCAGCACCCTGAGTACTGAGCACCCAGCACCCTGAGCACTGAGCAAACAGCATCCTGAGCACTGAGCACCCAGCACCCTGAGCACTGAGCACCCAGCACCCGAGTACTGAGAACCCAGCACAATGAGTACTGAGCACCCAGCACCCTGAATACTGAGCACCCAGCACCCCGAGTACTGAGCACCCAGCACCCTGAGTACTGAGCACCCAGCACCCTGAGAACTGAGCACCCAGAACCCCGAGCACTGAGCACCCAGCACCCTGAGTACTGAGCACCCAGCACCCTGAGTACTGAGCACTCAGCACCCTGAGTACTGAGCACCGAGCACCCCGAGCACTGAGCACCCAGCACCCTGAGCACTGAGCACCCTGAGGACTGAGCACCCAGCACCCTGAGTACTGAGCACTCAGCACCCTGAGTACTGAGCACCGAGCACCCCGAGCACTGAGCACCCAGCACCCTGAGCACTGAGCACCCTGAGGACTGAGCACCCAGCACCCTGAGCACTGAGCACCCAGAACCCCGAGCACTGAGCACACAGCACCCTGAGTACTGAGCACCCAGCACCCCGAGCACTGAGCACCCAGCACCCTGA
This sequence comes from Microtus oregoni, assembly GCF_018167655.1. Lineage (NCBI taxonomy): Eukaryota > Metazoa > Chordata > Mammalia > Rodentia > Cricetidae > Microtus > Microtus oregoni. Next base: position 2,268,684 of record NW_024543262.1, read on the forward strand.
GTACTGAGCACCCTGAGTACTGAGCACCGATCACCCTGAGCAATGAGCTCCCAGAACCCTGAGTACTGAGCACCCAGCACCCTGAGCACTGAGCACCCATCACCTTGAGTACTGAGCACCCAGCACCCTGAGCACTGAGCACCCATCACCCTCAGTACTGAGCACCCAGCACCCTGAGCACTGAGCACCCAGCACGCTGAGTACTGAGCACCCAGCACCCCGAGCACTGAGCACCCAGCACCCCGAGAATGAGCACCCAGCACCCCGAGTACTGAGCACCGAGCACCCTGAGCACTGAGTACCCAGCACGCTGAGCACTGAGCACCCAGCACCCTGAGTACTGAGCACCCAGCACCCTGAGTACTGAGCCCCCAGCACCCTGAGCACTGAGCACCCAGCACCCTGAGTACTGAACACGCGGCACCCTGAGCACTGAGCACTGAGCACCCTGAGCCCTGAGTACTGAGCACCGAGCACCCCGAGAACTGAGCACCCAGCACCCGGAGTACTGAGCACCCAGCACCCTGAGCACTGAGCACCCAGCAGCCTGAGTACTGAGCACAGAGCACCCAGCACCCCGAGCACTGAGCACCCAGCACCATGAGTACTAAGCACCCAGCACCCTGAGTACTGAGCACCCTGCACCCTGAGTACTGAGCACCCAGCACACTGAGTACTGAGCACCTAGCGTACTGAGCACCGAGCACCCCGAGCACTGAGCACCCAGCACCCTGAGTACTGAGCACCCAGCACCCTGAGTACTGAGCACCCAGCACCCTGAGCACTGAGTACCCAGCACCCTGAGCACTGAGCACCCAGCACCCTGAGCACTGAGCACACAGCACCCTGAGCACTGAACACACAGCACCCTGAGTACTGAGCACCTCGAGCACTGAGCACCCAGCACCCTGAGTACTGAGCACCGAGCACCCCGAGCACTGAGCACCCAGCACCCCGAGCACTGAGCACCCAGCACCCTGAGTACTGAGCACCCAGCACCCTGAGTACTGAGCACCCAGCACCCTGAGCACTGAGTACCCAGAACCCTGAGCACTGAGCACCCAGTACCCTGAGCACTGAGCACACAGCACCCTGAGCACTGAGCACCCAGCACCCTGAGTACTGAGCACTGAGCACCCAGCACCCTGAGTACTGAGAACTGAGCACCCAGCACACCGAGCACTGAGCACCCAGCACCCTGAGCACTGAGCACCCAGCTCCCGAGTACAGAGCACCCAGCACCCTGAGTACTGAGCACCCAGCAACCCGAGTACTGAGCACCCAGCACCCCGAGTACTGAGCACCCAGCACCCTGAGTACTGAGCACCCAGCACCCCGAGCACTGAGCACCCAGCACCCCGAGCACTGAGCACCCAGCACCCTGAGTACTGAGCACCCAGCACCCTGAGCACTGAGCACCCAGCACCCTGAGCACTGAGCACCCAGCACCCTGAGCACTGAGCACCCAGCACCCCGAGCACTGAGCACCCAGCACCCTGAGCGCTGAGCACCCAGCACCCTGAGTACTGAGCACCCAGTACCCTGAGCACTGAGTACCCAGCACCCTGAGCACTGAGCACCCAGCACCCTGAGCAGTGAGCACCCAGCACCCTGAGCACTGAGCACCCAGCACCCTGAGTACTGAGCACCCAGTACCCTGAGCACTGAGTACCCAGCACCCTGAGCACTGAGCACCCAGCACCCTGAGCAGTGAGCACCCAGCACCCTGAGCACTGAGCACCCAGCACCCTGAGTACTGAGCACTGAGCACCCAGAACCCGAGCACTGAGCACCCAGCACCCTGAGCACTGAGCAACCAGCACCCGAGTACTGAGCACCCAGCACCCTGAGTACTGAGCACCCAGCTACCTGAATACTGAGCACCCAGCACCCTGAGTACTGAGCACCCAACACCCTGAGTACTGAGCACTGAGCACCCAGAACCCGAGCACTGAGCACCCAGCACCCTGAGCACTGAGCACCCAGCACCCCGAGCACTGAGCACCCAGCACCCTGAGTACTGAGCACCCAGCACCCTGAGCACTGAGCACCCAGCACCCTGAGCACTGAGCACCCAGCACCCTGAGTACTGAGCACTGAGCACCCAGAACCCGAGCACTGAGCACCCAGCACCCTGAGCACTGAGCACCCAGCACCCCGAGCACTGAGCACCCAGCACCCTGAGTACTGAGCACCCAGCACCCTGAGCACTGAGCACCCAGCACCCTGAGCACTGAGCACCCAGCACCCTGAGCACTGAGCACACAGCACCCTGAGTACTGAGCACCCAGGACCCTGAGTACTGAGCACTGAGCACGCAGCACCCCGAGCACTGAGCACCCAGCACCCGAGTACTGAGCACCCAGCACAATGAGTACTGAGCACCCAGCACCCTGAATACTGAGCACCCAGCACCCCGAGTACTGAGCACCCAGCACCCTGAGTACTGAGCACCCAGCACCCTGAGAACTGAGCACCCAGAACCCCGAGCACTGAACACCCAGCACCCTGAGTACTGAGCACCCAGCACCCTGAGCACTGAGCAAACAGCATCCTGAGCAATGAGCACCCAGCACCCTGAGCACTGAGCACGCAGCACCCTGAGTAGTGAGCACCCAACGTACTGAGCACCGAGCACCCCGAGCACTGAGCACCCAGCACCCGGAGTACTGAGCACCCAGCACCATGAGTACTAAGCACCGAGCACCCTGAGTACTGAGCACCCAGCACCCTGAGAACTGAACACACAGCACTCTGAGTACTGAGCAACTGGCGCACTGAGCACCCAGCACCCTGAGCACTGGGCACCGAGCACCCCGAGCACTGAGCACCCAGCACCCTGAGTACTGAGCACCCAGCACCCTGAGCACTGAGCAAACAGCATCCTGAGCACTGAGCACCCAGCACCCTGAGCACTGAGCACCCAGCACCCGAGTACTGAGCATCCAGCACAATGAGTACTGAGCACCCAGCACCCTGAATACTGAGCACCCAGCACCCCGAGTACTGAGCACCCAGCACCCTGAGTACTGAGCACCCAGCACCCTGAGAACTGAGCACCCAGAACCCCGAGCACTGAGCACCCAGCACCCTGAGTACTGAGCACCCAGCACCCTGAGCACTGAGCAAACAGCATCCTGAGCACTGAGCATCCAGCACCCTGAGCACTGAGCACGCAGCACCCTGAGTAGTGAGCACCCAACGTACTGAGCACCGAGCACCCCGAGCACTGAGCACCCAGCACCCGGAGTACTGAGCACCCAGCACCATGAGTACTAAGCACCGAGCACCCTGAGTACTGAGCACCCAGCACCCTGAGCACTGAACACACAGCACTCTGAGTACTGAGCACCTCGCGCACTGAGCACCCAGCACCCTGAGCACTGGGCGCCGAGCAAACGGAGCACTAAGCACCCAGCACCCTGAGTACTGAGCACCCAGCACCCTGAGCACTGAGCAAACAGCATCCTGAGCACTGAGCACCCTGAGGACTGAGCACCCAGCACCCTGAGCACTGAGCACCCAGAACCCCGAGCACTGAGCACACAGCACCCTGAGTACTGAGCACCCAGCACACTGAGCACTGAGCACCCAGCACCCTGAGTACTGAGCACCCAGCACCCTGAGTACTGAGCACTCAGCACCCTGAGTACTGAGCACCCAGCACCCCGAGCACTGAGCACCCAGCACCCTGAGTACTGAGCACCCTGAGTACTGAGCACCGATCACCCTGAGCAATGAGCTCCCAGAACCCTGAGTACTGAGCACCCAGCACCCTGAGCACTGAGCACCCATCACCTTGAGTACTGAGCACCCAGCACCCTGAGCACTGAGCACCCATCACCCTGAGTACTGAGCACCCAGCACCCTGAGCACTGAGCACCCAGCACGCTGAGTACTGAGCACCCAGCACCCCGAGCACTGAGCACCCAGCACCCCGAGAATGAGCACCCAGCACCCCGAGTACTGAGCACCGAGCACCCTGAGCACTGAGTACCCAGCACGCTGAGCACTGAGCACCCAGCACCCTGAGTACTGAGCACCCAGCACCCTGAGTACTGAGCCCCCAGCACCCTGAGCACTGAGCACCCAGCACCCTGAGTACTGAACACGCGGCACCCTGAGCACTGAGCACTGAGCACCCTGAGCCCTGAGTACTGAGCACCGAGCACCCCGAGAACTGAGCACCCAGCACCCGGAGTACTGAGCACCCAGCACCCTGAGTACTGAGCACCCAGCACCCTGAGCACTGAGCACCCAGCAGCCTGAGTACTGAGCACAGAGCACCCAGCACCCCGAGCACTGAGCACCCAGCACCATGAGTACTAAGCACCCAGCACCCTGAGTACTGAGCACCCTGCACCCTGAGTACTGAGAACCCAGCACACTGAGTACTGAGCACCTAGTGTACTGAGCACCGAGCACCCCGAGCACTGAGCACCCAGCACCCTGAGTACTGAGCACCCAGCATACTGAGCACCGAGCGCCCAGCACCCTGAGTACTGAGCACCCAGCACCCTGAGCACTGAGCACCCAGCACCCTGAGCCCTGAGCCCCCAGCACCCTGAGTACTGAGCACCCAACGTACTGAGCACCGAGCACCCTGAGCACTGAGCACCCAGCACCCTGAGTACTGAGCACCCAGCACCCTGAGCATTGAGCACCCTGAGTACTGAGCACCCAGCACCTTGAGCACTGAGCACCGAGCACCCCGAGCACTGAGCACCCAGCACCCTGAGTACTGAGCACCCAGCACCCTGAGTACTGAGCACCCAGCACCCTGAGCACTGAGTACCCAGCACCCTGAGCACTGAGCACCCAGCACCCTGAGCACTGAGCACACAGCACCCTGAGCACTGAACACACAGCACCCAGAGTACTGAGCACCTCGAGCACTGAGCACATAGCACCCTGAGTACTGAGCACCGAGCACCCCGAGCACTGAGCACCCAGCACCCCGAGCACTGAGCACCCAGCACCCTGAGTACTGAGCACCCAGCACCCTGAGTACTGAGCACCCAGCACCCTGAGCACTGAGTACCCAGAACCCTGAGCACTGAGCACCCAGTACCCTGAGCACTGAGCACACAGCACCCTGAGCACTGAGCACCCAGCACCCTGAGTACTGAGCACTGAGCACCCAGCACCCTGAGCACTGAGCACTGAGCACCCAGCACACCGAGCACTGAGCACCCAGCACCCTGAGCACTGAGCACCCAGCTCCCGAGTACAGAGCACCCAGCACCCTGAGTACTGAGCACCCAGCAACCCGAGTACTGAGCACCCAGCACCCCGAGTACTGAGCACCCAGCACCCTGAGTACTGAGCACCCAGCACCCCGAGCACTGAGCACCCAGCACCCCGAGCACTGAGCACCCAGCACCCTGAGTACTGAGCACCCAGCACCCTGAGCACTGAGCACCCAGCACCCTGAGCACTGAGCACCCAGCACCCTGAGCACTGAGCACCCAGCACCCTGAGTAGTGAGCACCCAACGTACTGAGCACCGAGCACCCCGAGCACTGAGCACCCAGCACCCTGAGTACTGAGCACCGATCACCCCGAGCACTGAGCACCCAGCACCCTGAGTACTGAGCTCCGAGCACCCCGAGCACTGAGCACCCAGCACCCTGAGTACTGAGCACCGATCACCCCGAGCACTGAGCACCCAGCACCCTGAGCACTGAGCACCAAGCACCCTGAGTACTGAGCACCCAGCACCCTGAGTACTGAACACCCAGCACCCTGAGCACTGAGCACTGAGCACCCTGAGCACTGAGCACCCAGCACCCTGAGCACTGAGCACCCAGCACCTTGAGTACTGAGCACCGAGCACCCCGAGCACTGAGCACCCAGCACCCTGAGTACTGAGCACCCAGCACCCTGAGCACTGAGCACCCAGCACCCTGAGCACTGAGCACCCAGCACCCCGAGCACTGATCACCCAGCACCTTGAGTACTGAGCACCTAGCACCCTGAGCACTGAGCACCCAGCACCCTGAGTACTGAGCACCCAGCACACTGAGTACTGACCAACCAGCACCCTGAGCACTGAGCACTGAGCACCCAGCACCCTGAGCACTGAGCACCCAGCACCCCGAGCACTGAACACCCAGCACCCCGAGCACTGAGCACCCAGCAACCTGATCACTGAGCACCCTGTGGACTGAACACCCAGCACCCCGAGCACTGAGCACCCAGCACCCTGAGTACTGAGCACCGATCACCCTGAGCACTGAGCACCCAGCACCCCGAGCACTGAGCACCCAGCACCCTGATTACTGAGCTCCCAGCACCCCGAGCACTGAGCACCCAGTACCCTGAGTACTGAGCACCCTGAGTACTGAGCACCGATCACCCTGACCACTGAGCTCCCAGCACCCTGAGTACTGAGCACCCAGCACCCTGAGCACTGAGCACCCAGCACCCTGAGTACTGAGCACCCAGCACCCTGAGCACTGAGCACCCAGCAGCCTGAGTACTGAGAACCCAGCAACCTGAGCACTGAGCACCCAGCACCCTGAGTACTGAGCAACCAGCACCCTGAGCACTGAGCACCCAGCACCCCGAGAATGAGCACCCAGCACCCCGAGTACTGAGCACCGAGCACCCTGAGCACTGAGTACCCAGCACCCTGAGCAATGAGCACCCAGCACCCTGAGTACTGAGCACCCAGCACCCTGAGTACTGAGCACCCAGCACCGTGAGCACTGAGCACCGAGCACCCCGAGTACTGAGCACCCAGCCCCATGAGTACTGAGCACCCAGCACCCTGAGTACTGAACAGCCAGCACCCTGAGCACTGAGCACTGAGCACCCTGAGCACTGAGTACTGAGCACCGAGCACACCGAGCACTGAGCACCCAGCACCCGGAGTACTGAGCACCCAGCACCCTGAGTACTAAGCACCGAGCACCCTGAGTACTGAGCACCCAGCACCCTGAACACTTAACATACAGCACCCTGAGTACTGAGCACCTCGAGCACTGAGCACCCAGCACCCTGAGTACTGAGCACCGAGCACCCCGAGCACTGAGCACCCAGCACCCCGAGCACTGAGCACCCAGCACCCCGAGCACTGAGCACCCAGCACCCTGAGCACTGAGAACCGAGCACCCTGAGTACTGAGCACCCAGTACCCTGAGCACTGAGTACCCAGCACCCTGAGCACTGAGCACCCAGCACCCTGAGCAGTGAACACCCAGCACCCTGAGCACTGAGCACCCAGCACCCTGAGTACTGAGCACTTTGCACCTAGCACCCCGAGTACTGAGCACCCAGCACCCTGAGTACTGAGCACTGAGCACCCAGCACCCCGAGCACTGAGCACCCAGCACCCTGAGCACTGAGCACCCAGCACCCGAGTACTGAGCACCCAGCACCCTGAGTACTGAGCACCCAGCTACCTGAGTACTGAGCACACAGCACCCAGAGAACTGAGCACCCAACACCCTGAGTACTGAGCACCCAGCACCCTGAGCACTGAGCACCCAGCACCCCGAGCACTGAGCACCCAGCACCCTGAGTACTGAGCACCCAGCACCCTGAGCACTGAGCACCCAGCACCCTGAGCACTGAGCACCCAGCACCCTGAGCACTGAGCACACAGCACCCTGAGTACTGAGCACCCAGGACCCTGAGTACTGAGCACTGAGCACGCAGCACCCCGAGCACTGAGCACCCAGCAACCTGAGTACTGAGCACTGAGCACCCAGCACCCCGAGCACTGAGCACCCAGCACCCTGAGCACTGAGCACCCAACACAATGAGTACTGAGGACCCAGCACCCTGAATACTGAGCACCCAGCACCCTGAGTAGTGAGCACCCAACGTACTGAGCACCGAGCACCCCGAGCACTGAGCACCCAGCACCCGGAGTACTGAGCACCCAGCACCATGAGTACTAAGCACCGAGCACCCTGAGTACTGAGCACCCAGCACCCTGAGCACTGAACACACAGCACTCTGAGTAAAGAGCACCTCGCGCACTGAGCACCCAACACCCTGAGCACTGAGTACCCAGCACCCTGAGCACTGAGCACCCAGCACCCTGAGCACTGAGCACACAGCACCCTGAGCACTGAACACACAGCACCCTGAGTACTGAGCACCTCGAGCACTGAGCACCCAGCACCCTGAGTACTGAGCACCGAGCACCCCGAGCACTGAGCACCCAGCACCCCGAGCACTGAGCACCCAGCACCCCGAGCACTGAGCACCCAGCACCCTGAGTACTGAGCACCCAGCACCCTGAGTACTGAGCACCCAGCACCCTGAGCACTGAGTACCCAGCACCCTGAGCACTGAGCACCCAGCACCCTGAGCACTGAGCACACAGCACCCTGAGCACAGAGCACCCAGCACCCTGAGTACTGAGCACTGAGCACCCAGCACCCTGAGTACTGAGCACTGAGCACCCAGCACACCGAGCACTGAGCACCCAGCACCCTGAGCACTGAGCACCCAGCTCCCGAGTACAGAGCACCCAGCACCCTGAGTACTGAGCACCCAGCAACCCGAGTACTGAGCACCCAGCACCCCGAGTACTGAGCACCCAGCACCCTGAGTACTGAGCACCCAGCACCCCGAGCACTGAGCACCCAGCACCCCGAGCACTGAGCACCCAGCACCCTGAGTACTGAGCACCCAGCACCCTGAGCACTGAGCACCCAGCACCCTGAGCACTGATCACCCAGCACCCTGAGCACTGAGCACCCAGCACCCTGTGCACTGAGCACACAGCACCCTGAGTACTGAGCACCCAGGACCCTGAGTACTGAGCACTGAGCACGCAGCACCCCGAGCACTGAGCACCCAGCACCCTGAGCACTGAGCACACAGCACCCTGAGCACTGAACACACAGCACCCTGAGTACTGAGCACCTCGAGCACTGAGCACCCAGCACCCTGAGTACTGAGCACCCAGCACCCTGAGTACTGAGCACCCAGCACCCTGAGCACTGAGCACCCAGCACCCTGAGCACTGAGCACCCAGCACCCTGAGCACTGAGCACCCAGCACCCTGAGCACTGAGCACACAGCACCCTGAGTACTGAGCACCCAGGACCCTGAGTACTGAGCACTGAGCACGCAGCACCCCGAGCACTGAGCACCCAGCACCCCGAGTACTGAGCACCCAGCACCCTGAGTACTGAGCACCCAGCACCCCGAGCACTGAGCACCCAGCACCCCGAGCACTGAGCACCCAGCACCCTGAGTACTGAGCACCCAGCACCCTGAGCACTGAGCACCCAGCACCCTGAGCACTGAGCACCCAGCACCCTGAGCACTGAGCACCCAGCACCCTGTGCACTGAGCACCCAGCACCCTGAGTAGTGAGCACCCAACGTACTGAGCACCGAGCACCCCGAGCACTGAGCACCCAGCACCCTGAGTACTGAGCAACCAGCACCCCGAGCACTGAGCACCCAGCACCCTGGGTACTGAGCTCCGAGCACCCCGAGCACTGAGCACCCAGCGCCCCGAGCACTGAGCACCGAGCACCCTGAGCACTGAGCACCCAGCACCCTGAGTACTGAGCAACCAGCACCCCGAGCACTGAGCACCCAGCACCCTGATCACTGAGCACCCAGCACACTGAGCACTGATCACCCAGCACACTGAGCACTGAGCACCCAGCACCCTGAGTACTGAGCACCCAGCACCCTGAGTACTGAGCACTCAGCACCCTGAGTACTGAGCACCGAGCACCCCAAGCACTGAGCACCCAGCACCCTGAGCACTGAGCACCCTGAGGTCTGAGCACCCAGCACCCTGAGCACTGAGCACCCAGCACCCTGAGTACTGAGCACCGATCACCCTGAGAACTGAGCACCCAGATCCCCGAGCACTGAGCACCCAGCACCCTGAGTACTGAGCACCCAGCACCCCGAGCACTGAGCACCCAGCACCCTGAGTACTGAGCACCCTGAGTACTGAGCACCGATGACCCTGAGCACTGAGCTCCCAGAACCCTGAGTACTGAGCACCCAGCACCGTGAACACTGAGCACCCAGCACCCTGAGTACTGAGCACCCAGCACCCTGAGCACTGAGCACCCAGCACCCTGAGTACTGAGCACCCAGCACCCTGAGCACTGAGCACCCAGCACGCTGAGTACTGAGCACCCAGCACCCCGAGCACTGAGCACCCAGCACCCCGAGAATGAGCACCCAGCACCCCGAGTACTGAGCACCGAGCACCCTGAGCACTGAGTACCCAGCACGCTGAGCACTGAGCACCCAGCACCCTGAGTACTGAGCCCCGAGCACCCTGAGCACTGAGCAACCAGCACCCTGAGCACTGAGCACCCAGCACCCTGAGCACTGAGCACCCAGCACCCTGAGCACTGAGCACCCAGCACCCTGAGCACTGAGCACACAGCACCCTGAGCACTGAGCACCCAGCACCCTGAGCACTGAGCACACAGCACCCTGAGTACTGAGCACCCAGGACCCTGAGTACTGAGCACTGAGCACGCAGCACCCCGAGCACTGAGCACCCAGCAACCTGAGTACTGAGCACTGAGCACCCAGCACCCCGAGCACTGAGCACCCAGCACCCTGAGCACTGAGCACCCAGCACCCGAGTACTGAGCACCCAGCACAATGAGTACTGAGGACCCAGCTCCCGAGTACAGAGCACCCAGCAACCCGAGTACTGAGCACCCAGCAACCCGAGTACTGAGCACCCAGCACCCCGAGTACTGAGCACCCAGCACCCTGAGTACTGAGCACCCAGCACCCCGAGCACTGAGCACCCAGCACCCCGAGCACTGAGCACCCAGCACCCTGAGTACTGAGCACCCAGCACCCTCAGCACTGAGCACCCAGCACCCTGAGCACTGAGCACCCAGCACCCTGAGCACTGAGCACCCAGCACCCTGTGCACTGAGCACCCAGCACCCTGAGTAGTGAGCACCCAACGTACTGAGCACCGAGCACCCCGAGCACTGAGCACCCAGCACCCTGAGTACTGAGCAACCAGCACCCCGAGCACTGAGCACCCAGCACCCTGGGTACTGAGCTCCGAGCACCCCGAGCACTGAGCACCCAGCGCCCCGAGCACTGAGCACCGAGCACCCTGAGCACTGAGCACCCAGCACCCTGAGTACTGAGCAACCAGCACCCCGAGCACTGAGCACCCAGCACCCTGATCACTGAGCACCCAGCACACTGAGCACTGATCACCCAGCACACTGAGCACTGAGCACCCAGCACCCTGAGTACTGAGCACCCAGCACCCTGAGTACTGAGCACTCAGCACCCTGAGTACTGAGCACCGAGCACCCCAAGCACTGAGCACCCAGCACCCTGAGCACTGAGCACCCTGAGGTCTGAGCACCCAGCACCCTGAGCACTGAACACCCAGCACCCTGAGTACTGAGCACCGATCACCCTGAGCACTGAGCACCCAGAACCCCGAGCACTGAGCACCCAGCACCCTGAGTACTGAGCACCCAGCACCCCGAGCACTGAGCACCCAGCACCCTGAGTACTGAGCACCCTGAGTACTGAGCACCGATCACCCTGAGCACTGAGCTCCCAGAACCCTGAGTACTGAGCACCCAGCACCGTGAACACTGAGCACCCAGCACCCTGAGTACTGATCACCCAGCACCCTGAGCACTGAGCACCCAGCACCCTGAGTACTGAGCACCCAGCACCCTGAGCACTGAGCACCCAGCACGCTGAGTACTGAGCACCCAGCACCCCGAGCACTGAGCACCCAGCACCCCGAGAATGAGCACCCAGCACCCCGAGTACTGAGCACCGAGCACCCTGAGCACTGAGTACCCAGCACGCTGAGCACTGAGCACCCAGCACCCTGAGTACTGAGCACCCAGCACCCTGAGTACTGAGCCCCGAGCACCCTGAGAACTGAGCAACCAGCACCCCGAGTACTGAGCACCCAGCACCCTGAGCACTGAGCACCCAGCACCTTGAGTACTGAGCACCCAGCACCCTGAGTACTGAACACCCAGCACCCTGAGCACTGAGCACTGAGCACCCTGAGCCCTGAGTACTGAGCACCGAGCACCCCGAGAACTGAGCACCCAGCACCCGGAGTACTGAGCACCCAGCACCCTGAGTACTGAGCACACAGCACCCCGAGAATGAGCACCCAGCACCCAGCGTACTGAGCACCGAGCACCCCGAGCACTGAGCACCCAGCACCCTGAGTACTGAGCACCCAGCACCCCGAGCACTGAGCACCCAGCACCCTGAGTACTGAGCACCCAGCGTACAGAGCACCGAGCACCGAGCACCCTGAGTACTGAGCACCCAGCACTCTGAGCACTGAGCACCCAGCACACTGAGCACTGAGCACCCAGCACCCCGAGCACTGAGCACCCAGCACCCCGAGCACTGAGCCTGAGCACCCTGAGTACTGAGCACTGAGCACCCTGAGTACTGAGCACCGAGCACCCTGAGTACTGAGCACCCAGCACCCCGAGCACTGAGCACCGAGCACCCTGAGTAGTGAGCACCCAGCACCCTGAGCACTGAGCACCCAGCACAACGAGTACTGAGCACCCAGCACCCTGATTACTGAGCACCAAGCACCCCGAGCACTGAGCACCCAGCACCCTGAGTACTAAGCACACAGCACCCTGAGTACTGAGCACCCAGCACCCTGAGCACTGAGTACCCAGCACCCTGAGCACTGAGCACCCAGCACCCTGAGCACTGAGCACACAGCTCCCTGAGCACTGAACACACAGCACCCTGAGTACTGAGCACCTCGAGCACTGAGCACCCAGCACACTGAGTACTGAGCACCGAGCACCCTGAGCACTGAGCACCCAGAACCCCGAGCACTGAACACCCAGCACCCTGAGTACTGAGCACCGATCACCCTGAGCACTGAGCACCCAGAACCCCGAGCACTGAGCACCCAGCACCCTGAGTACTGAGCACCCAGCACCCCGAGCACTGAGCACCCAGCACCCTGAGTACTGAGCACCCTGAGTACTGAGCACCGATCACCCTGAGCACTGAGCTCCCAGAACCCTGAGTACTGAGCACCCAGCACCGTGAACACTGAGCACCCAGCACCCTGAGTACTGATCACCCAGCACCCTGAGCACTGAGCACCCAGCACCCTGAGTACTGAGCACCCAGCACCCTGAGCACTGAGCACCCAGCACGCTGAGTACTGAGCACCCAGCACCCCGAGCACTGAGCACCCAGCACCCCGAGAATGAGCACCCAGCACCCCGAGTACTGAGCACCGAGCACCCTGAGCACTGAGTACCCAGCACGCTGAGCACTGAGCACCCAGCACCCTGAGTACTGAGCACCCAGCACCCTGAGTACTGAGCCCCGAGCACCCTGAGCACTGAGCAACCAGCACCCCGAGTACTGAGCACCCAGCACCCTGAGCACTGAGCACCCAGCACCTTGAGTACTGAGCACCCAGCACCCTGAGTACTGAACACCCAGCACCCTGAGCACTGAGCACTGAGCACCCTGAGCCCTGAGTACTGAGCACCGAGCACCCCGAGAACTGAGCACCCAGCACCCGGAGTACTGAGCACCCAGCACCCTGAGTACTGAGCACACAGCACCCCGAGAATGAGCACCCAGCACCCAGCGTACTGAGCACCGAGCACCCCGAGCACTGAGCACCCAGCACCCTGAGTACTGAGCACCCAGCACCCCGAGCACTGAGCACCCAGCACCCTGAGTACTGAGCACCCAGCGTACAGAGCACCGAGCACCGAGCACCCTGAGTACTGAGCACCCAGCACTCTGAGCACTGAGCACCCAGCACACTGAGCACTGAGCACCCAGCACCCCGAGCACTGAGCACCCAGCACCCCGAGCACTGAGCCTGAGCACCCTGAGTACTGAGCACTGAGCACCCTGAGTACTGAGCACCGAGCACCCTGAGTACTGAGCACCCAGCACCCCGAGCACTGAGCACCGAGCACCCTGAGTAGTGAGCACCCAGCACCCTGAGCACTGAGCACCCAGCACAACGAGTACTGAGCACCCAGCACCCTGATTACTGAGCACCAAGCACCCCGAGCACTGAGCACCCAGCACCCTGAGTACTAAGCACACAGCACCCTGAGTACTGAGCACCCAGCACCCTGAGCACTGAGTACCCAGCACCCTGAGCACTGAGCACCCAGCACCCTGAGCACTGAGCACACAGCTCCCTGAGCACTGAACACACAGCACCCTGAGTACTGAGCACCTCGAGCACTGAGCACCCAGCACACTGAGTACTGAGCACCGAGCACCCCGAGCACTGAGCACCCAGCACCCCGAGCACTGAGCACCCAGCACCCTGAGTACTGAGCACCCAGCACCCTGAGTACTGAGCACCCAGCACCCTGAGCACTGAGTAACCAGAACCCTGAGCACTTAGCACCCAGTACCCTGAGCACTGAGCACCCAGCACCCTGAGCACTGAGCACCCAGCACCCTGAGTACTGAGCACTGAGCACCCAGCACCCTGAGTACTGAGCACTGAGCACCCAGCACACCGAGCACTGAGCACCCAGCACCCTGAGCACTGAGCACCCAGCTCCCGAGTACAGAACACCCAGCACCCTGAGTACTGAGCACCCAGCAACCAGAGTACTGAGCACCCAGCACCCCGAGTACTGAGCACCCAGCACCCTGAGTACTGAGCACCCAGCACCCCGAGCACTGAGCACCCAGCACCCCGAGCACTGAGCACCCAGCACCCTGAGTACTGAGCACCCAGCACCCTGAGCACTGAGCACCCAGCACCCTGAGCACTGAGCACCCAGCACCCTGAGCACTGAGCTCCCAGCACCCTGAGTAGTGAGCACCCAACGTACTGAGCACCGAGCACCCCGAGCACTGAGCACCCAGCACCCTGAGTACTGAGCACCGATCACCCCGAGCACTGAGCACCCAGCACCCTGAGTACTGAGCTCCGAGCACCCCGAGCACTGAGCACCCAGCACCCTGAGTACTGAGCACCGATCACCCCGAGCACTGAGCACCCAGCACCCTGAGCACTGAGCACCCAGCACCCTGAGTACTGAGCACCCAGCACCCTGAGTACTGAACACCCAGCACCCTGAGCACTGAGCACTGAGCACCCTGAGCACTGAGCACCCAGCACCCTGAGCACTGAGCACCCAGCACCTTGAGTACTGAGCACCGAGCACCCCGAGCACTGAGCACCCAGCACCCTGAGTACTGAGCACCCAGCACCCTGAGCACTGAGCACCCAGCACCCTGAGCACTGAGCACCCAGCACCCCGAGCACTGATCACCCAGCACCTTGAGTACTGAGCACCTAGCACCCTGAGCACTGAGCACCCAGCACCCTGAGTTCTGAGCACCCAGCACACTGAGTACTGAGCAACCAGCACCCTGAGCACTGAGCACTGAGCACCCAGCACCCTGAGCACTGAGCACCCAGCACCCCGAGCACTGAACACCCAGCACCCCGAGCACTGAGCACCCAGCAACCTGATCACTGAGCACCCTGTGGACTGAACACCCAGCACCCCGAGCACTGAGCACCCAGCACCCTGAGTACTGAGCACCGATCACCCTGAGCACTGAGCACCCAGCACCCCGAGCACTGAGCACCCAGCACCCTGATTACTGAGCTCCCAGCACCCCGAGCACTGAGCACCCAGTACCCTGAGTACTGAGCACCCTGAGTACTGAGCACCGATCACCCTGAGCACTGAGCTCCCAGCACCCTGAGTACTGAGCACCCAGCACCCTGAGCACTGAGCACCCAGCACCCTGAGTACTGAGCACCCAGCACCCTGAGCACTGAGCACCCAGCAGCCTGAGTACTGAGAACCCAGCAACCTGAGCACTGAGCACCCAGCACCCTGAGTACTGAGCACCCAGCACCCTGAGCACTGAGCACCCAGCACCCCGAGAATGAGCACCCAGCACCCCGAGTACTGAGCACCGAGCACCCTGAGCACTGAGTACCCAGCACCCTGAGCAATGAGCACCCAGCACCCTGAGTACTGAGCACCCAGCACCCTGAGTACTGAGCACCCAGCACCCTGAGCACTGAGCACCGAGCACCCCGAGTACTGAGCACCCAGCCCCCTGAGTACTGAGCACCCAGCACCCTGAGTACTGAACAGCCAGCACCCTGAGCACTGAGCACTGAGCACCCTGAGCACTGAGTACTGAGCACCGAGCACACCGAGCACTGAGCACCCAGCACCCGGAGTACTGAGCACCCAGCACCCTGAGTACTAAGCACCGAGCACCCTGAGTACTGAGCACCCAGCACCCTGAACACTGAACATACAGCACCCTGAGTACTGAGCACCTCGAGCACTGAGCACCCAGCACCCTGAGTACTGAGCACCGAGCACCCCGAGCACTGAGCACCCAGCACCCCGAGCACTGAGCACCCAGCACCCCGAGCACTGAGCACCCAGCACCCTGAGCACTGAGCACCCAGCACCCTGAGTACTGAGCACCCAGTACCCTGAGCACTGAGTACCCAGCACCCTGAGCACTGAGCACCCAGCACCCTGAGCAGTGAACACCCAGCACCCTGAGCACTGAGCACCCAGCACCCTGAGTACTGAGCACTGAGCACCTAGCACCCCGAGTACTGAGCACCCAGCACCCTGAGTACTGAGCACTGAGCACCCAGCACCCCGAGCACTGAGCACCCAGCACCCTGAGCACTGAGCACCCAGCACCCGAGTACTGAGCACCCAGCACCCTGAGTACTGAGCACCCAGCTACCTGAGTACTGAGCACACAGCACCCAGAGAACTGAGCACCCAACACCCTGAGTACTGAGCACCCAGCACCCTGAGCACTGAGCACCCAGCACCCCGAGCACTGAGCACCCAGCACCCTGAGTACTGAGCACCCAGCACCCTGAGCACTGAGCACCCAGCACCCTGAGCACTGAGCACCCAGCACCCTGAGCACTGAGCACACAGCACCCTGAGTACTGAGCACCCAGGACCCTGAGTACTGAGCACTGAGCACGCAGCACCCCGAGCACTGAGCACCCAGCAACCTGAGTACTGAGCACTGAGCACCCAGCACCCTGAGCACTGAGCACCCAGCACAATGAGTAGTGAGGACCCAGCACCCTGAATACTGAGCACCCAGCACCCTGAGTAGTGAGCACCCAACGTACTGAGCACCGAGCACCCCGAGCACTGAGCACCCAGCACCCTGAGCACTGAGCACCCAGCACCCCGAGCACTGAGCACCCAGCACCCTGAGTACTGAGCACCCAGCACCCTGAGCACTGAGCACCCAGCACCCTGAGCACTGAGCACCCAGCACCCTGAGCACTGAGCACACAGCACCCTGAGTACTGAGCACCCAGGACCCTGAGTACTGAGCACTGAGCACGCAGCACCCCGAGCACTGAGCACCCAGCAACCTGAGTACTGAGCACTGAGCACCCAGCACCCCGAGCACTGAGCACCCAGCACCCTGAGCACTGAGCACCCAACACAATGAGTACTGAGGACCCAGCACCCTGAATACTGAGCACCCAGCACCCTGAGTAGTGAGCACCCAACGTACTGAGCACCGAGCACCCCGAGCACTGAGCACCCAGCACCCGGAGTACTGAGCACCCAGCACCATGAGTACTAAGCACCGAGCACCCTGAGTACTGAGCACCCAGCACCCTGAGCACTGAACACACAGCACTCTGAGTAAAGAGCACCTCGCGCACTGAGCACCCAACACCCTGAGCACTGAGTACCCAGCACCCTGAGCACTGAGCACCCAGCACCCTGAGCACTGAGCACACAGCACCCTGAGCACTGAACACACAGCACCCTGAGTACTGAGCACCTCGAGCACTGAGCACCCAGCACCCTGAGTACTGAGCACCGAGCACCCCGAGCACTGAGCACCCAGCACCCCGAGCACTGAGCACCCAGCACCCCGAGCACTGAGCACCCAGCACCCTGAGTACTGAGCACCCAGCACCCTGAGTACTGAGCACCCAGCACCCTGAGCACTGAGTACCCAGCACCCTGAGCACTGAGCACCCAGCACCCTGAGCACTGAGCACACAGCACCCTGAGCACTGAGCACCCAGCACCCTGAGTACTGAGCACTGAGCACCCAGCACCCTGAGTACTGAGCACTGAGCACCCAGCACACCGAGCACTGAGCACCCAGCACCCTGAGCACTGAGCACCCAGCTCCCGAGTACAGAGCACCCAGCACCCTGAGTACTGAGCACCCAGCAACCCGAGTACTGAGCACCCAGCACCCCGAGTACTGAGCACCCAGCACCCTGAGTACTGAGCACCCAGCACCCCGAGCACTGAGCACCCAGCACCCCGAGCACTGAGCACCCAGCACCCTGAGTACTGAGCACCCAGCACCCTGAGCACTGAGCACCCAGCACCCTGAGCACTGAGCACCCAGCACCCTGAGCACTGAGCACCCAGCACCCTGTGCACTGAGCACACAGCACCCTGAGTACTGAGCACCCAGGACCCTGAGTACTGAGCACTGAGCACGCAGCACCCCGAGCACTGAGCACCCAGCACCCTGAGCACTGAGCACACAGCACCCTGAGCACTGAACACACAGCACCCTGAGTACTGAGCACCTCGAGCACTGAGCACCCAGCACCCTGAGTACTGAGCACCCAGCACCCTGAGTACTGAGCACCCAGCACCCTGAGCACTGAGCACCCAGCACCCTGAGCACTGAGCACCCAGCACCCTGAGCACTGAGCACCCAGCACCCTGAGCACTGAGCACACAGCACCCTGAGTACTGAGCACCCAGGACCCTGAGTACTGAGCACTGAGCACGCAGCACCCCGAGCACTGAGCACCCAGCAACCTGAGTACTGAGCACTGAGCACCCAGCACCCCGAGCACTGAGCACCCAGCACCCTGAGCACTGAGCACCCAGCACCCGAGTACTGAGCACCCAGCACAATGAGTACTGAGGACCCAGCTCCCGAGTACAGAGCACCCAGCACCCTGAGTACTGAGCACCCAGCAACCCGAGTACTGAGCACCCAGCACCCCGAGTACTGAGCACCCAGCACCCTGAGTACTGAGCACCCAGCACCCCGAGCACTGAGCACCCAGCACCCCGAGCACTGAGCACCCAGCACCCTGAGTACTGAGCACCCAGCACCCTGAGCACTGAGCACCCAGCACCCTGAGCACTGAGCACCCAGCACCCTGAGCACTGAGCACCCAGCACCCTGTGCACTGAGCACCCAGCACCCTGAGTAGTGAGCACCCAACGTACTGAGCACCGAGCACCCCGAGCACTGAGCACCCAGCACCCTGAGTACTGAGCAACCAGCACCCCGAGCACTGAGCACCCAGCACCCTGGGTACTGAGCTCCGAGCACCCCGAGCACTGAGCACCCAGCGCCCCCAGCACTGAGCACCGAGCACCCTGAGCACTGAGCACCCAGCACCCTGAGTACTGAGCAACCAGCACCCCGAGCACTGAGCACCCAGCACCCTGATCACTGAGCACCCAGCACACTGAGTTCTGATCACCCAGCACACTGAGCACTGAGCACCCAGCACCCTGAGTACTGAGCACCCAGCACCCTGAGTACTGAGCACTCAGCACCCTGAGTACTGAGCACCGAGCACCCCAAGCACTGAGCACCCAGCACCCTGAGCACTGAGCACCCTGAGGTCTGAGCACCCAGCACCCTGAGCACTGAGCACCCAGCACCCTGAGTACTGAGCACCGATCACCCTGAGAACTGAGCACCCAGATCCCCGAGCACTGAGCACCCAGCACCCTGAGTACTGAGCAACCAGCACCCCGAGCACTGAGCACCCAGCACCCTGAGTACTGAGCACCATGAGTACTGAGCACCGATCACCCTGAGCACTGAGCTCCCAGAACCCTGAGTACTGAGCACCCAGCACCGTGAACACTGAGCACCCAGCACCCTGAGTACTGAGCACCCAGCACCCTGAGCACTGAGCACCCAGCACCCTGAGTACTGAGCACCCAGCACCCTGAGCACTGAGCACCCAGCACGCTGAGTACTGAGCACTGAGCACGCAGCACCCCGAGCACTGAGCAACCAGCAACCTGAGTACTGAGCACTGAGCACCCAGCACCCCGAGCACTGAGCACCCAGCACCCTGAGCACTGAGCACCCAGCACCCGAGTACTGAGCACCCAGCACAATGAGTACTGAGGACCCAGCTCCCGAGTACAGAGCACCCAGCACCCTGAGTACTGAGCACCCAGCAACCCGAGTACTGAGCACCCAGCACCCCGAGTACTGAGCACCCAGCACCCTGAGTACTGAGCACCCAGCACCCCGAGCACTGAGCACCCAGCACCCCGAGCACTGAGCACCCAGCACCCTGAGTACTGAGCAACCAGCACCCCGAGCACTGAGCACCCAGCACCCTGATCACTGAGCACCCAGCACACTGAGCACTGATCACCCAGCACACTGAGCACTGAGCACCCAGCACCCTGAGTACTGAGCACCCAGCACCCTGAGTACTGAGCACTCAGCACCCTGAGTACTGAGCACCGAGCACCCCAAGCACTGAGCACCCAGCACCCTGAGCACTGAGCACCCTGAGGTCTGAGCACCCAGCACCCTGAGCACTGAACACCCAGCACCCTGAGTACTGAGCACCGATCACCCTGAGCACTGAGCACCCAGAACCCCGAGCACTGAGCACCCAGCACCCTGAGTACTGAGCACCCAGCACCCCGAGCACTGAGCACCCAGCACCCTGAGTACTGAGCACCCTGAGTACTGAGCACCGATCACCCTGAGCACTGAGCTCCCAGAACCCTGAGTACTGAGCACCCAGCACCGTGAACACTGAGCACCCAGCACCCTGAGTACTGAGCACCCAGCACCCTGAGCACTGAGCACCCAGCACCCTGAGTACTGAGCACCCAGCACCCTGAGCACTGAGCACCCAGCACGCTGATTACTGAGCACCCAGCACCCCGAGCACTGAGCACCCAGCACCCCGAGATTGAGCACCCAGCACCCCGAGTACTGAGCACCGAGCACCCTGAGCACTGAGTACCCAGCACGCTGAGCACTGAGCACCCAGCACCCTGAGTACTGAGCACCCAGCACCCTGAGTACTGAGCCCCGAGCACCCTGAGCACTGAGCAACCAGCACCCCGAGTACTGAGCACCCAGCACCCTGAGCACTGAGCACCCAGCACCTTGAGTACTGAGCACCCAGCACCCTGAGTACTGAACACCCAGCACCCTGAGCACTGAGCACTGAGCACCCTGAGCCCTGAGTACTGAGCACCGAGCACCCCGAGAACTGAGCACCCAGCACCCGGAGTACTGAGCACCCAGCACCCTGAGTACTGAGCACACAGCACCCCGAGAATGAGCACCCAGCACCCAGCGTACTGAGCACCGAGCACCCCGAGCACTGAGCACCCAGCACCCTGAGTACTGAGCACCCAGCACCCCGAGCACTGAGCACCCAGCACCCTGAGTACTGAGCACCCAGCGTACAGACCACCGAGCACCGAGCACCCTGAGTACTGAGCACCCAGCACTCTGAGCACTGAGCACCCAGCACACTGAGCACTGAGCACCCAGCACCCCGAGCACTGAGCACCCAGCACCCCGAGCACTGAGCCTGAGCACCCTGAGTACAGAGCACTGAGCACCCTGAGTACTGAGCACCGAGCACCCTGAGTACTGAGTACCCAGCACCCCGAGCACTGAGCACCGAGCACCCTGAGTAGTGAGCACCCAGCACCGTGAACACTGAGCACCCAGCACCCTGAGTACTGAGCACCCAGCACCCTGAGCACTGAGCACCCAGCACCCTGAGTACAGAGCACCCAGCACCCTGAGCACTGAGCACCCAGCACGCTGAGTACTGAGCACCCAGCACCCCGAGCACTGAGCACCCAGCACCCCGAGAATGAGCACCCAGCACCCCGAGTACTGAGCACCGAGCACCCTGAGCACTGAGTACCCAGCACGCTGAGCACTGAGCACCCAGCACCCTGAGTACTGAGCACCCAGCACCCTGAGTACTGAGCCCCGAGCACCCTGTGCACTGAGCAACCAGCACCCTGAGCACTGAGCACCCAGCACCCTGAGCACTGAGCACCCAGCACCCTGAGCACTGAGCACCCAGCACCCTGAGCACTGAGCACACAGCACCCTGAGCACTGAGCACCCAGCACCCTGAGCACTGAGCACACAGCACCCTGAGTACTGAGCACCCAGGACCCTGAGTACTGAGCACTGAGCACGCAGCACCCCGAGCACTGAGCACCCAGCAACCTGAGTACTGAGCACTGAGCACCAAGCACCCCGAGCACTGAGCACCCAGCACCCTGAGCACTGAGCACCCAGCACCCGAGTACTGAGCACCCAGCACAATGAGTACTGAGGACCCAGCTCCCGAGTACAGAGCACCCAGCACCCTGAGTACTGAGCACCCAGCAAACCGAGTACTGAGCACACAGCACCCCGAGTACTGAGCACCCAGCACCCTGAGTACTGAGCACCCAGCACCCCGAGCACTGAGCACCCAGCACCCCGAGCACTGAGCACCCAGCACCCTGAGTACTGAGCACCCAGCACCCTGAGCACTGAGCACCCAGCACCCTGAGCACTGAGCACCCAGCACCCTGAGCACTGAGCACCCAGCACCCTGTGCACTGAGCACCCAGCACCCTGAGTAGTGAGCACCCAACGTACTGAGCACCGAGCACCCCGAGCACTGAGCACCCAGCACCCTGAGTACTGAGCAACCAGCACCCCGAGCACTGAGCACCCAGCACCCTGGGTACTGAGCTCCGAGCACCCCGAGCACTGAGCACCCAGCGCCCCGAGCACTGAGCACCGAGCACCCTGAGCACTGAGCACCCAGCACCCTGAGTACTGAGCAACCAGCACCCCGAGCACTGAGCACCCAGCACCCTGATCACTGAGCACCCAGCACACTGAGCACTGATCACCCAGCACACTGAGCACTGAGCACCCAGCACCCTGAGTACTGAGCACCCAGCACCCTGAGTACTGAGCACTCAGCACCCTGAGTACTGAGCACCGAGCACCCCAAGCACTGAGCACCCAGCACCCTGAGCACTGAGCACCCTGAGGTCTGAGCACCCAGCACCCTGAGCACTGAACATCCAGCACCCTGAGTACTGAGCACCGATCACCCTGAGCACTGAGCACCCAGAACCCCGAGCACTGAGCACCCAGCACCCTGAGTACTGAGCACCCAGCACCCCGAGCACTGAGCACCCAGCACCCTGAGTACTGAGCACCCTGAGTACTGAGCACCGATCACCCTGAGCACTGAGCTCCCAGAACCCTGAGTACTGAGCACCCAGCACCGTGAACACTGAGCACCCAGCACCCTGAGTACTGAGCACCCAGCACCCTGAGCACTGAGCACCCAGCACCCTGAGTACTGAGCACCCAGCACCCTGAGCACTGAGCACCCAGCACGCTGAGTACTGAGCACCCAGCACCCCGAGCACTGAGCACCCAGCACCCCGAGAATGAGCACCCAGCACCCCGAGTACTGAGCACCGAGCACCCTGAGCACTGAGTACTGAGCACCGAGCACCCCGAGAACTGAGCACCCAGCACCCGGAGTACTGAGCACCCAGCACCCTGAGTACTGAGCACACAGCACCCCGAGAATGAGCACCCAGCACCCAGCGTACTGAGCACCGAGCACCCCGAGCACTGAGCACCCAGCACCCTGAGTACTGAGCACCCAGCACCCCGAGCACTGAGCACCCAGCACCCTGAGTACTGAGCACCCAGCGTACAGAGCACCGAGCACCGAGCACCCTGAGTACTGAGCACCCAGCACTCTGAGCACTGAGCACCCAGCACACTGAGCACTGAGCACCCAGCACCCCGAGCACTGAGCACCCAGCACCCCGAGCACTGAGCCTGAGCACCCTGAGTACTGAGCACTGAGCACCCTGAGTACTGAGCACCGAGCACCCTGAGTACTGAGCACCCAGCACCCCGAGCACTGAGCACCGAGCACCCTGAGTAGTGAGCACCCAGCACCCTGAGCACTGAGCACCCAGCACAACGAGTACTGAGCACCCAGCACCCTGATTACTGAGCACCAAGAACCCCGAGCACTGAGCACCCAGCACCCCGAGCACTGAGCACCCAGCACCCTGAGTACTAAGCACCCAGCACCCTGAGTACTGAGCAACCTGCACCCTGAGTACTGAGCACCCAGCACACTGAGTACTGAGCACCCAGCGTACTGAGCACCGAGCACCCCGAGCACTGAGCACCCAGCACCCTGAGTACTGAGCACCCAGCATACTGAGCACCGAGCACCCAGCACCCTGAGTACTGAGCACCCAGCACCCTGAGCACTGAGCACCCAGCACCCTGAGCACTGAGCCCCCAGCACCCTGAGTACTGAGCACCCAACGTACTGAGCACCGAGCACCCTGAGCACTGAGCACCCAGCACCCTGAGTACTGAGCACCCAGCACCACGAGCACTGAGCACCCAGCACCCTGATCACTGAGCACCCAGCACACTGAGCACTGATCACCCAGCACACTGAGCACTGAGCACCGAGCACCCCGAGCACTGAGCACCCAGCACCCTGAGTACTGAGCACTCAGCACCCTGAGTACTGAACACCGAGCACCCCGAGCACTGAGCACCCAGCACCCTGAGCACTGAGCACCCTGAGGACTGAGCACCCAGCACCCTGAGCACTGAGCACCCAGCACCCTGAGTACTGAGCACCGATCACCCTGAGCACTGAGCACCCAGAACCCCGAGCACTGAGCACCCAGCACCCTGAGTACTGAGCACCCAGCACCCCGAGCACTGAGCACCCAACACCCTGAGCAATGAGCACCCTGAGTACTGAGCACCCAACACCTTGAGCACTGAGCACCGAGCACCCCGAGAACTGAGCACCCAGCACCCGGAGTACTGAGCACCCAGCACCCTGCGTACTAAGCACCGAGCACCCTGAGTACTGAGCACCCAGCACCCTGAGCACTGAACATACAGCACCCTGAGTACTGAGCACCTTGAGCACTGAGCACCCAGCACCCTGAGTACTGAGCACCGAGCACCCCGAGCACTTAGCACCCAGCACCCCGAGCACTGAGCACCCAGCACCCCGAGCACTGAGCACCCAGCACCCTGAGCACTGAGCACCCAGCACCCTGAGCACTGAGCACACAGCACCCTGAGCACTGAGCACCCAGCACCCTGAGTACTGAGCACTGAGCACCCAGCACCCTGATTACTGAGCACTGAGCACCCAGCACACCGAGCACTGAGCACCCAGCACCCTGAGCACTGAGCACCCAGCTCACGAGTACAGAGCACCCAGCACCCTGAGTACTGAGCACCCAGCACCCCGAGTACTGAGCACCCAGCACCCCGAGTACTGAGCACCCAGCACCCTGAGTACTGAGCACCCAGCACCCTGAGCACTGAGCACCCAGCACCCCGAGCACTGAGCACCCAGCACCGTGAGTACTGAGCACCCAGCACCCTGAGCACTGAGCACCCAGCACCCTGAGCACTGAGCACCCAGCACCCTGAGCACTGAGCAGCCAGCACCCTGAGTAGTGAGCACCCAACGTACTGAGCACCGAGCACCCCGAGCGCTGAGCACCCAGCACCCTGAGTACTGAGCACCGATCACCCCGAGCACTGAGCACCCAGCACCCTGAGTACTGAGCTCCGAGCACCCCGAGCACTGAGCACCCAGAACCCTGAGCACTGAGCACCCAGCACGCTGAGTACTGAGCACCCAGCACCCCGAGCACTGAGCACCCAGCACCCCGAGAATGAGCACCCAGCACCCCGAGTACTGAGCACCGAGCACCCTGAGCACTGAGTACCCAGCACGCTGAGCACTGAGCACCCAGCACCCTGAGTACTGAGCACCCAGCACCCTGAGTACTGAGCCCCGAGCACCCTGAGTACTGAGCACCCAGCACCCCGAGCACTGAGCACCCAGCACCCTGAGTACTGAGCACCCTGAGTACTGAGCACCGATCACCCTGAGCACTGAGCTCCCAGAACCCTGAGTACTGAGCACCCAGCACCGTGAACACTGAGCACCCAGCACCCTGAGTACTGAGCACCCAGCACCCTGAGCACTGAGCACCCAGCACCCTGAGTACTGAGCACCCAGCACCCTGAGCACTGAGCACCCAGCACGCTGAGTACTGAGCACCCAGCACCCCGAGCACTGAGCACCCAGCACCCCGAGAATGAGCACCCAGCACCCCGAGTACTGAGCACCGAGCACCCTGAGCACTGAGTACCCAGCACGCTGAGCACTGAGCACCCAGCACCCTGAGTACTGAGCACCCAGCACCCTGAGTACTGAGCCCCGAGCACCCTGAGCACTGAGCAACCAGCACCCCGAGTACTGAGCACCCAGCACCCTGAGCACTGAGCACCCAGCACCTTGAGTACTGAGCACCCAGCACCCTGAGTACTGAACACCCAGCACCCTGAGCACTGAGCACTGAGCACCCTGAGCCCTGAGTACTGAGCACCGAGCACCCCGAGAACTGAGCACCCAGCACCCGGAGTACTGAGCACCCAGCACCCTGAGTACTGAGCACACAGCACCCCGAGAATGAGCACCCAGCACCCAGTGTACTGAGCACCGAGCACCCCGAGCACTGAGCACCCAGCACCCTGAGTACTGAGCACCCAGCACCCCGAGCACTGAGCACCCAGCACCCTGAGTACTGAGCACCCAGCGTACAGAGCACCGAGCACCGAGCACCCTGAGTACTGAGCACCCAGCACTCTGAGCACTGAGCACCCAGCACACTGAGCACTGAGCACCCAGCACCCCGAGCACTGAGCACCCAGCACCCCGAGCACTGAGCCTGAGCACCCTGAGTACTGAGCACTGAGCACCCTGAGTACTGAGCACCGAGCACCCTGAGTACTGAGCACCCAGCACCCCGAGCACTGAGCACCGAGCACCCTGAGTAGTGAGCACCCAGCACCCTGAGCACTGAGCACCCAGCACAACGAGTACTGAGCACCCAGCACCCTGATTACTGAGCACCAAGAACCCCGAGCACTGAGCACCCAGCACCCCGAGCACTGAGCACCCAGCACCCTGAGTACTAAGCACCCAGCACCCTGAGTACTGAGCACCCTGCACCCTGAGTACTGAGCACCCAGCACACTGAGTACTGAGCACCCAGCGTACTGAGCACCGAGCACCCCGAGCACTGAGCACCCAGCACCCTGAGTACTGAGCACCCAGCATACTGAGCACCGAGCACCCAGCACCCTGAGTACTGAGCACCCAGCACCCTGAGCACTGAGCACCCAGGACCCTGAGCACTGAGCCCCCAGCACCCTGAGTACTGAGCACCCAACGTACTGAGCACCGAGCACCCTGAGCACTGAGCACCCAGCACCCTGAGTACTGAGCACCCAGCACCACGAGCACTGAGCACCCAGCACCCTGATCACTGAGCACCCAGCACACTGAGCACTGATCACCCAGCACACTGAGCACTGAGCACCGAGCACCCCGAGCACTGAGCACCCAGCACCCTGAGTACTGAGCACTCAGCACCCTGAGTACTGAGCCCCGAGCACCCCGAGCACTGAGCACCCAGCACCCTGAGCACTGAGCACCCTGAGGACTGAGCACCCAGCACCCTGAGCACTGAGCACCCAGCACCCTGAGTACTGAGCACCGATCACCCTGAGCACTGAGCACCCAGAACCCCGAGCACTGAGCACCCAGCACCCTGAGTACTGAGCACCCAGCACCCCGAGCACTGAGCACCCAACACCCTGAGCAATGAGCACCCTGAGTACTGAGCACCCAACACCTTCAGCACTGAGCACCGAGCACCCCGAGAACTGAGCACCCAGCACCCGGAGTACTGAGCAGCCAGCACCCAGCGTACTAAGCACCGAGCACCCTGAGTACTGAGCACCCAGCACCCTGAGCACTGAACATACAGCACCCTGAGTACTGAGCACCTTGAGCACTGAGCACCCAGCACCCTGAGTACTGAGCACCGAGCACCCCGAGCACTTAGCACCCAGCACCCCGAGCACTGAGCACCCAGCACCCCGAGCACTGAGCACCCAGCACCCTGAGCACTGAGCACCCAGCACCCTGAGCACTGAGCACACAGCACCCTGAGCACTGAGCACCCAGCACCCTGAGTACTGAGCACTGAGCACCCAGCACCCTGATTACTGAGCACTGAGCACCCAGCACACCGAGCACTGAGCACCCAGCACCCTGAGCACTGAGCACCCAGCTCACGAGTACAGAGCACCCAGCACCCTGAGTACTGAGCACCCAGCACCCCGAGTACTGAGCACCCAGCACCCCGAGTACTGAGCACCCAGCACCCTGAGTACTGAGCACCCAGCACCCTGAGCACTGAGCACCCAGCACCCCGAGCACTGAGCACCCAGCACCCTGAGTACTGAGCACCCAGCACCCCGAGCACTGAGCACCCAGCACCCTGAGTACTGAGCACCCAGCGTACAGAGCACCGAGCACCGAGCACCCTGAGTACTGAGCACCCAGCACTCTGAGCACTGAGCACCCAGCACACTGAGCACTGAGCACCCAGCACCCCGAGCACTGAGCACCCAGCACCCCGAGCACTGAGCCTGAGCAACCTGAGTACTGAGCACTGAGCACCCTGAGTACTGAGCACCGAGCACCCTGAGTACTGAGCACCCAGCACCCCGAGCACTGAGCACCGAGCACCCTGAGTAGTGAGCACCCAGCACCCTGAGCACTGAGCACCCAGCACAACGAGTACTGAGCACCCAGCACCCTGATTACTGAGCACCAAGAACCCCGAGCACTGAGCACCCAGCACCCCGAGCACTGAGCACCCAGCACCCTGAGTACTAAGCACCCAGCACCCTGAGTACTGAGCACCCTGCACCCTGAGTACTGAGCACCCAGCACACTGAGTACTGAGCACCCAGCGTACTGAGCACCGAGCACCCCGAGCACTGAGCACCCAGCACCCTGAGTACTGAGCACCCAGCATACTGAGCACCGAGCACCCAGCACCCTGAGTACTGAGCACCCAGCACCCTGAGCACTGAGCACCCAGCACCCTGAGCACTGAGCCCCCAGCACCCTGAGTACTGAGCACCCAACGTACTGAGCACCGAGCACCCTGAGCACTGAGCACCCAGCACCCTGAGTACTGAGCACCCAGCACCACGAGCACTGAGCACCCAGCACCCTGATCACTGAGCACCCAGCACACTGAGCACTGATCACCCAGCACACTGAGCACTGAGCACCCAGCACCCTGAGTACTGAGCACCCAGCACCCTGAGTACTGAGCACTCAGCACCCTGAGTACTGAGCACCGAGCACCCCGAGCACTGAGCACCCAGCACCCTGAGCACTGAGCACCCTGAGGACTGAGCACCCAGCACCCTGAGCACTGAGCACCCAGCACCCTGAGTAC
Source organism: Microtus oregoni (assembly GCF_018167655.1). Lineage (NCBI taxonomy): Eukaryota > Metazoa > Chordata > Mammalia > Rodentia > Cricetidae > Microtus > Microtus oregoni. The sequence goes on from NW_024543262.1 coordinate 2,298,127, forward strand.
TGAGCACCGATCACCCTGAGCACTGAGCACCCAGAACCCCGAGTACTGAGCACCCAGCACCCTGAGTACTGAGCACCCAGCACCCCGAGCACTGAGCACCCAACACCCTGAGCAATGAGCACCCTGAGTACTGAGCACCCAACACCTTGAGCACTGAGCACCGAGCACCCCGAGAACTGAGCACCCAGCACCCGGAGTACTGAGCACCCAGCACCCTGCGTACTAAGCACCGAGCACCCTGAGTACTGAGCACCCAGCACCCTGAGCACTGAACATACAGCACCCTGAGTACTGAGCACCTTGAGCACTGAGCACCCAGCACCCTGAGTACTGAGCACCGAGCACCCCGAGCACTTAGCACCCAGCACCCCGAGCACTGAGCACCCAGCACCCCGAGCACTGAGCACCCAGCACCCTGAGCACTGAGCACCCAGCACCCTGAGCACTGAGCACACAGCACCCTGAGCACTGAGCACACAGCACCCTGAGTACTGAGCACTGAGCACCCAGCACCCTGATTACTGAGCACTGAGCACCCAGCACACCGAGCACTGAGCACCCAGCACCCTGAGCACTGAGCACCCAGCTCCCGAGTACAGAGCACCCAGCACCCTGAGTACTGAGCACCCAGCACCCCGAGTACTGAGCACCCAGCACCCCGAGTACTGAGCACCCAGCACCCTGAGTACTGAGCACCCAGCACCCTGAGCACTGAGCACCCAGCACCCCGAGCACTGAGCACCCAGCACCCTGAGTACTGAGCACCCAGCACCCTGAGCACTGAGCACCCAGCACCCTGAGCACTGAGCACCCAGCACCCTGAGCACTGAGCAGCCAGCACCCTGAGTAGTGAGCACCCAACGTACTGAGCACCGAGCACCCCGAGCGCTGAGCACCCAGCACCCTGAGTACTGAGCACCGATCACCCCGAGCACTGAGCACCCAGCACCCTGAGTACTGAGCTCCGAGCACCCCGAGCACTGAGCAACCAGCACCCTGAGTACTGAGCACCGATCACCCCGAGCACTGAGCACCCAGAACCCTGAGCAATGAGCCCCCAGCACCCTGAGTACTGAGCACCCAGCACCCTGAGTACTGAGCACCGAGCACCCCGAGCACTGAGCACCCAGCACCGTGAGTACTGAGCACCCAGCACCCTGAGTACTGAGCACCCAGCACCCTGAGTACTGAACACCCAGCACCCTGAGCACTGAGCACTGAGCACCCTGAGCACTGAGCACCCAGCAAAATGAGCACTGAGCACCCAGCACCTTGAGTACTGAGCACCGAGCACCCCGAGCACTGAGCACCCAGCACCCTGAGTACTGAGCACCCAGCACCCTGAGCACTGAGCACCCAGTACCCTGAGCACTGAGCACCCAGCACCCCGAGCACTGATCACCCAGCACCCTGAGTTCTGAGCACCTAGCACCCTGAGCACTGAGCACCCAGCACCCTGTGTACTGAGCACCCAGCACCCTGAGTATTGAGCAACCAGCACCCTGAGCACTGAGCACCGAGCACCCAGCACCCTGAGCACTGAGCACCCAGCACCCCGAGCACTGAACACCCAGCACCCCGAGCACTGAGCACCCAGCACTCTGAGCACTGAGCACCCTGTGGACTGAACACCCAGCACCCTGAGCACTGAGCACCCAGCACCCTGAGTACTGAGCACCGATCACCCTGAGCACTGAGCACCCAGCACCCCGAGCACTGAGAACCCAGCACCCTGAGTACTGAGCTCCCAGCACCCCGAGCACTGAGCACCCAGTACCCTGAGTACTGAGCACCCTGAGTCCTGAGCACCGATCACCCTGAGCACTGAGCTCCCAGCACCCTGAGTACTGAGCACCCAGCACCCTGAGCACTGAGCACCCAGCACCCTGAGTACTGAGCACCCAGCACCCTGAGCACTGAGCACCCAGCACCCTGAGTACTGAGTACCCAGCACCCTGAGCACTGAGCACCCAGCACCCTGAGTACTGAGCACCGAGCACCCTGAGTACTGATCACCCAGCACCCTGAGCACTGAGCACCCAGCACCCTGAGTACTGAGCACCCAGCACCCTGAGCACTGAGCACCCAGCACCCTGAGCACTGAGCACCCAGCACCCTGAGCACTGAGCAGCCAGCACCCTGAGTAGTGAGCACCCAACGTACTGAGCACCGAGCACCCCGAGCGCTGAGCACCCAGCACCCTGAGTACTGAGCTCCGAGCACCCCGAGCACTGAGCACCCAGAACCCTGAGCACTGAGCACCCAGCACGCTGAGTACTGAGCACCCAGCACCCCGAGCACTGAGCACCCAGCACCCCGAGAATGAGCACCCAGCACCCCGAGTACTGAGCACCGAGCACCCTGAGCACTGAGTACCCAGCACGCTGAGCACTGAGCACCCAGCACCCTGAGTACTGAGCACCCAGCACCCTGAGTACTGAGCCCCGAGCACCCTGAGCACTGAGCAACCAGCACCCCGAGTACTGAGCACCCAGCACCCTGAGCACTGAGCACCCAGCACCTTGAGTACTGAGCACCCAGCACCCTGAGTACTGAACACCCAGCACCCTGAGCACTGAGCACTGAGCACCCTGAGCCCTGAGTACTGAGCACCGAGCACCCCGAGAACTGAGCACCCAGCACCCGGAGTACTGAGCACCCAGCACCCTGAGTACTGAGCACACAGCACCCCGAGAATGAGCACCCAGCACCCAGCGTACTGAGCACCGAGCACCCCGAGCACTGAGCACCCAGCACCCTGAGTACTGAGCACCCAGCACCCCGAGCACTGAGCACCCAGCACCCTGAGTACTGAGCACCCAGCGTACAGAGCACCGAGCACCGAGCACCCTGAGTACTGAGCACCCAGCACTCTGAGCACTGAGCACCCAGCACACTGAGCACTGAGCACCCAGCACCCCGAGCACTGAGCACCCAGCACCCCGAGCACTGAGCCTGAGCAACCTGAGTACTGAGCACTGAGCACCCTGAGTACTGAGCACCGAGCACCCTGAGTACTGAGCACCCAGCACCCCGAGCACTGAGCACCGAGCACCCTGAGTAGTGAGCACCCAGCACCCTGAGCACTGAGCACCCAGCACAACGAGTACTGAGCACCCAGAACCCTGATTACTGAGCACCAAGAACCCCGAGCACTGAGCACCCAGCACCCCGAGCACTGAGCACCCAGCACCCTGAGTACTAAGCACCCAGCACCCTGAGTACTGAGCACCCTGCACCCTGAGTACTGAGCACCCAGCACACTGAGTACTGAGCACCCAGCGTACTGAGCACCGAGCACCCCGAGCACTGAGCACCCAGCACCCTGAGTACTGAGCACCCAGCATACTGAGCACCGAGCACCCAGCACCCTGAGTACTGAGCACCCAGCACCCTGAGCACTGAGCACCCAGCACCCTGAGCACTGAGCCCCCAGCACCCTGAGTACTGAGCACCCAACGTACTGAGCACCGAGCACCCTGAGCACTGAGCACCCAGCACCCTGAGTACTGAGCACCCAGCACCACGAGCACTGAGCACCCAGCACCCTGATCACTGAGCACCCAGCACACTGAGCACTGATCACCCAGCACACTGAGCACTGAGCACCCAGCACCCTGAGTACTGAGCACCCAGCACCCTGAGTACTGAGCACTCAGCACCCTGAGTACTGAGCACCGAGCACCCCGAGCACTGAGCACCCAGCACCCTGAGCACTGAGCACCCTGAGGACTGAGCACCCAGCACCCTGAGCACTGAGCACCCAGCACCCTGAGTACTGAGCACCGATCACCCTGAGCACTGAGCACCCAGAACCCCGAGTACTGAGCACCCAGCACCCTGAGTACTGAGCACCCAGCACCCCGAGCACTGAGCACCCAACACCCTGAGCAATGAGCACCCTGAGTACTGAGCACCCAACACCTTGAGCACTGAGCACCGAGCACCCCGAGAACTGAGCACCCAGCACCCGGAGTACTGAGCACCCAGCACCCTGCGTACTAAGCACCGAGCACCCTGAGTACTGAGCACCCAGCACCCTGAGCACTGAACATACAGCACCCTGAGTACTGAGCACCTTGAGCACTGAGCACCCAGCACCCTGAGTACTGAGCACCGAGCACCCCGAGCACTTAGCACCCAGCACCCCGAGCACTGAGCACCCAGCACCCCGAGCACTGAGCACCCAGCACCCTGAGCACTGAGCACCCAGCACCCTGAGCACTGAGCACACAGCACCCTGAGCACTGAGCACCCAGCACCCTGAGTACTGAGCACTGAGCACCCAGCACCCTGATTACTGAGCACTGAGCACCCAGCACACCGAGCACTGAGCACCCAGCACCCTGAGCACTGAGCACCCAGCTCCCGAGTACAGAGCACCCAGCACCCTGAGTACTGAGCACCCAGCACCCCGAGTACTGAGCACCCAGCACCCCGAGTACTGAGCACCCAGCACCCTGAGTACTGAGCACCCAGCACCCTGAGCACTGAGCACCCAGCACCCCGAGCACTGAGCACCCAGCACCCTGAGTACTGAGCACCCAGCACCCTGAGCACTGAGCACCCAGCACCCTGAGCACTGAGCACCCAGCACCCTGAGCACTGAGCAGCCAGCACCCTGAGTAGTGAGCACCCAACGTACTGAGCACCGAGCACCCCGAGCGCTGAGCACCCAGCACCCTGAGTACTGAGCACCGATCACCCCGAGCACTGAGCACTCAGCACCCTGAGTACTGAGCTCCGAGCACCCCGAGCACTGAGCAACCAGCACCCTGAGTACTGAGCACCGATCACCCCGAGCACTGAGCACCCAGAACCCTGAGCACTGAGCCCCCAGCACCCTGAGTACTGAGCACCCAGCACCCTGAGTACTGAGCACCGAGCACCCCGAGCACTGAGCACCCAGCACCCTGAGTACTGAGCACCCAGCACCCTGAGTACTGAGCACCCAGCACCCTGAGTACTGAACACCCAGCACCCTGAGCACTGAGCAATGAGCACCCTGAGCACTGAGCACCCAGCACAATGAGCACTGAGCACCCAGCACCTTGAGTACTGAGCACCGAGCACCCCGAGCACTGAGCACCCAGCACCCTGAGTACTGAGCACCCAGCACCCTGAGCACTGAGCACCCAGTACCCTGAGCACTGAGCACCCAGCACCCCGAGCACTGATCACCCAGCACCCTGAGTTCTGAGCACCTAGCACCCTGAGCACTGAGCACCCAGCATCCTGTGTACTGAGCACCCAGCACCCTGAGTATTGAGCAACCAGCACCCTGAGCACTGAGCACCGAGCACCCAGCACCCTGAGCACTGAGCACCCAGCACCCCGAGCACTGAACACCCAGCACCCCGAGCACTGAGCACCCAGCACTCTGAGCACTGAGCACCCTGTGGACTGAACACCCAGCACCCTGAGCACTGAGCACCCAGCACCCTGAGTACTGAGCACCGATCACCCTGAGCACTGAGCACCCAGCACCCCGAGCACTGAGAACCCAGCACCCTGAGTACTGAGCTCCCAGCACCCCGAGCACTGAGCACCCAGTACCCTGAGTACTGAGCACCCTGAGTCCTGAGCACCGATCACCCTGAGCACTGAGCTCCCAGCACCCTGAGTACTGAGCACCCAGCACCCTGAGCACTGAGCACCCAGCACCCTGAGTACTGAGCACCCAGCACCCTGAGCACTGAGCACCCAGCACCCTGAGTACTGAGTACCCAGCACCCTGAGCACTGAGCACCCAGCACCCTGAGTACTGAGCACCGAGCACCCTGAGTACTGAGCACCCAGCAACCTTAGTACTGAGCACCCAGCACCCTGAGCACTGAGCACCCAGCACCCTGAGTACTGAGCAGCCAGCACCACCCTCAGCACTTAGCACCCAGCACCCCGAGCACTGAGCACCCAGCACCTTGAGCACTGAGCACCCAGCACCCCGAGTACTGAGTACCCAGCACCCCGAGTACAGAGCACCAAGCACCCCGAGCACTGAGCACCCAGCACCCTGAGTACTGAGCACCCAGCACCCTGAGTACTGAGCACTGAGCACCCCGAGTACTGAGCACCCATCACACCGAGCACTGAGCACCCAGCAACCTGAGTACTGAGAACAGATCACCCTGAGTACTGAGCACCCAGCACCCTGAGTACTGAGCCCCCAGCACCCTGAGTACTGAGCACCCAGCACCCTGAGCACTGAGCACCCAGCACCCCGAGAATGAGCACCCAGCACCCTGAATACTGAGAACCGTGCACCCTGAGTACTGAGCACCCAGCACCCTGAGTACTGAGCCCCCAGCACCCTGAGTACTGAGCACCAAGCACCCCGAGCACTGAGCACCCAGCACCCCGAAAATGAGCACCCAGCACCCTGAGTACTGAGCACCCAGCACCCTGAGTACTGAGCACTAAGCACCCAGAGCACTGAGCACCCAGCACCCTGAGCACGGAGCACCCAGGACCCCGAGCACTGAGTACTGAGCACCCAGCACCCTGAGTACTGAGCACAGAGCTCCCCGAGCACTGAGCAACCTGAGTACTGAGCACCCAGCACCCCGATCACTGAGCTCCCAGCACCCTGAGTACTGAGCACCCAGCACCCTGAGTACTGAGCACCCAGCACCCTGAGCACTGAGCACCCAGCACCCTGAGCAATGAGCACCCAGCACCCCGAGCACGGAGCACCCAGCACCCTGTGTACTGAGCACCCAACACCCAGAGTACTGAGCACCCAGCACACTGAGTACTGAGCACCCAGCACCCTGAGTACTGAGCACCCAGCACCCTGAGTACTAAGCCCCCAGCACCCTGAGTACTGAGCACCCAGCACCCCGAGCACTGAGCACCCAGCACGCAGAGAATGAGCACCCAGCACCCTGAGTACTGAGCACCCAGCACCCTGAGTACTGAGCACTAAGCACCCAGAGCACTGAGCACCCAGCACCCCGAGCACGGAGCACCCAGGACCCTGAGCACTGAGTACTGAGCACAAAGCACCCTGAGTACTGAGCACAGAGCTCCCCGAGCACTGAGCACCCTGAGTACTGAGCACCCAGCACCCCGATCACTGAGCACCCAGCACCCTGAGTACTGAGCACCCAGCACCCTGAGTACTGAGCACCCAGCACCCTGAGCACTGAGCACCCAGCACCCTGAGCAATGAGCACCCAGCACCCCGAGCACGGAGCACCCAGCACCCTGTGTACTGAGCACCCAACACCCAGAGTACTGAGCACCCAGCACCCTGAGCACTGAGCACCCAGCACCCTGAGTACTGAGCACCCAGCACCCTGAGTACTGAACAACCAGCACCCTGAGCACTGAGCACTGAGCACCCAGCACCCTGAGTACTGAGCACTAAGCACCCAGAGCACTGAGCACCCAGCGCCCCGAGCACTGAGCACCCAGCACCCCGAGCACTGAGCACTGAGCACCCTGAGCACTGAGCACCCAGCACCCCGAGTACTGAGCACTGAGCACCCTGAGTACTGAGCACCCAGCACTCCGAGTACTGAGCACTGAGCACCCTGAATACTGAGCACCCAGCACCCTGAGCACTGAGCACCCAGCACCCTGAGCACTGAGCACACAGCACCGCGAGTACTGAGCACGCAGAACTCCGAGCACTGAGCACCCAGCTCCCCGAGCACTGAGCACTAAGCACCCAGAGCACTGAGCACCCAGCACCCCGAGCACGGAGCACCCAGGCCCCCGAGCACTGAGTACTGAGCACCCAGCACCCTGAGTACTGAGCACAGAGCTCCCCGAGCACTGAGCACCCTGAGTACTGAGCACCCAGCACCCCGATCACTGAGCACCCAGCACCCTGAGGACTGAGCACCCAGCACCCTGAGTACTGAGCACCCAGCACCCTGAGCACTGAGCACCCAGCACCCTGAGCAATGAGCACCCAGCACCCCGAGCACGGAGCACCCAGCACCCTGTGTACTGAGCACCCAACACCCAGAGTACTGAGCACCCAGCAACCTGAGCACTGAGCACCCAGCACCCTGAGTACTGAGCACCCAGCACCCTGAGTACTGAACAACCAGCACCCTGAGCACTGAGCACTGAGCACCCAGCACCCTGAGTACTGAGCACTAAGCACCCAGAGCACTGAGCACCCAGCGCCCCGAGCACTGAGCACCCAGCACCCCGAGCACTGAGCACTGAGCACCCTGAGCACTGAGCACCCAGCACCCCGAGTACTGAGTACTGACCACCCTGAGTACTGAGCACCAAGCACTCCGAGTACTGAGCACTGAGCACCCTGAGTACTGAGCACCCAGCACCCTGAGCACTGAGCACCCAGCACCCTGAGCACTGAGCACACAGCACCCCGAGTACTGAGCACGCAGAACTCCGAGCACTGAGCACCCAGCTCCCCGAGCACTGAGCACTAAGCACCCAGAAACTGAGCACCCAGCACCCCGAGCACGGAGCACCCAGGACCCCGAGCACTGAGTACTGAGCACCCAGCACCCTGAGTACTGAGCACAGAGCTCCCCGAGCACTGAGCACCCTGAGTACTGAGCACCCAGCACCCCGATCACTGAGCACCCAGCACCCTGAGTACTGAGCACCCAGCACATTGAGTACTGAGCACTAAGCACCCAGAGCACTGAGCACCCAGCACCCCGAGCACGGAGCACCCAGGACCCCGAGCACTGAGTACTGAGCACCCAGCACCCTGAGTACTGAGCACAGAGCTCCCCGAGCACTGAGCACCCTGAGTACTGAGCACCCAGCACCCCGATCACTGAGCACCCAGCACCCTGAGTACTGAGCACACAGCACCCTGAGTACTGAGCTCCCAGCACCCTGAGCACTGAGCACCCAGCACCCTGAGCAATGAGCACCCAGCACCCCGAGCACGGAGCACCCAGCACCCTGTGTACTGAGCACCCAACACCCAGAGTACTGAGCACCCAGCACACTGAGTACTGAGCACCCAGCACCCTGAGTACTGAGCACCCAGCACCCTGAATACTGAGCCCCCAGTACCCTGAGTACTGAGCACCCACCACCCCGAGCACTGAGCACCAGCACCCCGAGAATGAGCACCCAGCACCCTGAGTACTGAGCACCCAGCACCCTGAGTACTGAGCACTAAGCACCCAGAGCACTGAGCACCCAGCACCCCGAGCACGGAGCACCCAGGACCCTGAGCACTGAGTACTGAGCACCCAGCACCCTGAGTACTGAGCACAGAGCTCCCCGAGCACTGAGCACCCTGAGTACTGAGCACCCAGCACCCCGATCACTGAGCACCCAGCACCCTGAGTACTGAGCAGCCAGCACCCTGAGTACTGAGCACCCAGCACCCTGAGCACTGAGCACCCAGCACCCTGAGCAATGAGCACCCAGCACCCCGAGCACGGAGCACCCAGCACCCTGTGTACTGAGCACCCAACACCCAGAGTACTGAGCACCCAGCACCCTGAGCACTGAGCACCCAGCACCCTGAGTACTGAGCACCCAGCACCCTGAGTACTGAACAACCAGCACCCTGAGCACTGAGCACTGAGCACCCAGCACCCTGAGTACTGAGCACTAAGCACCCAGAGCACTGAGCACCCAGCGCCCCGAGCACTGAGCACCCAGCACCCCGAGCACTGAGCACTGAGCACCCTTAGCACTGAGCACCAAGCACTCCGAGTACTGAGCACTGAGCACCCTGAGTACTGAGCACCCAGCACCCTGAGCACTGAGCACCCAGCACCCTGAGCACTGAGCACCCAGCACCCCGAGTACTGAGCACGCAGAACTCCGAGCACTGAGCACCCAGCTCCCCGAGCACTGAGCACTGAGCACCCAGAGCACTGAGCACCCAGCACCCCGAGCACGGAGCACCCAGGACCCCGAGCACTGAGTACTGAGCACCCAGCACCCTGAGTACTGAGCACAGAGCTCCCCGAGCACTGAGCACCCTGAGTACTGAGCACCCAGCACCCCGATCACTGAGCACCCAGCACCCTGAGTACTGAGCACCCAGCACCCTTAGTACTGAGCACACAGCACCCTGAGCACTGAGCACCCAGCACCCTGAGCAATGAGCACCCAGCACCCCGAGCACGGAGCACCCAGCACCCTGTGTACTGAGCACCCAACACCCAGAGTACTGAGCACCCAGCACCCTGAGTACTGAGCACCCAGCACCCTGAGTACTGAGCACCCAGCACCCTGAGTACTGAGCACCCAGCACCCTGAGCACTGAGCACCCAGCACCCTGAGTACTGAGCACCCAGCACCCTGAGTACTGAGCACTCAGCACCCTGAGTACTGAGCACCGAGCACCCCGAGCACTGAGCACCCAGCACCCCGTGTACTGAGCACCCAGCACCCCGAGCACTGAGCACCCAGCGCCCCGAGCACTGAGCACCCAGCACCCAGAGCACTGAGCACCCAGCACCGCGAGCACTGAGCACCCAGCGCCCCGAGCACTGAGAACCCAGCACCACGAGCACTGAGCACTGAGCACCCTGAGCACTGAGCACCCAGCACCCCGAGTACTGAGCACTGAGCACCCTGAGTACTGAGCACCAAGCACTCCGAGTACTGAGCACTGAGCACCCTGAGTACTGAGCACCCAGCACCCTGAGCACTGAGCACCCAGCACCCTGAGCACTGAGCACCCAGCACCCCGAGTACTGAGCACGCAGAACTCCGAGCACTGAGCACCCAGCTCCCCGAGCACTGAGCACTGAGCACCCTGAGCACTGAGCACCCAGCACCCCGAGTGCTGAGCACTGAGCACCCTGAGCACTGAGCACCCAGCACCCCGAGTGCTGAGCACTGAGCACCCTGAGAACTGAGCACCCAGCACCCTGAGCACTGAGCACTGAGAATCCTGAGTACTGAGCACCTAGCACCCTGAGTACTGAGCACCCAGCACCCTGAGCACTGAGCACGGAGCACCCCGAGGACTGAGCACCCAGCACCCTGAGCACTGAGCACCCAGCACCTTGAGTACTGAGCACCGAGCACCCCGAGCACTGAGCACCCAGCACCCTGAATACTAAGCACCCAGCTCCCTGAGCACTGAGCACCCTGCACCCCGAGCACTGAGCACCCAGCACCCCGAGAACTGAGCACCGAGCACCCTGAGTACTGAGCACCCAACACCCAGAGTACTGAGCACCCAGCACCCTGAGCACTGAGCACCCAGCACCCTGAGTACTGAGCACCCAGCACCCTGAGTACTGAGCACCCAGCACCCTGAGCACTGAGCACCCAGCACCCTGAGTACTGAGCACCCAGCACCCTGAGTACTGAGCACTCAGCACCCTGAGTACTGAGCACCGAGCACCCCGAGCACTGAGCACCCAGCACCCTGAGCACTGAGCACCCTGAGGACTGAGCACCCAGCACCCTGAGCACTGAGCACCCAGCACCCTGAGTACTGAGCACCGATCACCCTGAGCACTGAGCACCCAGGACCCCGAGCACTGAGCACCCAGCACCCTGAGTACAGAGCATCCAGCACCCCGAGTACTGAGCACCCAGCACCCCGAGCACTGAGCACCCAGCACCCTGAGTACTGAGCATCCTGAGTACTGAGCACCGATCACCCTGAGCACTGAGCACCCAGCACCCTGAGTACTGAGTACCCAGCACCCTGAGCACTGAGCACTCAGCACCCTGAGTACTGAGCACCGAGCACCCTGAGTACTGAGCACCCAGCACCCTTAGTACTGAGCACCCAGCACCCTGAGCACTGAGCACCCAGCACCCCGAGCACTGAGCACCCAGCACCCTGAGCACTGAGCACCCTGAGGACTGAGCACCCAGCACCCTGAGCACTGAGCACCCAGCACCCTGAGTACTGAGCAACGATCACCCTGAGCACTGAGCACCCAGGACCCCGAGCACTGAGCACCCAGCACCCTGAGTACAGAGCATCCAGCACCCCGAGTACTGAGCACCCAGCACCCCGAGCACTGAACACCCAGCACCCTGAGTACTGAGCACCCAGCACCCTGAGTACTGAGTACCCAGCACCCTGAGCAATGAGCACTCAGCACCCTGAGTACGGAGCACCGAGCACCCTGAGTACTGAGCACCCAGCACCCTTAGTACTGAGCACCCAGCACCCTGAGCACTGAGCACCCAGCACCCTGAGTACTGAGCACCCAGCACCACCCTCAGCACTGAGCACCCAGCACCCCGAGCACTGAGCACCCAGCACCCAGAGCACTGAGCACCCAGCACCCCGAGTACTGCGCACCCAGCACCCCGAGTACTGAGCACCGAGCACCCCGAGCACTGAACACCCAGCACCCTGAGTACTGAGCTCCCAGCAACCTGAGTACTGAGCACTGAGCACCCCGAGTACTGAGCACCCAGCACCCCGAGCACTGAGCACCCAGCAACCTGAGTACTGAGAACAGATCACCCTGAGTACTGAGCACCCAGCACCCTGAGTACTGAGCCCCCAGCACCCTGAGTACTGAGCACCCAGCACCCCGAGCACTGAGCACTCAGCACCCTGAGAATGAGCACCCAACACCCTGAGTACTGAGAACCGAGCACCCTGAGTACTGAGCACACAGCACCCTGAGTACTGAGCCCCCAGCACCCTGAGTACTGAGCACCCAGCACCCCGAGCACTGAGCACCCAGCACCCCGAGAATGAGCACCCAGCACCCTGAGTACTGAGCACCCAGCACCCTTAGTACTGAGCACCCAGCACCCTGAGCACTGAGCACCCAGCACCCTGAGTACTGAGCACCCAGCACCACCCTCAGCACTGAGCACCCAGCACCCCGAGCACTGAGCACCCAGCACCCAGAGCACTGAGCACCCAGCACCCCGAGTACTGCGCACCCAGCACCCCGAGTACTGAGCACCGCGCACCCCGAGCACTGAACACCCAGCACCCTGAGTACTGAGCTCCCAGCAACCTGAGTACTGAGCACTGAGCACCCCGAGTACTGAGCACCCAGCACCCCGAGCACTGAGCACCCAGCAACCTGAGTACTGAGAACAGATCACCCTGAGTACTGAGCACCCAGCACCCTGAGTACTGAGCCCCCAGCACCCTGAGTACTGAGCACCCAGCACCCTGAGTACTGAGCACCCAGCACCCCGAGCACTGAGCACCCAGCACCCCGAGAATGAGCACCCAGCACCCTGAGTACTGAGCACCCAGCACCCTTAGTACTGAGCACCCAGCACCCTGAGCACTGAGCACCCAGCACCCTGAGTACTGAGCACCCAGCACCACCCTCAGCACTGAGCACCCAGCACCCCGAGCACTGAGCACCCAGCACCCAGAGCACTGAGCACCCAGCACCCCGAGTACTGCGCACCCAGCACCCCGAGTACTGAGCACCGCGCACCCCGAGCACTGAACACCCAGCACCCTGAGTACTGAGCTCCCAGCAACCTGAGTACTGAGCACTGAGCACCCCGAGTACTGAGCACCCAGCACCCCGAGCACTGAGCACCCAGCAACCTGAGTACTGAGAACAGATCACCCTGAGTACTGAGCACCCAGCACCCTGAGTACTGAGCCCCCAGCACCCTGAGTACTGAGCACCCAGCACCCCGAGCACTGAGCACTCAGCACCCTGAGAATGAGCACCCAACACCCTGAGTACTGAGAACCGAGCACCCTGAGTACTGAGCACACAGCACCCTGAGTACTGAGCCCCCAGCACCCTGAGTACTGAGCACCCAGCACCCCGAGCACTGAGCACCCAGCACCCCGAGAATGAGCACCCAGCACCCTGAGTACTGAGCACCCAGCACCCTGAGTACTGAGCACTAAGCACCCAGAGCACTGAGCACCCAGCATCCCGAGCACGGAGCACCCAGGACCCCGAGCACTGAGTACTGAGCACTGAGCACCCTGAGCACTGAGCACCCAGCACCCCGAGTACTGAGCACTGAGCACCCTGAGTACTGAGCACCAAGCACTCCGAGTACTGAGCACTGAGCACCCTGAGTACTGAGCACCCAGCACCCTGAGCACTGAGCACCCAGCACCCTGAGCACTGAGCACACAGCACCCCGAGTACTGAGCACGCAGAACTCCGAGCACTGAGCACCCAGCTCCCCGAGCACTGAGCACTAAGCACCCAGAGCACTGAGCACCCAGCACCCCGAGCACGGAGCACCCAGGACCCCGAGCACTGAGTACTGAGCACCCAGCACCCTGAGTACTGAGCACAGAGCTCCCCGAGCACTGAGCACCCTGAGTACTGAGCACCCAGCACCCCGATCACTGAGCACCCAGCACCCTGAGTACTGAGCGCCCAGCACATTGAGTACTGAGCACTAAGCACCCAGAGCACTGAGCACCCAGCACCCCGAGCACGGAGCACCCAGGACCCCGAGCACTGAGTACTGAGCACCCAGCACCCTGAGTACTGAGCACAGAGCTCCCCGAGCACTGAGCACCCTGAGTACTGAGCACCCAGCACCCCGATCACTGAGCACCCAGGACCCCGAGCACTGAGTACTGAGCACCCAGCACCCTGAGTACTGAGCACAGAGCTCCCCGAGCACTGAGCACCCTGAGTACTGAGCACCCAGCACCCCGATCACTGAGCACCCAGCACCCTGAGTACTGAGCACCCAGCACCCTTAGTACTGAGCACACAGCACCCTGAGCACTGAGCACCCAGCACCCTGAGCAATGAGCACCCAGCACCCCGAGCACGGAGCACCCAGCACCCTGTGTACTGAGCACCCAACACCCAGAGTACTGAGCACCCAGCACCCTGAGTACTGAGCCCCCAGCACCCTGAGTACTGAACACCCAGGACCCTGAGCACTGAGCACTGAGCACCCTGAGCACTGAGTACTGAGCACTGAGCACCCTGAGCACTGAGCACCCAGCACCCCGAGTACTGAGCACCCAGCACCCCGAGCACTGAGCACCCAGCGCCCCGAGCACTGAGCACCCAGCACCCAGAGCACTGAGCACCCGGCACCGCGAGCACTGAGCACCCAGCGCCCCGAGCACTGAGCACCCAGCACCACGAGCACTGAGCACTGAGCACCCTGAGCACTGAGCACCCAGCACCCCGAGTACTGAGCACTGAGCACCCTGAGTACTGAGCACCAAGCACTCCGAGTACTGAGCACTGAGCACCCTGAGTACTGAGCACCCAGCACCCTGAGCACTGAGCACCCAGCACCCCGAGTACTGAGCACGCAGAACTCCGAGCACTGAGCACCCAGCTCCCCGAGCACTGAGCACTGAGCACCCTGAGCACTGAGCACCCAGCACCCCGAGTACTGAGCACGCAGAACTCCGAGCACTGAGCACCCAGCTCCCCGAGCACTGAGCACTGAGCACCCTGAGCACTGAGCACCCAGCACCCCGAGTGCTGTGCACTGAGCACCCTGAGAACTGAGCACCCAGCACCCTGAGCACTGAGCACTGAGAATCCTGAGTACTGAGCACCTAGCACCCTGAGTACTGAGCACCCAGCACCCTGAGCACTGAGCACGGAGCACCCCGAGGACTGAGCACCCAGCACCCTGAGCACTGAGCACCCAGCACCTTGAGTACTGAGCACCGAGCACCCCGAGCACTGAGCACCCAGCACCCTGAATACTAAGCACCCAGCTCCCTGAGCACTGAGCACCCTGCACCCCGAGCACTGAGCACCCAGCACCCCGAGAACTGAGCACCGAGCACCCTGAGTACTGAGCACCCAACACCCAGAGTACTGAGCACCCAGCACCCTGAGCACTGAGCACCCAGCACCCTGAGTACTGAGCACCCAGCACCCTGAGTACTGAGCACCCAGCACCCTGAGCACTGAGCACTGAGCACCCAACACCCTGAGCACTGATCACTGAGCACCAAGCACCCCGAGCACTGAGCACCCAGCACCCCGAGCACTGAGCACCTAGCACCCTGAGCACTGAGCACCCAGCACCCTGAGCACTGAGCACCCAGCCCCCTGAGTACTGAGCACCCAGCACCCTGAGTACTGAGCACCCAGCACCCTGAGTACTGAGCACTCAGCACCCTGAGTACTGAGCACCGAGCACCCCGAGCACTGAGCACCCAGCACCCTGAGCACTGAGCACCCTGAGGACTGAGCACCCAGCACCCTGAGCACTGAGCACCCAGCACCCTGAGTACTGAGCACCGATCACCCTGAGCACTGAGCACCCAGGACCCCGAGCACTGAGCACCCAGCACCCTGAGTACAGAGCATCCAGCACCCCGAGTACTGAGCACCCAGCACCCCGAGCACTGAGCACCCAGCACCCTGAGTACTGAGCATCCTGAGTACTGAGCACCGATCACCCTGAGCACTGAGCACCCAGCACCCTGAGTACTGAGTACCCAGCACCCTGAGCACTGAGCACTCAGCACCCTGAGTACTGAGCACCGAGCACCCTGAGTACTGAGCACCCAGCACCCTTAGTACTGAGCACCCAGCACCCTGAGCACTGAGCACCCAGCACCCCGAGCACTGAGCACCCAGCACCCTGAGCACTGAGCACCCTGAGGACTGAGCACCCAGCACCCTGAGCACTGAGCACCCAGCACCCTGAGTACTGAGCACCGATCACCCTGAGCACTGAGCACCCTGGACCCCGAGCACTGAGCACCCAGCACCCTGAGTACAGAGCATCCAGCACCCCGAGTACTGAGCACCCAGCACCCCGAGCACTGAACACCCAGCACCCTGAGTACTGAGCACCCAGCACCCTGAGTACTGAGTACCCAGCACCCTGAGCACTGAGCACTCAGCACCCTGAGTACTGAGCACCGAGCACCCTGAGTACTGAGCACCCAGCACCCTTAGTACTGAGCACCCAGCACCCTGAGCACTGAGCACCCAGCACCCTGAGTACTGAGCACCCAGCACCACCCTCAGCACTGAGCACCCAGCACCCCGAGCACTGAGCACCCAGCACCCAGAGCACTGAGCACCCAGCACCCCGAGTACTGCGCACCCAGCACCCCGAGTACTGAGCACCGAGCACCCCGAGCACTGAACACCCAGCACCCTGAGTACTGAGCTCCCAGCAACCTGAGTACTGAGCACTGAGCACCCCGAGTACTGAGCACCCAGCACCCCGAGCACTGAGCACCCAGCAACCTGAGTACTGAGAACAGATCACCCTGAGTACTGAGCACCCAGCACCCTGAGTACTGAGCCCCCAGCACCCTGAGTACTGAGCACCCAGCACCCCGAGCACTGAGCACTCAGCACCCTGAGAATGAGCACCCAACACCCTGAGTACTGAGAACCGAGCACCCTGAGTACTGAGCACACAGCACCCTGAGTACTGAGCCCCCAGCAACCTGAGTACTGAGTGTTCTAAAGCCTGCAACTTTTCCTCAGCTAAAGGCCATTGCTTTGTCCATATTGGTTTCTCAGTCAACCATTTTAGAGGCAAGGCTGTTGGTATCTCTGAAGGGACATCAATTGCTTGTTCTTTTACAGCCCGAATGGCCGGTTTTCTCAGTTTGTAATATCTTTTAATATTATTCTCAGAAATATGGGCTCTAGATTTAGCAGGAATGTTAATTTCAGTATTCCATTGTTGTAATAGGTCACGACCCCATAAATTCATTGCGATATTGGCTACATATGGCTTTAATTTTCCTATTTGTCCCTCTGGCCCTATACATTCAACCCATCTCGTGCTCTGCCTTACTCGAGATAGGGTTCCAATTCCCAGGAGCTGAACATTTACATTCTGAAGAGGCCAATACGGATGCCAAGATTCTGGGGTAATGATACTTACATCAGCACCTGTGTCCAGCAGGCCAGTAATAAAAATGCCATTTACACACACTCTCAGTTTAGGTCTTTGATCATTTATAGAAGTTTGCCAAAACACACGTAACTTATCTTTCTGATCATTATTGCTTGTAACAGTAGGCATGGGGCTTCCTAATTGTCCTGATGAGGCACGTTCTCTGCAGAAACTGGATATGACTGAACCATGTTTGCCATGGGGGCCTGTGAGGCCCCCCCTCTCACGTTTCCCGGCTGTATCAGGTTGCCTTGTCTATCTCTTGTAGACCTGCATTCATTCGTCCAATGTCTGCCCTTTCCACATCTTCTACATAAACCTGAATGCTGAGTCCTCCTATTTCTGTTATTTCTAGAAGATGCATTATTATTATTATTTCTGAAAGATGCATTATTATTATTATTATTATTTCTGAAAATCCGTTGTCTACAATTCCTTTTAATATGACCCATTTTTCCACAATTAAAACATTTGGTATTCTGGTGTCTCCTTTTACCATTGGAAATTGCTTCTTCTACCCATGCTTCAGTGCCATAATCAAATGTATCAACATTGAGTGTATGCAAGACCCATTCTTCCAACGGCGCTGATCTGAGCTTTAAAGGACCCAAAATCCTTTTGCATTCCACATTTGCATTTTCATAAGCCAAAGACTCAATCATTATACGTCTTGCTTCTGGGTCAGATATTCCTATTTGTACAGCCTTAGTTAATCTTTGTAAAAAGTCACTAAAGGGTTCTCTCTGACCCTGTTTAACTCTGACAAATGATTCCATTCTCTGTCCTGGGTCTTGTACCCTGTCCCAAGCCCTTAAGCACCCTGAGTACTGAGCACCCAGCACCCCGAGCACTGAGCACCCAACACCCTGAGTACTGAGAACCGAGCACCCTGAGTACTGAGCACACAGCACCCTGAGAACTGAGCACCCAGCACCCTGAGCACTGAGCACCCAGCACCCTGAGTACTGAGCACCCAGCACCCTGAGTACTGAGCACCCAGCACCCTTAGTACTGAGCACCCAGCACCCTGAGCACTGAGCACCCAGCACCCTGAGTACTGAGCACCCAGCACCACTCTCAGCACTGAGCACCCAGCACCCCGAGTACTGAGCACCGAGCACCCCGAGCACTGAACACCCAGCACCCTGAGCACTGAGCACGGAGCACCCCGAGGACTGAGCACCCAGCACCCTGAGCACTGAGCACCCAGCACCTTGAGTACTGAGCACCCAGCACCCTGAGCACTGAGCACCCAGCACCCCGAGTACTGAGCACGCAGAACTCCGAGCACTGAGCACCCAGCTCCCCGAGCACTGAGCACTGAGCACCCTGAGCACTGAGCACCCAGCACCCCGAGTGCTGAGCACTGAGCACCCTGAGCACTGAGCACCCAGCACCCCGAGTGCTGAGCACTGAGCACCCTGAGAACTGAGCACCCAGCACCCTGAGCACTGAGCACTGAGAATCCTGAGTACTGAGCACCTAGCACCCTGAGTACTGAGCACCCAGCACCCTGAGCACTGAGCACGGAGCACCCCGAGGACTGAGCACCCAGCACCCTGAGCACTGAGCACCCAGCACCTCGAGTACTGAGCACCGAGCACCCCGAGCACTGAGCACCCAGCACACTGAATACTAAGCACCCAGCTCCCTGAGCACTGAGCACCCAGCACCCCGAGCACTGAGCACCCAGCACCCCGAGAACTGAGCACCCAGCACCCTGAGTACTGAGCACCCAACACCCAGAGTACTGAGCACCCAGCACCCTGAGCACTGAGCACCCAGCACCCTGAGTACTGAGCACCCAGCACCCTGAGTACTGAGCACCCAGCACCCTGAGCACTGAGCACTGAGCACCCAACACCCTGAGCACTGATCACTGAGCACCCAGCACCCCTAGCACTGAGCACCCAGCACCCCGAGCACTGAGCACCTAGCACCCTGAGCACTGAGCACCCAGCACCCTGAGCACTGAGCACCCAGCCCCCTGAGTACTGAGCACCCAGCACCCTGAGTACTGAGCACCCAGCACCCTGAGTACTGAGCACTCAGCACCCTGAGTACTGAGCACCGAGCACCCCGAGCACTGAGCACCCAGCACCCTGAGCACTGAGCACCCTGAGGACTGAGCACCCAGCACCCTGAGCACTGAGCACCCAGCACGCTGAGTACTGAGCACCGATCACCCTGAGCACTGAGCACCCAGGACCCCGAGCACTGAGCACCCAGCACCCTGAGTACAGAGCATCCAGCACCCCGAGTACTGAGCACCCAGCACCCCGAGCACTGAGCACCCAGCACCCTGAGTACTGAGCATCCTGAGTACTGAGCACCGATCACCCTGAGCACTGAGCACCCAGCACCCTGAGTACTGAGTACCCAGCACCCTGAGCACTGAGCACTCAGCACCCTGAGTACTGAGCACCGAGCACCCTGAGTACTGAGCACCCAGCACCCTTAGTACTGAGCACCCAGCACCCTGAGCACTGAGCACCCAGCACCCCGAGCACTGAGCACCCAGCACCCTGAGCACTGAGCACCCTGAGGACTGAGCACCCAGCACCCTGAGCACTGAGCACCCAGCACCCTGAGTACTGAGCACCGATCACCCTGAGCACTGAGCACCCAGGACCCCGAGCACTGAGCACCCAGCACCCTGAGTACAGAGCATCCAGCACCCCGAGTACTGAGCACCCAGCACCCCGAGCACTGAACACCCAGCACCCTGAGTACTGAGCACCCAGCACCCTGAGTACTGAGTACCCAGCACCCTGAGCACTGAGCACTCAGCACCCTGAGTACTGAGCACCGAGCACCCTGAGTACTGAGCACCCAGCACCCTTAGTACTGAGCACCCAGCACCCTGAGCACTGAGCACCCAGCACCCTGAGTACTGAGCACCCAGCACCACCCTCAGCACTGAGCACCCAGCACCCCGAGCACTGAGCACCCAGCACCCAGAGCACTGAGCACCCAGCGCCCCGAGTACTGCGCACCCAGCACCCCGAGTACTGAGCACCGAGCACCCCGAGCACTGAACACCCAGCACCCTGAGTACTGAGCTCCCAGCAACCTGAGTACTGAGCACTGAGCACCCCGAGTACTGAGCACCCAGCACCCCGAGCACTGAGCACCCAGCAACCTGAGTACTGAGAACAGATCACCCTGAGTACTGAGCACCCAGCACCCTGAGTACTGAGCCCCCAGCACCCTGAGTACTGAGCACCCAGCACCCCGAGCACTGAGCACTCAGCACCCTGAGCATGAGCACCCAACACCCTGAGTACTGAGAACCGAGCACCCTGAGTACTGAGCACACAGCACCCTGAGTACTGAGCCCCCAGCAACCTGAGTACTGAGCACCCAGCACCCCGAGCACTGAGCACCCAGCACCCCGAGAATGAGCACCCAGCACCCTGAGTACTGAGCACCCAGCACCCTTAGTACTGAGCACCCAGCACCCTGAGCACTGAGCACCCAGCACCCTGAGTACTGAGCACCCAGCACCACCCTCAGCACTGAGCACCCAGCACCCCGAGCACTGAGCAGCCAGCACCCAGAGCACTGAGCACCCAGCACCCCGAGTACTGCGCACCCAGCACCCCGAGTACTAAGCACCGAGCACCCCGAGCACTGAACACCCAGCACCCTGAGTACTGAGCTCCCAGCAACCTGAGTACTGAGCACTGAGCACCCCGAGTACTGAGCACCCAGCACCCCGAGCACTGAGCACCCAGCAACCTGAGTACTGAGAACAGATCACCCTGAGTACTGAGCACCCAGCACCCTGAGTACTGAGCCCCCAGCACCCTGAGTACTGAGCACCCAGCACCCCGAGCACTGAGCACTCAGCACCCTGAGAATGAGCACCCAACACCCTGAGTACTGAGAACCGAGCACCCTGAGTACTGAGCACACAGCACCCTGAGTACTGAGCCCCCAGCACCCTGAGAACTGAGCACCCAGCACCCCGAGCACTGAGCACCCAGCACCCCGAGAATGAGCACCCAGCACCCTGAGTACTGAGCACCCAGCACCCTGAGTACTGAGCACTAAGCACCCAGAGCACTGAGCACCCAGCACCCCGAGCACGGAGCACCCAGGACCCCGAGCACTGAGTACTGAGCACTGAGCACCCTGAGTACTGAGCACCCAGCACCCCGATCACTGAGCTCCCAGCACCCTGAGCACTGAGCACCCAGCATCCTGAGCACTGAGCACCCAGCACCCTGAGTACTGAGCACCCAGCACGCTGAGTACTGAGCACCCAGCACCCCGAGCACTGAGCACCCAGCACCCTGAGTACTGAGCACTGAGCACCCAGCACCCCGAGCACTGAGGACCCAGCACCCTGTGTACTGAGCACTGAGCATCCTGAGTACTAAGCACCCAGCACCCTGAGTACTGAGCACCCAGCACCCCGAGTACTGAGCACTGAGCACCCTGAGAACTGAGCACCCAGCACCCTGAGCACTGAGCACCCAGCACCCTGAGTACTGAGCACCCAGCACCCTGAGTACTGAGCACCCAGCACCCTTAGTACTGAGCACCCAGCACCCTGAGCACTGAGCACCCAGCACCCTGAGTACTGAGCACCCAGCACCACTCTCAGCACTGAGCACCCAGCACCCCGAGTACTGAGCACCGAGCACCCCGAGCACTGAACACGAAGCACCCTGAGCACTGAGCAAGGAGCACCCCGAGGACTGAGCACCCAGCACCCTGAGCACTGAGCACCCAGCAACTTGAGTACTGAGCACCCAGCACCCTGAGCACTGAGCACACAGCACCCCGAGCACTGAGCACCCAGCACCCCGAGCACTGAGCACCCAGCACCCTGAGTACTGAGCACCCAACACCCAGAGTACTGAGCACCCAGCACCCTGAGCACTCAGCACCCAGCACCCTGAGTACTGAGCACCCAGCACCCTGAGTACTGAGCACCCAGCACCCTGAGCACTGAGCACCCAGCACCCTGAGTACTGAGCACCCAGCACCCTGAGTACTGAACAACCAGCACCCTGAGCACTGAGCACTGAGCACCCAGCACCCTGAGTACTGAGCACTAAGCACCCAGAGCACTGAGCACCCAGCGCCCCGAGCACTGAGCACCCAGCACCCCGAGCACTGAGCACTGAGCACCCTGAGCACTGAGCACCAAGCACTCCGAGTACTGAGCACTGAGCACCCTGAGTACTGAGCACCCAGCACCCTGAGCACTGAGCACCCAGCACCCTGAGCACTGAGCACCCAGCACCCCGAGTACTGAGCACGCAGAACTCCGAGCACTGAGCACCCAGCTCCCCGAGCACTGAGCACTGAGCACCCAGAGCACTGAGCACCCAGCACCCCGAGCACGGAGCACCCAGGACCCCGAGCACTGAGTACTGAGCACCCAGCACCCTGAGTACTGAGCACAGAGCTCCCCGAGCACTGAGCACCCTGAGTACTGAGCACCCAGCACCCCGATCACTGAGCACCCTGCACCCTGAGTACTGACCACCCAGCACCCTTAGTACTGAGCACACAGCACCCTGAGCACTGAGCACCCAGCACCCTGAGCAATGAGCACCCAGCACCCCGAGCACGGAGCACCCAGCACCCTGTGTACTGAGCACCCAACACCCAGAGTTCTGAGCACCCAGCACCCTGAGTACTGAGCACCCAGCACCCTGAGTACTGAACACCCAGGACCCTGAGCACTGAGTACTGAGCACCCTGAGCACTGAGTACTGAGCACTGAGCACCCTGAGCACTGAGCACCCAGCACCCCGAGTACTGAGCACCCAGCACCCCGAGCACTGAGCACCCACCGCCCCGAGCACTGAGCACCCAGCACCCAGAGCACTGAGCACCCAGCACCCCGAGCACTGAGCACCCAGCGCCCCGAGCACTGAGCACACAGCACCACGAGCACTGAGCACTGAGCACCCTGAGCACTGAGCACCCAGCACCCCGAGTACTGAGCACTGAGCACCCTGAGTACTGAGCACCAAGCACTCCGAGTACTGAGCACTGAGCACCCTGAGTACTGAGCACCCAGCTCCCCGAGCACTGAGCACTGAGCACCCTGAGCACTGAGCACCCAGCACCCCGAGTGCTGAGCACTGAGCACCCTGAGCACTGAGCACCCAGCAACCCGGGTGCTGAGCACTGAGCACCCTGAGAACTGAGCACCCAGCACCCTGAGCACTGAGCACTGAGAATCCTGAGTACTGAGCACCGAGCACCCTGAGTACTGAGCACCCAGCACCCTGAGCACTGAGCACGGAGCACCCCGAGGACTGAGCACCCAGCACCCTGAGCACTGAGCACCCAGCACCTTGAGTACTGAGCACCGAGCACCCCGAGCACTGAGCACCCAGCACCCTGAATACTAAGCACCCAGCTCCCTGAGCACTGAGCACCCAGCACCCCGAGCACTGAGCACCCAGCACCCCGAGCACTGAGCACCCAGCACCCTGAGTACTGAGCACCCAACACCCAGAGTACTGAGCACCCAGCACCCTGAGCACTGAGCACCCAGCACCCTGAGTACTGAGCACCCAGCACCCTGAGTACTGAGCACCCAGCACCCTGAGCACTGAGCACTGAGCACCCAACACCCTGAGCACTGAGCACTGAGCACCCAGCACCCTGAGCACTGAGCACACAGCACCCTGAGCACTGAGCACCCAGCACCCTGAACACTGAGCACTGAGCACCCAGCACCCCGAGCACTGAGCACCCAGCACCCTGAGTACTGAGCACTGAGCACCCAGCACCCCGAGCACTGAGCACCCAGCACCCTGAGCACTGAGCACCCAGCACCCGAGTACTGAGCACCCAGCACCCTGAGTACTGAGCTCCCAGCACCCCGAGCACTGAGCACCCAGCACCCCGAGTACTGAGCACCCAGCACCCCGAGCACTGAGCACCCAGCACCCCGAGTACTGAGCACCCAGCACCCTGAGTACTGAGCACCCAGCACCCCGAGTACTGAGCACCCAGCACCTTGAGCACTGAGCACCCAGCACCCCGAGCACTGAGCACCCAGCACCCTGAGTACTGAGCACCCAGCACCCTGAGCACTGAGCACCCCGCACCCCGATTACTGAGCACCCAGCACCCAGAGCACTGAGCACCCAGCACCCTGAGCACTGAGCACCCAGCACCCTGAGCACTGTGCACCCAGCACCCTGAGTAGTGAGGACACAGCACCCCGAGCACTGAGCACCCAGCACCCTGAGTACTGAGCACCCAGCACCCTGAGTACTGAGCACCCAGCACCCCGAGTACTGAGCACCCAGCACCCTGAGCACTGAGCACCCAGCACCCTGAGCACTGAGAACCCAGCACCCTGAGTACTGAACACCCAGCACCCTGAGCACTGAGCACCCTGAGCACTAAGTACTGAGCACTGAGCACCCTGAGCACTCAGCACCCAGCACCCTGAGCACTGAGCACCCAGCACCCTGAGCACTGAGCACCCAGCACCCTGAGTACTGAACACCCAGCACCCTGAGCACTGAGCACCCTGAGCACTAAGTACTGAGCACCCAGCGCCCCGAGCACAGAGCACCCAGCACCCTGAGCACTGAGCACCCAGCACCCTGAGCACTGAGCACCCAGCACCCTGAGTACTGAGCACCCAACGTACTGAGCACCGAGCACCCTGAGCACTGAGCACCCAGCACCCTGAGCACTGAGCACCCAGCACCCTGAGCACTGAGCACCCAGCACCCTGAGCACTGAGCACCCAGCACCCTGAGTACTGAGCACCCAACGTACTGAGCACCGAGCACCCTGAGCACTGAGCACCCAACAACCTGAGTACTGAGCACCCTGCACCCTGAGCACTGAGCACCCAGCACCCTGAGTACTGAGCACTGAGCACCCCGAGTACTGAGCACCGGGCACCCCGAGCACTAAGCACCCAGCACACCGAGCACCGAGCATCCAGCACCCTGAGCACTGAGCACCCAGCACCCTGAGCACTAAGCACCCAGCACCCTGAGCACTGAGCACCCAGCACCCTGAGCACTGAGCACCCAGCAGCCTGAGCACTGAGCACCCAGCACCCTGAGCACTGAGCACCCAGCACCGTGAGCACTGAGCACCCAGCACCCTGAGCACTGAGCACACAGCACCCTGAGTACTGAGCACCCAATGAACTGAGCACCGAGCACCCTGAGCACTGAGCACCCAGCACCCTGAGCACTGAGTACCCAGCACCCTGAGCACTGAGCACCCAGCACCGTGAGCACTGAGCACCCAGCAGCCTGAGCACTGAGCACCCAGCACCCTGAGCACTGAGCACCCAGCACCCTGAGCACTGAGCACTGATCACCCAGCACCCTGAGTACTGAGCACCCAGCACCCTGAGCACTGAGCACCCAACACCCTGAGCACTGAGCACCCAGCACCCTGAGCACTGAGCACCCAGCACCCTGAGTAGTGAGCACCCAGCACAATGAGTACTAAGCACCGAGCAACCTGAGTACTGAGCACCGAGCACCCTGAGCACTGAACACACAGCACCCTGAGTACTGAGCACCGAGCACCCCGAGCACTGAGCACCCAGCACCGCGAGCACTGATCACCCAGCACCCCGAGCACTGAGAACCCAGCACCCTGAGTACTGAGCACCCAGCACCCTGAGCACTGAGCACACAGCACCCTGAGCACTGAGTACCCAGCACCCTGAGCACTGAGCACCCAGCACCCTGAGTACTGAGCACCCAGCAGCCTGAGCACTGAGCACCCAGCACCCTGAGCACTGAGCACCCAGCACCCTGAGTAGTGAGCACCCAACATACTGAGCACCGAGGACCCCGAGCACTGAGCACCCATCACCCTGAGTACTGAGCACCGATCACCCCGAGCACTGAGCACCCAGCACCCAGAGTACTGAGCTCCGAGCACCCCGAGCACTGAGCACCCAGCGCCCCGAGCACTGAGCACCCAGCACCCTGAGCACTGAGCAGCCAGCACCCTGAGTACTGAGCCCCCAGCACCCTGAGTACTGAACACCCAGCACCCTGAGCACTGAGCACCCTGAGCACTGAGTACTGAACACTGAGCACCCTGAGCACTGAGCACTGAGCATCCTAAGCACTGAGCACCCAGCACCCCGAGTACTGAGCACTGAGCACCCTGAGTACTGAGCACCAAGCACCCCGAGTACTGAGCACTGAGCACCCTGAGTACTGAGCACCCAGCACCCTGAGCACTGAGTACCCAGCACCCTGAGTATTGAGCACTGAGAACCCTGAGTACTGAGCACCGAGCACCCTGAGTACAGAGCACCCAGCACCCTGATCACTGAGCACCCAGGACCGTGAGAACTGAGCACCCAGCACCTTGAGTACTGAGCACCGAGCACCCCGAGCACTGAGCACCCAGCAGCCAGAGTACTGAACACCCAGCACCCTGAGCACTGAGCACCCAGCACCCCGAGCACTGAGCACCCAGCACCTTGAGTACTGAGCACCGAGCACCCCGAGCACTGAGCACCCAGCAGCCAGAGTACTGAGCACCCAGCACCCTGAGCACTGAGCACCCAGCACCCCGAGCACTGATCACCCAGCACCCTGAGTACTGAGCACCCAGCACCCTGAGCACTGAGCACCCAGCACAGTGAGTACTGAGCACACAGCACCCTGAGTACTGAGCAACCAGCACCCTGAGCACAGAGCACTGACGACCCAGCACCCTGAGCACTGAGCACTGAGCACCCAGCACCCCAAGCACTGAGCACCCAGCACCCCGAGCACTGAGCACCCAGCACCCTGAGCACTGAGCACCCAGCACCCTGAGCACTGATCACCCAGCACCCTGAGCACTGAGCACCCAGCACCCTGAGTACTGAGCACCCAGCAACCTGAGTACTGAGCACTCAGCACCCTGAGTACTGAGCACCGAGCACCCCGAGCACTGAGTACCCAGCACCCTGAGCACAGAGCACCCTGAGGACTGAGCACCCAGCACCCTGAGTACTGAGCCCCCAGCACCCTGAGCACTGAGCACCCAGCACCCTGAGTACTGAGCACCCAGCACCCTGAGCACTGAGCACCCAGCACCCTGAGCACTGAGCACCCAGCACCCTGAGCACTGAGCACCCAGCACCCTGAGTAGTGAGGACCCAGCACCCCGAGCACTGAGCACCCAGCACCCTGAGAACTGAGCACCCAGCACCCTGAGTACTGAGCACCCAGCACCCCGAGTACTGAGCACCCAGCACCCTGAGCACTGAGCACCCAGCACCCTGAGCACTGAGAACCCAGCACCCTGAGTACTGAACACCCAGCACCCTGAGCACTGAGCACCCTGAGCACTAAGTACTGAGCACTGAGCACCCTGAGCACTCAGCACCCAGCACCCTGAGCACTGAGCACCCAGCACCCTGAGCACTGAGCACCCAGCACCCTGAGTACTGAACACCCAGCACCCTGAGCACTGAGCACCCTGAGCACTAAGTACTGAGCACCCAGCACCCCGAGTACTGAGCACCCAGCACCCTGAGCACTGAGCACCCAGCACCCTGAGCACTGAGAACCCAGCACCCTGAGTACTGAACACCCAGCACCCTGAGCACTGAGCACCCTGAGCACTAAGTACTGAGCACTGAGCACCCTGAGCACTCAGCACCCAGCACCCTGAGCACTGAGCACCCAGCACCCTGAGCACTGAGCACCCAGCACCCTGAGTACTGAACACCCAGCACCCTGAGCACTGAGCACCCTGAGCACTAAGTACTGAGCACCCAGCGCCCCGAGCACAGAGCACCCAGCACCCTGAGCACTGAGCACCCAGCACCCTGAGCACTGAGCACCCAGCACCCTGAGTACTGAGCACCCAACGTACTGAGCACCGAGCACCCTGAGCACTGAGCACCCAGCACCCTGAGCACTGAGCACCCAGCACCCTGAGCACTGAGCACCCAGCACCCTGAGCACTGAGCACCCAGCACCCTGAGTACTGAGCACCCAACGTACTGAGCACCGAGCACCCTGAGCACTGAGCACCCAACAACCTGAGTACTGAGCACCCTGCACCCTGAGCACTGAGCACCCAGCACCCTGAGTACTGAGCACTGAGCACCCCGAGTACTGAGCACCGGGCACCCCGAGCACTAAGCACCCAGCACCCCGAGCACCGAGCACCCAGCACCCTGAGCACTGAGCACCCAGCACCCTGAGCACTAAGCACCCAGCACCCTGAGCACTGAGCACCCAGCACCCTGAGCACTGAGCACCCAGTAGCCTGAGCACTGAGCACCCAGCACCCTGAGCACTGAGCACCCAGCACCGTGAGCACTGAGCACCCAGCACCCTGAGCACTGAGCACACAGCACCCTGAGTACTGAGCACCCAATGAACTGAGCACTGAGCACCCTGAGCACTGAGCACCCAGCACCCTGACCACTGAGTACCCAGCACCCTGAGCACTGAGCACCCAGCACCCTGAGCACTGAGCACCCAGCACCCTGAGCACTGAGCACTGAGCACCCAGCACCCTGAGTACTGAGCACCCAGCACCCTGAGCACTGAGCACCCAACACCCTGAGCACTGAGCACCCAGCACCCTGAGCACTGAGCACCCAGCACCCTGAGTAGTGAGCACCCAGCACAATGAGTACTAAGCACCGAGCAACCTGAGTACTGAGCACCGAGCACCCTGAGCACTGAACACACAGCACCCTGAGTACTGAGCACCGAGCACCCCGAGCACTGAGCACCCAGCACCGCGAGCACTGAGCACCCAGCACCCCGAGCACTGAGAACCCAGCACCCTGAGTACTGAGCACCCAGCACCCTGAGCACTGAGCACACAGCACCCTGAGCACTGAGTACCCAGCACCCTGAGCACTGAGCACCCAGCACCCTGAGCACTGAGCACACAGCACCCTGAGCACTGAGCACCCAGCACCCTGAGTACTGAGCACCCAGCAGCCTGAGCACTGAGCACCCAGCACCCTGAGCACTGAGCACCCAGCACCCTGAGTAGTGAGCACCCATCATACTGAGCACCGAGGACCCCGAGCACTGATCACCCAGCACCCTGAGTAGTGAGCACCCAACATACTGAGCACCGAGGACCCCGAGCACTGAGCACCCATCACCCTGAGTACTGAGCACCGAGCACCCCGAGCACTGAGCACCCAGCGCCCCGAGCACTGAGCACCCAGCACCCTGAGCACTGAGCAGCCAGCACCCTGAGTACTGAGCACCCAGCACCCTGAGTACTGAACACCCAGCACCCTGAGCACTGAGCACCCTGAGCACTGATTACTGAACACTGAGCACCCTGAGCACTGAGCACTGAGCATCCTGAGCACTGAGCACCCAGCACCCCGAGTACTGAGCACTGAGCACCCTGAGTACTGAGCACCAAGCACCCCGAGTACTGAGCACTGAGCACCCTGAGTACTGAGCACCCAGCACCCTGAGCACTGAGTACCCAGCACCCTGAGTATTGAGCACTGAGAACCCTGAGTACTGAGCACCGAGCACCCTGAGTACAGAGCACCCAGCACCCTGATCACTGAGCACCCAGCACCGTGAGCACTGAGCACCCAGCACCTTGAGTACTGAGCACCGAGCACCCCGAGCACTGAGCACCCAGCAGCCAGAGTACTGAGCACCCAGCACCCTGAGCACTGAGCACCCAGCACCCCGAGCACTGAGCACCCAGCACCTTGAGTACTGAGCACCGAGCACCCCGAGCACTGAGCACCCAGCAGCCAGAGTACTGAGCACCCAGCACCCTGAGCACTGAGCACCCAGCACCCCGAGCACTGATCACCCAGCACCCTGAGTACTGAGCACCCAGCACCCTGAGCACCGAGCACCCAGCACAGTGAGTACTGAGCACACAGCACGCTGAGTACTGAGCAACCAGCACCCTGAGCACAGAGCACTGACCACCCAGCACCCTGAGCACTGAGCACTGAGCACATAGCACCCCAAGCACTGAGCACCCAGCACCCCGAGCACTGAGCACCCAGCACCCTGAGCACTGAGCACCCAGCACCCTGAGCACTTATCACCCAGCACCCTGAGCACTGAGCACCCAGCACCCTGAGTACTGAGCACCCAGCAACCTGAGTACTGAGCACTCAGCACCCTGAGTACTGAGCACCGAGCACCCCGAGCACTGAGTACCCAGCACCCTGAGCACAGAGCACCCTGAGGACTGAGCACCCAGCACCCTGAGTACTGAGCACCCAGCACCCTGAGAACTGAGCACCCAGCACCCTGAGTAATGAGCACCCAGCACCCCGAGCACTGAGCACCCAGCACCCCGAGAATGAGCACCCAGCACCCAGGGTACTGAGTTCCGAGCACCCCGAGCACTGAGCACCCAGCGCCCCGAGCACCGAGCACCCTGAGCACTGAGCACCCAGCACCCTGAGTACTGAGCACCCAGCACCCTGAGCAATGAGCACCCTGAGTACTGAGCACCCAACTCCTTGAGCACTGAGCACACAGCACCCGGAGTACTGAGCACCCAGCACCCTGAGTACTAAGCACCGAGCACCCTGAGTACTGAGCACCCAGCACCCTGAGCACTGAACACACAGCACCCTGAGTACTGAGCACCTCGAGCACTGAGCACCCAGCACCCTGAGTACTGGGCACCGAGCACCCCGAGCACTGAGCACCCAGCACGGCTAGCACTGAGCACCCAGCACCAAGAGCACTGAGCACCCAGCACCCTGAGTACTGAGCACCCAGCACCCTGAGTACTGAGCACCCAGCACCCTGAGCACTGAGTACCCAGCACCCTGAGCACTGAGCACCCAGCACCCTGAGCACTGAGCACACAGCACCCTGAGCACTGAGCACCCAGCACCCTGAGCACTGAGCACTGAGCACCCAGCACCCCGAGCACTGAGCACCCAGCACCCTGAGTACTGAGCACTGAGCACCCAGCACCCCGAGCATTGAGCACCCAGCACCCTGAGCACTGAGCACCCAGCACCCCGAGTACTGAGCACCCAGCACCCTGAGCACTGAGCACCCAGCACCCTGAGCACTGAGTACCCAGCACCCTGAGCACTGAGCACCCAGCACCCTGAGCACTGAGCACACAGCACCCTGAGCACTGAGCACCCAGCACCCTGAGCACTGAGCACTGAGCACCCAGCACCCCGAGCACTGAGCACCCAGCACCCTGAGTACTGAGCACTGAGCACCCAGCACCCCGAGCATTGAGCACCCAGCACCCTGAGTACTGAGCACCCAGCACCCCGAGTACTGAGCACCCTGAGCACTGAGTACTGAACACTGAGCACCCTGAGCACTG
This sequence comes from Microtus oregoni, assembly GCF_018167655.1. Classification (NCBI taxonomy): domain Eukaryota; kingdom Metazoa; phylum Chordata; class Mammalia; order Rodentia; family Cricetidae; genus Microtus; species Microtus oregoni. The sequence goes on from NW_024543262.1 coordinate 2,330,164, forward strand.
CGCACTGAGCATCCTGAGCACTGAGCACCCAGCACCCCGAGTACTGAGCACTGAGCACCCTGAGTACTGAGCACCAAGCACCCCGAGTACTGAGCACTGAGCACCCTGAGTACTGAGCACCCAGCACCCTGAGTACAGAGTACCCAGCACCCTGATCACTGAGCACCGAGCACCGTGAGCACTGAGCACCCAGCACCTTGAGTACTGAGCACCGAGCACCCCGAGCACTGAGCACCCAGCAGCCAGAGTACTGAGCACCCAGCACCCTGAGCACTGAGCACCCAGCACCCCGAGCACTGAGCACCCAGCACCCAGAGTACTGAGCTCCGAGCACCCCGAGCACTGAGCACCCAGCGCCCCGAGCACTTAGCACCCAGAACCCTGAGCACTGAGCAGCCAGCACCCTGAGTACTGAGCACCCAGCACCCTGAGTACTGAACACCCAGAACCCTGAGCACTGAGCACCCTGAGCACTGAGTACTGAACACTGAGCACCCTGAGCACTGAGCACTGAGCATCCTGAGCACTGAGCACCCAGCACCCCGAGTACTGAGCACTGAGCACCCTGAGTACTGAGCACCAAGCACCCCGAGTACTGAGCACTGAGCACCCTGAGTACTGAGCACCCAGCACCCTGAGCACTAAGTACCCAGCACCCTGAGTATTGAGCACTGAGAACCCTGAGTACTGAGCACCGAGCACCCTGAGTACAGAGCACCCAGCACCCTGATCACTGAGCACCCAGCACCGTGAGCACTGAGCACCCAGCACCTTGAGTACTGAGCACCGAGCACCCCGAGCACTGAGCACCCAGCAGCCAGAGTACTGAGCACCCAGCACCCTGAGCACTGAGCACCCAGCACCCCGAGCACTGAGCACCCAGTACCTTGAGTACTGAGCACCGAGCACCCCGAGCACTGAGCACCCAGCAGCCAGAGTACTGAGCACCCAGCACCCTGAGCACTGAGCACCCAGCACCCCGAGCACTGATCACCCAGCACCCTGAGTACTGAGCACCCAGCACCCTGAGCACTGAGCACCCAGCACAGTGAGTACTGAGCACACAGCACCCTGAGTACTGAGCAACCAGCACCCTGAGCACAGAGCACTGACCACCCAGCACCCTGAGCACTGAGCACTGAGCACCCAGCACCCTGAGCACTGATCACCCAGCACCCTGAGCACTGAGCACCCAGCACCCTGAGTACTGAGCACCCAGCACCCTGAGTACTGAGCACTCAGCACCCTGAGTACTGAGCACCGAGCACCCCGAGCACTGAGTACCCAGCACCCTGAGCACAGAGCACCCTGAGGACTGAGCACCCAGCACCCTGAGTACTGAGCACCCAGCACCCTGAGAACTGAGCACCCAGCACCCTGAGTAATGAGCACCCAGCACCCCGAGCACTGAGCACCCAGCACCCCGAGAATGAGCACCCAGCACCCAGGGTACTGAGTTACGAGCACCCCGAGCACTGAGCACCCAGCGCCCCGAGCACCGAGCACCCTGAGCACTGAGCACCCAGCACCCTGAGTACTGAGCACCCAGCACCCTGAGCAATGAGCACCCTGAGTACTGAGCACCCAACTCCTTGAGCACTGAGCACACAGCACCCGGAGTACTGAGCACCCAGCACCCTGAGTACTAAGCACCGAGCACCCTGAGTACTGAGCACCCAGCACCCTGAGCACTGAACACACAGCACCCTGAGTACTGAGCACCTCGAGCACTGAGCACCCAGCACCCCGAGCACTGAGCACCCAGCACGGCTAGCACTGAGCACCCAGCACCAAGAGCACTGAGCACCCAGCACCCTGAGTACTGAGCACCCAGCACCCTGAGTACTGAGCACCCAGCACCCTGAGCACTGAGTACCCAGCACCCTGAGCACTGAGCACCCAGCACCCTGAGCACTGAGCACACAGCACCCTGAGCACTGAGCACCCAGCACCCTGAGCACTGAGCACTGAGCACCCAGCACCCCGAGCACTGAGCACCCAGCACCCTGAGTACTGAGCACTGAGCACCCAGCACCCCGAGCATTGAGCACCCAGCACCCTGAGCACTGAGCACCCAGCACCCGAGTACTGAGCACCCAGCACCCTGAGTACTGAGCACCCAGCACCCCGAGTACTGAGCACCCAGCACCCTGAGTACTGAGCACCCAGCACCCCGAGCACTGAGCACCCAGCACCCCGAGTACTGAGCACCCAGCACCCTGAGTACTGAGCACCCAGCACCCCGAGTACTGAGCACCCAGCACCCTGAGCACTGAGCACCCAGCACCCCGAGCACTGAGCACCCAGCACCCTGAGTACTGAGCACCCAGCACCCTGAGCACTGAGCACCCAGCACCCCGAGTACTGAGCACAAAGCACCCTGAGCACTGAGCACCCAGCACCCTGAGAACTGAGCACCCAGCACCTTGAGCACTGAGCACCCAGCACCCTGAGTAGTGAGCACCCAGCACCCCGAGCACTGAGCACCCAGCACCCTGAGTACTGAGCACCCAGCACCCTGAGTACTGAGCACCCAGCACCCCGAGTACTGAGCACCCAGCACCCTGAGCACTGAGTACCCAGCACCCTGAGCACTGAGCACCCAGCACCCTGAGCACTGAGCACCCAGCACCCTGAGCACTGAGCACCCAGCACCCCGAGTACTGAGCACCCAGCACCCTGAGCACTGAGCACCCAGCACCCTGAGCACTGAGCACCCAGCACCCTGAGTACTGAACACCCAGCACCCTGAGCACTGAGCACCCTGAGCACTAAGTACTGAGCACTGAGCACCCTGAGCACTGAGCACCCAGCACCCCGAGTACTGAGCACCCAGCACCCCGAGCACTGAGCCCCCAGCGCCCCGAGCACAGAGCACCCAGCACCCCGAGCACTGAGCACTGAGCACCCTGAGCACTGAGCACCCAGCACCCCGAGTACTGAGCAGTGAGCACGCTGAGTACTGAGCACCCAGCACCCTGAGTACTGAGCACCGAGCGTACTGAGCACCGAGCACCCAGCACCCTGAGTACTGAGCACCCAGCACCCTGAGCACTGAGCACCCAGCACCCTGAGAACTGAGCACTGAGCACCCCGAGTACTGAGCACCCAGAACCCCGAGCACCGAGCACCCAGCACCCTGAGCACTGAGCACCCAGCACCCTGAGCACTGAGCACCCAGCACCCTGAGCACTGAGCACCCAGCACCCTGAGCACTGAGCACCCAGCACCCTGAGCACTGAGCACCCAGCACCCTGAGTACTGAGCACTGAGCACCCCGAGTACTGAGCACCGGGCACCCCGAGCACTAAGCACCCAGCACCCCGAGCACCGAGCACCCAGCACCCTGAGCACTGAGCACCAAGCACCCTGAGCACTAAGCACCCAGCACCCTGAGCACTGAGCACCCAGCACCCTGAGCACTGAGCACCCAGCACCCTGAACACTGAGCACCCAGCACCCTGAGCACTGAGCACCCAGCACCGTGAGTACTGAGCACCCCGCACCCTAAGCACTGAGTACCCAGCACCCTGAGCACTGAACACCCAGCACCCTGAGCACTGAGCACACAGCACCCTGAGCACTGAGCACCCAGCACCCTGAACACTGAGCACTGAGCACCCAGCACCCCGAGCACTGAGCACCCAGCACCCTGAGTACTGAGCACTGAGCACCCAGCACCCCGAGCACTGAGCACCCAGCACCCTGAGCACTGAGCACCCAGCACCCGAGTACTGAGCACCCAGCACCCCGAGTACTGAGCACCCAGCACCCCGAGTACTGAGCACCCAGCACCCCGAGCACTGAGCACCCAGCACCCCGAGTACTGAGCACCCAGCACCCTGAGTACTGAGCACCCAGCACCCCGAGCACTGAGCACCCAGCACCCTGAGTACTGAGCACCCAGCACCCTGAGTTCTGAGCACCCAGCACCCTGAGCACTGAGTACCCAGCACCCTGAGCACTGAGCACCCAGCACCCTGAACACTGAGCACACAGCACCCTGAGCACTGAGCACCCAGCACCCTGAGCACTGAGCACTGAGCACCCAGCACCCCGAGCACTGAGCACCCAGCACCCTGAGTACTGAGCACTGAGCACCCAGCACCCCGAGCACTGAGCACCCAGCACCCTGAGCACTGAGCACCCAGCACCAGAGTACTGAGCACCCAGCACCCTGAGTAATGAGCACCCAGCACCCCGAGTACTGAGAAACCAGCACCCTGAGTACTGAGCACCCAGCACCCTGAGCACTTAGCACCCAGCACCCTGAGTACTGATCACCCAGCACCCTGAGTACTGAGCACCCAGCACCCCGAGTACTGAGCACCCAGCACCCTGAGCACTGAGCACCCAGCACCCCGAGCACTGTGCACCCAGCACCCTGAGTACTGAGCACCCAGCACCCCGAGTACTGAGCACTGAGCACCCTGAGTACTGAGCACCCACCACTCTGAGCACTGAGCACCCAGCACCCGGAGTACTGAGCAGCCAGCACCCTGAGTACTAAGCACCGAGCACCCGGAGTACTGAGCACCCAGCACCCTGAGCACTGAACATACAGCACCCTGAGTACTGAGCACCTCGAGCACTGAGCACCCAGCACCCTGAGTACTGAGCACCGAGCACCCCGAGCACTGAGCACCCAGCACCCCGAGCACTGAGCACCCAGCACCCCGAGCACTGAGCACCCAGCACCCTGAGCACTGATCACCCAGCACCCTGAGTACTGAGCACCCAGCACCCTGAGCACTGAGTACCCAGCACCCTGAGCACTGAGCATCCAGCACCCTGAGCACTGAGAACCCAGCACCCTGAGCACTGAGCACCCAGCACCCTGAGTACTGAGCACTGAGCACCCAGCACCCTGAGCACTGAGCACCCAGCACCCTGAGTACTAAGCACTGAGCACCCAGCACCCCGAGCACTGAGCACCCAGCACCCTGAGCACTGAGCACCCAGCAGCACCCGAGTACTGAGCACCCAGCACCCTGAGTACTGAGCACCCAGCTCCCTGAGTACTGAGCACCCAGCACCCTGAGTACTGAGCACCCAGCACCCTGAGTACTGAGCACCCAGCACCCTGAGCACTGAGCACCCAGCACCCTGAGTACTGAGCACTGAGCACCCAGCACCCTGAGTACTGAGCACCCAGCACCCTGAGCACTGAGCAACCAGCACCCTGAGCACTGAGCACCCAGCACCCTGAGCACTGAGCACCCAGCACCCTGAGCACTGAGCACCCAGCACCCTGAGTAGTGAGCACCCAATGTACTGAGCACCGAGCACCCCGAGCACTGAGCACCCTGCACCCTGAGTACAGAGCACCGAGCACCCCGAGCACTGAGCACCCAGCACCCAGGGTACTGAGTTCCGAGCACCCCAAGCACTGAGCACCCAGCGCCCCGAGCACCGAGCACCCTGAGCACTGAGCACCCAGCACCCCGAGCACTGAGCACCCAGCACCCTGAGCACTGATCACCCAGCACCCTGAGTACTGAGCACCCAGCACCCTGAGCACTGAGTACCCAGCACCCTGAGCACTGAGCATCCAGCACCCTGAGCACTGAGCACACAGCACCCTGAGCACTGAGCACCCAGCACCCTGAGCACTGAGCACTGAGCACCCAGCACCCCGAGCACTGTGCACCCAGCACCAGGAGTACTGAGCACTGAGCACCCAGCACCCCGAGCACTGAGCACCCAGCACTCTGAGCACTGAGCACCCAGCACCCGAGTACTGAGCACCCAGCACCCTGAGTACTGAGAACCCAGCACCCCGAGTACTGAGCACCCAGCACCCTGAGTACTGAGCACCCAGCACCGCTAGCACTGAGCACCCAGCACCCCGAGCACTGAGCACCCAGCACCCTGAGTACTGAGTACCCAGCACCCTGAGCACTGAGCACCCAGCACCCTGAGCACTGAGCACACAGCACCCTGAGCACTGAGCACTCAGCACCCTGAACACTGAGCACTGAGCACCCAGCACCCCGAGCACTGAGCACCCAGCACCCTGAGTACTGAGCACTGAGCACCCAGCACCCCGAGCACTGAGCACCCAGCACCCTGAGCACTGAGCACCCAGCACCCGAGTACTGAGCACCCAGCACCCTGAGTACTGAGCACCCAGCACCCAGAGTACTGAGCACCCAGCACCCCGAGTACTGAGCACCCAGCACCCCGAGCACTGAGCACCCAGCACCCCGAGTACTGAGCACCCAGCACCCTGAGTACTGAGCACCCAGCACCCCGATTACTGAGCACCCAGCACCCTGAGCACTGAGCACCCAGCACCCCGAGCACTGAGCACCCAGCACCCTGAGTACTGAGCACCCAGCACCCTGAGCACTGAGCACCCAGCACCCCGAGTACTGAGCACCCAGCACCCTGAGCACTGAGCACCCAGCACCCTGAGCACTGAGCACCCAGCACCCTGAGCACTGAGCACCCAGCACCCTGAGTACTGAGCACCCAGCACCCTGAGTACTGAGCACCCAGCACCCCGAGCACTGAGCACGGAGCACCCCGAGGACTGAGCACCTAGCACCCCGAGTACTGAGCACCCAGCACCCTGAGCACTGAGCACCCAGCACCCTGAGCACTGAGCACCCAGCACCCTGAGTACTGAACACCCAGCACCCTGAGCACTGAGCACCCTGAGCACTAAGTACTGAGCACTGAGCACCCTGAGCACTCAGCACCCAGCACCCCGAGTACTGAGCACCCAGCACCCCGAGCACTGAGCACCCAGCGCCCCGAGCACAGAGCACCCAGCACCCCGAGCACTGAGCACTGAGCACCCTGAGCACTGAGCACCCAGCACCCCGAGTACTGAGCAGTGATCACGCTGAGTACTGAGCACCCAGCACCCTGAGTACTGAGCACCCAGCGTACTGAGCACCGAGCACCCAGCACCCTGAGTACTGAGCACCCAGCACCCTGAGCACTGAGCACCCAGCACCCTGAGTACTGAGCACTGAGCACCCCGAGTACTGAGCACCCAGAACCCCGAGCACCGAGCACCCAGCACCCTGAGCAATGAGCACCCAGCACCCTGAGCACTGAGCACCCAGCACCCTGAGCACTGAGCACCCAGCACCCTGAGCACTGAGCACCCAGCACCCTGAGCACTGAGCACCCAGCACCCTGAGTACTGAGCACTGAGCACCCCAAGTACTGAGCACCGGGCACCCCGAGCACTAAGCACCCAGCACCCCGAGCACTGAGCACCCAGCACCCTGAGTACTGAGCACCCAGCACCCTGAGCACTGAGCAACCAGCACCCTGAGCACTGAGCACCCAGCACCCTGAGCACTGAGCACCCAGCACCCTGAGCACTGAGCACCCAGCACCCTGAGTAGTGAGCACCCAACGTACTGAGCACCGAGGACCCTGAGCACTGAGCACCCAGCACCCTGAGTACAGAGCACCGAGCACCCTGAGCAATGAGCACCCTGAGTACAGAGCACCCAACTCCTTGAGCACTGAGCACCGAGCACCCCGAGCACTGAGCACCCAGCACCCGGAGTACTTACCACCCAGCATCCTGAGTACTAAGCACCGAGCACCCTGAGTACTGAGCACCCAGCACCCTGAGCACTGAACACAAAGCACCATGAGTACTGAGCACCTCGAGCACTGAGCACCCAGCACCCTGAGTACTGGGCACCGAGCACCCTGAGCACTGAACACCCAGCACCGCTAGCACTGAGCACCCAGCACCCCGAGCACTGAGCACCCAGCACCCTGAGCACTGAGCACCCAGCACCCTGAACACTGAGCACACAGCACCCTGAGCACTGAGCACCCAGCACCCTGAGCACTGAGCACTGAGCACCCAGCACCCCGAGCACTGAGCACCCAGCACCCTGAGTACTGAGCACTGAGCACCCAGCACCCCGAGCACTGAGCACCCAGCACCCTGAGCACTGAGCACCCAGCACCAGAGTACTGAGCACCCAGCACCCTGAGTAATGAGCACCCAGCACCCCGAGTACTGAGCAACCAGCACCCTGAGTACTGAGCACCCAGCACCCTGAGCACTGAGCACCCAGCACCCTGAGTACTGATCACCCAGCACCCTGAGTACTGAGCACCCAGCACCCCGAGTACTGAGCACCCAGCACCCTGAGCTCTGAGCACCCAGCACCCCGAGCACTGTGCACCCAGCACCCTGATTACTGAGCACCCAGCACCCCGAGTACTGAGCACTGAGCACCCTGAGTACTGAGCACCCACCACTCTGAGCACTGAGCACCCAGCACCCGGAGTACTGAGCACCCAGCACCCTGAGTACTAAGCACCGAGCACCCTGAGTACTGAGCACCCAGCACCCTGAGCACTGAACATACAGCACCCTGAGTACTGAGCACCTCGAGCACTGAGCACCCAGCAACCTGAGTACTGAGCACTGAGCACCCCGAGCACTGAGCACCCAGCACCCCGAGCACTGAGCACCCCGCACCCCGAGCACTGAGCACCCAGCACCCTGAGCACTGATCACCCAGCACCCTGAGTACTGAGCACCCAGCACCCTGAGCACTGAGTACCCAGCACCCTGAGCACTGAGCATCCAGCACCCTGAGCACTGAGAACCCAGCACCCTGAGCACTGAGCACCCAGCACCCTGAGTACTGAGCACTGAGCACCCAGCACCCCGAGCACTGAGCACCCAGCACCCTGAGTACTGAGCACTGAGCACCCAGCACCCCGAGCACTGAGCACCCAGCACCCTGAGCACTGAGCACCCAGCAGCACCCGAGTACTGAGCACCCAGCACCCTGAGTACTGAGCACCCAGCTCCCTGAGTACTGAGCACCCAGCACCCTGAGTACTGAGCACCCAGCACCCTGAGTACTGAGCACCCAGCACCCTGAGCACTGAGCACCCAGCACCCTGAGTACTGAGCACTGAGCACCCAGCACCCTGAGTACTGAGCACCCAGCACCCTGAGCACTGAGCAACCAGCACCCTGAGCACTGAGCACCCAGCACCCTGAGCACTGAGCACCCAGCACCCTGAGCACTGAGCACCCAGCACCCTGAGTAGTGAGCACCCAACGTACTGAGCACCGAGCACCCCGAGCACTGAGCACCCAGCACCCTGAGTACAGAGCACCGAGCACCCCGAGCACTGAGCACCCAGCACCCAGGGTACTGAGTTCCGAGCACCCCAAGCACTGAGCACCCAGCGCCCCGAGCACCGAGCACCCTGAGCACTGAGCACCCAGCACCCTGAGTACTGAGCACCCAGCACCCTGAGCAATGAGCACCCTGAGTACTGAGCACCCAACTCCTTGAGCACTGAGCACCGAGCACCCCGAGCACTGAGCACCCAGCACCCGGAGTACTGAGCACCCAGCACCCTGAGTACTAAGCACCGAGCACCCTGAGTACTGAGCACCCAGCACCCTGAGCACTGAACACACAGCACCCTGAGTACTGAGCACCTCGAGCAGTGAGCACCCAGCACCCTGAATACTGGGCACCGAGCACCCCGAGCACTGAGCACCCAGCACCGCTAGCACTGAGCACCCAGCACCCCGAGCACTGAGCACCCAGCACCCTGAGTACTGAGCACCCAGCACCCTGAGTACTGAGCACCCAGCACCCTGAGCACTGAGTACCCAGCACCCTGAGCACTGAGCATCCAGCACCCTGAGCACTGAGCACACAGCACCCTGAGCACTGAGCACCCAGCACCCTGAGCACTGAGCACTGAGCACCCAGCACCCTGAGCACTGTGCACCCAGCACCCTGAGTACTGAGCACTGAGCACCCAGCACCCCGAGCACTGAGCCCCCAGCACTCTGAGCACTGAGCACCCAGCACCCGAGTACTGAGCACCCAGCACCCTGAGTACTGAGAACCCAGCACCCCGAGTACTGAGCACCCAGCACCCTGAGTACTGAGCACCCAGCACCGCTAGCACTGAGCACCCAGCACCCCGAGCACTGAGCACCCAGCACCCTGAGTACTGATCACCCAGCACCCTGAGTACTGAGCACCCAGCACCCTGAGCACTGAGTACCCAGCACCCTGAGCACTGAGCATCCAGCACCCTGAGCACTGAGCACACAGCACCCTGAGCACTGAGCACCCAGCACCCTGAGCACTGAGCACTGAGCACCCAGCACCCCGAGCACTGTGCACCCAGCACCCTGAGTACTGAGCACTGAGCACCGAGCACCCCGAGCACTGAGCACCCAGCACTCTGAGCACTGAGCACCCAGCACCCGAGTACTGAGCACCCAGCACCCTGAGTACTGAGCACCCAGCACCCCGAGTACTGAGCACCCAGCACCCTGAGTACTGAGCACCCAGCACCCCGAGCACTGAGCCCCCAGCACCCTGAGCACTGAGCACCCAGCACCCTGAGCACTGAGCACCCAGCACGCTGAGTACTGAACACCCAGCACCCTGAGCACTGAGCACCCTGAGCACTAAGTACTGAGCACCCAGCGCCCCGAGCACAGAGCACCCAGCACCCTGAGCACTGAGCACCCAGCACCCTGAGCACTGAGCACCCAGCACCCTGAGTACTGAGCACCCAACGTACTGAGCACCGAGCACCCTGAGCACTGAGCACCCAGCACCCTGAGCACTGAGCACCCAGCACCCTGAGCACTGAGCACCCAGCACCCTGAGCACTGAGCACCCAGCACCCTGAGTACTGAGCACCCAACGTACTGAGCACCGAGCACCCTGAGCACTGAGCACCCAGCAACCTGAGTACTGAGCACCCTGCACCCTGAGCACTGAGCACCCAGCACCCTGAGTACTGAGCACTGAGCACCCCGAGTAATGAGCACCGGGCACCCCGAGCACTAAGCACCCAGCACCCCGAGCACCGAGCACCCAGCACCCTGAGCACTGTGCACCCAGCACCCTGAGCACTAAGCACCCAGCACCCTGAGCACTGAGCACCCAGCACCCTGAGCACTGAGCACCCAGCAGCCTGAGCACTGAGCACCCAGCACCCTGAGCACTGAGCACCCAGCACCGTGAGCACTGAGCACCCAGCACCCTGAGCACTGAGCACACAGCACCCTGAGTACTGAGCACCCAATGAACTGAGCACCGAGCACCCTGAGCACTGAGCACCCAGCACCCTGAGCACTGAGTACCCAGCACCCTGAGCACTGAGCACCCAGCACCCTGAGCACTGAGCACCCAGCACCCTGAGCACTGAGCACTGAGCACCCAGCACCCTGAGTACTGAGCACCCAGCACCCTGAGCACTGAGCACCCAACACCCTGAGCACTGAGCACCCAGCACCCTGAGCACTGAGCACCCAGCACCCTGAGTAGTGAGCACCCAGCACAATGAGTACTAAGCACCGAGCAACCTGAGTACTGAGCACCGAGCACCCTGAGCACTGAACACACAGCACCCTGAGTACTGAGCACCGAGCACCCCGAGCACTGAGCACCCAGCACCGCGAGCACTGAGCACCCAGCACCCCGAGCACTGAGAACCCAGCACCCTGAGTACTGAGCACCCAGCACCCTGAGCACTGAGCACCCAGCACCCTGAGCACTGAGCACACAGCACCCTGAGCACTGAGCACCCAGCACCCTGAGTACTGAGCACCCAGCAGCCTGAGCACTGAGCACCCAGCACCCTGAGCACTGAGCACCCAGCACCCTGAGTAGTGAGCACCCAACGTACTGAGCACCGAGGACCCCGAGCACTGAGCACCCATCACCCTGAGTACTGAGCACCGATCACCCCGAGCACTGAGCACCCAGCACCCAGAGTACTGAGCTCCGAGCACCCCGAGCACTGAGCACCCAGCGCACCGAGCACTGAGCACCCAGCACCCTGAGCACTGAGCAGCCAGCACCCTGAGTACGGAGCACCCAGCACCCTGAGTACTGAACACCCAGCACCCTGAGAACTGAGCACCATGAGCACTGAGTACTGAACACTGAGCACCCTGAGCACTGAGCACCCAGCACCCCGAGTACTGAGCACCCAGCACCCTGAGCACTGAGCACCCAGCGCCCCGAGCACAGAGCACCCAGCACCCCGAGCACTGAGCACTGAGCACCCTGAGCACTGAGCACCCAGCACCCCGAGTACTGAGCACTGAGCACCCTGAGTACTGAGCACCAAGCACCCCGAGTACTGAGCACTGAGCACCCTGAGTACTGAGCACCAAGCACCCCGAGTACTGAGCACTGAGCACCCTGAGTACTGAGCACCAAGCACCCCGAGTACTGAGCACTGAGCACCCTGAGTACAGAGCACCCAGCACCCTGATCACTGAGCACCCAGCACCGTGAGCACTGAGCACACAGCACCTTGAGTACTGAGCACCGAGCACCCCGAGCACTGAGCACAAGGGAGCCAGAGTACTGAGCACCCAGCACCCTGAGCACTGAGCACCCAGCACCCCGAGCACTGAGCACCCAGCACCTTGAGTACTGAGCACCGAGCACCCCGAGCACTGAGCACCCAGCAGCCAGAGTACTGAGCACCCAGCACCCTGAGCACTGAGCACCCAGCACCCCGAGCACTGATCACCCAGCACCCTGAGTACTGAGCACCCAGCACCCTGAGCACTAAGCACCCAGCACAGTGAGTACTGAGCACACAGCACCCTGAGTACTGAGCAACCAGCACCCTGAGCACAGAGCCCTGACCACCCAGCACCCTGAGCACTGAGCACTGAGCACCCAGCACCCCAAGCACTGAGCACCCAGCACCCCGAGCACTGAGCACCCAGCACCCTGAGCACTGAGCACCCAGCACCCTGAGCACTGATCACCCAGCACCCTGAGCACTGAGCACCCAGTACCCTGAGTACTGAACACCCAGCACCCTGAGTACTGAGCACTCAGCACCCTGAGTACTGAGCACCGAGCACCCCGAGCACTGAGTACCCAGCACCCTGAGCACAGAGCACCCTGAGGACTGAGCACCCAGCACCTTGAGTACTGAGCACCCAGCACACTGAGAACTGAGCACCCAGCACCCTGAGTAATGAGCACCCAGCACCCCGAGCACTGAGCACCCAGCACCCCGAGAATGAGCACCCAGCACCCAGGGTACTGAGTTCCGAGCACCCCGAGCACTGAGCACCCAGCGCCCCGAGCACCAAGCACCCTGAGCACTGAGCACCCAGCACCCTGAGTACTGAGCACCCAGCACCCTGAGCAATGAGCACCCTGAGTACTGAGCACCCAACTCCTTGAGCACTGAGCACCCAGCACCCGGAGTACTGAGCACCCAGCACCCTGAGTACTAAGCACCGAGCACCCTGAGTACTGAGCACCCAGCACCCTGAGCACTGAACACACAGCACCCTGAGTACTGAGCACCTCGAGCACTGAGCACCCAGCACCCTGAGTACTGGGCACCGAGCACCCCGAGCACTGAGCACCCAACACGGCTAGCACTGAGCACCCAGCACCAAGAGCACTGAGCACCCAGCACCCTGAGTACTGAGCACCCAGCACGCTGAGTACTGAGCACCCAGCACCCTGAGCACTGAGTACCCAGCACCCTGAGCACTGAGCACCCAGCACCCTGAGCACTGAGCACACAGCACCCTGAGCACTGAGCACCCAGCACCCTGAGCACTGAGCACTGAGCACCCAGCACCCCGAGCACTGAGCACCCAGCACCCTGAGTACTGAGCACTGAGCACCCAGCACCCCGAGCATTGAGCACCCAGCACCCTGAGCACTGAGCACCCAGCACCCGAGTAATGAGGACCCAGCACCCTGAGTACTGAGCACCCAGCACCCCGAGTACTGAGCACCCAGCACCCTGAGTACTGAGCACCCAGCACCCCGAGCACTGAGCACCCAGCACCCCGAGTACTGAGCACCCAGCACCCTGAGTACTGAGCACCCAGCACCCCGAGTACTGAGCACCCAGCACCCTGAGCACTGAGCACCCTGAGCACTAAGTACTGAGCACTGAGCACCCTGAGCACTGAGCACCCAGCACCCCGAGTACTGAGCACCCAGCACCCCGAGAACTGAGCACCCAGCGCCCCGAGCACAGAGCACCCAGCACCCCGAGCACTGAGCACTGAGCACCCTGAGCACTGAGCACCCAGCACCCCGAGTACTGAGCAGTGAGCACGCTGAGTACTGAGCACCCAGCACCCTGAGTACTGAGCACCGAGCATACTGAGCACCGAGCACCCAGCACCCTGAGTACTGAGCCCCCAGCACCCTGAGCACTGAGCACCCAGCACCCAGAGTACTGAGCACTGAGCACCCCGAGTACTGAGCACCCAGAACCCCGAGCACCGAGCACCCAGCACCCTGAGCAATGAGCACCCAGCACCCTGAGCACTGAGCACCCAGCACCCTGAGCACTGAGCACCCAGCACCCTGAGCACTGAGCACCCAGCACCCTGAGCACTGAGCACCCAGCACCCTGAGTACTGAGCACTGAGCACCCCGAGTACTGAGCACCAGGCACCCCGAGCACTAAGCACCCAGCACCCCGAGCACCGAGCACCCAGCACCCTGAGCACTGAGCACCCAGCACCCTGAGCACTAAGCATCCAGCACCCTGAGCACCGAGCACCCAGCACCCTGAGCACTGAGCACCCAGCACCCTGAGCACTGAGCACCCAGCACCCTGAGCACTGAGCACCCAGCACCGTGAGCACTGAGCACCCAGCACCCTGAGCACTGAGCACCGAGCACCCCGAGCACTGAGCACCCAGCACCGCTAGCACTGAGCACCCAGCACCAAGAGCACTGAGCACCCAGCACCCTGAGTACTGAGCACCCCGCACCCTGAGCACTGAGTACCCAGCACCCTGAGCACTGAGCACCCAGCTCCCTGAGCACTGAGCACACAGCACCCTGAGCACTGAGCACCCAGCACCCTGAACACTGAGCACTGAGCACCCAGCACCCCGAGCACTGAGCACCCAGCACCCTGAGTACTGAGCACTGAGCACCCAGCACCCCGAGCACTGAGCACCCAGCACCCTGAGCACTGAGCACCCAGCACCCGAGTACTGAGCACCCAGCACCCTGAGTACTGAGCACCCAGCACCCCGAGTACTGAGCACCCAGCACCCCGAGTACTGAGCACCCAGCACCCCGAGCACTGAGCACCCAGCACCCCGAGTACTGAGCACCCCGCACCCTGAGTACTGAGCACCCAGCACCCCGAGTACTGAGCACCCAGCACCCTGAGCACTGAGCACCCAGCACCCCGAGCACTGAGCACCAAGCACCCTGAGTACTGAGCACCCAGCACCCTGAGCACTGAGCACCCAGCACCACGAGTACTGAGCACCCAGCACCCTGAGCACTGAGCACCCAGCACCCTGAGCACTGAGCACCCAGCACCCTGAGCACTGAGCACCCAGCACCCTGAGTATTGAGGACCCAGCACCCCGAGCACTGAGCACCCAGCACCCTGAGTACTGAGCACCCAGCACCCTGAGTACTGAGCACCCAGCACCCCGAGTACTGAGCACCCAGCACCCTGAGCACTGAGCACCCAGCACCCTGAGCACTGAGCACCCAGCACCCTGAGTACTGAACACCCAGCACCCTGAGCACTGAGCACCCTGAGCACTAAGTACTGAGCACTGAGCACCCTGAGCACTCAGCACCCAGCACCCCGAGTACTGAGAACCCAGCACCCCGAGCACTGAGCACCCAGCGCCCCGAGCACAGAGCACCCAGCACCCCGAGCACTGAGCACTGCGCACCCTGAGCACTGACCACCCAGCAACCCGGGTACTGAGCAGTGATCACGCTGAGTACTGAGCACCCAGCACCCTGAGTACTGAGCACCCAGCGTACTGAGCACCGAGCACCCAGCACCCTGAGTACTGAGCACCCAGCACCCTGAGCACTGAGCACCCAGCAACCTGAGTACTGAGCACTGAGCACCCCGAGTACTGAGCACACAGAACCCCGAGCACCGAGCACCCAGCACCCTGAGCAATGAGCACCCAGCACCCTGAGCACTGAGCACCCAGCACCCTGAGCACTGAGCAACCAGCACCCTGAGCACTGAGCACCCAGCACCCTGAGCACTGAGCACCCAGCACCCTGAGTACTGAGCACTGAGCACCCCAAGTACTGAGAACCGGGCACCCCGAGCACTAAGCACCCAGCACCCCGAGCACCGAGCACCCAGCACCCTGAGCACTGAGCACCCAGCACCCTGAGCACTAAGCACCCAGCACCCTGAGCACTGAGCACCCAGCACCCTGAGCACTGAGCACCCAGCACCGTGAGCACTGAGCACCCAGCACCCTGAGCACTGAGCACCGAGCACCCCTAGCACTGAGCACCCAGCACCGCTAGCACTGAGCACCCAGCACCAAGAGCACTGAGCACCGAGCACCCTGAGTAATGAGCACCCAACACCCCAAGCACTGAGCACCCTGAGCACTAAGCACCCAGCACCCTGAGCACTGAGCACCCAGCACCCTGAGCACTGAGCACCCAGCACCCTGAGCACTGAGCACCCAGCACCCTGAGCACTGAGCACTGAGCACCCTGAGCACTGACCACCCAGCACCCCGAGTACTGAGCAGTGATCACGCTGAGTACTGAGCACCCAGCACCCTGAGTACTGAGCACCCAGCGTACTGAGCACCGAGCACCCAGCACCCTGAGTACTGAGCACCCAGCACCCTGAGCACTGAGCACCCAGCACCCTGAGTACTGAGCACTGAGCACCCCGAGTACTGAGCACCCAGAACCCCGAGCACCGAGCACCCAGCACCCTGAGCAATGAGAACCCAGCACCCTGAGCACTGAGCACCCAGCACCCTGAGCACTGAGCACCCAGCACCCTGAGCACTGAGCACCCAGCACCCTGAGCACTGAGCACCCAGCACCCTGAGTACTGAGCACTGAGCACCCCAAGTACTGAGAACCGGGCACCCTGAGTACTGAGCACCCTGAGTACTGAGCACACAGCACCCTGAGCACTGAGCACCCAGCACCCTGAGCACTGAGCACCCAGCACCCTGAGTACTGAGCACTGAGCACCCCAAGTACTGAGAACCGGGCACCCTGAGTACTGAGCACCCTGAGTACTGAGCACACAGCACCGTGAGCACTAAGCACCCAGCACCCCGAGCACCGAGCACCCAGCACCCTGAGCACTGAGCACCCAGCACCCTGAGCACAAAGCACCCAGCACCCTGAGCACTGAGCACCCAGCACCCTGAGCACTGAGCACCCAGCACCCTGAACACTGAGCACCCAGCACCCTGAGCACTGAGCACCCAGCACCGTGAGCACTGAGCACCCAGCACCCTGAGCACTGAGCACCGAGCACCCTGAGCACTGAGCACCCAGCACCCTGAGTACTGAGCACCCAGCACCCTGAGCAATGAGCACCCTGAGTACTGAGCACCCAGCACCTTGAGCACTGAGCACCGAGCACCCCGAGCACTGAGCACCCAGCACCTGGAGTACTGAGCACCCAGCACAATGAGTACTAAGCACCGAGCACCCTGAGTACTGAGCACCCAGCACCCTGAGCACTGAACACACAGCACCCTGAGTACTGAGCACTGAGCACCCTGAGTACTGAGCACCCAGCGCCCTGAGCACTGAGTACCCAGCACCCTGAGCACTGAGCACCCAGCACCCTGAGCACTGAGCACCCAGAACCCTGAGAACTGAGCACCCAGCACCCTGAGTACTGAGCACCCAGCACCCTGAGTACTGAGCACTCAGCACCCTGAGTACTGAGCACCGAGCACCCCGAGCACTGAGTACCCAGCACCCTGAGCACAGAGTACCCTGAGGACTGAGTACCCAGCACCCTGAGTACTGAGCACCCAGCACCCTGAGAACTGAGCACCCAGCACCCTGAGTAATGAGCACCCAGCACCCCGAGCACTGAGCACCCAGCACCCCGAGTACTGAGCACCCAGCACCCTGAGTACTGAGCACCCAGCACCCCGAGTACTGAGCACCCAGCACCCTGAGCACTGAGCACCCAGCACCCCGAGCACTGAGCACCAAGCACCCTGAGTACTGAGCACCCAGCACCCTGAGCACTGAGCACCCAGCACCACGAGTACTGAGCACCCAGCACCCTGAGCACTGAGCACCCAGCACCCTGAGCACTGAGCACCCAGCACCCTGAGCACTGAGCACCCAGCACCCTGAGTAGTGAGGACCCAGCACCCCGAGCACTGAGCACCCAGCACCCTGAGTACTGAGCACCCAGCACCCTGAGTACTGAGCACCCAGCACCCCGAGTACTGAGCACCCAGCACCCTGAGCACTGAGCACCCAGCACCCTGAGCACTGAGCACCCAGCACCCTGAGTACTGAACACCCAGCACCCTGAGCACTGAGCACCCTGAGCACTAAGTACTGAGCACTGAGCACCCTGAGCACTCAGCACCCAGCACCCCGAGTACTGAGAACCCAGCACCCCGAGCACTGAGCACCCAGCGCCCCGAGCACAGAGCACACAGCACCCCGAGCACTGAGCACTGCGCACCCTGAGCACTGACCACCCAGCAACCCGGGTACTGAGCAGTGATCACGCTGAGTACTGAGCACCCAGCACCCTGAGTACTGAGCACCCAGCGTACTGAGCACCGAGCACCCAGCACCCTGAGTACTGAGCACCCAGCACCCTGAGCACTGAGCACCCAGCAACCTGAGTACTGAGCACTGAGCACCCCGAGTACTGAGCACACAGAACCCCGAGCACCGAGCACCCAGCACCCTGAGCAATGAGCACCCAGCACCCTGAGCACTGAGCACCCAGCACCCTGAGCACTGAGCACCCAGCACCCTGAGCACTGAGCACCCAGCACCCTGAGCACTGAGCACCCAGCACCCTGAGTACTGAGCACTGAGCACCCCAAGTACTGAGAACCGGGCACCCCGAGCACTAAGCACCCAGCACCCCGAGCACCGAGCACCCAGCACCCTGAGCACTGAGCACCCAGCACCCTGAGCACTAAGCACCCAGCACCCTGAGCACTGAGCACCCAGCACCCTGAGCACTGAGCACCCAGCACCGTGAGCACTGAGCACCCAGCACCCTGAGCACTGAGCACCGAGCACCCCTAGCACTGAGCACCCAGCAACCCTAGCACTGAGCACCCAGCACCAAGAGCACTGAGCACCGAGCACCCTGAGTAATGAGCACCCAACACCCCAAGCACTGAGCACCCTGAGCACTAAGCACCCAGCACCCTGAGCACTGAGCACCCAGCACCCTGAGCACTGAGCACCCAGCACCCTGAGCACTGAGCACCCAGCACCCTGAGCACTGAGCACTGAGCACCCTGAGCACTGACCACCCAGCACCCCGAGTACTGAGCAGTGATCACGCTGAGTACTGAGCACCCAGCACCCTGAGTACTGAGCACCCAGCGTACTGAGCACCGAGCACCCAGCACCCTGAGTACTGAGCACCCAGCACCCTGAGCACTGAGCACCCAGCACCCTGAGTACTGAGCACTGAGCACCCCGAGTACTGAGCACCCAGAACCCCGAGCACCGAGCACCCAGCACCCTGAGAAATGAGAACCCAGCACCCTGAGCACTGAGCACCCAGCACCCTGAGCACTGAGCACCCAGCACCCTGAGCACTGAGCACCCAGCACCCTGAGCACTGAGCACCCAGCACCCTGAGTACTGAGCACTGAGCACCCCAAGTACTGAGAACCGGGCACCCTGAGTACTGAGCACCCTGAGTACTGAGCACACAGCACCCTGAGCACTGAGCACCCAGCACCCTGAGCACTGAGCACCCAGCACCCTGAGTACTGAGCACTGAGCACCCCAAGTACTGAGAACCGGGCACCCTGAGTACTGAGCACCCTGAGTACTGAGCACCCAGCACCCCGAGCACCGAGCACCCAGCACCCTGAGCACTGAGCACCCAGCACCCTGAGCACAAAGCACCCAGCACCCTGAGCACTGAGCACCCAGCACCCTGAGCACTGAGCACCCAGCACCCTGAACACTGAGCACCCAGCACCCTGAGCACTGAGCACCCAGCACCGTGAGCACTGAGCACCCAGCACCCTGAGCACTGAGCACCGAGCACCCTGAGCACTGAGCACCCAGCACCCTGAGTACTGAGCACCCAGCACCCTGAGCAATGAGCACCCTGAGTACTGAGCACCCAGCACCTTGAGCACTGAGCACCGAGCACCCCGAGCACTGAGCACCCAGCACCTGGAGTACTGAGCACCCAGCACAATGAGTACTAAGCACCGAGCACCCTGAGTACTGAGCACCCAGCACCCTGAGCACTGAACACACAGCACCCTGAGTACTGAGCACTGAGCACCCTGAGTACTGAGCACCCAGCGCCCTGAGCACTGAGTACCCAGCACCCTGAGCACTGAGCACCCAGCACCCTGAGCACTGAGCACCCAGAACCCTGAGAACTGAGCACCCAGCACCCTGAGTACTGAGCACCCAGCACCCTGAGTACTGAGCACTCAGCACCCTGAGTACTGAGCACCGAGCACCCCGAGCACTGAGTACCCAGCACCCTGAGCACAGAGTACCCTGAGGACTGAGTACCCAGCACCCTGAGTACTGAGCACCCAGAACCCTGAGAACTGAGCACCCAGCACCCTGAGTAATGAGCACCCAGCACCCCGAGCACTGAGCACCCAGCACCCTGAGAATGAGCACCCAGCACCCTGAGTACTGAGCACCGAGCACCCTGAGCACTGAGTACCCAGCAACCTGATTATTGAGCACTGAGAACCCTGAGTACTGAGCACCGAGCACCCTGAGTAATGAGCACCCAGCACCCCGAGGACTGAGCACCCAGCACCCCGAGAATGAGCACCCATCACCCTGAGTACTGAGCACCCAACACCCCAAGCACTGAGCACCCTGAGCACTAAGCACCCAGCACCCTGAGCACTGAGCACCCAGCACCCTGAGCACTGAGCACCCAGCACCCTGAGCACTGAGCACCCAGCACCCTGAGCACTGAGCACCCAGCACCCTGAGCACTGAGCACTGAGCACCCAGCACCCCGAGCACTGAGCACCCAGCACCCTGAGTACTGAGCACTGAGCACCCAGCACCCCGAGCATTGAGCACCCAGCACCCTGAGCACTGAGCACCCAGCACCCGAGTACTGAGCACCCAGCACCCTGAGTACTGAGCACCCAGCACCCCGAGTACTGAGCACCCAGCACCCTGAGTACTGAGCACCCAGCACCCCGAGCACTGAGCACCCAGCACCCCGAGTACTGAGCACCCAGCACCCTGAGTACTGAGCACCCAGCACCCCGAGTACTGAGCACCCAGCACCCTGAGCACTGAGCACCCAGCACCCTGAGCACTGAGCACCCAGCACCCCGAGTACTGAGCACCCAGCACCCTGAGCACTGAGCACCCAGCACCCTGAGCACTGAGCACCCAGCACCCTGAGTACTGAACACCCAGCACCCTGAGCACTGAGCACCCTGAGCACTAAGTACTGAGCACTGAGCACCCTGAGCACTGAGCACCCAGCACCCCGAGTACTGAGCACCCAGCACCCCGAGCACTGAGCACCCAGCGCCCCGAGCACAGAGCACCCAGCACCCCGAGCACTGAGCACTGAGCACCCTGAGCACTGAGCACCCAGCACCCCGAGTACTGAGCAGTGAGCACGCTGAGTACAGAGCACCCAGCACCCTGAGTACTGAGCACCGAGCGTACTGAGCACCGAGCACCCAGCACCCTGAGTACTGAGCACCCAGCACCCTGAGCACTGAGCACCCAGCACCCTGAGTACTGAGCACTGAGCACCCCGAGTACTGAGCACCCAGAACCCCGAGCACCGAGCACCCAGCACCCTGAGCAATGAGCACCCAGCACCCTGAGCACTGAGCACCCAGCACCCTGAGCACTGAGCACCCAGCACCCTGAGCACTGAGCACCCAGCACCCTGAGCACTGAGCACCCAGCACCCTGAGTACTGAGCACTGAGCACCCCAAGTACTGAGAACCGGGCACCCTGAGTACTGAGCACCCTGAGTACTGAGCACACAGCACCCTGAGCACTGAGCACCCAGCACCCTGAGCACTGAGCACCCAGCACCCTGAGTACTGAGCACTGAGCACCCCAAGTACTGAGAACCGAGCACCCTGAGTACTGAGCACCCTGAGTACTGAGCACACAGCACCGTGAGCACTAAGCACCCAGCACCCCGAGCACCGAGCACCCAGCACCCTGAGCACTGAGCACCCAGCACCCTGAGCACAAAGCACCCAGCACCCTGAGCACTGAGCACCCAGCACCCTGAGCACTGAGCACCCAGCACCCTGAACACTGAGCACCCAGCACCCTGAGCACTGAGCATCCAGCACCGTGAGCACTGAGCACCCAGCACCCTGAGCACTGAGCACCGAGCACCCTGAGCACTGAGCACCCAGCACCCTGAGTACTGAGCACCCAGCACCCTGAGCAATGAGCACCCTGAGTACTGAGCACCCAGCACCTTGAGCACTGAGCACCGAGCACCCCGAGCACTGAGCACCCAGCACCTGGAGTACTGAGCACCCAGCACAATGAGTACTAAGCACCGAGCACCCTGAGTACTGAGCACCCAGCACCCTGAGCACTGAACACACAGCACCCTGAGTACTGAGCACTGAGCACCCTGAGTACTGAGCACCCAGCGCCCTGAGCACTGAGTACCCAGCACCCTGAGCACTGAGCACCCAGCACCCTGAGCACTGAGCACCCAGAACCCTGAGAACTGAGCACCCAGCACCCTGAGTACTGAGCACCCAGCACCCTGAGTACTGAGCACTCAGCACCCTGAGTACTGAGCACCGAGCACCCCGAGCACTGAGTACCCAGCACCCTGAGCACAGAGTACCCTGAGGACTGAGCACCCAGCACCCTGAGTACTGAGCACCCAGCACCCTGAGAACTGAGCACCCAGCACCCTGAGTAATGAGCACCCAGCACCCCGAGCACTGAGCACCCAGCACCCTGAGAATGAGCACCCAGCACCCTGAGTACTGAGCACCGAGCACCCTGAGCACTGAGTACCCAGCAACCTGAGTATTGAGCACTGAGAACCCTGAGTACTGAGCACCGAGCACCCTGAGTAATGAGCACCCAGCACCCCGAGGACTGAGCACCCAGCACCCCGAGAATGAGCACCCATCACCCTGAGTACTGAGCACCCAACACCCCAAGCACTGAGCACCCTGAGCACTAAGCACCCAGCACCCTGAGCACTGAGCACCCAGCACCCTGAGCACTGAGCACCCAGCACCCTGAGCACTGAGCACCCAGCACCCTGAGCACTGAGCACCCAGCACCGTGAGCACTGAGCACCCAGCACCCTGAGCACTGAGCACCGAGCACCCCGAGCACTGAGCAGCCAGCACCGCTAGCACTGAGCACCCAGCACCAAGAGCACTGAGCACCCAGCACCCTGAGTACTGAGCACCCAGCACCCTGAGTACTGAGCACCCAGCACCCCGAGTACTGATCACCCAGCACCCTGAGCACTGAGCACCCAGCACCCTGAGCACTGAGCACCCAGCACCCTGAGCACTGAGCACCCAGCACCCTGAGCACTGAGCACCCAGCACCCCGAGTACTGAGCACCCAGCACCCTGAGCACTGAGCACCCAGCACCCTGAGCACTGAGCACCCAGCACCCTGAGTACTGAACACCCAGCACCCTGAGCACTGAGCACCCTGAGCACTAATTACTGAGCACTGAGCACCCTGAGCACTGAGCACCCAGCACCCCGAGTACTGAGCACCCAGCACCCCGAGCACTGAGCACCCAGCGCCCCGAGCACAGAGCACCCAGCACCCCGAGCACTGAGCACTGAGCACCCTGAGCACTGAGCACCCAGCAAGCCGAGTACTGAGCAGTGAGCACGCTGAGTACTGAGCACCCAGCACCCTGAGTGCTGAGCACCGAGCGTACTGAGCACCGAGCACCCAGCACCCTGAGTACTGAGCACCCAGCACCCTGAGCACTGAGCACCCAGCACCCTGAGTACTGAGCACTGAGCACCCCGAGTACTGAGCACCCAGAACCCCGAGCACCGAGCACCCAGCACCCTGAGCAATGAGCACCCAGCACCCTGAGCACTGAGCACCCAGCACCCTGAGCACTGAGCACCCAGCACCCTGAGCACTGAGCACCCAGCACTCTGAGCACTGAGCACCCAGCACCCTGAGTACTGAGCACTGAGCACCCCGAGTACTGAGCACCGGGCACCCCGAGAACTAAGCACCCAGCACCCCGAGCACCGAGCACCCAGCACCCTGAGCACTGAGCACCCAGCACACTGAGCACTAAGCACCCTGCACCCTGAGCACTGAGCACCCAGCACCCTGAGCACTGAGCACCCAGCACCCTGAGCACTGAGCACCCAGCACCCTGAGCACTGAGCACCCAGCACCGTGAGCACTGAGCACCCAGCACCCTGAGCACTGAGCACCGAGCACCCCGAGCACTGAGCACCCAGCACCGCTAGCACTGTGCACGCAGCACCAAGAGTACTGAGCACCCAGCACCCTGAGTACTGAGCACCCAGCACCCTGAGTACTGAGCACCCCGCACCCTGAGCACTGAGTACCCAGCACCCTGAGCACTGAGCACCCAGCACCCTGAGCACTGAGCACACAGCACCCTGAGCACTGAGCACACAGCACCCTGAACACTGAGCACTGAGCACCCAGCACCCCGAGCACTGAGCACCCAGCACCCTGTGTACTGAGCACTGAGCACCCAGCACCCCGAGCAATGAGCACCCAGCACCCTGAGCACTGAGCACCCAGCACCCGAGTACTGAGCACCCAGCACCCTGAGTACTGAGCACCCAGCACCCAGAGTACTGAGCACCCAGCACCCCGAGTACTGAGCACCCAGCACCCCGAGCACTGAGCACCCAGCACCCCGAGTACTGAGCACCCAGCACCCTGAGGACTGAGCACCCAGCACCCCGAGCACTGAGCACCCAGCACCCTGAGTACTGAGCACCCAGCACCCTGAGCACTGAGCACCCAGCACCCCGAGTACTGAGCACCCAGCACCCTGAGCACTGAGCACCCAGCACCCTGAGCACTGAGCACCCAGCACCCTGAGCACTGAGCACCCAGCACCCTGAGTAGTGAGAACCCAGCACCCCGAGCACTGAGCACCCAGCACCCTGAGTACTGAGCACCCAGCACCCTGAGTACTGAGCACCCAGCACCCCGAGTACTGAGCACCCAGCACCCTGAGCACTGAGCACCCAGCAATCTGAGCACTGAGCACCCAGCACACTGAGTACTGAACACCCAGCACCCTGAGAACTGAGCACCCTGAGCACTAAGTACTGAGCACTGAGCACCCTGAGCACTCAGCACCCAGTACCCCGAGTACTGAGCACCCAGCACCCCGAGCACTGAGCACCCAGCGCCCCGAGCACAGAGCACCCAGCACCCCGAGCACTGAGCACTGAGCACCCTGAGCACTGAGCACCCAGGACCCCGAGTACTGAGCAGTGATCACGCTGAGTACTGAGCACCCAGCACCCTGAGTACTGAGCACCCAGCGTACTGAGCACCAAGCACCCAGCACCCTGAGTACTGAGCACCCAGCACCCTGAGCACTGAGCACCCAGCACCCTGAGTACTGAGCACTGAGCACCCCGAGTACTGAGCACCCAGAACCCCGAGCACCGAGCACCCAGCACCCTGAGCAATGAGCACCCAGCACCCTGAGCACTGAGCACCCAGCACCCTGAGCACTGAGCACCCAGCACCCTGAGCACTGAGCACCCAGCACCCTGAGCACTGAGCACCCAGCACCCTGAGTACTGAGCACTGAGCACCCCAAGTACTGAGCACCGGGCACCCCGAGCACTAAGCACCCAGCACCCCGAGCACCGAGCACCCAGCACCCTGAGCACTGAGCACCCAGCACCCTGAGCACTAAGCACCCAGCACCCTGAGCACTGAGCACCGAGCACCCCGAGCACTGAGCACCCAGCACCGCTAGCACTGAGCACCCAGCACCAAGAGCACTGAGCACCCAGCACCCTGAGTACTGAGCACCCCGCACCCTGAGCACTGAGTACCCAGCACCCTGAGCACTGAGCACCCAGCACCCTGAGCACTGAGCACACAGCACCCTGAGCACTGAGCACCCAGCACCCTGAACACTGAGCACTGAGCACCCAGCACCCCAAGCACTGAGCACCCAGCACCCTGGGTACTGAGCACTGAGCACCCAGCACCCCGAGCACTGAGCACCCAGCACCCTGAGCACTGAGCACCCAGCACCCGAGTACTGAGCACCCAGCACCCTGAGTACTGAGCACCCAGCACCCCGAGTACTGAGCACCCAGCACCCCGAGTACTGAGCACCCAGCACCCCGAGCACTGAGCACCCAGCACCCCGAGTACTGAGCACCCAGCACCCTGAGTACTGAGCACCCAGCACCCCGAGTACTGAGCTCCCAGCACCCTGAGCACTGAGCACCCAGCACCCCGAGCACTGAGCACCACGCACCCTGAGTACTGAGCACCCAGCACCCTGAGCACTGAGCACCCAGCACCACGAGTACTGAGCACCCAGCACCCTGAGCACTGAGCACCCAGCACCCTGAGCACTGAGCACCCAGCACCCTGAGCACTGAGCACCCAGCACCCTGAGTAGTGAGGACCCAGCACCCCGAGCACTGAGCACCCAGCACCCTGAGTACTGAGCACCCAGCACCCTGAGTACTGAGCACCCAGCACCCCGAGTACTGAGCACCCAGCACCCTGAGCACTGAGCACCCAGCACCCTGAGCACTGAGCACCCAGCACCCTGAGTACTGAACACCCAGCGCCCTGAGCACTGAGCACCCTGAGCACTAAGTACTGAGCACTGAGCACCCTGAGCACTCAGCACCCAGCACCCCGAGTACTGAGAACCCAGCACCCCGAGCACTGAGCACCCAGCGCCCCGAGCACAGAGCACCCAGCACCCCGAGCACTGAGCACTGAGCACCCTGAGCACTGACCACCCAGCACCCCGAGTACTGAGCAGTGATCACGCTGAGTACTGAGCACCCAGCACCCTGAGTACTGAGCACCCAGCGTACTGAGCACCAAGCACCCAGCACCCTGAGTACTGAGCACCCAGCACCCTGAGCACTGAGCACCCAGCACCCTGAGTACTGAGCACTGAGCACCCCGAGTACTGAGCACCCAGAACCCCGAGCACCGAGCACCCAGCACCCTGAGCAATGAGCACCCAGCACCCTGAGCACTGAGCACCCAGCACCCTGAGCACTGAGCACCCAGCACCCTGAGCACTGAGCACCCAGCACCCTGAGCACTGAGCACCCAGCACCCTGAGCACTAAGCACCCAGCACCCTGAGCACTGAGCACCCAGCACCCTGAGCACTGAGCACCCAGCACCCTGAACACTGAGCACCCAGCACCCTGAGCACTGAGCACCCAGCACCGTGAGCACTGAGCACCCAGCACCCTGAGCACTGAGCACCGAGCACCCTGAGCACTGAGCACCCAGCACCCTGAGTACTGAGCACCCAGCACCCTGAGCAATGAGCACCCTGTGTACTGAGCACCCAGCACCTTGAGCACTGAGCACCGAGCACCCCGAGCACTGAGCACCCAGCACCTGGAGTACTGAGCACCCAGCACAATGAGTACTAAGCACCGAGCACCCTGAGTACTGAGCACCCAGCACCCTGAGCACTGAACACACAGCACCCTGAGTACTGAGCACTGAGCACCCTGAGTACTGAGCACCCAGCACCCTGAGCACTGAGTACCCAGCACCCTGAGCGCTGAGCACCCAGCACCCTGAGCACTGAGCACCCAGCACCCTGAGAACTGAGCACCCAGCACCCTGAGTACTGAGCACCCAGCACCCTGAGTACTGAGCACTCAGCACCCTGAGTACTGAGCACCGAGCACCCCGAGCACTGAGTACCCAGCACCCTGAGCACAGAGTACCCTGAGGACTGAGCACCCAGCACCCTGAGTACTGAGCACCCAGCACCCTGAGAATGAGCACCCAGCACCCCGAGTACTGAGCACCGAGCACCCTGAGCACTGAGTACCCAGCAACCTGAGTATTGAGCACTGAGAACCCTGAGTACTGAGCACCGAGCACCCTGAGTAATGAGCACCCAGCACCCCGAGGACTGAGCACCCAGCACCCCGAGAATGAGCACCCAGCACCCTGAGTACTGAGCACCCAACACCCCAAGCACTGAGCACCCTGAGCACTAAGCACCCAGCACCCTGAGCACTGAGCACCCAGCACCCTGAGCACTGAGCACCCAGCACCCTGAGCACTGAGCACCCAGCACCCTGAACACTGAGCACCCTGAGCACTGACCACCCAGCACGCCGAGTAATGAGCAGTGATCACGCTGAGTACTGAGCACCCAGCACCCTGAGTACTGAGCACCCAGCGTACTGAGCACCGAGCACCCAGCACCCTGAGTACTGAGCACCCAGCACCCTGAGCACTGAGCACCCAGCACCCTGAGTACTGAGCACTGAGCACCCCGAGTACTGAGCACCCAGAACCCCGAGCACCGAGCACCCAGCACCCTGAGCAATGAGAACCCAGCACCCTGAGCACTGAGCACCCAGCACCCTGAGCACTGAGCACCCAGCACCCTGAGCACTGAGCACCCAGCACCCTGAGCACTGAGCACCCAGCACCCTGAGTACTGTGCACTGAGCACCCCAAGTACTGAGAACCGGGCACCCCGAGCATTAAGCACCCAGCACCCCGAGCACCGAGCACCCAGCACCCTGAGCACTGAGCACCCAGCACCCTGAGCACAAAGCACCCAGCACCCTGAGCACTGAGCACCCAGCACCCTGAGCACTGAGCACCCAGCACCCTGAACACTGAGCACCCAGCACCCTGAGCACTGAGCACCCAGCACCGTGAGCACTGAGCACCCAGCACCCTGAGCACTGAGCACCGAGCACCCTGAGCACTGAGCACCCAGCACCCTGAGTACTGAGCACCCAGCACCCTGAGCAATGAGCACCCTGAGTACTGAGCACCCAGCACCTTGAGCACTGAGCACCGAGCACCCCGAGCACTGAGCACCCAGCACCTGGAGTACTGAGCACCCAGCACAATGAGTACTAAGCACCGAGCACCCTGAGTACTGAGCACCCAGCACCCTGAGCACTGAACACACAGCACCCTGAGTACTGAGCACTGAGCACCCTGAGTACTGAGCACCCAGCGCCCTGAGCACTGAGTACCCAGCACCCTGAGCACTGAGCACCCAGCACCCTGAGCACTGAGCACCCAGAACCCTGAGAACTGAGCACCCAGCACCCTGTGTACTGAGCACCCAGCACCCTGAGTACTGAGCACTCAGCACCCTGAGTACTGAGCACCGAGCACCCCGAGCACTGAGTACCCAGCACCCTGAGCACAGAGTACCCTGAGGACTGAGCACCCAGCACCCTGAGTACTGAGCACCCAGCACCGTGAGAACTGAGCACCCAGCACCCTGAGTAATGAGCACCCAGCACCCCGAGCACTGAGCACCCAGCACCCTGAGAATGAGCACCCAGCACCCTGAGTACTGAGCACCGAGCACCCTGAGCACTGAGTACCCAGCAACCTGAGTATTGAGCACTGAGAACCCTGAGTACTGAGCACCGAGCACCCTGAGCACTGAGCACCCAGCACCCCGAGAATGAGCACCCAGCACCCTGAGTACTGAGCACCCAACACCCCAAGCACTGAGCACCCTGAGCACTAAGCACCCAGCACCCTGAGCACTGAGCACCCAGCACCCTGAGCCCTGAGCACCCAGCACCCTGAGCACTGAGCACCCAGCACCGTGAGCACTGAGCACCCAGCACCCTGAGCACTGAGCACCGAGCACCCCGAGCACTGAGCACCCAGCACCGCTAGCACTGAGCACCCAGCACCAAGAGCACTGAGCACCCAGCACCCTGAGTACTGAGCACCCAGCACCCTGAGCACTGAGCTCCCAGCACCCTGAGCACTGAGCACCCAGCACCCTGAGTACTGAGCACCCAGCACCCCGAGTACTGAGCACCCAGCACCCTGAGCACTGAGCACCCAGCACCCTGAGCACTGAGCACCCAGCACCCTGAGCACTGAGCACCCAGCACCCTGAGCACTGAGCACCCAGCACCCCGAGTACTGAGCACCCAGCACCCTGAGCACTGAGCACCCAGCACCCTGAGCACTGAGCACCCAGCACCCTGAGTACTGAACACCCAGCACCCTGAGCACTGAGCACCCTGAGCACTAAGTACTGAGCACTGAGCACCCTGAGCACTGAGCACCCAGCACCCCGAGTACTGAGCACCCAGCACCCCGAGCACTGAGCACCCAGCGCCCCGAGCACAGAGCACCCAGCACCCCGAGCACTGAGCACTGAGCACCCTGAGCACTGAGCACCCAGCAACCCGAGTACTGAGCAGTGAGCACGCTGAGTACTGAGCACCCAGCACCCTGAGTACTGAGCACCGAGCGTACTGAGCACCGAGCACCCAGCACCCTGAGTACTGAGCACCCAGCACCCTGAGCACTGAGCACCCAGCACCCTGAGTACTGAGCACTGAGCACCCCGAGTACTGAGCACCCAGAACCCCGAGCACCGAGCACCCAGCACCCTGAGCAATGAGCACCCAGCACCCTGAGCACTGAGCACCCAGCACCCTGAGCACTGAGCACCCAGCACCCTGAGCACTGAGCACCCAGCACCCTGAGCACTGAGCACCCAGCACCCTGAGTACTGAGCACTGAGCACCCCGAGTACTGAGCACCGGGCACCCCGAGCACTAAGCACCCAGCACCCCGAGCACCGAGCACCCAGCACCCTTAGCACTGAGCACCCAGCACCCTGAGCACTAAGCACCCAGCACCCTGAGCACTGAGCACCCAGCACCCTGAGCACTGAGCACCCAGCACCCTGAGCACTGAGCACCGAGCACCCCGAGCACTGAGCACCCAGCACCGCTAGCATTGAGCACGCAGCACCAAGAGCACTGAGCACCCAGCACCCTGAGTACTGAGCACCCAGCACCCTGAGTACTGAGCACCCCGCACCCTGAGCACTGAGTACCCAGCACCCTGAGCACTGAGCACACAGCACCCTGAGCACTGAGCACCCAGCACCCTGAACACTGAGCACTGAGCACCCAGCACCCCGAGCACTGAGCACCCAGCACCCTGTGTACTGAGCACTGAGCACCCAGCACCCCGAGCACTGAGCACCCAGCACCCTGAGCACTGAGCACCCAGCACCCGAGTACTGAGCACCCAGCACCCTGAGTACTGAGCACCCAGCACCCAGAGTACTGAGCACCCAGCACCCCGAGTACTGAGCACCCAGCACCCCGAGCACTGAGCACCCAGCACCCCGAGTACTGAGCACCCAGCACCCTGAGTACTGAGCACCCAGCACCCCGAGTACTGAGCACCCAGCACCCTGAGGACTGAGCACCCAGCACCCCGAGCACTGAGCACCCAGCACCCTGAGTACTAAGCACCCAGCACCCTGAGCACTGAGCACCCAGCACCCCGAGTACTGAGCACCCAGCACCCTGAGCACTGAGCACCCAGCACCCTGAGCACTGAGCACCCAGCACCCTGAGCACTGAGCACCCAGCACCCTGAGTAGTGAGGACCCAGCACCCCGAGCACTGAGCACCCAGCACCCTGAGTACTGAGCACCCAGCACCCTGAGTACTGAGCACCCAGCACCCCGAGTACTGAGCACCCAGCACCCTGAGCACTGAGCACCCAGCACCCTGAGCACTGAGCACCCAGCACCCTGAGTACTGAACACCCAGCACCCTGAGCACTGAGCACCCTGAGCACTAAGTACTGAGCACTGAGCACCCTGAGCACTCAGCACCCAGCACCCCGAGTACTGAGCACCCAGCACCCCGAGCACTGAGCACCCAGCGCCCCGAGCACAGAGCACCCAGCACCCCGAGCACTGAGCACTGAGCACCCTGAGCACTGAGCACCCAGCACCCCGAGTACTGAGCAGTGATCACGCTGAGTACTGAGCACCCAGCACCCTGAGTACTGAGCACCCAGCGTACTGAGCACCGAGCACCCAGCACCCTGAGTACTGAGCACCCAGCACCCTGAGCACTGAGCACCCAGCACCCTGAGTACTGAGCACTGAGCACCCCGAGTACTGAGCACCCAGAACCCCGAGCACCGAGCACCCAGCACCCTGAGCAATGAGCACCCAGCACCCTGAGCACTGAGCACCCAGCACCCTGAGCACTGAGCACCCAGCACCCTGAGCACTGAGCACCCAGCACCCTGAGCACTGAGCACCCAGCACCCTGAGTACTGAGCACTGAGCACCCCAAGTACTGAGCACCGGGCACCCCGAGCACTAAGCACCCAGCACCCCGAGCACCGAGCACCCAGCACCCTGAGCACTGAGCACCCAGCACCCTGAGCACTAAGCACCCAGCACCCTGAGCACTGAGCACCCAGCACCCTGAGCACTGAGCACCCAGCACCCTGAACACTGAGCACCCAGCACCCTGAGCACTGAGCACCCAGCACCGTGAGCACTGAGCACCCAGCACCCTGAGCACTGAGCACCCAGCACCCTGAACACTGAGCACCCAGCACCCTGAGCACTGAGCACCCAGCACCGTGAGCACTGAGCACCCAGCACCCTGAGCACTGAGCACCGAGCACCCTGAGCACTGAGCACCCAGCACCCTGAGTACTGAGCACCCAGCACCCTGAGCACTGAGCACCCAGCACCCTGAGTACTGAGCACTGAGCACCCCGAGTACTGAGCACCCAGAACCCCGAGCACCGAGCACCCAGCACCCTGAGCAATGAGCACCCAGCACCCTAAGCACTGAGCACCCAGCACCCTGAGCACTGAGCACCCAGCACCCTGAGCACTGAGCACCCAGCACCCTGAGCACTGAGCACCCAGCACCCTGAGTACTGAGCACTGAGCACAGCAAGTACTGAGAACCGGGCACCCCGAGCACTAAGCACCCAGCACCCCGAGCACCGAGCACCCAGCACCCTGAGCACTGAGCACCCAGCACCCTGAGCACTAAGCACCCAGCACCCTGAGCACTGAGCACCCAGCACCCTGAGCACTGAGCACCCAGCACCCTGAACACTGAGCACCCAGCACCCTGAGCACTGAGCACCCAGCACCGTGAGCACTGAGCACCCAGCACCCTGAGCACTGAGCACCGAGCACCCTGAGCACTGAGCACCCAGCACCGTGAGCACTGAGCACCCAGCACCCTGAGCACTGAGCACCCAGCACCCTGAACACTGAGCACCCAGCACCCTGAGCACTGAGCACCCAGCACCGTGAGCACTGAGCACCCAGCACCCTGAGCACTGAGCACCGAGCACCCTGAACACTGAGCACCCAGCACCCTGAGCACTGAGCACCCAGCACCGTGAGCACTGAGCACCCAGCACCGTGAGCACTGAGCACCCAGCACCCTGAGTACTGAGCACCCAGCACCCTGAGCAATGAGCACCCTGAGTACTGAGCACCCAGCACCTTGAGCACTGAGCACCGAGCACCCCGAGCACTGAGCACCCAGCACCTGGAGTACTGAGCACCCAGCACAATGAGTACTAAGCACCGAGCACCCTGAGTACTGAGCACCCAGCACCCTGAGCACTGAACACACAGCACCCTGAGTACTGAGCACTGAGCACCCTGAGTACTGAGCACCCAGCACCCTGAGCACTGAGTACCCAGCACCCTGAGCACTGAGCACCCAGCACCCTGAGCACTGAGCACCCAGCACCCTGAGAACTGAGCACCCAGCACCCTGAGTACTGAGCACCCAGCACCCTGAGTACTGAGCACTCAGCACCCTGAGTACTGAGCACCGAGCACACCGAGCACTGAGTACCCAGCACCCTGAGCACAGAGTACCCTGAGGACTGAGCACCCAGCACCCCGAGCACTGAGCACCCAGCACCCTGAGAATGAGCACCCAGCACCCCGAGTACTGAGCACCGAGCACCCTGAGCACTGAGTACCCAGCAACCTGAGTATTGAGCACTGAGAACCGTGAGTACTGAGCACCGAGCACCCTGAGTAATGAGCACCCAGCACCCCGAGGACTGAGCACCCAGCACCCCGAGAATGAGCACCCAGCACCCTGAGTACTGAGCACACAAACACCCCAAGCACTGAGCACCCTGAGCACTAAGCACCCAGCACCCTGAGCACTGAGCACCCAGCACCCTGAGCACTGAGCACCCAGCACCCTGAGCACTGAGCACCCAGCACCCTGAGCACTGAGCACTGAGCACCCTGAGCACTGACCACCCAGCACCCCGAGTACTGAGCAGTGATCACGCTGAGTACTGAGCACCCAGCACCCTGAGTACTGAGCACCCAGCGTACTGAGCACCGAGCACCCAGCACCTTGAGTACTGAGCACCCAGCACCCTGAGCACTGAGCACCCAGCACCCTGAGTACTGAGCACTGAGCACCCCGAGTACTGAGCACCCAGAACCCCGAGCACCGAGCACATAGCACACTGAGCAATGAGCACCCAGCACCCTGAGCACTGAGCACCCAGCACCCTGAGCACTGAGCACCCAGCACCCTGAGCACTGAGCACCCAGCACCCTGAGCACTGAGCACCCAGCACCCTGAGTACTGAGCACTGAGCACCCCAAGTACTGAGAACCGGGCACCCCGAGCACTAAGCACCCAGCACCCCGAGCACCGAGCACCCAGCACCCTGAGCACTGAGCACCCAGGACCCTGAGCACTAAGCACCCAGCACCCTGAGCACTGAGCACCCAGCACCCTGAGCACTGAGCACCCAGAACCCTGAACACTGAGCACCCAGCACCCTCAGCACTGAGCACCCAGCACCGTGAGCACTGAGCACCCAGCACCCTGAGCACTGAGCACCGAGCACCCTGAGCACTGAGCACCCAGCACCCTGAGTACTGAGCACCCAGCACCCTGAGCAATGAGCACCCTGAGTACTGAGCACCCAGCACCTTGAGCACTGAGCACCGAGCACCCCGAGCACTGAGCACCCAGCACCTGGAGTACTGAGCACCCAGCACAATGAGTACTAAGCACCGAGCACCCTGAGTACTGAGCACCCAGCACCCTGAGTACTGAGCACTGAGCACCCTGAGTACTGAGCACCCAGCACCCTGAGCACTGAGTACCCAGCACCCTGAGCACTGAGCACCCAGCACCCTGAGCACTGAGCACCCAGCACCCTGAGAACTGAGCACCCAGCACCCTGAGTACTGAGCACCCAGCACCCTGAGTACTGAGCACTCAGCACCCTGAGTACTGAGCACCGAGCACCCCGAGCACTGAGTACCCAGCACCCTGAGCACAGAGTACCCTGAGGACTGAGCACCCAGCACCCTGAGTACTGAGCACCGAGCACCCTGAGAACTGAGCACCCAGCACCCTGAGTAATGAGCACCCAGCACCCCGAGCACTGAGCACCCAGCACCCTGAGAATGAGCACCCAGCACCCCGAGTACTGAGCACCGAGCACCCTGAGCACTGAGCACCCAGCACCCTGAGTACTGAACACCCAGCACCCTGAGCACTGAGCACCCTGAGCACTAAGTACTGAGCACTGAGCACCCTGAGCACTCAGCACCCAGCACCCCGAGTACTGAGCACCCAGCACCCCGAGCACTGAGCACCCAGCGCCCCGAGCACAGAGCACCCAGCACCCCGAGCACTGAGCACTGAGCACCCTGAGCACTGAGCACCCAGCACCCCGAGTACTGAGCAGTGATCACGCTGAGTACTGAGCACCCAGCACCCTGAGTACTGAGCACCCAGCGTACTGAGCACCGAGCACCCAGCACCCTGAGTACTGAGCACCCAG
The DNA here is from genome assembly GCF_018167655.1 of Microtus oregoni. Lineage (NCBI taxonomy): Eukaryota > Metazoa > Chordata > Mammalia > Rodentia > Cricetidae > Microtus > Microtus oregoni. The sequence goes on from NW_024543262.1 coordinate 2,366,016, forward strand.
CACCCTGAGCACTGAGCACCCAGCACCCTGAGTACTGAGCACTGAGCACCCCGAGTACTGAGCACCCAGAACCCCGAGCACCGAGCACCCAGCACCCTGAGCAATGAGCACCCAGCACCCTGAGCACTGAGCACCCAGCACCCTGAGCACTGAGCACCCAGCACCCTGAGCACTGAGCACCCAGCACCCTGAGCACTGAGCACCCAGCACCCTGAGTACTGAGCACTGAGCACCCCAAGTACTGAGCACCGGGCACCCCGAGCACTAAGCACCCAGCACCCCGAGCACCGAGCACCCAGCACCCTGAGCACTGAGCACCCAGCACCCTGAGCACTAAGCACCCAGCACCCTGAGCACTGAGCACCCAGCACCCTGAGCACTGAGCACCCAGCACCCTGAACACTGAGCACCCAGCACCCTGAGCACTGAGCACCCAGCACCGTGAGCACTGAGCACCCAGCACCCTGAGCACTGAGCACCCAGCACCCTGAACACTGAGCACCCAGCACCCTGAGCACTGAGCACCCAGCACCGTGAGCACTGAGCACCCAGCACCCTGAGCACTGAGCACCGAGCACCCTGAGCACTGAGCACCCAGCACCCTGAGTACTGAGCACCCAGCACCCTGAGCACTGAGCACCCAGCACCCTGAGTACTGAGCACTGAGCACCCCGAGTACTGAGCACCCAGAACCCCGAGCACCGAGCACCCAGCACCCTGAGCAATGAGCACCCAGCACCCTAAGCACTGAGCACCCAGCACCCTGAGCACTGAGCACCCAGCACCCTGAGCACTGAGCACCCAGCACCCTGAGCACTGAGCACCCAGCACCCTGAGTACTGAGCACTGAGCACAGCAAGTACTGAGAACCGGGCACCCCGAGCACTAAGCACCCAGCACCCCGAGCACCGAGCACCCAGCACCCTGAGCACTGAGCACCCAGCACCCTGAGCACTAAGCACCCAGCACCCTGAGCACTGAGCACCCAGCACCCTGAGCACTGAGCACCCAGCACCCTGAACACTGAGCACCCAGCACCCTGAGCACTGAGCACCCAGCACCGTGAGCACTGAGCACCCAGCACCCTGAGCACTGAGCACCGAGCACCCTGAGCACTGAGCACCCAGCACCGTGAGCACTGAGCACCCAGCACCCTGAGCACTGAGCACCCAGCACCCTGAACACTGAGCACCCAGCACCCTGAGCACTGAGCACCCAGCACCGTGAGCACTGAGCACCCAGCACCCTGAGCACTGAGCACCGAGCACCCTGAACACTGAGCACCCAGCACCCTGAGCACTGAGCACCCAGCACCGTGAGCACTGAGCACCCAGCACCGTGAGCACTGAGCACCCAGCACCCTGAGTACTGAGCACCCAGCACCCTGAGCAATGAGCACCCTGAGTACTGAGCACCCAGCACCTTGAGCACTGAGCACCGAGCACCCCGAGCACTGAGCACCCAGCACCTGGAGTACTGAGCACCCAGCACAATGAGTACTAAGCACCGAGCACCCTGAGTACTGAGCACCCAGCACCCTGAGCACTGAACACACAGCACCCTGAGTACTGAGCACTGAGCACCCTGAGTACTGAGCACCCAGCACCCTGAGCACTGAGTACCCAGCACCCTGAGCACTGAGCACCCAGCACCCTGAGCACTGAGCACCCAGCACCCTGAGAACTGAGCACCCAGCACCCTGAGTACTGAGCACCCAGCACCCTGAGTACTGAGCACTCAGCACCCTGAGTACTGAGCACCGAGCACACCGAGCACTGAGTACCCAGCACCCTGAGCACAGAGTACCCTGAGGACTGAGCACCCAGCACCCCGAGCACTGAGCACCCAGCACCCTGAGAATGAGCACCCAGCACCCCGAGTACTGAGCACCGAGCACCCTGAGCACTGAGTACCCAGCAACCTGAGTATTGAGCACTGAGAACCGTGAGTACTGAGCACCGAGCACCCTGAGTAATGAGCACCCAGCACCCCGAGGACTGAGCACCCAGCACCCCGAGAATGAGCACCCAGCACCCTGAGTACTGAGCACACAAACACCCCAAGCACTGAGCACCCTGAGCACTAAGCACCCAGCACCCTGAGCACTGAGCACCCAGCACCCTGAGCACTGAGCACCCAGCACCCTGAGCACTGAGCACCCAGCACCCTGAGCACTGAGCACTGAGCACCCTGAGCACTGACCACCCAGCACCCCGAGTACTGAGCAGTGATCACGCTGAGTACTGAGCACCCAGCACCCTGAGTACTGAGCACCCAGCGTACTGAGCACCGAGCACCCAGCACCTTGAGTACTGAGCACCCAGCACCCTGAGCACTGAGCACCCAGCACCCTGAGTACTGAGCACTGAGCACCCCGAGTACTGAGCACCCAGAACCCCGAGCACCGAGCACCCAGCACCCTGAGCAATGAGCACCCAGCACCCTGAGCACTGAGCACCCAGCACCCTGAGCACTGAGCACCCAGCACCCTGAGCACTGAGCACCCAGCACCCTGAGCACTGAGCACCCAGCACCCTGAGTACTGAGCACTGAGCACCCCAAGTACTGAGAACCGGGCACCCCGAGCACTAAGCACCCAGCACCCCGAGCACCGAGCACCCAGCACCCTGAGCACTGAGCACCCAGCACCCTGAGCACTAAGCACCCAGCACCCTGAGCACTGAGCACCCAGCACCCTGAGCACTGAGCACCCAGAACCCTGAACACTGAGCACCCAGCACCCTGAGCACTGAGCACCCAGCACCGTGAGCACTGAGCACCCAGCACCCTGAGCACTGAGCACCGAGCACCCTGAGCACTGAGCACCCAGCACCCTGAGTACTGAGCACCCAGCACCCTGAGCAATGAGCACCCTGAGTACTGAGCACCCAGCACCTTGAGCACTGAGCACCGAGCACCCCGAGCACTGAGCACCCAGCACCTGGAGTACTGAGCACCCAGCACAATGAGTACTAAGTACCGAGCACCCTGAGTACTGAGCACCCAGTACCCTGAGTACTGAGCACTGAGCACCCTGAGTACTGAGCACCCAGCACCCTGAGCACTGAGTACCCAGCACCCTGAGCACTGAGCACCCAGCACCCTGAGCACTGAGCACCCAGCACCCTGAGAACTGAGCACCCAGCACCCTGAGTACTGAGCACCCAGCACCCTGAGTACTGAGCACTCAGCACCCTGAGTACTGAGCACCGAGCACCCCGAGCACTGAGTACCCAGCACCCTGAGCACAGAGTACCCTGAGGACTGAGCACCCAGCACCCTGAGTACTGAGCACCGAGCACCCTGAGAACTGAGCACCCAGCACCCTGAGTAATGAGCACCCAGCACCCCGAGCACTGAGCACCCAGCACCCTGAGAATGAGCACCCAGCACCCCGAGTACTGAGCACCGAGCACCCTGAGCACTGAGTACCCAGCAACCTGAGTATTGAGCACTGAGAACCCTGAGTACTGAGCACCGAGCACCCTGAGTAATGAGCACCCAGCACCCCGAGGACTGAGCACCCAGCACCCCGAGAATGAGCACCCAGCACCCTGAGTACTGAGCACCCAACACCCCAAGCACTGAGCACCCTGAGCACTAAGCACCCAGCACCCTGAGCACTGAGCACCCAGCACCCTGAGCACTGAGCACCCAGCACCCTGAGCACTGAGCACCCAGCACCCTGAGCACTGAGCACCCAGCACCGTGAGCACTGAGCACCCAGCACCCTGAGCACTGAGCACCGAGCACCCCGAGCACTGAGCACCCAGCACCGCTAGCACTGAGCACCCAGCACCAAGAGCACTGAGCACCCAGCACCCTGAGTACTGAGCACCCAGCACCCTGAGTACTGAGCACCCAGCACCCCGAGTACTGAGCACCCAGCACCCTGAGCACTGAGTACCCAGCACCCTGAGCACTGAGCACCCAGCACCCTGAGCACTGAGCACACAGCACCCTGAGCACTGAGCACCCAGCACCCCGAGTACTGAGCACCCAGCACCCTGAGCACTGAGCACCCAGCACCCTGAGCACTGAGCACCCAGCACCCTGAGTACTGAACACCCAGCACCCTGAGCACTGAGCACCCTGAGCACTAAGTACTGAGCACTGAGCACCCTGAGCACTGAGCACCCAGCACCCCGAGAACTGAGCACCCAGCACCCCGAGCACTGAGCACCCAGCGCCCCGAGCACAGAGCACCCAGCACCCCGAGCACTGAGCACTGAGCCCCCTGAGCACTGAACACCCAGCAACCCGAGTACTGAGCAGTGAGCACGCTGAGTACTGAGCACCCAGCACCCTGAGTACTGAGCACCGAGCGTACTGAGCACCGAGCACCCAGCACCCTGAGTACTGAGCACCCAGCACCCTGAGCACTGAGCACCCAGCACCCTGAGTACTGAGCACTGAGCACCCCGAGTACTGAGCACCCAGAACGACGAGCACCGAGCACCCAGCACCCTGAGCAATGAGCACCCAGCACCCTGAGCACTGAGCACCCAGCACCCTGAGCACTGAGCACCCAGCACCCCGAGCACTGAGCACCGAGCACCCTGAGCACTGAGCACCCAGCACCCTGAGTACTGAGCACCCAGCACCCTGAGCAATGAGCACCCTGAGTACTGAGCCCCCAGCACCTTGAGCACTGAGCACCGAGCACCCCGAGCACTGAGCACCCAGCACCTGGAGTACTGAGCACCCAGCACAATGAGTACTAAGCACCGAGCACCCTGAGTACTGAGCACCCAGCACCCTGAGCACTGAACACACAGCACCCTGAGGACTGAGCACTGAGCACCCTGAGTACTGAGCACCCAGCACCCTGAGCACTGAGTACCCAGCACCCTGAGCACTGAGCACCCAGCACCCTGAGCACTGAGCACCCAGCACCCTGAGTACTGAGCACCCAGCACCCTGAGTACTGAGCACCCAGCACCCTGAGTACTGAGCACTCAGCACCCTGAGTACTGAGCACCGAGCACCCCGAGCACTGAGTACCCAGCACCCTGAGCACAGAGTACCCTGAGGACTGAGCACCCAGCACCCTGAGTACTGAGCACCCAGCACCCTGAGAACTGAGCACCCAGCACCCTGAGTAATGAGTACCCAGCACCCCGAGCACTGAGCACCCAGCACCCTGAGAATGAGCACCCAGCACCCCGAGTACTGAGCACCGAGCACCCTGAGCACTGAGTACCCAGCAACCTGAGTATTGAGCACTGAGAACCCTGAGTACTGAGCACCGAGCACCCTGAGTAATGAGCACCCAGCACCCCGAGGACTGAGCACCCAGCACCCCGAGAATGAGCACCCAGCACCCTGAGTACTGAGCACCCAACACCCCAAGCACTGAGCACCCTGAGCACTAAGCACCCAGCACCCTGAGCACTGAGCACCCAGCACCCTGAGCACTGAGCACCCAGCACCCTGAGCACTGAGCACCCAGCACCCTGAGCACTGAGCACCCAGCACCGTGAGCACTGAGCACCCAGCACCCTGAGCACTGAGCACCGAGCACCCCGAGCACTGAGCACCCAGCACCGCTAGCACTGAGCACCCAGCACCAAGAGCACTGAGCACCCAGCACCCTGAGTACTGAGCACCCAGCACCCTGAGTACTGAGCACCCCGCACCCTGAGCACTGAGTACCCAGCACCCTGAGCACTGAGCACCCAGCACCCTGAGCACTGAGCACACAGCACCCTGAGCACTGAGCACCCAGCACCCTGAACACTGAGCACTGAGCACCCAGCACCCCGAGCACTGAGCACCCAGCACCCTGAGTACTGAGCACTGAGCACCCAGCACCCCGAGCACTGAGCACCCAGCACCCTGAGCACTGAGCACCCAGCACCCCGAGCACTGAGCACCCAGCACCCCGAGTACTGAGCACCCAGCACCCTGAGTACTGAGCACCCAGCACCCCGAGCACTGAGCACCCAGCACCCTGAGTACTGAGCACCCAGCACCCTGAGTACTGAGCACCCAGCACCCTGAGCACTGAGCACCCAGCACCCTGAGTACTGAGCACTGAGCACCCAGCACCCCGAGCACTGAGCACCCAGCACCCTGAGCACTGAGCACCCAGCACCCCGAGCACTGAGCACCCAGCACCCTGAGCACTGAGCTCCCAGCACCCCGAGCACTGAGCACCCAGCACCCTGAGTACTGAGCACCCAGCACCCTGAGCACTGAGCACCCAGCACCCCGAGTACTGAGCACCCAGCACCCTGAGCACTGAGCACCCAGCACCCTGAGCACTGAGCACCCAGCACCCTGAGCACTGAGCACCCAGCACCCTGAGTAGTGAGGACCCAGCACCCCGAGCACTGAGCACCCAGCACCCTGAGTACTGAGCACCCAGCACCCTGAGTACTGAGCACCCAGCACCCCGAGTACTGAGCACCCAGCACCCTGAGCACTGAGCACCCAGCACCCTGAGCACTGAGCACCCAGCACCCTGAGTACTGAACACCCAGCACCCTGAGCACTGAGCACCCTGAGGACTAAGTACTGAGCACTGAGCACCCTGAGCACTCAGCACCCAGCACCCCGAGTACTGAGCACCCAGCACCCCGAGCACTGAGCACCCAGCGCCCCGAGCACAGAGCACCCAGCACCCCGAGCACTGAGCACTGAGCACCCTGAGCACTGAGCACCCAGCACCCCGAGTACTGAGCAGTGAGCATGCTGAGTACTGAGCACCCAGCACCCTGAGGACTGAGCACCCAGCGTACTGAGCACCGAGCACCCAGCACCCTGAGTACTGAGCACCCAGAACCCTGAGCACTGAGCACCCAGCACCCTGAGTACTGAGCACTGAGCACCCCGAGTACTGAGCACCCAGAACCCCGAGCACCGAGCACCCAGCACCCTGAGCAATGAGCACCCAGCACCCTGAGCACTGAGCACCCAGCACCCTGAGCACTGAGCACCCAGCACCCTGAGCACTGAGCACCCAGCACCCTGAGCACTGAGCACCCAGCACCCTGAGTACTGAGCACTGAGCACCCCGAGTACTGAGCACCGGGCACCCCGAGCACTAAGCACCCAGCACCCCGAGCACCGAGCACCCAGCACCCTGAGCACTGAGCACCCAGCACCCTGAGCACTAAGCACCCAGCACCCTGAGCACTGAGCACCCAGCACCCTGAGCACTGAGCACCCAGCACCCTGAACACTGAGCACCCAGCACCATGAGCACTGAGCACCCAGCACCGTGAGCACTGAGCACCCAGCACCCTGAGCACTGAGCACCGAGCACCCTGAGCACTGAGCACCCAGCACCCTGAGTACTGAGCACCCAGCACCCTGAGCAATGAGCACCCTCAGTACTGAGCACCCAGCACCTTGAGCACTGAGCACCGAGCACCCCGAGCACTGAGCACCCAGCACCCGGAGTACTGAGCACCCAGCACAATGAGTACTAAGCACCGAGCACCCTGAGTACTGAGCACCCAGCACCCTGAGCACTGAACACACAGCACCCTGAGTACTGAGCACTGAGCACCCTGAGTACTGAGCACCCAGCACCCTGAGCACTGAGTACCCAGCACCCTGAGCACTGAGCACCCAGCACCCTGAGCACTGAGCACCCAGCACCCTGAGTACTGAGCACCCAGCACCCTGAGTACTGAGCACCCAGCTCCCTGAGTACTGAGCACTCCGCACCCTGAGTACTGAGCACCGAGCACCCCGAGCACTGAGTACCCAGCACCCTGAGCACAGAGCAACCTGAGGACTGAGCACCCAGCACCCTGAGTACTGAGCACCCAGCACCCTGAGAACTGAGCACCCAGCACCCTGAGTAATGAGCACCCAGCACCGCGAGCACTGAGCACCCAGCTCCCCGAGAATGAGCACCCAGCACCCCGAGTACTGAGCACCGAGCACCCTGAGCACTGAGTACCCAGCAACCTGAGTATTGAGCACTGAGAACCCTGAGTACTGAGCACCGAGCACCCTGAGTAATGAGCACCCAGCACCCCGAGGACTGAGCACCCAGCACCCCGAGAATGAGCACCCAGCACCCCGAGAATGAGCACCCAGCACCCAGGGTACTGAGTTCCGAGCACCCCGAGCACTGAGCACCCAGCGCCCCGAGCACCGAGCACCCTGAGCACTGAGCACCCAGCACCCTGAGTACTGAGCACCCAGCACCCTGAGCAATGAGCACCCTGAGTACTGAGCACCCAACTCCTTGAGCACTGAGCACCCAGCACCCTGAGCACTGACCACCCAGCACCCTGAGTAGTGAGCACCCAACGTACTGAGCACCGAGGACCCCGAGCACTGAGCACCCAGCACCCTGAGTACTGAGCACCGATCACCCCGAGCACTGAGCACCCAGCACCCAGAGTACTGAGCTCCGAGCACCCCGTGCACTGAGCACCCAGCGCCCCGAGCACTGAGCACCCAGCACCCTGAGCACTGAGCAGCCAGCACCCTGAGTACTGAGCACCCAGCACCCTGAGTACTGAACACCCAGCACCCTGAGCACTGAGCACCCTGAGCACTGAGTACTGAGCACTGAGCACCCTGAGCACTGAGCACGAAGCACCCCGAGTACTGAGCACCCAGCACCCTGAGCACTGAGCACCCAGCGCCCCGAGCACAGAGCACCCAGCACCCCGAGCACTGAGCACTGAGCACCCTGAGCACTGAGCACCCAGCACCCCGAGTACTGAGAACTGAGCACCCTGAGTACTGAGCACCCAGCACCCTGAGCACTGAGTACCCAGCACCCTGAGTATTGAGCACTGAGAACCCTGAGTACTGAGCACCGAGCACCCTGAGTAAAGAGCACCCAGCACCCTGATCACTGAGCACGGAGCAACCCGAGGACTGAGCACCCACCACAATGAGCACTGAGCACCCAGCACCTTGAGTACTGAGCACCGAGCATCCCGAGCACTGAGCACCCAGCACCCAGAGTACTGAGCACCCAGCACCCTGAGCACTGAGCACCCAGCACCCCGAGCATTGATCACCCAGCACCCTGAGTACTGAGCACCCAGCACCCTGAACACTGAGCACCCAGCACCCTGAGTACTGAGCACCCAGCACCCTGAGCAATGAGCACCCTCAGTACTGAGCACCCAGCACCTTGAGCACTGAGCACCGAGCACCCCGAGCACTGAGCACCCAGCACCCGGAGTACTGAGCACCCAGCACAATGAGTACTAAGCACCGAGCACCCTGAGTACTGAGCACCCAGCACCCTGAGCACTGAACACACAGCACCCTGAGTACTGAGCACTGAGCACCCTGAGTACTGAGCACCCAGCACCCTGAGCACTGAGTACCCAGCACCCTGAGCACTGAGCACCCAGCACCCTGAGCACTGAGCACCCAGCACCCTGAGTACTGAGCACCCAGCACCCTGAGTACTGAGCACCCAGCTCCCTGAGTACTGAGCACTCCGCACCCTGAGTACTGAGCACCGAGCACCCCGAGCACTGAGTACCCAGCACCCTGAGCACAGAGCACCCTGAGCACTGAGTACCCAGCAACCTGAGTATTGAGCACTGAGAACCCTGAGTACTGAGCACCGAGCACCCTGAGTAATGAGCACCCAGCACCCCGAGGACTGAGCACCCAGCACCCCGAGAATGAGCACCCAGCACCCCGAGAATGAGCACCCAGCACCCAGGGTACTGAGTTCCGAGCACCCCGAGCACTGAGCACCCAGCGCCCCGAGCACCGAGCACCCTGAGCACTGAGCACCCAGCACCCTGAGTACTGAGCACCCAGCACCCTGAGCAATGAGCACCCTGAGTACTGAGCACCCAACTCCTTGAGCACTGAGCACCCAGCACCCTGAGCACTGAGCACCCAGCACCCTGAGTAGTGAGCACCCAACGTACTGAGCACCGAGGACCCCGAGCACTGAGCACCCAGCACCCTGAGTACTGAGCACCGATCACCCCGAGCACTGAGCACCCAGCACCCAGAGTACTGAGCTCCGAGCACCCCGTGCACTGAGCACCCAGCGCCCCGAGCACTGAGCACCCAGCACCCTGAGCACTGAGCAGCCAGCACCCTGAGTACTGAGCACCCAGCACCCTGAGTACTGAACACCCAGCACCCTGAGCACTGAGCACCCTGAGCACTGAGTACTGAGCACTGAGCACCCTGAGCACTGAGCACGAAGCACCCCAAGTACTGAGCACCCAGCACCCTGAGCACTGAGCACCCAGCGCCCCGAGCACAGAGCACCCAGCACCCCGAGCACTGAGCACTGAGCACCCTGAGCACTGAGCACCCAGCACCCCGAGTACTGAGAACTGAGCACCCTGAGTACTGAGCACCCAGCACCCTGAGCACTGAGTACCCAGCACCCTGAGTATTGAGCACTGAGAACCCTGAGTACTGAGCACCGAGCACCCTGAGTACAGAGCACCCAGCACCCTGATCACTGAGCACGGAGCAACCCGAGGACTGAGCACCCACCACAATGAGCACTGAGCACCCAGCACCTTGAGTACTGAGCACCGAGCATCCCGAGCACTGAGCACCCAGCACCCAGAGTACTGAGCACCCAGCACCCTGAGCACTGAGCACCCAGCACCCCGAGCATTGATCACCCAGCACCCTGAGTACTGAGCACCCAGCACCCTGAGCACTGAGCACCCAGCACCCTGAGTACTGAGCACCCAGCACCCTGAGTACTGAGCAACCAGCACCCTGAGCACAGAGCACTGACCACCCAGCACCCTGAGCACTGAGCACTGAGCACCCAGCACCCCAAGCACTGAGCACCCAGCACCCCGACCACTGAGCACCCAGCACCCTGAGCACTGAGCACCCAGCACCCTGAGCACTGATCACCCAGCACCCTGAGCACTGAGCACCCAGCACCCTGAGTACTGAGCACGCAGCACCCTGAGTACTGAGCACTCAGCACCCTGAGTACTGAGCACCGAGCACCCCGAGCACTGAGTACCCAGCACCCTGAGCACAGAGCACCCTGAGGACTGAGCAACCAGCACCCTGAGTACTGAGCACCCAGCACCCTGAGTACTGAGCACCGATCACCCTGAGCACTGAGCATCCATGACGCCGAGCACTGAGCACCCAGCACCCTGAGTACTGAGCACCCAGCACCCCGAGCACTGAGCACCCAGCACCCTTAGTACTGAGCACCCTGAGTACTGAGCACCGATCACCCTGAGCACTGAGCTCCCAGCAACCTGAGTATTGAGCACTGAGAACCCTGAGTACTGAGCACCGAGCACCCTGAGTACAGAGCACCCAGCACCCTGATCACTGAGCACGGAGCACCCCGAGGACTGAGCACCCAGCACCCTGAGCACTGAGCACCCAGCACCTTGAGTACTGAGCACCGAGCACCCCGAGCACTGAGCACCCAGCACCCAGAGTACTGAGCACCCAGCACCCTGAGCACTGAGCACCCAGCACCCCGAGCACTGATCACCCAGCACCCTGAGTACTGAGCACCCAGCACCCTGAGCACTGAGCACCCAGCATCCCGAGCACTGAGCACACAGCACCCCGAGCACTGAGCACCCAGCACCCTGAGCACTGAGCACCCAGCACCCTGAGTACTGAACACCCAGCACCCTGAGCACTGAGTACCCAGCACACTGAGCACTGAGCATCCAGCACCCTGAGCACTGAGCACCCAGCACCCAGCACCCTGAGCACTGAGCACCCAGCACCCTGAGTACTGAGCACGGGGCACCCAGCACACCGAGCACTGAGCACCCAGCACCCTGAGTACTGAGCACTGAGCACCCAGCACCCCGAGCACTGAGCACCCAGCACCTTGAGCACTGAGCACCCAGCACCCGAGTACTGAGCACCCAGCACCCTGAGTACTGAGCACCCAGCACCCTGAGTACTGAGCACCCAGCACCCCGAGTACTGAGCACCCAGCACCCTGAGTACTGAGCACCCAGCACCCTGAGCACTGAGCACCCAGCACCCCGAGCACTGAGCACCCAGCACCCTGAGTACTGAGCACCCAGCACCCTGAGCACTGAGCACCCAGCACCCTGAGCACTGAGCACCCAGCACCCTGAGCACTGAGCACCCAGCACCCTGAGTAGTGAGCACCCAACGTACTGAGCACCGAGCACCCCGAGCACCCCGAGCACTGAGCACCCAGCACCCTGAGTACTGAGCACCGAGCACCCCGAGCACTGAGCACCCAGCACCCAGGGTACTGAGCTCCGAGCACCCCGAGCACTGAGCATCCAGCGCCCCGAGCACCGAGCACCCTGAGCACTGAGCACCCAGCACCCTGAGTACTGAGCACCCAGCACCCTGAGCAATTAGCACCCTGAGTACTGAGCACCCAAATCCTTGAGCACTGAGCACCCAGCACCCTGAGTACTAAGCACCGAGCACCCTGAGTACTGAGCACCCAGCACCCTTAGCACTGAAAACACAGCACCCTGAGTACTGAGCACCTCGAGCACTGAGCACCCAGCACCGCTAGCACTGAGCACCCAGCACCCCGAGCACTGAGCACCCAGCACCCCGAGCACTGAGCACCCAGCACACTGAGTACTGAGCACCCAGCACCCTGAGTACTGAGCACCCAGCACCCTGAGCACTGAGTACCCAGCACCCTGAGCACTGAGCACCCAGCACCCTGAGCACTGAGCACACAGCACCCTGAGCACTGAGCACCCAGCACCCTGAGCACTGAGCACTGAGCACCCAGCACCACGAGCACAGAGCACCCAGCACCCGAGTACTGAGAACCCAGCACCCCGAGTACTGAGCACCCAGCACCCTGAGTACTGAGCACCCAGCACCCCGAGTACTGAGCACCCAGCACCCTGAGTACTGAGCACCCAGCACCCTGAGCACTGAGCACCCAGCACCCTGAGTACTGAGCACCCACCACCCTGAGCACTGAGCAGCCAGCACCCTGAGCACTGAGCACGCAGCACCCTGAGCACTGAGCACCCAGCACCCTGAGTAGTGAGCACCCAAAGTACTGAGCACCGAGCACCCCGAGCACTGAGCACCCAGCACCCTGAGCACTGAGCACCCAGCACCCTGAGTAGTGAGCACCCAACGTACTGAGCACCGAACACCCCGAGCACTGAGCACCCAGCACCCTGAGTACTGAGCACCGATCACCCTGAGCACTGAGCACCCAGCAACCTGAGTACTGAGCACTCAGCACCCTGAGTACTGAGCACCGAGCACCCCGAGCACTGAGCACCCAGCACCCTGAGCACTTAGCACCCTGAGGACTGAGCACCCAGCACCCTGAGCACTGAGCATCCAGCACCCCGAGTACTGAGCACCCAGCACCCTGAGCACTTAGCACCCTGAGGACTGAGCACCCAGCACCCTGAGCACTGAGCATCCAGCACCCCGAGTACTGAGCACCCAGCACCCTGAGTACTGAGCACTCAGCACCCTGAGTACTGAGCACCGAGCACCCCGAGCACTGAGCACCCAGCACCCTGAGCACTTAGCACCCTGAGCACTGAGCACCCAGAACCCCGAGCACTGAGCACCCAGCACCCTGAGTACTGAGCACCCAGCACCCCGAGCACTGAGCACCCAGCACCCTGAGTACTGGGCACCCTGAGTACTGAGCACCGATCACCCTGAGCACTGAGCTCCCAGCACCCTGAGTACTGAGCACCCAGCACCCTGAGCACTGAGCACCCAGCACCCCGAGCACTGAGCACCCAGCACCCCGAGCACTGAGCACCCAGCACACTGAGTACTGAGCACCCAGCACCCTGAGCACTGAGCACCCAGCACCCCGAGCACTGAGCACCCAGCACCCTGAGTACTGAGCACCCAGCACCCTGAGCAATGAGTACCCAGCACCCTGAGCACTGAGCACCCAGCACCCTGAGCACTGAGCACACAGCACCCTGAGCACTGAGCACCCAGCACCCTGAGTACTGAGCACTGAGCACCCAGCACCCCAAGCACTGAGCACCCAGCACCCTGAGTACTGAGCACTGAGCACCCAGCACCCCGAGCACTGAGCACCCAGCACCCTGAGCACTGAGCACCCAGAACCCTGAGTACTGAGCACCCAGCACCCGGAGCACTGAGCACCCAGCACCCTGAGTACTGAGCAGGGAGCACCCCGAGCACTGAGCACCCAGCACCCTGAGTACTGAGCACTGAGCACCCCGAGTACTGAGCACCCAGCACCCCGAGCACTGAGCACCCAGCACCCTGAGTACTGAGAACAGATCACCCTGAGTACTGAGCACCCAGCATCCCGAGCACTGAGCACCCAGCACCCTGAGCACTGAGCACCCAGCACCCTGAGTAGTGAGCACCCAACGTACTGAGCACCGAGCACCCCGAGCACCCCGAGCACTGAGCACCCAGCACACTGAGTACTGAGCACCGAGCACCCCGAGCACTGAGCACCCAGCACCCAGGGTACTGAGCTCCGAGCACCCCGAGCACTGAGCACCCAGCGCCCCGAGCACCGAGCACCCTGAGCACTGAGCACCCAGCACCCTGAGTACTGAGCACCCAGCACCCTGAGCAATGAGCACCCTGAGTACTGAGCACCCAACTCCTTGAGCACTGAGCACCCAGCACCCTGAGTACTGAGCACCCAGCACCCTGAGTACTGAGCAACCAGCACCCTGAGCACTGAGCACCCAGCACCCTGAGCACTGAGCACTGAGCACCCAGCACCACGAGCACTGAGCACCCAGCACCCTGAGTACTGAGCACCGAGCACCCCGAGCACTGAGCACCCTGAGCACTGAGCACCCAGCACCCTTAGTACTAAGCACTGAGCACCCTGAGTACTGAGCACCCAGCACCCTGAGCACTGAAAACACAGCACCCTGAGTACTGAGCACCTCGAGCACTGAGCACCCAGCACCGCTAGCACTGAGCACCCAGCACCCCGAGCACTGAGCACCCAGCACCCCGAGCACTGAGCACCCAGCACCCTGAGTACTGAGCACCCAGCACCCTGAGCACTGAGTACCCAGCACCCTGAACACTGAGCACCCAGCACTCTGAGCACTGAGCACACAGCACCCTGAGCACTGAGCACCCAGCACCCTGAGCACTGAGCACTGAGCACCCAGCACCCTGAGTACTGAGCACCCAGCACCCTGAGCAATGAGCACCCTGAGTACTGAGCACCCAACTCCTTGAGCACTGAGCACCCAGCACCCTGAGTACTGAGCACCCAGCACCCTGAGTACTGAGCAACCAGCACCCTGAGCACTGAGCACCCAGCACCCTGAGCACTGAGCACCCAGCACCACGAGCACTGAGCACCCAGCACCCTGAGTACTGAGCACCGATCACCCTGAGGACTGATCACCCAGCACCCTGAGCACTGAGCACCCAGCACCCTGAGTACTGAGCACCGATCACCCTGAGCACTGAGCACCCAGCACCCCGAGCACTGAGCACCCAGCACCCTGAGTACTGAGCACCCTGAGTACTGAGCACCGATCACCCTGAGCACTGAGCTCCCAGCACCCTGAGTAATGAGCACCCAGCACCCTGAGCACTGAGCACCCAGCACCCTGAGCACTGAGCACCCAGCACCCTGAGTACTGAGGACCCAGCACCCTGAGCACTGAGCACCCAGCACCCCGAGCACTGAGCACCCAGCACCCTGAGTACTGAGCACCCAGCACCCCGAGCACTGAGCACCCAGCACCCCGAGAATGAGCACCCAGCACCCCATGTACTGAGCACCCTTAGCACTGAGTACCCAGCACCCTGAGCACTGAGCACCCAGCACCCCGAGTACTGAGCACCCAGAACCCTGAGCACTGAGCACCCATCACCCTGAGTACTGAGCATCCAGCACCCTGAGTACTGAACACCCAGCACCCTGAGCACTGAGCACTGAGCACCCAGCACCCCGAGCACTGAGCACCCAGCACCCTGAGTACTGTGCACCCAGCACCCTGAGCACTGAGCACCCAGCACCATCAACACTGAGCACCCAGCACCCTCAGCACTGAGCACCCAGCACCCTGAGTAGTGAGCACCCAACGTACTGAGCACCGAGCACCCCGAGCACTGAGCACCCAGCACCCTGACTACTGAGCACCGAACACCCCGAGCACTGAGCACCCAGCACCCTGAGTACTGAGCTCCGAGCACCCCGAGAACTGAGCACCCAGCACCGCGAGCACTGAGCACCCAGCACCCCGAGCATTGAGCACCCAGCACCCTGAGTACTGAGCACCCAGCACCCTGAGTACTGAGCACCCAGCACCCTGAGCACTGAGCACCCAGAACCCTGAGCACTGAGCACCCAGAACCCTGAGTACTGAGCACCCAGCACCCGGAGCACTGAGCACCCAGCACCCTGAGTACTGAGCAGGGAGCACCCCGAGCACTGAGCACCCAGCACCCTGAGTACTGAGCACTGAGCACCCCGAGTACTGAGCACCCAGCACCCCGAGCACTGAGCACCCAGCACCCTGAGTACTGAGAACAGATCACCCTGAGTACTGAGCACCCAGCATCCCGAGCACTGAGCACCCAGCACCCTGAGCACTGAGCACCCAGCACCCTGAGCACTGAGCACCCAGCACCCTGAGTAGTGAGCACCCAACGTACTGAGCACCGAGCACCCCGAGCACCCCGAGCACTGAGCACCCAGCACCCTGAGTACTGAGCACCGAGCACCCCGAGCACTGAGCACCCAGCACCCAGGGTACTGAGCTCCGAGCACCCCGAGCACTGAGCACCCAGCGCCCCGAGCACCGAGCACCCTGAGCACTGAGCACCCAGCACCCTGAGTACTGAGCACCCAGCACCCTGAGCAATGAGCACCCTGAGTACTGAGCACCCAACTCCTTGAGCACTGAGCACCCAGCACCCTGAGTACTGAGCACCCAGCACCCTGAGTACTGAGCAACCAGCACCCTGAGCACTGAGCACCCAGCACCCTGAGCACTGAGCACTGAGCACCCAGCACCACGAGCACTGAGCACCCAGCACCCTGAGAACTGAGCACCGAGCACCCCGAGCACTGAGCACCCTGAGCACTGAGCACCCAGCACCCTTAGTACTAAGCACTGAGCACCCTGAGTACTGAGCACCCAGCACCCTGAGCACTGAAAACACAGCACCCTGAGTACTGAGCACCTCGAGCACTGAGCACCCAGCACCGCTAGCACTGAGCACCCAGCACCCCGAGCACTGAGCACCCAGCACCCCGAGCACTGAGCACCCAGCACCCTGAGTACTGAGCACCCAGCACCCTGAGCACTGAGTACCCAGCACCCTGAACACTGAGCACCCAGCACTCTGAGCACTGAGCACACAGCACCCTGAGCACTGAGCACCCAGCACCCTGAGCACTGAGCACTGAGCACCCAGCACCCTGAGTACTGAGCACCCAGCACCCTGAGCAATGAGCACCCTGAGTACTGAGCACCCAACTCCTTGAGCACTGAGCACCCAGCACCCTGAGTACTGAGCACCCAGCACCCTGAGTACTGAGCAACCAGCACCCTGAGCACTGAGCACCCAGCACCCTGAGCACTGAGCACTGAGCACCCAGCACCACGAGCACTGAGCACCCAGCACCCTGAGTACTGAGCACCGATCACCCTGAGGACTGATCACCCAGCACCCTGAGCACTGAGCACCCAGCACCCTGAGTACTGAGCACCGATCATCCTGAGCACTGAGCACCCAGCACCCCGAGCACTGAGCACCCAGCACCCTGAGTACTGAGCACCCTGAGTACTGAGCACCGATCACCCTGAGCACTGAGCTCCCAGCACCCTGAGTAATGAGCACCCAGCACCCTGAGCACTGAGCACCCAGCACCCTGAGCACTGAGCACCCAGCACCCTGAGTACTGAGGACCCAGCACCCTGAGCACTGAGCACCCAGCACCCCGAGGACTGAGCACCCAGCACCCTGAGTACTGAGCACCCAGCACCCCGAGCACTGACCACCCAGCACCCCGAGAATGAGCACCCAGCACCCCATGTACTGAGCACCCTTAGCACTGAGTACCCAGCACCCTGAGCACTGAGCACCCAGCACCCCGAGTACTGAGCACCCAGAACCCTGAGCACTGAGCACCCATCACCCTGAGTACTGAGCATCCAGCACCCTGAGTACTGAACACCCAGCACCCTGAGCACTGAGCACTGAGCACCCAGCACCCCGAGCACTGAGCACCCAGCACCCTGAGTACTGTGCACCCAGCACCCTGAGCACTGAGCACCCAGCACCCTCAACACTGAGCACCCAGCACCCTCAGCACTGAGCACCCAGCACCCTGAGTAGTGAGCACCCAACGTACTGAGCACCGAGCACCCCGAGCACTGAGCACCCAGCACCCTGACTACTGAGCACCGAACACCCCGAGCACTGAGCACCCAGCACCCTGAGTACTGAGCTCCGAGCACCCCGAGAACTGAGCACCCAGCACCGCGAGCACTGAGCACCCAGCACCCCGAGCATTGAGCACCCAGCACCCTGAGTACTGAGCACCCAGCACCCTGAGTACTGAGCACCCAGCACCCTGAGCACTGAGGACACAGCACCCTGAGCACTGAGCACCCAGCACCCTGAGCACTGAGCACACAGCACCCTGAGCACTGAGCACAGAGCACCCTGAGGACTGAGCACAGAGCACCCTGAGTACTGAGCACTGAGCACCCAGCACCCCGAGCACTGTGCACCCAGCAACCTGAGTACTGAGCACTGAGCACCCAGCACACCGAGCACTGAGCACCCAGCACCCTGAGCACTGAGCACCCAGCACCCGAGTACTGAGCACCCAGCACAATGAGTACTGAGCACCCAGCACCCTGAGTACTGAGCAACCAGCACCCCGAGTTCTGAGCACCCAGCAACCTTAGTACTGAGCACCCAGCACACTGAGCACTGAGCACCCAGTACCCCGAGCACTGAGCACACAGCATCCTGAGTACTGAGCACCCAGCACACTGAGCACTGAGCACCCAGCACCCTGAGCACTGAGCACACAGCACCCTGAGCACTGAGCACCCAGCACCCTGAGTAGTGAGCACCCAACGTACTGAGCACCGAGCACCCCGAGCACTGAGCACCCAGCACCCTGAGTACTGAGCACCGATCACCCCGAGCACTGAGCACCCAGCACCCTGAGCACTGAGCACCCAGCACCCTGAGTACTGAGCACCCAGCACCCTGAGTACTGAACACACAGCACCCTGAGCACTGAGCACTGAGCACCCTGAGCACTGAGCACTGAGCACCCAGCACCCTGAGTACTGAGCACCCAGCACCCTGAGCAATTAGCACCCTGAGTACTGAGCACCCAAATCCTTGAGCACTGAGCACCCAGCACCCTGAGTACTAAGCACCGAGCACCCTGAGTACTGAGCACCCAGCACCCTTAGCACTGAAAACACAGCACCCTGAGTACTGAGCACCTCGAGCACTGAGCACCCAGCACCGCTAGCACTGAGCACCCAGCACCCCGAGCACTGAGCACCCAGCACCCCGAGCACTGAGCACCCAGCACACTGAGTACTGAGCACCCAGCACCCTGAGTACTGAGCACCCAGCACCCTGAGCACTGAGTACCCAGCACCCTGAGCACTGAGCACCCAGCACCCTGAGCACTGAGCACACAGCACCCTGAGCACTGAGCACCCAGCACCCTGAGCACTGAGCACTGAGCACCCAGCACCACGAGCACAGAGCACCCAGCACCCGAGTACTGAGAACCCAGCACCCCGAGTACTGAGCACCCAGCACCCTGAGTACTGAGCACCCAGCACCCCGAGTACTGAGCACCCAGCACCCTGAGTACTGAGCACCCAGCACCCTGAGCACTGAGCACCCAGCACCCTGAGTACTGAGCACCCACCACCCTGAGCACTGAGCAGCCAGCACCCTGAGCACTGAGCACGCAGCACCCTGAGCACTGAGCACCCAGCACCCTGAGTAGTGAGCACCCAAAGTACTGAGCACCGAGCACCCCGAGCACTGAGCACCCAGCACCCTGAGCACTGAGCACCCAGCACCCTGAGTAGTGAGCACCCAACGTACTGAGCACCGAACACCCCGAGCACTGAGCACCCAGCACCCTGAGTACTGAGCACCGATCACCCTGAGCACTGAGCACCCAGCAACCTGAGTACTGAGCACTCAGCACCCTGAGTACTGAGCACCGAGCACCCCGAGCACTGAGCACCCAGCACCCTGAGCACTTAGCACCCTGAGGACTGAGCACCCAGCACCCTGAGCACTGAGCATCCAGCACCCCGAGTACTGAGCACCCAGCACCCTGAGCACTTAGCACCCTGAGGACTGAGCACCCAGCACCCTGAGCACTGAGCATCCAGCACCCCGAGTACTGAGCACCCAGCACCCTGAGTACTGAGCACTCAGCACCCTGAGTACTGAGCACCGAGCACCCCGAGCACTGAGCACCCAGCACCCTGAGCACTTAGCACCCTGAGCACTGAGCACCCAGAACCCCGAGCACTGAGCACCCAGCACCCTGAGTACTGAGCACCCAGCACCCCGAGCACTGAGCACCCAGCACCCTGAGTACTGGGCACCCTGAGTACTGAGCACCGATCACCCTGAGCACTGAGCTCCCAGCACCCTGAGTACTGAGCACCCAGCACCCTGAGCACTGAGCACCCAGCACCCCGAGCACTGAGCACCCAGCACCCCGAGCACTGAGCACCCAGCACACTGAGTACTGAGCACCCAGCACCCTGAGCACTGAGCACCCAGCACCCCGAGCACTGAGCACCCAGCACCCTGAGTACTGAGCACCCAGCACCCTGAGCAATGAGTACCCAGCACCCTGAGCACTGAGCACCCAGCACCCTGAGCACTGAGCACACAGCACCCTGAGCACTGAGCACCCAGCACCCTGAGTACTGAGCACTGAGCACCCAGCACCCCAAGCACTGAGCACCCAGCACCCTGAGTACTGAGCACTGAGCACCCAGCACCCCGAGCACTGAGCACCCAGCACCCTGAGCACTGAGCACCCAGAACCCTGAGTACTGAGCACCCAGCACCCGGAGCACTGAGCACCCAGCACCCTGAGTACTGAGCAGGGAGCACCCCGAGCACTGAGCACCCAGCACCCTGAGTACTGAGCACTGAGCACCCCGAGTACTGAGCACCCAGCACCCCGAGCACTGAGCACCCAGCACCCTGAGTACTGAGAACAGATCACCCTGAGTACTGAGCACCCAGCATCCCGAGCACTGAGCACCCAGCACCCTGAGCACTGAGCACCCAGCACCCTGAGTAGTGAGCACCCAACGTACTGAGCACCGAGCACCCCGAGCACCCCGAGCACTGAGCACCCAGCACCCTGAGTACTGAGCACCGAGCACCCCGAGCACTGAGCACCCAGCACCCAGGGTACTGAGCTCCGAGCACCCCGAGCACTGAGCACCCAGCGCCCCGAGCACCGAGCACCCTGAGCACTGAGCACCCAGCACCCTGAGTACTGAGCACCCAGCACCCTGAGCAATGAGCACCCTGAGTACTGAGCACCCAACTCCTTGAGCACTGAGCACCCAGCACCCTGAGTACTGAGCACCCAGCACCCTGAGTACTGAGCAACCAGCACCCTGAGCACTGAGCACCCAGCACCCTGAGCACTGAGCACTGAGCACCCAGCACCACGAGCACTGAGCACCCAGCACCCTGAGTACTGAGCACCGAGCACCCCGAGCACTGAGCACCCTGAGCACTGAGCACCCAGCACCCTTAGTACTAAGCACTGAGCACCCTGAGTACTGAGCACCCAGCACCCTGAGCACTGAAAACACAGCACCCTGAGTACTGAGCACCTCGAGCACTGAGCACCCAGCACCGCTAGCACTGAGCACCCAGCACCCCGAGCACTGAGCACCCAGCACCCCGAGCACTGAGCACCCAGCACCCTGAGTACTGAGCACCCAGCACCCTGAGCACTGAGTACCCAGCACCCTGAACACTGAGCACCCAGCACTCTGAGCACTGAGCACACAGCACCCTGAGCACTGAGCACCCAGCACCCTGAGCACTGAGCACTGAGCACCCAGCACCCTGAGTACTGAGCACCCAGCACCCTGAGCAATGAGCACCCTGAGTACTGAGCACCCAACTCCTTGAGCACTGAGCACCCAGCACCCTGAGTACTGAGCACCCAGCACCCTGAGTACTGAGCAACCAGCACCCTGAGCACTGAGCACCCAGCACCCTGAGCACTGAGCACCCAGCACCACGAGCACTGAGCACCCAGCACCCTGAGTACTGAGCACCGATCACCCTGAGGACTGATCACCCAGCACCCTGAGCACTGAGCACCCAGCACCCTGAGTACTGAGCACCGATCACCCTGAGCACTGAGCACCCAGCACCCCGAGCACTGAGCACCCAGCACCCTGAGTACTGAGCACCCTGAGTACTGAGCACCGATCACCCTGAGCACTGAGCTCCCAGCACCCTGAGTAATGAGCACCCAGCACCCTGAGCACTGAGCACCCAGCACCCTGAGCACTGAGCACCCAGCACCCTGAGTACTGAGGACCCAGCACCCTGAGCACTGAGCACCCAGCACCCCGAGCACTGAGCACCCAGCACCCTGAGTACTGAGCACCCAGCACCCCGAGCACTGAGCACCCAGCACCCCGAGAATGAGCACCCAGCACCCCATGTACTGAGCACCCTTAGCACTGAGTACCCAGCACCCTGAGCACTGAGCACCCAGCACCCCGAGTACTGAGCACCCAGAACCCTGAGCACTGAGCACCCATCACCCTGAGTACTGAGCATCCAGCACCCTGAGTACTGAACACCCAGCACCCTGAGCACTGAGCACTGAGCACCCAGCACCCCGAGCACTGAGCACCCAGCACCCTGAGTACTGTGCACCCAGCACCCTGAGCACTGAGCACCCAGCACCCTCAACACTGAGCACCCAGCACCCTCAGCACTGAGCACCCAGCACCCTGAGTAGTGAGCACCCAACGTACTGAGCACCGAGCACCCCGAGCACTGAGCACCCAGCACCCTGACTACTGAGCACCGAACACCCCGAGCACTGAGCACCCAGCACCCTGAGTACTGAGCTCCGAGCACCCCGAGAACTGAGCACCCAGCACCGCGAGCACTGAGCACCCAGCACCCCGAGCATTGAGCACCCAGCACCCTGAGTACTGAGCACCCAGCACCCTGAGTACTGAGCACCCAGCACCCTGAGCACTGAGCACCCAGAACCCTGAGCACTGAGCACCCAGAACCCTGAGTACTGAGCACCCAGCACCCGGAGCACTGAGCACCCAGCACCCTGAGTACTGAGCAGGGAGCACCCCGAGCACTGAGCACCCAGCACCCTGAGTACTGAGCACTGAGCACCCCGAGTACTGAGCACCCAGCACCCCGAGCACTGAGCACCCAGCACCCTGAGTACTGAGAACAGATCACCCTGAGTACTGAGCACCCAGCATCCCGAGCACTGAGCACCCAGCACCCTGAGCACTGAGCACCCAGCACCCTGAGCACTGAGCACCCAGCACCCTGAGTAGTGAGCACCCAACGTACTGAGCACCGAGCACCCCGAGCACCCCGAGCACTGAGCACCCAGCACCCTGAGTACTGAGCACCGAGCACCCCGAGCACTGAGCACCCAGCACCCAGGGTACTGAGCTCCGAGCACCCCGAGCACTGAGCACCCAGCGCCCCGAGCACCGAGCACCCTGAGCACTGAGCACCCAGCACCCTGAGTACTGAGCACCCAGCACCCTGAGCAATGAGCACCCTGAGTACTGAGCACCCAACTCCTTGAGCACTGAGCACCCAGCACCCTGAGTACTGAGCACCCAGCACCCTGAGTACTGAGCAACCAGCACCCTGAGCACTGAGCACCCAGCACCCTGAGCACTGAGCACTGAGCACCCAGCACCACGAGCACTGAGCACCCAGCACCCTGAGAACTGAGCACCGAGCACCCCGAGCACTGAGCACCCTGAGCACTGAGCACCCAGCACCCTTAGTACTAAGCACTGAGCACCCTGAGTACTGAGCACCCAGCACCCTGAGCACTGAAAACACAGCACCCTGAGTACTGAGCACCTCGAGCACTGAGCACCCAGCACCGCTAGCACTGAGCACCCAGCACCCCGAGCACTGAGCACCCAGCACCCCGAGCACTGAGCACCCAGCACCCTGAGTACTGAGCACCCAGCACCCTGAGCACTGAGTACCCAGCACCCTGAACACTGAGCACCCAGCACTCTGAGCACTGAGCACACAGCACCCTGAGCACTGAGCACCCAGCACCCTGAGCACTGAGCACTGAGCACCCAGCACCCTGAGTACTGAGCACCCAGCACCCTGAGCAATGAGCACCCTGAGTACTGAGCACCCAACTCCTTGAGCACTGAGCACCCAGCACCCTGAGTACTGAGCACCCAGCACCCTGAGTACTGAGCAACCAGCACCCTGAGCACTGAGCACCCAGCACCCTGAGCACTGAGCACTGAGCACCCAGCACCACGAGCACTGAGCACCCAGCACCCTGAGTACTGAGCACCGATCACCCTGAGGACTGATCACCCAGCACCCTGAGCACTGAGCACCCAGCACCCTGAGTACTGAGCACCGATCATCCCGAGCACTGAGCACCCAGCACCCCGAGCACTGAGCACCCAGCACCCTGAGTACTGAGCACCCTGAGTACTGAGCACCGATCACCCTGAGCACTGAGCTCCCAGCACCCTGAGTAATGAGCACCCAGCACCCTGAGCACTGAGCACCCAGCACCCTGAGCACTGAGCACCCAGCACCCTGAGTACTGAGGACCCAGCACCCTGAGCACTGAGCACCCAGCACCCCGAGGACTGAGCACCCAGCACCCTGAGTACTGAGCACCCAGCACCCCGAGCACTGACCACCCAGCACCCCGAGAATGAGCACCCAGCACCCCATGTACTGAGCACCCTTAGCACTGAGTACCCAGCACCCTGAGCACTGAGCACCCAGCACCCCGAGTACTGAGCACCCAGAACCCTGAGCACTGAGCACCCATCACCCTGAGTACTGAGCATCCAGCACCCTGAGTACTGAACACCCAGCACCCTGAGCACTGAGCACTGAGCACCCAGCACCCCGAGCACTGAGCACCCAGCACCCTGAGTACTGTGCACCCAGCACCCTGAGCACTGAGCACCCAGCACCCTCAACACTGAGCACCCAGCACCCTCAGCACTGAGCACCCAGCACCCTGAGTAGTGAGCACCCAACGTACTGAGCACCGAGCACCCCGAGCACTGAGCACCCAGCACCCTGACTACTGAGCACCGAACACCCCGAGCACTGAGCACCCAGCACCCTGAGTACTGAGCTCCGAGCACCCCGAGAACTGAGCACCCAGCACCGCGAGCACTGAGCACCCAGCACCCCGAGCATTGAGCACCCAGCACCCTGAGTACTGAGCACCCAGCACCCTGAGTACTGAGCACCCAGCACCCTGAGCACTGAGGACACAGCACCCTGAGCACTGAGCACCCAGCACCCTGAGCACTGAGCACACAGCACCCTGAGCACTGAGCACAGAGCACCCTGAGGACTGAGCACAGAGCACCCTGAGTACTGAGCACTGAGCACCCAGCACCCCGAGCACTGTGCACCCAGCAACCTGAGTACTGAGCACTGAGCACCCAGCACACCGAGCACTGAGCACCCAGCACCCTGAGCACTGAGCACCCAGCACCCGAGTACTGAGCACCCAGCACAATGAGTACTGAGCACCCAGCACCCTGAGTACTGAGCAACCAGCACCCCGAGTTCTGAGCACCCAGCAACCTTAGTACTGAGCACCCAGCACACTGAGCACTGAGCACCCAGTACCCCGAGCACTGAGCACACAGCATCCTGAGTACTGAGCACCCAGCACACTGAGCACTGAGCACCCAGCACCCTGAGCACTGAGCACACAGCACCCTGAGCACTGAGCACCCAGCACCCTGAGTAGTGAGCACCCAACGTACTGAGCACCGAGCACCCCGAGCACTGAGCACCCAGCACCCTGAGTACTGAGCACCGATCACCCCGAGCACTGAGCACCCAGCACCCTGAGCACTGAGCACCCAGCACCCTGAGTACTGAGCACCCAGCACCCTGAGTACTGAACACACAGCACCCTGAGCACTGAGCACTGAGCACCCTGAGCACTGAGTACTGAGCACTGAGCACCCTGAGCACTGAGCACCCAGCTCCCCGAGTACTGAGCACCCAGCACCCCGAGCACTGAGCACCCAGCACCCCGAGTACTGAGCACCGAGCACCCCGAGCACTGAGCACCCAGCACCCTGAGTACTGAGCACCCAGCACTCTGAGCACTGAGCACCCAGCAGCCCGAGCACTGATCACCCAGCACCCTGAGTACTGAGCACCAAGCACCCTGAGCACTGAGCACCCAGCACCCTGAGTACTGAGCACCCAGCACCCTGAGCACTGAGCACTGAGCACCCAGCACCTCGAGCACTGAGCACCCAGCACCCTGAGTACTGAGCACCGATCACCCTGAGGACTGAGCACCCAGCACCCTGAGTACTGAGCACCGATCACCCTGAGGACTGAGCACCCAGCACCCTGAGTACTGAGCACCCAGCACCCTGAGTACTGAGCACCGATCACCCTGAGCACTGAGCACCCAGCACCCCGAGCACTGAGCACCCCAGCACCCTGAGTACTGAGCACCCTGAGTACTGAGCACCAATCACCCTGAGCACTGAGCTCCCAGCACCTTGAGTACTGAGCACCCAGCACCCTGAGCACTGAGCACCCAGCACCCTGAGTACTGAGCACCCAGCACCCTGAGCACTGAGCACACAGCACCCTGAGTACTGAGCACCCAGCACCCTGAGCACTGAGCACCCAGCACCCTAAGTACTGAGCACCCAGCACCCCGAGCACTGAGTACCCAGCACACCGAGAATGAGCACCCAGCACCCCATGTACTGAGCACCGAGCACCCTGAGCACTGAGTACCCAGCACCCTGAGCACTGAGCACCCAGCACCCTGAGTACTGAGCACCCACCACCCTGAGTACTGAGCATGGAGCACCCTGAGCACTGAGCACCGAGCACCCCGAGTACTGAGCACCCAGCACCCTGAGCACTGAGCACCCAGCACCCTGATTACTGAGCACCCAGCACCCTGAGTACTGAACACCCAGCACCCTGAGCACTGAGCACTGAGCACCCAGCACCCCGAGCACTGAACACCCAGCACCCTGAGTACTGAGCACCCAGCACCCTGAGCACTGAGCACCCAGCACCCTGAGCACTGAGCACCCAGCACCCTGAGCACTGAGCACCCAGCACCCTGAGTAGTGAGCACCCAACGTACTGAGCACCGAGCACCCCGAGCACTGAGCACCCAGCAGCCTGACTACTGAGCACCGATCACCCCGAGCACTGAGCACCCAGCACCCTGAGTACTGAGCTCCGAGCACCCGGAGCACTGAGCACCCAGCGCCCCGAGCACTGAGCACCCAGCACCCTGAGCACTGAGCACCCAGCACCCTGAGTACTGAGCACCCAGCACCCCGAGGACTGAGCACCCAGCACCCTGAGCACTGAGCACCCAGCACACTGAGCACTGATCACCCAGCACCCCGAGCACTGAGCAACCAGCACCCTGAGTACTGAGCACTGAGCACCCAGCACCCCGAGCACTGAGCACCCAGCACCCTGTGTACTGAGCACTGAGCACCCTGAGTACTAAGCACCCAGCACCCTGAGTACTGAGCACCCAGGACCCTGAGCACTGAGCACCCAGCACCCTGAGCACTGAGCACCCAGCACCCTGAGTACTGAGAACCCTGAGTACTGAGCACCCAGCACCCTGAGTACTGAGCACCCTGAATACTGAGCACCCAGCACCCTGAGCACTTAGCACCCAGCACCCGGTGTACTGAGCACTGAGCACCCTGAGCACTGAGCACCCAGCACCCCGAGCACTGAGCACCCAGCACCCTGAGTACTGAGCACCCAGCACCCTGAGCACTGAGTACCCAGCACCCTGAACACTGAGCACCCAGCACTCTGAGCACTGAGAACCGAGCACCCTGAGTACTGAGCACCCAGCACCCTGAGTACTGAGCCCCAGCACCCTGAGTACTGAGCACCCAGCACCCCGAGCACTGAGCACCCAGCAACCCGAGAATGAGCACCCAGCACCCTGAGTACTGAGAACCCAGTACCCTGAGTACTGAGCACCCAGCACCTTGAGCACTGAGCACCCTGAGTACTGAGCACCCAGCACCCTGAGTACTGAGCACTAAGCACCCAGAGCACTGGGCACCCAGCACCACGAGCACGGCGCACCCAGGACCCCGAGCACTGAGTACTGAGCACCTAGCACCCTGAGTACTGAGCACCAAGCTCCCTGAGCACTGAGCACGCTGAGTACTGAGCACCCAGGACCCCGATCACTGAGCACACAGCACCCTGAGCACTGAGCACCCAGCACCCTGAGCACTGAGCACCCAGCACCCTGAGTACTGAGCACCCAGCACGCTGAGTACTGAGCACCCAGCACCCCGAGCACTGAGCACCCAGCACCCTGAGTACTGAGCACTGAGCACCCAGCACCCCGAGCACTGAGCACCCAGCACCCTGTGTACTGAGCACTGAGCACCCTGAGTACTAAGCACCCAGCACCTTGAGTACTGAGAACCCAGGACCCTGAGCACTGAGCACTGAGCACCCCGAGCACTGAGCACCCAGGACCCTGAGCACTGAGCACTGAGCACCCCGAGCACTGAGCACCCAGCACCCTGAGCACTGAGCACCCAGCCCCCTGAGTACTGAGAACCCAGCACCCCAAGCACTGAGCACCGAGCACCGTGAGTACTGAGCACCCAGCACGCTGAGCACTGAGCACCCAACACCCCGAGTACTGAGCACCCAGCACCCTGAGTACTGAGCACCCAGCACCCTGAGTACTGAGCACACAGCACCCCGAGCACTGAGCACCAAGCGCCCCGAGCACTGAGCACCCAGCACCCTGAGTACTGAGCATCAAGCACCCTGAGCACTGAGCACCCAGCACCCTGAGCACTGAGCACCCAGCACCCTGAGCACTGAGCACCGAGCACCCTGAGTACTGAGCACCCAACGTACTGACCACCGAGCACCCCGAGCACTGAGCACCCAGCACCCTGAGTACTGAGCACCCAGCACCCCGAGCACTGAGCACCCAGCACCCTGAGCACTGAGCACCCAGCACCTTGAGTACTGAGCTCCGAGCACCCCGAGCACTGAGCACCCAGCACCCTGAGCACTGAGCACCCAGCACCCTGAGCACTGAGCACCCAGCACCCCGAGCACTGATCACCCAGCACCCTGAGTACTGAGCACCAAGCACCCTGAGCACTGAGCACCCAGCATCCTTAGTACTGAGCACCCAGCACCCTGAGTACTGAGCAACCAGCACCCTGAGCACTGAGCACCCAGCACCCTGAGCACTGAGCACTGAGCACCCAGCACCCTGAGTACTGAGCACCGATCACCCTGAGGACTGAGCACCCAGCACCCTGAGCACTGAGCACCCAGCACACTGAGTACTGAGCACCGATCACCCTGAGCACTGAGCACCCAGCACCCCGAGCACTGAGCACCCAGCACCCTGAGTACTGAGCACCCTGAGTACTGAGCACCGATCACCCTGGGCACTGAGCTCCCAGCACCCTGAGTACTGAGCACCCAGCACCCTGAGCACTGAGCACCCAGCACCCTGAGTACTGAGCACCCAGCACCCTGAGCACTGAGCACCCAGCACCCTGAGTACTGAGCACCCAGCACCCTGAGCACTGAGCACCCAGCACCCTGAGTACTGAGCACCCAGCACCCTGAGAACTGAGCACCCAGCACCCTGAGTAATGAGCACCCAGCACCCCGAGCACTGAGCACCCAGCACCCCGAGAATAAGCACCCAGCACCCCGAGTACTGAGCACCGAGCACCCTGAGCACTGAGCACCCAGCACCCTGAGTACTGAGCACCCAGCACCCCGAGCACTGAGCACCCAGCAGCCTTAGTACTGAGCAACCTGAGTACTGAGCACCGATCACCCTGAGCACTGAGCTCCCAGCACCCTGAGCACTGAGCACCCAGCACCCTGTGTACTGAGCACTGAGCACCCTGAGCACTGAGCACCCAGCACCCCGAGCACTGAGCACCCAGCACCCTGAGTACTGAGCACCCAGCACCCTGAGCACTGAGTACCCAGCACCCTGAACACTGAGCACCCAGCACTCTGAGCACTGAGAACCGAGCACCCTGAGTACTGAGCACCCAGCACCCTGAGTACTGAGCCCCAGCACCCTGAGTACTGAGCACCCAGCACCCCGAGCACTGAGCACCCAGCAACCCGAGAATGAGCACCCAGCACCCTGAGTACTGAGAACCCAGTACCCTGAGTACTGAGCACCCAGCACCTTGAGCACTGAGCACCCTGAGTACTGAGCACCCAGCACCCTGAGTACTGAGCACTAAGCACCCAGAGCACTGGGCACCCAGCACCACGAGCACGGCGCACCCAGGACCCCGAGCACTGAGTACTGAGCACCTAGCACCCTGAGTACTGAGCACCAAGCTCCCTGAGCACTGAGCACGCTGAGTACTGAGCACCCAGGACCCCGATCACTGAGCACACAGCACCCTGAGCACTGAGCACCCAGCACACTGAGCACTGAGCACCCAGCACCCTGAGTACTGAGCACCCAGCACGCTGAGTACTGAGCACCCAGCACCCCGAGCACTGAGCACCCAGCACCCTGAGTACTGAGCACTGAGCACCCAGCACCCCGAGCACTGAGCACCCAGCACCCTGTGTACTGAGCACTGAGCACCCTGAGTACTAAGCACCCAGCACCTTGAGTACTGAGAACCCAGGACCCTGAGCACTGAGCACTGAGCACCCCGAGCACTGAGCACCCAGGACCCTGAGCACTGAGCACTGAGCACCCCGAGCACTGAGCACCCAGCACCCTGAGCACTGAGCACCCAGCCCCCTGAGTACTGAGAACCCAGCACCCCAAGCACTGAGCACCGAGCACCGTGAGTACTGAGCACCCAGCACGCTGAGCACTGAGCACCCAACACCCCGAGTACTGAGCACCCAGCACCCTGAGTACTGAGCACCCAGCACCCTGAGTACTGAGCACACAGCACCCCGAGCACTGAGCACCAAGCGCCCCGAGCACTGAGCACCCAGCACCCTGAGTACTGAGCATCAAGCACCCTGAGCACTGAGCACCCAGCACCCTGAGCACTGAGCACCCAGCACCCTGAGCACTGAGCACCGAGCACCCTGAGTACTGAGCACCCAACGTACTGACCACCGAGCACCCCGAGCACTGAGCACCCAGCACCCTGAGTACTGAGCACCCAGCACCCCGAGCACTGAGCACCCAGCACCCTGAGCACTGAGCACCCAGCACCTTGAGTACTGAGCTCCGAGCACCCCGAGCACTGAGCACCCAGCACCCTGAGCACTGAGCACCCAGCACCCTGAGCACTGAGCACCCAGCACCCCGAGCACTGATCACCCAGCACCCTGAGTACTGAGCACCAAGCACCCTGAGCACTGAGCACCCAGCATCCTTAGTACTGAGCACCCAGCACCCTGAGTACTGAGCAACCAGCACCCTGAGCACTGAGCACCCAGCACCCTGAGCACTGAGCACTGAGCACCCAGCACCCTGAGTACTGAGCACCGATCACCCTGAGGACTGAGCACCCAGCACCCTGAGCACTGAGCACCCAGCACACTGAGTACTGAGCACCGATCACCCTGAGCACTGAGCACCCAGCACCCCGAGCACTGAGCACCCAGCACCCTGAGTACTGAGCACCCTGAGTACTGAGCACCGATCACCCTGGGCACTGAGCTCCCAGCACCCTGAGTACTGAGCACCCAGCACCCTGAGCACTGAGCACCCAGCACCCTGAGTACTGAGCACCCAGCACCCTGAGCACTGAGCACCCAGCACCCTGAGTACTGAGCACCCAGCACCCTGAGCACTGAGCACCCAGCACCCTGAGTACTGAGCACCCAGCACCCTGAGAACTGAGCACCCAGCACCCTGAGTAATGAGCACCCAGCACCCCGAGCACTGAGCACCCAGCACCCCGAGAATAAGCACCCAGCACCCCGAGTACTGAGCACCGAGCACCCTGAGCACTGAGCACCCAGCACCCTGAGTACTGAGCACCCAGCACCCCGAGCACTGAGCACCCAGCAGCCTTAGTACTGAGCAACCTGAGTACTGAGCACCGATCACCCTGAGCACTGAGCTCCCAGCACCCTGAGCACTGAGCACCCAGCACCCTGAGTACTGAGCAGCCAGCACCCCGAGCACTGAGCACCCAGCACCCTTAGTACTGAGCACCCAGCATCCCGAGCACTGAGCACCCAGCACCCCGAGCACTGAGCACCTAGCACCCTGAGCACTGAGCACCCAGCACCCTGAGTACTGAACACCCAGCACCCTGAGCACTGAGTACCCAGCACCCCGAGCACTGAGCACCTAGCACCCTGAGTACTGAGCACCCACCACTCTGAGCAGTGAGCACACAGCACCCTGAGTACTGAGCACCCAGCACCCTGAGTACTGAACACCCAGAACCCTGAGCACTGAGCACTGAGCACCCTGAGCACTGAGCACCCAGCACCCGGAGTACTGAGCACCCAGCACCCTGAGTGTTAAGCACCGAGCACCCTGAGTACTGAGCACCCAGCACCCTGAGCACTGAACATACAGCACCCTGAGTACTGAGCACCTCGAGCACTGAGCACCCAGCACCCAGAGTACTGAGCACCCAGCACCCTGAGCACTGAGCACCCAGCATCCCGAGCACTGAGCACCCAGCACCCCGAGCACTGAGCACCTAGCACCCTGAGCACTGAGCACCCAGCACCCTGAGTACTGAACACCCAGCACCCTGAGCACTGAGTACCCAGCACCCTGAGCACTGAGCATCCAGCACCCTGAGCACTGAGCACCCAGCACCCAGCACCCTGAGCACTGAGCACCCAGCACCCTGAGTACTGAGCACTGGGCACCCAGCACCCCGAGCACTGAGCACCCAGCACCCTGAGTACTGAGCACTGAGCACCCAGCACCCCGAGCACTGAGCACCCAGCACCCTGAGCACTGAGCACCCAGCACCCGAGTACTGAGCACCCAGCACCCTGAGTACTGAGCACCCAGCACCCTGAGTACTGAGCACCCAGCACCCTGAGCACTGAGCACACAGCACCATGAGCACTGAGCACCCAGCACCCTGAGCACTGAGCACTGAGCACCCAGCACCCCGAGCACAGAGCACCCAGCACCCGAGTACTGAGCACCCAGCACCCTGAGTACTGAGCACCCAGCACCCTGAGTACTGAGCACCCAGCACCCCGAGTACTGAGCACCCAGCACCCTGAGTACTGAGCACCCAGCACCCCGAGCACTGAGCACACAGCACCCTGAGTACTGAGCACCCAGCACCCTGAGTACTGAGCACCCAGCACCCCGAGTACTGAGCACCCAGCACCCTGAGCACTGAGCACCCAGCACCCCGAGCACTGAGCACCCAGCAACCTGAGTACTGAGCACCCACCACCCTGAGCACTGAGCACCCAGCACCCTGAGCACTGAGCACCCAGCACCGTGAGCACTGAGCACCCAGCACCTTGAGTAGTGAGCACCCAAAGTACTGAGCACCGAGCACCCCGAGCACTGAGCACCCAGCACCCTGAGCACTGAGCACCCAGCACCCTGAGTAGTGAGCACCCAACGTACTGAGCACCAAGCACCCCGAGCACTGAGCACCCAGCACCCTGAGTACTGAGCACCGATCACCCCGAGCACTGAGCACCCAGCACCCTGAGTACTGAACACTCAGCACCCTGAGTACTGAGCACCGAGCACCCCGAGCACTGAGCACCCAGCACCCTGAGCACTGAGCACCCTGAGGACTGAGCACCCAGCACCCTGAAC